>NC_071349.1:8547500-9837500 GCF_027744825.2 Synchiropus splendidus | reverse complement strand
TCCAGTTAAATACACCAAAAACCGACATATTTGAGTACATTTCATTGATACACGTAGTGACATTTACTCACGTGTGATCAGACGACGTTTCTGGCACGACTTTGGTCGATGTCTGTGTGACATGCGATAATGTTTATTCGTTTGTCGTGTCAGTCAGCGTGACATGAGATTAAAGAACATTAATATACGGTATACAAGTCGCGTATTAGTGGCATATGTATAAATATATATCTTAACTCTTCGAACTTCTCATGGCAGTCGTCTCCATCTATTGCACCCTGCCTGCACTCTCTTCTTCACCACCCTCGAGCTCAGTCCGTCACTCTGGATGAGAGTTCTGCTTTCACTACTCTTCCAAAACACTCTCACAAAAAGTGAACACCATAATCCTCCAGTAGACAGGCAGCAAGATTTAAGCTCCAGCAAACCATTTTTCAAATAAATTATCCCCCTTTTTCTCAGTTTCTCTGTAGCCACATGTAACACAACTCATAAAACCGCAGTAGACTTCCTTGTTGCCACAAATATGTTCTCTTTCCACAATCAACCACACGTTTCTATTTGTCCCTTTTTTTATTTTACACAACATAACAACACAGTACATGTTGTCTTTTTCTGTACAGACGCTTTCCAGGAGTGTGTGACCAACTGAGACGGTTGTATACCAATGTCAGTGAAAAGCTCATAAGATTTTTTTTTCGTTATTCTTTCCATTAAAAAATATCAATTTCATAAGAGGTCCATCAAGTCTGTGTCGTACTTTTTGTCTCAGTTGGAGAAATGTCCTCAGCATTAAGAAAGGCTATGTGTGAAATCTTTGTCTCTCCTCGTATCTTCATTCTTGTTGGTGGAGCTGTGTGGTTTTCGAATTCCGTTACCTGTAAGTGCAAAAGAAGGCACCGACCGATACTCCTCTGCCGCAGTGTGACCGCACACGTCCAGTCAGTGTGTGAACGTGGTGTGCTTTTCAGTTCTTGTGTTGTTTCGACCATCATTTCCTGTAATACTCCCTTTTTTTGTGGCGATTTTCGTGGCGACCCCGTTGCCTTGTTTTCTTTGTGCTATAAGGTGGAACCAACAAGACAACTTGAAGACGTAACAAGACAAGGCAGGTTATTTACTCGCTAAATGACAAACTGTAAAACCGATAAAAGACCGTCGAAGATGGGAACAAACTGAGTTTTGAAATGAACAGCATATTAGGGTAATTAAACTGAAAAGTAAGTATTTTTTAAATTTCATTTTGTCGTTTTCATGTGTATTATTTGTCTACAAATTCACATTTTCAATGGCCCTTGTATGCTGTGAAATAAATTCTTTAAAAAAATAAATAAAAATGATAAAAATAAACTTTATGTTAACACCTGCACCCCAAAAGATGCAATGAACCGTTTCCACACACTGGAAAATAAACAGCATACAAACCATAGACATTCTAAACAACAATAGCAAACAGTTTCATATAAGACAACCCCCTTTTATACACATATTATCTAAGAAACCTCTCAGCTGCATAAAGAAATCAAAGATGATGGGTGTTAGAGGTTTTTTTTTTTTTTTCTCCATGGGCTGGTACCAGTTTAAACTGTGCTTTCCAAGATCCAATCTGAGTCACATCGTCCTTTTTCCGAGTCTGCTTCCCCATTTTTGGGGATCAGCCCGCTCATTGATTGGCTCCTTTTGTTCCTCATTATGCGACTTATTTTTTGAGGCCCTCCTCCGCTACTGGATGACTGAGTCTTAGAACCTCCTTCACTGAGGGAGTACCTCCGTCTGGCTCGGCTTCTCCCCACTTCCTCCGCTGGAAGAGTCTGGTACTTGGCAGAGGAGGAGGAGGTGCGCGGGGCCCGGCGCAGTATAGGCGTTTCTCTATATCGGATGGAAGGAACTGGGCTGACCGTAGCCAGAGGGCTGGGATATGGTGGCGGAGTTTGGTTGAGGGAGGTGGAGTTGTTGCGGTTGGTGTTGAGGTTGTCCAGAGGGATGGGTGTTGGGACAAGAGTGGAGGAGTTGGTAGACAATGAGGAAGTGGAGGGCGGATGAGGGGAGGAGTTGTGGAGGAAGTCATGGGTACCCGAGGAGCCAGTGGAGCCTGGTTTACTTGGTGCGGGCTTTCGCTTTGGCTTGGTAAGTGAGCTAGTACCGGTGGGAGAGGAGACGCCGGACTGGCCTCTTTCGACGACAAAAGACACTTTCTCCTCGCCCCCTTTAGCTTGGGTCTCAGCACCCGCAGATGGGCTTCTGGCTCCCCAGTTTTGGCTAAGGACAGACGTCGCTGTGGAACGATCCGGCAAGGAGGAATCTGAAGACTGAGTATCCTTCCCAGAAACTCCTGCCGCTCCACTTGGTTTCTTCAACCCACCGGATAGATCTTCGAATCCAATGGAGCCATGTTTGGAGGCGCTGGGCGTCACCGTGCATCCCTGGCTCTGCTGCCCGTTGGTCTGCGAGTGCACGTTGGTCATCGACATGCTGACGCCCTTACCAACATCGGCTGGGTTGCAGACCTGAGGACAGACACGTGCCACACTTCATTTTTGCCCCGTGATGGCCATAGCAATAAAACATTACATGAAAATGACTTCCTTCCGTTACGTTCCGAAACCAACTAAGCCCAAAAGCCACCAACCTTGTATCGTATCATCAGGATTATGATGAACACCAGCACTGATGCCACGATTATGCCGCCGATGATGATGATCATCGTCCCACCGAGGAACTGCGACTGCATGAAATGGCAGCTCATGTACTCCGCCTCGGTGGTGAACTGTACGCATCCGACCACTCGCGTCGCTGTCAGGGAGGTGATGACATCATCATAGATGGCCAGCACACACAGGTCATACTGGGTCCCGGCAGCCAGGTTGTTGACAAGGAAGTTCTTGCTTGACGGTGGTATCATTCTGGAAAAACAAATGAGGATTGAAATGTAGATCATTGATGCTCACTGTTTTCTTTTTATCAAAGGAAGAGCCATATAAGCAGTTTTTATAGCCAGATTGATATTAACATAACCATCAGGCGCACATTCGGGAACAATAATTCCAGCAACTTTCCATAGCCAAATAGGATTAAGCACAGAAATGGATCAGTAATATTGGTAGTGAGCAAATGAGATTGACATTCAAGTTAAAAATAGTTTTGAGAGGGTAACTTTTATGGTTTTTCAGAGTGTCTTGGAGATGAGATGCGGACACATGAACGCTGGAGATGAAGAGGAGCAAGGTTCATGATGAAGGAGGAGATGAAGTTAGGCTGAGGCTTGCGGCGGTAACTACCTTGATGGCTTATAACGCTCGGGCTAAACAAGTCAATATCCACACACAACATGAATACATTTGTGGGCAATTTTGAAAGATGAATGTGTATATGAAAGAATGGAAATATGAAAATAAGGGGTGGAGAATAATTCATCGACTGAATTGCAAGTTTTCCCATTAAAAACCAACTGTATTTGAAGCTAGCAGGAGCGATGAGGAGGAAGAATATGACCACCTGTGCAGCCAAATGAGTTCAATGAATCTGTAGGGTTCCACATCCATTTGTTATGAAACATATGGTCCCTTCTTGGACGACATCTCGGAAGAAACACAGTTCCGCAGTCTTTAATAAAAGCAGAGTGGAATGATAAGAGTAAAACAGGGACGCGGCCGAGGACGATAAAGAATCAACACAATCAGCTCCGCTGGGTGCTGAGTCGTCTGAAACAAAACTCCGAATGTCAGCAATGGGACAGCACTCCAATTAAATGATTTATTACTACACAAATTATTCAGCCGCACACTTCCCCTTTGTTCACCTCTCGCTGCTGGATCATGACGGATTTGGGGGAAGCCGGCTTGATTCACAGAGAGTTTAATTAAATCCCGTATTCACTGAAACTTTCTTAAAATGTTCCGGGACATCTCCACATTCGTCCTCCAGTTTCTCCGAAACGGCACGTCAGCTTTTCTGTATATTCCCATTAAAATGCAAATGAAATTCCTCATTAAAATCGAAGGGGGCGGCCGGTTCGCAGCCCCGCGGCCTGGTGTGCTCCGACAGGCGCAGAAGTTCAATTTCGGCCAGGTTAAGCATCTGGTTCAGAGTTGGAGTTAAGTGAAGGTTAGGAGACACGTTACGGTTTAATGGTTAGTATTAAGTGATGGGGAATAGACGCGGCGGCGGGGTCATTAACATGGCCTCAGTGGACTTACAGCAGGAGGCTGAAAGAGTGTGTGGGCCTCTTTCTGACACCATGAATACTAAATAGGACCATCTCCACACTGACTGACCGCCAGTCTGTTTTCTTCCTGCGTGACGCTTTTATCTCAACCGATATCGCTATTTCTACAACTGACAGAGATGAAGTGACATTGACTCGGGACGGTAATGGTGGAAGCAGATGTCGTTGATGTCTACAAGGAAAGATAATAGCGGCTGCATTTGTATACATGGACGTGCCAGGAAGGAGATGAATTTCCCCATTATGGCGCTGGCCTTGTCCTTTATTTGTGTGTGTAAATGATGTAGCTTCCTGTGATTAATATGTTGCTCCGTTTGGGTGAGAGAAAAAAAAATGTGATTGTTACTCTGTGGGCGTGTGTGTCCTTGACCCAAAACAGCCTCTTAAGTGCTGTGCTCAGAATGACTGAGGTCAGATATCCCCTATGGGATAACTGACCTTGGCGAGAGGCGCAGACACACAACAAGTGCTCATGTCCAACTCAACAATACAGAGGAAGCGTTTTGCCGGGAATAGACATGATACTGCTGATAAGACTTTTGAAGTATAAATACAACCTGTCAAGACGTGTGGCTATTTCTTACCGGCATATACATGGAAAATGAAGGCAATGAAGTTGCGTTGTTTGCGAGAATGTGGTCATTCAACAATTCCCAAACAGGCATTCATTGTCTCTCCAGAATAGTCACAACATTTTACGGCAAGTAAGAAATGAGGCGTCTCTGGATGCCTCCAGGGGCTGTGTTCTTGGTATCATTTACTGCCTCTATTTTTTTAGGATTCCTTTCCCCCTAAACAGGATTTATCTTTTTAAATGACCTTTAACTCCTTGACGGTTTAGCCTACATTGCACTCTTTGCACCAATACAATATGCTGAACCTTAAACTTTTTTACTCACATATCGTCAAATAGCGATATTTTACAGTACAAGTAACATCCGAGTTACGCCCAAAATCGGTTCCGACCAACCGGTCGTAAGTCAGATTGGACGTGAGTCAAATGCCATTCAAAATAGCCGATGCTAGGGTTATAGGTGCTACTGTAGTGGTAGATAACTGTGTGACAGTGAGATGCTGGGATACTGTGCTGCCGTCGTACGTTTTGCAAGGCTGCTACGTGCTGCGGTGCCAGACATTGAATTAAAAAAAAAAAAAAAAACATCTGCTGGCCGTGGTCGTAAGTACAGGTGGACGTAAGTCGAGCAGGTCGTAAGTCGGATGTTACGTGTATACTTTTGCGTCCCAGACTGAGTCAGCAATCTGCGTTTGCATGTTGACGCTTGGGCTTTCAATGCTCCATGTTTGGTGGCATAGCCTGATGCTGCGGACGTCACGTCACACAAAAGAGAGACAAAGGTTGGTGACGGTGACATAATTCCAGCCTCCCTTTTTCAGACGTCACACAAGAAGGGAAGCATTAACTCCAACTGATATATGTCAATATGCAACGTGGAAGGCTGACTTCAGTGTCAACATCGGATGCAAAAACCCCCACAAAAAATAGTGGCAATTTGATGCCTGGTGAGTTACAACGCGTTGTACAAACACAGACAAGAAAGTGGTTCCGGAAAGCAGAGAACAAGAGCTTATCAATTATGTACAGTCTAAGTCACTGTTAATGATCGTAAAATTCCGATAAACGCATGCAGCTGTTGCGATAAGTTCACTGACAGGAAGCAAGAAAAAGAGACATTGCTGTTGGAGCACAAGTCGTAGTATGTTTGATGAGTTAGAGCAAGTTGGATCGTGTTCAAAAGTCAGTCTGAGCATGTCCCGCTCAAAACCACGTATAGAGCAATTCCAGTCTCTGTTCTACATCTGGACCACACAAGCTGAAGACACCAGGACAACTGGCAAAAAAAACATGAATAATGAAGTCTCAGGCAAAATGGATAACAAACTAGGATGAAACTGCAACTGTCTGACAAATAAGTTGTTTATTCATGCAGAAGTCCTTCGAACACCTTTCAAATCCTGAATAAAAAAGGAAAGCCTTCAAAGGGTGCAAAGCAGGCAAATTCTATCTTGATATCCTCCAAACTAGAAGGAAATGACAAGATAAACTGCAACTAAAAGTGGCAGCGTGTACAGAGCACAGCATTTTTAAAGCATCAATTATCGGTTCTACACCCATTTCTACGGCTTATTTCAGTGTCGATCTGTCAGCGCTTGTGTTTACCAATGTGCCAGATGTGACAACGCGCCTTTTTATCGCAGCAACCTGAAAGCCCGCAGTCTGCTGTGTAGCATCTTCTGCCGCATCCAGCCACTGCTCTGTATGAATTTCAATTTGTTATACACAAACTGCATAGATGTGTTAATTCCATTTTCAAATGGCATCAAAACAAACTTGCTTTTAACTGTCAGCGCCGAAGCCAACTCTTGCGACCATTTTAAGCCTGAATTTGGCCCAACTGATGTCAACCGTTGCAGTGCATGATGGGACACTGAGTGCCCACCAAAGGCTTGCTGTTACTGACTGACTCTAACCAGGACTGTGTGTGTAATGTGTTGTTTTGCTTTGTTTGCATGAGAATTTTAGTCATCCTGTTACCATGGCGATGAAGTTTCGACTTTTAAAAACTGCATACTGGAACTTGAATCATATGCTCCTATGAATGACACTCTTTTCAAATGAATGTCCATCAATCATCTGGATTATTTCCACATCAACACTTGCTTTTCACTAAAGCACTCCATCGCCCGGTTATTTTTGACTGTGTGTCCATCTGACTCACTCATTGTGACTAATTTCCTTGTGTCTGGGCTGCATCTTGCTGCCAGTATTTGAGGCCCTACAGTGGGCAGATGATTGCCTCGGTCCAGACTATTACACTAATCTATCTACTCTGCTCTGCCAAGCCCTCGGCCCAGGGCGCCGGCATGTGCATGTGTGTGTTCTGTGGATTTCATTACACTTTCATTACACACAAGACTGCAGCAGGAAAGTGCCTGTGCGCCCACTGCTCCCTCCTCATTCTATGTGTTCGCTGTATATACATATGTTTTTTTGCAACTTGGGTGTGTGTGTTTTCGTCGTGTGTGAATCCAATTTCAGTAGACCCCTCTCCTACGGCTCGGTCGTCGACTTAGAGGCTGCTCAGTTTCTTCGGTTTCTTATTACATTACACGTCAGGTAGCAGGTAACCAAGAGGGTTGGACCCAACATGGACCAAAAGTACGTCCATACATTACGACAGTGGACAATTTTCCCAACCATCCAGTGAAGGTGAAGTCAGTAAAATATGTAGTCTATTGCGCATCTGCCAAGTGCATGTTAAACTCATTCCACCAGTTACAGAAGAAGGAAGGGATTACATAATGCACTGCTTAAATCCTGTTGCAACACATTGGAGTGCAATGGCTTTAATAAAGGTTGCTTCCACCAAAGCCAAGCGTCTCTGCCGAGGCTGGATTCTCCACTTCACCTGATGCAAGAGGCACAATAGCTGGTTTCCTATCTAAAGGGAACAATAAAAAACAAACAATAAAAAAAATTCAGCCCATTGCACGCTCATTGTGGCATCGTCTTTGTAGTAGGGATGTGTTGTATCGTGCCACTTTCTGCCTCCGAGATAAACGTCTCGTGCTATCTATAGGAATGGATAGTGTTCCGTTTGTTCATGAGGCAATGTTGCGGCATCAGAGTAAAATGTGATAAGCTTCTGAGCCGGAGAACCGAGTGGCACCAAGGGGGAAGGCTACGTTAACACTAACTGAAATTTCCACAACAAAGGCAACTCATTTAAGGGCTAGGCAACACTCTGAAGCGCTACGTGAGCGACACGTTTCGCTTAAGCTGAAGAATCTAAATTCCAGCCTGAAATGTTTGCAGAGGGAAAATCCTAAACAATGGAAGCTGAGCGTAGCTGTTGCTGGCATCATCGAGCTACTAGCTCCAAAATCTTTTGTAGCTTCCGTAGACCTCCACAGAAGACAACAAGCTAGAATTCTGCCTCTCAAATCCACTCTGTTGTCACCCTAAATTTCACTTTAGTAATGGAACTTGAGAGGCAGAGGGTTGTTGTTTTGATGGCTAGAAAACTCTTCACTACTCAAATATGTGTTGCCTACTCGCACAATCATGTTTTCACTGAAGCTGCTAAAACTCCAGCCCTCCATCCAGCAAGGATGGCCACATCATCGGAGGTAAGCGGTTCCATAGCTAGCTAGCTTCAGGCTAGTTTCCACCCTACAGATACATTTTGGCTCACTGGACGAAACTGTGGATAGTGACACAGGATTGTTCGATCGCAGGCCAACACATTTGATTGGACCCACGGGCCACAAAAATGGCATTCCAGGTCAAGCTGAAGCCGGGCAATAAGGGAGCTTTTACTGCGGCTCTCACTCGGTGGCACAGCCAGCAGCAGCACTGGACGCTGGCGAAACAAACGTTATCCACCGCTTTGGGCGAGCTCATTAGTACTTTTATTAAGCTGCGGGATCATTTTTGTTATGCGTTGAAACAAAGGATGTGGAAGTTAAATAAGTGGGACTTCAATTGACCAACACACTTTAACTGTCAGCCATAATTGTTTAGACGCTGTTCAGAGGTCAGTGTTCAGCAATGGTGATGGTTCATGTTCACCTCATGGGACGACACAGTATATATATATATATATATATATATATACTGTGGTACCTCAGTTCTCGACCACAATCTGTTCCAGACGGCCATTCGAGAAGTGATTTGTTCGAAATCTGAATGGATTTTTCCCATTACAATGAATGGAAAAAGAAATAATGCGTTCCAAGCCTTAAAACAGGCTTTTGTAGGAGTGAATGTAGAGTGTCTGCTGCAGGTGCACTGTTCCTCTATGTGTGTGGCCGCTGCATGTGGGAGGGGTTGCCGAGTGAGTGAGGTCTCTCCAGAAGTGAAGAGGTGCCCGGTGCGTGTCCAGCTCTGAATGTGCGCTTCTGTGCAGTTTGGCTGTGACAAAGTCATAAACCAAGTCACGCTCTGTCCCAGACTCGCCTCATCCCTGTCCCAGCTCCAGCCCACAACAGGACATCAAACCCTGGAGTGAGCGCTCCAGCCTCGGAGGTGTGGAGAGAGAGCACCTCCCCTGTGACACTCTACCACGGTCCAGTGTGGAGACAGGAAAGGTTTTACACCTCAATATGAAGGAAAAACAGTCAGTAAATGTAGCTAACGGGACACGTCTACATACAGAGGCTGCGTTACACACAATAACAAAGCGTGTCGTGGGTCAGCTGATCGGTCCGTGCACGTTATGTTTTTTCCGGCTTTTTTCAGGGGCGTTTGGATTCTGGATTTTCGTTCGAAATCAGAAGCAAAAAAAATCTCAAAATTTTTGTTTAAACTCCGATTTGTTTGAAGTCCGGGACGTTCGAAAACCGAGGTACCTCTGTATATAGTTTTTTTTATTTTTTTTTTATTGTGAGACCACTACACTTCAACTTCCTCGGACCTGAAGGTCAAGCGGATCTTATTTGTTGTTATGTCCCTGCAACAACTAAGGAAAATAAAATATTTGAGAAAGTTGTTCATACAGTTATTTAATTAAAGTAAGTATAAGAAAACGACACAAAATACAACACCAACAAAATAATCACTTAAACCTGTGAATTAAGTAAATTTTCTGCAATTTCTGTGTTCACATCTTAACGCCATCTTCTAGTACTACTCTTTCTACGTTTGGCCGTGTGGCAGCAGTCAGCACAAAAATCCCTCGACATTCCCTCTCCTCAACCTAGAAAGGTCCAACAGCCATTCTAGGTGGAAAAGTTAAGTTTTCTCAATAAATGAGATGCAGTTTTTGTGTCTGTACTGGGGCCCATATATAGCTCATCAGCCACTTCAATCTGCTTCACTAGAAACACTGGAGTCAAGATTCTACTTTGAGTCTCTCCTGGTGGATCAGCTACTCACCCTATCTTTAAGGTAGATGGGGAAAATGTATGTTGTTTTTTGGGTCACCACCAAAAATGTATGGCCACAAATGTTGGCACCGTGTTTTACAAAGACAAATATAGAAAACACAGACATTGACAGAAAAGCAAACCTTGGTCACTATTTCACACTCTAAATGAAACTGAAAATGAATAACTACATGGGGGACTTCACCTTTTAATGGCAAACGTGCTGAGCTATACTCTTTAATAAATGAAACCACCACTACATACAATAATGTTTGCGTCGCCCTCCATGGCGCCTTCACCTCTTTGTTTTAAAGCTGATTTACTGACACAGCAGGCTTGTAGGGATTTGCCGGTGCCTTATTCACCAGCACTCAGGAGCGATATCTGAATATTTTATCGTCCATTCAGCTTCAGATTTCCTTCTACCATACAGTTACGGCGAGCTCTGCGAGGTGGCCGCTGCCACAGCAAGCGATGTCATAAGAAAGCATTTTCACCTCTTCAAAATTTGACTTTACACAGCAGAAATATGTCGACCAAACGTCTTACATGTGTCAGATTCAGAAATAAACTTCTTGCCTCATCATGTGATCTTTAAAAAAACAGCTAAATATTTCCCTTTGCATCGCCACTCGCCATCTTTCTGCCTCAAGCACCGGCAAGCCAACCCCACGCTGGGAAATATTTCATAACCGCTGAGCTCAGAGTAAACAATTAAAGCAGAGGAGATTTCAAAGTGACGTTTGATGAGTTCCACTCCAGCAGCGAACATGCTTCAGCACTATCTCCGCTGCTCTGCAGACCTCCATCTGCCCAGCGAGGCTTCAACACTTTACATAAGCTGAGTCATCGTGCTCTTTAAGGCCGCGGTTAGCTGCCTCCCATCAAACGATCCGCCGTGATGCGTTTCCTTGCCGCGTGCAGTTTGGAAATTTGATGGCACGCTCTTTCCACTTATCTGCATCTCCAGATTTCCTTTCGTCGTCTATACGTCTTTGGATTTTGGGGCGTGAGGTAAACATCAACCATGAAGTTGTTAAAAGTCGTTTGACTTCTCAGGAATATTGCGTTGATAAGAAACGCTGGCCATTCATGGGCAGTCGATGCTGCCTCTGAGTTTTATCATGTTTATTGACACGGCAGAAGGCCGCTCAATAAACAAGTCAGGTATAAAGGCTCAAGTTTGCCTGGGACTCCGCAGATTGATTTCAAGTTAAAGGTCACCACATTATTTCTTCACATGTCCACTTTCACCTTTTCCTCTTTCTGAAATCCACTCGAAGCCACGGGATCCGAGGGTGACTTTTGTTAGCATAGAGATAACAGCCATTTGAGTGGAGTCAGTCAGGTTACTTCCATGGTGAGGGTGACAATGATAATAAAGGGAGGTTAAACTGAGAGGGAGGAAGAGTGAAGACGTTGGGGAAACTGTACAGGGATTCGGCTCTCATCCAGAGGTATGGACAGAGGTGAAGAAGAGGGTGCGGGCAGGGTTGAACAGGTGGAGCTGACTAGCATTATGCATGGGATAGAAAGCCAGGAGTCACAGACAGAAGAATCAAAGATGGTCGGGCGTAGGAATGGGCGATATGGACAAAAAAAGTTATCACTTCGGCAATGATAATGAT
Organism: Synchiropus splendidus; assembly: GCF_027744825.2. Lineage (NCBI taxonomy): Eukaryota > Metazoa > Chordata > Actinopteri > Syngnathiformes > Callionymidae > Synchiropus > Synchiropus splendidus. Next base: position 9,825,761 of record NC_071349.1, on the reverse strand, counting down.
CACACTAAATACATTTTTATTCTATTCCATGTGGTGGACATACTACAGTCTCTCTGGAAACTGTTTTATGATGAAACTTCCAACATCACTATTTGTTTATGTTTAAATATAATAGTTAACTAAGTGTAGAGATGAGAAATTCAGTGTTTCACGTCTCTGGTAGAAGCCGCGCGTGTCTGACTGACTGCTCTGCCAGTTTTATTTAGGGGTTAAACTGAGCCGTCTGTCTGCTGTATCTGCCTGTGAGAGTGTGTCCGTGATCAGTGAACCCGAATGGGGACGCGGAAGAGGACGCCGCCGCCAATACTGCAGCGGAGCTCCGTCCAATATCCAACTATTTTCACCAAGGTGTTTGGCTGAGGCGCCAGCGCAGCGGAAAACCTGCATGTGTTGATATGAACCAAGGCAGACAACCGTGTCAGAGAACCTATGAGGACCACTCCATCTAATAAAATAAACACCGATCCAGAGACTCAGAGTCGACCAGTGTTATTATCAAAAGTTCCCTGTTTTAATAATAATAATAACACTCTCCACAACTGTCACATGCCGGTGTCGGCTGTCACACGCCGCGGAGCTGGAGAGCGCGACGCGCCGTCATGGTCCCGCCGTGTTCACGTGTGCAAGTCCAATGCAGCCAGTGAGTTTATCAAATTTATTGTGAGATGCAGAATTGTCATTGTGGAGATTGTGTTTGCCGGTATATCGTGCACGATAAGTTATCGCCCATCCCTAGTTGGAAGATAAGAAATAACTATACAATAAAATCGGGAGGTGTTTTGGACATGTGCAGAGGAGAGAAGGTGTTAGAAGAAGACAACAGTGAGGTTCATGATGAAGGGGGACATGAAGGGCAGAGCATGATCATGTTTAGGTTTATGACTTATTGGAGCAGCCCTTAGGAGGTAGATTCAAGGCGTCACATATTGACTTTTTTGTCCTCTACTGATGCAGCCCTACCATCTGCACGTTGACATGCTAGGCTTTTAGTTGATGCCCTAAGACGTTTGTAGCTTTGAGTCAAACAACACAAGTGTTTTTGTGAGCAGAGCCTAGTCAATGTGGGGAGCAGTTCTTGGCAAGGCGGGCCATGTCGACTGTAAAATGCAGTGGGGAACTCTACATACAAGAACTTCCAAATGGCTTACTAAAAAAACAAACTGCATTAATTTGCCACTCCGCCGCAAAGCTAATTGAGCTTCACTTATGCTGTCACTGCTCAGGCGGCAGTATGAGGTCGCCAGTTCGATCCTGCCGCCAGATGTCTTCATGCTAATGTGTCCCTGAGATAAGTCAGGTTTTGGCGGCTCACTACATGACAAGTACAGACTTGTTTAAAGCCCCTCTCACGGCATCGACTCAGAAAAAAAAGGTTAACCAGTCAAACGTTGTCTGTTTACTCCCTCCTGTTTTTGGTTCACCTCCCTTATTTCTTCTGCTTCCCTGTAGATTTTTTGGGGGGGTAATGGAAGAAATATGACATTGCCCAAGAAATCCATTAGCCATCTAAAGACAAGGGAACACAACACTGTGGATCGCTTGGTTGTTTCGGATGATGACAGACGTCTGGGAGAATGAACAGAAGAAGTTGAGATGAAATAATGATTGAGTCTTTCAGAGTTTAAATATAATGTTTGTGTTTCACTTTTACGGTTCGATTCGCAACCTGTGGCAGCGTCATCGTCCATCGTGAACTGGAATATCAAAAACTCTGGGTGTAACTGAGTGCAACACACTTCTGAAAGCGACGCACAAAGATGAAACGCCGTAACTTGGAACAATAATAAGATCTTGAAGGCTTTGATCAATTCTTTTTGGAGACACTTTTTAAGTCTCTTTGGAGTTGTCACTTAAAGGGCTTTATTAATGCCGTGATGAAATATGAAGGAGGCTTGGTAAAAAAAAAAAAAATTAAAAATTCCACCGCCCCATTGATGTTTAAAATATGGAGAGGGAAAGATGAGATTCCAACGGCAAGTATTGTCATCGCAGCGACCTAAGCACTGGGTCTAATAGCTTCCAAATCTGGCGATGATGAGGCGCTGTGATACGGTATAGCTCAGGATTAGCTGCAGGAGGGAGAGCGGCTTCTCCACGGGTTCGCGTGTCTCCACGTGTTAATTCTCCATTCCCTATTTCACCTGAGTCAATATTTAGCTCAAACAACAATCACTTCATGTGAGATTGGTGTAATCTCTGTAATCCTAAACAAATGACAAAAGTCAAGAGAACTTGACTCCCAGCAGGCCGGGTGTTCGGAACGCCAAACTTCACCCTCCGTACTTTTTCCCGGCTTCATTAGTGACCCTGATCTCCACTCTCAGCCGGGTTTTTAAGTTGGACGCTGTGGTGGTTCTTTGATTATTTAATAGTAGGAGTAGTCTTCCATCCCTGCTGCTCACTTGGCAGCAAAATGTCTGCTATGGAGCTTTGAAACCAAGTATGGATCCCGCAGCACATGCACGAGACAATGCTGTGCAGGGAAGTGCGTCAAAATAAAATATGCCATTTAAAGCGGCAGCACTTGACGGAGCACGGAGAGTTTTAGGGGCTGGTGAAAGCGAGACTGCTGGTTCCTCAGCGTAAGAAATAATCATTTATTTCACTGAGTTAGACGACCAGCCTCTCACAGATGTTGTTTATGCAGAGAAGGTCACAGTCGTATCTTTTGCAGTCAGGTGCAACGTTCTTTGGCCACCTGAATCTGAAACTTTGAAAGTGTTTGTAGCGGAAACTTTACATACTCTCAGAGTGCCGCTACAAGTGGCCAGTATGTAAATATCTCACAGACATAGTAAAGTCTCAATAGATTCAATAAAATTGAAAAATTTATTGAATTAAATATATATATATATATATATATATATATATATATATATATATATATATATATATATATATGAATGCTGTGGTGTTGCTTAACTGTTTCAGATTTTGTTTTATTACTATTGTTATTAAATTTTTTTCTGTTCTTTGGGGGGTACGATGTTTAACTTTTAAGCAATTTACAAAGTGTATATGGGCTACAAAAAAAAAAAAAAAAAAATTGTGATCTTTAATCTTTTGGAAAATACATGCAGCAAGCTTGAGGAAAACAAACCAAGATGCATCAACACCCCTCCTTGACTGGCCACCCCGACCAGTGGCAAACTCAACCTCCAATATGGCGGTCACATGGAGTGCAATATCGAGGTGTTTACCTGTAAACAAGGGAGTCGTCCTGGCTTCCGTTGTACTGTATCTGGAACATTCGGATCCCAGGAATATTCCTCTGGAAGTTGAACTTGATCAGCGCGGTTGAGGAGGTGGCTTCCGCACTCACCACCCTCTTGTCCACGCCTCCCTTCACGTCGCCGGTCACGTTGCTCCCGTTGACCCCGCTCCGGGCCGACGTGGATATATCCGAGGAGCCCGGGTCCGGCTCCTGAATGTTGTTGGTGTTGTTGGAGATGTGCGGCAGTTTGATGATGACCAAATCCACAGTTTGGTGGGCTTCACCCGCCGGGTTTGAGGAAATACAGGTGAAGGAGCCCGTGTCTTTGACGGTACTGATGAGGATGTCCAGAGTCCCGTTGGCGTACACTAATGTTCTGGAGGAGTTGGACACCAGCTTGCCCTCCGGAGAGATCCAGTGGATCGCTGGCTCTGGATCTCCTCGCGCCTTGCACCTTAAAAGAAAAGAACACGTTTAAAAAAACTGGATGGAGCTATGATGGAACTTGATGGGTTTTTTTGGGGGGGTTTTCGAAGCGTCTTTTACAACTCAGGGCTTTTTAAATTTGAGCTCATCTCTGCTGCATTACATTTCGGGTTCATCAAAGGACACATTTAGATAAACAAAAACCATTCAATGGTAAATTTGTTTTTCTCACTTAATGAGCACCAGGCGCAACCGCGTAAATGTGAATAATTATCCAGCAAATACAGCATCACTCCCAGCCCTTCATCCAGTCACCAACACATCCATGACTTGGGGAGGTCAACTGATGTTTAGGCCCAGTGACAGCTCAAATACTGTTGGGCCTGAAAGAAATGACTCATAAGAACATGAAATTTATGGGACTGACACCAATCTGGCCTCTCATTTATTAAGCATGTCCACAGAAAGCATTTAAATGCGCGCTGCGGGGAACGGATGGGTGTAAACACCGCTGATATTTGGGTGGTCCATTGTGTTGCATTAAAACATTAACAGCTTCACACTCTGTCAAACCCCCAGCTCCTTTCTTTCACACTTGATCCTGATGCTAACTGCTGTGTTGCTGGGAGGTGGTGCTCGGTCAGCTGACTTGCATCTGCTACCTCTCACGGGCGTTTATAGAGCTTTCCCACGGCGTGTCGAAACAGGAAGTGGCCGCTTTTTTTGTGCTTTTTCCGGGGCTTGTTGGGGTCTATTATGACTACGATGAGTAAAAAGATGGGGTTATGCACTCACTTGTAACTAAAAATTTAGGGGAAAAACCAACAGAGCGACTAAACTACGGATGACTCAAGCTGGAGTAGCTCTTCTTGCAGTGAGCTCTAACAGCAAGTAGTCACTCAGCCCTTGAAATACTTGCATTAGAAACTTTACTTATCTAACTATATTTTGATAAATAGAATTAAAATGTATTTTTATTTTCAACTATTCAGTATTCAGTTTTCTGGTGTGAAGGCTCAACAGCTTTTTGACAGTCTTCTATGGGCATCTTGAAAGAGTATTTCAGATCATTATATATTTATTTAAGTCAAAAATACATTAATTTTATTATTAAAATTGTAAATCCTGTCTACACTTGTGTTGTGCACTTGTGTTCAGTCTCCACAAACAACACACACTGTTGCTGTCAGAATCTCAAAGAAACTGATCAAACTATTCATAACTACGAAACTCATTCAACAGTTTCACAGAACTATATTCAATTTTTGGTCAGCAGGAGCCCAAACTCCACTGAAATAAATTGACCCAAAAATTATTGGTGAACTTATGGTTTTGCTTTGTAGATTTTGAAAACTGAATTTGAAAAATTATCGCAGCAAGCGACAGGAGGGAAAAAAAAGTCCATGATGACATATCCATCATGTTTGATAAGTGCAACATAAGACTGACCACAGAAAAATGCGATAAAATATTGAAGCTATTGTAGTAAAACCAGCTCCAGGTCGCAGCTTACCAAACTACTGATGAAGTGCCACAACAAAAGCACCACTTTTTGGGTGACTATTGTTCAAGAAGTGTCCTCAACCGAGTCAAACTCGGATTTCATACGTACCGTAGAGCGACTCTTTGGCCTTCCAGGATACGCATTTCGTGTGAGTATCTGGTGATGAGCGGTGGCTCACACAGAAACTCCTCCTCAGGAATGGACCAGAAGTACCGGCCGGAGAGATGCTGAGGCGAGGCGCAGGTCTCCAGGTCGTCCTCTCGGTTGAGCCGTCGCAGCCACAGCAGTTCACAGTTACAGTGTAAAGGGTTTCCGCCGAACGACAGCGCAAAGGACGTGGAACTCATGATGCCTGATGTAGCGAGAACCTGTGGAAATACAGAACGAAAAAAACATCTATTATTTTGTTTCCGACACAAGATAATCACTCCGCAATCCTCTGTTGTCCCCACACATTTGAAGGTCTTAATAAAATGATTTGTAATCCATTCATATTTGCAAGAGGATGATGAAAAGCGTGACCCATATATGTGGTTCCATGTGAAATCCGCTGACAGTTTCAGAGAAAATACCTTGTGGTGCAGGAGACGGTGTCACGCTGCTGAAACTTTGAATTACTTTCCCGTGTACGGGGAATAGAAAATACCTGCGCTCGCTGGAAAAGTGGGTCCGGTGGCAGTTTTTGAAGTTTATTTGAGGTGACATCAAGGCGGTTAAGCTTCTGCAGCAAAGAGAAGGTTCCCTCCGGAATGAAGTCCAGCATGTTGTGGTCTAAACTCAGGGTATGAAGGCTTGTCATTCTCTGTAGGAAGTCGAGAAGGTGAGTTTTGATGACATTTGTGTCTCTGAAGCCGATGTATGCGGAAGGCGCTCTCACCTGAATGGCCTCCCAGGGTATTGAATCCAGATTGTTGTAGCTGAGGTCCAGTTCCTCCAGCGCCAGCAGGTCATTAAAAGCTCCTTGGTGAATCAAGACCAACTGGTTGTTGTTGAGGATCAGGTGATGGAGCTTCGACATGCCACTGAAGGTGTCGTTCCCTATCCTGGTCAGTCGGTTGCTGCCGAAGAAGAAAGAAAAAAGTCAGAGGTCGGGGATTCGATGTCGGGTCGACAGTGCATCCGTACCTGTTGAGGTGAAGGGCCCTTAGGTTCTCCAGATCGGCGAAGGCATGAGGTGTGATGTAGGAGATGGTGTTTCGAGACAGCGTCAGGTCCACCAGGCGAGTCATGTTTGCAAAGTCCTTCCTTTTTACACTGTGGACGTACATCAAAAACACCAGTGGAAAAAATATTCCTCGGAGACCTGTTAGCTATGTTGGACTCTACAGTCGAGAACATCCAATTAAAATCCGTGAAGGACTTCAAAGAGATCTTTAATGAAAGCGTAACGCAGATAAACACTTTTATCTATAGAGCGAACAAATGGTTCTGATGGAATCTTCACTTAGGAAACAAACCTTCGAGTGAGTTCTTGAGTTTTTTTTTGCATTGGAAATTGTATTCCTTCTTTTTTTATTGGTCTAGATTTTTTTTTTCCAAATAACCAGATTTTGTTTTTCCTAATAGCGCAATATTAAAATATATGTATGAAACTGTACTAATACTGTATAAATTACTGTAAAAATTACGATATATATATATTGAATTGTTTTAATTGTTATATAATATATGCAATTAAAACAATTTAAAATAAATATATAATAAATTTTCACTATTTTTGATTTTTTTATTTAATATTGTCATATATTAAATTCTAATAACACGTAATATATATATTATTGAAACAATTAATATACACAATAACAATTACAAAACAATTTATATTAAGATATAATATGCTATAAGAATGTATTATTATTATTATCATCATCATCATCATCATCATCATCATCATTATTATTATTATTATTATTTTATTATTGTTGTTGTTGTTGTTATTAAATGTTTTTATTGTTATTGTCAGGGCTAGGTACGTCATCTTCATGCCACTTTTGACATTTTATTTTCATTTCTTGGAATACGCTTTTTTATTTTATTTTGTTTATTTACATTTTGGTTTTTATTATTCGTCAGAGTCAACAATTAAAAATAACTAATTTTCTGGACCAAAAAAATGGGGAGGTGGAGCGGGTTAGTGTAATTCTTTTCAAATTCAAATTTCACAACAGGGTTCACTCGGTCAGTTCTATTCCTGATGTGCACTTTTGACGCCTACCTTGTGACGAAGTTGTCAGCCAGCCTCAGCTCCACTGTATGCCTGTCAATGTTGGGCGGCACAAACAGCAGGCCTTTCTTGGCACAGAGAGTCGCCAAGTTTGGCGACAGGATCTGACACACGCAACGCTTCGGGCAGATCTGTCCCCGCACTGCCATGGCAACCGCCAGCATAAGACACAGCAACAGCCTCTCCATGGTTACCACCCCACCTGGACTCAACACCTGGAACAAGACGGGAGCAATGGACGTAATTCACACTTCCATATCATCAGCAAGTCCTTTTCTCTGCTTTACGTATGAGGAACAAATCGAGTGTTGAGCCCCGGACCATTGAACCGAATGTCTTTCGGGCATTACGAATCGATCCTCGGACAAGTTAACCACGCCGGTGTTGATGTATGGCGGTCCTCATGAGCGCTTCCAGTTTATAAAGGATGGTTGAAAGAAAAAAAAAAAAAATAAAGCAGGAAGAGAAACTTCTCATTGATAACACCCTTGATAAGGATTTGAAGGACACTGTTAGATATGGATTAAAGAGCTCCACACTCCACAAACACACTGGACTATATTTGGCGCGCAGGTTCTTTGATATTCCCCAGAAACTGCAGCCCTATATAACCGTATATGACTCACAGCAGGTCCTTCATTCAAAGCACACAAGCACTAGTTTATACAATCACCGAGCCTTTGAGCTGGATTTACATGGCCTGGAAAACCAGGGAGAAAAAAAAGCAAGGACCGAAGATTCCAGCTGTCGAAAGTGCATGTTATACCAGGAACAGGAGAGAATCATGACCCATCTGACACCGACAGCAGCACAGTAATGACTCCACAGAAGGCTATAATGAGGGAGAAAACAGTGAGTTACTCACGGGAAAAAAAAAAACAATGATCCAAAAGAGCAATCAGAGAATGAATGAAGTATGCGGTGGCCTCAAAGGAAGAGATTCCACTGGAGCTGGTGATGAGAGACGCTGCCGTCAGCAGTCGTATAAGAACATAAAAGGCGGGAGCTTCTTCTCCAACAAAGAAAAGACAAACCTGAAAATCATGTTATTGACTTTAGCTGGGGGTGACATGTCGGGGATCAAATGGAATGGTGAATTAACCAGAGGGATTATGGGTACGGAAGACAAATTAAGCCCTGTTTGCGGTGGGATAGTCGTGCGCTGCTTTATTCACTTCTTTGAAACCCTTCCACCGCTGCCCCCCAGTTCCCCGCAGGTCTGCGTCAAAGCTAGTTTCACCCATGGCTTCCTTGCTCACCAAACAGCCGGCTTTGCGGCCGCTGCAAATGGATTCTCCGCACGACTCGCACTCTGAAACTGATCTGAAGCTGCATCGCAATGTCGCGGCGATAACAAGCAAAAATACAAACACTCACTTTCCGGACATATTCACAGTGATTCCGAAGTGTCTTTCATCTTTGTTTCTCCTGATCAGTCAGCAAGTAAACCACTCATTTTTCCGGAGAGGCCTTGAAGGTTTCACATATTTCACCATAAAACAAGGAAATAATTTCCTCCAGAGACACAGTGAAATTTGAAAATTGTTTTCCAACAACACTGGACAGCGATGACAGCTGAACACAGTGCAGCAGAAAGTATTGCTTCTTTAGGACGCCAGAGAGCTTGAAGTGGACTCAACAGCATCACTCTTTGAACTTCCTGTAAAAGAAAAAAAATGTCTCTCATGGGCTCAGGTAGCTGTGGATTATTTATTCCACACAGCAAGTTTTGTGTTTTACTCTATTTGTAAACATGGCAGGTTCCTAGTTTGAGTCCAGCTCGAGGTCCATTGATACCTTGCATCTCCACATCAGAAAACCTTCTTCTCCCATCAGTGACTTCCACTTCTTCTGTGGTATTTTTTATTTTTGGTATGCATTTTTGAGGTGAAAAAATAGCCAGTTGAAAGTCTGCAATCCAGTAAATATGTGTTATTTAACAAAAATAATCTGATAATAAAACAGAAGTAGAGCTGTTCATTCTGTTTTTATATATCTGTCTCTTGTTTATTTTTAAAAATATATATATTTTTATATTTATTTATTTATTTGTCGTCACCTGACCTGCCATCCATCCCATTGATGCATTTCAGTGTCAGAGCTAAAAAGATTGCGAGAGCCAGACGAACTCACTTAACTGAAATACGCAGCAATAAAGCAAGACGCAGGTCGTGATTCTCACTCGATATTCTCGCCCTGCATTTATTGCACCAAGATAACGTACGCCTTTTATGGCATTGAAAACTCTTTCACACAAAGTGATTCACTAAAATGGGCTCATCCACGCATTTTGCCGATCACATGACCTCACAGGTGAAGAAGAAGAAACATCCCAAAGGTACTCTCATCCGGCGCTGGAGTTCAGTGAAGAATCATTCACAAGGTTAGAAAAAAAAAGCGCTTTTCTTTCAGGTGTTTTTTGGGAGGAAAGATGCATTAACTTTCCCAGCAGCTTGGCTACGTGACATGAAAGGATCAAAGGTTGAGGAGTATTTATCTTAAAAACAATTGGCTCCGAGGCGATATTCCACATGATTGATTCAGTGGATTTAATCCGAATAACAAATCCACGAGGAGCATTGCTATCGATTCCAAGCATGGGGTGCTAATGCTTTGCAGCTGCTTAACACAGCCTCCAGGCCTCTGGCTGTGTTCGGAGGTTGTTTGTACCAGCGTGTTTTGCAATGCAAAACTCCACTAATGCCCAGAACACTCAACTTAACCGGCCAACTTCCTCCACGCCTTGGGTTTGTTTGCCGCGTGTCCGCTAGAGTACACCTTACGGTCGCGCTAATGGCTTCACCCATTTAAACACCAAGGGTCAGCAGCTGCCTAAATACATCGCAATTACACTTTATTCAATTAGAGCACTTTGAGCAAGCACACACTGAGGCGCTGCTGTGTTGTGGGTCAGAATTCACTACTGTTTAGACACTAAACACAGCATAGAACCCTCTGTCTTTTTCAGAAGCTCATTTCAACTAGCTTTTTCATGCCATTCAACTGAACCTACAACCTCAACTGGTCAATGCTCTGAATTTATTGCATGAAATCTACCATTATGTACTAACCTACCTTTTATTTTGAGTACTGTCTGGACCCAGGAAACTTCAAAAAGTTGTTTTTGTCTTCAGGTACCGCATTCAGAATAATTTGCACAGTAATATTCAACATCTTCCCTTCACCAAAATCTGTTCTTACTGCTGATGTTTGAGGTGTAATATATACACAGAAATGTAAATAAAACTGTACTGCTCAACTTATCTCAGATAGTCATTTATGAGCTGCTTGCCGTGGGTCTGCACTCTCTGAGTACTATTTTTTTTTCATGCAATGTCAGTGTTCAACATACAACCAACAAAAACAAGTCAGTGATGAGCAGTAACAGTCGAGTCGTCCATGTCACTGGTGCTACCAATAGTCTCCAGAGCTCAGCGTTCTTCTCAGTAGATTTTGCGAGCCCACAACAACGCCACCTATAGGCCTGGCATATGTACTACCACATCACCCCAGTGGAGGTGCAGTATTGTCTCGATGCTGAGTGAAAAACAATCCTGTTTAGAGCTCCAAAATATAGGCAACAATTCTAGCGGTTCAGATCTAGCACCACACCTTGAACAAGTATTTCTAGGGGAGAAATGTCGAGTCAACAAATAATCGACAAAAGGAGAGCGACTCGCCACATCAGTCCTGCGACGTCGACCTCATCTCCAAATAATCTCCGACTGGATGAATATATAATAGCAGCCTGACACAGGAGAGCAATCTCCAAGGTCAGTTTTGAGACGCCACAGAGAGATGATGCATCGATGCACATGGAAACTCAAACGTAAACGATAACAGGTGAGACCTATCGTGCACATATTGATTTTCATATACAGCACTGAAGACACCGCACGCTGCATCTGTGCGGGAACAGCAGCCACTGACACTGGTGAAGCGTGTAACCGGAGCTCTCGTGCTGAGAGCACCAGCGACTCTTTAAGTGCTCGATTCACGGTGTCACTGCTCAGTATCTCATATGCTACAGAGTTTTCACTTCATTTCAAGGGAAGCGTATGAATTCTTCATCGGAATAGCACGTCCGCATCGTGCCATTACGACCACCCTCCCTTACAGAGCAAACAAGTGCGGGTGATCCTGAAGTGTGAAGCGCCTCTCTTCACAAGCTGAAGATCGGAATGAACCATGGAGAGACAGGATCATTTAGGATCTAGCGCAGGTCATATTTTAATCAATCGTGGCAACATTTTCGCAGATAAAGCTTAGTACATGAGCCTTGATAGATAAAAGTCTCCTACTCTACATGGACATACAATCTCGCTACAGTAGCAGGTTTAGCTCATTCACCTCTTTGGGCTACTTTTACCACACCAGACAACTGTGCAGTTATCACTAGGAAAACAAAATATTAGGAACAGAGACATGGCTTATCTCGACTCTAGGGTTTGTGATGAACATTCAGATATGAGTTGGACAGAGGACATGATCATTATTTTACATTCACATTTTGACTTCATATGCCAGGTGTGTAATAATATTGACATGACAATACATAACACTTTCACCTCTGATATAAATTTTTTATGCTTTAGATTAAGGAATATAAATTACCATTATGACCAGAAATGTTCACTCTAAACAACACCATTATTACTGGTTATTAACAGTTATTAGGCAAGTAGTAAATATGTTGTGTTATCAGTATTTCATCTGTTAATGTCATTTAAGATTTTTTTATTTTTTTTTTATTCAATGTTTGGCACCGCAGCACGTAGCAGTCCGGCAACACATACGACAGTTACGGCAGCACAGTATCCCAGCATCTCACTCTCACACAGAGATCTACCACTACAGTAGCACCTATAACCCTTGCGTCGGCTATTTTGAATGGCATACGACTTACGTCCAATCTGACTTACGACCGGCTGGTCAGAACCGATCCCGGTCATAAGTCGGATATCACTTGTTTTTTATGTGCAGCAAGTAAAATACAACCTCCAAACCTCCATTAAGATAGAAGGCACTCGAAAGCTACTCCTCTGTAAATCGTGCAGAGTACCAATATGGCCAAGTCAGTTTTTCGGAAGCATTTCAGCTTCAGGGCTAAAACATGAAGCACAAACAGGATGACTTCTCAATGCAAGTCGATTTGGCAAAGTCGAGCGGTCTTGACCAAAAACAAAATGTATGAACAGACTGAGCAACACTACATATAAACTGTTTTAGAATCACTACAAACCATTTGAATTTCATTTATCTGCACTTGCTCTAAGAAGATGCCATCGTCAGCATATAGAAAAACAAGTCGACATGGCAGCCATCACTGAATGAAAGGTGTACAATACTGAGAATTATCAGCTGCTTGTGTTATGATTTTCATGACAAAGAACACATTTTGTACCTTGGGCTAAATGAAGTGCTCTCACAATGCTGGCTATCAGTTTCAGCTATTTATTTTTGTTAAAGAAAAAAAACCAAACAGCCGTGTTGATGCAGTCAGTCCAGAGTGAATTCAAGTTAACCTGCGTTTTCCTTTCCGAGAAACTCGGAGGAGAGGTCAGGGAGCTGCAGCCACCACAAGAACTGCTTGTTTTCCCCCTGTCTGGGCTGTCAAACACACAAGCGCACGGACACAACCCAACTGTGTGTTGTTAGAGCAAACGTCTGCACCGGCGGAGGAGCACGTCTATTGGGTATCCGCGGTACAAAAAAAAAAAAAATCAGAAACCACTACGGTGGTTAAATTCGCTTGAACACAGAAGATGAGAACACAGCCGGAGGACATATTTGAGCGTAGTGCAGTTTTAAAAGAAGAGCAGCGAGAGAAAGAGGATTTATGCCCAACAGCAGGTGGTGTATTGCTAAGTAATATTTCTTGTTTAGTGGCAATCCACAATGCAGCGTGTTTTCATCTGCAGGAGTGCGACAAAGTATTGGTTTGTAAAAGACAAACAGCGAGGTCTCTGATTGCCGTGTTGCCACACACTCGGACAAACTGGTTCACATTACAGCTGCTGACTGAGGAAGCTGTGAAAGAGGAGAAGCAGAACCTACAAATGGCTTGGTTTCCTGTTATTTATTAGATTATAGATCACCACTGAAGCCTTGCCGTCGTTGACCTCTATTGATACTTTAATGGTTCTCACTGCTTTGAGGGAAGTCTGGATCACTCTGACCCGACTGCTGCCCCCGCGACCTGACCTCAGTGATGGACGGCTGGATGGATTCTCGTGATTCAGGTGTGTAGTTTGTCCTTGTATTCCCATTTGTTTGCTTGTGTTCCGGCTGATGTACATAGTTAGAGACAAGTCAAGTCTCCACGTCTAGTCAAGTAACAGTCGAGCTCCCGCTAGTCTTTGTCCTCGCCCTCCCTTGTTGTTTGTGTTTGCATTAAACCCCACGGTGAAACTAGAAACTAAGATTCTCATATAAATTAGAATATAAAACGGAAGACTTTGAATAAGTGGTGAATATGTTGGGAATATTTTGTTACTTTAAGGGACACAAATAGTAATTCTGAAGCTCCTTACCTAATGTGCAAATGTGGACCTCAGGCCACACGTTGAACACCTTTGCAACAGTCTTATTTAATGACTAGTTTTACCGATGTGAGCCCCGCCTCTTGTCTTGCTCTTCAGAACATTGACTTTCTGTCAGTACAATTGAATTTTTTTCCGTTTTTGGACTAAGTTCGGGATTTAAACTGTTGAAGACTGTGAACTTTCTATGTTGCGGGGAGACTGATCCCGCATCTATTGGTCCCTCTCACGCCGACACATTAAAAATAAGTGCCAGCTGTGTGATCACACAACATCCTGGTCACATCCCAAATTCATGTGCTAAAAATACAGTACAGACACACGGCTGACTGCTCGCTCATGACAGGGCCTGGAACACGGTGTACGCTTTTGAGCGTCGCCAAAAGGGATTACGTGAAATCACTGAATATTTTACCAAGATTAATTGCCCTCATGAACAAGGACGAGGAACTCCAATAAAAAGACGAACAACAGACGCAAGGAGAAAACAGTGGGAAGAAACCGTTTTCCAAATTACATCGGAAAAAAAGTTGAGCCAATGAATCTTTTATTGAGGCAGTGTAAATTGGGTCAGACACTTTTTATATTAAAACATATCAGCGTGTCAGTAATGCTCCGAAGTAAAGGAGGGAGGAGAGGGTTGAAGATGAGAAAAACTTTGCCTGCTATGTTTATCTACAAGACTTACATTTATAAAAGTAATGTGTTTCAATATATGCTTCTTTGAGGGAGTCAGCAACACGTCCGCTGTGAGCTTCAGTGGGTCCGTTTCATGTAGCTGTTATTGCTCATGGCAACATGATTTATCGCACAACGTTGGATTTGATGTGGCGAAACAACAAAGTCTTTAGCTGGAGCTTTGATGAGATTCCACCTTTATTATTCCACTGACGCCCAAAGCTTTGGAGACAGTGCCCATACAAGGATGTTTAATTTTAGCATTGGCACAAAACAACACAATCGGGGAGGAACATTTCATGTCGTTCTGGTCAGCGCCAGTGTGAAATGTCGAGGCGTGATGAATAGAGCCTTAGATTGACAGTAATGAGAGGCAATGTCGAATTTGGGGATTTGAAAAAATAAATAAATAAATAAAAATAAAAATAAAATAATACCAATAAAAGTTTTCTTTACATATTATTTATGTATGAAAATTAATATTTTGTCCACTTTCTTTTGCCCTAAAATGAATGAATGGACTATTTTATTTTATTTTATTTTATTTTATTCTTTATTCTTTTTTCTATACAATTGGAGACATGGAGTTCAGTAAAAAATATCAAGTATAACAAAAATGGCAGAATAAAAAATAATTATATATATATATATATATATATATATATATATATATATATATATATATATATATATATATATATATATATATATATATAATAAAATAATAATACATTAAAATCATGTCCTAATTTAAAATACAAACATAACGATATATAACATTAAATATAAGAATTTAAATATATGTTTATGGCCCCAAAAGACGTGAGGTGGGCGTGGCCAACACATACACTGTTATTTGACTTAAGTGAAGTAGAAGGTGAGGTGCATGACTAAGTGTGATAGGATGCTTCAGTGAACTATACTACACTTTTACGATAAAGAAAAGAATCATGAGAATAATGAACAATACAAGGAAAAAGCAGAAATGAATTCCAAAAGCGAATAAACAAATGCAGGGTTAAATAAACCCACAGACCTCCTGTAAAAACACTGTAAAAGAAAACAGCGTAATGAGTCACATGATCAAAGGACACAGTCGCTCCATCATTCAGACGATAAGAGTCCATTGAGGCAGTCCATCTTTGGCAGCCTGGAAGCATGGCAGCGCCTGCATATTGACTCTTGGATCATTCACTCCCCTCGTCTCTGCATAAGTGCTCATAGAGGATCGCCATCTGCCAGTGTGTGTGATGACTTTGCACAAGTAACAAACCTACCGTGGGCATTAGTGTTTGTTTGTGTGGGGAAATAGTATTTAATTCGCTCTCTGTGAATGTTAGAAACAGCTATGTTAGCAGTGGCCATGTTCTTGTACGCCAATAAAGTATATTTGATTTGAAAGCTTGAATGGTAGAATAGAGAGACAGAAAGAAGTGGGAGGATGACAAACTGTTTCCATCATCGCCCTCGAGGCAAGAGGAGGCTTCATGCTTACATAAGAATGCACGCGCACACACACACACACACTGACAAAGTCAACAAAAATACACATGATTTCATGTGTTTATATGTAAATGGCTAAATGGAAGTGGCCTGTGGAGCAGAGTGGGAAGCCGCGGCTAGCTTAGTGTAGCATTATCTTTTAATGACACATTGTTGGTTTACGTGTGCACGTGTGTGCGAGGAACTAAGTGTGCGTTTGAGTGCCACCGCTGAAAATAGCCAGCACGAGAGATCAATGGGAAAAGAGGAAGCGTATATCTATCTGGTGTTCACTTCCATGTCTGTCTCTAATCTCACGTTCCGTTGAAGACACGTCGCCGGTACAGACGCCGCAGCCGCTAAAAGATTAAA
This sequence comes from Synchiropus splendidus, assembly GCF_027744825.2. NCBI lineage: Eukaryota > Metazoa > Chordata > Actinopteri > Syngnathiformes > Callionymidae > Synchiropus > Synchiropus splendidus. The sequence continues at coordinate 9,809,319 of NC_071349.1, read as the reverse complement.
TGAAATGAAATGGTATTGTTTTATCTCAGTTAAAACGGCACCTGTATCACAAACACAATGTAGTATCATATAAAAATAGCACCCATCTACCGCTTACTGTACTCTGATGTGACAACGCGACGGTGTAGAACATGACTACAAAGTACTTTTAAGACCAACCATTCCCACCTCTTTGGAACACTCGTGGATAGCAATCCATTTTAGAGTTTTATTTACTGCTCCTAAAATATTTTGCTCAGTCTAACCCCTGACTTGAACCGAAAACCATCTTTGCATCCGCGGCGCTTTAGCTACCTAAGATTTGCTGACGCAGACGGCAACCTTCCGGGTGGCATGTTGACAAGAGAGATGGTGGTTGGGGTTTGGCAAGCCACGTTCTAAGCCCCGTCAGTCCAGTGAAGCGCCAATGAGTCAACATGCAACGTAGAAGGCAGCCTTTAGCGTCAGTATAGGATTGAAAAGTACACTTCCTAATGGAAAAGAAACAGAAGTGAGGATGGTGCCCCATACGGTAGGTCCTTTGAAATATATCAACAATACTGTGTCGTTCAAATCTCACGCTTTTCCGGAGTAAATACTCCACTTCAAGATAAGGCAACGTGTGCAACACTGATCTTGGATTGAACTGCCATTTACCTCGGACATTACCTGGTATTTGCTGGTGTTGCCTCATTGGGCCATAACTCAATAATTACTACCGTTATTGTATAATTGATGGCCATTACTTTGCAATTACCATGCAGTAATTCACCTGCCATCATCATGGCGAGTCAATTAGAGTAGACTATTGGCAGATCCATCAATAGCCAGAGATCTGCATTGACATCTGTCGAAGAAAAGCCCCCTGAACACACCTCTTGATCCACCCCTTAACAAGCAGCTAGCTATAGTTGACTGTCGCCCTCAGTGGCACGACAGTTATTTTCAATGAAATAGAATCTGGTAGATTATCCACTCTTTCTTGGGTACCTCCTGGAAGTACCAGGTTGGTGCCCCTTATGCCTTCGGATCTGGCTCAATCCTTCATGGCATCCACTCAAAAGGCGTACCCAATATAGACCCAAACATGTAGGTCCATGTTGAAATGATAACATCACACAGTTGATGGAGATCCATGACATGAATCTGCCGTTCCAGAGATCTGGCGACTGCAGAGGACGAGCCAGTCGGAGTTGAGTTACATTATCATGTTAAAAGTGGACATCAGAAGACGGTATACTGCGGTTACGAAGGGACGGTTATGCTCCGCAATTGATGGAGCAAGGTGCCACGAAACCCACCAGAGCCTGGAGTTGAGAAGAACCCGTCTCTCACCGGAGGAGCGTCAATACTTGTTAGCTCACGGGATGTGCTTATACTGTGGTATGGCTGGTCATGTTGTTGGGACCTGTCCTGTATGTTCTTGTTCTCACCTCGCTCGCTCTGTGCGATGGACAGCAGTGCGCTTCTTCAGGGCACTCACCAGACCACACAGCGCAGACTCCAGAGTTGGTTCCAGTCAGTCTATCGAGATGTTCTCCTGCTTGTCGTCCAAGCCAGACCTGCCAAGATTCCCTTCCAAGCCTCTGAACCCCGGTTTCCAGTCCAAGCCACCGCTCATGAGATCGCCTTGAAAGCCGACGCCTCCCTATCGTGCCATCCAAGCCACAGCAGCCGAGCTGCCCGCCCAAGCTCTCTCAGCCCCTCCAACAAGCCTCCTCCTCCCCTCATCTTCGACGACCATCCGTCCATCAGTGTGCGAAGGACTCCCAGTTCGGTGATGCTTTTTTTTTGTGTATTGTATTTTGATCCGCTGTCTGCCTCCTGTGACTCTAGCATTACTGCGCTTGAGTCCCACTCCGCGTCTCGAACACTTTCAAATTACCAGATTCTGAACTTCCCTCTGAACAAGGACAAAAATTGTACGGTTCCGCTGCCGAAGCTCGTGTTACGAGAGCTGCATTCTTATTTAGCTTACGGTTGGTCTTCCATTGGCTGTAACCGTCATCTGCCCTTCTTCTTTGTCCTGCAACGGGAAAGATTCCCGACAGCTTTTAAAACACTCGTGCTTCGTCTTTCTTCACTATTATGATGCTCAGTTTAAACTCCATCATATCTGGACACCTCAGTGCAGATTAGCATTCTACGTTTACAGTTGAACCTAAACAAGGGGCCGTACAGTTTCGCTTTTTCCTTTTACAGAGACATCCATCTGCTAACTACAAATACCAATGGCTCGAGTCTCAGAGAGAAAGAAATTGTAACAATGTTCAGGCTTCACATGGCAACCCAGACGGAGGAGTAAATCCGAACCCTGCCAAGTTTGAAACAGACCATAGCAACCGCTGGTTTCATGCCAGCTCACTTGGATGTTTACTTCCAAAAAAAGCTGCTCTGACCTTGTCATTTGTAATGCAGGCATTCAATAAGAAATGAGCTACCGAGAGCTGAAGAAGAGGACCCACCAACAGAAAGCGGCAGGTAGAAGTGCTGTGTGCGAGCGGTACATCACTGAGGAGAGTGTATTCATGTGTGTGCGCGGGACAGGATGAATAATTTAACCAGATCCAAACATGAGCGCAGTGTTTTATTATTTAGCTGCACCACATTTAACAGGCGATCACACTCACCAAACCCTCACGGAAATACCAAACTTCAAGTATCGGAAGAGTGATCCGTCCAGATGACTCGGAGTTAATGTCCACAAAGCAGCGAAATAAAAGAGAAAAGAAGGGGAACTTAAAGAAATACGTGGAGCGCAGCACGGATCCAGAAGCTGTGGCGGGGAATCATACAACTTTAATAAATCATCCGCCATGTTTACCTTGCTCCTCAATGTTCTATAGAGTCATGGCAATAAAAATAGTACCTACCGAGGGAACCGCAATGTGCTGAGAGTGAGCGGTTTGTGGTTGGGTCAACTGCTGTTTTACTGTATCCATCCACCCGTGGAGCTCTGGGTACAACTGTGTTTGTCGGAGAAGCTTTGAAAAACAGTAGCAAAGAAATCTTGGCGAAGACCGTGGCTGCCACATTGATGCCTTTCCCCCTACGTTCCATCATGTCAGCATAAAACTATGATATATTAACAACATATTCCTGCGTTCTGACAGCTCCAATTTTTAAATAAATGAACCTACTATGTAAATGTGTTTGTGTTTTTTAAAATCTAATTTCCATTCATTTGGTTAAGTTGAAAAATTCTACACAAAAATATGATTCCATTGTATCAACTATATTGCCCTGTTTTATGATTATTTATTTATTATTATCCTTTGTATCGATTTATTTCTTATAAATAAAATGACAGATATTGTGTGCCTCTAAATTCTAATGACTTAATGATCTTAAATTTCTTCTTATTATATTTTTCCATTTGTCTTACAGTATATATAATCATAATAGTAATACTATTATTATTAATAATAATATTAGTAACAATAATGACAATAATGATAACAACAACAATAATAACAATAATAATAATAATAATGAGAATATTCTTGGCAAATATATTATTGCTTGTATATATTTTTCAATTTGATTCTGCAGACAAATGCATTTTCTGAAAATTAAAAAACAGAAAAAACTACATTGTTTCTTTATTTCAAATAATTCATAAATAGTGAGTTATAATAACAATATAATTCTCACAGGACAAATAAATAAACACATAAAATTGAATCTAAAAATGTTTTAATACACTTAAGTTGGTATTTCGTGCAATTTCATTACATTTTAGCTTGAATAATAACTATTACATGGCCACTTCCTATTTCCACTGTGTAGAGAAACACTAGGGAAAAGTCAATCGTGTTTTCCATAAATATAGTTTCATGATTCTCAGGAGAAAAGAACCTCAGTGTCACACAGAGGAAGTCGCTGTGCCACCAGCGAGCTGTTGAAACCGCTTAAGTCCTGGGTGGCGCAGGTTGTCCCAAATGTTCACTGGCATGCCTCGAGGTGCTGGGTGAAGCAGACAAGCAGCAGAACCAACTATGCTCGCATGCATGACGTCGAACAATGATAAATCCAACCTTCAGATTTCTCTCCTGCGCCGACTGGAATCATCGCTGCTGGTGTTTTCCGCCGGCTTTTAATTCTATCAGCGCTTTCTCACCAGCCGTATCCAGCTGGAATTCCTCCTCTGGTGTGGGAGCTAATGAGGTGCGTCTGGACTTTTCTTTGCTAATAAGAGGTAATATCAGCGTTTGCTATTCACATGCAGAAACAACGGCACGCTGAATGAAATACATCGCTCGTATACAGCACCGCTGGAATGTTATCTTACACTAGAAAAGCAAGGCGTTTGAGAAACACATCACCGAGTGCTGGACAGCACACAATTTACTGTCTGATATCTCAACACAACTGCCACAAAAAAAGGTCTTGAGCAGCTGGAATTCCAAATATATGAATATTGATTTGATAGCAACATACCAGAGGACCTTTCATTGATCGATTTGCTGCCTCTCCAGTGGAGTTGCGAAGCCACAAATACGGTTTATGCGATCAATTGACTGTAATGCATGTTATTTATCTCAATTCTTATTCTGTATTTTGTCAGTCCTGGAGCGCTCTTATTGATTTAAGCCTTTTCTCAAATGCAGTTTTACTAATGGTGACATCTGAGTCAGTGTTCACAAACTTTGTCACGTATTGTGCTATTTTTTTTCGGTCCGAATTCTCCCAAAAGAAACTCAAGATAGTGTTTATTCACTGTATATTATCATTAGAACTGTAAATATTCAGCACTTTGACACACAAACAAAGCAAAAAGTAACACAAATATAAACACACCCTGCTGGCCTCCCTGTGTTTGTTTGTTTGTGTGCACACAAATACGCGCGCGAGTGATCTGTATTTAACCTAGATGATTAACAGGCTGCTATTGATAAATATGTGACTCCCGAGCGGCACGGCGCACACTGAGAGCTTTTTAAATAGAGATCCAGAGAGAAGAAATTGAACAGATCTAGTCGGAGTTTTCAGAGACAAAAGCACTGTTTGGATTGGATCAGTTTTTCCTCATGTTAAATAAGTGTCACTGATCTTTAACAGCAGCTAAGATTGTTAGAACCTGGATAAAACGTTGGTGAAAAATGACTAGTCGATGCTAGTTTTGTTGCTGCCATGTTCTTTGCGCCGCAGCGATTTCAGGAAGTAGCATAGTATCTGTAGCATCTGTAGGAGGAGCCAGTAGACTGACTCCTCCCACTTCAAAATTGTCATGAATATTAAAGACTATTATCGACTTTCATCACAACTGAACCTAAAAACCTGTGCAAACATGAGCAGTTCTTCACCACTTTGGAGCCAAAACCTATCGCATATATTTGGTCCTCGGGAGCAAGACTAGAGTAATCGATGAGTGATGAATAACTCACTGCAAAATACGACTCACAGGGAGGAGTTGAAGTCATATCCCACCCAACAAGTCCAGTCGTGTGCGAGCAAAAGGAGGTCAGTGAAGTCACCACGCATACTGCTTAGTTCCTCGGCTGACGCTAATGTTCCTCGCTGTACTCTTCAATATCAAAAGCCAGATTTAGTTTGGCTCTCTCTGAATTCCTCGCCCACACTTCAGAGTGTAGTCAACAAATAAATAATTTCCCCTAATGCTCTTGTAGTTATTTCCGTTGCATTCTCTGGAAAGAAACAGGGATTTCAAAAAGTCTTTTTCCGAACATCTAAACGTGTCACGTCACATTCGCCGGCACTTAATCTGAGACAGTTTTGAAAATCGCGGCGTGTTTACGTCCAGACCATGGTGTTTCATGTTCTTTTTTTTTTTATCTGTTTCCTCTTACATTACGCTTTAAATCTCCAGTGATAGACTTCTCATTAGGCTGTGATTCGTAACATCCTCAAATTACAAGGATCCACCGCGGCAACGCTCTGGTGAGCTGGCCTCTGCACTTTGGCAGAGATGGATATAGATTCAGCCTTATCTAATGAAGCTTTGGCAAGCGTTCAAATCAGCAGATCTCTTCATCTCCCGCCCTCCTACTGAGTCTTTCTGCTTTCATCCCACTTCCCCTCGCTTCGCTCGCTCCCTGTTTAGAGCCTTCAAATACATTGTTTTATGTCTTACACGACCAAAGTTCTCCAGCGCAACATTTTTCATTAGCATGGGAAGTTCACTGGCTCCCAGTTTCTGTGTTCAAATCCATTTCTTTAGTTGCATTCTGCCTGCTATTTGGATGCTTTGCAGTTACTTAAGTCATTGCTGTTGTTGAGATATTTTTGGTTGCCTACATAACGCAGAGGAAAAATATCACGCATTTAGATTTTAAAAATGACAACAAAGTTATACAGCATGAACTGAATTAGATGTCCATTATTATTATAACTTATCAAATAATAATACTACAATTGAAAATAATAATTACATTAAATAATAAATAAAACATAAGTAGATAGATAACACTAAATTATATATGATACATTGTATAGATAGATACTAAATATATATTGTAATGTAATGTATTATATGTTTTTGAATGAACAAAGTAGAGCATGAAGAAATGCAAATTAAAAGCATGAAAAAAATGGAAAAATAGTCACTTTTTTTATACAGAGATAGGTTTGTATGGAGCTGTAAGAAAGCCATAAAAATATCGGAGTAAATTATTTAAATCAGAAAAATAAAGAAATAAAATGGCAGGTCAGTGAACTGGCTGGAAGTAGTGAGTCGAGTAACAGTTCTAACTCAATGCTATGGCCACATTTTACGTCCAACAGAAACAGATTTGACATCAAAACTCAGCAGGTTTCTGAAAAGATGACCCAGAAGTCAACAGTGTTTTGTGACTTTGATCTGAAGAATCCACCATTTTGGCCCTTATTGACCATCGTACCTAAAGTCGCATCTCATGCATAGCAAGTTGTCTCTGTCTAATATCTATTTTCTCATTAAAATCTCTTCATAATAAATGTGGATGACCTGCAGGAAACCGGCCTTTGTAGTGAAGATTTCAGGATTGTTGTTTGATTTTGAACAAGGAAGCGGCAGTGGAGAAATGGGCACAGAGGAACAGACTTGAGAGAAAGAGTGAATAAACCCACACTGCCGGCAGCACAGAAGACAGACAGAGATGAAACCTTATACTTATGAATCACATTGCTCAATAAGAAATGAGGCAGTGAGAGAGAACAGAATGGAGATGAAGATTTGAAACTGACCACAGGCAGAAAGACAATGGAAAGAGATAGCATCAAGCAGAACAGGAGACTCGGAGGAATCGGAGAGGGGAAAGAGCGTGGAGGGAAGAGACGGCAGTTATGAAGCTGCACCCATCATGTTGGCAGAATCGCAGCCATATAAAAGGAAGAGGAAGGTGGGAATGTGCAAACCGACAGAGCATGTTTATTTATACTGCAAAAGGGCATGTTGGGAGCCACTGAGTAGTTTGTCATTCAGTGAGAGATATCTCGAGGCTTCCATACCAGCCAATATATGATATTAATATGAGAACTTTCAGAATCTGGCAGCTCATACCAGCCGCATATAAATTAGAACCCCAATAAAACTAGACATTTTTTAATAGTGTTAAGACAGAAACAGCACTAGAACACTTAATAATGGTATGATGAGAAGAATGAATAATAATACAAATCAGAATGAAAATGATTCCTTTAAAAATACTTTTAATGAAAATAAAGATTGAAGATTTCGCGTTCATATATATACATATATATATATATATATATATATATATATATATATATATATATATATATATATATATTACTGCTTAATGTTTATTAGCAATTACAGATTTGAATTAAAATACTAGAAAAAATATTATTAAAAACATGAACATTGTCTTAAAGTAAAAAACTTCATAGGAAATAAATATATTAATACATTGGTACATTACATTTGACAAAACAAATAAATAATAGAAATAATAAGCAGAAAAGAAAAGAGGTACTGTGTTCCCCAAATAATATAATATTAATAAATAATAATAATACAATGAACAGCAAAGAATACATTCAAGAAAAATGAAGAATATTTCAAACATAATAGACTCAAAGTAATGAATCCCGAAATATGACCATCAATGAGGAAATATACATGGACATATGGGGAAATAAAGCCATATATGCGATACTGTTAAATACAAATATTCTCTGAAATTTATTTAAAAATAATATGAGTACAACTAAAAGTACATATATATAATTAAGAACATGACAGTATGTAAAAATAAATGAACTGAAGGATTAGAAAGGTCACCGTCAAGAGCCTTTAACAATTGTTTTCTGTGATGTGACTCGGTGTCACGGATGGATTCCAATATCTTAACTCATGGTGACAACACATAAAGCCTGAAGAAACAGCAGACTAGGTCGCAGCCATTTCCTCACCCAAACTGTCAAACTAGTAGGTGAGAGAAGAGAAGTTTAGCGATTGATATGAAGGACGGAAATGAAAAAAAAGAATCAGAGGTAGAGGAAGGAGATTTGGAGAGCAAGAAAAGTGACTCTAGGAAGAATGCAGTCTCTGACTTAATATCGGGTTGAAATGTGCTCCAGCGTTGCCAGTGAGAGGTTCAAGTGCGGGGGAAGTCTATCATAAACTGCACTTGAGAACTGATCACACTTGAACTAGCAAAATAGATTTGGCTGATATACAACGACGGTCACAGTCAAGGACTGGGGCAGCATTTATTTCAGCAGAAAAGACACAGTATAAGGGTCGTGAAATGGCCTGAATAGCAGCTGAGTGTAATGTGAAATGTGATTTAGCACCACACTAAACAGATCAACCAAGGCTGAGAAACAATAGACACTCCGGCAGGAAGGCGAAGCCAGGAATCTGCAGAGATCTACAACGCTTTAACTGGCAGAATAAAAGACATTTAACACTTAAAGTATTGAAGAAATAATGTACCCCATAATTTCATCTGTAGTCATGAAAGTTATTTTTGGTGAGCCTTCGAGGTTTTTTTTTTTTTTTTAACATGAGCAAATCTGGCTACTCTCACATCCTGCTTCACACAGTTCATTTCCTGCGACGGCCTGAGGTCAAAGAGCAACGCGTTGGAGACTGAACAGATTTAAAGCCGTGAGTCATTGTTTATCTCAGATATTAACCTCTTTTTTCCCGGATTGGCTTCAGAGCAAGCGTTCCTTCGGTGCTCCTCTAGTCTACAAATGTAAATTCACTTTTACTTGATAGTTTGAATCATTCTTTTGTTGTGCCTCAGACAAACAGTAAAGATACTCTGTTGTCTTGTTCACAGTCAGAACCGTAACTACACCACAGACACATTTCTGAGGCTGGAAAGTCACAACTTTTGGGACTTTTTGCTGCTCAGTGCCCACCATGCCTCCCTAAGATGCATCGCAGAAGATCACAGATCCTAGTTCCATTTTTTTAAATCTGGACGCTCTCAATAATGATATTTGATCATTGTAGCATTAGTCAGACCAAGATTAAGTCTTTGTTTTTTCGCGTTGAGACGCATTTCTCTTCAGAAACTTTACAAAGCAGGCGCAGTCGACAGATTCTGTTGTGGCTCGGGATTTAAAAAAATAAAAAATACTTAAAAAAAAATACCCCATCACTCTTGCTATAACCTTATTTTCAATGGAAAAAAAAACAAGCGCTCGATCTAAAGAAGAACATTAAGAACATTACCGTCAACAGGCGTCCGCCAGCGACATAATGGAAAGCTAAGATGCCCCAAATTCGGCCAGAACAACAAGGCGGTCTCTTTTTAGTAAAGCTTTGAAAAGAAGGGCGGGAAAAGCACGTCAAGATCCAACGCCCTCTGCAGGCAGGGGTGTCAAACTGGTTCCCAAAATGGCCGACAAAACCAGAAGCACCAGACAGTTGAACAACAAACACCCTTGGTGCTCCTGTTTGGAACCGAAATCTGCACCTACGCGGCTCTTTTGGGGCTCAGTGTGGCACCCTTGCCTTAAAGGACCAAAACGCCATCTGTTTCATTCAGAAACTGTTTAATTCAAATGTGTCTCAGTTTCAAATTCACCGTAAATTTTAATAGTTCTATATTTAGTGTGTGAACCACTAGCAGCACCTTCAGAATTCAATAGCAATAAATACGTATCACTGAAAGGGACCTATTGCAGTGCTCCAGTGGGGTCCGATATCATTATAAAAGCCCCTTAAATAAGCTGGATCGCGCCCCTTTAAGAAGCTTACCGTGCTGCCTCACACATGCTAGCTTTAGTGTGGTTTAACGGAAAGAAGCTGATCACTACGTTGATCCACGAGGCGTCCAGCTAGTTAGTTTCAACCTCACCGAGAGGCACAAACCGGTGAAACCGGTGGGTTAGGAGCATGACTATTAAACAGCATGTCGAACCTATTTGCATTTCCTCACATGCGCTAACAGCCTCACGTCCTTCCCGTCATCCCTTTCTAACCGAGAATCTCACTGGGGCCGGCAAAGGAAGAGGATGAGGTAAGATCGGTGACCCGGGCCCAGGCGGCCTTCTGCGGGTATCGCTGCCAAACTCCCTCTGGTGAGCGTGTGGTCTTTCAACAGGAGAGAGAGAGCGGGCGCACACACACACTCACACAGCTAAAGGAGATTAGCACACACTCATACTCACATTCATAATCTGCCAGGGAAGGAGGTAAAGAGGAGGTTAATGGAGGAAAGCAGGAGATGAGAGGAAGAATACATTTGCTGTGATGGACGCCAAGATGAGGGGAGAGGGGGTGCAAAATGAAAAAGATGTTTGTGCAAAACTTCTTATGAACAAAAGACGGTCGAAATGTGGAAAAATAAACACCCAGGAAGGTGAGTACAATAGAGAAATCCCAGAGTTCCACTGGGGTCTCTGGGGGCTTCCAGGAAGTGGATGGTGTGAAGGTTAAAGCCATATGTCTTCTTCCACCTGACGTTCACTCTCCTCCCTCGCAATTCGTCAATCCACCCTGAACTCCTTGGACTTGCGCTCTTCACTCATCCCACCGTCTCCTCCCATTTTATCCACCGTGCCACTTCCACTCTCTCTCTCCCGTGCATTCATCAATGTCAGCTTAAAAGGGAGGACGACTGTCGAACGTCGATCTGCCTTTTGCAGCTCCAGATTATTTTATGTTCTCGACGACTGGGTCTCAAATACTTTCTGACAGAGGAGAGAGCCACGCTAACAGACCGAGGAAAAATATAGAGCCACTAAGAGTTTTAAAATGCAAGTAATCTCACTCTGAGGGAGAGGTTCGGATTTCACTTAGTCGGGGACTGAAGGCTCCTTTGTGCTCCCTACAAGCCCGACGTCACTGTCACTGACCACATAATTCTGTGCATTCTGTAGGTTGGTATTGCTGTTCACCAATATATCCACCAGGGGATGCAGCTCAGAGTTGAGAGAATATGACAACAGCAAATTCCAAAACAAACATGGCGACTGTGGAAGAAGTATTGATAACCTACATCTTGCACAAAAGAGAAAAAAGTAGGCAGCGTTGTAGGAGGCGGTGGTTGGAGATACTGTTAAATATATCTTAACTAGAGGACGGAGAATTCTATGTCTTCTTCATGTCTCATTAGAGCTACGTATCGAGTAGTAACAGCAACACTGCCCCCTGTGGTTTCCGGTGGTATTGCTTCATTTGGTCCGTATCCGTAAGCTTTGTGGAAACACGCAGATATACGGAGAAAAGGGACGCGGAAGGCTCCGTCCGTACATTGATCCAAATGTTGCGGTTGGATTTCCAAGTCGGAAGGTGGGAGAATCCTCACCACTCTGAGTAGTCAAAGCAAGATGGCTTCCTTGAGCGTAAACAACTCATTCTACAAATTTGTGTATCCTTTTCGTCCTGCAGGTTTTCTAGTTGCAGACGGAGGAAGTACTCATCACAAAGTTGTTTATATCCAGACAAGGTGTGTCTGTGGATTGGTTTTCAGGATGTCAATATCTACAACATTCCAGCAATATTAAAATTGATATCTAGTTTTGTTAGTGCTGCAGTTTTCAGTCTGTGAAATCCAAACTAATATTATTATTCATTAATTCAACCACTTGAATGGAATGAGGAAAAGAGCAATGACTTTTAGTACAGCGAAACAACAGAAGCAGTACTCCGTCTTTCAGATAACAAAAGGATTGCAACAAAGCTTATTCATCACAAATTATTAGTACCACCTACTGTAACTATCTATAACGGAAGGGCTTTAGCAAGCTATTGCCTGACTCTCCCTGTACAAAGAATGCATTTCTGTAACTGGAAAATCCAATCGGATATTATTTGCGCTTCTTAAAAAGAAGGTAACCTCAGTCACGAACTAGGGAAACCTGATAGAAGAGAGCAGGAAAAAGCACAGCTGCAGTCTTGGCGGGGGCAAAGGTATCAGTGAACCACACACATTGCCCACCGCCAGCACAAAAGACAAGAAGAGAGACGCTCGCAGACGGGAAGCTATCTCAGGCAGCACAACACTGTCTTGGATTTACACTTTTATTTGCACTCAAAACATGAAAAAGGATTGTGTGCCAAACCTAAAAAAGCGCCCTTCTCAAAGATGGCTTGTCATTGTGCCGCAAAGCCAATCTGGAATCCCGCAGTCATTCTTTTCTAAGACCGAAGCCGCGACAGCTTCAGGCCATGATTATATCAGGGTAGCTGATAAAATCGCTACATGCATGTGCATGCATATTCATAAGAAAGTGTGTGATCAGGGCTATTGTCAGATCGGATTTCCTGTTGCCGGAAGCGTCCTGTCCTCTGTTACATAAGTCAAAGGGATCCATACGGTCAAAGTGTGAATCTACAGTCTAATTCCCATTGAATTCTGTCATTTGCATTTCAAGGGTAAAACAGCATCACAGGCATGAGCTCATAATTAAAACTGTACATCCCGAATGAAGAGCGCGAGAGGCAATTCCCATTCTCCGATATTATCCCTTTTTCTCGCCGCTGCTGTTTGTTCTTTCGTCTTTCTCGCTGAGTTCAGCAGTCCGCCTCATCCCAGAGGGCGTTATCGAGGTTGGGAGATCTAACAACCAGCTGAGAGGTAAAGAGAGAGAGGTGCGTTTGCTGGGTGTCAAAGACGGAGAGGGGGAGCGGGTGAGGGGCGGGTGGGCAGTCGTGGCTTAGCGTAAAGCTGATTTGATGTTGAAGATGAGCTTGTTTGATGTTGAGAAAAATCTGATCAGACATTCACGTAAATATGCGATATCCCTTTCTGGATTCCCCTCAAAGTCTTTTCCAGCCCGCCAACAGGCACGTGAGTCCAGGGAGAGAGAACGTCCTTTGTTTCATTTTAAGAGTTTAAGGTTTTCGTCTCTAGGAATCTCTTGGTTTGTCTCCGGCGTCTAGGCCTTTCACTGCAGTGTCATCTCCATTCTAGCTTCACAATATTCAACGTCATGTTAGAACTGAGACTCCAAGTTAAATCCACAAATTGTTGACCACATGACCCCACAAGGATCAGCTCTGGTAGTCTTCCATCTTCCCGTATCTCAGTCTAGGTTCCCTCCTAAAGTGGGATTTTGCCCCCCCATGTTGAGATTATCTCAGTGCTGAACCCGGCTGGTCGTCCTCTCACAACATCCAAAGTGCTCATTCTCCACCTGGATGTCATCGATTGTCTTCTCCACCTCCAACATTGGTTGGTCTAATGTTGTCCCTCCTTTCCAAACCAATGTTTTCCCCAACCTTTTTCTCCACATGAGGAGTATCTTCAGAGTGTTGGAGGCGAGAGTGAGCATCACATGTCCTCAACAGTCCCGAAGGGGATGAGTCCTTGACTTGAAACTAGTAGTGTCATGGGTCACACTTATGGACCAAAACAATAGAAAACCCTCTGATCCAAATCTCCAAAAGCACAACCCTGCAACCTATTCCTAGTTTTGTCTCAGACCTGACAGCACCACAACCAAAGTTTCAAGGTCACTGATCTGACTACTAGAGCATGTGTAAGTCTGACATGTCAGACTTTTTTCTCCTTCCAGTTCTGTATCAGCTCCACCTGAGGAAGAGACGCTCCAATCTGACCTAGTTCTGAACTAAGGGGCGGTCGCTTATCTCCCCTATATATGGCAAAGGACTGACCTCCTCCCCACCTCTTTATTTCACAGGTATTTTTTTGCAATTCCCATGTTGACATGGGAACAAATCCCACACAAAGATGTGAGCAACCTGGTTGGTATGACCACATCGACTCACACACTTGGTTAAGATCCACATTCAGGTGATACTACTGTACAAATGCTTTATTGTGGGAGGCTTTTTCAGCTCCTTTCTCTGTGAAAACTGAAAGGCGAAATGGGAACACAGCCGAGAGGAAGACTCATCCAAAGGAAAGATAAGGCTAATGAAATGAATAACTTTGATGCTCATGACGAATGTGTCATCGGGAGATGTGGGGGCATTCTTGACCTTTAATTACAGAAACACACGGCCTGGGAACATGAGTTGAGGCTGACTCTAAGAACTATTCAGGATTTACTGTCATTCCTACACAATTTGTTGGCTGGGAAATGAGTGAATCAAATGAGACTTAGCAGCTGAGGCGGAAGGTATGGATGGTTTTGATCCTAGCGGTATCAAAAATCCGGAATTGACCTCTATGGTTTGGGCTCAGCAAGAGGGGGAATCGAGAATGTTTGCCATGGTAGATGCAGGAGACACCCGGTAAGGTTCGAGAATAACTAGGGGGGCTTTGGCTTTGGCAAAGCCTGATGGGAAAAGGAGAAGTAGAAATGTGCACTTTGTACAGCTAATTCAGAGGTTAAAAGCGCGTCATAAACCAGAAAAAAAAAATCCCAACCAACAGAAGTACTTTACAAACCAGTAATAGTCATGGAAAAATAAAAACGTACCATGAGATGTAAACGCTGATGAGATCCCTTCTAGAATCACATGTTACCGTGGCGATATCATCGATGAGGTGCAGGTCAAAGTCTTCAGTCGGGGTCACCTCACTGGAAAAAAAAAAAGAAAAAGACTCGCATCATGAATTAGTTCAAACTGAGAACGTATTTTCAATAGGATCCACACAAGGGGTTAATTGTGGGTGCCTGTTTTTGAGTTGAAAGCAAGAACCTGCTGGACTTGAACAGTAATGGCCATTGATCTCCTGACACCTCCTTCCTTCCTTCCTCGCATCCTTTTGCCCTTCGTCCCCCCCCCCCCCAGCTTTTCTTCATCTCTCCACCAACCGTTTCTTTTCATCCCCTTCTTCCATTTGAATTTCTCCCCCTGCTCCCCTGACCGTGCTTAACTTCGCCCCTTCTTCCCCATTTCTTTCAGCGAACCTCCTTCAAAGGATACAGGACAAGGCTGAAACAACGGCTGCCTTCTATCCCAGCTGAGCCAGCAGGGCGGCGAGCGGAGAGGAAGGAGGAGATGAAGAACGAGGGCAAAGAGCAAAGCCGGGCATTCGTTTCAGAAGACCTCAACTTTCACAAGAGGCCATGGTCAAGCATGTAGGGTCCGGAATTTCAGTTGAGAAAATGAAAAACAATGAACAAGACAAGATCTGTAGACAGATACAGGAGGGATTTGGAGATTGCTCTCGCATTAATAATGTAAGCTCGCTTGTGCCTCGCATTAGTAGACATCACACAAGTGCAAACACAGCAAACAAACACACTCACAGCGCACCAATAGTGAAAAATCTGCTTGCAGAAGCAGCATTTCTGGAGACCATTTCATCTCTCACCTTGAATTATGCAATAATAAAAGTACATTTTATTCATAAGTGTGTTTGGTCCACGATGCAGCAACAGAAAAAGGTGACTAGAAGCAGAACAGTGGAGACAGTAATCCAGGTCTGAGTCTGGATTTTGAGAGTTGAAGGTATGTTGTAGGTTATGAATGTGAGGAGGAGGAGTTTTTTCTTGGCTTTACCGGACACCAGTGGGGTGCTACAGGATGTCGGTGTGGTGGAATGTTGATATGTGGCTGTCCGTCGATAGACATCTGTGGATGCTAAATGTGGATCTTCAGTTTCTACTGAAGAATTGGAATTACAGGAAGTGGAATGAAATCCATATCTATTAAGAGGAATTATTAATATCATAACACAGATGATAGTTTTTTAAGTCTGTATCCAGGAGATTTAAGTCTCACAGAATCTATTAAAACCACATGAAGAGGACAGGTGTGAGTCTGTTAACATGCAATATACGTAAAAGACCAAGTCACCCGAGGACTTTATCTCACTCGCCCGGAACCAAGGAAGCATTTGATGGTTTTGCCTTCAAAATAACTTGAAAAGTTATTGAAAAGAGAAGCGGCACAAGGATTAAAACATTCCATTTTGTGGGTGATTTCGATAACCATCTGGATCCAGGAGTTTTTATGTATTTGGTTGATGGTGTTGGAGGTGGACTGCTGCTGCTTGCATTGCGCTGCTCTTCTAGTTTTCAAAGGTTTTCACTTAAAGACTTGAGAAATTACACTCAAATTATACACAGATCTGTGAAGCATTCTGGGAAATGAAGTATTTCCCCTCCATTATCCATCATTTTAATGTATAATTTTAATCTATGTAAAAAAGTTCTCTAGAAATGAACCACATACTATACTTCACACTGGCCCTTTATTTATTTATTTTACTTTTTCTGATATTGTTCTCTATATGGGGGAATATTGATATAAAAATAGGGACCCGCAGGAGAAAATGTAAACTTTTTTTTTGCTCTAAAAAACTAAAAACACATGCAGGACGGAGTGATATTGTATGACACAATGTTAATGCTCGCACATTACACTGACCTTGACAAGAGAAGGGGATTTTGCTCTTCAAGGTCAATATTGAGTCTCTATCTTATACTTCCAAGATTTAAAGTGACAACAATGAAACGCAGTGCACTGCGGACTGGAGTGTAGATATGAAATCAACAATCGAAGCATGAGTTATCGAAGTTTGAATCCTGCTGAGGTGTCACTTCACTAAAATAAATTCCGGGCCGCCTGCTTTCACTCAACCGTCGCGGTTGAATTAGAAGCAAAACAAAACTTCCCAGCGCATCGCCACAAGTAACCTGCCACAAACACAACAGCCTGCAGCCAACACACTCTGTAGAGAAAGACCTGCTCTCTTAAACAACCGCGTGATGAGAATGGCATTCTGGACACGGTCCCGGTTCATTCCCCGTCACTGCCGCACCGACAACTCAACCGAGCCCAATTTGTTTTGTCTGGAACTTTACTTTTACGGAACATTTATTCCCGGCGTATAATGCAAATGACTCAGTGAATAGCATGAATGATTCATGATTAATGGGAATATTCACTTATTTATGGAATCCTTTAAAACGTTGTGGCGCTCGGGCTTTGACCCTGAAAAAGTGTATCTGGAACTGTTTAATGGAAGGGGATGCTTGCGCAGCTAAAACAGTCAGAGATGCTTACGTAACTTCGGAGTACTTCTGCTGCGTTTAAAGCGACGTTTCCAGGTGAATTTATTCCATTTTCGGTACAAATGACAGCGTTAAATGACTAGAATTTCGGCATATATCCATCTTCATGGGGCTATTTAGAGCAAACAAAAAATGCAAAGTCAGCAAAAAAGCATGATCCAGATCCCATTGTTACATAGAAGTCTTTGTATACGATCTTCTCTTTCCAATTCCCTCGAGCAAAGGCAAGTGTCTCGGGCTAATGAGCCTCCTTCCCCAAGGTGAAGCAGCATTTACTCAGTGTGCGCTTGGCGAGAGCGAATATATCCTTTAATGAGGCCGGGGCCCTGGGTGAAATGCCACTGTAACTTTTCTCATCACGAGTGCTTGATGGTGATGATGAAAGCTGCGAGTATCCCCACGCGAAACAAACCTCTCGTCGCGTTGGTCTGCGAGAAAGAATTACTTTCAATAATTTAATATGTTACGCAACAACAAAAAAGGAGCTGCAGGAAGGAGACTTCGCGGATAAGTTTGCGGTTCTCGGGAAGACAGCAAGAGACGGTCCTCGGTTTCTCTGACTGAAAAGCTAGGCAACAGAATAAGCTACAACTTGATGTATATTTCAAACAAAACGCTCAAATTTTGAGTTGGAGATTATTTGAAAACAAAGTGTTGTGCAGCAGTCTTGGCAAAAACAAACCTCCGGTTCTTCTGGCAGGTCACAGACTTTCAAAGCAACTGAGCAACATATTTGTTTCTACCTTGCTCGGTTGGCTTGGGACACCTCACCAGCAAGGCGTCCAGGCCAGAGCGGCACCAGCCTCCTCACCTGGCGAAGTTCTACTCATAGCCTCTCCCAGGTGACTAGGCTCCTTAGAGAGAGCATATTTTTCCCACCTCCAAAATTCAGAATCAGCTGTGTTGCTGGTAGTATCCATATAGTTTGCTTATGCTTTTAACAGGAACGTGGCGGAGAAACAAAGGAGCTTATTTGCAGGAGGTTTTGATCCTGATGGACCTCAGAGTCCATGTCCAGCTCTCTTCAGAGTTCGAATGTCCTCCCAGGATGGGAGTCTTCAGCCAGTTACCGCTGATACAGAGCACTCTAAATCTTTTAGAAGTTGCAGCAGCGTACCAGATGCTGATGGAGGAGCTGAGGATTGGACAGTACAGGCTTACGAACTACCACTGGATTTGTGAACTTCTTCATCTGCCATCACATTCTCTATCTGGCACTCACTGCACAGTGATTCTTGCTAGCCTAACCAGCTAGCTTTGGCTTCGCTCTCATGCTTGTGGAATAAATGAAATCCCTGGCTCTATGACACAACTTCTTACAACAAAACAAAGCATCAGTTGCCTCTTGAACACTCGGGAATGTGCGACGACAAACTCAATATTTGCTTAAGCATTTCCTATATTTTAAGCAGTGAGAAACCCGCCCAACAACCTGTCCAGAATTCGCTCAGCTCGATGTTTACTGTGTACATGAAAGTGCCCACTGGAAACTTTTTATGTCTAACCATGTTTTGTTTCACTATTTCAACAGCATACAGATACATCAAGGAGACATTCTAATGTATATATCTGAGGAGTTGCAGCTGGATTTAAAGGGAGGTTTGGATACTGCGATATGGTCTAGAGCAGGGGATCTCGGGGCCCACCTTTCCCACAACAAATGGGGCCCATTCAATAGAACGGATTCGTGACTCTTGATTTCATTTGTGATCAATAACCATATTCAGTCTACTCACACGTAAACAAACTAAAACCTTGTGAAATGACTTGAAACCATGTGATCATCGCAGAACCAGGTGCAAGTCATATTCATCAAATTTACTAAAGAAAGAAAAAAATAATAATAATCTTGATGTCAACTGTCGAGAAAATTGGAAAAACAGTAAAATTCGGAATAAAATAAATATAATAAAACCATGTCTAAATATCATAAAATAAAAAATAATATATTTTATTAAAACTTCAAAGAAGATATAAGTGAAGTGTAAATGAAAGTATGGCCATAAAATGTTCTAATTCATTTTCAAAACTGCTTCAAAAGGTGCTTCCATGAACAGTTTTTATGGTTGGGGAGGCGGCATCACTTTCTTTATCTTTTTTTCTTCTCAAGAACTTCTCCATAGTTGGTAACTGTCACAGATTTGCAGCTTCCAAGTCAATTCAGTGACTCACTACTGCCACCATACTACTGCTCATGTAGGATCTTCAAGATAGGTTGAGCTGCGGGGAGGCGCTGGCAGTGGCGACCCCTGATGCAGCAACCCCTACAAAACTGTACATAATATCGCCGGCACTTGGCAACAGACTCACATGCAATATGGATGTCGACAAGAATCATCCTGAAGGATTCAAATCTCTAAAGCTTCTTAGCAGTTCCCCACTGAACGGGAGGTAAAAGTGCTACAATCACAAACACCGTATTCATGAGAGTGAGACGATGCGGGCGGCGGGTGACCGAGTCCATAGATAATGTCCGATTCTCAACCATGCAGAAGGAAATGCTATGAATTATTAAAAGAGGCCGGTAAGCAGAAGCACAACATTTGTGATGTATATAGAACACTGCACAGCTTAAGCTCCACGTCAAGCTGAGAAGAAGGAAATTTTACTTGTTATTTCCCTGTAATTGTGTTGAGTCTTTGCTAGTTAAACCATTTCCAGGGTGTTTCTGCGCTTATATTTTGTCATACATGAATAGAATCTTGGCTGCCCAGCGATTATCAAGGGTAAAAACCCATAGAAAGCCATGAAAAAAAAAGCATTTTTATATACCTCAAGGAAAACAAATACACATGGAGAATTTCAAGCTGCTGCAGCTGAATACTGGGCGTAATCTGACACAACAGAAGGTCCTTTCGGCTCATCCCAAGTTTATTTTCAGTCATGCTGCTCAGCAAAATGCTGAATTAGAATCTGAAGGAAACCAGGAAACGAATCTAACAAGCGCGTCGGGGGAGTACGGGGTCATACTCTGCATCAATATTTGCAGCGGGCCACGCAATAATCCATGCGACAGCCGTCAAGGACGAATCAGTCAGAGCCTAAAGGCCCAAGAGAGCGTGTCGCTGGTTCAAAGGTCAGGCCATCAGCTTCGTTCGCCATCAACATCTTAGCACGTCTGAAGAAAGTCAGCTGCGTATAAACATTGGGCAGCGACAAAAGCCTCGTGTTTCTCGGGCTGAGTCAGAGTTCAGAAAGAGTTTGCGTGTCCGTCTTTGACTTCAGCCATCAGTCCGTCGCACATCAGGGAAAGGTGGTGCTTCAAACTCGATTATTCAGTTGAAGTAATGGCTTTGTGCTCCTGTTTGTGTGCGCAGTGGAGGGCGGGACGCTCCTGGACGTTATTCCATCTCTGCATCTGCCATTATTTTCCACCTCATCCCTCTGTGTCTGTGACTGCGCCGCATCCATCTTCCTTCTGTCTCTTTCTCTCAGCCTCCATCCATCCATCTCTGCCCACCCGACTCCCTTTCCCTTCCCATCATCCTTCACTAGATCTCCACCCACCTCGCCCTGTTGACACAGTGAGCCCAGTGAGGAGCGCCAGACAATCGTCCGGCCTCCCGTCCTGCTTTAAAACCACATCTATCAACTGCTGCGACTTGATCTGCTTTCACCAACTCTTGTTTTGGCTGTGTTGATGTTCCCCTAAATCTCAACAGAGATTACGCGTCATTTGGAATCCAATCGCTATTGGATTATCCTTCCGTTAGAAGAGATGAAATAGAAGAGCAAAGGGGACGGAGATTTACAATATCATTGTAAGTACAGTGCAAACACCAATTCAAATGCACTTAAAAAGATATGTGAGCCACAGCACTTTGGAAAGCCACACTACCAGCACAAAAAATTTAATTATATAATAATAATATATTATTAGTAGTAGTGGTAGTAGTATCAGTAGTAGTAATGGTAGTATAATAATAATAAACAATAATAATAATACAATAATAATAATGCCTCTTTTAGTAGATCATATTCACAGTTTGCTGATGATGCAATTCACTATCAATAAGAATACATGTGAACAGAACCAGGATTCTATCTGGTCACGCACGCGACACATATTGCCACCAAATCCACACACAATGTTTGTCCTCAGTTCCAGGATATACCATGTCTTCTTACAGGGCTTGGACTCAGAGGATTATCAGCCAAGTCCCTATCAGACAATCAAGTATATACGTTTGTATCACATGGCCTTTGAATCCCATAATCCTTTGGTTGCATGAAGGTTCTGTGCGGTCGGAGCCGGGGCGATTGTTCCGCATCACTTTTACAGTTTAGTTCTCGGAAACTTTTCAGTCAGTAAAATGAAGTTTACTGTGGATGCAGCAGTGACACGCTCACGGTCAGGAAGTGTCTAATGTCCCGTGACAAGCGGTTTAGCATTAAGCTCTTCTCACATACACAGAAGACTGGAGAGTGAGGAAATGAAAATTCTCTTAAGTTGACGTGAGTGTGTTTTGACTTCATCCACTCCAAGATTTTTATTCACACACACGTTGGAAAAGCAATGTGTAAAGGAGTAAAGAAGGTTCAGGTCCACATTGCTGCAATGATCTAACCATTAAATTCCATTAGAAAAAAAAAAAAAAAAAAATTCTTCTGTTTAAACATTACAATATGGCAGCTGAAAAAGTGGGTGCCCAGTTACATGCCATTCCTCTGTTTAATAAAGACCGAGGATTTGTAATATTTGCGCTGGAATTTCTTCTGAGCTCAAACCAGCAATACTGTAATTCAGCAGCACCGAGCCAAGAACCCGCTTCCAAGCAAATGTGCTTTTGAATCAGAGCAGGGACGAGCCCCAGAACCGTTTATTTTTTGTTTTTTGTTTTGTCAAATAAGACGACATGAATCAAAAAGAATGACTGGCTTTGAAGTGTGAAGCAGCAAGACAGCATTGATGTCGGGGCAGTGTGAATTAGCAGGTGAAATACAAGGAGTGTGGGGGATGGATTTTAAATGTACTTCAATATTCAGAGGATACATATTAAAGAACCCCATTAATACAATAGAACTGGACACATCGCATGCACAGCAAACAAAATCTAATGCAGCAGGCTGGAGTTCGAAGCTTTGAAACGTCTTCACTTCGACGACCTCTGACCTCCATCCTTCCCTGTCTGCTGAAGTTTGGGTGGCTGACACCGACGTCTCAAGCCTGGTTTCCAAGCGACATGAGACAGTGTGGGCTCTAATGGGCCAGGTCCCCGCTGCCATATGTCTGAGGCAGCACAAGTCGGTCAAAAATAAAAGCGACACAGAAGGGAATGTAAAGCTTTCCAGCAGAAGGCACAACAGCAGGCGCAGAACTCTTCACTTTATTGCCAACCTTACATCATCTCGACCCCAAATCTTTCATCACAGTCATGACCTTACGTCTTAGGATGCTCAAAGGAAAGTATTTCTCCTGAAATAATGCGTGTTTTTCTCCAGCACTGTCTGAACCATTCTTTTCAAAAGTGTCACAAACTTAAAAAAGAATGAGCTTCGAATGTCTCGGGCGGATTTACTTCTCTCTTGGACCAGGAGTAGATTGAAAGTTTACCCGACGTACAGAGGTGTGAAATCACCCGTCTTCTGTTAAAGAAATCCATTTATTATTTACACCTAGCGAGAGCCAATCCATTTAAACAGAGTTAATAATTGAAGGCAGGATAAAGCCCCTCTGTTTTTTTCTCCTGACAAAGCAAAAATAAGGGTTTTCTGATGATCCAAAAAAAAAAAAAAACATAAGAGAGAAACAGTCAGTCGTCTGAACGCTCAGGTCCCAGTCTAAAACACTATAAACTGTGGTTTGTTATCTGTGGTGTAAATCCTGGTTAATCGCCTCGATAAGCTGCTCAGGTTTATTGTTGTAGCTTCTGTGTGCTTTGCTCTTCCCATCAGGGATTGGCTCAGCAAGCCTGTCTTCATCGTCCTCCAGTCACACCTTCATTCACCTCCGCTTTCCTTCCTTGTCATCCATCTCCAACATGAGCCAAAGCTCCATCCCTGGTCTCGAAACTTGACAAACTCTTTCTGATCTTCAGTGAAAAACTTCAGTGTCTTCAGTCTCTGACTCCAAAGTCACTAAACAGTATGTCATGGTCACTTTGTTTTCTTCAAAGGTTCCCTGTCTTGACATTGTAGTCGCCCCATACACAAGCGAATGTAGCGCCATACACAATCGATAGTCACAAATGTAAAATAAAATAAAATAAAATAAAATAAAATCTATTTATGTGTGTTTGGGGTTCAAAATGCTATAGTTTCTGACTCCCTGGGTTATAAAAATAAAAATAAAAATAAAAATAAAAATAAAAATAAAAATAAAAATAAAAATAAAAATAAAAATAAAAATAAAAATATTTGCACATTCATAATTTACAATTTACTTGATTATTTAAAATAATTAATTAAAGTCATTTAAAATATGTGTTATTTAACACACACAGTGGGGGATCTAAAATGTCATTGAGGGGAGTGTGAGGCCCTGGAGACACACAGAAGCAGTAGTCTCAAATGAATGTAATAAAAAAATGTGTAAATAAAACAAAATAAAAAATAAAATAAAATAAAATGAAATCATGTGTGTTTGGGATTCAAAACGCTGTAGTGTCTGACTCCCTGGGTTAAAATAAAAATAAAAATAAAAATAAAAATAAAAATAAAAATAAAAATAAAAATAAAAATAAAAATAAAAATATTTGCACAGTCATAATTTACAATTATTTGATTATTTAAAATAATTAATTAAAGTCATTTAAAATATGTGTTATTTAACACACACAGTGGGGGATCTAAAATGTCATTGAGGGGAGTGTGAGGCCCTGGAGACATACAGAAGCAGTAGTCTCAAATGAATGTAATAAAATAATGTGTAAATAAAACAAAATAAAAAATAAAATAAAATAAAATGAAATCATGTGTGTTTGGGATTCAAAACGCTGTAGTGTCTGACTCCCTGGGTTAAAATAAAAATAAAAATAAAAATAAAAATAAAAATAAAAATAAAAATAAAAATAAAATAAAATAAAATAAAATAAAATAAAATAAAAATAAAATAAAATAAACAACAATTATTTGATTATTTAAAATAATGTTCATGTGGCAGAATACTTTCCCCATGAGTACTGTCCATATTCATTTAAAATACTGCACCTATGAACCTACATAAGTTTTTAAGAAACCCTGCCGTTGCAAGCGAACACATTCTTCATTTTCATTCATTTCCATTCTGGACAACTCCCTGCCTGCACTCTCTTCTTCTCCTCAACTCCTTCTTTCTCCACACACAAGCGATAGTCTCAAATGAATGTAATAAAAAATAAAAATGTAAAAAATGTGTAACTAAAACAATATAAAAAATAAAATAAAATTGTGTGCTTGGGGTTCAAAACGCTGTAGTGCCCTACTCCCTGGGTTAAAATAAAATAAAAATAAAAATAAAAATAAAAATAAAAATAAAAATAAACAACAATTATTTGATCATTTAAAATAATGTCTTATTTAAAGACCATGTGACAGAATACTTTCCCCATGAGTACTGTCCATATTTATTTAAAACACTGAACCTATTGAACACTTTAAGCGAACACATTCCTTATTTCTAGTCACTTTCAACCAACTCTGACAAGGTTGTTCCAGCCAGAGCACTGGGCATCTTTCATCAGCAGCCGGCCCGTGTTTCAACTTGGTCAGCATCTGTTTGGCATTTCTGTGGCTCGCTGAGTCAACACGGGACTAATCCGTTGGCCTAAATGAAAATGTTCATTTGTCTAATTCTTTTTTTTTTTTTTTTCCCAAACACTTTTTCTGCCAATTTCGATTTTGTAAAACAGGTGGCCCCAGCATGTGTAAATTTAATCCACTCAGAATAATTCTGTGAGTCGCTTCACCCTGTCAAATCCACTGAGCTGCATTTGATACCTTGAGTTGAATGTGTATTTATCCACAACTCCACCAAAAACAAACTTTATTGTAGCATTCAACTGGTCTTTTTTCCTTTTTTTTGAGGTATTACCATACAGAATTTATAGTTTGTAAATTTGTGGCCTCATTTTAACAGATCAACCATTGTCGAGTAACGTTGCTACAGCGCTAGCGTTTTAGTGAAATACTTTATATCTCGGCCTGCAGCGTGGTGCCATTACGCAGCATTTAGCAAGTGTGAAAAACAAGGCAAGCCTGAAACCAGACACACAATTAAAGACTGCCGGCTCATAATCTGCTGCTGACTGCTGATGAGGAGTTTATTTCGCACATATTGACTCATTACGTCCAAAACATCGCGGAATTTGTAAACAAGATGGAAGTCATTGGGCATTAGCTACGCCTGCTGACAGCAGCCGCACCAGGAAATCCATCACTGTCATTACGTATTCTGGCCGGCACCGTTCAGGTAGCTGTCAATACACAGCCATCATTAGCGGCTAACACGCTTCACTCTGCATAGATTTGCATCGGACTCCAAATAACTGCACTCACTCAAACTGTATGGAGTTCAGTCAGTTTTATACGTTTTTTTTTTTCAAGTGTATGGCCACTTAAAAATATTGGGATTACGTTCCAAACCTGCCTTCATTCAAGATAGAATCCATTAGAAACCATCTCCACATCTTCCACAACTGAAAGGCTACGAAAAAGTTTCAGGCTGCTTCATTTTTGTTGGAAGGACCATGACTGGGAATTGAATTTCTAAGTTGTCAAGCCTCCTGCAGTCTCATCTAGTGACTTAAAAATAATGTTGAATGATCAGCACAAGTTGTCACCACAGTTACGTGAAAGTTGATTTTGTTATATGTTGTATTTTGTATGTTATTAAGTCAAGATTTTCTTGGTGGTTTTGAGAGCGCATGAGCTGCATCCGTGGAGACTAGGCACTACAATCTTTCACACCCTTCCTCGATCCAAATGGGTCTCAAAATCATGATTATTATTTTTCTTCTTCTTCTTCTTCTTCTTCTTCTTATTATTATTATTATTATTATTATAAGTAGTAGTAAAATAGTAGTAGTAATAATGATGATAATAACTTTATTTGTTCTTCCTTTATTTTTTCTTTAATGAAATGGAATATTATTTCCTGAATAATAATAATAATAATAATAATAATAATAATAATAGCAATAATATAATAATAACAAAACAATAATAATAATTATTATATTATTATTATTATTCTTGTTGTTATTATTATTTTTTTTAATTATTATTATTATTGGTGTTGTTGTTGTTATTATTATATACCATACATAAAGAAAGACAACACGTTACTTTAGTCTCACTATCGTGAGTCAGATGGAACAAAATTATTATTAAAATGACTTTAAAAAATGCTGAGGCATACACCAAAGTAACAACCAGAATACCTCAAAAAAGGGGTGTGGGAGATATGGGCGAAGAAAAATGTCTCCATTTTATTTACTAATTTATTTATTTTGGAATATTTTACAAATCACTTGGTTAAACGGACTTTAAATGGAGAATGAAATTCAAATCAATTTTTGAAATCTAAAAAAAAAATTCAATGGTTTAAATTCAAAGCTGATGTATATTTATTTTTCCACTTATAGTATTGACACAACAGCATGTTTTCATCTATTGTGCCTTGTCTGTTTGCTTTATAAAATCCTATCAGTACCATGTCCTTGTGTGTCCTTGAGTGAGACATGATAAAAATAGCGGATGGTTTTGATGTCTAACAATCTACTCTATTCACACTGATCCCCTTCATACCCTTCATGGTAGCATCCCTGAAACCCAATATTTGCCGTCCACGCAGAGCTTCACGAATGTGTCCGAGCTCACTTTGCTACACGCCGTGTGAGTGTATTAAACGGAAATGTAGTCGCCGTCAAAGTTCAGCAAACATTTTCAGTTCATTTGATCAGAACCCGCTGAAGCAGAAACCAAACGTGCAGCGTGACGCGCTGGTTCGTGGCTCCCAGTCAGGTGAGTAATGTGTAGGGCGGAGAAGTCACAAAGCGACGGCTAAACTGCTCCATTCTTCTGACAACTATCCATCTGTGCTCCTATCAGCTAAGTGTCTCCGGAGCATTTTATCTTTGCTTTGCTGCTCTGAACTCTCCCGCTGTAATCTGCATTAACTACAAGCACAGTGAAGGGGAAACACCGCCGCACCGATGTGATCGTCATACCGCTAAGTATAATGCCTTTCATAAAGCTCACCGTGACACATACTCCGGCAGATTTACCCCGTAATCCCTGTAATAATGTTGCGTAATGGCACCGGTATGTATGTGGCCTGTACCACCAGCTGGTGATGACGACACAATGACCTGTCTGACCTTGTTTCGTTCAGGCTGTAACACGCAAACCTGCTCACAGAACCCATCAATAATCTCTGGATGTATATTAAAGGGAATCACTGGAGCCTTTCTATTCATCGATCTGAAGCTGCGAAGAGCCAACAGTGTGTTTTGCATTGCCCTGCTCCGCCTGAGGGTGACCACTCAGGCATGTCATGTGAAAGTCGCTGCAAGCGTTTCACTTTTTCCTGACTGAAAAAAGTTGATTTCTAAAAGCTGTCATGCTGTCAGCTTGTATCTCGCCGTCTGCCTTCTGTAAGAACCGGAACAACACTGGGCGAGGACGGGCCGGGCGGTCTGCCAGACACTGATGCAATTACATTGTTAACAGTCACTGCGAGCTCCACACAGGTCGTAGCCTTTACCTCGCTCACTTTCTGAGATGACATTACACTTGTTCTACCTCCTCTCCGGTTCTTGCCCTGTCATCACGGAAAGCTTTGCTGCATTGACAGTGACACAGCTTAAGAGGCGTTTGACTCTTTCAACACCTGACACAGTCTGAAAGAAAACGTCAAACTGCCTTCCACTTCATATTCCAGGTCATCTTAAAATGTCATCTGAACTTAAACTACCAAGAAACGTACAGTCCCCTCTTGCCTTGAAGCTACAGGAAAACCTTCACCGTCTTAACAAACAGGACGGGGAACGATTGTCCGCAAGAGGAGGGTTGAAGAATAAGCACATTCTGGCTGACACTGATCCAAAGCTGCAAACACTCCCCTGCGCTGCCAAAACAATGTCACCTTGTTCCATAGTCGGCGACAACTCGAGCATGACCCATGGAATGTGTATGTCATGCTTTAATGCTTGTATGTCTCCGTGTGTGTGTGTGTGTGTGTGTCGGAAATTAATCACCTAAGTATCTTTAGCAATGTCACCTTGGAGGTGAAATATGAGAACAGCCGCAACAGAAAAATATTGTGTCAGCAAGAGTGGACTTTTCTGAATCACCTTTTGTACTGCAAAACCACATGTGCACTTGACATGTAGCTGATATTGAAGTAGCTTGGCTTTTCCAAACAATAGTTTTCTGAGGAATTAAAGAGAGAAGGAACTTCAGTAACCAAAGGTTTTCATGCCCCAAAACGCATGCAAACCGATGGGACTTATCGAGACAGGACACACTGAGTACAAGTCAAACGCATCTCCTCCTCCATCTTAGGTTCAGCACTGGCGCTGTCCAAGGTGCTGAAAGTTGGATTTTAAACACAAGTTATCTGGCATCTGAGTTCATCTGATGCCAGGACTGAATGAATACATGGATGAAATAAGAGCAGTATCTAGTTGAGCATTCTACATCCATACAGCATTCATGCCAACTTGTGAAGCCATGTAGATTCATCCATTCATCTAGAATCAGGAGTCACTTTTTTGGGTACTTTTTATATAATGCATTTTGAGTTAAAACACTCAAGAAATGGTGAAAGACCTTACATTATGCTAAATTCTGGGGCCTTTAAAATTAAACTGGATCCCACTGGAGAACAAGAGAATGTTTCTTTTAATAAAAATTCACCTCATTAATGTGTAATGTGTCAGAGGGAAGAAAAAACATAGTTTGTCAGACAGTTCCAGGAATCTAAATAAAAAAAGAGGAAGTATGCTGATGCATATTTCTTTATTTACTTGCCAATAAACATTTTGTGATGATACTCTTTAGATGTGTGACTTCACATTTCTTAACAAAATTATTGAAACTATTCAAATCCAAACGAAATTACATCAAAACCCCCGTTGCTCAGCACAGCAAATACAAATATGTTAAGCCACTAATATTTAATCTTCTTCTTTAAAGTCATACATTTGAACTATATCAGTTTAATTATAGACTCTGTGAACCACATGGTGCAGTTTGTGTGTGGACCTTTTTTTTGCAGCGTGATGCTGCATCTGTGTAGCTCTAGCACAAATGCATTTATGGAACAAATTTAAATCCTTGCTGGCGACACAGACCATTGTCTTTTCCAGTTGCAGTTGCAGGTGTGTCCATGCTGGGCATCCAGGACATTTCTCCATTTTATTTTTGTATTTTTATTTATTGTATTTAGCTCTAAATGGACACAAAATGGATGTAACTACCTCCTATTCGTGTAATAACCTCCCCAGCTGCTACAATGTTTTCGTTTGTTTGTACAGTTTACATACAGGTCATTCTGTTATTCTGTTTTCTGTTTCGCACTTAACTTTACTTACTTTGCACTCAGTAGTATTAGTTTTGCACTCATTAGTATTATTTGTATTTATCGTATTGTTGTAAGTTATTATTATTATGCAAGTATTATTATTGGAACCGGAAGTCAAGCAACAACATTTCATTGCCAAGGTCTCACTGCTGTGTTTTCTTAGTGCAATGACAATAAAGGAAGTCTAAGTCTAAACCTGTCTATTCTTTGCCTCTACAATGTCACTTGTGCCGTTTTTTGTGCCAACTTTTTCTTAACTAAACAACCAAAGAATAAAAGCAACCTAATCTAAGTTAATCTATTGTTTTTTGCACATGTTTTGGGAGACATAGGAGATGGGATCAAATCTGGTCCTGCTGCTGGTACAGAGCTTATAGTCATCTTATGACCTAAACACACTTGCCTCTCACCATGGAGCGCTCTGACGGACCGAAGCGCACTGGTGCTGCTCACTTTGAATCGCCACAGAATATTCAAATGTTGGGAGAAGTAAATTAAACATCAAATACCCACCCATATTTTATCATTCTTCCAAGCTCTTAGATGTTTTGCGGATGAAAGGCACATCCCAAAGCTGGCTCGGTATTGAAAACCGCTTTCCCCAAGCAACAGCAGGTTTTGATGACTTATCTAAAAGGGCCTGCAGAGCGCTCAGTTTTTCACCATCGACAAAGACACTGTGGAGATCCTGAGAACTGTATCAGGCCTGTGTTTGAATGGGAGTCTCGTCACATGCATGTGATCCAGCCGTCAGTCCGGTTTTTCCCACTAGAATGTACCTCTCAGGATGTGTCCTTTCACATTGCCGGCTACTTTGCAGAGACGTGCTAAAAGCTTCTAATGCAGCGCTGACAGGTTGTTGCGCTGGTGTGTGTGCGTGCGTTTGTCTTCCACACAACATACTGTCACACTCCTACCCACCAAGCAAATTGCATGTCACAACTACTTCGCTCTGGAGTCATCATGGTATCGGCTCACCCACTTCCCAACAGTCAATCGCACACGCACTGCCGGGAGATGGGATGACGCAAGGCCGCCTATTGAAAGCTGGTGCAAAAAAAAACAAGTTTTGCTGGTCAAAAACTGACCTGTCTCAAGGTGAAAGATCAAGCGCAGGAAGGAGAGGCAGAGAAGAGGAGTGTTGCCATCCCTCCCTTCGTGTCATTACAGGGTGATTAGGGCGGTAATGACCCTGTTACTGCAACACCTGTCAACCTCACACACACATTGTCACTGCGCTCTCCTTTCCATCTATCCTGTGGTATGTGCTCTGACTTTACTGACAGCAGCCAGCAAGGTCAGTGGCTTCACACAGTCTTTTGTGGTTGGTACTGAATAATCACCTCCAGCAGAACTGTGGAACACGGTCAGCGTTTTACCTCCGTATTATCTCTCACTTCTGACTTCTGGCTACTACTAAAGCTACTGCAAACTGGGCAAAATATGAGCTTGTAATGATTTTTCACATCTTGATATCAGTGGAGGAACAAGACGTTGGAGTCATTACAAAGGATTTTTAGGACTGTTGTCACAGTGTGAACGTGCAAGGCTGACAGTTACACTCTGCTGGTTCACATGAATCAATGTGAGGCACGACGGCTCAAACACCTTCCTGGGACAAATGACAAGGGAAAAAGGCGACACTGAGTTCCACGTTTGAGAGAGTGGATAGGAGTCAGAACAATGGCTCGATGTGACATCCACATTCGGACGAACTTTGTCGGAAAACGACGTCACGTTTTAGCAGGGCAGGTTGCCGTATAACAAATGTCCACATCAATGGAAATAGACTTCAATTGATCTGGGTTACACTATATTTTGTGTTCCGACTGACTCACAACGTTTGCTAACTTACTGGTTAGCTGCCCACCAGTGATGCCGCAGTGTGCCGAGTCCAAATGAATAAATCACTTCGTCATTTGATCAGTAGAATAACTGTTAATATACAAGTAACATCCGACTTATAGGGATCAGTTCCGACTAACCGGTCGTAAGTCGGACTGGACGTAAGCAAGTCGAATGCCATTCAAAATGGCCGACGCGAGGGTTATAGGCACGACTGTAGTGGTAGATCTCTGTGTGAGAGAGAGATGCTGGGATACTGTGCTGCCGTAACTGTCGTACGTTTGCAAGGCTGCTACGTGCTGCGGTGCCAGACATTGAATAAAAAAATCCTGGCCGTGGTGGTAAGTACGGGTGCAGGTCGGAAGTCGGAAGTTACTTGTAGTTGTAGATTTGTTGGGTGTCAAAATAGCCATTAGTTTCAACCCTAACCAACCCCTCTGTTAGCTGATACAAAACTAGGAAACAGACAAAGAAACTCCGGCTCTTCTTGCGGATCACCAGGAAGCATCACTCACCGCTGTTTTTCCATTAGTTGTTCGGGAGGTGCTCATCGTCTGAAGAAGATCGTGGAGCAAAACAAAGTAGTATGAGGCTTCAGGACATCAGGGTGAGATAGTGTATTAAAACCTATTTGTCATTCACTGAACCTCCATTAAAGGTGCAAAATGATCTCTAAAATACAGTCCCTCAACTGAAAAAATAGACAGATCCCTTTAACAAATCTCATGTGAGGATGAGAAGCAGTAAGAGGGAACCATTTTTTAAAAATATCAGGCGGTTCAGGAGGTGTGGGTGACCTCATGAACGCACGGCGGGTGGTCATGGTGTCTCTCCATTATGTCAATTGACTAGTAGTATTAGTAACATGGTGAACAGGCTGTTCTTGATCAAAAGATGAAATGTAATCCAAAACTCCTGACCACCGTTTCTAGGGAACCTGCCCAAGTACCTTGAACTAGCTGCACTGAGATGAACTCACTTTCTGTGGCTGATAAACCCAGAAACGGGTCACACTTCATACTTCATACAGTGATGCAGTAAAGAGACCATAAGTTAATGGGTAAATTCAAAATAGCCACACACGGAATCACCAGTGCAGAGGTCCACCAGCTCCCACTTCTTTAGTCGTCACACCAGATAAAGGCTCAGTAGGAAGACACATTCCCAGCACACCCGCCCGTCCCTTTATTGAGCTCATGTGTGAGCTTGTGGTTCAGTGCCAAGATGAATAACAATCACATGTCTGAGCACGTGCGCTTGGAAGTGGCTACTTGTCAGATGTGTGTTTTGTTCTGGTATTCTCCAAGTGTGTGTCGCATCTGCGCTCCCACGTGCCGGTGTATCAGATGGCCACATCAACGTCTGTGTTGTTTGTCCTTGTCCCTCCAGTGTCTGGTCCTGTTTGTCTCCAAGCCCACGTCTTCGTAACCCACATGGAGAGGATCGCTGGCAAAGTCAATCCACCACCATATTCCCATTAGCAAACAGTCATGCACACTCACAAAAACACACACTCGCACAGTAGGAGTGTTTAGAAAATTGGCTGTGAAGCTACTCCCAGCTTGCCCACTGAGAACTGAATTGAGCTGTACAGACAGCTCCTAAATGGTTTGTGTGTGTGGGGGTGGGGGGGTGTGTATGAGACGGAGGAGAAATGTATAAAACATTTTGATTTAATTATTTAACAAAAAGTTAGCATGAGATGAAAGAGTGGCTCATTTAAGTGTTCCCAAACTTCACTAACTGCCGGAATAAGAGAGCTCGGATTAAATGAAATAAGAGCGCCGTCGTGAACTTGCTGTGACTCCGAGTCAAATGGCGTCACAACTGGGACGGGCCTGGTAAGGTAGCCATTTTGCTTGACCTTTGAGTGATTGAACCCCCGAGGGGGAGACTGTACAAGTACGGGTGGCCCGTGATGCAGAAGCATGTGAGGAACCAGCGATGTGTGAAAAGCAACGACGCACTTCCAGGAGGGTTACGCAAAGGTTAAACAAAGGTATTCAAGGAGTAGCAGTACACCTCGAGTCTTTGTCACATACAATTAAGGGTTTACTTCTCTATCTGAGTCGCATCTTAGTCACCACCCAAACTACACCCGACATTTTGAACTTCCATTTCAATATTTTATGTAGTATATATATATATATAATAAATAAAAGTAACAAGCATATTTTTACACATTCTTTTACGCAAAAAAGGCTTGAAAATATGATATAAAAATGGCAATCAGACATGGACAATTTGAAAAAGCAAGAAAAAAATGATTATTGTTGCTGCTTGGTGAGTGCTTGGATTTACGCAAAACAGAGGGATAGTCAACTTTAACGTATATATGGTGACATAATAGTTTGGCCACGTATATATTCAACATGACTTAGTGAAAATTTTAGAGCAAAGTGAGACTCAATTTCACAGTGGCAGACAAATTTTATACATTTATTATGTATCGGACTGTCGTGGTGAAGAGGGAGCTGAGTCACAGGACGAAGATCTCGATTTACCGATCGATCTACGTTCCCACAAGTTTTGGGTAAAGACCGAAAGGATGAGATCGAGATACAAGCAGCTGAGATGAGTTTCCTCCGCAGGGTGGCTGGGCGCACCCTTAGAGATAGGGTGAGGAGTTCGGTCACCCAGGAGGAACTCGGGGTGGAGCCGCTGCTCCTCCACATCGAGAGGAACCAGCTGAGGTGGCTCGGGCATCTGCCCCCGGACGTCTCCCTGGGGAGGTGTTCCGGGCATGTCCTACTGGGAGGAGACCCCGAGGAAGACCCAGGACTCGCTGGTGAAATTATGTCTCCGGTCTGGCCTGGGAACGCCTCGGGATCCCCCAGGAAGAGCTGGAGGAGGGTTGTGCGGATCGGGAAGTTTGGGCTTCCCTGCTCCGAATGCTGCCTCTGCGACCCGACCCCGGATAAGCGGCAGAAGAAGGTGAGGTGAAAGTGAAGGCCATTGATATCACAGTAACTAACAAAGTCTTAGTGTGTTTTTTAACCACCAAATAATCCTTCAAAAGGTATCAAGGCTGAAGGCTACTGCACAAACCTTGTGTTTACCGGTCTAATGCTGCAGTCGGAGAAGCCGCTGAACCGGCACTCTGCGTGGCATGAGGAGGTTAGGAAGCGACTCTCATGGATGTGAATGACTGCCCCATCAGACACTGAAAACAATGGGCAGATCTGATTTTTTTCTCATGAATTTGAGGGTCACAAGTGCTCGAGGACCACTCATGGTCCAACTGGAAAAGACACAGCTAGAAAAGCCCCCAGAAAGTCGCGAGCAAAAAACATACCCTGGTGGGCGAGGGAAGCTGAACTGAATCAGAGATGAGTGAATAAAAAATGAGGGCCTTTACTTAAGCTGTCTGCTGTGTTCAGTTCAGTTTGAGACCGCAGTTTTCATTCCATCCACCTTTCCCCTGCACTCCTCACCCCTCCATTATTTTTTCTCATCTTCCTCTCCTACTCTCCTTCAACCCTTGCCCGCCCCGTCTGCTATCTCTGATCCAATTTTCAGCGCTCCGGTGTGACGTATTGCTGCTACAGTTACGAGTCTGACCTCCAGCCGGACACTCCTGCTCCAAAACCAACTTTCCCCATTTCCTGCCTGCTGACACTCGATCCGATTTTCCCCTCAGCTCCTCTGCTCTCCTAAAATTCCACCTCAGAGATTTAGCTCTAATTTGTTTGTTTTCTTCAGCCTCCATTCCTCACGTTGCTCGGTTACCTGGTCTGGGCAGCATCTGACGCGTGAGCGGGTCTTGAACCAGGTGCTTGGGTTGCACTGGCCCCTTGTTATTTCCAGGGAAACAGCTGCCAACAGATAACAAGCAGCTGAGTTCCCCCGCAGGTTTTTGAAGACAGATCAGAAAAAAAAAAGTCACATTTTGTCAAACTGACCTCCTGCACGTCACCTTCAGCCCACTTGGAGATCAGATTGTTCACTCCAGCAGACCATATCATGACTTTTCCTGGTGCTTCAGTTGCTATTTTGGGTTTCAGCCGATTGTTTTCCACTGCTTCCTGGGCACCGGCCAAGCCCAACAAATGGGGGCGTGGCCAAACAAAACACATTTCTAGCACAGAAAGTTGTGTATTTAGCTGAAAAAAAAAATCTTAAAGTCTGCACAGTGACCAAACATGAATTTAAAAGCCCTTGAAATTAACATAATATTTTATAGCAGAGCACCATTCAATAAAACCACCATATTAAACAGCGCCATCTCTGCCTGAGTGGTTCCAGAAAAAGGGCATAAAAATGAAGTGACCATTGACAAATGGGATTTTAAATCCAGGAATAATATATTTTATGTTAATGTCCACTAAAAGAGGATGGTTGTGAGCAGGGAGGAAGATGAACACACTCCTGACCTGAAAGATTTTACTGGTCTCTATTCATGAAGCAAAGGCAAAGTATTGTTTTATTGATATTGGTATGAAGAGATCGTGATGACATACAACTATCAAAAGATAAAAAGCCAAGGTGTTGCGAGTCGAATTGGAAGGAGACCATTAGGAAGCACTGTATTAGAAATCTGACGGCGCGGTTCAAAGGCTCTCAGATCCGCCGGCGAAGGCGAAGGCTCGCACCATCCCTGCCAGTCTTCTTGAATTAATGATGAAATTCAATTTGGCTGTACAACCGCTTGTACATTTAGTCTTACTTCCCTCCGTCAGCCCATCTCGCGGCGTGCCACCAGGATCTTGGCGAGGGGATGACAAATGAGTTCCCTCCTTCAGTATTTGTCCTCTCAGCTGAACGGACTGTGCAGGACGAGAAAAAGAAGAAGCTTACGAGGGTAGCGACTGCAAGAGGAGGTGGATGCAGCCCTACAGCATTTCAGCGTCTCGACGCTACAGTAAACATCCCTCTATTATCAGAATCGGGAGCTGCTTTGAGTCTTTTTTTGGGAGCAGCCTCGACTATTTTCCTTTGCCACAGTGCTCCTCAGAAACACAGTCATCGCTAATGCTAGCTATTTTGAAGCATATTTTATTTTAGCTCTCATATATGAGTTGCACTGAAAGTTTAAGTTGAATTCAATTATTCCATACATTACCGACTTTTTATTGTATTTTGTTTAAGTTAAAATATTCAGAATATGTTAGGCAAAGTGTGGCCCCGGGGCCGCATGCAACCCTTGGCCTGCCCATCTGTGGCCGTCAGACAAAACCACAAAATAAAACAATAGATATTGAAGTGCCATTAAAGATAGTAAAAATACTGTCTTTATATTTATATACATTCACCAGAATCAGAATCAGAATCAAATTTATTGCCATGGTGGATCCCACCAACTAGGACAGTGTTTTGGAATAAAATAAAATAAAATAAAATAAACAACAAAGGCTGTTCACGAATTCAACAGTCTGACGGCCGAGGGGAAGAAGCTGTTCCTGTGGCAGGAGGTTCTGGTCTGGATGGACCCTAGCCTCCTGCCAAATCATAGTTGTGTGTAAAATTAAAGCAATATATTATCAAACAATATATTTCATGTGACGTCATTATTTTTTTTATGTGGTTAAACTAATAAAAGTCATGTTAAATGAAATCTACTTGAAGCACAAACATCTATCTGCTTTTTACAAACTGTCTTTTCAGTTTTTTTTTTCGTTTTTTTTAAGAATAATAATATTGAACACTTTCTTCTTGGATTTAAAGCTCTGGCAGGCCAGATAAAATCACCCAGCGGCCCGGATTCGGCCCGAGAGCCTTGAGTTTGACACTTTTAGCTTACTAGAAAGATGCAGCTACTATGACAATTCTCAACACTGTTTTAAGCCCTGCACTCAGGTCCATGTTTCTGGAAGCTGCACACGGCTCAAGGACAGAAGAGAAGACCTTCGGTCCGACAGAAATAACACTTCAACAGCTTCACGCCGAGGAACCGCACAGTGGGGACGAGTACACAAAGGTACTAAAGCAATGCCAACGTGTCATTAACACGGGTCGACCTGACACCAGCTCAGCAAGCCGTGAGCAATTATTCCAGCACACTGGATTTTATGAACTTTATTCATACGCACAACGCCGCCGCCGACCGTCGCTGCAAACTACAAAACGCATCGATGTGTGCTGTAATGAGGCATTTACATACAAAGTAGTTGCCTGACAATATATTTCCTCTCATCATCATAAATATAAAGCATTTCCTTCTCAGGTGCTTCAGCATGCCTGCATCACAGGCAGCATACAAAAGAGGACGCATTCATCTGGGTGATGAAGTGCGTCTGTGTTGGAAAACAGCACTGATGCTGCTGCTAGTCTGCGGCGGGTTTGAGGAGGGATTTTTACAGGACGTTTCGACATCAGCGGGCGATGTAATGCTGGAGATTTACAGCGAGATGGTGAGAGCACAAGCAACAACAGAACTTCATTGCAGCTCTACTGACAAAAGAATAGTTGGCTGAAATGAAACCCGATCGGAAATTCTACTGATCGATCCCATGTTCCAGCTGGAAGACCAGAGATTTAAATGCTTGACCCCCAGTTTTCCCCTTCACTCAGCCTCTGACTCCCTGCCATCTCCTCGTCTCTTCCCTCTCTAGAGTGAATAATTCATGTCAATTCTTCAAGGAGGCTTTGTTCTCATCTCTGGTGAGTTTTAATAAAGCACTCAGGTCCAGGTTGTTCTTCTTCCTCTCCGCTAACCAGCGTACGCCAAGAAAGTCACGCAACCTTCTGAGAACAGCAACAAAACAAGCTGGTTGTGCATCTATACGTGGCTACATGGTATAGAACACAGCGGGAAAAGTATGTACGGTTAATAATGCAAGATCGATATAGAGTCTCTTGTGTTTTTGTGTGTGCTCTGCACGCTAGTTTAATGTAGCTAACATGCTTCGTGCTCAAGTATTGGTGTATATTGATCACTTTTTTCTTACAACTGGCCGCTATATGGATCTCGCCCTCACTAGGTTTGAAGCCCCATTGCTAAGTTGTGGTAGGCATCAAGTGAGCTAACAATGTAACTAGAACAGAAAGGCAGCCGTGTTGGTGTTAAAAATATGTGGGTTACGTTCAACCTGGGAAATACAGAGAAGGCAGGGGCCAGTGTCTCTGAATACCATAGGGACGTTTACACAATGACACAAAATTCGGCCCTAATGCTGGCTCAGTGCAGCCAAGCACTGCCTCCTAGGATTTGGAAGGGTACGAATCCTCAGTCGTTCCAGGTCGCAGACCTAGTTTGTTGGAATTTAATGGTCATTACTGGACTGCAATGGCTCTTCTTCAGGTGCTACCGTCCTTTTTGTCTTCAGGTTCATTTCATTTACCGTAGGCAAAAACGACGGTGCGTTCCATGATGCTGTAGTTTCACATCGACTTGTGAAAGAGGAGCTAGATATGAATCAGTATTTCCAGTAAGATCAACATCTGCTGTTGTGAAGTCTTTTAGTGAGATTGTAGTCAAGACAGGGAGCAGTTTTGGTCGCCTTAAAGACACAGCGCTAAAAACACCCTTCAGTGTTTCAGTCAATGTAGTAGCATTTTGAGTTGCAAACATCTGATGTTGCAACTTCTGCCAAGGCCTTTCCTGTGCAGCACAGTGGGAAACCCTCTGCAGAAACACCTGACATTGCTCAACACCCCAAAATGAAGTGAGCACAATCTCTCGGCGTCATTGAAACCAACCAAAACATAAACACATTTTTTTGCTGAGTTAATCAAATATAGAGAGGTTTCAATACAATGAGCAGCATCTCATGGAAACAAATGCTCTCAACAGCCCAAAATGACTCAGCAGGGAAACAAACTGGATGCAGTGTAAAATGAACGAGAGTTCTGGATAAGTAGAACACAGTCTGATGCAGTTTCAAACTCAGAACAAAACTTTGGCTGATTTTATCCCAAGACAACTTTCCATCTGCCTTTATCTCGCAGGCAAACATTTTCCCCCCGAAAAACATCCACCAATGATAAGAACCACGAAGCTGCGGGGAAACACCG
Organism: Synchiropus splendidus; assembly: GCF_027744825.2. Classification (NCBI taxonomy): domain Eukaryota; kingdom Metazoa; phylum Chordata; class Actinopteri; order Syngnathiformes; family Callionymidae; genus Synchiropus; species Synchiropus splendidus. The sequence goes on along the minus strand of NC_071349.1, from coordinate 9,769,676 downwards.
AGAGGCTCTCAGCGCGTGTTCCCAGGCTCCAGGAAAAGAGGCGGCGTTAAACGCCTGTCCGATTGAAATCACAGTTACTCCACCCGTCTACATCCTGAAGGCAGAATGAATATTCATGGCAGTTTAAAGCCAGGCGATGAATATTTATACCGGGTGACTCCAGATATGCACATAAGCCAGCCAACCCAGATGGCTTCCAATAAGGACGTAATGATCACACTCGAGTGTAGGCTGTGACATGGACTAGCGGGTCGGATACGCATCAGGACGTGTGGTATTGGTCTCAGTGTCAAGTGCATGGTGTGGAGGATCAGTGAGGAACTGCTGGACTCACCTCACTGTCCCTCTGCATTTCACCGTTTTCTGCAGTTTTAAACCGACAAAATGAGGTACAAAAACTTCTGCTGGCGACCGCCCGCTACAGCACATGACACTCCGCTTGAACCAAAGCTCTGCTAACAAGCTTATCTCACCAGCGTGTGACCTTCTGTGTGACCCACCACACACACATGCATTGTTTTATTTCTTTATTCATTCATCATATAAGCAGTTTTCTCTTGAACTCCTGCTCTTTTCAAGTCAAAGCAGAAGCACACGTACAAAGGGATAAAAGCTGGCGCCTTTTGAATAAAAAGGTGACAGTGTCTGTAACCCTGCTGTAGCAGCTGCAATTGCAAGGTATCGCTTTTTTTTGTGCAGTCGGAATGAGGTCATGCAGAGCAGCGTTGCTCAAATGGGTCACAGGCTGTGACTCACTGTACGCTAGGCTATACCTGCTGCAAGTAAACACAACACACATCAGCCTAGAAAGTCCTGGCTCAGGCTGCAGGCCTTCTAGTACTCAGGCACTCATTCACACTGACTTGATAAATGACATATTGGCGTCTATATTCAGAAGTACATGAAGACGTGTAGAAATATGCAGAAATTGTGAAACTGCTTCAAAATACCAAGACAGAATCGCAGTCTCTCACTGGGTGAGACTGTATAATGAAGATGGTGGCATGTCCTTTGATCCTTTGATGTCATGACATAGTGCATCTGTCTTTGGATCCATCCATCTGGACTGATTTCGGTGCCACAGTTTCTTTTGCGCTTCAGTCTGAAGGTTATTTTTCTGAGGTCAGGTCGAGGCGGGGCAGCAGCCCCAGCAAAGAGGCGCGTGGAACACCTCACCAGGGAGGCATCCTAAGAAGAGGAGTCTTTTCTGGATGACTTGGCTCCTCTCTCTTAGCTCTTTCAGGGGGAGTCAAGAAAACTCACCCGACCGACTCGACCTTTCAGTCTCAAAGCTCAGGACCACAAGTGCGGGCTGGAAGAGATTTACATTTTTGCTGAGGCCTTTCTTCCCTGGGTGAGATTGAAAAAAAGGTGATGGTTCGGCAGCTGACTAGGATATTTTGGGCTATTAAAAGGCTATTATTTGATGGTCTTTTACCAACAAGACACTGGAAATGCAGGCCACATAGCTACGGTATTTTTGAATTATATACTGTGCGCAACGCAATTTTTTTGTTGATTCGCAAAGGTTTATTTTATATACATATAAACAGGCGAAAAAGGTCAGAACTGCTTTTATTATTTGTAACCAATGATGCCAGTTGAACAACAGTTAGCATATGTGTTTGAAAAATCATCTCTAAACCAGTGATTCTTAACCCTAGGTTCAGGGCCCAAGGTTGGGCCATGAGTGCCTCCTATAGGGCCACTAAAAGTTTTTTTTATTTTACCCCTTTGGACCTTGAGGGTCGCGAGATGCTCAGTTTTAATACATAAGCCACATATGGTGGCAGTAGTGAGTCACTGCATTGACTTGACAGCTGCAAATCTGTGATAGTTACTAACAAAGTTCTTGGAAAGAAAAAAGATAAAGACAGTGATTCCTCCCCCAACAGTAAAAACTGTTCATAAAAGCACCTGTTGACGCAGTTTTGAAAATGAATTAGAAGATTTTATGGCGATACTTTTATTAACACTTCACTTATATCTTCTTTGGAGTTTAAATAAGTCATATTTATTTTATGATATTTAGATGTGCTTTTATTATATTTATTTTATCAGAATTGTATTCTTTTTTTCCAATTTTCACAACAGTTTGGATCAAGTGGATTTTTTTCAAATTTTCGTAAGTAAATTTGATGAATATGACTTGCACCTGGTTCTGCTGCTGGTTGGACTTTTCGATGACAAACAAATATCCTTGTGCAACTCCGACTGGATGGTCGGAGTCGCACAACACATTGAAATCACTGTTTCTTTTTGGAGATGTGCCCCAAAATATCGGGGACAAAGTGAAGCAGAACACCGGAGCATCTCCTCCAGCATCCAAGAAGCTGTCCTGTGTAAAAGTATCTTCAGTCTCCTGTTGTTGTTGAGGGTGGAAAGAATCCCCCCCGGGTGTTGATCCAGGCTTTTTTAACCATTAAATTTAGATAGAAATCCCCTGATATTGCGGGGAGCAACTCCGCAGCCTGACAGGAAGCGTGTGCAAGTGCTTCAAAATGGCCGCAGCAAACCATTCTATCTTGGTGAAAGTGCTGACTTTAGCATCCGTGCTGGTAAATCTTTGAGTCATCGGCGCGCTGCAATTCCCAGAAGTCAGCCGCGGTAACTGCGTGCTTGGTTTGGTCAGCCCACTCTGTGGCTCGGCGTGTGAATGCGGACCCTTGCCCACATAAGTACAGATTTAGTGAGTATCCGCCGCCTGAGTGTGTAAAGCAAAGGAGCATTGAAGATTGTGTTTTATTTAAATCCACACTTGAGCACTCTCCGCATCTTATCCGTTTATCACAGTGGGTTTATCTTTCGCAAGGCAGCGTCGGGCGCAGGTGATTTCTGTGGATAAGTACACTGGAGGTGAAGATAGCAGACTTTTACAGGCTTCTCTGAAAGTATGACGGAATAATCCCACTGTACTTAAACCCTGCTGCATGTCCTTGGACTTAACTTTGCCTGTTTAAATGCACTTCAGTTTCTCACAGAATGATCTTATTTACAATTCAAAACTCATCACATTCCACTCTTCCGTTTATCATAAGAGTTTATGCGCGGCGTCGCTAACACTCCTGCCACCCACTTGTTTCTCCAGAATGCTGTGGGATTTACTGAGATTGTTTGTACAATTAAAACAGGAGCAACCCACTTCAAATCGCTCTTGGTTTGCAGCAGTTTGGAGAGACACAATCAAACAAAGATGAAGATGCTTGGGCCACGAAAGCAACAGGGATTAAACAAAAAAAAAAAAAACAATGAATATAAAGCTTTAGATTTCAAAGCCTGCTGCCTTGTTTTTCCAGACTCTCCTGAATATTCCGGGACGTCATTATTGACAAGGCGGCCAGACGTTCCTCAGTTGTGCCTGAGGAAATGGTGAAGATGCTCCAGAGTTTCATGCAGGCCAGGGGCCTCCATCAGAGCCTGTCCTTTTTTGAGAGCCGTGAAGAACTGTCCTTCTTACTACAGTACAATCACCATCCCACAGTCAAACAATTCAAAACCTCCTTCAGAACAAATAATAAATAAACAACTTGCCAAATTTACCCCAAACTACTTTGCATTGTCTTGTGCAAAGTGTGGGGCCACATGAGGCCCCTACATCCTATATTCATACGGCCCTTCATGAGGTCTAAAACACAATAAATCATAACAATTCCGAATTTTAATTTTTTGATATTTTTATTGGCCTAAAATTTCATTTTCTTTCTTTACTTTTAAATTATTTCTATGTTGTATTTCTATTGTTCAGTGACTTTGTGGCCCCTTTATTTTGGAAATGTAATAGCCCACCCATGTATTGAGCAGCCTTGGTAATACAGTACATGCAAACCCAGCCCCAGCAAACCCCCCAAAAATCTGTGTGTTTTCAGGGTGTCAAAATCAATAAATCCATGACTAAAACAATATGAATAGTAACTTCAGTAGAATGACTGTGTTTGCATGATAAAGTCGCCAGCTCACTGGTTCTTCTCTTCCACCGTCAAGAAAGACAGTGCCTTCGAAATCGTATCATTCTACTCTACAACACTGTTCTTGTAAGACATAATTGCTTCTTTAAAGAATGTCTGAGATCCTCTTTTCCACGGCGTGGTTCACGGTTGTCTGCCGGTGTAATGATGTTTGTGCCCGCGTGGGTTTACAGTGTGAGTCAGCGGGGGCGTCGGAGAGATCAAGCCTTCCTGACTGTCAGAACGACAGCTCATTACCAGAGACAAAAAAAAGAAGCCCCTTCAGGGACGGACGGACACCTTCGCATCGAGACATGTCAATATTTCCATGAGCTAATCCCATTCAATGACAGACTAGCAAGTGCTGGCGTCTCACATTTATCTCATGCCCAGTTCAGTGACTGATAGCCAGTATTGTTGGCTAACTAGAGGAGATTTGACACTGTGTTCTGGTTTGCGAAATGTATGAGTAAAAGTTGCCCAGTGAGATGGTGAGATCTCATGAGATTGAATCGTGACACGACCAGAGTGACACATAGGCAAGTGACGCGAGGATGAGCAAGTGCGAACAGGTGGAAACATATAATCAAGAATGAGAGAAAGAAACACTCAGTGACTGGATCTGACCTCATGTGGGAGAGGCACGGTGGCAATGGGGCGACAGCATGTAATGCATGCAAAAATGAGCCCCGAAATGAATAAATAAAAATTTGGTATTGTGCACACCTGACAGCACGTGCACAAAAAGGCATTGTTCCAGCATTGTTCGGTGCCACAGTCATACATTTAGTCTTGTGAATCCTGAAAGATGAAGCACCAAGTGAAAGGTGGGACACTTCAGAAGACCTCCATTGACAAGAAGGGGTGTTGGGTCTATTGGTGTCCATCGATCAGAACTGGAATTGGGGTGAACTCCAGTGACTGACAGCCTCTACAGCGAGTGGAAATCCACCCACAGCGCCGCCGCCTTCCGTGTTGCCCTAATCTGTATGTGAACAGATGGCGAGCGCTAACAAGCTAAGCTAAATGTGGCTACTGATGGCACGGGCCAAGACTTCTCGCTGACTTCCTGATCCCAAGCCTCTTAATTAAATGCAGCGTTTAATCTGCACAGGTCCCAGTGGCTCCAAAAAAACAACGGTGTTTGTTCATCACTGATGACCTTCTTGTCCTGCCGTCAAGAATCTGATTATGTGCCGAGCGTAGAAAATTGATATTTTTAATCAGGTTTGCGAGGTCAGGCGTGCAAATTTGACTTTGTTTGTGGAAGGAGGAAATAAAATTGTGTTTTGACAGAGAAATTGTGAGCAAGATTAAACATGTAGACTGGGGTTGTTTTTAAAGAACTCTTCCATTGAGGTTGGTTTTAAAGGAAATTTACAGTTTTTATAGTTGTTGAATTCATTGTTTGTTATGGACAAACTGTCCAAGTCTTGCTGTCATTGCCTACGTGGGTGAGTCCCCGGTTGGGGCACTGTCAAGTACCCCTCCCAGTAACTCCATGAAGGCCGGGTAGTCTGTGCTGCTGTTCGGCCCGTAAGCCACGGCCGCCGTGAGACACCTGTCCCCCACCCCAAGGCGTAGTTTGCAGCCGAGTGTGAAACGGCAGGGATGAGTATCAGCACCTCCAGTCTGAGGCCATGGTTCTCGACCGGAATAAGGTGGTTTGCTCTCTCCAGGTCGGTGGAGAGTTCTTGCCCCAAGTGGTGGAGTTCAAGTTTCTCGGGGTCTTGTTCTCGAGTGAGGGAAAAGGGGAGCGTGAGATTGATAGACGGGTTGGTGCAGCGGCAGCAGTGATGCGGTCGCTGTATCGGACCGTCGTGGTGAAGAGGGAGCTGAGTCACAAGACGAAGCTCTGGATTTACCGATTGATCTACGTTCCCACACTCACCTATGGTCACGAGCTTTATGACCGAAAGGATGAGATCGCCGATACAAGCGGCTGAGATGAGTTTCCTCCGCAGGGTGGCTCGGCGCACCCTTAGAGATTTCGGTCACCCGGGAGGAGCTCGGGGTGGAGCCGCTTCTCCTCCACATCGAGAGGAACCAGCTGAGGTGGCTCGGGCATCTGATCCGGATGCCCCTAGCAGGCCTCCCTGGGGAGGTGTTCTGGGCATGTCCTACCAGGAGGAGACCCCGGGGAAGACCCAGGACTCACTGGAGAGATTATGTCTCCGGTCTGGCCTGGGAACGCCTCAAAATCCCCCGGGAAGAGCTGGACGAGGTTTGTGCAGACCGGGAAGTTTGGGCTTCCTTGCTCCGAATGCTGCCTCCGCGACCCAACCCCGGATAAGCGGTAGAAGAAGGTGAAAGTGAGGGTGAATTGATTGTAAAGTTTAAGATTACACAGTATTCTTTACTCAGAACATTCATACAATCATTCCAAAGCAGACTAAGCCCCTCATTTATCTGCTTTAAGAAAGCTAGAGAACCATTTAGATCCCCCCATTGGTCTTTTAAGGTTTCCCATTGTTGCATTATACATCATAATCTTTCTTCAATACGGACAATCAGATGGTCTTTTCCGCCTGAATGGAGGACAAATTGTGGCATTTTGTGTTGTGAGATTGTCGATAAGCAGCAGCTTTGATTTGTGAGACACGCTGAAACGGAGGGAGAGTGTTGGCGAAACTGTTCCATATGGTTCTGCTCCATTTAATCTCGGATATACTCAGCATTTACATCTAAATTTCTCCACTGCTACACATCTATTGCTTATTTTTAAAAAGTGGCCTTGTAAAAATTGATATTAATTATTAAAATACATAAATGGTGCGCGTGAATAACGAGAAAAACGAGAGTCGCAGTCTATCACCGTGTTGGCGCTGGCGGAGCTGTCCATGGTGCTGAAAGACTCGCTGAAGCACATCTGATTCCCATTCTTCTGCTTTAATATCTGATTCAATGCAATTATGCAGACAAAACTATTCCTGCCGGGAGAGTCGTAATAAGGTCGCCGAGCGGGTCGGTCAGTTTAAACTGCGTAGCTATGAACACCCACATTTTTGTTTAAAATTATGCGAGAATTTCGGTCCACTAATCTCCTCGATCTTTCAGCGATTGAGTCGTTCACTGGATTTTTCTCGAACACTCAGCCAGTTTCTCTGCTCCAGTTAATGTAGTTTTACAGCTTAAACTATAAGATACGTTTTGCGGTTTGTCTCCACCCTTAGGTTAAAGAGGTTGCTCTAGAAGGCCTCTTAGCTTCAACCGCTGCCCCGGCGACCGGACCTCAGGTAAGAGGATGAATGGATGGACGCAGGGAGATATTCACCTATCGATGCCATTGTGGCAGTGATCAACACAATATTACCACTAACATGTAGCCCATTACACTGATAACTGTCTCAGAAAAAGATGAGTGAACACCCTCTACATGAGACATTGCAGGAAATAAACAGGCGAATTTATCTGCGGCATTATTTGTCAGTTTTTTTTCCAGTATTTGCTCACAGTGGCAGGGCCTTTTAAGGATTAATAACTCTTGAAATAGTCGCTAAAGTGCTCACATGAGTGCATGAAGGGAGCGGCCCACTTGACTGACCTGAAGACAGATTGACACTTGTAGGCATCGGGCCGGTATTTTCTGCTGAATTATGTCACTTCCACCCACATTTGCTGTCCAGAAAACCAGCTCATTATAGCACATAATGCTACACATCTGTCATGTCACCAGCCGCTCACCCTGACAGCGTCAGACGTGCAATGCTACAGCACAGCTCGCTTCACAAGGTCCGGTGGCAGACGTGTCACGGGAAAAGCAGGTACTGACATTCGCTTCGCCCGGTCCACGCAGCATCACAAACAAAACCAAGCATCTGATTCATTATAGTCATTCAGTAAAACTGGCTTTTACAGCAAACAGAAGATACTTTTAAATACAATTTTGTGTTGGATATTTTCAGCATTTTCACAACTTGTGTCTTACATCTGTTTCAGTTACTTAAACTGAAATATTTCCATTTAAATAAAGTCTAATTTTAAAGAGCAGCGTCAAAAAAATAACAAAATAAATGAATAAATTTAAATAAATTTAATTTTAAACAAGCTTAAACTTCATATACCTGGTCACCTCAGTATCTTCGCCCCTGACTCTTCCTCTGCTTCCAGACTCTCAAAGCTAGGGGTGTCAAACTGTACCCCCAAAAGTCTGGTGCTGCTTCTCTGGTTGGAACAAAAACCTGCACCCACACGGCGTATTTGGAAACTCCACAGCTATGAACCCTACATCAGAGCTGTCCTATAAAACTGCTGCCTTTTCACTCATGGTGCTACTCTTCCCTCCAAGTCTCCGCCCTGTCTGCACTCTCTTCTTCGCCCCACTTGATCTCTGCCATCACTACACAAAGCACACGCTAGATTTAGTTCCTATAAGGAAGCTCTCTGAAGACAAAACTGTGTGACTCAAGAAGCCCTTGTTCTGGTAAACCATGGCAATCTTGGTTCCTGGTGAGGGGTAACACTGTCAGGCAGTGCACCAGTCGAAGTTTAGGGTGACCACATGTGTCCGACGGAGCAGAGGCAGCGGGTCATTAGTCCTTGTTGACCGTGTTAAGCTGGGAGACACCATGACAGCTTGAAAGATTATAGCCGAGAAGACAAAAAAAATAGTCTGTACAAACTCTATTCCAACAGAATTTGGCGAGCCCCGGAGGCTGGATTGACTCCCTGCTGGGTGCGAATTCAAAAAAATGCCATGATCTCTCTTGAAATCCGACACAACAATTCTCATCACCTTCATTTTAGGAGCAATAAAACAAGCATGGAGGTGTAAAGTTCTGGTCACTTGTGGGTGATCGTACACGACAGCAAAACACGCCGCCTCGTCCACCACCTGTAAAGTAGAGTCAATTCGGTTACCGGCTGGATTGCAGCCAACGCTTAAAAGGGCCGAGCATAGCGTGGACTGGCCGCGCTTCAGTGGCGACCAGCGCCTATTGTTTTGGCAGAAACTCTCCTGGCCACACCATTCAATTTCCAAGTAATTAAAGACCATGGGTTTAACTTTACCAGCGCCAACAGTCAAAGACTAATCCCGCCTTGGCACGAGTCAGCTGTGGAGTAACTTCTGATTGGTTTCCACACACACATGAATTATGAAGCAGGCGGGACAGAAAGAGAGTGTTTTATTTAAGTTGAAGTTTCCGATTCCATCGAAACAAATGGCCAACCTTCAGCCCTTGTTAAAGGTGGCCCACATTTCCATACAGAGGATTTCTCCCATCCAGATGTCACTGCAACATGCCGCCTCCCTTTTATAGCCAGCGCTTCCCTACTAATAGGAAATGTTCCCTAACATCTGTGGTCTCCATCCCCTTGCTTATCTTTCCGTGTGCCTTTCCTTTGCTCCCTCTGTCTGTCTCTGAGCAGTGGAATAAATTGAATTAGAGCTCCACCATCCCCACCACAGGATCCTGCAGCCCTCTGTCAGATAGCTAAAGAGAGCGCGAGACAGATAAACAGAGGGCAAGGGAGAGATGGGCAGAATACAAATCCCGCTGCCCCGACGAAGAATAAAGAGCCCCGCTTGCTGCCTCTCAAGACCCCTGTCCTGCAGCTGATGTAATAGTCAACCTCAGCTTTGCCTTCCACAAACTCTCATTGTGGCCTTCGATGAACCCATTACCAGATAACTTGGTTTGAATGCATTAAACACAGCAGTAGAAAATTAAAATTAAAGACTGAATACCTTTAAAAGTGACCACGAGGTCGATTGAACAAAATTGTTTAAGAGCCACAGAAGTGTGTAAAATAAAAGCGAATGAGGTGTTTCGCAATAGTACTCCAAGTAGACATAAAATTACCACAAACTGAGGAGAAAAACTGCATGTACATATTGATGTTTCATTTGAAATTTCAAGAGAAAATGTGGCGACATTTCTAAGCCAATTGGATTAGTGCTACTCTGGAGGCTGTCTACTCCTTCATGGTTACGCTGGGGACCCCTGCAGGAGTGGAGGAAGTACTGCACAAAGATGCAACCACGAGAGAACTGAATGTGGTCCCTGGTTCACATATTATTATTGCTATGAAATTGTATTACTGATCAATTTAATAGTGCCTTTTATAAACGTACATGATATTTGCTCTTAGATTTGTGCCTTGCTTTAAATGGGAAACAAGTTTTAAAGTTGTTGTTGTTGCATGAATCCACTGAAATACTGAAGGATATGAAAATAACTTAAATGTTTTCCTAATTTTTCTGTATTTTATTTGAAAATATAATAATTACTTTTTGAGGAAGTTACATGATATTTATTTATTTTTTTAATGCCCAGCATTCGAAGAGTGTGCAGTGGTTTGGTTCCAACAGGATGGACCTTCTTGTACACCTGATTTTTTTTTTTCTTTGTGCGAACCTGTTCGCACAGATAAACCTTGAACAATTTATGACCAACAACGGGAAAACCATGAGTGTGGTCATGGTCAAAGTGCTGTGGAAAGAGCCTGTATATGTGAGCAACAACATGATTTTAGGAGTTGTGTTTTTCACAGATTATACTGAAAAAAAAAAAATTATATTTCCAAATTTAAAAAAAGAATATCCTTCAGTCTTTCAGTGTGTATCTGTACTTTATTTACGAAATGTGTGCTCTTCAAATTAGCTGTTCATAGATCTTCCAATATTTTGTCAAAAGACTGTTTTGAGATTGAAGTAATATGACTGTTTTTGCAAGGTTATCTAATAGATTGTCACCTTTTACGTCCCAGAGATATGGACCACTGGTAACATAATGAAAGAATAATTCAACTTTCACACTTAAAATCCAAGCCCAGTCTGAAAGCAATTCATTTTGGATGTAATGGAACGGCAAACCGAACCTTTCAGACGTGAATCGGAGCCTAAATACCACCGAGATGGACTGGAAACTAACAGTTCCTCTCTCTGCCTCATTCAGACATCCTCGTTTCTTTCCCCAACAAGCAGGGGAGCATTTGCATAATACCTCCATATCCACGGGCCATTAACAGCGGCATGAGTGGCTCGTGCGCATACATTTATTGCGTTGATCAATCAATGCGAGCTACTGTACCGGCACAAAATCACGGAAAGGATTGAGTCAGAGCCGTTTTTCCTTGATGGACGAAATGGCCAAAAAGGCTCGACGAGAGAGCGGCCATTCATGATTTACTCCGCCTGAATACAAATGGCCCTTGATAAAGCTCAGCTGATGTGATGTCAGTCTTCTTTACTGTTGCTCTGGGGGTCACTCTGACCCTTTGAATTATCTTTGCTTTGACTGAAAAACATGTTCCCAAGTCAAATCTGGTGCCCAAAAATGGACACACAAGTGAGCATGGATGTGGATTGTCTTGTTCTCCAGAGCTCTTCAAATACAAACCACTGAAGTTTCAGGATCAGGTGCCCACAAGTACCGAATGTCACCAGCAGAATGGCATCAGTTTTTTAAAATTTTATTTTAAAGCTGTTTCATACATAAATCATAATTCAAAATAATGATAAAATAATGACTTTCTACAGCCAAACATTTCTATTACTATAAGACCACATTTGTCAAGCAGTTCTATTCTACTTCCTGGTCTAATAGCAGGATGTAGCCCTGGACTCATTCCGTAAAGGTAAAAGGTAAAGGTTTGTTGACGCTGATTTTTTGCTATAAATAAATAAATATATCTACTGTGGTGCAAAAGTGTCTATTAAGAAGGCAATAATGATTTTTGTGTGACGCAAATAAAAGCAATAAAAGTGCATGTCAGCCAATTATGACACATTCATCGCCAGACCAGGAAGTAGCACAAAAGCTTGGGAAATTCCGCGGACACGGTTCCTGTACCGGCGCACTAAGAACATGGAGTAGAAAATAAAGGACAAAATAAATAAATAATTTCAGCACACATTTTGATAACTAATTTGCATACTAAGTAGCATCTTTTTTTTTTTTTTTTTACAGAAAATTGTTTTTTAATTGTCGCAAAAGTGCTAACCGGTACACGCAACTTCACACTTTTGAATGAAGCAACCATTTGCGTCCTGTTCTGGTCTAGCCTGAGCAACTACGTTTGCAAAACAATTGTGAGCACAACTCAGTTTCCGCTAATGCTAATTAGCTTGAGTTGCTTGTGCAGGACTGATGTCGTGATACTGCCAGTGACATCGTGTTCTGACTCAAAATTCCTGCAAAATTCAGGTCCAAAAAGCTTAACAAACACTTTATGGAAGTGGTATTTAAATAATAATAATATTGTAATTTCAAGATGCCTGTTATGTCTCTGAGTCTGTGCTGATGTTTTGATGGTCAGAGACCCACAGCGTCCCTTTCTGACGACATGTGCAGGTATATCACAAGTGAACAAAATTGGCTTCAGCTCTTTCAAATACGCATAAAAAATGCGATGCTGTCCGACCTTCATTCTGCACTGAACCCACACACAAGACAAGCGTTAATAATATGCGTCATTTTTAGTCGTCAGACCGACTGGTTAACAGTCTAAAAGAGGAAGCAGCTCAACGCCAGGGAGAACGTTTCTGGTATCACATATCCTGTATTGCATTTCAGGAGTTGCTTCAGCACACGGACACACAACTAGAGGGGTAGGACGCAAGCAACCAGGGTTTTAAACCGTCCACCGCGTGAGGATGGGTTTATGAGGTGCGGTCTTGCCCTGCGCACACGCGCGCGCATCATCCAGAAATATGTGCAGCGCATCCAAAAGACGCGCGTCTCACTCACACACACACAGAGCTCATTTGTGACCTTGTAATTCAAACTAAAACCCGTCGCAGGGACGTTTCAGAGACACCATTCCGTCGCACTCGGGACAGCAGAAGACACACACTGAAGTGGAAGATGCGCATTTGAAACAAAAACTTTACCTCTTTCCGGAGCGCCGGGTTCGAGCGTCAGGGCGCAATTATGTCTCCAAATACCATCATTGGAATTTCATTGTAACTCCATAATAGATTCCAACCCGAAGAATGTGCCCCATGTGAAGAAGAAGAAGAAAAAAAAAACGGATTCCTTCTTGTAAATTCCGCTCGGGTTTAGAGTTCAATCCTTTCTTCCAGCGGGGTGCGTCCGTTTTGTATTCTCACAGCAGCCGACAACATCCTCCTCTTCTCCCTCCTCTCTCAATCCGCGTCTCTTTCTCCAGGTTTCATCCCGCCATCCACGGGCTGCGGTCGGAATCCCATCCAAGGGGAGCTGGGAAACCTACCCAACCCCAGAATCTCCTGCTTCTCCCGCACCTCTTGCCCAAACTGTGCGCCCTCCACCTCTCCTACTGATGCGGGAAACCAAATCCAGCCGGTTTGAGAAGTCTATTCCAAAAACACAAGTGCAGTTTAATGTGGATGAAACTATTTCTTGGTTGTAATATAACAGAGCCTGGTCGGAGGTTTGGGATCTTCACTCTCTTTCTCCTCTGCAGTCGAGAAAATGTCAAACAATAAATTGGAGTAAACCAGAGGCGAAGGCAACGCAGCAGGTCAAGCTCCAGTAAAGCTGTCGTCCGGTCAATAACACCGCAAGCTTAGCAGGACAGTCCCCTGATCCCCGTTCTCCGCGCCGGTCGCCTTCTTTGCGCCGTTAATCCAGATAGCGCAGCAGGCGAGACGTCGGTGAGGCGGGCGCACGCGGACGCGACCACATCCGGGTGGACGCTTCAAAATAAAACGACTAACCGCTGGACGCATGAAGTCGCTTGTGGTGGTCCTCATTCAGTCATCAATAAATACATTAAGATGAAAGTGGAGAGGAATTGAAGAAGAATTGATAGAGATGTTAATAATTAACAACAAAATGGCAGACGACCTTTCATGACGAATACAAAATGAGAATAATAATAGTTATTTTTCCCTTTCGAATCTATAACAGCTGTATTTTCTAATTCAACTTGTTCAAATAGCAGCTAATTCAATTATACATTCTATATTATGAATTCCCCACAGTTCTGTTGAAGTACACATTACTTCAGTTTCAATGATAATATAATTATTAGATTTGCGATAAGACAAAAAAAAAAACATACTGTCGAATTTATTGTTTTATGCATTGACATCAAAGTAAAATGATTGAATAACAGGGATTTCTGCTTTATAATATGCTTAGTTCTAATCGATATTAACAACACCTTCTCACGCACGGGATTGCGTTTGAAAATGTACATTCAGTAAGTGACACGCTTTAACATGCTTTTATTTTGAATGCAAGAATCGCTCGTTTCCGCGCCATGCGCCACAGTAAAGGCGTCGGCTTGATGCGAGTGAAACGCTGCATGGAAGTTCCTGAGCTCACTGAGCGCCGGAGCCGACACCCTGTGTGTTCCTCTGGACGGCTCTGCGCTCAGACATGTGGGTTTGCAACATTGTAGAGTTTACATTGTAACAGAGGGAAAACCACCATAATAAAATCAGAAGACTAAATTGCTGCAAGGCTTCTTTCACTAAACAACCTCTGCTTTCCTGTGGGCTGCTTGTGTGTCATCTAACCGAATGAAGGTTAAATGTTGGTACAGTGAATGTGTAGAACACATCGCTTGCGTCTTCACCGAGAGTCATGCAACTCTTTTGTCTACAAGTATAGTGGTCCTGACTGGTACTGGTGTGCGGACAAACCTCACAAGTGCGCTCATTTTGGGTCCACTTTCTCTCAAAGTTGTGTTGTTGAAGGCCCTTCTCACAAAAAGCAAAATTTCCATCCAGTCTTTTACCCGTCATTTGTGTAGAAGTGCAGCGTGTTGTAGTACAGAGGAAGATGCATGCGCCAATCTGGGTAGAAAATAAAATGCCCACAAGTTAGAAGTTGCAAGTATGAAGTATATTTTTGGCCACATATGGTAAAATAAAAAAACATCAAAGCAGTTTCTTGAATGTTCCTTTGATGTTCATGACAACAAAGGACGGCCAACTGTCTCACAAAACAAAATCAGCGAAAGCGATGTAGTACCCATGACAGGCCGATAGGTGACGCTTTAATGCTCACTATACTTGGAGAAGATGGCGTGGCACATCAAAGCTTGTACTGTATACAACCCACTGAAAAAAATGAACATAGCAAGCAAAATAAAAGCAACAGTTGTGTTCATATTTCCAACTTGCGCACTCATTTGTCGCTATAGTTATGATAAGTTCTGATTCTCAGGCTGAACTAGTAAAGAGACCAGGACGTGACCTCATTTTCTATAAGTTGCGGTCTAATTTTTGGTCGGATAGAAAACAGAAGTTATGTTTTAGGAGACTGGAAATGAAAGAAATTGCAGCACCGCCACTGACCATGAAGGTTCTGCCTGGGCGCCTTCTCTTTAGCAGATGCTTCCTCATCTTTCCAAGACTAAATCGCAAGGTTTTTCCATGGAATAAATCCATGGAACTTTCAGTGTCTTTAGTTACAGTCACAATCTGCAAAAATCTAACAGCACTCAACGGATGAGATAAAGACACGTGTCTAGCTAAGGTATGGTCAAACAGTCCAATTTCTTCTTGGCTTTCTCGACTCTTAAATGTGTCTCGAGTATTGCATCACTATTAGGAGTCAGTGTGGCATAAATGAGAGTGTTTTGCCGAAGCATAAACACGACTGTGCAGCTGTAGCTAACAACCTGCTTTTAACAAGCGGCAGTCACAAACAGTCGCTGACCACCACTCTTGACACTCTAAGCCACTAAAACTGTCGGCTTGCAGCCGTGCCGATCAGTGCATTGATCGGCCGATCATCAGGGGACCGTGTTGTAAGCAGTGGTGAGACTGAAATAATTGGATGGCTGGATGGAAATCCCCACCAAGAGACTCGGATCAGTGATCAGAGGAGTAGACATGCCGTTGCCAATTTGAGCGGGGATTTGATGCGCGGCATTGTCCTGCAGAGTTGAATCTTTTCTTAATATTTACTGACAAATAACTAGTCATAATCCCTCAGCAGGACGGCTGGGGGTAGAGGAAGACACCCTAAAAGAGCGAAGAGGATTGGGGTGACTCGGTGAAGGTGGCGGACGGAAGAGCACCGCTGTCTCCTGCGACCCCTGCAAAGATGACTGGCGTGATGTTATTGATTTATTTGTCTTGTTTTATCAAGGTTTTCCCCACAATAAACATTACGCAATAAGATCCTGTCGCAGGGAGAAGTCTGATAAAAGAGCACAGCGGAAGTGTCGATAGCAGCATAACCTGCCAGGGCTTTGGCCGTCTGTCATTACGGCTCAACTTATTGATTAAGTGTTATAGCTATTGCCGACAGCAGCAGGTCATATTGGCTGAAATCCTTTTGCACACAGATGAGTGCTTGCGGAGGCGCCCGGTCAGCAATTATGTGAAGCCCCCATCCAGAAATGAAGTGATGTCAGAAGAGGTTGCGGATGATATTGGGACTTGTTAGCAGTGGTGAGTGAGGCACTAAGATACCATGTTTATACGCAGCAGAACAGATGGTGGGTCAAAGAGCGAAAAGGTGATCTCACACCAGACGCTACTCTGTGGCACTTGTTGCGCATCTCGCACCTGAGTAGTCATTGGCTTTCAGCGACAGAAGCTGAGGACGGGGCTTGTGTCGGAGGGAAGTCAACATGGTTGATCAGAGGTGAAGAATTGTAGGTCTTTTACCTATGGTGGGAGGATATTTAAGTAGCATTTTGAGATTCTGGGGTCGCTAACTCAAGCTAATCCCCCATCGTCGCGGGTACAGTAGCGTCTAAAGGAGCAGAAAACAGCCCTGACTGGGGGACACTCCCAGGCCAGTGAAGACATCTCATCTCTCCACCTGTTCCTAGGTCGGCCCCTGGGTCTCCTCCCAGCTCCAAAGGGAGGCATCCTCATGAGGTGCCTGAACCTCCTGGTTCCTTTGAAAGTGGAGAAGCAGTGGCTCACCCTATCTCAAAGGGAGGCACCTGCCACTCATGTCAGCCGCTTGGATCCAAGATCTTGTTTTTTCCCTCATAACCCTAGCTCAGGGTTGGGGCTAAGATTAATCTACCCACGCGTTGAGATGCATCTCCCACTCCAAATCCAGCAAACGTGGCTGGATTCTGCGTTTGGTGGGAGCACATCTTCGCAGAGCCTACACCTCGGGTAACTCAAGACCTCAAATGGTTGAGACTTCCTGGACCTGGAACCACCAAAATACAATCACCTATTCCCTGACCCACCCTGAATTTTCCATGGAATCCATTGAAAAATTTTCTAGCTATCTCGCGGATTGTCTCCAATATATCTCACCTATTCTGCAAGAGGGGTCCTGATCAAGAGACTGCGGTGGGCAGAAGAACATTTCACCCTTCCTTGACAAACCATTGGGGTCGGCCCTTTTCATGAGGTCCAATGTTGACTACCAGCGGATGTGAAGGTTGCCAGCGTGTGGGTGGAATCTTGACGGCGTTGACTGAACCGTTTTGAGAAATTGATCACATCTTGAAGCATCCAGGCCGAATGATACATCCGTCGGATTAGTCTGTGAAAAGGCTATTGAAAAGTCTTGGCTGGAACAGAAGCGACGCGTCACTGGCAGAAACATCAACTAATGGCCTCCAAGTTTAGGGATTTTAATTGCCATGAAGAACAGTCCTCAGGCGATCCTCATTTCTGCAGGGATGTATCGCACCCACGCTCGGAAAAGTCACCGTGGTGGATGCACGCCCTTTACTTTGTAAGTCAGGCTTAATATATGATTGTGAGAAGAGCGACTCCACATTTCTTATGTGTCACAAATCTTCTCCTTCCAGACCATAGGATGGTATACATCTGCCCCGACCTGCCATCTGTGGCAGGGGTTCCTCACCTTTTTGATCTCGGGGCCCAACTTTCCCAAAACAAACGGACCCATTCAAGTTATAGAACTGATTCATGACTCTTGGTTTAATTTGTGATCAACAACCATGTTTAATCTACTTACACGTAAACAAACCGAAACTTTGTGAACTGTCATGAAACCATGTGGTCATCGCAAAGATATGTATTTGTCATTGAAAAGACGCAGCAGCAGAACCAGGTGCAAGTCATAATCATCAAATTTACTAAGGAAAAAATGTTGAGAAAATTGGGAAAAAATGAATAAATTCTTTTATTTAAACTCCAAAAAAGACAGTGTAAAGAAGTGTAAATGAAAGTATCTAAAGTTGTAATAAATTTTCTGAACTGCGTCATGATCAGTTTTTACTGTTGGGGGCGGCATCACTTTCTTTATCATTCTTTCTTTTCAAGAACTTCTTCATAGTTGTTTACTATCACAGATCAATTCAGTGACACACTACTGCCACCATATTTGTCGTATTGTCGCAACGTATTAAAACTGAGCGTCTCGCGGACCTCACGGCGCAAAGGTGTAAAACAAACCATGAGCCGCGGCCCTATGGTTAAGAGTATTTACAACTCAAAATCTTCACGACTTTTAGGTTTGAAGTAAAACTGGTCCAAATCTGTAGCCATCCTCACAAAGTCCAGGCGGCATGTGCGAACTAAAGTGTTCCTTCCTCTTGTTATTGTGATTCCTTCTGTTGTGAAACAGATCATAAACTCATAAACACCCTCTTCCAACGTTGTGCTTGCGTTTTCCCGCTTGTTATGATGCTTCTATTTCGTTTCTGGCTTGGAGAACGAACTTCTCGAGTGTGTGGTGGGCTTCATTGAGATCATCAGAGTGCACCACAGACATGCGTGGGATCAGAGACGAAAAAAATTGGTTACGATTTTGTAAAATTGGTGTCTGATCTCCGTAGTGAGGAAGACTTGGAGACCACTTTTAGTCGAGAGAAGTGCTTGTTTATTGGATGCCCACTGGTCTTTTCTCATTTGAGACATTTGCCTCTGCAGAAACTTCAGCGTTGTCTCTGAGGAAACTGTCAAAATGTCTCATCTAAATGAATGAAAGAAGCAGTTAAATAAGTGAGGGATATTATCTGCTGGAAACATCTCAATAAAGCATCATAAGACGCCTAAGATGTAGCTGCACTGGAATGAAAATCGATAGCCTCTAACATCATCCTAGAATCTCAAATCACATGGGATCTGTCAGCAAATGCAGTTTGTCAAGCAGGAGAACCGTTTACTGGAGTGTGTGTGTGTGTGTCAGCGGTGCCACTCAGGTGAGACTGTCAGCTCCACAGAAGAGAGACCAAAAGCTCGACCACATCAGGTCAGGTGGAAGTTTGTTGAGAAAACACACAAGTTTTCTTTGCCTTTGAAAGTTCCTGAAGCTTCTTTGGTATGGCGCCCAACTGTAGCTGAAATATAGGGTCAGCTTTGTTTCATGCCGGCACAGTCACGGATGTTGCAGTGAAGTGACATATCTGGAGAAACCATGTTAAATCACCTTGAAGCGGTATTGAAATTGCCAGTATTAATTTCCATCTGCTGCTGCAGGAAACATGTTGCGACGCTTCAGATATACAAAATGTGATTTGCATGTTATAGACGGCTTCCTTATGTGTGAAACAGGAGGATGAAGCCACGCATCAGCCTCTGATGTCCAGTGAGAAGATGGAACATGAAGGTGCAACCAGATGTCTGAGGATTCTCCTTCGCTCCAGTCCAGAAACTGGGGATTAGCTGGAAGCCTGACTCGCTGAAGGGTCATGAGGAGACCCAGACAAGAGTATGAGTCCTGCAAACTAAAGCAAAGTGTACAGTAAGTTCACTGAACTACGCAGAACCAGGAATGGAGATTATGGAGTGGAGTCCAATAGGAGGAGTAAAAAACATTTGTTTTCTTTAGTGGTTTTCCAAAGCTAAGCGGGTGGAAGCAACAAGGGCCAAGTTGAGCAGGCTTTGTCATGTTTCATTGACTTTGTTTGAATCCTCGCTGACACATTGTGCACCTGCTACTGCTCTGGCTTAAGCAGCAGTTCATACATTGCACACTCATTCGACCATGACGGAGGGAAATCTCGGCTGCTGGCTGATAGAAGGGAGGGTTTTAATGCTTCTGGAGTTAATAGCTGATGCTGCTGTGTGATGATGAGCAGCTCGGAGAATCGGTTGACAATTATTGGACCATGTTTTGAGTTGTGATGTGCACAGGACTGCTTCACTCATGCTGCTGAAATACTTGCAATCCACTGTTGATTTAGCGGCCAACAGATGCCATTGGTTTTTTTCTTTTTTTTCATCTTTTTTTTTTCTTCCCAAGCTGCTATTTTGTTTTGAATGTGTATAAGTGAATAAAGTTTGTCCCGCAACTCAGCGAAGAACAAGTAGAGCAGGATCAAAAACCATCCATCCATCGAGGACTGGTCTGTCCCTCCATCATCATCTACCCAAACATCCATCTGTCCCTCAATCATCTATTCAACCATCCATCCACCCATCTCCCAATACTGTACATCCATCTGTCTCTCTGTCTGTTCATCCGTCTCTCCCTCATCTACCTATATATCCATCCATCAAGCTACCCATCCCTCCCTCCTTCCCTTCGTCCCTCCATCATCTACCAAAACATCCATTTGTCCCTCTGTCATTTATCTATTTACCCATCCACCCTTCCATCCATCCATCCACCTATACACTTACCTGTCTGTCCATGCATCCCTCCATCATCTTGCTGTCTGTCTATCCGTCCATCCAACCTGCTCCACCGTGACACTCAGAAACTCTCCCGTCCCTTCGACTCTTCAGATCTACAACTACACACGCTACACGCAAACGCTCTATTTACGGTATCTATCTATCCATCCAACCACCCTTCTATACATCCATCTGTCTGTCTCTCTGTCCATCCATCCCTCATTCATCTATCTGTCTCTCTGTCCATCCTACTGCACCGTCAAACTCTTCCCTCCTCTTGGCCCTTTGGCTCTGCAACTCCACACTGAAAGCCTATAGGTCATGATCCCACCCACAGTCTTCGTAGTTTCATAGACCATTATACATAAATGTTTATGTACCCACCTTTCATTGCAGCATCTGTCTATCGTCTGAGTTTTGACGGTTTTACGGTGGTGACTTTCACCAACACAAATCTCAATAATATACATTAAACGTGGACTCCTATGCCTGTAGGAACAAGGAGTAAAATTGCTTCAAACAATCGAACTGTTTCTCCATGATGAAGAAAAAAAAAAGTCAGACCAAGCATGAGACATAAAACAAGCTAACAAATAAGTGCGAAGCGCTTTCCTGAGCCAGGCCATATGTTGTTCTCCGCAGAAACATACGAAGCCTCATTTGCAAATTGCTCTGTTGTTCATGTTGATCTTGTCGACCGACGATGCTCCGGGTCATAACATCTGCTCTGAACATGGGGGCGCACAGCATGCGTGTTTGGCGGCGGCAGTAGTTATCTAAACAAGCGCATGTTCCATTGGTGGCGAGATGCTCCTGACTGGGGCCGGCAATCTCCTCAGATAAGGCCTGCGAATGAGGGTCGCTGTTGCCAGACCGATAACGCCAGCAGAACCAAGCCTGCTGAAGGAAATAATCCCGGCCTTTTACGTGTTTACCCTCAGTGTTTGACTTAATTATTGCGTTTGAAAATCTCTCGCCATCAAGGGTCAGGGAAGCGCTCAAGGGATTGCTGCATATTTGCATTGTGTTTTTATTGTGCGGTGCTCTGTCTTTCTCTCTGTGGCTGGGTAGATAAGCCCGCACCCGCGCCCTAACAAGAGCACTGCTACTTCCCTGCTAATAAACTCGGTGAGCAACACTCCGATACGGGCAACAGCTTCTCAAAGAGGCCCGCATGTGCAAGGCAGATACACTGTGAGGCTCAGAGTGAGCGCTGAACGGTGCCAGAGAGTGTTGCGTTTACTGGAGTCTTCTTATAAATGGAGGAATTCTAGCTAATGAAAATGCGTTGCTGCAATTTAAGCACTTGTAATTGAGGGCGTTTACAGTACACAGGGTGAAATGTAGGTCTTGTTAATGCATATGCATATGCTGTATAACAAGTCTGGGATGGGGCTTCAGTCTGATTGGAAACCACAGAGCTAAGCCCACAGATGAACAGCATCTTACTAGGAAATAAAAGGGCCTTTTAAGTGTTGAATTCCACTTTATTTTGAAAAATGGTGAAGACAACATCCAATAAAGGCATTTCTTTGATGGTGCCTTGATCAAATTCATACACGTCCTTCTAGCGATTCTACACTGACGTCATGATAATAAAAAAATATATTTTTTTTTCTTATTTGGAAAATGGACAAAATTGAAAAGGAAACAAAAACAATACATACAAAATGATGCACAAGGTCTTGTCAATGAAAATGGCTGTGACTTTTGTATTGTAGCCATGAGTTTGGAAGTTACGTTTTGAAAAGAAGCTGGAAGCATTCATGTTGTTTATGAATTTAAAAGCAAAACATCGTGCATATATATGGCATCTATATACTGTGTATATAGCATCTGTATATACAGGATACAGCCATATATATTTATCTATCTATATCTACATCTATATCTATATATATATATCTATATATATATATATATATATATATATATATATATATATATATATATATATATATATATATATATATATATATATATATATATAGAGATAGATAGATAGATAGATAGATAGATAGATAGATAGATAGATATGGACTTATGGTGGGCAAGTTTCATTTTCAGAAACTGCCTGGTGCAAGCCTTGATAAGAACGTGGTTTTGTGCAAAAAGGAATTTTCATACCATCGAAGCACATGAAGTCCTCCATACCACCTGAATGCAAAGCATATTGCAGCGAGCACCGAAAACCGTTGGAGCTGTTTGCGCCTCAAGTCCTGGTAGAAATGCCACCTGGTGTGGAATAGTTGGTCACTTATTTGACATTTAAAATGAGGACTGTTCTGGAAAGTACTTGAAATGGCGCTTTAACTGTTTAATCTGTTTGCTTTTATTCAGGGATGTTTTTCGCTACACAATAGCCAGGGTTTCCACAACTCTGAATGGACTTGAAATTCTTATTTGAAACAAATATTTTCAAGACATTAAAAGAGCTTTAGTTTAAATAAAGTGATATAAAAACTTGAACATAGCCACCATCGTGATTTATTGTGCTAACTGATGCAAAATAAACAATATTTTGTTGTTTAAACGTATGTATGGCTCCATCATTTGATTCAGTAATATACCAAATTCATTCAAATTGAAAAATGTGGCTTCTTGTGGCAAATATTCTTATACCATTAAACGGAAAATTTCTCTGATAAATTCTATATTTTTTTTAGTCAAGTCCCACCTCTAGCTTTATTGTTTTTCCATAATAAATGAATGGAATTCACAAGTTAAAGTCCCAGCCTGACAATGAATTCGCAGCTAAAAACAGCCAGTGTTGTCAGAGAAGGCAGGTGCATTAAAGGATTCTCAGGGTCACCTGACTTCAATGTTATCTGTGATTTAATACATAGGGGAGTGATTAAGAATCAGCCTGCATCCATCACTGGCTCTTAAAAAGTCATTTAAATTTCCCTCTAATCTTTTCTCTGCTTCAAAATGAGCGGTGAAGTTTGTATTTGTTATCTCGCGCAGGCACTGGGAGACGATTACTTCCAAGAGTATTATTTCATAACCTCTCTAATATCTAAAAAGCTTCATTTATGACCTTTCATTTTCAGGACAGAGTGAATCGCAGCTTAATGTTCTGAATCGGAGCAACGCCATGTTGAATAATTTCTCAATTTGAAGGAGACGTTACAACAATGATGGTCACACGACAGAACATGGCACGGGACGTTAGTACACAGCCGGGAAAAGCAGCAATCCATCTCAGAGACGATGTTTCTGCTAGCACACATGAGCGGTTTCACAAGCTCTTAATGGTTGCCCGACATCATCTCAGGGTTTTTAAACTCTGGCTTTCAGTAAAACACGTGTGATAAACTACTGACGAAAACACAGGATATCTGGAGATAGTCTCATGAATTTTTGATCGAAGATTGAAAGCGGAATGAGATCGTCTGGGGTCACGGAGATCCTGCAGAAGCCAAGCGTCACATGATATTTGTCAATATTACGAAGAAGACCGACCTGTTCCTGAGGAGGGGGAGGCATCACTGACCTGACTTAAAATAAGTAGTTGAGTCGACGGACTCAAGTGTGTCTGATCAGTGTGTAGTTTGGGACACAAGGTTTCGGTCAAAACCAAACATCAAGATCAAAAGAGAGGTATAAATGTTACAATATAAGGGCTGTTGTGGTCCCAACTCACCATGGGAAGAACCCCATTATCTTCCCTGTCATGAGATAATCCTGTAGTCTGGGGTGAATCTATCCCTATAGTCAGCTCCAAAAATAGTAAGGACTTATGTTATAAATGTGTTTAATAGCAATGATCAGAACCAACTTGGATTGTGATGCGGAACGGAGCGTGGCCGAAAAACCCAAGAGCAGAAGAAGGAACAGGCAAAAACAGATGGAGCAAAAAGTCCAAATGTTGCAGTCTAGAAAACACTGACAAGCCAGGCACGATCTGCAAAAGAAACAACAAGAAGTGCAAGAAAAAAAAAACAAGAATTAAGAATTATGACAAGGAATGAGCAAGACCTAGGAGGAGAAAACGGCAAACAAGTAGATAATCCACTTGGTAAATACTTGCCAAGATGATGGTGAAATGAGGAACCCACCACGATGACACTCTGGCACATGGTGCTGCGCAGCAGGTAGAAATCAGGGAGCATCACAGTCAGGTGCTGAACGTGCGGGGCTCTGTCAAGAGGGAAAAGCAGGAGGGGGAAGTACACTAACAAAATAAAACAGGAAGGAGGAGGAACCATGACACAGGTGGAGAAACAAGAAGCTAAGGGGGAAGACCTGTATGCCTCTAGGACCCAGAGACGTGCAGGTCGGATCAGAGCCGACCCTTCTCATCCTGGACATGGACTGTTTGTTCCTCTTCCCTCTGGCAGGAGGCTACGGTCCATCCAGACCAGAACCTCCTGTCACAGGAACAGCTTCTTCCCCTCAGCCGTCAGACTTTTGAATTCGTGAACAGCCTTGTTGTTATTTTATTTTATTTTATTTTATTATTTATTTACTTTTTGACTGCACGTTATTCAAAACACTTTCCTGGTTAGTGGGCTCCCCACTGACCATGGCAATACATTTGATTCTGATTCTGATTCTGAAGAATTTTATTTCATTCATTTATCAACAATAAAAACTGTCATTTCTGTTTTCCGTTTTCCGAGGAAACGTTCATTCTGTCCACTTCCATGATGAATTTTCCAACTTCGATTGAAGTGTGGAGGACGAGCTTCTGCAGTGTGTTGACATTCATATCAGCACTCGATTTTTATTGATTTACTTTTTAGCCTTTGTGTGTAAGAATATCTCTTTGGACCGAACTGAATGAGAAAGTGATTTAACAATGTGAAGGTGATTCGTATTTTAATAAATTGATCTGAATAAATAAATAAATGAAGTAACTCAGTTGGTGGGACAGTCAGCATTGAAAGCAGAACTTTTATCCAAGTTGCATAAATGTAAGCAACATTTATGCAACTTTTTATCCAAACTTTAGAAAGTCAAAAGTTGACTTGCATCTCGCTGTGACACTCATCCCAAAAGCTTGTCATCAGTGGAGCTCTCCACGTCATGGTGCTGAAGCCTCAGCAGTTGACAATGATTAGTCTAAATAATGTTGTGAAAAGCAACACATATAGATATATATTTGCACAAGAAATTAGGTGCAGCACGGAGCAAGACTCTGAATAATTCATGGAAAACAAACATTTCCGACACAAGGGGTTTACATGCGTTTCCCTATCTGTGTATCACCTTAGGCAGCTCCAAGTGCGTTGTACGTCTGGGTTAATGAAAACGCTGCGCTTTGTCGGATTTAGGCTCCGGTGCACTTTCTCAGGAGAGAAGCATCGCTGCATTCGAAAGTCATCGGCAGCACCGGGAAACTCATGTTGTTGTAGGTTGTTTTCAGTTTCGACAAAAAAATTGACGCTACTTTTTCTCTGTGCTAAGAATAGAAGAAGAGCTGCTGTACTTATGGTATAGTAAATACTTGCACGTGTGTTATCGACCTGTGATCTTGTTTCTCCTGTTTTCTATTGAATTTTACCCATCTCCAATGCAAATGAATAGTCTCGACGTAAATTCCACGGTGGAGGTGCTGTTTGCTTTCAATGAAAAGACCCTCAGCGTCAACCAATAAGTTGAAGCAGCCATTGATCATCATCTTTCAGGGGGAAGATTCCCACCTGCCAGCTTCATGAGTGCAGTTCCGAGAAGTAATGGTCTATCTGAAACCCAGCAGGGGGAGCTTTTTAAACATTCTCCCCGTCACTCAGCTCATTCTCCTGTCTCTGATTTTCTGTTTCACTCTGATCTATTTCTCTCCTCCCCTCTTCATGTCGTACACCGGCTTTCTGACCCCCCACCGACCTCCTCCCAGGTTCGCCCAACAAGACGTTGTTCAGTCGATCTTCAGAGGAAGCTGTAGCTCTGCGAGCTTCACATTGACAAATTGTTAATCTATATAATCTTTGAATGTAGAGGAGGAGGATTCAGTTTGATGGCTGTGTGCTTGACTTTGTACCATGTCTGTCAGGGTGTGTTCACGCCACAGGTACAAGTCCAATGGGTCCACTGGAGATGGGTAGATGAGGTTTCATGAAACAGTGTGGCACTGTCTGATGTAAAATGTTTGGACTTCAAATCTTACACAATTTCTAAAGTAGCCTCTGAAAAATAGGACACTGTTTCATCAACCCGGCTATACTGCTCCATGATACCTCATGGACCCGTGTATGTCTCTCAAAAAATCCCCCAAGTGAACACAAACAAACTGGACTTAGATCCACCTGGATCTCAGCCCTCGTCTCTGTCGGAGATATTTGCGTTTTCAGTGGTTGGAGAACTGTTTTCACTGAACAATGGAGGATCTTCTTGGACGGAGTCTAATTCATTGCAGAATTAGAGACTCTCAAAAGACAGTCCTGTGCAGCTGGTGAGAGCAAGTACAGAGGACAGTACTGGTGTGAAATGGCACTGTTTGGGAACCACTTGTTTCCGCCGGTTATTTCCAGGCCGTGCAAAGTCCAAGACCTATGCCGATTCGTAAACACATCCTCACTCCCAGGTGTCAAGTACTGAACATAGTCAAACGGACTTCTACGTATAAGAGTGATGCACAGCCAGCGGAGGGGTTATATACACCTCAGTTTGCCTCCATTGAAATAGCAATGTCTCAACTCTGGAAACAAGCAGTTGACAAAGTCAATACACGATGCTTTAGGAATCAAGACTGTGTTGTTTTTGTGTTCACATCTCATATTTTGGAGCCTGTCCATTGGTTGAAGGCCCCCTTGCTCTTGTACGAAGATGGGTGGCCCTGCAGTTGGCTAAGCCAGAATGTGATCTACTGTTTGCATGGACACAAACAGGACAATCAAAACTGCAGCACTGTCTCATGTATTTAACTTAAAACACCAAGGTCTTTAAATCACTTCATATAGGACATATATTCTTACGTATCAGAAGTGCAGTCAACACAGGACGTCGGTGTTTGAACGGCTCTTCAGCCCCCTCAAACATGAAGTAACGTCTGAGTTGGAAGACAGCGAATTAATAAATGCTCGATTTACAAGCGTGGAATTCTCTTTTCACCCTCATTTAGAATCATGATGTGATACGATCTGATGAGGCAAAGCCGAATTATATCCCAACTAAGGGGAAATTAATTCTCATCCACAATTAGCAAGTGTGTGCCAAACATCTCGGATTAATGAATCATAATAGACCCGGCTGGAAGATGCGAACATGAGCGAAGAGTGAGGGAGCTTTATCTGAGTCTCCCTCTTAGTTACTGTCTATCTCCCATCTCCCTCCACTCTCACTCGTGTCCAACAGAAGCTGGAGCTCCGTCTCTGCAGGGCGAAGCAGGAGAGGACAGCGGGAGCCTGGAGAGTGACATGCCTCTGTCATAATAAAGCGTCGTATGAGTCAGCGTGTGACGTCACTGCTATTGTCCCTTGATAAATGTGGGCATCCGCCCGAGGCGTCGGTGCGCAGATATGGATCCTTCCTTGTGTTTGGGTGCATATTTGATGCTGCAGGTGTCGTCGATTATTCAAGGTTGCGTAACTCTCCAGGCGTCACATGTCTGCGACTCCAGGCGTATAAGTAATGAGTGGAGGAGGCTTAGAAAATGAAGAGATAAAAAAGCTATGACTACATGATAAAATACAACACAATCCAGATCCAGATTTTCACATTGCTCTGTCACAGCAAGTCAGTTTGCGGAGTCGGTCACCTATGCAGTACCCTCCAAAATTAAAGGACGGGGAGGCACGTTTTCTTCAAGTGCTTTTTTTTTAATACTTTAGACAAACAAGGGTCACAAAGTGCTTTACAGAGTAATATAATTCAACACAAAACAATCATAAAATGACGGCGCAGAACACAGATAAAAACAGGGATGAAACACTGAAGTAAGAAGAGACAACAAAACATAACAAAATCGATCAGAATCAGCTTTTTCGCCATGGTCAGTGAGGATCCCACCAACTAGGAAAGTGCTTTGGAATAACGTGCCATCATGAATACAATAAAATAAAATAAAATAAAATAAAGAGGAACAATGACAAAGACAATAAAATGCTGTTTAATAACAGACAAAATACAATTCCCATCAATGAATTCAACAGGTAGACTACATCACATGAAAATAAAATAAAATAAAATAAAATAAAATAAAATAAAATAAAATAAAATAAAATAAAATATAATCCCTTCGCTGTTCTCACTTCTCAGGCATTGGCATTCAAACAAACAGGTTTTTTGCAAGATCACCTCAAGGAGGTTGTCATAAATGTTTCAGTTGAAAGTCATTTGTTCTCTGCCAGAATATAGAAATCTCTCTCAGGAACATGAGGTATTATGTATATGTGCATCAATAGATCCTGACAACGGCAGCCTTTGAATGCAACAGTTAAGAGAGTCATCTCGAGTCCCCAACCACAGAACCTGAGGCATTTGCCGCTCAGGAAGAATCAATAATGAATATAATCTTCTGTTGCAGATTGTTATCATATGAAAGTTGCTCGATAATAACAATTTTCTCTGACGTAACAATTGCCTCTTGACACAACAGAGAGCCAGTGAAAATGCGTGTTTGAAGAGCTTCATTGCAAAGGGGAAAAGGCCATCTGAGGGGAGCCTCTGAAAAAAAACATAAGCTTCTTTTAACAGTCAAAACCAGGAGTTAGTGCTTAAAAATCAGGTTGACTATCACACGCCGAGTCTGTTCTGCATAATGTGCTTGAGGCAATGAAGCCATCAAGACTGGTTCGACCCAAAGGTCAAGACAAATGGTGAGTTGTATTTTTTCATTTGTTTGACTTTGTTATTTACATCTATCTACTATCCGCCACTTTCCACACATGGTCAAGTTCGACCTTGGATATGTCCACAGCTTATTGAGAGCTACAGAGATTCTTCTTTTTTTCAACCACAGCTTAAACACCCCGAGTTTCATGTCTTCACTCACCGCCTCCATGAACCTCACACGTTGGCTTCCTCTCCTTCATGTCCTCTCCCCAACACTGTCCGCTCCTCTCCATGTGTCCCAAACCATCTGGCCTCTCTCACCGAACATCTCCCAGTCATTTCTTATCATGTCCTTTCTCCTCACCTCAGTGTCTTGACCTCTGAACTTCTGACTCCAGACTCACTTCTGTCCTATAAATGTAAATGAACCGACGTTCTCCAGCTTCTTCTCCACCACCTTTTCCTCCGTACTCTCTCATCGACACATCAGCGTTCTGTCTTGCGTCAACCACTGTGATTCAGCAGCGCACAAATGGACAACTGTGTCCTCTGAATTACATAGTCAGAGCCTGTATTCTTCTCCCCGCAACCGTTCATCATATCTGCGCAAGAAGGTGAATTCCAGGAGACCGACTCCTGCAGTAGCTACACATGGCTTCATAGCAATTAATGCCCATAAAAACTGTTTATACAGCAGCGGAACATTTCCACAGTTGATAATGGAGCAGCTGCACAACACTGAGGTACTTTGCATGTTTTGACACTGTCATTAGGTAGGCAGAGATGCACGGTGGAGATTGTTTTGCCCTGAGGACCCGGTGTGTTTGTGAGGCGCTAACAGATGCCGACTATCTAAACACATGGATCGGTGCCTTCCTCTACATTTATTATCCAGTAGACAACAGTGTTCCCCGCACCTATGTGCCACCTCGGCCACCTATGCAAACACAGATATGTAAAACCTTTTATTACCCTTGGGCAACTCGCGGCGTTCAATTTGAGGCCGCGTGGAGAGATGATTTAATAACTCCTGTTTTGCTGTTAGTCACGTTTCTTTTTGCAGAAAGGTTCTGAGCACCTGCAAGAACTGCAGCACAAGTCGATAATGTGTGTGTGTGTGCAGAGTTTCAAACACAATACATGCAATTCCGCAGGCACACAAAAGAGCCTAATGATCTCCAGCACGTGGGACGGTGTGTACATCTGCGGCCACAGGGCTCCTTCAGCACTTGTTCCAGTCAGTCTTTTTCCATGCTGAGAGCTACAATGAAACTTCAAATCAATTAGCTTTTGTTCCACTTCGCTTGACGACTGTTCCGCAGCGCGGAGCAAAGACTTCAAATCAGCAGACAATGGGTAAAGAAATCAGAGCGGCGATAATTTTGAGGCAGCCGTGAAACATGACAGATCTATCAATCTAGAGAGGCATTCAGGGTTGTTTATCACCTCCACCGTGGAGTCGTGGTTTTGCTTGTTTGTTGACAAAATAGCTCAAACAAGAGGGCCATATTATGGAGGGATAACCACCACAGGGACAACCATTCCGGCGTAAATAATCCTTGTTCCAAGTTTAACGGTGCCACAGCCGAGGCAGCGCGGTAGAGCCGTGGTGGCGACGGCACGGACTCACTTACATTCATTCTGTTTTCCATGCGACACACATAATACATCCGACTTACGACATGCTGGACTTACGTCCACCCGAACTTACGACCACGGCCAGCAGGTGCTTATTTATTAATTTTTTTATTCAATGTATGGTACCGCAGCATGTAGCAGCCTGGTGTGTTTGCAGCCTACTGTGCTGCCGTAACTGTTATATGTGTTACGGCAGCACAGTAGGCTGCCAGCATTTCTAAACCAACCAGCATCTCACTCCCACACAGCGATCTACCACTACAGTGGTACCTTAACCCTCGCGTCGGCTATTTTGAATGGCATTCGACTTACATCCAATCTGACTTTGTCGGATTTAAGCGATCCTGGTCGCGTATGTTACTTGTACTGTAAGTGTGATACACGGTCACTCACACGTTGCGTAGTCATGCCACATAGCCAGGAAGCTCAGTAAAAGTCGATGCAGATGTCTTCTGTGCCTCTCTCTCATGGCAACGCAGCTCATCTCCATCTTCATTTATATAGCGCTAGCAATGCCATTACTAGTGAAACTCTCTGAATGAAATGATTTTATTTACGTGGCTCACAATAGCAGCAAAGGTTATTCAGGTTCTGGTTCTTTCCATCCTTAACTTTTGCTTGAAATGTACAACTGCATGTGTCGTCTGTATCGCTCTCTGTCACAAACCCCTAGTGAGCTCTGATACAGCGCTGCAACAAGAGGCCGGCTGACATTTAAAACATCCCCAAATTTTCTCCAACTCCAGTCGAGAGAATGAAACGTGTGTTTCACCCGAGACACTGGCTGAGCCACGATCATCTGCGTCATTGTCCTTTCACCAAAAGACAGACGGAAACGGCTCTGCTGGGAAATGTGAAAGGCAACTCGGAGGATGTCTGGTTGCTTCTCTTCTCTTTGGTAAAGCGGCATTTGCAGACAGGGAGATGATGAAAAAAAAAAAATGACTAACTCAGTTTTAATAATCCATGCTAGTGACGGTGCACCATATAAGACACCGCACAACCCCAGTCCAAATCTAATATGTATTGGGACGTAGATTTGAAGAGACGTCAGACAGCACGTTGAGTCAGAGCTGCTTCTTGAAACTATAAATCGATGTTGTCAACAAAGGAGCCGGGAGGATGTGAACTGCATTGGAGGCAGTTCATCCATTATCAATGTAGCGCCGCTCATAACCACCAGTCTGATCACATTCAGATGGAAAATAAACGCTTATATAATCCACTAATGCTCCTCCGACACATAACACTGCGGATGGATACCTTAGAGCTATTTTCTGGGCATATGAGCACATTTTCTGGACCATAAGCACAACTCTGATCAAAAGCTCCTTCGGGTGTAAATCCTCATGCAAACATTTTACGACTCCATAAATTTGGCAAATTGTCAATGGAGCGGGAAAAAGCAGTTGTTTCAAGGTAGAGT
Source organism: Synchiropus splendidus (assembly GCF_027744825.2). Lineage (NCBI taxonomy): Eukaryota > Metazoa > Chordata > Actinopteri > Syngnathiformes > Callionymidae > Synchiropus > Synchiropus splendidus. The sequence goes on along the minus strand of NC_071349.1, from coordinate 9,737,503 downwards.
AGATGAAGGGTGTTTGAGAAAAGCCTTGTTTAAGTACTGGCTTTAACTTCGGCAAGGACACGCGTGGCACCCGGACAGGGGTCTCATTCCCTCTTGTTAATGCTGTAGGTTACTATAGCCGCGCTGCAGTAGCCTTAATCTTATTCTTAGTAGCTGCAATTTCACTTATTTAACATCATGCATACTTTCACACTATTGGTGGATAGTTGTCTAGAAGGGTTTTATGTCGCTAATGATGTTCCATTCCACTGTTTTCCTTTCCAGTCCGACACTGAGTAATATTCAGGCTGGTATCGCCGATACCGATATCTATGTGTATGTGACTACACCTAATATTTATTTACTCTGAAAAAAGAAAACATTAAAATAAATTATTGTATAAATAGAATATATACCATCTCCCCCTTTAGTCTGTTCTGTGGCTGGCGGAGAATGTGTTTATACGTAATGGGCGGAAGAGTTCCCACCAACCACGTGTCCAGAAAGGATCGCAATAGTTTAGTTACTTTTCCTCGTGTTCCTGTTAAGGATATACATTACCTCAAAATATTTAAGTATCAAAAGTATCAATATCTTGTTTTGAGAATCGATTTTAGAGAATCAAGCCTTTAAAGTTATTTTGCATCTCTCCTGAAATATCGGTATCGATATTGCAGGATCGGAAATATCGATCGGCACATCAGTAGGTGTCGCAGCCAAAGCTCGGTCTGTGACCAATGGTGTCACCAGGCCATTGGAAGTCACAGCAAACAATGTGTCAGGGAACCAGAATATTGAAATGAAGCTGCAGAAGTGCAATGGCGAAGCAAGGTGATCTTGTTGTGGGGGATATTATCGCTTACCTGCCATAACCACAATAGCAAGTCTGGTCTGCTATGGGAAGAAAAGACTTCTGCATAGGCGTGCTGTGTCTGCTGAGGTGGCTTTGTGGCATGACTGTGGCATGCTTACAGTGTAAGCGTTTACCACATGAAAAAATATAATGCATGAACTCTGTTTTTTTTGTGGCACGCTGGTGCCGATATAGTTAGAGCTCAGCGGATTGTTCATGCAGGAAATAAAATAAGGATGTTTGTAGACTTTGCATCATATTACAGTCTTGAAGTGTAAACATGATGCCAATGCCAGAGGCACCGGCACATGACATCAAATGGAAGAAAATGTCACTTGACACGACAGCAAAAACAACGAAAAAAAGTGAAAACGTTTTAATGAAACTAAAAGTAAACATATTTATGTATACATTTTCACAGGCATAAAGAAATGTGACAACAATCTTTTGACCGTGACCAGACAGCGGGGTGTCGTCCGAACACAACCATGCGCTCACGGAACCTTATATAACAGTTGGAGTATTATCCATCACACAGAGGGTCATGTAGTCGTACAAGTTACCTTGGACTGATCGGCGAAGGGCGACCCATGATAAAAGAAATAGCCAAGGTATAGAATCTCTTGCATTCTTTTGAATGAATTAAAGCCAAACACCTCTCACACCACATGAGTCAGCAGTACTTGTCAGAACAAACATCTGATGAGAGAACGTCTTTGTCAGCGGCAGCTCATCAGGTTCAGCATGAAATCACATCCTGACGCCGCAGAGGAGTACACTTCCTTGGAGAGCACTGAAGCAGCGCGCGCGCACGAGGGGGGGTTAGTGGAGAGGAAGGTGGCTGCCTGGGAAGTGTTGCCGCGACAAGGCAATTAAACGCACCTTGGGCTTGATGGATTTCTAATTGGAGGCTGATCACAGCGTAGGTGCGCTGGATTATAGTGTCTGGAATGAATGGGAGACATAGTGCATGACCGATTAGTGCTGCAGTGCTCCGCGCCGAACCTTGTGTTTTTGCACTTTGCTGTTTGTGTGTTGTTACACATCAGGTGTGAACAGGAACAAAGAAGGCCATGGTTTAATGTGAATAAATGGACGCATATGTGAGATGAAACACGCAAAGGAAACAGCCATTTCCTGCTGCTTCTTCTCAAGTGGCGGAGGCAAGGAGCACCTCCTGTGTTTGGGGTGGGGGCACCCTGGAAAGCACAGGCTGTTTATGGGGCACCCTACATTTAAGCAGGGCACCCTATTCTTCCTGTTTTCCAAGGCGACTTTGCTGACCGAGATTAAAAATAAATAAATAACCGGACACTCCTCACCTTGCAGTTACATTAGACGCTCCATTTCATTGGTCAAAATTGGGGCACTATCGATGAGAACGTCCCGAACAAATCCTTGATCGTGGGGGAGGCAGTGAGACAGAAGACCTTTGTGGGATGTCAATTCTATGCTGAGATAAGACCAAGGAAGGCGAAGAAGAGAGTGCAGTCAGGGTGGAACAAGGAGAAGTGGACACATAGTTTAGGGACGGCAAAGACTGGAAGCAGAGTCACAGCAGGTAGAGGTGACCAAGTCTTCAGTGATCAGAAATGAGTATATGTCAAAGGGACGCAGAGAAAATTAGGAAAACAGTGGGGAGGCCAGATGTTTTGGACATGTGGAGTGACAGTGAGACAGTTACTCACTTATTTATTATTATTCATATTTTTTTTATTGAATCAAAAGTCAATATTTTGCATTCATAATTCTTCGTATATATATATATATATATATATATATATATATATATATGAAACAATAAAAAATCTTCAACTTTTGAACATGTGGAAGGACGGGCTAGGAAGAGGCGGGCTGGAAGCAGGGATTACAGAAAAAGCGAGACAGGAGACAGCGTAAAAAAAAAAAAAAAGAAACTTTTAATGGCCCCGCTGTTGTCTTTGTCAGCACATTGTGACAGCCAGAATCAATTATTAAGGACCAGGAGGAGAAGAAAGTGGAGAAGGGAGTTGATCTGAGGGAAAGAGGGAGAGAACAGAGTGATGGCAGAAGGAAGACAAAGAGATGAATGACGGGAAAGGATGTGAAGGAAGAAGAGAGGGGAATAAATTAGGAGATGAAGAGAAGACAATAGAGCAAGGAGCGATGATGGAGGCAAATAACTATTGAATGACAAATATTATTTTATTTGTTTTATTTGATGGAGGTAAAAGGCTGAGAAATAAAAATACATTATTTAAATTGTATTTAATTTTAATTTTTTTTTTCTCAATCTGTGACAGTTCCAGAACCAACACACTCAAAAAAAATGAATAAAAGTAGTGCTGTCAATTGATATATATACATACATATTTGTGTATATATATATATATATATATATATATATATATATATATATATATATATATATATATATATATATATATATATATATATATATATATATATATATTGTGTGTATATATATATATATATATATATATATATATATATATATATATATATATATATACACACAAATATATGTCAATAAAAGAATAAAACACACAAATATATATGTATATCTATCAATTGACAGCACTACTTTTATTCTTTTATTGACATATATATGTCAATTGACAGCACTACTTTTATTCATTTATTTTGAGTGTGTTGGTTCTGGAACTGTCACAGATTGAGAATAAAAAATAATAATAATAATAAATTTAAATAATGTATTTTTATTTCTCAGCTTGGCCGTGGAGCGCAGGCTAGTAACAGATGGCTTCAATTGAATCTGAGAGCACATTTTCCTCCTCCTTTTACCTCCATCAAATAAAACTCATTTTCATCTCCGCCTCGAAAGGAACTAGAGTAATACAGCAAGCCGAACATAAATAATGTATTTGAGAGATACAGAAATTAAACTGCATCATGTCTCCGACCTCACGAGGACGCACTAAAACACTCGTCGAGTCTTACATAAGTGGCACACTTTGAATTTCATGTGAGCGTTTTGCATAAAAGTCGGCGGATTGACAATGTAGACTGGACCTGCGTTGTCCCGCATGACTTGTGCTGGAGTGCGCTAGCAAATGATTCATCCCAGAAAATATCGGACACGGAGCTGTGAAAGCCAACACGCACAATTGCATCAGGGAGGGCTCGGAACACTCAACCTGAATTTGGGTGGATTTGCCAGAATTCAAGCAGCAAGAACAAAGGGGCGAGAAATTGTGTTGTCAAGCCTGTTGCGTACACAACACACATTTCATTTCTATCGCCTTCCTTACTTCCTGATATCCCTATATCATCAACAAACATCATGGTCCACGGAGACTTCTCCCTAACAAATATTGGCTCAGGATCTGAGGTGAAATGCCGTACTGCACATTCATTTATGATTCATGATTTGCCTGATTTCTATTTCATCCTTCATCACGTCTTTGAATCAGATATTGCCTTCACTTGGTTTTATCCTGGTTTGAGAAGGTCAAGGGTGAAAGCAACGCATTAAAGGCTTTAAAAAGCCAAAATCTTACGTCCATTTTTATGCCACACGAGAAAGGTTTGAGCAAAGGTCACTTCTTTTTCTGGAGCAGATAAGAATCCAGATTTTTAGTTGATGAGTCTGACCCATTTGTGGGAGGAGTTTCTCTTGCTGAAGGCTTTTTAGAACGTACTGCAGAACAAAACAGAGTGGCCTCTCACTTTGCATTTTCCCCAATGCATTTTTCTTGTCTTATTCAAGTATCTACTAAGTATCTGAACCCAAACACAGCCAAGCATTTTTAAATACAAACTATTAACTAAAAACAAGTTTTCTCTGAAATATAAATATGAGATTAAAAAAAGGATCATTTTATCCACTTGCCATCTGAATTTTGAAGGAGATTTTATGTTTCGACTCTGTTTAATAACTTTTTTTATTTTGTTTTTTCAACCAAACAGCTGGATTCATAAAGTTATATTCGTTAAACACAAGCTCTAGCGAGTGTTTTTGCCTTTATTCAAATTTTATTTGATGATTAGTGTCACACAAGTCAGACAAAATTCTCACAAAAATACTTACCAAACATTTCCTCAATTATCCTCATAAAAACGGCGGCCATTTCCTCTCCACCAACCACACATGACCCTCATCCAGCTTCTATAAAACACTCCTTTTTTGAGTTTTTCCAGGCTGCTCAACTGTCATTCATAAGCATGAGCTCCAAAACATTCCTTGTCTTCAAAGAGAGAGTAAAAATAGGATCGCACAGGGGGAGAAATTAGAAGAGAAGAACACGTAATTGTTTACTGGAGCAGCCCATCTTTCCTCAGGGTCCATTTCCTGACTAACTGAGAACAATCATTCTTTGTTTATAACATGTATTTGTCCGACGTAAACAAGCATTGTTTCGTTTTTTTTTCCTTCCTCTTTCATTAATCCTTGGCTGCCTAAGCCCTCCACCCCCGCAGACATGACCCGTTCTCCGCGAACACGTGCGCTGCATTTCACTGTTTGTTTCCAGGAGAATCCTGATGCTCCCATGCTTAAATAGAAGTGGAGTATTTGTGGCATAGAGATATTTGTGGAGCACAAAAGGGATTAGTTGCTCATATTTGGAATCTTACATCCTGATAAACGTCGAGGCCAGAACATTTAGTGGCTGGAGTTCATGGCGATGTGTTTTTTTAAGATCTATAGTTGCGTTCTCTCAACGCGAGCACGTGAACTGAAGGGGACGAATTCTTCCCCGCCGCCTGCGGTTTGACACAAGTGAGGTAAAAGATCACCAGCAGTTGCTTGACTCATCTCTGCTGTTTATTTGCTTCATCTCACATTTGAATAACCAGCCCGAGGTCGAGTTCTCCGAAACGCCCGCAAACACAAACATCTCTGTTAATGTAAGTGTCTATATCTCGTCCCACCGCAGTCGCCGCTCGCGCATCTCTGTTGTGCTGCAGTGTAGAATTCCCCAGAGCTCCCGGAAAAGCCAGACAGCTTTTGTACTATTCCAGGCAGCTCTCCTCAATCACACAACAACATTCTCGCCTGCTGTCTTTTCCACTCCTACGTCCTACGATTATCCACTTCTGGGGAAGATTACACTGTCAACTGTTAAACGACATTTAAGATATTTCTGAGGACAGTTCGTCTCATGAGAGATAAGCGATGTCGCCTCCCAACTTCCTGTCACGCTGCTTATCTAATATAAAACTTTTGCCCAGAGCAGGGCAGCGACTCCATTAGTGTGTAAATTAGTACTTTTTTTTTTTTTGCTGCGTTCAATTTCACTGCAGGTGAGAAGTTAACTCAGCGGTAGGAACGATTAGTACTGGGATGAGATCATGCAAAAAAAAAAAAAAAAAAAAAACTTCAGTATAATGGAACTGATGCAGTACACATGCCAGGCCTGTAGGTGTGCTAGTGCTCTTGCAATACATGGAAAAGAAGGCGAACGTTTCTCGTATACAAACCAAAGAAGAAGAGCCACGCTTTTATGGTGAGCAAAATGAAAACAAAAATCCAATTTTTGTGGTAGTTTTTTGATGTTATTTGGGAGTCCGTTCTGGAAGGGGAAAAGGTGTGGTTTGGTTGGGCACATGAAGATGCAGACAGAGCTAAAGTCATAGCCCAGAAAAAGCTAGAGTGGATGTGACTGACCCCATCTTTTTGTGGACACCTCATGCACCACAAGTCCTCTACCTCAGGAGAAGCCATCAATGCGATCTAAGAATCTGTTGCGAATCAAATCCAAAGGCACAGTACTGCTACTAGCTGAGATCCATCACGTTTATCGACAAAATACCAGTGAGAAATCCCTTTACCTTATCATCACAGCACTTCATTTCACTTAAAGGAAGCTTTCATTTGTTTGCTTCTTCCCCTCATCTTTGTTGGCAAGTGTTCATGGCTGAACGCTCGAGAGTAATTACTCAACTCATCCGGAGTTATAAAACAGTCCTGATGTCAACAGGAACTGGAGTACTATACTGCCCTAATGAACAGATCCTAAGTGAGTGTGACGGGAGCATTTAATGGCTCATTATACGATCCATTTGTGACAATAAATATTTACTCCTCAAAGTCAGTCGGCAGATAACCAGGACACAAGAATCTTGGCGTTGGCACGCGGTAATACAGCAGGAAGTGACTCTTCATTTCACTGATAAAACCATGGAAAACCATTGATCCAACAACTGAACAACCCTTGAACAACCGCTGTGGCAGGTTTGCTCATAGATAACACGCATTGTGGGGCCCAGTTAAAGGGCCTAAAGTATAGGCGGAACAACTACACTAGCACCTGAAATTGGGACTGCGAGTGGGCGGTTCGCCTTCAGGGTCATTTATAAACAAAACAATTTAAAACCCTTTCAAATTTACGTACGAACTATATGTACATAGGGATATACCACTAAACACAAGCGTCTAATGTAGAAAGACCATCTAGTATTCTCAGTGCTATTTACAAATACCGTATTTTCCAGACAATACAGGGCACCAGAATATTAGCTGCACCCATGAAATCTAAGAAGGAAAATTGATATTTTCGTACATAAGCCGCACCCGTCTATAAGCCGCGGGTGACTGTTGCTGTCTGTGCTACAGAAAATGCATCTAGTTCTAGTTTTGAAAACTGGGTCCAACATCGATATTGACTCATGAAACAATCTCGGCAATGTTCTGAACTTGAATCATGAACTCCTCACGTCTTATTTACATTAAAAATGGGCTGTTTTCACCCAGCAGTAAATCGTCTCTGTTGGCACAGATGAGGACACACGAGCGAAAACAGTGCAGTTTGAGCGCTTTAAAGATAAATAAAATGCCTGCGATGTCATCCGTTTGATGTGACTAGGCTCAATATTTTTGCCAGCATGACGCTCTTTAGACTGTAAAAACTAGGGATGCTCCGAGAGACAGGGAGAGCACTCTGTGGAAGCAGCTGTCTTTATCCTCTTTCATGAATGTTCCCACCCTGGACGTTTGCATGAGTTTCAGATTCAGGTGGCCAAAGAATGCTGCATCTGACACACACAAAACAGCAGCGGATTCGATCGATTCCGTCTTAAAACAACACTTGAGAGAGGCTGAAATTAATGATTATTTCTTGAGTAATATGCTGCGCGTTCCGGATGTCACGCACAGACCGGCGAGTGTCCACGAGGGCTGCAGTTTCACTTTCATGAGCACCAGAAAACTGTCTGTGCTCTGGCAAGTGCTGGTGTTTTAAATATCATATTGAATTTGTAGCGTCGACGCCTTCTAATGTGCATGTGCTGCAGGATGCAAACTTTATATGACAGACTGAAACAACGTCCACAGTCGACATGCCGTTGCGAGTGGCAATTCGGCATTCACCGATCACGTCGAGATCAGCCTTGGAGCATCCCTAGAAAAAAAAATATATTACTGGCATTGTTGTATAAACTAGGTTTTAGACCGCGAGAAAAAAGTTGCGGTTTATAGTCCGGAAAATACGGTAATGCACTTCTGAATACATGGTGTTTACAGTCAGGCTTAAGGTTGTTTGCAAAGACATTGAAGGGCACATATTTGTTTGTGTCCGCGAGGCTTTTGGAGACGTAAATGATCTAAAGGTTGACATACTGCTACCTCGATAAAGGTCAATCCTTTGGGGGTAAACATGCGCGGCCGTTCTTTGAAGTGACGTCGGTTCTCAGGAGCAAAGCAAAGAAAGATTTCCTTCTTTTTTTTTTTTTCCGGAATGCACTGGTGTCTTCATTCACTTAGAGGAGACAAGACAAAAGGGATCATTTGTTCCGTTGCAACAGGTGAATTAAGGAAAAAAAAACATTAACTTGGTGGACAAAACTGTGTTGATCAATAAGCAATTAATGAAAGAAACAACTCTGTTGCTGCAGCCACTGAGGACAACGCTGCGGTAAGGACATTGACTGAGCCGTTTCCTGTCAGAGCAGAGAGTGAAGTAGTGTGTTCCACTGAATGACATTTACACAGTGTATTTGACGACGATGGTCAAACCGGAATTCAAACAGTCATGTGAGGATTGTGCCCATATCTTGACATCAGGATCATATTTTTTATTTTTCCTTTTCCAGGCATAGTTTGATAAATGACCCGCTCTGTGTACACACACATGCCAACGTGCACCGACGACAGCGCTGCTCCTCGCTGGCCAGTTGTGCCGCCTCTGCATCTGTCCTCATCCCAGTCTGCCGCCGCACGTGTGACGGGAAGCTCTCTAAAAATAGCAAGCCGTTGTTTGAAGCGTGAAGTTAAAAAAACAACAAACACATACTGCAATTACGCTTACAATGATGCCCTGAAAACACTCATCATTATCTCTCTATTTCTTAAACTTATTCTGCCCAATAACTGCAGAGAATACGTCATAAATCAAGTTGTGCCCGTCATGAAACGGAAAGGTCAGACGCACAGAAAGAGCTGCATTGTGAGGATGATTAAAATTTCATGCGGAAACTGTTCTATTCAAAGCCTTCGGGAAAGCAGATGAAAATAATATGGATGAAAATAAGGAGGAAAGTAGAGAAGATTGCTTTTAGATAGGTGGGTTGTGAGAAAGCAATGTAACTGAATGATGAACTTGTAGACAGAAGGTCTCAATACAGCCTGGAAACTCAGTTGTAGTGGAGCTAGTGCACATGATCTTATCTTGTCTATCTTATTAAATCTTTATACTACCATTGTTTATGACTGCCATTGTTATGACAGACAGACAGACAGACAGACAGACAGTTAGATTATAGACAGACAGACAGACAGACAGATAGATAAATAGACAGAGAGACAGACAGCCAGATAGACAGACAGACATATAGATAGATAGATAGACAGACAGACAGACAGATAGTTAGATGACAGAAAAACAGACAGATAGATAAATAGACAGAGAGACAGACAGCCAGATAGACAGACAGACATATAGATAGATAGATAGATAGATAGATAGATAGACAGACAGACAGACAGACAGACAGACAGATAGATAGATAGATAGATAGATAGATAGATAGATAGATAGATAGATAGATAGACAGACAGACAGACAGACAGACAGACAGACAGACAGATAGATTATAGACAGACAGACAGACAGATAGATAGATAGATAGATAGATAGACAGACAGACAGACAGGCAGACAGATAGTTAGATGACAGACAGACAGATAGATAGATAGACAGACAGACAGACAGACAGACAGACAGACAGACAGACAGATAGATAGATAGATAGATAGATAGATAGATAGATAGATAGATAGACAGACAGACAGACAGACAGACAGACAGACAGACAGATAGATAGATTATAGATAGACAGACAGACAGACAGACAGACAGACAGATAGATAGACAGACAGATAGATAGATAGACAGACAGATAGATAGATAGACAGACAGACAGACAGACAGACAGACAGACAGACATAGATAGCCACCAACGGTGCTCCATTGACTGGACCTGAAATCCCGGCCGTGTTGGTGCATGTGCCTCACATGTGAAGAAGCATGTTATAAATCCTCTTCCCTCGACATGAAATATCACCAAATGCCGTTTAAAGACACCATTATACTGACAACGCAGTAAAATCCCCAGATAGATGGTAGACGACTGTCACCTTTAATCTGTTTTACCACCGAAGCCAATAATGTGGCGTAAGTTAATAACACAACCCGCCTACTCGCCATCTGATATCGGCTTAGTATGCAGACACACAGTTGCCCTTCAGCAGAGCTTATCGTGTCTGAGGTGAGGTGGTGTTCATTTAGAGCCAAATTTTTTCTGAGTTTTTGTCTTTAAATAGGTCGACCTGGCGGTTTTTCACATCCTCCTGTTTGTCATCAACCTGTCGTCCATGTCCGAGGCCATGGTTCAAACAAAACAAAACAAAACAAAACAAAACAAAACAAAACAAAACAAAACAAAACAAAACAAAAAACACTTGGTGGAAATACTTGTGTGACATTTCAGCCGGCTCAACACGTGAGTCAGAGAGCGACGGAACACTGTGAGGACTGAGGAGCAAGGAAGGTAAAGATTGAAGTGTCCCAGTGTGAGGTGAAACGGGCTTCAGCTTGTCTGCTCCTGGGTCTTTTACTTTCCAGTTTTCCAGTTTGCCAGTGAGGGACTCAGATTAAAACTGCTTTGCATTGGTAACAATCACATGAGGTGACTCTGTCATCTTCTAATGGTGATGTGTTACCTAAAGAAAGGAGACCTGGCTGAAGTCAATACAATGTTGTGTTCAATGTTGTGAAACAATGACTGTTAAAATCCCATTTAATCTTGATATGTGACAACAAATAATCTTTTTTGTTAAGGTCACAATTTCATTTCTAGCATTCATGTGACCAGTGGCTGGCAGCAACTTCAGTTATCAGATGGCGTTTCCGTTGTGTGGATATGAGTGACATCACCAGGAATTTAAGGGAACGTTTGCTATCTCGGTTTATCAAGAAGGACTTCCTGTTAAAGACTGCAGTGGTCTCGTCTCCTCCAGCCATTCACTGATGGCAGCCCTGGGAATTTCTGTTCCCATCACTGAATCTTTAATTTGAGCTTATTAACTCAGCAGACTGAGGCAACCACATCAAGCGCCGTCGCTCCTCTGTTTCCTCCGCTTCACGACTGGACATCGGTACCCTGGAATAACATACATGTTGCTCATCCAGCGGTCACATGTTCGGCGTTGGACGGCTTGTTTTGTTTTGTAGCATCAGTGGTATTCACACGCTGGACTGAAGGTTGACAAATGTTTCACAAAAAAATGCCACAGCTTGTGTTTGTGTGGACATGAAGGATATCACTACTGCGAGAATCTGTCAAACACCACTTAAGTATTTCTGCTTCTATTCCGTACTGGACTGTTGTGTTACACACCATCAACAATGACCTGCGACGATGAAGTTTCGATTACGTACCTTCTTTCACCTCCAGTTTCTGCCCCGTTTTGCTTTTGAAATAATGTCTTGCTGCTGAAAATCTAAAGATGGACACATACAGTACTTAAAAACTTTATTTTAGGGCATGAATTTGAGTCTGCGCAGTCATCGTAACCGCGAGTGAATAAGCATCTAATGCAACAATTTGTAGTGGTCACATATCGAGTGTCGCCAAATGCGTCCAATGTTTACGGAGAAGTCAGTCTTTCACAACGCATCTTGACAATTCATTTGAGTCAAATGCTGAAGTGAGAATGCATGGGGGTATGGTCTCATTGTTACGTTGCTTGTGGTGTCACTTGGTATATACGGTACCTTATGTATGGAGGCATTAAACATCATGTTTGTTTGGAAAGATCAGAACCTTGAGAGGCACCAGTCTTAATCCTGAACTGATCCTCACCGGCGACAAATGGCGTCGATTTTCAAGGGGACTTTTGCGTCCTATGTTGATGCCGAAGTCAGCTGGCCCATAGGTGTTTCAATGGAGAATTGTTGTTCCCTCTGAAGTGACGGTCCAAAGGAAAAGGTTGGGCTTAGGTTGCTACGTGACGTGCTGCCCGCGGGACATGCTAGGAGAACCTAGCAGCCCATTTGTGCTACCTTTACATACGAAAATGAACCAGTCAAGATGTCACGATCACTGATCACATACTTTGTTTACATTGGTGTTGCTCTTTACCAATATATCCACCAGAGGGGGCGCGGGGGCGACACAAGGTGAAACATTTATTACAGTAACAAACTCCAAAACAAATGGCAAAGAGGAGGAGGTGATCGGTGAGGGTATTGAATATTTTGCGACTGGAGGATGGAAAATTCCCGCCATTGTTATTGTTATTGTTATTGTTATTGTCTTTTTGTGTCACATTAGAGCTATGTATCGGCAACACTGCGCCCCATGGTTTGGCGCGTATCCGTAAGCTTTGTGGAAACGTGTGGAAATACGGACGAAATGAACACAGAATGGACAGAAGGATCCGTCCGTATCCGGATCTGTGTTTAACATTGAGCAAAAATGAATCTTAAGAATGAGCATGTGTTGTATTGGTACATCTATACGACTAGTTGGTGCAGCTGACCATGGTTCCCCCACTCTAAGGGACATTGAGTGTACGTTTTTGGGCCACGTCGAACAACCTAATGCGCGACATGAAAATGCTGTTCTCCGGGCTGACAACATCCATTCTGTGTGAAGCAAGCGCACCATATTTGTCACCACTGAGGTAATTCATTTGTGAATGATGACGGCGATGGTGTCTCGATAAAGCCGTGAGGTTTCTGCAACAGACGGGAGAGATATGAGCGAGTGAGGATCAGACGACTAGCCCAGGTGACTTGGACGGCATTTCAGGGAAAACAGATGTGCTGTTTAAAATATTCAAATGAACAACAGAAAACAAAATCCATCAGCGGCTGAGTAAATCTTCCGAACATCTAATCCATCCCCATTCAGTTATGTATTGATTCTGGCGAGCACAAATATATTTCGAGGAACCGTAAACCTGTCAGCTTCTTTTGTGTGTTAAGAGTTTGTGTAGGAAGCATCTGTGGGTTTTCCATCCATGCTCACCCACCGGGTGCCACATGCTCTGGCATGTCTGTATTTATAAATATCCCACACCACCTTGGGTGAGTTCGAAGAAGACCTTATGGAGTGTTTGCGATAAATCATGCAAATGTGCGCCGACATGCAAACCCCAGAAGCGCTAATCAGCAGTGGTCTTGAACAAATGAGGAGCGATAGCGGAGAAGGCCACGACGTGGGCTTCAGTCAGTGTTGCTGATGGCTTACTCCACGTGTGTTTTAACAGGTACCTGCGCGCCAAGGGAAACGATAAGGAGCTGGTGGGAGGAATGCAAATAGCAGACCAAGACAAGTGGAAACCATTGAGGTAAAACTGCTGGTCTGAGGCAACATTCAGTGCAAGCCACTCTTATGTATTCTAATAAGATCATTATTCATGATTATGAAAACGGGGCCCAGGTGGAAAGATTAACCTGTTGGGGATGGGGAGGGTGTAGCGGCAAGGAAAACGCCGCCAAAAACAGGAAGAAATTACCTTTAAAAATTACATTTTTCCCCCAGTAAACAATGTATAAAATCCCACCGACGCAGGTCATTGATATCTGAATCTGACATCGTGTAAAAACAGTTATTCAGGATCATAAAACCAGCGTGCTGCGATGGACTGAAAACGTATGCAGCCAAAATACAGTGGAAGAGCAGCTTCGGACATCCGTCTTATTAACAGGACAAATTAAATTCTCAGCATCTTAGGCGAGCTGTAAGACTCTAATCCCAATTCAATTTGCTGTGGTGTAATTGGGTAAAGCCTTTATATCTGGAACTAAAAAAAAAAGAAAAAAAACTCACTCAGCGTCTCCTAAAATTGTAAGTGTATTCAGTGAACCAAGCATTTGCTCTTTTAGACGCACTGGAATTTCAGTGATGGTGTCGCTGAACAATCCCTGTGGTTAAGTATCAGTGGCTTGAAATAGATAAGACACATAGCTTGCAAGGTACCGCGCATAGTATACGCATTACCGGTGGCTGCTCTGTCATGAGACTGGGACTAGAGAGGAAGAAGAGTCCAGTCGATTCCAGGCTGGTTTAGGTGTGTAGCTTAGCTTCAATAGCATGGAGCGACATTTCAACACAACCCTCTTCAGGAGGAAGATAAAGGTAAGCCTTGTTCAAAAACCCTCCTTTTACGTGTGTCGTAAAAGAGCATAAAACTAATGAAACGGAAATTTGGAGGTAGGAGCAACCTTCTCTGTGGTTTCAGGTGAAATACTTTCTTCAAGGATATTTCTGTGCGCGGGTAGTTAAGATGAAAGAAAAGATGGAACCAAGGAAGGCACATCTGGAAGCTTGCCACCCGCTAGAGTCCCCCTGGACCCGAACACATGGCGGCGCCAGCAACCGTGAAGTGTCATTAAAGTCCTTCGGAGACCTCCACGAAGAAATGAAGGAACAAATTGGTGATAGAAAACATGAGTTGTAAAATAAAATCAGGGGGATGGTTCATTTTTTTCTCACCATTACAAAAAAATGGAGAACGGCGTTCCCGCAGAGATAGCCCCCTAGTGGTTCTCGCGTTCTGTCCCATTTTCAGCCTATGTGAAAAATGGACTTGGACTCATTTGTTCTTCATTTTTAGATCCTTGACGGAAAAAAAAAAAAAAACTCTCTCATCAGTTTCATGCATTCAATTTAAAGGGAACAGGCAACCTTTCGCTTCCCTTTATTCTTTTTTTATATTTCCATTTACTATAAAAACAACACATACAATAGATCAACAACACCATTGTTGAATGCCAGCAAAGTCAAAGAGAAAATGGCTCTGATAGAAGTTTTACAAATTCCTCGACCAAGACAGAAGAAATGTTCCTGAGCAACCGTCCAGGTTCAACCCAGACTACAAAAGCATGTCTTATTCTTCACTATCCAAGCTACAGTAGCTATGCGAACAATTGTGTGTGAACATTAGCTTAGCTCAGGAAGAATAAAAGTTGTTGACCCTGGAATCAATTTTTCAGGATGAAACGTACCTTTGTTAAAAGACATTTCGCCGCGTATAACTTGGTCCTTGTCCTTGTTATGTGTTAGCATAACAGCACGAACGCTTGAGCATGTTTTGAATGAAAAAGGTACGGCAATTTTTAAACAGTTTTCCAGACCTTGAGGAAAAGTCTTCATAGTTGATGGAGGTTCAAAACATCTTGTAAGAGATAGAACATATGTGAAAATGCATAATACAGTCAAGGAATCGAACTACGTTGCAGTCCATAAGAGAGGCTATGTGAAGGCCATGTTATTGAAAGTGGCAGAACTACGGCGGGCATCAACTTCAGGACTAGTTATAAAATGTATCACGAAAAACTTGACAGTAGGCTGGGATTTTTAATGAGGTTGTCAACCCAACACCGAGCTACTGATGCGACTTCACCCATCCAAACGGAAGACTCTCTGCCGTCCCGAAGACATAGCTCATGAATATTTATTTCAATTTCATTGCTGGCTAATGCGCTTAAAGCTTTAATAACTCACAGTAGAATGCTGTTATCCCGCCCAAGATATCTGACGCATCTCTGCAATCTCCCTGCGACAAAAGCACAGATGTATATTTATGCTAATCCACTGTCCTTCCTTTGAATTGCATTACGTTGGGAAATCAGATGAACAGAAAAAAAAGAGGGGAAGACAGAAGGTCAAGCAGATGAAAAGGAAGATGACGAATGTCTACGTAGAAAGGAAAGCAGGTTCAATGAAAGCATCCATTCTTCAGGCCGTGTGAAGATTAGATAATCGCTCTGTGTCAGTGTGGCCCCTCCCTCTTCGCCACGTTGTCCTCGACTCATCAATTCCATTCCGTCCAATCTTCCTCCAGGCGAGGACAGTGGTAAACAAACTGTGGCAAAAACGGACGAAAAACTCATCAACATTTTTGAGCCACAAATTGAATTTCATCCCTATTTTTTCCGGGCGGCACTTCAGGGAATCTTTCGCGCTCTGCCTGTATGGATGGAACCGGACCACTAGATTTCAGAAAACTTTATTTTGAGAAAAACTTTTTATATGTCATGTATTTCTACTTCTTTTTCCATCAATATTATGGTCTGTAATTTCAGTTATTGCAAATTGAGAGGAACCAGCTGAGGTGGCTCGGGCATCTGCCCCCTGGACGCCTCCCTGGGGAGGTGTTCCGGGCATGTCCTACCAGGAGGAGACCCCGGGGAAGACCCAGGACTCGCTGGAGAGATTATGTCTCCAGTCTGGTCTGGGAACGCCTCAGGATCCCCCGGGAAGAGCTGGAGGAGGTTTGTGCCGACCGGGAAATTTGGGCTTCCTTGCTCCGAATGCTGCCTCCGCGACCTGACTCCGGATAAGTGGCAGAAGAAGGTGAAGGCAATTCTGAGGTTAAGCAGTGTAGTCAAACAGCCTATTCACTGGAACACAATGGACATTTCCGGACAGTAGTTTGAGCCCATAACAATAATGGGGGAGAGCTGATACACAATAAAACACATGGCAGTTTCTCTGTACTCTAATGTTCCGCCATGTTCACCTCAAACTCAGTCCCATACAAAGAGAGATGTCCTGAATACATAAGCAAACTCGGAGAGAATGAAACCAAAACAAGAGTAGCCATAATGATTTTTATTCAAGTAGACAACAGTAAAAACAAATTCCATCTCATCTACATCTTCTTTGACTTGCCTGCGTTCGCCTTCCGCTTCTCTTCAGCCTGAAGCGTCTGATGACGCGTCGCACTGCTCCTCTGTAACCTAACTGCTCCTTCCAAAAAACATTGATTCAAATATGAATCTTAGCTGATGCTCATACTACTGAGAATCCTATTGAGACATTACAGCAACTACATATGCATGTATTTAACCGGCTCAGCACAGTAGCCCAAAACCATCGAGCGAGACAGTGAAATGCTATTTTTAAAATGCCCAAGAAATTCTCCAGACTCTCCACGACTTAATTGTGCTTCCAGAAATGTGGAAAGCCAGTGTCTGAGAATGAAGTCGAGTGTGCCGCAGACCTTCCTGCCATGGCCAAGTGAATCAAACATGCACAAGTGTAGCTGCTAGAGAAGAGATGTGGAATTGAAAAAACCCTTATAAATGGGTCATTTAAAAGCAGAACCCTCCCCAACTCAAGGGTTTAGATCCCCCCCATCGACGCTTCACATGGCACGGTTGGATCCCTCAACGGACGTATGAGGTGACTGCGCCTCATTCGTCCGACCAAAACTCTCGCACATCACACCACTTAATTAAACTCTGATGGTTTGGCTGGCAGGCAGTCGGGGTGGAAATAAAGCATGCGCAGACGTCTTGGGAGGTTTCAAGTGAAACGGTCTAATGTTGAAGGGAAGATTATGCCGCAGACGCTGAGGAGCTTTGGCTGTAATATGGGTTTTCACCTGCGGGACGGGACGGATATAGGCAGACAGACAGAGCTTCAAAAACAGAGCACATAATACACTGAATCAGAAAGAAAATCAAACCAAAAAATGAAAAAAAAAAAAAAGTTTAAATCAGTCAGTTTTGATCTAAATATTTCTGATTTTTGAAAGAAATTGCCTCAAAGCAAGAGGGTTGGAGGTTCAATTCCAGCTTGTGGCAACATTTTTCAATGCTCACATGTGTTGCCTACGGAGCCCTGGAAGTGACATACATGTGTTTATTTATTTATTTTTTGATGTGACATGCATGACTTTATTTTTTTAGCCTGAGATCTATTATCTCAAGACACGATTACTTCCTGTAACATCTATGTCTCCCACGGCTGCGTAACTGTTTGTCAACACTGTCATTCGCTGTCCGCAAGTCTGTGCGCTCTGATCAGGTGCCTTCTACTCAAAATAATACCACATGTGACATGCATGACTTTATTCTTTTGCTCCTGAGATAACAGTTATCTCGAGATAATTTGTATCTCGAGATAACTGTTATCTCGGGATAAAAAAAATAAAGTCATGCATGTCACTTCCAGGGACGTGCAATACGTATAGCTTAGCCGCGTACGGTATTATTTTGAGTAGAAGGCACTTGATCAGAGTGTTAAAAGCGCACAGACTTGCAGACAGTGACTGACAATGTTGACAAACAGTTACAAAGCCATGGGAGACATTGTGGTTCCAGGAGGACGTAGACAAAGTTCTTTGCCAGAGAGGCAGCTACGCAGGTGCTGACATTTACCATTGTATCTAGAGATAAAAACTTACACATTATCACGAGATAAAAATTATCTCGATATAATTGTTATCTCGGGCAAAAAAAATGCCACATCAACAAAAAAATAAACACATGCATGTCACTTCCAGGGCTCCGTAGTTCCCTCCTCCCTCAACTAAAAAACAAAACATGGTTAACTGATGCCTCTAAATTATTTGTGAGTGTCGACCGGCTACTTGTGATCCCTCTGATGGACTGGGTACCTGTTCAGGGTGCCACCTTGTAGCTGGGAGAAGCAAGAAAATGAATGAATGAACGATATAGAAATAGCAAGACAGATGCAAAGAGAGACACATAGAAGACATGGTAAGGTGATCCAGGCAAGTCCAATGACCAGAGGCA
This sequence comes from Synchiropus splendidus, assembly GCF_027744825.2. Classification (NCBI taxonomy): domain Eukaryota; kingdom Metazoa; phylum Chordata; class Actinopteri; order Syngnathiformes; family Callionymidae; genus Synchiropus; species Synchiropus splendidus. Next base: position 9,718,657 of record NC_071349.1, on the reverse strand, counting down.
CGTGGTGGACCCAATGTTGAGTTTATCTCAACAAAGGGTTGGATGGAAATGACTAGGAACTTTGTAACAGTAACCAGGCCAGGCGGAACCTAGATGTCGCAGTTAGTATAGAGTCTTTGATCCATTTTTTTATTTCAATCTTTGATGAGAATAGTTTAGATTATGTCCAAACAAGTGCTCTCTGTGAAAACTGCCATTGTCCCGAATGACATTTTCCAAAGGTAATGTAGCTAGAACTGAGCGGGAGGTGAAAATGGCTCCATGATATTTGGTCATCACGACGGCCGATTTGGCTGAAGATCTAATCACCGCTGTGACTAATCGTCGGTGGAGCGATTTTGCCGGCAGGAAACCGTGACAGCAACTTCTGCCACGCTGATCGGACTCTGCACTGGCGCCATGAAAATGAGAGGAGAAAATGGCCACAGCTGCCGCCTTATCAAACCTGTTAAAACAGTCCTTATGACCACGTTAAACCACACACTCCCAGCATCCCAACGGTGGTGTCACATGACCCCTGAGCGTTGTCTTCCTGTTGAATAATGCAAGTAAAACAGAGTAGTGCCACGCTCACGCTGGCACAAGCAATACACATGCAGGTCCCATCTAGCTTACACCACAAAGGAAAAAAAGTCAAACCTGATTATGCATATGCAAAGCTCCCCTGGTCTCCTGCGCTGTGCTCTGTCCCCAGTGTGTCAATGTTTGAAGTGCGACTCCAGCTAGAGTCTGCTCTCCAGGTTCCCATTATCAAAGACACAATCCTGCATTTATTTGACCGTGAAGTTTCAATATATCTATTTAGATGGATTTACATTTCCACCTCTCCCGTATACGCCACTGTACAATGTTCTCCGCAGGGAATGGCTTCGAATTTCCTTGCTACATTTCACAGAGACGCTTTGAAGAGAGGAAGAGATGAAACAGTGTGAAGTGGAGATGATGTTTGCTAACACCGTTGCTAGTTGCAATCAAATGAAACCATGATAAAAGACACCACTATAAAGGCTTTTGTAGCAGTTTTATATACTTCACAAACGCTTACATTGTCTACTGGTCTTTAAATAAATCGGATGATCACAATATCTCCGAGAACACAGCCTGTTTTGTGACATATTTTTTGTCTCAGTTGGGAAAATATAAAGGTGAAAGAGGGCAGCGGAGTGATATCAAGACGGAGAACCTCAAGGTTCAATGCTTAATCATTTGTTCATGAGTCTTCACTGCATCATTATTCAGCTAAGAAATGCCTGATAATGATTGACAGGAAACAATTTCCTTGTCTCACTTAGTTCTTTAAAAAGTTTCTGTACATGTTTCGTTTTTCTTGTGGTTTTATTTTGTAATTTCCTGTGTTCCTGTGTCTTTTCCTGTTCATTCTCTCTCTCTTCAGCTTCACAGCATCGCAGCTGGATCCCATTCTGCTGGTCAGACTCCACTGATCTACACCTGGGTTCCAGTCTGCACTGCCAGATGGTTGCTTCGCATCCTCACTGTAAACTCTGTCGCGACCCTCCGTTCTCCAGTGCTCCTATATTTCTAAAGTCTGTGCGTGCTTCATCTTCTTTCTGCCGCCTCCTTTGTTTGTTTTCTTCACTCAGTTTTCGGTTTCTCGCTATTTGATTGTGTGTGAGTTGTTTGTATAAATCGCCCTTTGCTTTGTCACACATATTTCCTTGTGTGTGTATGTGTGTGTGTATAACCACCACCGAGCGCTTTCAGTTATTTGGGCCTCGTGAGTTAATTCCTGAGTGCGTTTGCGTTGTCCCGTTAGTTAGGCTCGATTATTCACCTGTTTTCTGTTCCAGGTTGTTCTCCTGCCCTTGAGTGTATTTCCTGTTCCGTGTTCTGGTATCGGCGCCCTTGGTTTTCCGTTCCTGTTCGTCTTTTCCTTGTGTAATTGTGAATAAACCTTCGATCTCCCGAGTCTTCTGTCAGCCTGCAACAGTTCAGCAACTGGGTCTGATCCCGAGGACAGACATTTTTTTCTTGCTTTTAATATGTTCTAACAGGACAAAAAGGCTCAAATTTTGCCTCTGCGAGTCACCAATTTGACTCTGGACTTACTTTTTGTCTCCCCCGAACACACTGAGCTATAGTTCTCGGAAACCACTGACTACCGGTGTGCAAGTGGCAGGCTGGTAAATGCCACTCTGCTTTTATCCTTGCTTTATTTTATAATTGATTTCACTTATTGTAATACACCGATATAAACATGTGGGGTTCTTTTTAAATAAAATTGTCCAGTTTATGGTACTACTGACACCTGTGGTGACAGAATTTTCAGTGAACATGGGGCTGGAGGGTGAGGAGCTCCGTCATCTGGAAGAAACTCAGCTTCACTGGTGAGGTATTGGGTGGAGTCCAATGTTGGTATTAGTATTACCCCAGCGTCTGCCCGCCAACCCTGCCTCGGATAAGTGGTGGGAAATGGATGGTACATCAATAAAAATGATCTGAGAGGATAGGATTGGTTACTGCAAAGCAGCAACATCTCAGCTCTCCTCTGAGATAGATACCAGCAAATACATACTGTAATAACATGACAAGAAGACTGAATTCCTGAAGCTCAGATGGAGTGAAAATCATATTTCTGCAGCGTTTGACCTTGCAAGGCGACCGCTGACACCAGCTGATAACAAAGGACTCAATAAATGATCAATAATGACTCCCGCAGGGGTCCTCGGCTTCAACGTCCACCATTCTCCGATATCATCTTATCTATGTGACTCAATTTCACCATCATTGTGCTTTTAATGAGGCATCAGATATTCATAAGCTCACTGCTTCAATCCTGTCTCAAGAAGGAGCGAGGGTAAATTACGTGTTTCCAAAGGCGAGTGAGGTAAAAAGTGTGGTGACAGGGGTGGATTGTGTGCTCTGACAGACCAGTCAAAGAGCGGGTTCATGGCCAGCCCACCTCTTTCTTCACCGCGACCATACTGTCAAAATCGATCGGGGAGGGGCTGGTTTAAGCAGAGTGATGTGAAACGTAGATACGACAGGAAAACACAACAACCCTGTATTGATTTAGCCATAAAAATGCTTATTGTTTTAGACTGCAGCTAGAGATCTCCACCTTGAAACACATTAATGTGCGGGCAGAGATTGCTTTTTTTTTTTTTACTATTCTGTATTTATCTCTTTGTCTTTTTCATCTTCTTATTGTCGTCTTGCGCTCACCAGATTTTACTGCTGGATAGACTATTTGAATAACTACATTTTCCTCCTGAAGTGTGACTCAAACTCAAGGCCTCGGGGCCAAACCCTGCCGGCCGAGTCTTTGTATAAGGCCTGGGCGTTCACACGTTCCACCTAGAGATTTAGTGGATTCAGTCATGGATCCCTCCAGCAAGTGCACGGCAGAAGGTTCTAAATTTGCTTCAGTAACCCAAATTCCAGTTAGCGGTGAAAAGAGTCACATTCATGGGGTGGGGTTTGGCTGCCGTGGGTACCAGCTTTCTTGGTGTAGAATTAGTCCAGGCTTCTGCCCGGGCGTTCTCCCCCATAGTTGAAGTGTCTCTGGTGGTGAGGTCGGAGTTTGATGGGGGGTGGACTGACCTTAAAAGGCAGAGTCCTGCTCAATGGGTAGGTGAGGGAATGCTGACCTTGCGAGTCGCACTTCACTTTATGTTTACAGAAACAGCTGAAAACACTCGGGAAATTCCAGTGTAAGGGGTCCCTACTCTACTAGCTCTCAAACAACAATTCTGCACCCCCAAGTTGGTCAGGTACAGTTCTGAAAAATGGGTCACAGCTCTTAGGGCAGAACTGTGAACTGGCACATAAGTGGGGGGAATCACTGCTCCTCTCTTAAATGTGAAGGAGAAGCACAGGAGGTGGCTGGGACGTCTTACAGGGCGCCTTCCTGGCGAAGTCTTGTCCGACCAAAAGGAGGCCACGAGGCCGACCAGATTCTCTGTTGGAGGGGGAACACCTTAGAATTCCCCTACAAATGCCAGGGGATGTTTTCTAGGCAGAAGGGCTTGGCTCAGGAGGTGGAAAAAAGTGGAAAATGGTTAGTAGAGAATTCGTAAGCCTTCAATGCGACTGACAGTGATACTCAATTCTGGATATTCTCATCTATTTACAGTATTAATGATGACAATTTTGCACCATGAAAAGCGTTCATGGCTGATCACAGCAGTTGCCCTTCAGACTTTCTAAACTTTAAACACAGAAAGCTTCTCAGTGCCCTGCTTTGTTTCTTCTGTCATTATACTGACGCCCAATTAAATTCCCTTCTTAAGCAGTTTATTCTAGCTGGTTTTAATTTAGCGTGTCACCCACAAGAACATTTGTTACACACACCTTGATTGCAGTGTGTTGAAACGCAACACAACCATGTGAATCCAAGTTGCCATCGCATTTCCAGAATCTTTTTGTTGTTTTGGATGGCAGGACAAGATCTCCTAATGTTTGTGTCTGAGGTCGAGTTGTGTTGCTTTTGTATTCTCCAGATCACATGTCAGAAAGTCTCATTTTATTTTCAATAAGTTCCATTTTTACTTCCTGGACTGGCTAATACAGAGACAAGCAGTGACACAAACTGGATGTTTTTCCGCCTCCAAGATTCCACTCGTCTTGCTGACTTATTGGATTCCACTTTCACGATTTGAAAGCAATCCGCATAAAATTAGGACTTAATATTTGTCGGAGATGGGGAAGCAACCGTGATTAAGTATCGCCTTTGGTGTCATCTTCACCAGCGCACTTTAATAAACTTCGCATGTGCTGTGCCGAACAGTGTATCCCCACCTTTCTTTGTGAAGAAAGAAGAATTTTCACCTCAAATGTTTCATTCTTCACTCACGCTCTGTAGCTCTGCGTAGTCCTGTGTAAAGGCTCATTTATTCTCTCGATACGTGTTTCTTGTATATGTTTATTCAATTGCTGTTCACCAATATATCCACCAGGGGGGCAGCCTGGAGTCTAACATACTGTATATGACAACAATACGCTCTGAAACAAACTTGGCGACTGTGGAAGAAGCACTGACCATGTATCACTTGCGTAAAAGAGGAAAACAGAGGCAGCGTTGTATAAGATGGTGGTTGGTGAGGCTGTTAAATATATCGCGACTGGAGGACAGAGAATTTCCACCATTGTTAAGTCTTCTTCAGGTGGCATTAGAGCTTCATATCAGGTAGTACAGCAACACTGGCCCCCCAGGCTTCCAGTGGTACTGCTCCGTTTGGTCCGTATCCGAAAGCTTTGTGGAAACATGAAGGAATGAACGCAGACCACGGATCAGATCCGTACGCAACGTTGAGCATAAATGGGTCTTCACTTTGACCCAGAGTCACCCATTTTGTAGACTATTTTCCACCATATTCAGCTGATTTATTTCATCAACCCAAAACTTCCACACCACAAAACTAACATTTTGTTTACCTCAGGGAACTTTGCTATCAACTCAAGCAATATCTGACTTTCTCCCTGAAATTTTCCACTTTCAGTTACGGCATTTTTTGTTGTTGACCAGTTTAGCTTGTTTTTTAAATCGCCTCTTTAAAGAGGTTTATTTACATTCATATAGAAAAAAAAAAGTTTTGCTTGTGAGTGAAGGTTACGAAAGTATTTTCTCATTTCTTAGCAGAGCCATGAGGTAGTGCTCTGGGTTTACTGGATGATGTATTTCCTGCCATCACCGATGACCAGGAGCTTTGGTGTGGTGACAAAAGGAACAAGAGCAGGGCTAAGATTTCTGTGCTCATTGGCTGGAGTCTCCCTCAGAGCAAGTCATTTGGGAGAGACTCAGTGTTCAACTGCTGCTCTTCCACATCAATAAGTTAGGTTAGGTAGCTTTATTATCAAATATGCTACAGTACAAGACATATAGCATGGATGAAATATCTGTTGTCTCTCACCTGGACGGCATGACAGGGACTGAGAGAGGCCGCTGCGTGTGTCCGCGCCGCCAACTAGAAGCCAGCGGAGGTTGCAAATACTCAGGGTGTGGTGAACCAAGGCATGGCAACATAATGGGTTTCCCAGGATGAAGCTTGGGGTTAGGGGTAGATGTTTGTCTGGGGAGAGAAATGTCTCAGCCTATTCGCTCCTGCTGCTGACCCACAGGATGATTGAAAGACTGTGTTTAAACCTCAATAGCAGCTGTGGTCTTTTCCCTCGCTGGATAGAAAGGGACACTTTGACAAGGGATGGTCTCCTATGCAATAGTCGTATGGTCTGCGTGTTTTCTGGCTTTCCCAAAAGCTAGTTTTGAAAGTTATTGAGAAATCCTTTTGGTGTTTATTCGACTAGTCATGTGACCATCAAACTTCCTGCGCAAGATGCTTTAGGCAAAGCAGGAGATTGTCTGAACAGGTAACCTTCATATAGAGTGAAACTTTTTTCATTGTCTAGTTTCCAAGTTTCTCCTACTTTCAGCCGAATATCTCCCTGAATCACAGGGTTTAGTAACGACATTATTATAATTCCACCTAAGAGTTTCCTCTGCCTGCAGCCTCTGAGAGGAGTTTAGCTGCAGTCCTCTTGACAGTTTCCTCCCCTCTTAGTCTTGCTCACTTTCATGCCTCTCTCAGGGCGAGAGGGATTTTCGGTGAGGAAAAAAAAAAGACCCTGATGGCTAAGTCAGGATAATGCCGTCATTAAAGAGGGAGCAGTGAGCAACAGCGATGAGCACAAAGCACGAGGGGAGAAAGGGATCAAGTGGAGCGATCCTCAAAGTGAGTCATAAAGAAATCACTTTTAGAAACATAATCTGCTAACGCTGTTTTATTTTTTTTTCTGCAGGCACGTTGTGATAATGTTCATTTGTGTTGAGAAACATTTAAACATGCTTTAAAAAAAGACGTCTAATAGATAAATGGTGTGAAGAGAAAACTTGTTGGTTGCTTTCTTGGCGTTTGCATATGTTCTGTTTTCTCTTGTGCTTTTATTTTGTTATTGCCTGTTCAGTTCTGTGTTTCCATTTTCTTGTTTTTCTCAGTTTTCTGAGCGATAAGGCTCATTTGCTTACCAAGCTCGCATGGATTTCAACACCTCGGTTCCAGCTTGTGTCGCCAGATGGTTGCTTCACGTCCTCACGGTAAACTCTCTCTCGACCCTCACTTCTCTCGTGCTCCTGTATTTCTTAATTCTCTGCGTGCTTGATGTTTTCTCACAGCCGCCTCCTTAGTTACTCTCATTCCTCCGTTTTCGTTTTATTGCTTCTTGCTGCTGTTTCGCGTGTGAGTGTTTTTGCTTAGACTCACCTTTTCTGTTTCTTTGCGTTATAGTTATTCCTCGTGCTTTTTTAATGTCTGCACATTCATGAACAGAGGGAGCAGATATCTCCTCCTCCAGCTGTCTCACATGAGTAGATGAATGGAAATCGATAACATCAGACCATGTGATGACATGATCTGGAATATATACATACAGAAAATCTGAGTGGATTCGGTTCTTTTTTTATCATCGCACCTACTTTCAAACGCTACAGGAGACAGTGGCTGAACTTAAAAGTGCACCAGCGACATTCTCTGGTCTGTTTATACAGATCAAATGGAAAAAAAGGTGATTGAGTGTTGGCTTTATTGCTGGTTTGTTGCCGATATTAAAGTTGTGTTATCAAAGGTCCGTGGTTTGTCATCACTGTTTTGGTCAAATAGAGTCAAGACTCAACGCTGGGGATGACGCATCCATCCACTCCTGAACTGGCTGCTGCAAATTTAAAAACGAATTTAACGGCTTCTCCAACTCAGAACTTCTGCGGCTGACACTGCGTTTGTTTCCTACACCAAGAAAATAATGAATGCTCTTCAATATTCATTTTAAAATACAAATGAAATTTTCTTTTCCATAGACCAATGGTTACGTTACATTTACATTTAGTTTTTAAATTGAATTTTAGAGTGATTTAAAATTGTTTTATTAATCCAAAATGCGCTAATGTATTTTATTTTATTTTACCATCATACTTTAGTGCAGTCAGACCAGAGACCATTCACTTGGCTTCCTAATGGCCAGCGACTTCCACAAACAGAAGAGGCATCAGTAGTCTGGGAGAGCACCCGGTGTGGGTGTGTGCGCTGCTTGAAGTTCAAGGTCGGTGAAAGGACAGGCAAACACCATCGCATGTGTCAATCAGATCGAAGACACAGCCAGAAAGACAAGCGAGAGACAGAGAAGGTATGATGACAGCTTCTCAGGAAGAAATGAAGGGATGAACAAAGACCAGGTGGAGGAGGTGAAGCTTTGTTAACAGGGCCCGTGCTGCCTCTGAAAATCCAGCCGACATCCAAGTGTCATCTTTTACCTGATACCTTCCGACCAAGTGATATTCTTTCAGTGGAATAATGCTTTAAATATGAATGAATTGACATTAATATAAAGCAATACAATAAAATAACATCCAGGCCACTGTTGCTACGTCCCCTCCTCCTAACTTCCACTAACATGACCATTACACCTGCAAATTCCTTGAGTGTGAAAGTGGCTCATACGTGTAAGGTGTAGTCATCTCCTGAGGCAGATTTTATATGTATTAAGTCGCAGCCATTGCTCTTTGAAACAGCATGTTTGCATCTGCTATACACCATCATCAGACAGGGGGCACCACAGCACTGACACCTCTGCAAACTCTGAAATTCCTCTGAAATGTACTTCCCGAACCCCATGAAAAGCCTTACTATCATCTTCACGCTTATGACAACATCATACACGACAATTACTTCCACCTCTTTCTCCCAAACATCTTCACGTCTGAAGAAATTCATTGCCTTGTCTCTCCTCCTTATCCTCCTACGCTGATGTCACGTTCAACACTGCATCCACACGGACGGGAGGTTGTGGGGCCTGGGGGGGTTGGGGCCGACCATAACTCCTCTCGAAGAGACGTCCCACACATATCATGACAAAACAGGGACACCGATGAATCCAATTGCCATTCAGACTTGCCAAGTCATGAGATATGCAGGACATTATGTCAACACACCATCTGCTTTTCTGTTTCAACAATGCACAGCAAATAACCATCCAAAGGTTTATGGTGGTGGTGGGGGGGGAGTGGTGGGTTTCTGGGCTTTAATCAATGGTTACCTTGCCAATGTCCCCTGTAGATTGTCTTCCACCCATTGTTCACGGCGTAAAATATGCACGGCTATTAGATGTAAAGAATGAAACTTCAGAAACACTGAGTGAGTGAAAACAACCCTGACAAACAAATATGGTTTAAATTTTGTCAAGGAAAATTCTGCATTCTTCTGTCCTCCATATACCACAAATGTCGGATACTTCCGTGACATCTAGTGGAAAACCATGACTCTTCTTAAGCGTGAGAGTAAATTTGTCTTCAATGGTGTTCTGATACTGCAAAGCAAAGGGCAGCTACAGTATGAATGTAATGCCTCTGGAATACAAGCTTCTTTAGCAACCCCTGACTTGGGGTCACTATAAATGGCTGAAAAACTGAGCTGGACTCTGTTGCACTGTAATTATGACAAAAATATATCCAGTGGTACCTTGGTTCTCGACCGCAATCCGTTCCAGACGGCCGTTCGAGAAGAGATTTGTTGGAAATCTGAATGGATTTTTCCCTTTACAATGAATGGAAAAGAAATGATGCGTTCCGAGCCTTAAAACAGGCTTTTGTAGGAGTGAATGTAGAGTGTCTGCTGCAGGTGCGCTGTTCCTCTATGTGTGTGGCCGCTGCATGTGGGAGGGGTTGCCGAGTGAGTGACGTCTCTCCAGAAGTGAAGAGGTGCCCGGTGCGTGTCCAGCTCTGAATGTGCGCTTCTGTGCAGTTTGGCTGTGACAAAGTCATAAACCAAGTCACGCTCTGTCCCAGACTCGCCTCATCCCTGTCCCAGCTCCAGCCCACAACAGGACATCAAACCCTGGAGTGGAGGTGTGGAGAGCGAGCACCTCCCCTGTGACACTCTACCACGGTCCAGTGTGGAGACAGGAAAGGTTTTACACCTCAATATGAAGAAAAAACAGTCAGTAAATGTAACTAACGGGACACGTCTGCATACAGAGGCTATAGGGTCGGGAGCTTTGGGTTAGAAAGAAGGAGGCCAGGAGCGGCTGAAATGAGTTTCCTTTGAGGGGTGGCTTCCTCTGAGATGAGGGTGAGGAGAGACTCGGAGTAGAGCTGCTGCTTCTCCATGTTGAAAGGAGCAAGGTGAGGTGATTTGGGCATCTAAGGAAGTCCGCTGGACGCCTCCCTCTGCAGGGGATTCAGGAACAACCCTCTGGGAAGAGACCGAGGGGTCGACCCAGGACCAGCTGGAGGGATTATATCTCTTCACTGGCCTGGGAGCGTCTCAGGATCCGCCATTCAAAGGGAGGTTTGGTGCTCCCTGTTGAAGCTTTGACCAGGTGGATAAGGGGGCACGGATGGGTGGAATTATATTTTATTCTATGTCTATCCTTTCAGGTTATGTCCTGGATGTGTTACTTATCTCTGCTGGATCTGAATATTTCATCTGAGAAGAAAAAACTTTTTTTATTCAATCCTGAATTCCTCAGCGATATCTTTAATATGCTCCTAAAACCAATTCAGCGGGTCATCAGGCTCTAGTCAGGACCGACCTTCACCTGATCACTTTAAACAAATGTATCTATCTTCTCTGTTCCTCCTGTTTTCCAGTCCTCAAATTACTACCATTGTCCTCTCTGTTCCGCGAGGTTAAACAGGTCAAATGGACATTTTAGATCATCTCCCTGGCCCCGTAACTCTTTTATTAACATCGGCCTCGCTTCTCAACCCTGGGCCATCACTCTCTCTGGTATCTCTTTTTCCTTAGGTGTAATGTTTTTGATATGGATTCTGTCTCCCTGGTGTGTGCAATGAATTCCTTCCATACCTGGGCTCGTATAGATTTCTTGTTTGAGCTGCCTCAGACTCCATACAGATGATGTGGAATGAGATTTCATTTTTATTGTCTGCCAGTCAAGGTGGTTCGGGTTTGTTGACCAGGAGCACTGGTTTGACAGTCTCTCTGGGAAAAAGACCGTGAACACGTAACACGTACGTGGATTATAATCAATTCAATGGTCAGCTGTCAAGCTGAATAATATTGACACAGTGATGTAACAAATCAATATTTTATCCCTGCACATTGTACCACATAAATTCTTCTTCATATCTACGAGAGAAAGTCAATATTCTAATACACCAATTATGGTTGACCATAGTGGTTTTAAACCTCATTTATTTCACGATTTTTTTTTCTTTTTTTTTATATCCAAATGAATTAAACATATTCAAATTATTATTTTTTTTAAATAACCAATGTTGATTAATTGTGTTTTAATATTTGAAAGCAGAATGATCCCATTTAAATTCAATAGGTCCACATACTAACACGTTAAAATCCCATCCCTGAAATGAAAATTAATTCATGTAAATTTTGAAAAAATAATATTCAATTTGTAATAAATTCATTGGAATTAACCTAGTATTTGACTCAAACTATATTTCTATTTTTATTTACAAAGTTCTATCCCACTACTCTTCTTCAACATTTAAAAATAAATTTATTATATAAAGTCGCAGACACAGTAAATATCAAACTCAGCAGAAAGAATGTTGACATTCATATTTATCACAAAAAAGAAGAGTAAAGTAAAGCCCTAAATTGGCAGTTAGGGGGTTTAATAATGTGGAGCACTGTTGTTTACGATTATTATTATTGTTATGCATAATGCTGAGTATCACCGCCATTGTCAATGAGGGAAAACCACAGTGAAACCAGAGGGAGTGGACAGTAATACTAAGCAAGAAGAGAGCGACTGCACTGACTGACAGAGATTAGGGGACTGGAGGAAAACGGCACACAAATGTATTGGCAAGACAGAGACAAAGAGCAAGTCAGTCAGTGGAAGAGAAGAAAAGGTAAACAGCGAGTGGAGCAGAGGAAGAGAGGGATAATCAATCTGCCATCACTGGCTGCACAGCCACAGACTGATCACTGGCTGCAAAACAGCTGCTTTTTCAGTGTGTGTATTGATGAACTGAAAGCTTTTGACTGTTATCACACCAGACATCTGTGGCTTGACCAATCAGAAGAGCTGAGCTAACGTTCGGTCTCGCCGGCATCCATCTGAAGCACACCGTCCCATCTGGGCTGAGCGCGGTGTAGCGTGAAATCGGACCGGTCGACACAGGCATGCAGACACACCATTCAGGCAGGGCCACAAAACGCAGGGAGGAATTCTTCACTGCTGCAGCCGGCGACAGCCAAGCTTCTTTATTCAGCACTGGACTCATTTTTACGGAGCCCTGGAAGTGACATGTATGTGTTTATTTTTTCTGGATGTGACATGCATGACTTTATATTTTCTTGCCCCAGATAAAATTTATCTTGAGATAATTTTTATCGGAAGATACAATCGTAAATGTCAGCGCCTGTGTAGCTGCCTCTTAGTAGCTGCACTTTGTCTACGTCCTCCTGGAACCACGATGTCTCCCATGGCTTCGTAACTGTTTGTCAACGTTGTCAGTCACTGTCTGCAAGTCTGTGCGCTTTTAACACTCTGATCAAGTGCCTTCTACTCAAAATAATACCATACGCGGCTAAGCTATACGTATTACGCGTCCCTGGAAGTGACATGCATGACTTTATTATTTTTATCCCGAGATAAAACTTATCTCGAGAGAAAGTCATGCATGCCACATGTGGTAATATTCTGACTTGCAGACTATGAATGACAACGCTGACGGATAGTTACGCAGCCATGGGAGACATAGTGGTTACAGGAAGTAATCGTTTCTTGAGATAAAAATTATCTCAAGATAATTTTTATCTTGAGATAACTGTTATCTCGGGCTAAAAAAAATAAAGTCATGCATGTCACATCCAAAAAAATAAAGACGTGCATGTCACTTCCATGGCTCCGTACATTTTCATGCTGTTATGAGGTGCATTGTCTGAAAGACAGAGAACCTTTCCTTGATGTTGGGTGGCCGTATGTTGCATTACTCTTGGGTCTCGGCTCACACGTGTTTAACAAACTTCATAAAAAACCCATAAGAATGAGACTCATAATAAAGCAACAGAGTAAGTCTGTGTGGTGATGTTGCTCATTTTCATCCCCCGTATGGCTGTTGATGTTCGTCTTTTCCAAGTGTTTCCAAGTGGATGCAATAACCATCCATTTTGATGGAAACGCTGCTGTAATGATTCCTCTGTGAGCTTCTTGAAGAGGCTTTCATGCTCCCGGTCTTTGTTAAGTGACACTTGCTCAACGCAAATGTGGACGGAGCCTGATGCAACAACTGTACGTGGAGTACACTTTGCATGTACTTGGTTCAGTAACCTGTAGACGTTAAGGGACGTGCAACCGTGTTGCATTTTAAACAGCACTTGGTGACTGTATTCAAGCGAGCGTCGTGGCTCAAGGCAGGTGTGGTGTGGTGGACTGTGGCTTGTCAGGATACTCACTAACCTGGAGAGTTGTTGCGGGGTTCTTGTCCACACACAAAAATGATGCTGTAGTCCAAAACAAATTCAGAAAAAAAGTGCAATTTATTGTGTTCTTCTCCCAAAAGCGCAGTGATCTCAGTGGTTATTTACAAAAAAAGTGGAAACAATGCAGCAAAGAGGCTGTTTACAAAGTTCCACAAAAACAACCAAGTTATAGAGAGCGCGCAGAAGCTCTCAGTGACAGAGTCCAGTAACAAAATTACAAACCAACTTGCCCCTAAAATACTTCTCTTCAAGCCCAGCTTCTTCTCTTCCTCACTCTTACAAGCTGCAGTTCAGGTCCAATTGTCAACCAACTACTTCATTGCAAAAAAAACTTTTGAGGAGCGACTTTGTGAGCAAGAACAGCACCAATTTAAAGCAGAAAAAACTATAACACACTTCACTGTTATAGCATTTGCTGCAGGACTGAATGGAAAAAGTTGGATAAGAAGTTTGGTCAATCCAGGCTCAGAGTGGAACCACAGTGACTTTAAACAGTGCTCATTGGTCTTGTTTATGTTGGACGTCCACTGAAGGAGCTCACAGATATGTAGCCCTGGAAGTATCATGGCCAAACACCCTTCACAACCTAATCTTCTCTGGAGTTATTACACTCTATCCAGCCACAATTTGGGACAGGAAATGTTGCAGATAAGTCCACTCTGCTTTATTTGTTATGCCACCACATTAGTCACGGCCATATCGGAAATGTGTGCGAAAATATTACGCAGCGAAAGAAGTCCATCAACCCGGACAAAGCATCCTGACGCTGCAAGAGCGCTGTAATGATTTTTCTTATCTCCCGACTCCGGGGCGACAATGCGGGCTATGGTTTTGCATCGTCTTTCAACACGCTGCGGACACAAACAATCTCCATCCACACACACGGAATACATCTTTCCTCTGGGCTTTCATTTTCAAAGAAGCCTGCTGTTTTAGGCGGCAAGCTGTTGCCAGTTCGCCATCACCTCTGTGCAGCAGAGTCAGGCCAGACTGACCTCAGGCCGGCTGGAAATTACACAACGGAGGAGACAAAAGCGACAAGAGAGTTGCACTGAAGACGTTGTGTGCTTCAAGATATATTAAAGCAATGTATCTTAGTTGAATTGGATATGCAAGGCTGTGAGGGATCGAGGGGGGTCGTGGTTTGTGCTACCGCCTCACCCCAGGCACTCCGGTTTCCTCCCATGGTCCACAAACATGCAGAGGTTGAGTGAGTGGTCTAAACTGTCCATAGGTGGTTTGTCTCTGTGTCTCTGTGAGGCTGGCGAAGTTTCTGGAATAGGTTACCACCTGGGCAAAGTGCGGCCTGGGAGCCAAATCCAGTCCTTTGACTGTATTTCTGTGGCCCTCCTGCAGTCAGAGTAAAACTATACAACTGACATTTTGCATTGTTTTTTGTTCATTATGATACAACTAAAACATAACTTTCTTGTTTGATTGTTTCTCTCAATTGCTGGTCTTTTTCGTTGGCTATTGGGGTGTTTCTTGTCCCTTAAAATATATTAGAATTGAAAGTTGACTTTTGAAATGTATGAGACACATCGAGAATCTTTAAATGGAATGTGGTTTAAATTAAATAAAACACAACAAACCAACATTTTCTGTGCATTTTAAAAGTGTAATTTCACACATCACTTGGTTTTTATTTTCCATTTTCTCGTACCCTCCTTTCTTTGGGTTTGACGGCCCCTCTCAACGATTATATATAGATATAACCTGGCCCCGTAAGGAAATTTAATTGCCCACCTCTGAGGGAATAAGCGGCAGAGGAATGAATGAATGAAAGAAGTGACATGCAAAACAAAGGCAATGGGCAGCTATGGGTCTTTATTCTCCAGCCAGACTGCTTCTGCTCTTCTTTGGGTGTGTTGAGCTGCTGAAATGGACAGCACAAATTCGTGTACACTTCGCTTCACTATTAATGTGACAGCACCTGTGGTAATTTTCATCTTGAACGTAAACCCAAGTGGCGATGTTAAATTAGGTCGGTGAAACTATCGCCATATTTTGTGAGATACGATGGAACTGGAGGAGACAATGGAAACACGCGTTGTCGGCATGAATGACCAAACCAGTCGTTGCCGTTGTCCTGCTATAGATGGACGAGAGTTTGCCAATTGAATAATTGAACCGAGTTATTCTCCATACATTTGCACCTTCAGATCTCTATGTCAAGTAGAAGCAATGGCCTGCCGCGGTGAGCTCGCTCCATCCAGCAATTTGCCGTGGCAATGTGACACGAAATCCCATTTCCTACTCCACAGTGGATAACAGGATGGAAGACACTTTCTCGTCTGTCTACCTTGCTCCCCCGCTCTCGGTAAGCTCCCCAATTTGCCGTAAGACATTTTTCCGCCCTCCTGCTCTTTTCTCACCTTCACATGAGCTTCCTTTTCTCCTCACAATCGGACTATTCTCAGTCCGTGCAGGTAGATATCGTAAAATGTAACGGGGAATATTGGCGGTAACAGCCAGAATACTGCTTTGCATGTGGACTCTAACTGAATAAAAATAGATGCAGGATGCTTCTGTGGATGAATTTGAGAGTCAGTGAATGCTTCCTCACAGTGAAAGGTTTGAAAACTCTTGACTGTGCGAGGCTTGAAGTGAAAGTGTTTGGAGTGCGTGGTTGGATGCGACAATCCCCAACAAACAAGCCTCGACCTTGCATCTCACACAGCAACAATAAATAGAAAGGTTTTGCGTTTAGAATTGAAGCTACCACTCCATTTCAATATTTGTGTCGACGACAAGGGCCGACAAAACAGTTTACTCTCAACTCAAGATGTTAAAAATCATTTGGTTTTTTCGTCTAATAAATGACGTCACAGTCGAGTGTAGATGGTGCAGAGGGGTGTGGCTTCCTCACTCACGCCGGTGTTCTATTTACCTGACTCATGTTTTACCAGCTCTGCCTCGCACAAATTTAGAAACAGTGGTGAGTCACTTGCATTCCAGCGTATGGGAGCTGAGCAGTCCTAATGATGGGGATGATCAAGAGATGCTACCTGCGGTTGTGACAGCGACTCCCCCGTGAGCTGGCATCAGAGATGGAGCACATTTTAGTTCGGGTGCGATGAATCTCATGTGAACTGAATGACAATGTCTGTGTGTTGTTAACGTATTCTGACATGGAGTCACAGCTGCCACTCTGCTGTCTCATGTGCTCCGTCATCGGTGACCTCATTGGTGGGCTTCCTCTTCTCTGACTCTTCTTACTCTGACTCCACGACAACACAGGTGGACTCATATCAATGATCACCTCCTCTTCAGTTCTTCCCCGAACTTCATCCGTTGTCATCCTCATATTGCAAAGACAAATACTGGTGATCTGATCAGGACCAGGAGGATTCCGATCAGCCTATGAATTTGTCATCAAAATGATCAGACTTGGAGGGATAAAAGGGATAACAGGGAGGAATAAAATCCAGGAAAACAAATAGATACCAGAGATTTAAATGGAGGAAGGTGAGGAGGAATTGAGAGGTAGCATTGATGAAAGCAGGGTTCAAATGAGACCGTGGGTGGAAGGGAAGGCAAGGAAAGTATGTGGGAGGATCATAGGAGAGTTGAACGCAGAAAAAAAAGAAGCTTTAAAATGCCAAGAGACAGAAATGTGGAAAATAAAAAGCTCTTTATGACCGGCTGAGTGATTTAGTGGATAATCCCTTTATAAAGGTCAGCTGTGGTTGAAGCTCAACAGTGGCAAAACAAGACCAAATAGAAGGATTCCAGCTTTAAATGGCAGAGCCAGAGAAAAAATATGAAAATATTTAGCTGACTGTGGTCACGTTTAAAAAAACACAGCTTGGAGCTGAAAGTTTGGGGGGAGAGAAATTATAGAGGGTCATGACATGTTTTGTCATCCTCAAGATTCAAGCAGAACTCACGAGAAGAACTAAATCTTTTCATTCCCTCTAGACACTCTGGTTTCCTCCTACAGTTCAAACAAATAGAGCTAAATCTGTATCTCTAAAGTGGCCTCAAGTGCTGTTTTAGGTGCCCTGCTTTCCTTTTATGCCCACGATGCAGTTCCCACTCTGGACATCATGTAAAAAAAAAGGCCAGTCCAGTCCAGTTTTGGTTGACAAAAATCATTTTTGTCTTATTTCAGGCATCTTTGGCTAAATAAATATAAATAAAATAAACATGTATTTATACATTTTTATTATTTATATAATTTCTTATTATTTATGAATTATCTATTAACTTTAGGCTTTAAGGTTTTTACATTTCTGTCTAGTTTTAGTCAACAAAAAAGTAAAAATTATCTTTTTAATGATCCAATTCAATACAGCACCTGTCTGTGTGCCTGTATATGGGGTACAGCTTTATGTTTTATATGTACTGTTGCTCTGTTTACATCTTTGTTGTCCAGTGTTTCTTTAATGTCTTAATTGCTTTCTCAAACAAACTTCAATTTCAGTATCATTTTCTCAATATTATTATTTTTTATTATTTTTATTATTTATTAAAATAAAAAAAAATGCAAAAATTGCATGCGTACTTCCAGTTTATTTTGTATGCATTATTTCTTTTTTTAAATTTTAAATCTCTCATCAACTTATAAAAGAGTAGTTTACGATGATGCTGCACCAAAGTCATGAAAAATAACCATTTTAAAAAACAAAAAGAGAAGATTATGGCGTTTAATAAAAAGAAAAAAATATTTGCAAGTGCTCACATCCTGTGTTTGCGATTCAGAGCTCCAGTTACCGAGCTCCTCTGGCAGTGTGATGATGACGGCTGCACCAGAAACTCCATGTTTCCGCTTCATTTATTTTGATCTTTCATGTCATTTGCGTGGTGTTTATCAAAGCCCAGAACAATAAAGCCACTCAGACTGAACTGTAACCGAATGATGTACAGTTGGAATATGCAGAAATATGACGCAAAAATTCATGCCCCTGCAGTGTCAAATGAATAGTCATTCATAATCCATCCTTCCAAACGCGAGACAAAAAACAATACAGCCCTTGGACAAAAAGGCACTTAAGAATATTGTTTTTGAAAAGCCGCTTAAAGACAGGCCGAAAAATAAAGAATGTTAAATCTGGTAGAAACAGGATTGATTCGAGAAGTGGTTGTGCAGCCAGAGAGAAGGGACAGGTGGAAATGAGAGCTGAGGAGGATCAGTGAGCGTGTTTTAATCACAAGTCAATGAGGGAGAATGAGACGCCCAATACGAACCGAGACGCTCGGGGATTAGAGCAGACTGAGACAAAGAGACGGAAAGACAGACTGGGGGTCACTGAGAAGTGACTGTTGGAATAAATTGAATAAAGTATTGTCTTTTCAATAAGTGCCTCAGGTTTACCAGTTATGAAATATTAAAGATTAGTTTGGTGTAGCCTTAATGTAGACGCTTCCAGACAAATGTTTCTGTGTGAGCGCCCTTATTTTCTCGCTTGGTCTTGTGGTCTAGTGACAAAAAAATAAAATAAAATAAAATAAACTTACCCGCCTTCTGTCACTCACTATCCTGCTTTATTTTATTTTTTATTTTTTTTATAATTTTGGGAATGATCTGGTTAGATCATGCACAACATACATTTTACAAAATCTACCCATAAATAACAAATACTGAATAAAAACAAAATATAGCAGAATGTTCCGCAGTAAATTGATTTCATTGTGTATCACGTCTGTGTCACCTTTTTCTATGTAAAATGGAAATACAGCATTGTTCCTCCTCTTCAGTTCCCCTCAGTTTCATCTTCCTTCTGACCCTGGATTGAAAAGTGAAGTTCCGAAAAGCAACATGAGCGACATCATCAATGTAATAAATAAATAATAAATATCTTAAAATGAAAAAAAAAAAAAGGGTGAAAGTATGCAGTGATACGACACTCACTGGTGGAACATGGAATGCTAAGCAGATTTTTTTTTTGAGAGAGAGAAGAGAGACAACATCCTACCTCTTGACCTACATCTTGAAAAACTAGTTGGGACACTCATAAACAATATACATTAAAGTATCTGGAGGTGTGACGTGTCACTGAGGCATGAACTCACATCACTGACCCTCATACAATCCAAAGGTGTGGTCCCATTAAAAGACCAATAAAAAGAAGGATGATAAATGCCCTCACTGCATCTTCTCTTCATGGTGTGACAAACACTGTGTGTACATTGAAACATGCTACAAATAGATGTTGTTCCTACATGCAAAAGGTAAGCATACATGCTGTATACAGTATATACTCACAGGGTGAGGGTTAGAGTTCACCCTAACACACACATTTCAGCCCTTTGACAGACACATACCTCTGTCTGAGGTCTTCCTAAACAGTTGTTTCATTACTCACCAACCGCAGGGATCTAAACGCACTGAACACAATTTGAGCTACGGCCACGATGACTCCTGTAGTGCATCCACTCATATTACACTGACATCTCAATACGTTGCGTTGCTATAGGCAACGTCACACCGGGGAGAAAGCAAAGCTTCACGTCAGCCGAGCGCATAAATCAGCTGGTTAACAACAGATCACAGAAGGATTCACCTTGACAGCGAGCAAGACCGTCACATCAAAGTTTCATCGAAATGCTTCACCCAAAACATGATGCTGTGGCATTTAAATCCACAAAGCGCTCACTTTGATCGATCTCTGCAAACAAACTGACGGTTTTCAATCCTCTCCGGTCATTTTTCCATGTCCAGTTGAAACATTGCCTCTTGAAAACACAAACAGATATGGTTGCAAAGAAAGGGACACACTCTCCTGCTGAGTAAAACTGAGCGACATTTCCAATATCCATCAGTTTCTATTATCCATTCTGAGACTTGGGCTACAAATGTCCGATGTGGTGTTTTGACGTTGACAATTTGGGGTGTCTGGCGAGACATTTATTTCAAGCTATTGGAACTGGTCTTGCTTGTTATTGGGAGGAGCGTTTTTTTCAAGTCATTTCTTCCGCTTCTTTAAAAAAAACGAACACGTATTCCGTCCTCTTGCTTTGATTCCAAGCTGCTTTAACTATTAAAAGCACTTTTAATGGTTGGACGGTGCACCTGAACATCTACTGGTTAGTGGCAGGGCACGGTAATGGACCTCTTTTTCTCTCTGTCTTTGAGCACTTTATGGTCCACTAACTCTAATGGGATTGGAAAAAAAACAAGCCATTGCTCACTCAGCACACATCAGTGGGCCTCGACCACCTCCCCCTGTAGCAGGGAAGGAAATATCAATGAGGCGAGTTTGATCAGTCGAAAGAAATTGTGACAGGTTCACGGCAGAGGCCCTAGATCAAATCATGGGTCGCACCTTTCCCTTGGCTTTTGACTGACCAAGCACCACGGTCCTCAGCTGTTTTCTTTTGGTGCTCAGAACCTGAAAACATCAAGTTCCAAAAGGTCAACTCAGCTGGTGCGACACTTTAATATGGTCACCAATGGACATGGACGACATATTTATCTTTGTCATAGTGCAGTCATGCCTTTGAAATATCGCCTGTAAAACAAGTGTCTGCTACAGTTGCATCTCTCCACTGAGGATGGTCAGCTGCATGGTGGACATTTACGACAATGATTTTAAGTTCAATATGTCCAATATTTGTAGCAGCTAAAGCATCTTTCAAGGGTCTTCAGTGCAAATATTTGCATGGAGGGAATACCAACATATATATTTACAAAAGACATGATCAGACCTTAAAAATGAATGAATGAAATGAATAAAAAATGGTTTAAAGTACTTAAAGTTTCACAGACACCAAAATGAACCAAATACATCATGAGATTTATTTTGCGTCTAAAAAAGTAGAATAGAATTTGGTTTCCATGTACTAGCATAGAATCCATTGAGATTCTGACAAGGTTCTCATAAGTGGGTCAACCCTCTTGTGGCATCACCCAAGGTGGGCTGTGCACTGAAACAGTGGAAGTAGCAGCAATATCATCCAATAATGAGGGACATGTCAACGGTTTTTGAGGACGAAGAGCAGGCTCATGTAAACCAAGGACTTGTTGTGATTCCAACCACTTTGTTGAGGAAGCGACGACCCAGACTATTGTGAGAGGAGGAAGTGTCTGAGCGGATCAGAGACACTAATGTAAATGGGATGTAAGACTCTCTTCAGAGTGGTCAGCAGGACATGACATGTCATGTATTGGGGTAAACAGTGGGACTGACTCGGCCTTTTGCGGGCGAGTATTAGCGCTTGATCACCCATGTTTTTGATAGCTTCTCTGCTGTTTTAATAGGTTGCTATCATGGCTTGTTTATGTTAAAAACCCCTGGGCATTTGCACTGTTTCCAAACCTGTTTGAGGCAAACTTTCAATATGATCCTGATAGTTGCCTCATTCTTCAAACTTGCTTCACCTATGTCTTATAACGCTCTTCATCTTTTGGTTAGAAGAACAGGCTTCCATGCTCACTGGCACGATTACAACATCCAGCTGTCACGCAAGTTGAAGCGCTTTTTTACCTACATTCTAAAGGTGCGCCGACAGGATCCACCTCCAGCAATGTCACAAAGACTTGTTTCCGGTTCTGGCTTTGATTCACTAAGAACTGGATATACAGTGTCGATTTAGTGCTGTTGTTGTTTGAGAAAGTTAAAAATATCAGATCAGAAATATTCATCTGACGTAATCCCAACATCAGAGCTCGGCGTGTTCAACGTTCCCTCACAAGGATTTGTCTGCTGAAAAATATCACCCTCTGATTCAGCCTCTTAAAATCGACTTATTCATATCTCCATGAATGGCACAACAGTGATGACCTCAGAGCAGACTGTGGCATTTAAACATGCTTCTTCTTTCTTTTTTAGTGACTCCAGTGATTATTTTTTTTCTGGCTGGCTGCTTATTACTCTGGAGGCACAAGAGCCATGATTCCATAAATATTCCAAATATAAAGTGACACTCTATTAACTTCAAAGAGTTTTGTGATGTATTAAATGAGTCATTGTCTCCCTCTGTGTCGTAAACGCACAAGTTAGTGTTGTGTGAGGGAAACAGACTCTGGAAATAATGTGTATTATATTTAATATGTCAGTTAATGTTCGAGCGATAGTGTGGGCTGTGGGTTAGGCAGGTGAGTGAACTGAAGTAGGCCTCACCATCTCTGGTTATCGCTGGTCTGTATCTGCCTCTTTAGCACAACATACTTAAAAGTGTTTTCACAGCGTATTTCATCAGAGGAAAGGTGACCTACCAGTTACGAAAAGTTTGGCGACGGAAACAAGACAGTTGATGGAAGAGTGAACAGAAAGAAAAGTGAAAGTTGTCTTCATAAAATCATCATTATGGAATTTACAGTGTTTCCACTTCCACAGGTGGAAGCTATTTGGAGAGCTGTCGGTAAAGCTGTAACCTAGTTTGAGTCGAGTAGATCAGAGGAACATAAGACGCGTTCCTGACAAGAGTGGATCTGCGTCTTCGGAAGGAGCTCACGGAGACTGTCTGAGCACCGGGGCGTTAATTAAGTCGTGCAACGCGTCGGCGTCCTGGAATTCACTTCTGCTCCGGAAAGTTTATCAGAAAGTTGCTAGATAATATGATTCTGTCTTTGTTTTAAGGGCTATGGACGCTGGAGGGGAGATGCAGGGAGGGATGGCCGTCCACTAGGTGGCGATGACCATTCAGATGGAGGTCTACTTTGAGAGCTGGGTGGCCGACTTGAAAATCGCGTCCGTCTTCAAACCAGTCCGACTCCAAAAGACCTGGTGGATGCAACTTTCTGGGGAGTCTGGGGAGTGACCCACCTGCACCTCTCTGGGATACCAGACAGGGTGCTATCTTGACTATAGGCCAAGCATAGCACAAAGGTTTCCAGTTCAAAAACAGCAGCCGCCAGCTTGGTCTTGTTCTCCTCATAAGACAAGGATTTATGAGGAGAGTACTCAAGTTTCCTCCCAAAGACCAAGCATATGGTTCACTGAGCTTGTTGGCGGTACCAGAGCCCATATATGGGCTCCCAAAATTTTCACCACTCGAATTGGCCACTTTCCAAACCCTCCTGGTGACTTTTATTTTCAAAAGCGACACATTTAAAGACTTTTTTGTCCTGTGTTTTTGAGAAAACCTTGTAGTGCTGCAGTCTACAGCAGGCAACTGCTCACGCCAGGGGCCCCTCTGAGGCGTCGGCCTCACTCTCTGAAGTACCACAGCACAGAACCTTCTGCCATCTGAGACCAGTGTCCATGACGCCACCCCACATCCTGACTAGTTGAGTGACGTTGTTAAGCTAACTGATGACGTAAAGGTTGAGGATTAGCTGCCGATAGCTACTGTCTCCCCCCATGTACCTAAAAAAGTCAAATGGATAGTTCATGCGGAGCTGCAACTTTTTGAAGTGGAGCGACAAATGAAGTCAGGCAAGATGAGTCTCCAGTCTGCAGAGGAAGAATTCGACTGTCCAGATGCCAACGGCTCACTCATCCACCGACTGGGAGCCAAGACTCAAACCAACCCAAAAGACCATACCCTGCTTAAGTAGGAAAACCCACACTGGAATTGCTTGCAGTCACAGTTTAATACTCCTCTCTCAAAGCCCGTCCTCCCTTGTGGGTAGACACACAACCAAGTACATGCTTTGAAAACACATCCTCTTACGTCAACACACTCAGCATTTGGTGTTCTGTGGCTCTGTTTTCTGTGGACAGTAGTTAGAAAAAGCCATTGTTTGCTTCCTCCCCGCAGCACAACCATAATAGACACAGTGGGATCTTTCACCGGCGCTGACTCGGCACCACCTCAGCCTGACTCTGCAAAACTGGCTTCAGCTTCCCTTTCTAATGAACTTCTGAACTCAATAAGACCGTTACATTTTTTTTTTGTTTTTCTTTCAGGGGGAGTCAACTGTTGTGTTTTGGAATTGTGATAAATGACTGTGTCACAGCGGAAGAAGTAAAACTAAAAGACCACGTGAAAGAAAAAAGTGTGCCTCTGTTTTAGAGGTAATTGGTGGTATTTGTTCGAGTGCAATGACACCATCTATCTTGTGGCCATTGTGTTCTACAATGTGGGGTTTTGCAGTAACAAACGGAAGTGTCCAGGAGCTACACAACTTTACACACCACAG
Organism: Synchiropus splendidus; assembly: GCF_027744825.2. Classification (NCBI taxonomy): domain Eukaryota; kingdom Metazoa; phylum Chordata; class Actinopteri; order Syngnathiformes; family Callionymidae; genus Synchiropus; species Synchiropus splendidus. The sequence continues at coordinate 9,694,210 of NC_071349.1, read as the reverse complement.
TCAGCAAAAGAAGAAACAAAGCCCTGTGGCATCTGACAGATGAACGTCATTGATCGAGTGTGTTGCATCAGATGAGTTCATGACAGTTTAAAAATGCTCAGTCATTTGCACAAACATTTGAATTTCTCCAGACAAATGAACCGCTCAATCCGATTCTGTGAAGGGATGTATAACTGCTTCCACCATGACGTTTAGGTTGGAATCTCCTTCCTCGGTACATGCAGCTCCACGCTGCCCCGTGGGGATTTTTCAGGCTCTGCGCTCAACCTTCAGCTGGCATATTTGCAGATGGTGACCGAACTCGCAGGTGAAAGAGCTGAACTGTTCATCCATTAATCCCGGTGAGACTCCCTCGTACCAGAACAGCCCATCGGGTTGCTGCTTCTTTTCCGTGTCATTGTTACTTCGGACCCCAAAGGTTTAAATTGGATGAAAATTTCCCTTGTGTTGTGGAGCCAAGCAGCAAGAAGGACATGAATTAAAGTGAAGCTCTAAAACTTTAATCCAGGAAGCGAGTTTGCCCACAAACTCGTGTTCTTCTCACATCTCTACTTGATCCTGGTGGGCTGTTCAGGAACTGTCTAGGATGCTGGCTGAAGTTTGACTTGCCCAAAATATTGGACGGGAAGAGACACATATTCTGCTGCATAACTGTTTCAGCTCTGTGGCTCTCGCAGCAGATCACCACACCGTGATGGGAAATACAAGGTCTTAGAATTGAGAAAGCAATTGTTATTGTGTCTTTCAAAAAAGGGTTTATTCTTCATTTTTTTATGCAGCTGAATACCAATTTATTTCCCTGGATGTGGCTCAAATATGATCCAGTTACAGCGTTTCAGTCTCACAAAGTTGAGTTGAGAGTAAAAAAAAACCTATAAACTGCCTACTAAATAACCTGATAAAACGACTACATAGAACCCTGAACGCATTAGATACTTTCACATTCTCTTCAGAACTATTGGAGTCACGACCGTCTCTATTGAAACCAAAGCTATTCTGAAGTGATTAAGCAGCATACTCGCGACTGAAAAACCAAATGATTTCCTATAGCAGTGTGTTGCATTTCATCGTGGCAGGATCTTGTTTCACACTCGACTGCGCAATGTGAAGGTTGTTATGGATTCCGATGATCACAGCGCAGCGATCATGAGAGGAAATTTGAGAAAGCTCGACAGAAGACCTGGGAAAAGAGCCGCCCTGGGGCCTCACAGGGGCCTCTTCTATGTTGTAATAATCGATCAAATTTTCTCCGTATTGTGAACAATATTTCATGTGTTTGTTGATCTGCTTCACCGCGACCGTTGCAGTCATTTATTTTCATATGCATACCGCAAACAAAAATAAAATAAAAACGTCTGAGATGCCGTTTACAGTTTAACTGAAATTTAAATTCGATGTATTATATTTGTATTTTCAGTCCAGTGATCGCAGTAGCAGATAAAGAGATGTAATTTTATTAACATTCAGTTGGCAGTGTAGCAGTAATGGACTTTAAAGCATTATCAAGGCCTTTGTATCGGATCCTTATGAATAACAAGTCAGTAATGAAGAACCCACCGCGGACGACAGCGGCTGATAGCTGCGAAGCCGACCCTCGCGCTGCGTTGGAAACAGAGAGCTTCATTCATTTTTCACCAGTCCTGCTTCTAACAATTTCCATATCTGGTTGGGCAAAACATGTTTTCGCTGAGACAAGGTGACGTCTCTGCCTGCGCTTCTCCAGCTGCTTCGACCCCGGCTGTATGATTAGCCGCCGTGGGACTTTATCAGAGCACAGCTATTGATTGCGGACCACCCTAATGAAGGTGACATTTCAACCCGCCCTTCGTACCCATGCTATAGATTCCCCAGCGATCGGGGCGCTTACAGAGAAACTGAAAATAATTGATGCAACCGATGAGCTTCGTCCTGTTTCTAGCTTTCATATTTGTGGTTTTGCATGCGAGGTGCAGGGTTGGGCTGCAGCATGTAGTATGTGAAGCCACTTCCTGGTTGACGTTCTCCATTTTCAAAAACAAACTGAGGTCAGATGGTTTGGACACGTGGAGAGGAGAGACACGGGTTAAAGTTAAACTGGTTTGTTGAATCCAACCATGTCTCCGGATGGTTCCATCAAACCCAACTCTCCCAGGTCAAAGAACTTCACATTTTACGTTTGTTTTCATCTGTGTGATGGTGGCTCAGGGGACCAGACCCAAGTGCTAAAATCATTGTCAAGGAATACAGAACACTCAGACCAACAAGACTGAGGTACACAATAATTTAGTGAACAACAACCAAAACGCAAACATGAACAATAATGGATGTTGTCACCAAATCCTGGAGCAAGAAGACAAACACGCAGGGACTGGGGAAAAACCTGAGAACAGAAAATGGGCAAAGAAGAAAGAAAGTCAAGCCTAAAAGCAGGGAGAACAAAAACACACTCTGTAAAGCGCAAGAGGCCCAAAGAACAGAAAATGTTTGGTGGTGGAAATACTCACACACACGAGGAAGAAAAACCAAAGAAAGCAAAATGTGAGTAAACAAACACTCACCCGAGAAGAACAAACTAAAAAAAAAAAAAAGCAGCAGAAAAGACACATGCGCAATCCAATAATACCAACAAACACGGGAAATACTACATGGGAGGGGAAAAGTTTACCGGAGGACACGAAGCAACCATCTGGCACCAAATCAGGAAGGCTTGAATGCGGAATTGGTCCCAGCTGCGTGCCTGCAACGCTGGAGGAGGGGTGACCAGCAGGACAGGAAACAGGAAAAAACCCAACCGGGGAACCACAAAATAAAAGCACCGAACACGGACCCGACAGTCGGCGCTGATAATTCACTCATTATTATAGCGTGATCTCCAAGCGAGGAAGCCGTTTGTCTTGCTGCACTCGTGTTTAGCAGACTGAAAAGCAGCATGTGTCTATGTATAAAACGCTGAGCGGGGAAGAACATCGTCCTGTTTAATTTGCAACACAGTGTTTATGCTAATTCATTTCAATTTGCCCCCGCAGCACAAATCACTGCTACACAGTAATGAGCTCCGCATTGTTTAAAATTCAACAGATTAAACAGCGTGATTTTACACTGCAACCGCACTTCTGCTATGTCTTCACCCACACAGGGAGCCAGGTGAACGAATGAATGAATGAGTTGCCTGCATGCTAGTTAAAAGGCCCCCGTTCCGAATTGTCTTTTCGGTTTGACCTCGGCGCTCATTTTAACATTACAACGGCAGACGCGTCCTGATGGGCGTTTGATCACTGCGACGATCTCCCAGTGTGAAATTGTTGTCGACTCAAATCTCAGGATCATCAACGCTTCTAATAGACTCTGAGTATGAGCTTCTTTATGAGCAAAACACAGTTTCATCGTATAAGAATAGTTGCCAGAAGAAGCCACATTTTTCATCTTGAATGAATTGAAAATATTTGTATAAGAATTTCAATTTTATAAGAATTTCAAGTCCATTCAGAGAAGTGTAAACCCTGGCCATTGTGTAGCAAAAAACATCCCTGAACAAAAGTAAACAGATGCTTTTATTTGCTTTTGTTCAGGGATTCCTCCATGTTCGTTGTTGTTGTTATCATCCTAGCTATATATATATACATATATATATATATATATATATATATATATATATATATATATATATATATATATATATATAAAGAGATTCTATTTTATTAATATATATATATATACATATATATATATAAATAAATAAAATGCAATTCCTTCACTTTCACCTTCTTCTGCCGCTTATCCGGGGTCGGGTCGCGGAGGCAGCATTCGGAGCAACGAAGCCCAGACTTCCCAATCCGCACAAACCTCCTCCAGCTCATCCCGGGGGATCCCGAGGCGTTCCCAGGCCAGACCAGAGACCAGAGTAATCTCTCCAGCTTCGTCTTGTGACTCAGCTCCCATTTCACCACGACGGTCCGATACTGCGATCATCCCCTGGAAGTGCAACCTTATCGTGGTGGGTGAGTTTGTGTACCGTGAATGATCTTAGGAGCTATGTTGTCGGGGGCGTTATGCCCCTGGTACTGTCTCCCCTGGCAAACAGGTCCTAGGTGACGGGTCAGACGAAGAGCAGTTCAGAAACCCTTATGAAAAGACTAACAACAAGGACTGTGACGTCACCCAGCATGGTTGGGGCTCGAATGCGAGCGCCTGGTGGCCGGGCCTTTGCCCATGGGCCGTCCCTCCAGTCATAGGGGTCGGGTGCAAAGACTAGGTGGCAGTCGAGGGCAGGGGACCCGACGACCTGGTTCGTGTGGACATATCATCATATGAATATTATTTATGTATTTCAGCCGTGCACTGACACATTTGTTCTGCTAGACACATTTTACTAGCCTTTTACTAGAGGGATGTTAAAAACAGATATGATGACCATCTCATGACTACAGTACAATTATAAGCTTTCACTTAAATTCATCTTGACGGAGGTTGAGGTTTCCTTCATGCATCCACATTAGATTCTCTATCAATGGCGTCCATCGACAGCTCTGTTTTCCCCGAGATGTGAAGCTGTTCTCTTAGATTTGTGCCGGTTTACACACCTGCAGTTGGCAACGTCGATACAATGATCACCTGCCATGTGAGTGTCTGGCTCTAGTTCCGGTGGAGGACCTCTTCAAGCTTCCTGTGGTTCAGTCATCATCCAACAGTGAACTAAAAGTTAGACATCTCCTTTGTCCTCAATTTTGCATTAGAAAATAAGTCAAAAACAAGCTCAGAAAGGATATTTTTTTTACGTCTCTTTCGCTTGAACATCTCCCCCGCCAACTACCTTCGTAAATGATATGAATTTCCGGCATTAAGCAACCTTGGTCCAGATTACAAAGCTTAATCGTGTATCTTTTAAATACAAAAATAAAATCAACAAAGCTCTTAAAATGGAGGGTAGACTTGCTTAGGGGCATTTCAAAGGGATTGACTTTGTGCAAGTTTAATAATATTAAAAACAACCAGCCAAAACAGAATTTAGATTAAATATCAACAAATTAAACGGAAATGAAAATAGGCCTTTTCTTGCTTCAGGGGCATCTCCAGATAAACTTAATTGTGTTTTAATACCGGAGTCACAGAAACCTTCAAGAGGCTTTTTGAGGAAAAACTGAGTTAATATTCACAACACAGTTTCTCTTATTTACTGAGCCCACGAATGAGGAAACGGGGAAGTCAAGTGCGATCATGTTATCACGGAATGCCGTGGTCACAAATGTCAGGCAAATAAATATCAAACAAAACATCGCAGAGCTCAAGTATTCATTTTCATGAGGACTAAAGCTGGAATCATCATGGTTAAAGAATGGATTTCTGCCAGCTGAGTTTGAAATGTTTTCACACTGCAGCTCTTTCACAGATGAATGGGAGCTATTTTCCAAGGACGTGCCACCTTTAAGCAATTTCTCTGCCGTCCCACTCATGCAACTTGAGACAAGGTTGGTTTTGGTGGGAAGCAGGGGCGGCTTGTTCCTCTCGTGCCCGGTTAATTGGTGACTCAAAATCGTCCAGTGTGCGTGGCGTTCGATACCTGCCCTTTGACGGACCTGTTGCAGCTGCGATCGGCTGCATCTCACCACCACCTTTATCTGTCTTGCCTTGTGAGAATGCATTGTTGTTGAGCTCTTACTGTCCTCAAGAGTGTCACTGCTATTACCTTCGCCATGGAGGTTATTCTTTTCCATTGTCTGTCCGTCTGTGAGCAAAAAAATTGTAAAAGAACTTCTGGGAATACTTCTGCTACCGGCTGGCCTCATCTGAATGTCACCTTTTTTACGATAAATGTTTCTACCTTCACCTTCACCTTCACCTTCTTCTGCCGCTTATCCGGGGTCGGGTCGCGGAGGCAGCATTCGGAGCAGGGAAGCCCAAACTTCCCGGTCCGCACAAACCTCCTCCAGCTCCTCCCGGGGGATCCCGAGGCGTTCCCAGGCCAGACCGGAGACATAATCTCTCCAGCGAGTCCTGGGTCTTCCCCGGGCTCTCCTCCCGGTAGGACATGCCCGGAACACCTCCCCAGGGAGGCGTCCAGGGGGCATCCGGATCAGATGCCCGAGCCACCTCAGCTGGTTCCTCTCGATGTGGAGGAGAAGCGGCTCCACCCCGAGCTCCTCCCGGATGACCGAACTCCTCACCCTATCTCTAAGGGTGCGCCCAGCCACCCTGCGGAGGAAACTCATCTCAGCCGCTTGTATCCGCGATCTCATCCTTTCGGTCACTACCCAAAGCTCGTGACCATAATGTTTCTAGTTGTTCACTTTTGACCTTCACATTTATCCTTCCTACTGAAATTAAATTTGAAAATATGGTTTGTACTGCTCCTTCCATTCCAGTAGACACTGTATTTAGTTAGGGAGGAGCTTCTATGGACCATGATGTTGGCTGATGATATGGTGATCTGTAGAAGGAACAAAGAGGTGGTGAAGAGGATGGAAAAATTGAGGTATGAGCTGGAGACAAGAGGACAGGAGGGCTGATGAAGAAGAGGAAATAGGTGAGTTTTGGGGGTCAGTCATACAGAGAGGAAGACAGAGATTCAAAGAGGTGAAGAGTGCAGGCAGGGTGTGATCTCTGATGGATGAATGGCAGCAAGAGTGAAAGGGAAGCTCTATAGGACCTGCTGTTTTGGATAACTGTAGCTCTGACATAGCAACCGATTCTTACTCCTATAGAGGTTGTGTAGCAGACTTTAGCGTTGTGCGGTGACAAAGAAGGAAGGAGGAAAAGAGGAGGACGACTATGTCTCATGGATGTGAGGGAGGAGGACAGGAACAGGGTAGCAGTGACCAGGGAGGATGGACAAGATCGGTTGTGGTGGAGGAGGCTGACTCTTTCTATTGAAAGAGCATATAAAACCCAAGAAGCGATAAACAAAGCTGTCATGACAGGTATTGTTGTGAAAGGCCATAACTGTATGAAAGTAATGGGCCGAAGTTCAAGGAAAAGACAAAAGCAGATCCCGGCGTGTGAGAGTGAAATTAACAAAATGAGGCCACTGCACCGTGATTGTGTTTTTGAATGTGAGGGGGGGAGCTTAATATTGTCTCATTAGCGCCGGCGCGATGGGATCCAATGACACTTGTTACAAAGGAGAGCAAATGAGAAGGAGAAGAAATTGGAGTGGTTCTCCATCATTCGGTGGGGCTCGTTCACATTGTTTAGGTAATTACACTTCTTTCACCGCAGATGGAGTGAAGCACGGCAAGCGGAGTGAGAGAGTGAGAGCGGAGGTCAGATAATAGCACGAGTGGGGACGGGCTATCGCCTGAGCCACACCAGCGTCGATACGTACTTCTCCTGAAGTACGTGAAGCCGAGCTGCACTCGCACACTGCAACCACATGGAAACTTCCTGCAGCAATACTGCAAGTCACTCGGCTTTAGATGATGCCGCCTGTCTGAATTTCTGGACAGCCGTATCATGTGAAAATGTGAATTTATGTAAGCAGGTCTTGGATCAGTTTGTACATTTAAAATATTTCCTTCCTGTCGGGTGTTCAGATCTTGGCTTTCCAGAAGTGTGTCTAAAGATATTATCTCAGACAGGAGAGTCACAGTGAGGGCATGGTGACCTAAATAGAAAGTGTGAGAAACTGAGCAGGCCATTCTCTTCAGTCCTGGGTGGGAAGATTCCCCACCAGAAAGACCGTGGTTCTCATTCAGAAAAGGCTGGAACGTCTTGTCCGGATTGGAGGAGAGATTCTTCCCTCGGGGTGGAGTTTCAGTATCTAGGGGTCTTGTACAAGAGTGAGGAAAAGATGGAGCTTGAGATGGAAAGATGTATTACAGCAACGTCAGCAGTCAAGAAAGAGCTGAGCTATAAGGCAAAGCTTCCTATGACTCATGAATCATGGAAATAATGCTTCCTTGATACCTACCTGGTGAATTGCTCTGAGCATACCCTGGTGGGAGAAGGCCTCGAAGATAGAAGGAGAGGATGGATGGATGGATGGATGGAAGGATGGATGAGGAGAGAATGATTGACGAATAGATGAGGATGGATGGAGGCAGGGAGGGATGTAGGGAGGAGGAATGGAAGGAGGAGAGGATGGATGGATGGATGGAAGGAGGGATGGAGGAATGGAAGGAGTAGATGCTGGATGGATGGATGGAAGGAGGAATGGAAGGAGGAGAGGCTGGATGGATGGATGGAAGGAGGAATGGAAGGAGGAGAGGCTGGATGGATGGATGGATGGAAGGATGGATGGAGGAATGGGAGGAGTAGATGCTGGATGGAAGGAGGAATGGAAGGAGTAGATGCTGGATGGATGGATGGAAGGAGGAATGAAAGGAGGAGAGGCTGGATGGATGGATGGAAGGATGGAAGGATGGAATGCAGGAGTGAGGGAGTGATTGATGATAGATGGGAGATGGGGAGGAAGGGAGTCAGGGATGGATGGATGGAGGAATGGAAGGAGGCTTGTTCCTATGCATGCAGTAAATATTCAGTATGAAATAACCATATAAACTGGAGAAAAGCAGAGGTGTCAAGACTTTGTTTTCCCACATGTATAGTCCGTATCGTGCCCTTCTTAAGAGAGTTTAGCACCTCATACATCTTCTTTCGTACCAGAATGAAGCCGACTGATGTCAACCACTAACTCCACAGAATTATTTTTATTCACCTAATGTCGGTGATTCATTGGGGTTCTTCCTTTCTTTTTCCAGCCAAATGAGTTGTTTCAGTTTGTACATTCATGAAAATAAGTGCTGTCTCGACAGTGAATCAGGACGCATGTGTTTGAACCCACTTGAACCCACGTCGCATAAACAGTGTGCTGCAGGTACGAGATAAAAACAGCCATATTTCTGCTGGGTATTGTTGCACGCCAGGGTCGATCAAACATAACATCATGAGGTACAACAACAATGCCCTCACATCACACTCGCTTTCAACTCATATGTCATGGTGTCACTTGAGGTCATCATGAAAGGAACATTTCTAAAACCTGTTGCTTTCACTGTGAAGATGAAGATAGTGTGAAGGACTTAGATCAGATGACGCATCCTGTTGAGCGATGGCCATACATAATACAGGTGTTGTCCAACCTGTGGGTTCCACAGTTCTCAGGGTGTATTTTCCAGAGCAGGTAGAGAACAGACGTAGTGGGATGCAAGCTTCGGTTTATTCCAGATCAGCATAACAGCATTGCGTAACATCTCTTTGTCTCGCTTGGCATCGCTCAGCATCAAAGAAGTCAAAGTACAGACGCATTAAATAGAGACTGGACCCAGGGTGTTCCTCGTATCCGATGCACAATATCACACACACACACACATACACGTCCATATTCAGTACTATAGACTGTTCGATTACTGGTTTTCCCTGAATTTTAGGACCTGGCCAAGTCATCAGGACCTGAACTTTTGCTGTTCACTGACAGATATTTCTGTCAGTGAAGGGTGAATCTTAACCTAAAACTTGACCAAATACTGCATAATCTGCGCTTCATCCAACATTACATTGGTGTTGGAAAACAAGTTAACTAGACCATGTCCCTAAAGAGACATATCATACATAGCTAGATAGATAGATGGACGGATGGATGTATAGATAGATAGATAGACAGACAGACAGACAGAAAGGCAGATAGATAGATAGATAGATAGATAGATAGATAGATAGATAGACAGAAAGGCAGATAGATAGATAGATAGAAGGACAGACGGACGGACGGACAGACAGACGGACAGATAGACAGACATCTATTTAGATAGATATATAGATGATAGATAGATAGATAGATAGATAGATAGATAGATAGATAGATAGATAGACAGAAAGACAGACAGACGACAGACAGACAGACATCTATTTAGATAGAGAGATAGATAGATAGATAGATAGATAGATAGATAGATAGATAGATAGATAGATAGATAGATAGATAGATAGATAGATAGATAGATAGATAGATAGATAGATAGATAGATAGAAGGACAGACGGACAGATAGGCAGACGGACAGACAGACAGACATCTATTTAGATAGATAGATAGATAGATAGATAGATAGATAGATAGATAGCCGGACAGACAGACATGTTAAATGATTTCGCCCGCCGTTATTTGAGCAGCTGCAGCAGAGGAGGCTTGTTTGATTACCGTTAAGAGTGACTGGGCTTAATGATCAGTCCCTTTCAAGCATAAAGAATGACATCCACGCTCAGAGAGTGAGGCGCTAAAAAGAAGGTCTGGAATAAAAAGAGAGAGGTGGATGGGAAGGTGGGGGCATCACCACTGCTGCATTAAGTTCAGCATCAACATTAAAGCACCTGAGCGCGGGACGACGCTGTCCCAGTGCCTTTGCTCTAGTTGCTTGTGTCTGTCCCCCTCACACTGTCATTCCGTCACCCCCTCCACCCCCCACCCCCTCCTTAAGCTCCTGGCCTCTTTCTCATTCTTCCCCTTGCCGTCTCGCTGCTTATTATTCATGAGTCCGACCATTAAAGTCAAGTGAACACTACACTCAGCCGTCCATTTTGCCGCCGCATTCACAAATAATTTTCGCCTGGCGATGGGATGGAGGAGGGGGAGAGGGGAGGTCACGTAATTTGATAATGTGGAACAAGTCCATTTGTATGTATAAAGTGATGCGGGATAATATGGCGAGCTTTACAGTGAGATGAAGTGGCTTAACTCTGATACGGAGGCGTGGATTAGGATTGCTTCCACTACAGATGACAGATTGCATGTGTGTATCTTTTTGATCGTGTAGGACACGATCCTTCACTTTTGGCGCCCTCTTAAGATGATTTGGATCCCCCCCCCGTGGCAAAACAAAATTAGACACATTAAAACACTTGGAGAGTGATGACTCCGCTGAAACTTTGATGCTTCAAGGGGTGAAAATGATTAGCGCGCTGCCTCGGGTCACGTCACTTTCAGCTCCGCCATGGATTTGTCTTGGCTTGTCGCCCATTGGAAGCCTAAAGGCGTGTGTTTACGCTGGAAATTCAGGGCGCGTTTTAGCGGTGGCTTTTATTTTTATTTAACAGTTTGCTCTCCAGACAACAAGGAACCTTTGTAAGTGCAGGAGTTCCTGGTCCACCGATCACACTGATGCACAAGACACGTGGCAGCTAGGATGATAACAACAACAACAAACATGGAGGAATCCCTGAACAAAAGCAAACAAAAGCATCTGTTTGCTTTTGTTCAGGGATGTTTTTCGCTACACAATGGCCAGGGTTTACACTTCTCTGAATGGATTTGAAATCCTTATAGAAATATTTTCAAGACATTCAAAGAGCTTCAGTTTAAATAAGGTGATATAAAAACTGGAATATAGCCACCATTGTGATTTATTGTGCCATTGTCAAACTGAGGCAAAATAAACAATATTTTCATTTGATTCACTAATATCGCGAATTCATTCAAATTGAAAAATGTGGCTTCTTGTGGTAAATATTCTTATACCATTAAACTGCGATTGAGATGAATTCATCACAAATTCTCTATTTAACTAGATTAATTTTCTAAAGATAGGATAAGATAAGATAAAGATAACATTTTTTCAATATTTTAATACCTTTTCATGATAGTAAGAGTTTTGTTCTCACCTCCTGAGGGCCACATTGATACAGACAAAGGGCTGAATGTGGCCCCGAGGTCACACTTCGCCCACATCTGAACGAAAGCAAATAAAAAGAAGAGGGAGTGTTATATAATATATATATTTTTATTGAGATAAAAACAAGAGTCTGGTGATCACACTCAGCATTAGTTATTAAACACCCATGTATACAGTGAGTCATGGACCTTTTGTCGACCACATCATGGGCTGTCAAAGAAGAGAAGGTTGGTGAGATGGAATGCGAAATAAATATGTCTTCTATCATCGAAACTGTGATGCTGCTTCCTTTGGTTATTTACACACACATTTATATGCATTAAATCAACATCTGAATGACTTTCAAGAACGTAAAAACTGCACCATGAAGCGAAAAGTTGACACATCCCAGCGATAAAAGTGACCATTTCCATTTATGTCTTTCCTTTATGGCTTTCATCTGCTGCATTTGTTTGTGACTGAACATACAGAGTGACACATTCGAAGTGTCATTTTAATAAATGAGGGGCAGTGGGGATATTCATTTCATAGCTGGAGGCATGCTGCAATAAGAGCAGATGAGAGGGAAGGAAAACATGTAAGCGGCAAATGGTCAACAACAAGATAACGGGAGAAGAAAGATATCCGCACATGGCAGTCATGGCATCAGTCGACGCTTTCACATGCAAATGTAAGAACGTACCAGAAGAGTGGGTTTGTTTAAACACTGTACTCGTTGATGGTCCTCTTCCGCATGCTGCACAAAGCATTCATGAAATTAATGTGTGTACTTGTGCGGGAGAAGCTCACATTTACAAAATGTTTGGGAGTCAGATGGGTTGGATTTGAACCCTAGTCTTTTCTGTGTGGCTTTGGCTCAGCACTTCCTCTGTTGTCTGTGCTGTAGATGAGTTGATTTTTTTCAGGAACCGTTTCCATTCTAGCGCCGTCGATCCAGCAGAGTAGGTGTTCACAAGGACTGAAGTGGAGGACTTGTGAAGCGACTGTCACGTCGATGACGGTATTTTGGGTCTCCAAAGTTGGGGATCCAAAAAGTCCTCTGAACTACAAGTAACCGTATCCGACTTACGACAGGGATCGGTTCCGACCAACCGACAGACATTGAATAAAAATAAATAATAATAAGCATCTGCTGGCCGTGGTCCTCAGTACGGGTGGACGTAAGTTGAGCAGGTCGTAAGTTGGATATTACTTGTATTTGATTTGGTATCTGGTACCTGTTGTGCAAAAGCAACTCAGGTCAGTTAAATTGTTCCCAACGCCGAAAACGGTGGCTCACAGCAATAGAACCACAGGCTTTCCACTGCGTTACACTACGTTTTATCCTAACCCGAGACCAAGTCTAGACCAAGACCAGAGCATACACAGACCAAGACCAACACTTATAGGGCCTGAGAACAAGATCAAGACCCATGAGGGGTTACGAGACTGAGTAACCGGGAAGACTATGAGGGCCCGAGATCAAGTCGAGACCAGACCCATGAGGTGGGGTGAGACCAAGACCAAACTGAATCCAGAACAAACTTCTAGTTTACGACCACAAATAGATAGAAATAGACTTGTGCCTTTGAATTCTGAATTCAGTTTGGACTCAGTCTTGGTCTCTCCTCCCTCATTGGTCTTTTTTTACAACTCAGACTTGGGCTCACCAAGTCTTGGTCTTGAAATCTGTTTCAGATTAGGTGGTCTTGACTATGACACAACACAATGACCTGGGACTTCTGCTCACCCAGTGAGCTTCCTTGCTTCCAGCAGGCAGTTCCCTGACCTTTACTCCAAGTCACTGGTGAAGTCTTCACCCCCCTGGGTTCATGTCCTAATGTAAATGAGCCGTTGAAAATAAACATATGAATCGAGTGAAATCAGCCATGAAAGGAGAACAAACTGTGTGTTACCCGCTGCATAATGAAGACAGTTTTCTGGTGCACATCGCAACCATACTGTAAAGGAGCATCCAGCATCCAGAGAAGCCATTTGAGGAGGCATCTTTTCAGCATGTCCAACAGGGAGGACGGCCCAGAGCAGAGACTATGTCTTGCCAGGCAAGTCCAAGAGATGCTGCTCTGTGGTGGATGGGTGGATGGTTGGACAGACGAATGGATGGATGGACTGATGGTTCGATAGACGGACGGAGTTGGACTTTTCGCAAATCATTTCTGAAGATTATTTCCCTCCATCTCTCTGTTCTCTACTGCTTTACTCTGGTGGTTTAGCACAAGAAGAAGAAGAGCTGCGGGCAATTCTGACTTCTGTTTCCGTATGAATCACCACATTGACCAAGCCTTCTGTATTCAGGGCGCTGACCTCATATCTCCTTCCACTGCAAACACAAACAACAAAACCATCTCTTAATATTTTTGGCGTGCGCAGTGAGAGTTGGATTTATTTCTTTTACTCCTTACAACGGGAATTAACCTCAAACAGCTGGTCAACCAGCGTTAAAAGGAGAGTTTCCAATCTGAATTTATGTATTCGGCTCCAACTTTACCGTCGGAGGCAGGACTTTTAAACACATTTCCTTCAAAGAATGAGGTGGGAAGAGAGAAGCACAATCCTTCTTATTTAAAATAGAAGTCAGCGGTGAGTCAATGCATCTGCTCTTCAAAGAATTTAATAAGGAGTATATATCACCTGCTTCTCCGACTGACAACACACTTGGCAAGAGAAGTGCATCGCGAGGGATTTCAAAGCCGGGAAACGGAAATTCAAAGGGAGGAAATATAACAAACTGATGTCTCAAAACCAGCTGTAAAATGTTTCCGTGACATTTTGTTCCTGCTTGAACGCACGTCTGAATGAGATCTGGAGATTGAGGTTTTATTTATGAGAGAAAAATGTGCTCTGAATGAAATAAATACCTGAGCACAAGTCAGGCGACAGCGTGGAGTTTAAATACTGTTTGTGACTTTATTTTCCAAACTGAATATGAGAAAATATATGTCATTAGAACTTAATAAATTATTTAATAAATCATGATGGATCAAGTGATGCAGGGATAAAAACATAATTATATGGTAATATTGTGTAATTATTGACACATTTTTATGTTTATTTATATATATATATATATATTTCCTCCTTTATGAATGCCTGTGTAAATGTATATATAGTGTCTATACAGTATATTTTTTTAATATATATCCACATGCTATTCATTTTTTTAATTTATTCATGAATTTATGTATTTCCGGATTAATGTAGTTCCGCCTCTACTTGGTCAAAGGTAAAATATAGACCACTTAATTAAGAAATGTATTTTTCCTCCAAATAAAAAAATGAAGGAGCAAATGTCATGAAGCAAAAATAAATGAAATATAGAAAATAATAAATATTCAAATTGAAAAAAAAATGCACAGTTATGGAACTAAATTCATGAATATAAAAATATTGCTGAAAACCTGAAATTAGTATTATTTTTTAATTCATTAATATATATATATATATATATATATATATATATATATATATATATATATATATATATATATATATATATATATATATATATATATATATATATATATATATAAATTAATAATTTTTATTTTTATTTATTTATTTATTTTTT
Source organism: Synchiropus splendidus (assembly GCF_027744825.2). Taxonomy (NCBI): domain Eukaryota; kingdom Metazoa; phylum Chordata; class Actinopteri; order Syngnathiformes; family Callionymidae; genus Synchiropus; species Synchiropus splendidus. The sequence continues at coordinate 9,679,065 of NC_071349.1, read as the reverse complement.
TGTCTCTCATAGTATATCCCCAGCCTTTGTCATTTTTTAAGAATTTATTATCCATTATGAAAATACATGATGAGTGTGGCTTGTGTCTGTGGCTCTGTGGCTTCCATAGAAACTCACGGTCTCTTTCCTCACCCTTCAGCTCCACACCCACCTTTTAAATCAGTCTTGTGTCTTCAAGCAGTTCTGAGCCTCCTTTCATCCGTACCACAGTTGCCTTCCCTACTACAGGGTTGTTTACCTCTTTGAAATACCACTCAACCTGGAAAAAGTGTGACCTCGTCACCCTCTTCCTGCTGGGAGACCTGGCAACACACACAGATGGCAAAGCCTTCAGATGAGATGGTTTAGACTGACTTAACCCTTTAAGGAGGTGTAGAAATAGAGGTAGCAGCGCAAGTAAACAGAAGAGGGGGCAGAGTCCCGGCACGAAGCACCGTGTGTTCTTTCCTTCTCCAGATCGGTTGCATTAGTCGAACGTGGCTGGCGCCTCACATCCAGGTCAAGAACATGCCAGTGAGACTTGGCGACCTACGACACGTTCGCCAGTCACAAATAATCTCAACAGTTGAAGTAGATTTTCAGTGGGAATGATTTCAACCCCAATTTAATAAAATAAGTAGTTTATTTATTTTTTATTGAGTAAAGTCTCAATAAAAGTGAATTATATATATATATATATATATATATATATATATATATATATATATATATATATATATATATATATATATATATATATATATATATATATATATATATATATATATATATATATATAAAATTATATTTAAAAAGCTAAAAAATTATTAATAAATTTTTAAAAAAGAAATGTATTTGAATTATTTATTTCGAAGACAGTGTGGCTGCTCTTGTGATATTCAGGCAGGAGATATCGAGCGTGATTGATAACCTCAAAATATGGTCTGCTAATCTCTCCTGGAAGTTTTTCAGCAGACGACTAGTGAAGGTTTTATTTATCCAGTCTGGGCTGCTCTCAGCCAGGAGGCGCCTCGCAAGATCAAAGGGCCCAACTTTCTTTTGGCTCAGGTTCTGAGCCCATCCTCATATTAGAGGATTACCAAACCCACTAATATCCATGAATGATGCATCAAAACAGGCCTCGGAAGCGGAGAGATGTTAGACAGGAGGTAGAGGCTTAGGCTAATCAAATTAATATATTGTGTTGACCTGAGAATCCCACATCAATCCCAGACTTAACCTCAGGTATCCTCCCTCACACAGCCACGCACACACGTACACACCCACAACTTCAGCCTGGTCTGTAAATAAGTCATGTGAACTGGCTGATATTTAATCTGACTTCTCACCTGACGTCCAGAGTATAGCTGCGCTCCCCTCCGTGGTTGCGCTTTGAACTGCAGTTTGTGGCCCACTTTTCTGGCAGGTAAATAAATACATTTAAATGCTTTCGACAAAGTCTTGAGCGGGAATTTGCGCACGGAAGTTGCACCTTCGACTTGACAAACGGCTCGACTCAGCAGGCCGTAAATAGAATGCAGTAATACAAGAAGTGACAGGTTTCTCGTCTGCGACCTGAATCACTCGTCCTACGTCTCCATCGCCGTCTAGGCGGAGGTGAATCATGTTTGTGCCGCGGCTCGCCGAGGTGCAATCGAGTGATTAGTGGTTCTCTGGCTGGGGATGGGGACAGTGGCTGTCACTGGAGGAGACTACTCACCGAGCACATGCGTCCAAGAGTGATCGATCCTGCTGCTGTAGAGAGGCAACGGAGGCAGAGGAAGGAAATGGAGCTTTGCATGTGTGCAACAGCAGGGTATCATGGTCGCACTCGGACTTCACAGTGGCTTTATCAGGCTTCATAGAAGGTCTTATGAAATGTATCTGTCGTGGCTGTCTGAGGTTCGACCCAGACAATATTAAATATATATATATAAACAAACACACTCGGAAATTACTCACACACACAAGGAAATAACTATATCAAAGAGGAAACAAAAAGTGTGATCTACAAAATAGTCACACGGAAATTTACTGGAGAAGGAAAGTAGAAACAAAGCGAGGAGGACAAGAACTGAGGAAGCGGCTGAAAGGAAAATCAAGCGCGCACAAACTTTAGAATATTCGAGGGAGCTTAAACGTCTTAGGAAAGTTTACCATTACGAACGGGAAGAAACCATCTGGCGACACAAGCTGGCGTCGAGGGGTTGATATCCGTGGAAAGTCTGATGATCAATGCACGCAACAACCGGGAAATGACAAAATAAAAGCATGGAGAAAACGCGCACATGACGATAACAATACAAACAAGGAAAACGCGGACATGACAGTATCGAAACCTACAACAAAGTACATTCATTCTTATACGGTGCAGAATTTGAAAGAATAGTTAACACATTTCTAATAATATTATAGTGTATAGCTAGGTTTAGAGTAGGGGTTATAGTTAAGGTCGTTATTACCAGATAAACTTAAATCCACATCTTGTAATATTCCATAAGCCTTTAGTTATGAATGTTACCATACATTATTATGAGCATTCATGACACCTTCTCCGATGCATTGATGGGTGGATGAGGCATCGTGAAACTGTATTGCATTGTTGATGAAACAGTTTCATGAAGCCTCATCAGTCCACTAATATCTGAAGCCTTATAAAAACATCATAATGAATTATGAATGTGCTAATAATGCATTGAAGATGACACCATTAGGTAAAGTGTCACCCAGTTTTTCTATAATCTCCACATTTGCTTGTTGAATTCAGAGCATTTTAGTCGCTAAAGAGTAAAGTGGATCTGTTACAATACACACAAAAGGTGCTGAAATTATTTTAGAAACACTAAATAGAGTAAGCATAAAGAGTAAAACTGTCATATTTACTGAGCAACAAAGTGAGACTTTCTAAAAAAATTGGCTAACAACTTTGTTGTAATGACACCAAAACAATGATAAAACTATCGTGAAGAAATTACGGACATAAATGTATTCATGCTACATGTACTCTACTATATTTGTTTTATATTTGTCGTATACACCAGTTGATGTAGCAGGGATTCTAGGTCCAATTTGGGAGCTGGATATTGTGTTGTTTCTCATGTTTACTTTGGACTGTTTGGCAAGCTATGATTTAAAACTTAAAAAAGTAGTGCGGTTGGAAAAATCCACCCTTTTCCAACTATTATTTACTGCAGTAAAAACACACTTTTTATGGGGCAGAATGTTTCCCTGTTGGTCCCTAAAGTTAGTTTCAAATGAAGTATAATAGTCTGCAACTAAAGCACCCGTCGAGCGACAGATGCAGGTCAGTCAGTAGCGTTTTACTGTATCGAGTGCTCACCAAAAGGTTCGGGACTCGAGTGTCAGACGATGCTTTAATGTGACCGTTCACAATTACGAGTGTGAACGAGGCTATTTTCAATGTAGAGCAGATGAGACGAAGACTGAAGCAAATACATTGTAATTACTCAGTTAAGAGTAATGAGGCGCTTAGATGAAAATGAGACCAAATCGGGTGATAATTATAAACTGGGAGAAGTGTGCGGACAAGTTGTTAAATTAGGTCGATTTTTTTTTTTCTGGCGGGAAACTACGTTATTCATGTTAATTAAATGCAGCTAAAAATAAAAAATGAATATGTCAAAGTTGGTGCTTAAAAGCACAGGCAGCCTGTAACAAGCCGGACGTTGGTCAGGTCAGCCCGAGTGCACGGTTTGGGAGTCTGACTTGCAGCTTTGACCTGCCAAACCTTGCTGCATGGAATGATGTGTTTCCGTCTGTATTCCATGGCTTCGGCGCCTGAAAATAAAGTGTGGGTGAAGCCAGTGACTCGATTTCAGTCGTCTTGAAACCAGCACAAAACTCAGCGGACGTTTTTCTCTCCTGTCAAGACTCAAGACGCTTGAATTGAAATGCCTGTCAGTCAAAGAAGTTAAGTCATCAAAGAGAAGTGTGTGTTTTATTGAAAGCTTAGAGACGATTTACATTTCTGGATGAATCAATTTCTGATGATTCGCATTCACTGAATCGAGTCATGGTGGCGTTGAGGGAAATCAGAGCGACGGCGTGAGGAGGATTTACTGCCACGACGTTGACACTGAGACATGTGGCTCAAATCTCATAAGAACTTGGCTGGAATGTTGCCCTTTAGCTGTGTGTAGTGTACTCGGGAGGGAGGGTCTCTAGTCACAGATGATGGCTTTCCACACCTCTGCAGAAAAGCTTGGCAAGAAGCACCGCAAAAAGGTGAAGGTGTTTGTTGTTCAAACAGTACGTGGTTTGTATTGGTTTTTCCATCATTCCAGACTAACCGAATCCAACCCCAGTTGACGCCTGGGGGAATTTTGGGGGCCTGAAACAAGAGGCACGGTGTGTGGTGTTCGCAGTCCGATTCAGTTTTTGACTCCAAACTTCAATGACTGTCTCATTTACACATAAATGAGTCAATTGTTGCAGTACATTATGGGTCTGGAAAAACATATGACAAACATGGCTTCCCCGGATGTTGTAGTCGATATTACCCAATCCAAAACTGAGTCAAAACCAGAGCACACCGAGATCAGGTCCAAGACCAAGTCATTGAGTGCCTCAGACCGAGTCAAGACCTAGCTCGGGGGAGACCGAGACCAAACTCAATACTGAACTCAACTTATTAGTTCCAAAGAAAGCTCTTTTAGTTCCGCGTTTATTTTGAAAGAAGTGACTAGAAATAAATATGTGTCTGTTTGACTAAGACTTGTCATTCTGTATTTTGTGTTGTCCCAGTCTTGGTCTCAGTTTAGCCTCTGCGCTGTTGACTATCACACTTGTATCAAACTAGTTTTTCCTTGGTAGTCACCAAGTTTTTTGATTTACACAAAAGAACATTTCTTGTCTGGTGAAGTCAAGTCTCCATTTGAAGTCAAGTAACCATCTAGTCGAGTCCAATCTTACCTGGTCTCCGTGAAGTCAAGTCCTCATCTGTCCTGTCAAGCTGTCTCGTCTAGTCCCCGTCATTGTCAAGTCACTGTCTCATCTTGCCCCCTCAAGTCAAGTCTCCAGGTGAAGTCAGGTAGCTGTCTTGTCAAGTCTCCTCTTTTCTAGTCGCTGTCAAGTCTTGTCTCATCAAGTTAAATCAAGTCTTGTTTCATCTAGGTCCTTGTCATTGTCAAGTCAAGTCATCGTCTTGTCAAGTTAAGTCAGGTCTTCAAGTTGTCGACAAGTCTTTTCAACTTCTAGTCTCTCCTGGTCTTGGTTTTCTCCTTGCCCTCCTTTTGTGTCGCCCACAATGGTTTTTGTTTTGGATTCAACCATGGTTGAACTCAGGTCCTGCTGAGTCACCTGCTTCTGGGTCCAAAATTTCAAAAGACCTCGAGGAACGTAGAGGAGGAAGACGACTGGTGAGGCTCGTGTGAAGGAAGAAGATACGAGTGACTAGAGGAAGATCAAGGTTGGAGGAGGTCAACTTGCTGTTGCAAGTCTCCATGGGAAATGCTCAAAGAAGAAGGTCTTACATGAAAGTCTTGTCTTGTTCAGGGATCTGTCAATGACTTTGAGGTAAAATGAACTTCAGCCAACTGAATTAACCTGTGTTTTAGTCCAGATTCTACGTCACACTTTCAGTAAAGTTACATTCAGCCATACGTGCAGTAAAAGACGACCTTTAACCAGGCCATGTCAGTTGAGTCTATACACTCCAGACTGTGTGGGCAGCACGTCCTGTTATTTACCGCGGTGACACGCGGGGAGCAGACATGTTTGGCTGCTGCTTGCCAGGTTCATTCAACTCACTTGAGAAAGATTTTCAGGTAACCATAATTTGTTTTCATTTTTTTTACAAAACACAGTCATAATTTGATCGACATGAAAGCGAAACATCAATAATAGCTCAGTTCATATGTCATTATTCATAATAATACATCACTCTTTGGCCGTCTGGATGGCTGTAAAGACAGACCTCCTGGAGCTTGACAGTGAATCGATTTGCCGCTGCCGTGCTGCGTCCATACCTGTCATGTTTTACAGGGAGGTGACCCAGAAGGCCAGTGAGCAAATAACAATTCTCGTGTTATCTCGCAGAGGAACCATGTGAAACATTGACGGCTTTCAGGCGACCTTTTTAAATGAGAAAATCTTTACAACGACTGCAGGTGTTAAGTCGGATCGGCTACTACTTAGAGTCGAGCTGCTTCTTGCGCGGTGTGGAGCGGGACTTTGGCGCCGATCTAGCGCCTCACGAGACGGTTGGGCACAACATACCAAAACAAAATATCCCATGGAACAAAAATCTCCCACGTCACCAAAGCAGCACCAGACTGACATATTCCCTCCATCTGGGCATGATGGCCGGCATCATTCATAGGTCTTTCTGCCATATCCCTCCGTTCTTTTGCTTGTTTTTTTTTATCCATTCATGAGTCGGTCGTGGACATGGATTCACCTTTTGAATGTCGACATTTAGAGTGACTGAGGCGCCAATGGGACGCCTAAGTCAGAGAACAAGAGACTTGGGACTTGGAAATGTGAGCATGGATGTTGAGCTCCACAAAGAAGTTCTCTATTTCTGGCCATTTGGAGCAGATGTGGGCAAAGTCGAGGGCCAAGAGTGGCCCTTTTCCTGTGTTTATGAGGCCCTCATAAGGTCAAGACTATGATTTTGAAAATGTTTTGTTGTATATATATATATATATATATATATATATATATACATACAGAGTGACTGTCCCTAGAAATGGGCCCCCAATCGCTCACTGTGTTGTTATTTCCTCCACGTCCAGACAGTATTTAAAATTCATCTTCGCAAATAAGAACATTGCTGGGTGAAGGAGGATGGATTGCAAACTTGATCTGAAATGCAGGGAAAATGCTTGTTGCATTCTCGCTTGCGTGGACTGGATCACTTTGGTTGCAGAACTGTAGGCTGTAGCGCAGCAGTGTTGCACCCTGTTGCTACCGATCTGAGGTGCCCAGTGTCTTACTTTTATGTGTATTATGATATTGTATTAAGCACTTGCCTTGCTTATTACATTTGTAGCAACACAAAACATTGTTTTTTTTCCTATTCATTCAGCAATGATACATTTGGATAAATTTCATTTTTACCCACTAACAAAATATTGTAGTGAGTAGTAGTGCATGTCTATTTATATACGGCCAGCAGGTTCATGCCTGAATGACTGAATGAATAATTCTCATTATTGCGTTCTGTCTGCAAATGAAACTGTCACTTCTGAAGATTGAAATTATGGAATTTAACTGAGTTGAAGCAGCTGCTTTTTCTGCCAGGCATTACAGCGTATATATACCAACTGTCATACAATCTGTCCGGTTACAGTCCACAGGTGTTCCATGTCTCAGCAAACCTGCTGTTTGTTGGGTCTGGAGCTGTGGTATTGGTGCGTGTTCAGGAAGAAGTGACCGATGGGTGAGTGGAGACTTTGTTTCTCAAGAATTTAAATATCAAATCGGGTTCAAAATCGGGTTCAGAGGAGCACCTTTCTCAAGTGGGGGGAAAAGACACTGGTGCACCACTAGTCGGGTTTCAGTGCTTTAATCCATCATTGCTTTATGGCTAGTGTCATGATGTCTGTCAAGGTTTTGGACACAAAAGCAGGAGACAGAGTCGGTTCGGAGTTCAACCATGAAAACGAAACCCATGAGGGACGACACAAAAAGAAGGTGAGGGCAAAGAGAGAGAACTGACTAGACGTTCACATGAATTGACTTGACAATGACTTGATGAGACAACACTTAACTCGATGAGCCGAGACGATGACTTGGTGATGTCTTGACAATGACGTCGACAATGACTTGACTTGATAACTAGAAGAGACGCGGCGAGACGAGACTTGATTTAACTTCACAATATGAGACGGTGACTTGACTTGATGGTGACTAGAACAGACGTGACAAGACTTTATTTAACTTCACGATACAATGTGATACGATGCGATACGATACGATAACATACGATACGATACGATACGATACGATACGATACGATACGATACGGCACGGCACGACACGACACGACACGACACGACACGACACGACACGACACGACACGACACGACACGATTCGACACCATATGATACCATACCATGAGATGACAACCTGGTGAGCACATGACTTCACGGGACGAGAGAAGTCGATAACCTCACAAGACAAGACTGGACTCGACCAGACTATTACTTGACTTGAAGACTACATGACAAGGCGATAAACACTGATCTGACAGCAGATGAAAAGACACCAACAGCAGGTGCAATCTATGACGGGATGGATGACTGGGAGACATAGACAAGACGAACAAGGTGCACACAGGAAGACTAGACTTACCGCACCAAAATAACACAGGAAATAAACTACTGAACGTTCAATCTATCTGAAGAACAAAACATTACTTGCGACATGTAACAGATCTGAGATAGCAAAGTCAATATTTTGCCGGAATAAAACGCTCAATTTCTTTCATGATCAACGCAGTCAGTCACAGCCAGCAGGTTCATGCAACACCGGGAAAACAAGACAGACAAGCCTGTTGAACAAAGCCAACTGAGAGGTGGTTCAGAAAGTCCTCCTGCGCACGTTGCTAGTAACTATGGCGAGCTTGCATCACTTCTAAATCCCACCTGAAGTGCATCGGTGTGGGTTTGCTACCTTGTATGGAGTCTTGGCTTTAATAGCTTGGAAGAAAGGACCACGTGGCTTTGGTGCGTAAGGAAGCTTTAAGGCAAGATGAGCAGTGACGCAGTGGGCTGCACAGCAGGAGTAAGAGGTGCATCACCATCCCATTAGTAATGCTAACAACACATTTAAACCTCCATACTGCACGCTGGGTTTAATGAAGAGACTTCTTTACACCACACGTATTCTACACTGCCAGGAGCGATACGACTCGCTCTTTTTATGCTTGTTTTAAGGCAAGGATTTTACAGAAAGGATCCTTTTACGGCATTTTTAGGGTGCCATTATTTGGGTGTTTTTATTTTTTATTTTTTGCTAAATGGATTGTACAAGGTGCTACATCTACTCCAGTATTTTCCTGGCTGAAATGTCTTTGTGAATTGGGTGGATTTTGAAGGATTCCAGACGCATTTTTGGACTTCAAAATCTCCAGTAGGTGGAATATCAAACTGCTATTTCAACTGCTAGTCCAAAAAGCCAATAAATAATAACAAAAAGAAAAAAAATACACATGTCAACAATATTGTTGGACGAATAAATGAAAAACTAGCAAATTGGAATTTCAACAAAATGAGCTCAGAAGCAGCTCGATCCGACAGGAACTGGGCCTAAAGTGATGCAGGGTGAATCCTGGAGAACAGGCGATAATGAGAGGAGAGAGGAGAACAGATGAGTGACAATCTGAATTGAATTAAGGTCATCAGAGAACACTGTTGAAAGACGGAGGACAGAAGCAGGCGAGAAGAAAATTGGAGCTAACGGGGAAACAAATTGCCTCAATCTGGGCGGCTCGCACACTAAAACTGTAACTGGCGCGCTCTTGTTATTCCGTATTAACAGTAACTTGTCAGAGTGGAATAATAAAATAATGGAAACACCTTCAAGCTTTTTTAGCTTGAAGGTGTTTCCATTATTTTGTCCAATCCCTGTATATATATATATATATATATATATATATATATATATATATATATATATATATATATATATATATATATATACGAAGAATTATGAATCAAAAGTCAATATTTTGCATTCATAATTCTTCGTTTATATATATATATATATATACACACAGTGGTACCTCGGTTTTCGAACGAATCGGAGTTCGACCTAAAATTTCAAGATTTTTTTGCTTCTGATTTCAAACGAAAATCCAGTAGTCAAACGCCCCCGAAAAAACATAATGTGCGCGGACCGATCCGCTGACCCACGACGCGCTTTGTTATTGTGTATAACGCAGCCTCTGTATGCAGACGAGTCCCGTTAGCTACATTTACTGACTGTATTTTCTTCATATTGAGGCGTAAAACCTTTCCTGTCTCCACACTGGACCGTGGTAGAGTGTCACAGGGGAGGTGCTCGCTCTCCACACCTCCACTCCAGGGTTTGATGTCCTGTTGTGGGCTGGAGCTGGGACAGGGATGAGGCCAGTCTGGGACAGAGCGTGACTTGGTTTATGACTTTGTCACAGCCAAACTGCACAGAAGCGCACATTCAGAGCTGGACACGCACCGGGCACCTCTTCACTTCTGGAGAGACCTCACTCACTCGGCAACCCCTCCCACATGCAGCGGCCACACACATAGAGGAACAGCGCACCTGCAGCAGACACTCTACATTCACTCCTACAAAAGCCTGTTTTAAGGCTTTATTTTATTTATTTATTTTTTCTGTGTATTTTTCATGATCTATTTCTAGATGCATTCAAACAATATGTTCTTAAAAAATAATAACAGTTAAAAAAAATACAAATTGCGATGTTAGAAGTAGCTGACCTCATGAGAGTTGTATACATGAAGATGAAGGGCCACACTTGCTCCTGTGGCTGTACTTTGCCCCGGTCTGCAATAAAAGCATGGAAAATATGTTTTTTCAATGTTTTTTTTTCGTTGCTTTGTGTGTGTGTGTGTATTCATTAGCTGTAAAACTGCATACACATTGTTAATAGTGTGTTTATGGGAGGCAATTAATAACCGCTAGATGAATAGTGCACAGTGAAAACTACAGCACAAAGTGCTGCCTCCCACAGAGCTAAAAGGGATTTATGGTTATGGCTTTCTGCACAATTCAGTGAAATTGTCTGCTTCCTGTTTATAATAAAAAGCACAGACACAAAGGGCCTGCATTCAATTATTTGACATTATTTCGGACCCCATCCCTCCATTTCCTGTGTGTGATGTTTGTCTTTAGAGTTGAGATTGGATGCAAAAACTAAAAAGCTAATAAGATTTGGTGTCAGCACTGATCAGTAAACATGGGCTTTACACATCATGCTTTAGCTGTGATGTCACGATCTGTTCCACCAACTGTAGAAGTAAAGCAGCGGAAAGCATGTTGTGTATTAAGTTTTTATGTGATTTTCATGTCACTTTTCTGCACTTAATAAATTGAAAGAAAAGAAGATGAAGACCTTCAAGTTTAAAACCACGGTTCCCAGATGTAAAAAAGTGGCAAGGTTTTTCATTAACAAGAAAAAGATTGACAAGGGAACGGAAACAAAGAGTGTTAGCAAGGTTCACTTCAACACTGAAGTCACTGAATAAGTGCTGAATGACAAGACGACACAATGATTCTGTCAGATTTTCCACGCTGAAATGGACTCAGCTACATTGCCTCAGGTCATGCATGTAACTCTAAACTGTTTAAGACGAGAAGAATTTCACTTTCACGATGAAGAGTTTTATTGCGACATATAGTGGTGGGAGACACTGCATTTTACTGCTACCACTAATCGTAATTTGATGTCATGGTTTATTATTATTGTTACTATTGTTCTGTATTGATGACTTTCATACCCACGACTTTGAGAACCGATGTATTGAAACTGCAAGAATTTAGTTTTGTTAGTACAGAACAAAATATATATAGAATTTGTGTTTGTGTGTGTGCAATACCGCCACACAATTTGAAACACAAAAATGTTTTTTTCCACACAAGCTTTCATGAAAATATTTGAGATTTGAGTCTGAAAGCTTTTTTTCCGCCATTGTATTTTCCTTTAAAATAATAAATGTAATCCTGTACTTAACACTAACCACCTAAAACAATGTAGATGTGTCGCTTCCTCCTCACAAAGTGGATGGAACTACCTTGTGTCGGTGCGGCCTAAACTGCACAGGCGTCTATTCGTGATACATCATGCGATCTGAGAAACCAGAAACATTGATGCTTCATTTACACTTGTATTGTAGTCACACAATACAAGTAACATCCGACTTACGACCGGTTGGTCGGAACCGATCCCGGTCGTGAGTCGGATGTTACTTGTATTGTGTGACGTAAGTCGAATGCCATTCAAAATAGCCGACGTGAGGGTTATAGTTACCACTGTAGTGGTAGATCGCTGTGTGAGAGTGAGATGTTGGGATACTGAGCTGCTGTAACTGTCGTACGTGATGTCGGGCTGTTACGTGCTGCGGTGCCAGACATTGAATAACAAAACAAAAAAGCATCTGCTGGCTGTGGTCGTAAGTACAGTGGACCTAAGTCCAGCAGGTCAGTATGTTTTTGCATTTGAATGAAATATTGTTGCTGCAAAAGTAAGCCGATATCTTGTAGTGGTTGCCAATGGTGGTGTCCCTCAGGGTTCAGTGCTTGGTTCACTTGTCTTTAATCCCCAAGTCCTTTAACTGGAGTAAGAGGGAGTGGTAGAAGGGCAAAGTGTAACAGATGTTGCGATACATAAAGACAGAAAATGCATACACATTCTCACAACGTACTCCGGCACTGGCAGCTGCGCGGTGACACTAATTGCTGTGACAGATTCTGGCGCTTCCTGGTGCAGACACACAGTCACTTACAGCAGTTTAATTGGTTGTGAATGTCGCTTGTGAGTGACAGGTGATCTTTCCTAATGACAAGCCTGACGAACCAAAGCGCTTGGGAGGAGGACTGGGGTCTTCCACTCGATTGGCTGGGCTGTCAGGGTGTAGCGCCACTCCATCAAGCGCAGCGTATTAAAAATATCAGTTCAATTGCATCCGAACACTGTGACGACGGCAGTCTTGGTTTTAAGCGCGAATCAAGGACGGCAAACTTTAAGTCGAATCTTCTGTGACAACTTGTCCTTGAAGAAATGATTAGATTCCACAAAGCTTTGTTGTGTTGGTTGCTTAGGAACCGGCCACACTTCTAAAGTGACGTTCTCAGAACATGGTCAGACTCTGGAGTGGAAACAAGATTAAAAACCCGCCCCTGTTGTCAGGCCTTGTTCCTGGGCAGTGGAGGTTCTAGCCATATTCTACTGTAGGGGCCAGGGGAGGGGGAGAGGTGGGGATCGGGAACACGTAAAAAAATTATATTTGAACAAGACAGCTTTCTGTATTCATAAAAAAAATGCAGTAAAATGTGTCCAAACTCAGGCCCTTCTCACCCCGTAGCCTGTAGAACCGCCCTTGTTCCTGAACAGGTTCAGTCTTTTTAAAGACTTGGTTGTGAATATAAAGGCTAACGTGTCCTTGTCTGCGGTGCCATCTGGACGGCCAGTGCTTATCTGATAAAACAAGAGCAAACAGTAGTGAAATGACTGGTTTCCCGAACCCCCTGCTGTCACCTTGAGGCAATTCCACAGTGTGCACGTGCGTGTTTGTCTCGGGAAGGACTGTAATAAGCACTACTTTGTCTTTTGTGTCCTTGTCCTAGTTTTTCGGCAGACAGCATGAAATGGCGAGCGAGCCGTGACAAAAAAAGAGTGGGATTTGGAGCGATGGAAATAATCAAATGTCTGACGTGGATGTTCATTTGGACTTGGAGAGAGACAGACACACACACACACACAGACAAAAGAGTGTGTGTAGTTAACAAATAATATCATTCGTGCATCTGTGTTCATGTGGTTTCAAAGGGGTTGGATCGAAGGAGACCCGGGCCGTGGATGACCCAGAGCTGGGTCACAACCCACTGTGACACCTCTGCCCTTGCTGCTCACTTTATTGCAACTCTCACTCTCAAAGTGTCAAACCTGTTGGTGATCCATGAGGAAGAGCATTCTCTGCTGCACACTTTGCGTTGAGAGTTATTCAGACACTTGCCCAATTATTATTGTCTTTTTTTGGCAATGTTGAGTTCCTCTCTCTTTGGACATCAAGTTATGAGGTGTACCACCTCGATACTGGACTTGTAGTCCTCTGGGTCTCGCATTTTATAGTTGTCTTGGTTGCGATCTTGGTGGTCAATGCTCCTGGTTGTGGACCAAGATGGTGGTCTCAAATCCCACATTACTGAGGCTTGCAAGCGCATTGCTATGCATTACTATTATCGATTCATTCAATTTACATTTACATTGACTTAGAACCTGCTTGACTTACGTCCACCTGTACTTACGACCACGGCCAGCAGACGCTTCTTATTTTTATTCAATGTCTGGCACCGCAGCATATAGCACCACGGCAATGTGTGCGACAGTTACGGTCGGAACCGATTCTGGTCGTAAGTCGGATGTTAATCATATACTTTAAAGCAGTGATTCTTAACAATAGGGCCTAGGCCCATGGTTCCACCGCAAGCGCCCCCTAGAGAGCGGCTTAAAGTTTTCTTTATTTTTTTATTTTACACCTCTGGGCCGTAAGTCGCTCAGTTTTAATACACTTTCCACATATGGTGTCATTGAATTGACTCGACAGCTGCGAATGTGTGATAGTTACCAACTACTACTAAGTTCTTGAAAAGAAAAAAGGATAAAGAAAGTGATGCCGCCCCAACAGAAAAAAACTGTTCATGAAAGCACCTGTTGTAGCAGTTTTTAAAATTCATTTGAACATTTTATGGCCATACTTTCATTTACACTTCACTCTTCTTCATTTTATTTATGAAAAACATGTTTTATGATATTTAGTTATTATATATTTTTTCACATTTTATTATTTTATTCAGAATTGCATTCATGATGTACAGTTTTTTTTTTTTTACCAATTTTCTCAACAGTTTGGATCAAGTGTATTTTCTTTTTTTTTTTTTTTTTTTTTTTGAGTAAATGTGATGAACATGATTTGCACCTGGTTCTGCTATGGAGACCTCAGGATCTCACCTTTAGGATGAAGACCTTCTAATGTATGTCTAAGTCCAAGACTATGGTTTTTGACCAGTAAAAGCCTGAATGTCCCACAGTCATCGTACCAAGTGCACTGCAGCATGTAGTAGTGTGATCTAAGCGATGATGAAGTCTTTGATGGTTAAACTGCACTTCATTAACCTCTATTTCATGACTGGACCTCAGAAAACGTTAGGACTAATTTATGCAAACCACTCCAGATGTTTCCAAGGGCGTTCATCGCATCTTGAGGCTCAGCATCTGGACCTGCTCAAAGGAGCGCAACAGAGAGGATCATCCTATCAGTCACCAGCCGTCCCAGGACTCATGTTTTTAAATGTGAACACAAAAGTGTTCAGGAAGAGTTGCACAATATATGCTTGGTTTCATCTTCACAACCAGCCACCAGAAGACCACGCCTTAAGGCAGCAGGTATTTTTAATGGAGCAGATGGGAGGCATTATTGCCTACATGTAATGTGATCACATCTACTGTACGACTCACGATAACAGGCGGCTATATTTGCAATTTACTGTTTCCGCTACGTCTCCGGGGTGCAGTGGAAGAGACGGCCATTCAGTCGGCGTTAGAGAAAGAAGGTTTCACACAAATTACATTTCTGAACAGGATCTGGTTTTATATTTTAATATCACAGCTGGAGATGAGCCTCTTTCCTTATCGCCATGACAATTAAAGACAAAAGGAGGCAATAAAATATTGCTGCCTATTGCAAAGTCAGACTCAGAATCAGAAAAACCTTTATAAATCCCAAGGGAAATTGTGTTCGTAACATGCTCTGTACACAACATATCACAATAAATTAAAAAGAAAAGTGCAAAAAAAGCTACACTAAAGAGCTTAGAAACAATGAGAACAATGTGCAAGACAATGCAGTTCAAGAAGAATCCTTCATTGTCATTTTTTCAGGAATAATATTAAGGAATAATCTCAAAATGAAAAAGTCTATCGGAAATTGCTGCTAACACTCTATTACACTTGCCACATATGGTGGTGTGTAGTGTGTCATTGAATTGACTCGACAGCTGCAAATGTGTGATAGTTACCAACTACTACTAAGTTCTTGAAAAAAAAAAAAAAAAGATCAAGAAAATGATGCTGCTCCCAACAGTAAAAACTGTTCATGAAAGCACCTGTTTAAGCAGTTTTTTACAATTATTTTTTTATGGTGATATTTTCATTTACACTTTACTTGTATCTTCTTTGGTTTATTTATGATTCTTTTTTCATGATATTTAGACATTTTATTATATTTATTTTGTTCAGAATTGTATTCCTGATGTACCGTTTTTCTAATTTCCTTGACAGTTTGGGTCATGTGTATTTTTTTTTCTTCTTTTTTCTTAAGTAAATGTGATGAATATGACTTGCACCTGCTTCTGCTGCTGGTTGGACTTTTCCATGACAAACATATCTGCGCTGATCACATGGTTTCATCTCATCTCACAAGGTTTTGGTTTGTTTACACGTAAGGTTTTTGAACACAAATGACATCAGTAATGACTCGGTTATTTTCCTTGAATGGGCCCCTTTGTTCCATATGTGGAAAGTACGGAGCCCTGGAAGTGACATGCATGTGTTTATTTTTTTGGATGCGACATGCATGACTTCATTTTTTTTTAGCCTGAGAGAATTAGTATCTTGAGATAATTTTTATCTCAAGAAACGATTACTTCCTGTAACCACTATGTCTCTCATGGCTTCGGAACTGTTTGTCAACATTGTCAGTCACTGTCTGCAAGTCCGAATATTGCAGACGGCAAAGTCAGTGCGCTTTTAACACTCTGTCAAGTGCCTTCTACTCTAAATAATACCACATGTGGCTCAGCTATACGTATTACGCGTCCCTGGAAGCGACATGCATGACTTTTTTTTTTTTAATCCCGAGATAACGGTTATCTCGAGATAATATGTATCTCGAGAAAAATTTTATCTCGGTATTATATATAGCAAAATATAGCATATAGCTTATCCTAATGTGGTATTATTTTGAGTAGAAGGCACTTGATCAGAGTGTTAAAAGCGCACAGACTTGCAGACAGTGACTGACAACGTTGACAAACAGTTACGAAGCCATGGGAGACATTGTGGTTCCAGGAGGACGTAGACAAAACACTTTGCCAGAGAGGCAGCGACGCAGGCGCTGACATTTACCATTGCGTCTTGAGATAAAAATTATCTCCAGATAACAGTTAAAAAATATAAAGTCATGCATGTCACATCCACACTTCCAGGGCTCCGTAGGAAAGTGATTTACCGCAAAAAATCAAATAATCTCAAAATTAAAAAAAATCTGTCGGAGCGTCGGTAGCAGCTAACACTGATAAAATCTGAAAAAAAAAAAAAAAAAAACTGTCACACACACACAAAAACAAGACGCTCACACGGTTGTAATTGGATTAATCGCTCTAATAAGGGCACTCAATTAAGATGTCATAAAACACAACGGTGCTTTTGAGAATGATTCCCACGAGAGGGGAAGATGGTTATGAGAGATGATTAAGAGACAAAAGAGCAAGTGCTCGCTCAGTGGCGGCTGCCCTTAAAATCAATCACAGCTAATGAAACACAATGAAGACGAGGCGGCGACTGGATGGCTCCCAGTCTATTTTGAGACGCCGGTGAGTCGAAGCCCTGCTGCATGAATGTTTCAGGGAAGTCACATCTGTTTCTGTCATTCCTGTCGCGTTATTAATTATGGAAAGGAAGAGGCAGGCGCATGCCACAGAGAACGTGATGCCTTCACAGAATGGTTGTATACTTACCTATAACCAAGTGTGTACTTAATGTTTTGTGGTACTTTTATAATGGTGTTTTTTTTTCTTTCTTTGTATTTCTAAGGCACAGACATGAGTAAAATGGGGGCACTACCATCACAGGTTTGGGGAGGGTGTCGATATGAAGTGCAACTTTGGGGACTCATGTTTAGCTCTCAGAAAGAAGTAGCCTTGATACCCCAATATAAGATAAAATTAAAAAATTTCCATGCCGGAGCAAATAAGCTGGGCAAAGGTGCTTCTCTTACTGTACTGTGAATGTACTATACTGCGGACACACGGTGTATTTTGTGTCACGTTCTTCACTCTGTGCTCTTATTCTGTGTCTGTTCTGTGTGCTTTTATTTTGTTAATCCCCTGTAGTTTCCTTTTCCTTTGTGCCATCCAGCTTAATGGCAGCGCAGCTGGAGCTCATCCCGTCATCAACTCCTGTGGATATCACCTGGCGAGCTCCAGGCTGCAAGATGGTCACTTCATGTCACTCGGTAAATCTCCTGAGACTAACATTCCTCTTTGTTCCTCTGAATTTTCTAGATTTTTGTGCGCGCTTCAATTTCTCTTCAGCCACTTTCTTAGTTCCGTTTTCTCCTCCTCGCTCCGCTTCTGTTCCCGTCTCCCAAAATTTGTAAGTGAGTGTTTTAAGCTCACTTCTCATTTTTCTTTTTTCCTTCGTGTGAGTTTGAGTGTTTCTCCTCCACGTAGCGCTTTTAGTTGATCTGGACCTCGTGAGTTATTATCCGAGCGTTTTTGTGTTCTCCCTAGTTTTGAAGGTTGAATCTAATTCTCCTCTCTTGTGTTGCAGATTTCTCCCCAGTCCCTCTCTGTATTTCCCGGTTGTTTTGACTCTGGCACCTTCAGTTCCTGTCTTCGTCTGTGTTTATGGTAACTTGCCTATTAAATGTATTAATTTAATCTCACTGTCCGTGCCTTCTGTCGGACTACAAATCAAACATTACAGCACAATCCAACTGCTGTGAATCCAAACTATCAAAGGCAGAAGACAGCAAACATTAGTTAAATACTTAGTGTGATACTGTGAAGCTTGTCCTGAATGCGACAAGTGCTGTAGTTCACTACAACATACCACGTAAAAACCTAAAGTAACTTTGAATGCTGGTATAAAAGAAGCACTCTCTCGACATTAGAATGTATCTTTCAAATTCACAGACATCAAATGTGAGATCTATGGCATGTTTCAAGCTGGATCAAACTTTTATTTCTCCATTGATTCCTCTTCATATTTTGTGTTCACTTAGGTCCCACAAGGCGGAAGTAGATGGGCGTGACTTAAGTTCCCCATATGTTTGTTAGGATGAACGTGCAATTTTTGTGTTCTGTGTGAGCAAGCGCAAACGTTGCGAAAGCCAATCCCTAAATTTAACAAGCACAAAATGAGGGGTGTGTTTCTTCCGTCATGCGGCGCGTCTCAAAGGCATGTTTCATGTTTGACGAAGCTGTTGGCTGAATGAGTCCCACACCGGGTCCTAGATCTTACCTCCGCCTCTCTAACTCCCTCCGACACAGGATTCCTCTTGCCTTTACCCTGATGAATATATTATTGGTCTATTTTTGGCGAACACCAAGTCAGTTCCCACACGCCACGCAGATCTCCCCTATCACTTTCAGTTAGATGAACACGAGGTTAGAGCAGGACTGGTGCAGAATTCCAATACCGAGTGGGAGGTAAAAAGAGAGAGCTGTTGAGAGAAGGAAGGGAAGTGCTGTCTGTATCTGCCCAATCAGTTTCACTTAAGTTAAACAGTGGCTGTGGTGAATAGGGAAATAGCTTGTGTTGCAGAGCAGTGAACAGAGGAGAAGTGCTGAGGCAGAGAGGAGCGAGTGGGAAAAGGGGAAGCATTTCCCAGAGGTTTTTGGGCAAACAATTTTAGAATGTTTTTAGCAGTGTTTGTCGTGGGGAGAGTATCAGGTTTAACGGATCATAAAGCTGAGAAGTCAGAATGTACCAACCATCCATTTATACATGACCTGAAAAGAAATGCAGTAATGTGATTGGCAAAATATTGGTTTCATTGAGGATACGTGATTCCAAACATGAAGAGCTTAGGATGCCCCTTGAAAAGACTGTAGAATCTTCGGGAAGATGCTGCTGTATAAACTCTGGGAGTGAGTTCCTAAACTTTTACCCAAGGAGGTTATGAAATCTTTCTTTTCTCTCAGCTGTCCCTCCAATTGTTCATGAAACCTTTGTTTAAATGCCTAAGTGTTGTATTACCATATAAAAGGGATTTGGTTTGTAATTACAGTGGTACCTTGGTTCTCGAAATCGAAATCGATTTTTCCCATTACAATGAATGGAAAAAAAAAGAATGCGTTCCAAGCCTTAAAATAGGCTTTTGTAGGAGTGAATGTAGAGTGTCTGCTGCAGGTGCGCTGTTCCTCTATGTGTGTGGCCGCTGCATGTGGGAGGGGTTGCCGAGTGAGTGACGTCTCTCCAGAAGTGAAGAGGTGCCCGGTGCGTGTCCAGCTCTGAATGTGCGCTTCTGTGCAGTTTGGCTGTGACAAAGTCATAAACCAAGTCACGCTCTGTCCCAGACTCGCCTCATCCCTGTCCTAGCTCCAGCCCACAACAGGACATCAAACCCTGGAGTGAAGGTGTGGAGAGCGAGCACCTCCCCTGTGACACTCTACCACGGTCCAGTGTGGAGACAGGAAAGGTTTTACACCTCAATATGAAGAAAAAACAGTCAGTAAATGTAGCTAACGGGACACGTCTGCATACAGAGGCTGCGCTATACACAATAACAAAGCGCGTCGTGGGTCAGATGATCGGTCCGTACACGTTATGTTTTTCCGTCTTTTTTCGGGGGCGTTCGAGTTCTGGATTTTCGTTCGAAATCAGAAGTTAAAAAATCTCAAATTTTTTGTTCGAATTTTGATTTCTTCCAATTCTGTGACGTTCGAAAACCGAGGTACCACTGTATAATAGACAGAACTGACAAGCAGAACTCACTAGTGCCGTCACCCTATACGTCACGGACGTAAACAGACATGGCTGACCGTGAGATCCATCTCTCTCCAGGCTATTTCTGACACTCTACATCTTGACACTGTGGAACATATCCGCTGAACAACTCCGGTCACACGCACGCAAACATTTCCCACCTTCACCTCTCAGTCTCCGCCCATCCAAACATCAGTCTCCACCCTTGTGAGGAGCTCCATAACAAAACACACTCTCCAAACAATCACTAATACATCAAATAGAATCTAATTTATCCAACAAGTTGTGTTTGTTAATGTCCAAAATGACATTTGTGGATATACATATCTAGGGCAGATTGCCAGGAAACTCACACACTTCACGCAATCTCGCTTTCGCAAACACCTGCAGAAAACACCCCCCACCCCCTGCTTTCTTCCTCTCATGAACTGCCACGCATGCTTTAACTTGACATGCATCAACACAATTTAAATGGCTCCTAAGTGTGTGGAGACAGCTGATGTGCTGACAGACACATTAAAACACAATCAAACACACACACACACACACACACACCAACTCTGACATGCTGTCGAACTGTCACCACAGCTCTGTTGGGAAGACAAACACTGAGGTTACATACAGAGTTATTTATGGCTGTGTTGGGGTTAATCCAGTGTATATAGTTGGTTTGGATTCCGAAGGGAAAACAGTAAACGTTGGCACTGTTCACCTCCCTGCATGCTTTTATGATATGTGCATATGAATCACCTGTAAGTAGAGTGTCAACACACAGTGACAGATGCTCGCAGCAGGTCTCCGTAAAGTCTCCCACAAAGATACACATGATAAATGTCTTCTTTAATGAAGCATAGAGGAGCCAGTATGGCATCACAAATATCAATGTTAAATATAAACCGCACCGACCGACTTACCTAGCCTTGACTGTGGGCATGTACACTTCGGAAAAGTGGGGCAGCAGATGACAAGCTTCCGTTTTATTGTTGTGACAGTAGTGCAGTGAACCCCATTGGGACAATGGCACGCACACGTACACTGCATACCTCAACACACGCAGGCAGAAACCGAGGACAGATGTATCTTAGAGAATAGTCGACTATTAAGCTGAAGCAATACATAAATATGCGCGTTTTCTCTTATCAAAATGTTTAAATGTTGTTAATTTAGAAGGCCTAAAGAGAGAACTAAAGGGTTGTCGAAATAAAGAATAAAATTCCAGTTGCATCAAAAATGTTAAATTAATGTTAAACTGAATATAGAAAAATTCTGTGAATTCCAGACTATAAGCTCTTGCTTTTGTCGCAGTTTGAACCCTGCACCTTAAACAAAGATGCGGCTAATGTATGGATTTTTACAGGATAAAGAGCGTCAACTGAGCCTCGACACATCGATCCAAATAAAAGACATTATGAGTTTATTATTCAAGGTCAGAACATTGTCGAGTTTGTTTCATGAGTCAGAACCCATTTTCAAAACTGGTATATAAATGTGTTTTAAAGCCGGGTGCATGGAAATTGCGGACCTTTCTGCAGCATAGACGGCACCGCCGCACCAAAACAAAATCCATTTTCTGACTAAAATTTAGTGGGTGCATCTTATATTCCAGTGCACTCTATAGCCCGGAATTTAAGGTACATTAAGGTACATGGTACACAAAGACAATAAAGGTTGGAGTGGTCAGAATCAGGAATGGAAATGTCAGGAGGAAATGGAAGTGGAAATGTTGGATGATGGTTTG
Source organism: Synchiropus splendidus (assembly GCF_027744825.2). NCBI lineage: Eukaryota > Metazoa > Chordata > Actinopteri > Syngnathiformes > Callionymidae > Synchiropus > Synchiropus splendidus. The sequence continues at coordinate 9,656,895 of NC_071349.1, read as the reverse complement.
GACGCAGTGTCGGAGGAATAATGCAAGACACAGAGGTGCCAAGAAAAGAAAGTGGATGACACAGATAAGTGACAGACAGGTGAACCCCACTTTGTTATAGGATATCTCTGAAGGAGCATGAGCGATCCACAGGTGCCTTACAGGACAAAAGAGACTCAAAAAAGTCCCCTATCTTCTTTTTAGGAGCTCATTCCTCCCTTTTTTTTTTTTTTTTTGCAAGGATTAAAATAAGGAACTTAAGTTCGGATCTGGATAACTGTTCAACATTTATTTAAAAAGCTGATTGGAATGAAGAATTTCAATATGTTAACCTCTGAAGATTTGGTACTCACAGCTGAGTTGGTCGTAAAGGTCATGAAAGATTTGGATTGAAAGTAAATGTTTCAAAGATCAGGTCCAGAGAGTCTGAGCCAATCTGTCTAGATTTCTACACCTTTGGAAAAAAGCTTCACACTGCGCCAAACAGATTGTGAAGCTATTTTTTTTTTTTTTTTTTTCACAAAGCACCTTAAGAAGAATAAATAGCAGAGGCTTTCACAGCTATGGAATAAAAGTGTGTCTGTCGGTGAAGACAAACTTGCACCTCACGCTTGTTCAAGTTCTCACTGCCTTTATGTTGTTGATACAAGATGCTGCAGGTGCTTTTACCCTTTTGTGTTTTCGACTTTCTTGCTTGAACAAAGCAAGAATGAGCGCCCCAATAAACAAGTGCCACTGCAAAAAAAGTCACGATTGCTGGAAACAAAAATGTGACAAAACGGGGACAATGGTGAAGCTCGGTGCTAGTAGCCGGAAGAAAACGTGTTCAGGGCTGATGCAACTAGATGCTTTGCGTATTGCATGTACTCCAAATCAATGGCCGATCTCAGATTTCGGGACACAGAAACCTTCCTAGCTCTCTTCCATAAAATACCAATGTGTTCCGAGGACACATATAGTGGAACCAGGATATGTCGGTCACTCTCTGTTGGGGATACAAGGGAGTGCAGGGTACAGGAACCCTAAATACAGCCCACTATAGGCCCAATCCTATTGAGAAATGAATGCCTCAGGGTTCGGGCTGAAAGAACCAAGTCACAGACTGGCAACACTGACCAAAGTCACGAGGAAAATAATCTCAACCAGGGTGCCTCAAGGTACAGTATATTGCTGGCCTTTTGAAACTGGGAGAAGACAATGCGGTTGAAGTCATGTCTCTCTTACATCTGGGCTGGTTGTGGACCTAGGGAAGAGGGTGAATTCCATGGCTCCCCTAAGTCGAAGGTTTGACTCTCCTATCTTGCCGATAAGTGCAGATAGATTGCCAGGAATACTGAGGATTCACTTGCTATAAAACAACAAGGAGGATTTGTTTCCGACAACCCATCCTCAGTCCCATAACATACTTTTTTGGCATTGGGAAAGTGGATTTTGGGTCCTGTGCTGACACCAGAGGAAGCCTTCAGCGTTTCACGTTGACACATTCGGCTTTCAATTAAAGCATATGCCCCAACTTCTGCTATATAAACTGTCATGGGCAGGGCGTCACAAAAAGAGAGATAGAGGTTGGGGTTAGGTGGATGGAGCATGTAATGATGTTTTCAATTGCTATTTGAAGCCCCTCAAACAGCTGTTTATTTCAGTCACGGTGACTGAAAATAAGTTGAAAAGTTACGGATGGATATGGATGAAATTTTCAGGGGGTTACGGAAGATTCATTCCATTCCATTTTGGGATCTTTTTTTCCATCAATTTCAGCCATTCAGTACAAGATATAGCGCTATATAGTGCTCCCTAGTTCAATTGCCGGTGAGGGAATTCAGTTTTGGTTCTGTAAAGGATTCCTTTCTCCTGGAGCTCTGCTCTCTCTAAGTGCTTTTCTAGAACTGGTAGTTATTCTGTCAAGCAAATGCAGCTGAAAACATTTCACGATAAAGGCCATAGAAATGGGATGACACCACAGTACAGTCCTTTTTCTGGCACAAACTGAGTCTGCATATCAACACACATTTTCAGAAATGGACATCTGCCTTTTTTGCTGAGTCAGCTGAAAATCTGTTCTGTCTTGGGAAGTGCAGAGTCGTGTAAATTGTGCCCTTAGACATCAACCATCTGCTCGTCATGAATGCCCCCCACTGTCTTTCTGCCCCGAGACATGTATAAAGGGATCTCCGTTCAATTTAAGAGCATTGGTTGTCTCTAGTTTTCAGTACGGATAGTTCCGGGGAAAACTGGGGCGTGCCGAGGTTCACTTTACACGACTTACTGGGCGCAAAAAACTGACTTGACTGTAATTTGGGAAGGATAAGTTTCGCAGTTTGTGTTGCCAAGTGCAGTAAAGAGCTTGGCAGAGCGATGTCAGGTGCCGTCCCATCAAGGATAATTGTGGCTCTTTATCACAGTATAAACCTGATACTGTGCAGCCAGTGATTTATGCGAGCCGCTTCAGCCCGACCAGACTGGAGTGAAAGATAGCTAGTTTATTGGCAGCCAGACTCGCCCAGCTCATCTACTGTTACTTATTTAGTGGGAGATGGACCGGTTTCAAAATAAGAGCGTCGTCTCTGGTCACCATCATGAACAGGAGGTGTAGGCATCTGACCAATGGCTGGATTTGTAGCTTCCAAATAGGAGCCAGACAAGATGTTTCACCACACGTTGGACTTCTAAAGACAAGAGGATATTTGACTGTTGTGAGGCAACTTTTTTGTGAAGTCATAACAGGGAATAAAAGATGTAATTGCCATAGTAAAATGAGTGGAATATTTTTTTATCACAAAACCACACAAGCTTATTATTATTATCACTGAATTTGAAAAAAATAGTTTTTACAGTGGTTATTTAGTACAGTGGTAGCTCGGTTTTCGAACGTCCCAGACTTTGAACAAGATTTTTTTTGCTTCGGATTTTGAACGAAAATCCAGAACTCGAACGCCCCCGAAAAAAAGCCGAAAAAACATAACGTACCGATCAGCTGACCCACAATACGCTTTGTTATTGTGTATAACGCAGCCTCTGTATGCAGACGTGTCCCGTTAGCTACATTTACTGACTGTTTTTTCTTCATATTGAGGTGTAAAACCTTTCCTGTCTCCGCACTGGACCGTGGTAGAGTGTCACAGGGGAGGTGCTCACTCTCCACACCTCCACTCCAGGGTTTGATGTCCTGTTGTGGGCTGGAGCTGGGACAGGGATGAGGCGAGTCTGGGACAGAGCGTGACTTGGTTGATGACTTTGTCACAGCCAAACTGCACAGAAGCGCACATTCAGAGCTGGACACGCACCGGGCACCTCTTCACTTCTGGAGAGACGTCACGCACTCGGCAACCCCTCCCACATGCAGCGGCCACACACATAGAGGAACAGCACACCTGCATCAGACACTCTACAAAAGCCTGTTTTAAGGCTTGGAACGCATTGTTTCTTTTTCCATTCATTGTAATGGGAAAAATCCATTCAGATTTCAAACAATTCGCTTCTCAAACGGCCGTCTGGAACGGATTGTGGTCCAGAACCGAGGTACCACTGTATTTGCTGCAAGAATAACAGGACAATGTGAACATGATATAGAAGAAAAGATATCATGAATTAAGTAAAATATATATAATATATTTAGTTTTGTTTAGTTCTGGATTTTTTTTTTTGAATGCAGTAAAGGAATAGAGCAATCTAGATTAGAAATACATAAAGGCATCAACAATTATGGCGTGGAAGGGGATTATCAGTTGCATTATATGTTATCTTTATTATTATTATTATTATTTTCCAACACTACCAGATGATGTATGTGTGTTCTGTACCTAAAGGTTTCCACCTACACTCTACCGCACATATCCCTAGGGAAAAGACACATTTTGCTGAGTCAGATCCTTTTCATTTTCACCGTGAACTACCCAGTTAATTCAGCCGTTTCAAATCGCCACATTGTCCCACAGTGTCCCCCCAAAAAAGTGGCCCCGTCGGACTCTTACCAAGCCTTTTTTGGACCAGCAAGCTGAAAACTTTGGTCAAGAATATTGATTTCCAGGTCAGGAGAGATAATTGAGGGAGCAGAAAGCAGATGTCGGCAGAGCGGGGACACACGGGAGGTCGAATTGCGGAGGGAAAATTGGACACGCTATGGTTTCAAGAGCTGACTTTGATGATAACTGGGAGTGATTCGCAGTAATGTTTTTTCTGTGCTGCTCTCAAACTTTCTGTTTATGTGTGCGAGGAGTTTAAATGGGCGACTCTCATTCCCATGCACCCTAAACACCTCATGGCAGTCACCTAGCAACATGTCCTGGATCCGCCGACTCTGGCTATTTCGGAGGCGTATTTTGCGGTTAGCAACTCAAAGTAAATTTTTTTTTGCTTTCGTAACCGTCATTAATTCAACTATCACCCCCTGACAGCTTTATTCAGTCATTTCTGCAGGTTTAAAATAACTTTTTCCAGATGACTGATATGCTGTCTGCATAGTTTATGTGCTCTTGATATTCCCTGCCGCGGCTCAGCCTCACTTCTTTGTTCATATTCCTCGCTGCTCGCACAGTTTTAAATAATTAAGTTGCAATAAATCTCACTGTCACATCTTTTTTTTTCCCTCCCGAGTCTTTGCATGCAGCCTGTGTTTGCGGCGCCGGCTGAAGTAGGAAGGCAAACCGCTCAAGTCCTCTTCGGTCGTTGATTGTTTATCTCACGAATACGACACATTAAAGTGATTGTCAGGATGAAAAAAAAACACTAGGATTACAGATTGTTTCAGATCATAATACGCCTGATGCGAGCAGGAATAGCGACTTATTTGCTGTTGTGTTCCAGTCAAGAATTGTGGTACAGAAACAGCGGCAGCATAACAACATGATAACAAGAGACTGTTTGTGCTCCAGTATAGTTCAGTGCAGAGAACTGAACACGAGGACAGTTTGTACCTTTGTTTGCTGTTTATGTGGCCCTCGTGAAGTCAGATTCCTGACTCCTGATTCCGTCCTCATAAGATGCCCACACCACATCGCCTCCTTTCAATACCGAAAAGCAGTAGCTCTACTCCAGGTCTCTACCGAGTGACAGAACTCCTCACCCTATGAGGCAGACGCCTGCCACCCGTCCAAGGAAACCCATTTCAGCCTCTTGTATCTGAGATGATACAAAGCCCATGACCATAGCTGACAGCCGGGACCAAGACTGAGATCCTTGCCTTTTGGCTCAGCTCTGTTTAATACACAACAGTGCGGCAGAGTGATTCCAATACCAACCATGCTGCACGGATTCGTCGAGCAATCGCCAACCCGGAGAGAGCAATCTATTTTTCCAGTTGAGAACCAGGGCATCCGATTTAGAGGTGCAGATCCTCATCCCAGCCGCTTCACACCCAGATGCAGTGTAATTACCTATTTCTTCCTTATTTTTAATGCTGTAGTTACACTTTTTCTTCATGAGCGGCCCCAGTCACAGAGCGGCCACTGTGAAGCGCTAGAACCCCAGTTCACCCCCTGGACGTCAGGTAAAGGGCCAGATCAGCTGATATTTTAGTCCAGTCCAAATGCACCATGTCAGTAATCTCCACGCTACTAAAGACTGCTGTGAGTTTTACCTCCAGTCACCTGAAGTCATGTCAGCTGTTTCCTCTGTATTGGAACAATGTTCCCAGCTACATTTGAAGGTAGTTCTTCTTATCTGGTATGAAAGTTGTTTGTGGCGAACGTGAGCAGCGGAATGAAGCTGGCTGCAGGATAAAAAGCGAGTATTTGATGCTTCAAATTGTGTTACACACAACACACACACTTTTCGATTTAACATTTTTCACAAGCACCTTTACGGAATCTGGTCCGGCCCAGACAGTGCTGATGTTTTTTTGGGGTTTTTTTTTTCCCTCACTACATACAGACAGTAAAACAAAGTGAGCCTGTGCTGAAGAGATAAACCTCGAAGGATCACTGTGATGTATTTAGCTGGGAATAGCAGATCGCTGCAGCGAGTGTGGGTAGATTTAGGTGCACTTTTAAAGACAATTTTAGAAATCCAAATCTGGTTAGAGTCCCAGGAAACATATAGAAAGAAACACCATGGACGTCTGTGGAGAGTTTGTATGAGACGCCTAACCTCTATGTTTTAGGACTGTGGGAGGAGTGAATGAAACACAAGCTCAGGGAGACTATAGAAACTCCTTGACTCCCTTTATGTACCATGGTGGCGGTGAGGCTGCAGCACTGCTGCTCAGTGCAGCGCTCTTTTATTTTTCCTCATTCATTTCCTGCAGCTTATTCCCCGTGGATGACGGTGCCCTCGCTTTTCTGCCTTGAGGCCCCCCATTTTTCCATCACTGCGGAGTGTAATTATGCGTAATAGACCACACAGATGTGTTTATTTAATGTGATTTTTCTCTTCGTTTCAGCCAAAAAATGAGACAAATATGATAGGAAAGCATCTTCCTGACAGGTTTCTGTGCCAAAAGGAACTCAGCATTGTCTCAAACCGTTTCGACATTCACTCACGTATAACTCGAACGCTTAATAGGTCTTTTGGCAGAAGTCTGCGATCTATGATGGAAAAATACGCAGCGCCAAAATAAAGAGTTGAAGAAGTTCAGCAGAAAGCTATCATGGAAAGTGCCTTTTTTGCGGGGGTGGGGGGGGTTTAATGTTTTATTTAAAAGCAGGAGAGACACTTTGACATCACGATTTTGAGCCTATTTTGAGAAAGGAGCAACAAGACAAGTAGATAAATATCGACTGTGGAGCAATATATATGGGCAGAAATATCGACACCTCAAATGTCAATTTTTTTTCTTTTTTTCCGACATAAATTATTTTATTATTTATTGATGTCACCACATCATACTTTTTATTTATCTGTTTGGAAAAAAAAAGTGAAGGTTTTTGCAGCTCACAACTACTTAAAATCATGCTAAAAAATATTTGACAAGATAGTATTACTGTACTAGTATTCTAGCATTTGCTTTAACTGAAGCCTAGTAGGGTCAGATGGAAGCTCTCAGTGGACCACATCTGGTCCTAACCCTCTGTCTGAGAGGTGAGTCATGAGAGAGCGTCATCCTCAGGTTGCATCTAGTAGCGTCACGTCAAGTCAGGTTACTTCAAGAAGAAACATGCCGATGGGAGGGAGGGGGAGCTTGGTGAGGAACCTGTTGGTAGCGGGAACATTTTGATGATGAGTCACTTGCCAACTCACTACTCTATTATCTCCTCCTGGAGAGGAATATCTCTCCACCCTGCTACTTTTTCAGAGTGTTCCTGGTACTTCAGTGAACTCCACTGGCTTTCCCAAGATGCTACTGAGGCTCCAACTTCATCCTGTGATATGAACTTTGACTCAGGTGCCAATTGCATGAGGGTGTAAGCTAAGACAAACAGCATTTGGAAAGAAACATTTCTATATTCGCGTTGACGTCTTTGACGTTCTGCAACAAGAGCATCAAAGGTTACAGAGTTCCCCTTTGAGCCGACTCCTCCCCCCCCCCGCCGAATGCTGAGCTGAAGTAATTATCAAGATCAGAGATCTGTTGGCGACACTTGGGAAGAAGACATCTGCGCCGAGTTGCTTACTCTTACATCCCCGCGCTCCTCCTCGGGGACCTTCCAGTGAAGTTGGCTGATTGATTCGCCTCCACCAACACGCATCCTCCCAGGTGGCCGACACTTTCTCCACTCTGAGGTCTTTCTAAATAACCTTGTCCCACGGAGTCAGAGCGGCCATCGTTTTGGAGAGATAAGCATTTTGCAGTTCATCTCAATGATTTATTAGGTCAAAGAAATCCCTGGCTGAAACAAATGGTCGGAGCCAAAGGAAGCGGTGCTCATCACTTTGAAGGCAGGGCAAATACAGCAGACAGTCTTGAGTTAGGACAGAAAGTCGCAGATTTAACAGTTAAAAATCTAAAGCCCTGTATTTCTCAGCTGCCTTGTTCTCCCTGGCTACGTTCAGTTGAACACTGCCAGCCCAACGTGAAGAACTATATGCAGTAATTTCCATCTCATTCTGACAAGAGACACACTTCTTGCTACTCCCTCTTTTCCTCACACTCCATTCTAACCCATTTTTTTTCTGCTCGCCGCCAAGACTGTGCTTTTACTGGCTGCAAACACACAGTTTGTTTGCTCTGATTAAACTGTCCTCAAATCAACTGGAGTCGTAGCTTCCATTGTTGTTGACACCTTCACCTCACCTCTTCTGTAGGTTAGTCTCAAAAGCACTGCTCTTCCTGTCACATCTTTTGCCTTGCCATTTTCAAGACAGACAAAAAATAGTGAGGTTTCTGAGGGAGGAAATGGTGTCAGCGAAAGTCATGATGCCGCATTGTTATTGCTATCAGAGGAAATAAGCCAGAAGTGACGTGGCAGATGGACACAAAAGATTGTGCTAGCTAGAATTCAGCCCGCGATCATTCAGTCCCCCTTCGCTTTTATTGATTGTAGCGGCCAAAAATGCCAGATTTTCCAGCAGAAAAAGTGGCAATTATTTATGTTTTCTAGAACAGCATTACAGGAAAAAACGGTCTGCATAAATTAGCTGGTAAAAAGTCGCATCAGTTTTTAGCCTAAAAAAAGGCTTCAATGGATTGTTTTATTTGCAAAAAAACAAACAAACAATGAGTGCAAAGAAAGTACACACACAAAATAAATACACAAATAAATGTACGTGATAAATAAAAATATATGATAAAATAATTCCATCTTTTTTGTGATGATCAGCGTGTAGTGAGCGCTGGTTGTTTTGTTATGGAGCTCCTCACAAGGGCGGAGACCGACGGATGTTTGGATGGGAGGAGTCTGAGAGGTAAAGGTGAGGAATATTTGTGTGTGAGTTGTTTCGTGGCTCATTATTACAGCCAATTAAAACAGTAACTGCTGAGTGTCAGAAATAGCGTGGAGAGACTTGGATCTGGCGGTCCGCCATGTTTGTTTACGTCCGCTCAGTATAGTGTTCGGGCGACGCCGCGCTGCACTAGTGAGTTCCACTTTTTTGTTCCGTCTATTATACAATTCTATCATGGGAATTTGGACATTTAGGAATGGACTCAGAATTGTTTTTATTTGTATTTTTGCTCTATTTTCTTATCATCGGTCAATTACAAATCTCATTTTTTGACCCATTTTGGTGAGTTTTCTACAGTTTTAAAAGGAGTAGAATTTATTTTTGCCATTTTCAAAGGACCATGAGGTAGGCAAAAACTCTGTTTTTTACAGAATACTGGGAATACTCTTTAAAAAACTAAGGGTTTGCCTACCTCATGGTCCGTTGAAAAATGGCAAAAAATAGAATAATTCAATAAAATAATGTAAAAAATAGATTTGTAATTGATCGATGATAAGACAATTGATTTTCTCAAAAAGACACATATACATTTTTGAGAGACATACCATTCTGAAAACCTCATATATATGGCTAGTTGGTATAGGTTTGGTTTTGTGCACGTTTTTCTGAGTGTTGATTTTCGTTCAAGAGACTTGTGAAAGACTAAATATGAAGAATCTAAACTCTCCATGTTCTCCATGAACTAACTCAAATAAATATGTTGTCAGAGTCCTTGTTAATGGTCATAAATGAGACCACTATTCTGTATTAATGGCACTAACTTTGTGGACGTTCGGCACCAAAGTGTCCCACGTCAATAAATGCACCACAGTAGAGCAGCAGAGGAAGCAATAAAACTTCACCAGGCAAAGAGACTTGTAATTGTTTATCGATCTATATCAAGAAGCACAAAGCTTATCTGTGAACAACAACTTATTCCAATAAAGGCAGACGAAGAAGAAACCTAGGGGGGAGGACTCTTTAGGCATACAGAATCGCCCGCACGCAGACGGAATACTGACAGGGTTACGTCCCTGCTTTTCATATGGCCCTTTTTTTTTTTTTTTTTTTTTCAAAACAAGGATGGCCTGCAGAGAAGAATATGGTGACTACTTAAACACACCTTCAAATCAGGTCAAAGGAAGAGCTGTCGCCATGGTAACAAGTGACATTTGATGTAGTAACAGTCAAACAAGAGAATAAACAGGGTGTCTCTCAGGTTTCACAGGCGAATGTCCCAAGCTGGTGTTTGCCGGCTCTATTTCCCAGACACATGGCCTTGTGATGCTTTTTAAAAAAAATTGGGAAGTGACCCTGTACATCTCACAGAAACAGTGACATATAATCTGACTTGTGAAATCCATCCCTGCAGCCCAAGGTTTCCGCCGCACAGGCAACAGCGATTCTATGCCGCGGTGGCGAGGTTGCCGATATGGAAGTCACCAGGAAGGATCCCAACATGATGTCCACATTACTTCAACTTGCTACTCTTGATGCAGAGGTGCATCCAGTCTCCCAGATGTCTATCTGCCCAAAATATGTGGGGTGCAAATAGGAACCCAGGTCGACTATTATATAAAGTTTGGTTATGGGTACCACTCACCTTTTAACCAATACGGTAGTGATACGTGATAACTGTGAATCGGTTTCAGTAGTATGCGGCACCAAGTTTTGGTATCTTCCTGTCTGTTTGCGAGGTGTGTATGGCAACAATCTCAAATGTTCTCACTGTAATTTGTTCATAAAACATTTAGGCGATGGGTTGCTAGCGGTGCAGAATGCCGAGTTGTCGCTGTAGATATGACGCAGGTGCTTCCACCAAAGTACTTCCCAAGTATATTGCAGCAAATGCTTTAATACTTTCAAGTGCTTTCAGTCAGCTTGCGTTGTTGACTTGTTGACCCCAGTGAGGTCAGCATACAATCCTGTGTTCACGTCCAGCATGGCAACTGATCCACTCATCCTCACAGCCACAAGGACGTGTTCAAGTGGAGTCAAATCATAGTACTATTTCATTAAGCCGCAACTCGGTAAACTCAAATTGTACTCGGTCGTACCGAAGCAATTCAGTGGCTTCCAAAAACGTACCCAGTTTGGTATCTATCCCGAACCAAGAGGTCAACCTTTTCCTAAGCTCTTTCTCTCTGTAAAAATGCAAAATGTTCTATTCGTTTTCCATTGTTTTAAAGGTTTTGCATGGAACATGATGTGAAATTTTGCTTTTCACAACATACATTTGAATATCTTTCAAGATATTCAAAGGGTTGTTATGATCGACGAATGGAGCGGGACCCAAGTGCTGTGATGAGGAACTCACAGGAGACTAGCTGTTGAGCGAGTACAATCTTGAATGTAACACCACAATAAAACCAGAACAGAAAGCCTCACCGAACCGGGAGAAACATAGCAAAGTCAAAATGTCCAAAACGAAAGCGTCACCATACCAAACAAGAATAAGAATAAGAGTCCAACAACAAAGTCCGTCAAACAAACAGAGACAAAACACAATGAACAGCAATAACAAATCACAGAACAAACACGCGGAAGCATAGGATGAAACAAAACATAAAGCAATGAACCAAGCGAGCAAAAAATGCGAACGAATGAGGAGAGCCAATTCACCACAATGAGCAAGGGAAGTCGACCTGGCACACGTGACTGGAGTCAAGGTGCTTATGAGCTGTTGATGCGGATTAGATGTTTGATTCCAGCCGTGTGCCATAAACCTAGAAACAGAGAGCAAAAAACGGAAGTTACAATAACCAAAATAAAAGTGAACCATGACATGTTGTTGTTGTTATTGTTGAGTTCCACTGATATTGAATTATGTTGTTGTTATTATTATTATTATTATATTATTATTATTATTATTATTATTATTATCCAGTAGTAGTAGTAGTAGTAGTTGTAGTTGTAGTAGTAGTAGTAATCATAACCGGCTAGTACTATAACTACTACTATTACTACTAATAATAATAATATTATAATAATAGTAATAATAATAATAACAAAAACAACAACAATAATAATAACAACAACAACAACGACAATAATAATACTACTACTAATAATAATAATAATAATAATGACATACTTGAATTATTGCTACAAGGTTCATCCATATAAACACAGTTACTCTGAAAAAACAGACTGATGTGTGGGGATTATCTTATCACATATATGAATGTTATTTAAAACAATGTATCACTTGACAAATGATTTATGTCATCTAAGCCTTGGTTGTCAGTCAATCATCCGCACTGTTGCCATGACTACAATGCAAGAAAAAAACCAGCAACATCTGTAGTGAAGGCATTTGTCTGAGTGAGGAAGAGATGGAAGCGAATGAGTGAGAGCTCATTGCGTGATTGCTAGCAACTCTAAGGATGTGCTGCCCAAAGGCTGCGATTAAGCCTTGTCAACCTTGGCAACGCAACAACGTCAATAGTGTGAAGAATCACGCTCTATAGCTCCCCTGCTTCTGAGGCGTAGCATCGCTCGCACCAGTCCCACACAACTCTTTCCGCACCTTATTCCTCCTTTCATCGGCACGTATGGCATAATATTTTATAATCCAATAATACGCCTGGAATCTGATGATATAGTCGCTAATCCGTCGAGAAACGCCTTTTTTTTTCATTCAGATGGCAAATCCAAACCGAGTCATTTGATACTAATGTGCAGTGCGTTGTTAATAAAGATGAAATATATTCATACAGAGTTTTTTTTGCCATGATCACTGATAACTCCCTGTGGTCGCAGTGTTTGACTTCTATATGTTTTTGGGATCAGAATCAAATTTATTGCCACGGTCAGTGGGGATCCCTCCAACTAGGAAAGCGCTTCGGAATGGAGTGCTGAAAAATAAAATAAAATAAAATAAAATAAAACCAGAGTTTGGGAGCCACACAAGAATATACAAGTGGAGTTTAAAAACATGGAAAATACATTTTATTTAATGCGTGTGTGTGAAATGCCTCACAGGAGGCGTAGAACCTTGTCGATCCACCGTACCTTTCATTCACATCCACTGTCAGTTAACTTCCTTTCAATCCTTGAGTGACTCCGTATCGTCCACTAAGAGCCACAGCAGATGATCCAATCAATCCCACGTAACAGGCTTGTCATGTTAAAGGTCAGGGAGAGTCCATCTCAGCAGGCGACGAGCCCCCGACATGCCATCACGGAAACTGACACGTGAGCTTTACGGATCTGGCATTGACGCCCTCAGCCATTTTGGTGTGTACGGCTCACCCCTCATCGATTCAGCCAAGTTGCTGCATCACCTTTGAAACGGCCTCTATATGTGTGTGTGTGTGTGCTGGAGAGAAAAGGGTTTTATGAATAGAGATATGAATGTAACGTATCCTACATCAACGCAGAGCCTTAATAGTGGTCTATCACCATCTCTATAGAACCAGCTTTCATTCCCCCACGAACAGCACCAGGTGACAGACGCCCCCAACTGCGCCACGTAATGAGATCTTGTCCTTAAAAAGTGTCACATTGTCTCAGGAAGCCTGCTGGGTTGTCTGATGAGACGTTCATGTCTGAGCAGAAAAGACGGCCCCTCACATTTTAAAGCGTCACTCTCCCAACCTGCGGATCAATCATACCCTTGGGCAACAGAAGCAGATCAGGCGGAGAACGCCGCGCGGCATCCCGCCGCTGGTTTTTTGTTAGTCAGCCATTCAAGCCGATCAAAAGCCGCCCAGTCTGTTATTGCACTGGTGCGAAAATCAGCAAGGCAAATGGTGTTTCGCTTCTGACAAAAATGAGCGTCGGTTTCTGGTGACAGAAACACGGGCAAAAACAGAGGAAATGTTAGATGTGTTTAGTCGGACTGTTCTGCCAACAGCTACACACCGGTCTGCAAATATTGACTCCATGGAGGACAATAGAACTCATTCATTAGTCAGGAATATGATGGGTTTTTTTGGCATCAAAACGTCACGACTGCCCATCCTCAATTCATCCAAGTGCCACATGCTGCACATGATCTTAGGCTTAAACCCAAACTAACTTGTCTCAGCGTAGTCAACGGACTTTGCGAATGATGCACCAACAGCACAGAGACTGTTAATAAAAACAACATGTCCGACTAAAGTATGACAGACTAAATAGGTCCTGCCACTTTCGTGACATAGGGACCAACAAAGGTGCTCGGAAAACTCAAAATTGTTGCCTATCGTAGCGACGAACGAGGGGAAATAACGTCCAAAACACTGCCATTTGAAAGAAAAAAAATAATAATAATCTTCATCTAGATCATAGATCAAGTTTGGACACATTTTACTGCATTGTTTTATTGCAAATTTGTTCTATAGTTCACAGGAAATTCTCCTAAAGTGAAAGTTTTATTATTAAATTATCATTTTGTTCAAATAAAAAAAAAAGCCCAATTCCAAGATTTTTCTTCTTTATTTTTTACAAATTGAATTTTGATTTTAATAGACAAGACACATGCAAAAGAATATCAGACAACACAGAAATATTAGAAAAATAAATGAAGTTTGGACACATTTTACTGCATTGTTTTAATGCAGGAAATGCTCATAAGAAGAAAGTTTTATTGTTAAATTATCATTTTGTTCTAAAGCTTTTGCCATTAAAAATGAGACACGGGGTTATACACGAAGACACTCCTGCGAAGGCTTCTGTGTTAGAAGGTATCATGGATCATCGATGATGGGAAGAAAAAGAGATGAGGGAAAAAGTACTTCCCGAAAACAAATGTAGAAAGTAGCGTTTGGGCAGATTCTGGTGATCTTGTAATGCTCTGTACTTGTGAAATGAACATGTGTTCCAACTTACTGGACTTGTTTGAGGTGAAGAGGAGAGTGCAGACAGGGTGGAATGGGTGGAGACGGCTGTCTTTGAGGATGGTGAAGCACATGACGATGCTAACATTGACTTTGGGAGTGACTGGAAAGGAACAAATGAGGGTATCAGAGGGACATTAGGAGATGTTTGGAGACGTTGGGAAGATAGACAATGTTGGACCAAGAATGTTGGAGGTGAAAAAGAGGAAGACAACAAATGAGTTTCATGGTGAATGAGGACTTAAGGAGGAACAAGAGGGGTTCTGGTGGAGGGTCTGCTGAAGGAACATCTGGTGGGACTGAAAAAAGGACTCAAAATTATTTAAAATATGCTGAGATAGCTTGTTTTTTAGCAAAAGCTGTGGCATAATAGAAAGATATTTGGACCTAAAATGGGACTTCCCATCACTCTGACCCGTGTGAAAACTATCACCTCTACCATCAAAGGCTCCAACTGCAGTGAGTGCAAAAAAAAAAGACTAATGATGGCAGGAAGCACATTTGCAGAGTCTCACCTGACAGGCGTGTCTCCAGTAATGTTCTCCCAAGTGGATGTGTGCTGATGGAAGAAAATACCTATTCTTGCACGTCACCTTCAATGACACCCGCTCCAAATAAACTGGTCGCCTCGTGCGCACGCCGACTGTAGGGGATGTTATGATGACGGACAGCTGGCTAAGTGCCGCGGAGAAGCAAGAGTTCGACTTTTTAATAAGATGTGGGATGAATTTAGGAACAAAACCTGAGGGAACGGAGATGGTCCTGGTGTTGGATTAACATGTATTTAAATGGAAAAATAAACTGCGATACCACAACATATGTACGAGGGGTCTTCACAGGTCTGTATATTGTTTTTTTATTTATGTGTTTATTTATTTATTTTTATTATTTTTTAGGCACAGAGGGAAACAATAATAAATAATTGGAGGTAGAAAGTAAAATAAAATAAATGAATAAATGAAACTATTATTTTATTACAGTTTTTAAAAAAGGATTCCGTGTTATTATATAATTATTATTATTATTATTATTATTATATTATTATTATTATTATTATTATTATGTTTTCAAAATAAATATATTTTTTATTTAATTTTAGTTTCAAAATAACAAAATATAAAAAAAAAAAAGCCCCATTCCGAGATTTTTCTTTCTTTATTTACTTTTTTAACAAATTGAATTTTGATTTATTCAAGACACATGCCATACAATATCACCTCACCTCCACCCAGACAACAAAGAATAAATAAAGACTCTCGAGACAAAAGGCAAATAACAATAAAAATTAAATACATATAGAACGCCAGCATGCAGGGAACTAATGTAAACATGCGCCAGTTTCCACATTGCAGTCAACAAATCCATATAAGGTAGGTCATGAGAGTCGAACCACTTCTCTGGGATGAACAGCAACTTATTATTGTTTTTCAATGCTTTTTTAGAGGCACGTCAAATAACGTTTCATTTCTTATTTCTTATTCAAATTGGGTGAATATGAACTCTCAGATTCTCACCTCACAGTTGGAACCTTGGTAGAACTTTTTGGACCTCCCTAAAAGTCCCCAAGTCTCGTGCACACCTGACAAGAATTCAGAGGAAAGACAATGGAAATTATTGAAGGTTCTGCTGACTTCACACCAGCTTCCAAAAGAGTCAACCTCAACCCTCCCTGGAACAGAGGAAGGATGACGGTTTGCTGCTGTCTGGATTTTGCTAATTTGTATGATCGATACGACGCTCCCAGCCAGAGCGGCGGCGTGATTGTCTGGATAAATGAACCCGTCAGTGCACGTGTCGCGCATTAAAACGTGGATACAGTAAGCACAAGCAACAGCCCGAGCGCTCAGCCACCGTATTATCAGACACATGAATCCTCTGCACTTGTGCTGCTACAGGAGCAGCCGACAGGACGGCGGCAGCCGGGAAAGATGGAGAGCGTATGCACAAAGCGGGAGGGTGACACCATCATGAATCAGGGTCACGATCTATTGAGAAAAAAAGTCTTCAAATTATGATGCAGTGGAATAAAGTGGAGGCATAAATAGGGCCTCCAGGGTTTGTTTCGTGGGTGGCAACTTCATACTATCTCACAGTGAAACCCGCTTGGGTTTGCGAGGGTTTTAAAAAAGAAAGTGCTGGGGTTCAGCTACCAGTGTGTTGTACGTGATGCAGATGAACCGCACACTTCTGAACAGCCTCTTTAAAGGGTGCAACCGCCACGAGTTGATATTTTCTGGCTCCACTAATAAGACCTCCCTGCATAGTAATAGTTTGGGTCAGTTAAACTCCCTCTATTGCTGTTAGGCTTCTACCCAAATTCACCAAAACTCTTCATCCGCCCCAAACTTTTGTTTTGGTTTTCCTCCTGTATTTCATCTCTGCTGACCTCATATTCCTCCAGATTTCAATGCCATCTCTTATCCATTTGACTGAAGTGACCTCCATCTGATTTGTCCCACCTCAATTTCTCCGTCTTCTCATGACCCTCATCTTTAGTCCCCACCTTTATTTTCAGCTCTGTTACATGCATCCATCTATAGATTTCAGCACTATCCGTCTTCATATATATTGGCTTTTATCAGTCATCAACATCTGAACTCATCTCTCCCTCAAATTCAATTGCGTGTCCATTCTTTTTTATTTCTCTGTCGCCGCACTTCTTTACTCTCTGGCTTTCTATCTTTGGCTTAATCTCGCCGCACTCATCTGGCCCCACTCTCACCGTGCCACAACCCTTCACCCTGTCCACCGATTCAATCCTTTCTTCCGTGCCTTTCAATCTCTTCTCATCACTGCCCAACAATCGTGACTCCTTTCTCTCTCTTGATCAATTTAACTCGATCATTTCACCGTCTCTTCTTCTTTTATCCAGTGGCGGCACAGTTTACGAGAACAATTCGTCCTTAACCAGAATATTCAACAAGGGAACTGAAATAGGCGACACTTCCCAGACTAGTGACCAATGTGTGCTTTTGTGAGGAAACTTTGTGAGGAACGCTTCCGTTATTGTGTTCTATCACAGGGATTTACATTACATTTATGATCAATTTCAGCACTTTTCCACAAACGAAGCAGTACCACCAGAAACCAACGGGGGCAGTGTTGCTGTTACGACCCGATAAATGAGACACGAAGACGACAAAACAATAATGGAAACTCTCCTCCAGTCGCGATATATATATATATATATATATATATATATATATATATATATATATATATATATATATATATATATATATATATAGCAGTATGATCATAACATTGCATTGTAAGATCAAAAAAGTTGATTTTTTATTTTATTTTATTTTATTTTTTGCTTCGCGGAAACAAAATACGAGGGAGATTAATGTCAATCGGTCTGTACTTAATATATAATTCCATCTTGTGCATTCACCCATGTGTTACATTTAAATATATATATATATATATATATATATATATATATATATATATATATATATATGTGTGTGTGTATATATATATATATATATGTATGCCTTCATTGCGCCATAAAGTACATGTCAATTCTGATCCAACAACTCTCCTGAACTGTCCGTCACACCAATTCTGCTTGTTGTTGCATCCATATTTCATCAGGATTGACCAACTCTCAGTGGCATACCTCCCAGAGGTTGGCAGAAGTAACTTTAATGTGAGGAAGAAAAACAAGAAACTATATTGCTTAACAAAAAAATGAAAAATAAATAAATAATAAGTAAATAATGCTGTAGATATGATGCCAAGATGGATAAAAATAAAAATAAAAATAAAAATAAAAATAAAAATAAAAATAAAAATAAAAATAAAAATAAAAATAAAAATAAAAATAAAAATGCAACAAAGAAATGAACTTCACAATAGCTCATGTAGCTCAGATATAGTCACAGCAGTGTATGTACTGTAGCATCAACAAGGCTCCAGTCAGTTTCGTAAACAGTGTCCATTCACTCTCTAACTTATCGCTCAGCATCTGCTAACACGCTCTCACACACAAACACACCACACGTGTGACGTGAGAAAATGAGCAAGTCCTTCCACTTTCCATCTTTTCACCGTGTAATTGCCCTTCCAAGAAGCCGAGGCGCACGCTGTCATGCACACACTCAGGTAGGACGTGATCACAGGCAATCATCGGTGGCCGCCTCCATCTTCATGCCATCATGTCAAGGACACTTAGGTAGTTAACCACACAAAGTCATAAGAGAAAATGTGAAAATGGCAGGGGCAGAAATAGATGCAGTGGATGGGACTCCAAGCAGGATTGAGTGTGGCTCTATCATAGTCTAGTAACGCACAGTTCTATTGGTTACTTTTGAGATGCGTCATAAACCGACCAAAATACATGGATCTAATCTTAGACATTTCTTGTGATTTGAATCAAATACATTTAAAAGTCTTGTTCTCATCTTCAGCCACACAGGAAGCCATGAGTCAAACCAGGAGCATGTTTTTTTAGTTTTTTTTTATAAGAGCTTCTGACTGTTACAGTTGACTTTGGGAGTTTTGGTGGTTAAAGTTTTTCAGTTTCCAACAATGCATGTTGTGGATTTGGATATGCCGTACACTAATGTGTATCATGTAAATTGTAAAAATAAATAATAATAGAGGCATCCTTGTTTTGTCCAAAAATATTTCTTTGCTGTTAAAGAAATTATGCTGAATTTATTCATTTCATTAAATACATTTATTTATTGATTTATTTATTTTAATATATTTTTAAATATAAAACATGGGTGAATGCACAAGATGGAATTATATATTAAGTACAGACCGATTGACATTAATCTCCCTTTGTTTCCGCGAAGCAAAAAATAAAATAAAATAAAATAAAATAAATCCACTTTTTTGATCTTACAATGCAATGTTATGATCATACTGTTATTGTTACACATTTATTTTATATAAATAATTACATTCACGCACTAACTTTTGAAATATCATTGATACCATTAATACAGTACTTGAGCTTATTGGGTCAACAGGGGGCAGCATAGTTCCAGAAGTCACTCAAACACGCACTGTAGGAAGTGAAGAGGAAAGTAGTTGAACAGACAGAGAGTTCATAATCCAGAAGAATCCTACGATCAACAGCTCAGGAGAGTTCACTGACATCCATTCATCTATTTTAGAGTTATTTTTTTCAAACAACGACGACCACACTGCCGCCTTTTGATAACAATCTGGATCTCTCAACTCTGAGCGATGGTGCTCGTGATTCTTGATGGACATTAGACAGAAAATCCAGCTGCGCAGCTGCAGTCCACCCGAGGCTCCCGTGCTGAAAGAACAAGATTATACTGAGCTTCATAAATTACGAAAGAGTAAACATCACGAAACAAGTGAGCAGCTCAAACCTGAGTCTACGCTCAGGACCCTGCGGAGAGAAAATGTCCTTTCTCTGACCCCTGTGCCAACCGAGTGAATGCTGAACAACCGCAGGGAGCGAGTGAAGCATCAAGTCCTTTCTTCTGTGCTGTTGTGACACTCGCGCAGAAAGTCGACAAGGTTTTGTCTCAAAATCGTTTGAGCCATTGGAACACTTCCCAACCTGCGCCAACATCATCAATACATGCAGAGCGGGGCCGTGGCACGCCTGCTTTCCTCTCTCGACACCACCGCAGTTTTTGTTTTCCAGACACGCACACACACAGCAACACACACAGCCCATGGTCACGTTAAATTGGATCAGATGTCCCAACAGCTGCTCTGCTGCTCCCTATTAGTTCAGTTGAAACATCGGATGTCTGCCCAGGGTGTATACGAGTGTGTCTTTGGGTGTATTTGTGTCTGGATGTGGTAATGTGTTACGGGATGAGAGGGAACATTGGGAATCTTTTGCAGTGAAGCTTCCAGCCCTGAGAGAAGCCATGGAAACGTCACCATATTCCCTTCGTCATTTGCTCATGAACAGTCTTCCAATGTTTGGTGGAGCTGCGATTTGACTTTTGCCATCATATTTCTCAGCCTACGGAGCCATATTTGATTTTCCTTACATTTATTGAGCTTTAGTCAAAGGGTTCCTTATTACCATGGTGACACCTTCTCATCCCAAATCAGGTACTTGCCAGCAGACTCAAGAGTGTGTCACGTCCGCACTTTTATTGTCCGTTCCTTTTTTCCTATTTTCTTTCTGCTTTTATTTTGTTGTCTGCCGTTGTCCTCGTTTCCTGCTCCTACTCTGTCTCCAGCTTCACAGGCAACACAGCTGGCGTTAATCTCCCTGTCAATCCTTCCATGGATATATACAGTACCTGTCAACACCAGCTCCTTTGCCAGATTCCTACAAGACTTCCATGCTCTCGCTTTCCTCCCTGACCTTTTCTAGATTTTCCTCTGCGCTTGAATCCCTATTCAGCCATGTCCTGAGTTTCCTCATTGTTCCTCGCTCTCCTTTCGCTTCTCCTTTATGCCATTCAGTCCGCGTGTGAGCAGTTTTATAGTCTCACTTTTCATGTATAACTGTGACACAGTTACTCCTTGTGTGTGTGTGTGTGTGTGTGTGTGTGTGTGTGTGTGTGTGTGTGTGTGTGTGTGTGTGTTTCTCGGCCACTGAGAGAGTGTGAGTTAACTCCGAGTGTGTTTTGTGTTCTCCCAGTTTTCAGGCTTTGAATTCTAATCCGCCTCTCTTGTGTTTTCAGATTCTTCCCCAGTCCCCGCGTGTTGTTCCCGGTCTGCGTTCTGGTTCCAGCGCCTTTAGTTGTAGATATTTGTCTGTCTGTTTATTGTTTATTTGTCGATTAAATCTCTGTAATTTAATCTCGTGTCCAGTGCCTTATGTCGACCAACACTTCCTACACTTGGGTCCACTCCTCCGAAATCATGACAGAGTGGAGTTCATTACGAGTCCAAAGTCTCTTGGAATTCATTTGGAGTGAATAAATAAATTCCCAAACCAGAGTCCAATCCTTCTAAATCAAAACAAAGAAGAAGACCTGTATCCACGTGGGCGGGGCTACCTGGGTATGGCAGAAAAAACCACTTAACTAAATCCATCGTCCTGGCTACTAAGAGAAGCTGCATTGGCGCCAGGAAGAGAAGCTACTTTGCTGCAGTCAGCCACCAAAAGCCACACCCCCTGCCTGTCAAGTTAGAAGCGCAACGCTATCATGAAACGCCAGGTGAAACGCCTGGTGAAACGCCTGCATCCAGACAAAGTTCTGTGTTTGATGGGCCTTTTGTTCCACCTGCGCCACTGAAAGTACAACTTTTACAAGCCAATTTTGACAGACTCAAAACGCTGGTTTTATATCGTCATCTGCATGACTTGAAATCAATGTCATAGCTTTGCCTCTTGTAACTCAACCTTTCTCATGGAAGGAATTACTTTCTACGTCAGTACCATATTTTTCTGCATTATAAATCACACTTCTTTTCCTAGTTTGCCTCCAATTTAAACTCAGTTATTTCACAGCGTCCGACATGACGAAGGAAAAAGTCTTACCTGCAGCCACTAGAGGACACTCTAGACTTGTTTCCTGCTTTTTGGACTTGCAACATTATTTTTTGTCTTTATCCTCCCTGTTATGTTCTTTATCGTATAGTTCACCTGAATAACTGTTAATATCTCAGGTTAATGTTAATGTAACGGTTTGTGGTTTGTGTCACTGATGCTAGCTATGCGAACTTGCTGCACACCTTTTCATCCTGTTCTTTATTCTATTGTTATTATCATGAACTTCTTGGTCTCAGATTTTGGAAACTAAATATCGCGAAACGTCTTTTTTTCTTCTTCGTGATGGATTTTTTTTTTTTAACTGGAGCGACTTATAGTCCGAAAAACACCGTAACAGATGAGTTGTGGTCTGACCACACCCACGTGGTCTGGTGGTTTAGAATCATATGTGAGTCACATACGAAGTGCAAGCTTTTGTGGACGTGCCACACCTTCGTGAGAGCAGTGCAGTGCCACCTACAGGCCTGACATGTGTACTTCATCGTCTCCAGCAATTTTATAGGAACAGAGCATCTTCCTTCAGGGAAAGGTGTTTTTGTTGGGACAGTTTTGCTCCATCACGCTGGAGAGAGCTCCGGCTGGCTGAGAGAATTCAGGTCTTCAGGTCTGATAGTTCCAATTACTTGAGGTTGAGTTTTACCCCCGTGGTTTAATGCGTTCAGAATCTCTTCGGATGAAAGCGTCTGTTCATGATGTTCATGTAACACAACATCTCCCAGTGTGCTGTTTACCATTCGTGCTTGGCTTGTAGCTATTGGATACAAGGGAAGTGAACAGAGGCATCCAGTGTTTTGTGGCTCTTACAAGCCTTTCCTGTGTTGCAAGGGCTCAACACTGGAAATGTCTCACACATCTCTGGACTGGCAGTCAGAGGGACTCTGGACCAGCTCAGGCCGCCTTCTAGTCGCTGGAAATAGTAATGAAAATGAATGCATGAATAAATTACTTCTAGTACTGACTGAGAGTCTTCTTCAATGTACTACATTCCAACGCAACTTTGACACCCAACACTTGCTGTTGCGTCTAGATGTGTATCACTTGAAGAGGAAACATGGCATCCTGCTTATGAGCGTCTGTTTTTGTGTGTTTGTGGCTGCCCCCACATTCAGAGTGCCTTTGGCTGCTGCTTCACCACCTACACCATCGGCGCCTTTTACACTTCTATTACAACTTAATTTATGATAGCAGCCAACCAGACATTAAAAAAAAGAAAATTCTGATATGTATGTGGGAAAAGTTGAGGCTACGGCGCTCCATCAGTTTTATCTTTTTTTTTCCCTGTGTGAATGTGACCAATAGTTTGTGCAGCTTTAGTTTAAGTCCATCATCTATTAAAAAGTCTTACACAGTTTAACGGAAGTTTCGATCTGTGGCTGAAGCTAAATCAAGATGAGGTTGAAAATGATGTATTTCTCAGCGACTTCTCCAAAGCCAAGCACCTGAAATCTCCACGGACCGTCCTGCGCCGAATTCTCACCCGCCGCTGATCTGTATTCATCCATCAGAGAAAGTGAAGACCAGGATGATGAAACTATGTTTGAAGAAGTGTCACTTTGGGAGAGAGGTGAAAAGGAGAATGTTAAATGCGATGCTCCACTGGAAGGTGAAGAATCACACTGTGAATCTTCCCAAGTCAAATATTTACTCAGTCATCATGCAGCATGAGCTCACATCTTGCAAGCAACTTAACAGACTTTTAAAAATTTAACAAATCCCCTGAAACAGTTATAATAAAGCTGTTATTACAGCAGCCAATAACTGCACACAACTAAGCAAAATATCCAGTAAAACATTCAATTAAAACACATGATCTTGTCAGTTGTGAAGTTACACTCTCCTCATCTTGTCAAACAGTCATTTAAAACCAATTTCACTTATGATATAGTTATATTTTTTCGCATTTTAACTTGCCAGTGCTTCAACTTGCCAGTGATTTCCAAGCAAAAGTGGTATAATGTTTGAGACTATGATGGCAGCCGCTGCTCTGGGACACATTAGATTTCCTCACAGCCTCTGAAAAGACCTTGACTCTGCACCGTCGGACTGGTTTTAAACCCTCACGGAGGGAAACTGAGGACACCTTTGTCATCATGCAGAACTGAGGCCTGACGTGAAACACATAGGTGACTGAAGAGCATATCAATACGTGGATGATGAGGATGTCAAAGACATGCAACGTAACAAATATAAGCCATTAATGCATTACATGTACAGTTTATTGACGTATAAAATCAATTTCCGAGGTGCTGGCCGACTGAATATACAAGTTAATTAAAGACCATCCGCATTAGGAGGCTGTTTGAGCTGCTGGTAGGAGTCATATCATGCAGCCACTTTGAATCTATCAGGACAGTGGGAAGTGCTGAAAGGAAATGAAGCTTTAAGCCCCGACACAAATAGAAAGGAGTTCATTTCCAGTGTCAGAAATCTCCCTTAGTACGGCGACTGTAATGTACTCCTCCTCCGTTTCACCTGCCTCCACTTCTCTGCTCTGCAGCTGCTGTTTTCTGCCGTGTCCGTCCTTTCCCGGCTCTCTCCTGCTTATTACCACTCCCTTGCTATCTCCTTCCACCCTCTCACGTTTCTTCTGTCCCTCTTTTATCCCCACATTTCTTCAACTTATCCCCTCCCTCTGTGTTTCAGGTAACCTAAGGGGTAATACTGCCCCCTATCTGTCAAATAAAAGCCTCATTTTCCAACCCTTTTTTTTTCTCCCAGAGCTCACTGTCCACTTGTTTTGACTCCAATAATATCTCAAATCCAATTATCCGTGAAGAGACCCCTAAAATCTATCTAGAAGTAGAAGTACCTTGCGTGACATCAGCTTTTATTCTTGTAGTGGCAATTTAATGTAATAATAATAAGAATAACTAATGTTAGGAACATAGTCTAATAGAATGGATGGGTTTATTGGTAAACAAAATCAGTCTCAGATTGATGTTCAAAAAGGGTCAACTAAGACTAAACCAGAACCAGAACAGAGTCCAGAACTCAAATGAACCATTAGAGTAAATGATTTTACTACACTTGGATAAGGACAGCTCAAAATTGACCACAAAAACTACAGTCCAAAGTCTGAAGCTGCGGCGATGTTTTACTCCAGGCTTGATCCCCTTTGTTTTCCAGGCTGTCCAGAATATTTCGGGACATACCGACTCTCTTATAACCTGTAGACATTAAAGAGTCATTCAACTATCCTCACCATGACATTTGTCACTGTGGCACAAACACAGCAGAGACAGTTCAAGTGATTATCCTGCGCTCCATAGACCGACAGTTCAGCGCTCCAATGGAATTTGAATCCATTTGGTGTCAACGTAAGAACTGTCACTGCGTTCGCTGCATATTAACATTTACAAACTGGTACCATACCTTCATAACATCCCAAATAAAGACCCGATTTCTACATGCAAAGCCTCGATAACTCCAGCAGCAAGTAGTAAAAACATGAAGCAGCATTTTCTCCGCCTGGAAACATTGAATTTTAGGGCTAAAACCCCAGATCGAATCATTAGCTGCAGGAAATAAGACACAACACACAAACAATTTCATACCGCTGGAAGACTACAGTTGAATTTAGCCTTTAGTGAATTGCATAAGACAGCAGTTACTTAGTGACATTTCAACAGGAGGAAGTTAAGAACTTCTTTTGGCTCTTCTCATTCTGGGTTTTGACCTTTATTATAGTTGAAACTCAAGTGCTGAAGTCGCTGACCTGCTGCAGGATAGTAGGAGAAAAGATGATCATTCATTTAACTAATGTGGCTACGGTAGTTTCCTTAAAGGGGTCTGGTACCCTGGTAACAAAGGGTGTGGACGACAGACACTTTTGACAGGCCACCGAATAAACAACATCTGTTCTCTCGTGATTGTGAGAGGAGGTTGTTCTATTGTATTTTCCATGTGTTATTTAGACATTGTAAATAAATATCCAGCCTGCGTAATTGGGGGGGATTTTATTTTCAGTGCCGCAAAAGAAAGAAGGTAAAAAATAAAAAAAAATTGGATGGATTCTCTCCTACAGAAACGATCAAAGCTGGCTAGAAATGGATTTTGTCCCACATAGAAAGGAAATAATCGGGGTCAAGAGACTCAGAGGGTAGCTCCGGGGGAGGGATAAGAAGTGTTCCTGGAAGAAATTAGTTTTTTTTTTTTTTTCCTCCCCACACAGACAGTCGAGTACCATGAGGTGGGAATGTCATTTTGCCATCCAGGGGCCTGAGGGAGGAGAAGTCACGCTGAGAGAGGCCTGTTAGACGCTGACAGGGAGACACTCTTGGCGCGTCCCAGAGGTGAACAGTGATGAACCTCACTAAGCAATGTGTACAGCAGAGTGGGGACTTGTGGGTTTGATGCTAGCTGCCTCCAGGTGGTTTGGAAGAGAAGGCTGCAGCGTTTAGGTTTCTCCCTGACCAAGCTTGAAGGACTAGGCATCGGTAGAAGCTGTTCTGTGGGTAGAAATGTGAGTCAGTCTGTGGTGCAGTTATTCTTGGGGGGTAAAAAGACTCCTAAGTGAGCGAATTAAAATCGAATCGGTATACATCTGTGATCCTTATGGACAATGATGTCCACTGATGATATGTTGATTTGTTGTAGGGAGGAGGTTAAAGAAAAGCAGTAGAAATATTCTTGAATGAAGACAAAGGAAGGAGATAAAGTGGAGGCTGGGTGGACCAGGAGGAGGTGAAAGGGAAGCGCTATAGGACAGCAGCGAGACCTGCCACTTTACAGGAAGTAGAGTTACAAGAATCAGAGATGAAGATCCCGAGGTTGTCAGAGGGAAGGACTGAGGAAAGTGTGGAGACAAAGTTCGGAAAGGCCAGATGGTTTGGACATGAGGAGAGGTCCAGGATGGAAGAAGAACTTTCAGAAGAAGAATTTTCATCTTAATAAATAAAAAACTTTTGGACAAAAGTTTTTCAAGAAAGTTCAAAATGATAAATCATATGAAAATAGTGTGAAAAAGGCGATGTACTTCCTGTGATGAGTCCTGCCTCTCACCCCAACTAGCTGGGATGAGCGACATTGGCTATCCGCGGAAGGAAAGGATTCCATGCTCAAAAACACAGTAACCCCTCTCCATATTGCGGTTCACCTTCAGGCGTGACAGTAAAATGTCTTCAGAAATGCGATATTTAGCGCACACATCCTCATCGCCACGGTGATTCTCATCAAACTGGAATAATGCGTTGGTTGATGGTGGGACGCTCCTTCTTCACCGTGTTTGGAGACTGGATTTATGTGGACGCAGCTCATGACTTGCACATGCACATGAGCCCACATGTTAATGGACTCATTACAGACTGACACGGGTCGGTGTCACTGGTGATATAGTCGTAATCTGCTAATAAGCTTGCACACCAACATTACAAGAGTGCATCCACATTCCGAAGTGGGATGCTGGGAGTTTGCACACCCACATGCACTCCAGTGCCATGTCATGATGATCCATCTGCTGCTCCTTATCCCTGGTTCCCTTTTGTCTTTCATCACACCTGTCATCCCTCCATCCGTCACCCATCCTTCTGCTTCACGTACTCCTCGCCTCACTCCTTCTCCATGCTTCACCCTCCTTCCGTTCCCTCCAATATCTTGCTGTCCCCATTTTCCCCTTACCCCATCTGTCATCCTTGTCTCGCTCTCCTCCACACCCCCAGGCTCTTCCCCACTTCTTCCCTCTTTCATGCTCAGATTCCGCAGCTTTCTGGAACTGCTGAAGTTGGTTTTGAGTGTCCTCCACTATGAAGTGCCCTCCGACGACAAAGTGACGTCCCTAAGAATCGGGACAACATTTCATGACGTCACGCGGAAAGACAACGTGTCATTGGTTGCCGTGTTGTATTTTGTTTCCTGCATATCGAGTGTTGGAGACATTTTAGAAATGCCAGCTCCAACGTTTTTGCAATCTCTTGCATCTCACTTGGTTTGGTGAACCAGGGGAGAAGAAATGGAGTCGAAGCCGCTATATTGCGGTGATAGATCTGTTAGAGGTATGACGATGTTAGCGTTAGCATGGATGCTAGCCGACTGTTGTTTGTGAAGAAGAAATAAAAACATACTGTTGTACATACATGTTGTATTGTTCATGTTGTCCGACACGGTCGACCAGTTGTGTCGCTAACGTCTGCTATGACAGAAAGTAAACAAACGCAACAGTAGTCCTTGTTACTAAAATGTACCTGTTGTCCTATTCAACAGCGTTTTAAATAAAGTACTTTGGTATCCTGGAAATCTATCCACACTTCATATCCCCACTTTGTTTCAAGTCTGCTCCGGAGCTCCCTCAGTTTGAAGGGATCATTTTCAAGTGGTGAACAGCGAGTGTCCTCACTCTTAGGAGTATTGGGACACGCTACACTTACATGTGAACGCGAAAAAAAAAACAGTGTTAGGGTGAGAAATGGGACACACTCAAACCTCACTGGCCTGGGAGCGTCTCGGGATCTCCCAGTCTGATGGTGAATGTTGCCTGGGAGAAAGGAGTTTGGCTAGACCTTCTGAATCTGCTGCCCGGCAACAGATAAGCGAAAGAGAACGGATGGATGGAAGAGTACTTAAACTAGAAACAATAAACTGGCAAAAGTCTGATCCTTGCTTGCTCATGATTTGACCACTGAAGCAATTAAACAGCTGTCCGTCTTTATTAAATTCATTTTTATTTATTTATTTTGTGTTTTCTCTTTTGAATTGAACTCAAAATACGCTCCTCTACAGTGGAGATTTAACTCAGACAGACTCGCGGAAGGCTCCCTCTGGGAAATTAAGGAAACTCTCTGCGGGTTCCAAATTGAATGTCTTGTTCGCCACTTTTTGATATGGTAACTACTGCGCTACATAGGTGGTTGGAGCGAGATGAAGCAGGTGGAAGTAAATTCGGAATCTCATTTTTAACACTGCAATTATCAACAATGGTGTAC
The DNA here is from genome assembly GCF_027744825.2 of Synchiropus splendidus. NCBI lineage: Eukaryota > Metazoa > Chordata > Actinopteri > Syngnathiformes > Callionymidae > Synchiropus > Synchiropus splendidus. The sequence continues at coordinate 9,627,925 of NC_071349.1, read as the reverse complement.
CGAGTATTGGCTGGATCCATTAGTGACATAACCCCCGTGACCCTCACCCCCATGCATAGCTGTTCCACTAGAGTGAAACACGTTTTCCTTACTGTGTACTGTAGTGTGTAGTGGCATCGTACTGGTGGCGTGAGGGCACTGGGACACGCGAGGGGGTAGGTGAGTCGTGGGGGTGATGGTTGGAAGTTGGCTCCACTGACTCATACTGGATTTCACTTGCTATTTCTAACACTTTATGTGGCTGTCCTCCTTACAGACAGTGCTGTGTGAAACACTCAGTGACCAGCAGCAACAGTTCCTTAATGCGGCGCACATTTCCAGTGGAACCAAAGTGTCTGGAACATTTGTCAGGGAATGCTGAAGTTCCCACGACAAATTTTGAATGTGATACTCGAGAAGCAATGAAGCAGCGATGAAGTTCGTCTTGGACCTGGACTCGAGGCACGTTTTTAACTCAAGCTTTTCCCTATCGGAGCCCTTGCAAACATAGTAAACCATGAGCGAGGATAAACAGAAATTGTCGAATGTGGACTTGGCTGAAGGCAATTTTCGGGCAATATTTGATTAAATATCAGCAAATAAACTCTCACATAACACATGAATAATATAAAAACATGAATTTGCTGTTACATCTTAGACAAGCGTTTCTACCGATCCATCTTAAGAAAGCATGACACACCACTCTGTTCATTAGATTCCAAATACACATCGCTGAATTCCTATCCTGGATTCTCATATGTTTAAATATCCTCACGGTTTAAATGTCCTGTGTTCATCTGTTTCTTGAGACGAGGATTCTTTGATTTGAAGCAATGGATGACCTTGGAGCAGCCGGTCTAGGGTGTTTAAACCTAAGGTAACAGTAACCCTTCGTGAAAAAGTGGTGCATGACTCATGAAACTAGGGTTCGGCAAGTGGTGGTCGTTTCCAGTGAGCTTCATAGCTTCTGTTGTAGAGCAAGCGCTCGGCGTCCATTTACCTCTCGGCGCAGGTGACTTGTTTACTGACGTCTGTCGTGAATACCAATGAGGCCTGCCACGTGCCAAACCTGCCTCGCTGCAGTCACTCAGTCATCATCCTGTTCCGTGCACCTTCCAGCCAGACGCAGCTGCTGAAACACTTCCAGCTGAGAACAAGTTTGGCAACCTCCAGTCGCCTTCTTGGCCTGCCGTCCCCGCGCGCATCACTTCTGGCTCCGCTGTCTTGGCCATCGATTTCTGCAGATGTGCAGTTTGATGGAGGCAAACAGCCTTGTGGGAGAGTAGATTAAAGATGTGACTGGACAAGGCCAGAGTCAAATAAGGGACAAAAGAACAGGTGGCCAGCGTGTGTGACGGAAAACAAGGGTAATTAAAATGGTCTGGTCAGGACTGCGGATGAGTTCTGAACTGAAGACGACAACACAGTGCTCAGTACTTATCACTTTAAAATCGTCTTTTACTGCCAACACTTCAAATCTTGTGCAGCAGATCTGCCTTCACACCTTCATTTATACAGTCCAAACATTTCCGTTATTTATTCAAACACATCCATAATTCATTTCCACAGCTGCTGCATCACACACGTGCACATGTGGATCGAAAACACTCAGGTCAACTCAGTCGACGTGAACGAAAGGCGCAGCTCTGGAAAAGTACTGAGGTGAAAACTGTCGATGGAAACACGTTCACACTTGTTTATGTGCTGCGTTCCAGAAACACCATCATTGTAGATTTGTTTCTGTACTTTTAGAGCAAGCTTAGCTGGTTTTGAAAACTTACTTACTTACGGAAGTCAAGCTGATCATACCACATGAGGGGTGAGAGAACATCTCCTTTCAATGACCTTGGAAAAGTTTTGTGTTTATTTCAGCCTTACGATTAAGAAGGAGCGAAGAAAAAAAATGTGATTTAATGTGTCAGATTTGCTTTTACATACAAAAGTTTTAACTCCAATTTTTCTGCAATAAAAAATAAAAATAAAAATCTTTCAGACTCAGGTTTATTGAGAAGCAGGAATCCATAAATTCTTTCTCATTTTATTTATTTTTCATTCAGTTTTATATTTCATTAAAAAAGATGTGGAAAATCGAGATATTCCTTTGTAAGTTATTATCACCCATATACATGCGATTTTCAGAAACTAAATGAAACTCTGACATAATGTTAAATGTTAAATGAACCACACCGAAGACGCTAAAATTACAATAAATACTTTCATTAAAATCTTCATTATATTTTCACTCATATAAATCACATCTATCACATTTCCATCTACCGTGATCTATGTCACGCTCTCAGGACCCCGTAGCTCTTTTAAAAGATATTTCTCTCTTGGTGGGTGAAATTAAAGTTTTCGTTCCCGTTGAAAAACAAAATATAAAACGCTCTTCCTTTTGAAGCAATGTTTCCACAGCAGCAGCGATATTTCATCATACTCCTGTAGCCCTGCAGGCTGCAGTCGTGACACGGCTGAGTCAGCATTATTTCCCCAGTAAAAAATATCAATCACTGCAGAATTTCAGAATCAGAATCAGAATCAAATTTATTGCCATGGTCAGTGGGGAGCCCACTGACTAGGAAAGTGCCTTGGAATAAAGTGCAACAAAAAACAAATAAAATAAAATAAATAAAATAACATTACAACAAGGCTGTTCATGAATTTAACAGTCTGACGGCCGAAGGAAAGAAGCTGTTCCTGTGACGGGAGGTTCTGGTCTGGATGGACCGTAGCCTCCTGCCAGAGGGAAGAGGAACAAACAGTCCATGTCCAGGGTGAGAAGGGTCGGCTCTGATCCGACCTGCACGTCTCTGGGTCCTAGAGGCATACAGGTCATGAAGAGGTGGCAGGCTGCAACCGATCACCTTCTCAGCAGAACGTACGATGCGCTGCAGTCTGCTCTTGTCCCTGGAGGTGGCACTGTTGTACCAGACGGTGATAGAGGAGGTGAGGATGGACTGGATGATGGCCGTGTAGAACTCCACCAGCAACTTCGTCGGCAGTCGTAGTTTACGTAGCTGCCTCAGAAAGAACATTCTCTGCTGGGCCTTCCTGATGAGGGACCTGATGGTTGGCTCCCATTTGAGGTCCTCAGTGATGGTGGTTCCCAGGAAGCAGAAGGAGTCCACAATAGGAATGGGTGAACCAGCCAACATGAGAGGGGACGGAGGAGCTGTTACTCTCCTGAAGTCCATGATCATCTCCACTGTCTTCTGAGCGTTGAGCTCCAGGTTGTTGTTGCTGCACCAGGACACCAGCCGCTCCACCTCCCTCCTGTAAGCCGACTCATCTCCATCTGAGATGAGCCCGATGATGGTGGTGTCATCCGCAAACTTGATCAACTTCACGGACTCGTGGCTGGAGGTGCAGCAGTTAGTGTACAGGGAGAAGAGCCATGGAGAGAGAACACAGCCCTGAGGAGACCCAATGTTGAGGGTCCGAGTGTCGGAGACAGTCGTCCCCAGCCGCACACGCTGACTTCGGCTGGTCAGGAAGTCTGTAATCCATCTGCAGAGGGAGTCAGGCACGTCCAGCTGGCGAAGCTTGTCTTCAAGCAGAGTTGGAAGAATTGTATTAAAAGCAGAGCTGAAGTCCACAAACAGGATCCTGGCATAGGTTCCTGGGGAGTCCAGATGCTCCAGAACGAAATGAAGGGCCTGGTTCACTGCATCGTCCACAGATCTGTTGGCTCTGTAGGCAAACTGTAATGAGTCCAGGTGAGAAGCAGTGATAGATTTCAGGTGAGAGAGAACCAGGCGCTCAAAGGACTTCATGACCACAGACGTCAGTGCCACCGGTCTGTAGTCATTCAGTCCAGTGATCCTGGCCTTCTTGGGAACAGGGATGATAGTGGAGGACTTAAAGCAGGCAGGAACATGACAGGACACCAAGGAAGCATTGAAGATGTCCGTGAACACAGGAGCCAGCTCAGCAGCACAATGATTCAGGATGGCAGGGGAAACTCTGTCCGGACCTGCCGCCTTCCGAAGGTTCAGCCTCCTGAACTGAGTGCGCACGTCTTGCTCCATGATGTCAAGAGAAAGAGGGGGGAGGTGAGGGGGTGGCTCATCAAAAGTGACTGTGATCTTTGCTGTCTCAGTGACATCATTGGTCTTAGTTGTGTCACTAAGAGACAGCACAGTCCTTTGTTTGAAAGTGGAACATGGGGCTGGAGAGACCACAGAGGTGTTGGTGCAAAATGGCTGCTCAAAGCGACAATAGAAGTTGTTAAGATCCTGTGCAAGAGTGAGGTTGTTCAGACTGTGGGGGGCACGTGGCTTGTAGTTAGTGACCACCTTGAGCCCTCTCCACACCGCAGCCGAGTCATTGGCTGAGAACTGCTGCGTGAGTTTGTCAGAGTATGCGGCCTTAGCTTTCTTCAGCTCCCTCTGAAACCGATACTTCAGCTCTTTGTAGCAGTTCCTGTCCCCACTCTTGCGAGCTGCCTCCTTCTCCCGTCTAATCTGGCTGAGTTTAGTTGTGAACCAAGGTTTGTCATTTGCATAACTCACCTTGGTGTGCGTTGGAACTATGCACTCTTCACAGTAGCTGATCCATGAAGTCACAGTGTCTGTATATTCATCCAGATTATTGGTCGCAGCCCTGAACACCTCCCAGTCTGTGGTCTCCATGCAAGACTGCAGCTCCTCTTTATTTACTTTATTTATTTATTTTACTTTATTTATTTATATATATTTTTATTTTACTTTTACTTTATTTATTTATTTATTTTTATCTACCTCTTATTTGTCAGGTAACGCAAGCCTCTGGACTGCAGTGCGAGAGACAAACTTTCCAAGACAAAGAACTCTGATGCTTGTAGTAAGGGCCCTATTTTGGCCCTCATATCGCAGTACATTTTGTGAATGAAGGAAGTAATCCCTGGTAAGTGGAAAGGTTTGAGAAGTAAGGACTGGGTCTTTTAATGCCCAGGAACAGCTGGAGAAACTGGGCGCAAAAATGAATCAGATCCCCTAAAGATTCCACTCTACAGTTCCAGCGCCTCGGGCATCAAGCGCCAGCTGCTGCAACTACGTTGCTCACTGGTCGCGCAGCAGCTAACTGGTTACTCATCTATGAGGAGAGTAAGCGGAGACAAGCGTCGACAGCTTACTACAAACAGACCAGCAACAAAGAGACAAATCTCTGCCGGGTGCTTTCACGTCGGTTTGAAGCGGCATGTTTTCTGGATGATGATTTTCTGTGGAAAACTGGAGCGCTAAGTTGGCTGCGTTGGATCACGACCACGGCGGCCATTTTTTCTGGAAGAAACGTAACACATTAACTTCTTTGTTCATCATTAAATATTTAGTTTTTTTATTCTCTTGGGTGCTTAGTAATAAATGCTTATATTCCGTTCCACCATTGATTCTTTCACATAATTCCGAAGTGTAAAAAGTCATTACCTTGTGTTGCGACACTGAGCCATCCAGTGTGTTCCACCACCAGATGGTCTTTTTTTATTTCGCGTTTCGTTAGCTTCAGTGATGAAAAATGACTGAAACACTGTGGGAAAATCTGTTCACAAGAGAGTTAATTTTAATGTTTAGCCATGTGTATGATTTGTTGTTGTTTTTTTTTCCACTGTGATGGATTATCCTCCTGCTGCATGCAATATGCTTTGGATTAATATGTTGCAACGGGATTCTGTGTTGTGCTCTCAGCACGGATTGAACAATTCAACGCCTGGTTTTGCTCGGCCTGAGTTACCTGGGTCAAAAAAAAAAAAAATGGATGTAGACTGGTGTCTCCTGAAACAGCATTCAAAGAAGCCTCAACATCCCACAGGGACTTGGAGTAGACTAGATTCACAAGAAAGGAAGCGATTGAAGTGTGCGAAGAATCTTATCAGCTGGATTTCCGCTGGAGGTTTTGGAAGGCAGTTCAGCAGGGAACGCCCCTCTGGAGGCGCAGGGGAGATAATGAGTCAGAGTTGAGACTGGATGAGTCTTAGAAACCGCAGCAGATAACACAGAGAAGAGGAACATTTTAGGCTCCCAAGTCCACAGCCAAGTTAATGATAAGAGAGACTTGAGCGGGAAAAGAAAGTCCTTTTCAATGGTTTGATGAAATATCTCCCATATAATCCGTAAATTAAACTAATATTCTTTGTCCGTTACCCTGCGTAATTCTTGGAAACGTGTGGCCCTAGGGCCAAATTCAGCCTCTATTTCTCGGGCCCGTGTGTTGCAGCTATCCCAGAGGTTCTGCTTTTCGTGTTTTGACTGCTTCAGGTCCCTTGAAAGGGGCACTGATGCAGAAGTTTTGAGTCTAATAACCAGTTTATTTTCAAAGTACTGCACATATAACCCATTCTTTGAGCTTTAGGCTCTGACCACGTTTAAGACACAGCATGCGCCGTGACCATGGAAGACATTATTGAAGGGTCGATGAGGTTTCATGAAACAGTGTCCTGATTTTCAGAGGCCACCAGATGGCACTGTCGGCTTCAACCACTAATCCAATGAAACCTCATATCATGTCTAAACGCGCCATCTAGTGGACACTGTTTCAGCAACCTCGCAATAGTCATGTTACCTCATCCACCCATCAGGACTAAACATCACTGCACACATACATGAATAGACAGGCGATCCGAGAAAGGATGACTTTTACCACACCGTGGTGTTTTTGTTTTTTGAGAAAGTCTTCGACCGAGAGGGTGAAAAAAGTTGCGACTGCAGGAGGCCTTGTATATTTGAGCCCATTTGAATGTGTTCATGAAGAATGAAAGCAACCATTCACTGGACTGCAAGTGTGCGTTGAAAGGACTTGACCCTCTAGAGACTCTTTCAGACACGACAATAACACAGACTTGAACAGTCCAGCTGAAAAGTAGTTTATGGTTTCTCGGTTCTTGGCACCTTACTGTCTGTATTGCTCTACGTAATTTTGAAATATGCAAGTAACTGCTTTTTCCAAAAAAAAGAGATGAGCCTTTAAATAGAAGATAATCCTGTCTCCTTGAGAAAAACAGTATTTCTAAATTATATTCTTCTATTATGTCTCGAGTAGAATATATGTGTATAGATCCACGGAAGGAGCACATGGTAGCTGAGATGATATTTCCACGACAAGGCTCATGTTTGTGTTGGCAGGATGCTCAGGGATGTCTGCCTCAGTTCTCTCTGTTATTACCTCCATCTTCCTCAGCTGGACACACGAATAAATCACAACAAAATATGGGAAAATGGAAATTTTGTGTGCCATGCTTGACACGTGAGGACAGTGATGACCGCACACACAGATACAACCTTGTATTTCTATCCTTGGGGGATATTGTGAGGTTTCTCATTGACCTAACCCTTTCCCCAGCCTCTCCCCTTCACCATCCCAAACAAATACCTAACTCCAACCCTGAACCAAACTGAAGCCCAGTTATAATGTCCCACTTATTTTGAAGTCTTCATCCTCAAATTGAGGATTAACCTCTTGGGGTCCAGCCAAAAAGTCCCTCACATGGATAGTGTTTTGTCAAGAACTGGTCCCCACAAACAACCAACCCCTATCCCTACACACACACGCTTATATTCCATGATATTCATTTGTGCTCCTCCGCTCTTCACACCAGATAAAGCTAACAGGAAGTCACTGACAGGAAGTAGCATGGAGCCTCCTTCTGTACTAGTCTTCAGTTGCACAAAGCTGCTGATGGTGTTGAGATAGAGGCGATGAAGCAGTCGACAGTGCAGAGTCCCTCACCGATGACTCTGTGGCTGTACAGGAGCTGCTGCTGCTGCTGCTGCTGGCGCTCTTCTCCAACACCCACGCTGAGATCATCAGGAGAGAAAGCATGTCTCATCGCTTCCACCTGGACGACACAAGCGACTTCTGCTCCGTCTCCAAATGGACCGGTGAAGGGAAGCAGCTCCTGTGGAACTCTTCAGCCTCCTTTTATAAACTCCAACCTCTGGCTGTTTCTCACTCGGGTCAGTACCAGCAGCAGTGCTGGACTCGGAGCAACGTGACACTGGAGAGGAACTCCGCGCTCCTCATTTGTGGTACATGGAAGATGAAACATCCTGTACCTGAATGTTGGAGGGACAATGGAGCTGACTTGTGACTGGGTGGGACCAAACCTGAGTGTTCAATGGGCCAATGAGAAATCCAAGACAGCTGAATTAGTTTTCATAGATGATGAAAAGGCTCCTGGGCACCAGCTCCAAACCTTCTGTTCTGCTCACAGCCTGTAGACATTTGTCTCACGTCGGCCACTGTCTGGAGAAGCAGCAGTTCACGTGTGAGCTTCTCAGCTGTTTCGATGTTGAAGTCCCGCCAGAATGTATCTTTTGCTTGGTGGGAGAGAGTCTGGAGCTGAGCTGTTCAGACGGCAGCAGGAACCAAACACACAGGTGGAGGATGTTTAACTCACTGTGGTCTTATAGAGAAACTGTGAACTGAGTCTGATGTTCCCATCTCTGACATCAAACCACTCGGGTAGCTACATCGGTGCCCTCAGTGTTTTTGGTGATGAGTTTTATGACCTGATAGTGTGTCCTGAGCCTGAGCCTCCTGCTATGGTGCTCTTCAGTGGGGGAGAGAACCTGACTCTCCACTGTGGGGACTGGAATCATGATGGGGAGCTTCACTGGTTCATCCGGTCCAACAGAACCGAAGGGGAAGTCTTGTTTACGTATCAGCGACCAGACAATGTGCATCTCTCTGGCCACATCCTGGTGATCCGGAACGTCTCTCTCCAGGACGCTGGACTGGTCTGGTGCGTGGTGACGAGAGACAGTCTCTGTGTGTTCAGATCTGAGTTCCTGGTGATGTTCAGAGAGCCAAAGCTTCAACACCACCTGCTGACGTCCGTGCTGCTCAGTGCTGTGGTGCTGTGTGCTGATGTTGTTGTGGGGTTGAAGGTGTGGAGGAGCAGGAGATGTCCCAGTCTGAGCTGCCGTGATGCAAATAACTGCTGACCTTTGACCTCTCTGATGAGCAAAGTGTGCGCTCTTGTTGGGCTTCAATAAATGTACCATGCTTCTGAAACGCTCTCTCTGTCTTTGCGACACAAACACACACGTTACAGTCTGTTTTCCGACCGTGGGAGGAAACAAGTGTCCAGAGGAAACCCACGCAAGCGTTCGATCGGGAACTTACAGTAAACCCAGTTACATTTTTTAAGGACAGAGAGCAGATGTTAATCTGGAGTGTGAGAGACACAAATATTGTTCATCCCTCCTCTCATCTCTCCACTCTTTGCTTCAACAGTGTTGTAGGACAATGATTAAATCTGCCGCTGATCTCAAGCCCGTCTCATCCACCAGCTTGGCAGCAGAGATGATTTTATTCCGTCAGTGGGAGACGGACAAAAGGGAACGGAGGAGAGCAGGATGGAGTGGGATTAGACTGTCACTGATGCGACTAACTAGTGTGAAATGTGCCAGACAGGAGACGTTCTGCCCACACAGTGTCTCACCCACTTGTACGGAAACTTTACTGATGACTGAGGGTAAAACTAGCGAGAAGGTGGGCATCATATGGGCTTCAGGGTTCGGTCAAATAATGAAAAATCAGATGTCAATCTGGAAGCCTGACACTGACTCCCGAGACACATGAGTCCAGTGAAGGTATGCAACCAAATGAAGCCTTTCAGGTGTGCCCACACTTCTCTGCACTGTGCGGTTCAAGACAACTGGCTTTGTGCTTTTGTCATAAGAATATGGAGGCCAAGCAAATTCCTCTTGCTTTTTTTGTCTGCTCACCAAAATTTTCTATCAAAATAAAAAATAAAAAAAGCAAAATAAACGTAAAAACAGGCTGAAGTCTGTGTTTTTTTCGAACCGAACAAGCCGTAAAATACATGGATCATAATGCTGACAAAACTATCGTGAGCAGTTCATTTGCCTTCTAAATAAACATCAATGAAAGTCACGTTAAAAACATAGACCAATCTGTTGGGGGCGGCGTCTAAAGTTAGTGGAAAGTGAAGATGGCAGCTCAAAGAGGCAGAATTGTAGCCCTTTGGAAGTTCATAAAATGGAAAAAACGACTTGGAAGCTGTCGTGTTCGTGGTGGTTCAGAACCTTAAAAGGCTCTATCACTTCTTGCTTTCTGTCGATTCATGTGTCGCCTTAAAGTCTGGCCACTGAACTTCTCACCAGACCACAGGTACTTCAACTTCAGTGTTTGATGCGACAAAGCCGCCCCCAACATGTTGCTCACATATGACAGTACATGACAGTTTGTCACCCATATTTACATGTGAACTGACCTTTTTTTTATTCATAACTCTAACATTTTAAAATGTTATAAAAAGGTAGGTTTATATTTTGACTTTCTAGAATATGAATCTCTACATCTGGGGTATAGCAATTTCAAAATGTGTCTCAAAGTTGCATGGAAAACATGGGCTTTAAAACCATTCTCACAACATTCAATCTCTTGTTCTGACTCTAGAAAACACAACGATTAGCGCCAGCAAAGCGAGCCGAAGATGAGCTGAGCCGTTTTGAAGGGAATGACAGGAACAGATAAGGACAAGCAGGTACAGAGGGTTCAACAAAAGTGAACCAGGAAGGTGACAGTCAGTTGATAAATACGACTGCACAGGGTTTTTTTTTTTTCTCAGCTCAGGCAGAAAACGACAATATGACAGAGATAGAGGGTGAGCCAGCACGGTGAAAATAGAAAAGCATGAGAACGAAGAAGGTGATATAAGTGGCACAATTTGTGAACTTCGCTCTGAGGAGTATTGGACCTGGATTCTCTTCCTTCTGCGGCTAGGAAACGGAGATTAAAAGCTCCGGTTCCGTCCAGGATTTATGGCTGATGGAAGGCTCCTGCAAACGCAGGGGCAAAACAGTAAATGCGGTCCGACTGTATTAAATTCCAGAATTTACATGGGTATAAAATTCAGCAACCCAACAGTGTGTGAAGAAGCACCAGCTGGCTTAACAATTAATGTTACTGGGTGAAAAGATATGTATAACACAGTCTTTAGCACATTGGATGTGAGAGCCGGGAGAAGTTTGTCTTGCTAAAGTTTGACATTTCCACCTGACAGACGTGTACTGAAAGGACACGTTGCCCCGAACGCAACCTGCTGATGCTGAACCAAACATCTTACATTCTTGCAACGTGTGAACTGAGTGGAAATGTCAACTGCCCATGGGCAGCGCAGACTTTTACTTCAGCATTTCCGAGAGTGACAGTGGTAAAGGTTTTGAAATTGTTAAGATGAAAGTGGTGTCCTCCACTTAGAGCGGTAAACAACTGGTCCACTGGTTCCATTACTGATATATATTACACAAACTTTAAATAAACATGGAATAAATATGTGAAATACATATTTTTTCTCATAAATCATCACCTGTAGCAGAGAAATAAGTTGGGCTCAGGAGCCATTTGTGGTCCTTGAGCAAATCTCACCTGACCTCCATCAGACATTTCAAAATAACTACAAATGATTGTGACTGAATGTTTTTGTAGTTGGGAAGATGAGTAGTTCCTTCGAGTCAAGGGGGAATCATGCATTTCCATACAGGTGTTATACCAGATCTTGTTTTGAATTCTGTATGAATGAGCTGTGCTTCTTGAAAGGTTTGACGCAGGCAGTTTGAGGAGCAAGTGTAACCTCAAGAACACAACCAATTCTCACTCCCAAGGCAAAAAAATAGCTGCTATTGTCAAGTGTACATTTGCTTTCTAAAGATTAATATGTTTATAAAAGAAAACCCCAAGGTTACATATTGTAACCCCGGTTCTATGAATGCATGTGGTTCCTAATACCATGCATCGAAATCTGAATGGATTTTTCCCATTACAATGAATGGAAAAAGAACTAATGCGTTCCAAGCCTTAAAATAGTCTTTTGTAGGAGTGAATGTAGAGTGTCTGCTGCAGGTGCGCTGTTCCTCTATGTGTGTGGCCGCTGCATGTGGGAGGGGTTGCCGAGTGAGTGACGTCTCTCCAGAAGTGAAGAGGTGCCCGGTGCGTGTCCAGCTCTGAATGTGCGCTTCTGTGCAGTTTGGCTGTGACAAAGTCATAAACCAAGTCACGCTCTGTCCCAGACTCGCCTCATCCCTGTCCCAGCTCCAGCCCACAACAGGACAGCAAACCCTGGAGTGCGCGCAAAATTTTTGTTCGAACTCAGATTTGTTCAAATTCTGGGATGTTCGAAAACCAAGGTACCGCTGTAGTTAGAAGAAGAGTCACAGAATTATGCACGAGAGGCTAGGTTCAGTTGGTTCTGGAAGTCACACATAAACACAAAAGAACGTCCGTGCTTAACATCTGTCAAAACGAAAAAATAAATAAAAACATAAGAACGCAAAAAAGGATCATGGCGTTGCGAGTAATAATCTGTTTCATCCTTAGCCATCGACAAAGATACTTCAGAACTTTTAAAGAACTAACACACAGACGTCCAACAATCGGACTGGACAGGTCAGAGACAAAAAGGAGGAGATTTTAGTTGACATGCATGGAGCTGTAAGACTGTTAGAGCATTATAAACTCATGGAAAAGCTTTGTTTACCAGTAATGTCTGAGTTACACACCCGGTCTAGTGAAGCAGCTCAGTTCAGCCCAGCTGTCTGTGTCTGTTCACTGCTCTGGGTAAAGATTTTTTCTTTTTTTCTTGTTGTGCTATCAAAGGCCGGTAATTGGAGAAAGCTTGCTGACTTGTTCCAGCAAAGAAAACTGGCTCTCCTTCAGTCGTTCACCAGAGGAAGATTCCGATAAATCACACAATTCAAATGTGCCCCACTTAACCAGGACAGTAACAAACCGGCTGCTCGCCTCATTGCAGAAGGCTGCCTCCCTGCAGCAGGGCACACGCAAAATATAATGATTTATTTCCTCTGTTTTGAGCCTGTAAAATAATCCGGGGGTCTGAGGTATGTGAAGAGTGGGTTTGTACTGATAAACAACTGTAAAACGGACAGGAAATCGTGAATGTTAAATGGATGCTGAGGGACGGAATGTAGCCAGGAAGAAGTGAGGAGGCTTTTAAGTAGTGAATCCAATCCAACTTTTTTTGTGTTTAAAAAAACACCCCAAGACTAACCTCATCCCCTCCACTTGCATGTTGTGTGCTGTGGCCAATGAGGCCTGCTTCCGAAAAACATGTAACTCAACCTCTGACTGCCACAAATAAAGACAATATTTAAGGGAGGTATCATGAAACACTTGCTGAAACACTGTTCTAATTTTCAGAGGCCACTAAATGGCGCTAGAAATGAGGTGAGGCCAAACATTTTACAGCAGACAGCGCCATCTGGTGGCCTCTTTAAATCAGGACACTGTTTCATGAAGCCGCATCTACCCATCACCAGTAACCACACAGTTTGACATTTGTGTTGAGGGCGTTAGCTTGTGTGACGCGAGAGTAACAACGGCGTGGGCTGAGCTGAACTAGCGATCAGATGGGCCATTGCACATTTTGGACCAATCCAGGACCCAGTAGAATAAGGAGCGCCATCTCATGGCTCACCTAACCCCAACCTCTGTCTTAGTTTTACGTGGAGAACTTTCACCTCAACATACAATGTGGACGGCTGCCTTCGACGTCAGTATAGAAGTGGAGGATGTGTCGGTTGTTTCCTTTTACGTGACCAGAATTGTATTCTAAAACAATGGCTTCCGGCAGACATATCTGGGATCACACAAGTCTGTGAGAGAAATCTGAGAAGAAGACAAAAACACCTTGCCCTGGCTGTCTGATGGTCTGGTTTTGGGGGGCATGGCGGGGTCCTCAGCCTCATTTTCAACAAATTTCATTTCACTGTGTTCTGGCCCCTTAGTGTTACAACAATTTTAAGTATTTACCGACTGAGCTCTGGAGCCACACGGCCAATTTCCTGGTTCGCTGCAGTTCCCCAAGAAGTCCTTTGAGGGGGGCTTTTGACAGGAAAGAAAAAAGGGGCTCATCGTTGGTGGAAAATAATGAGGAAGCGCACACTGTCACAGTTTCAACGCTATTTGCTAAAAACATCTGTGGGAAGCATAATAGCAGCGAGAAGCGCTCCCAAATAAAGAGCTGTCTCATCTGCTCTTACATGAAAGCAATGGAGCATAGAGACCAGACAGAGGCAGCGATGGATTCAGTGCAGTTGGTAAATTGATGGATTTTGTCTCGCTCGGTGGGACCAATATCACCGCAGCAGCAAAGGTCTGTGTTGTACCCAATTCAGACCAAAGCCGACACTGACACTAATTGGATGTAGTGGATGTGCCAAAATACACAACTGGGGCCGCTGTGTGTGCGTGTCTGACTGTGTTTTTGTCTGGGACTGTCAGAGGGGTTTATATTAGGACAGCACTTTGAAGCCATTTTCATTCATCGATTTGAAAGGAAAATACAGTGGAGGACATGTAGTTGTCTCTCTGCGTGAGCGTCTCCAGCTGGAGAGATTAAGCAAACAAAGCACATGACTCGAGCAGACATGAGGTGGTGAGGAAGCCTGCTGTCTGTTACTCATGACTCATGACTTGCTGTCAGGTTTGTTGTGCTGTTGAGTATTACAGCTTTTATACGATGCAGAACATGTCAATATTACGGGACATCTGCTTAAGGACTGGTAGGAGTTGTGAAGATGAGCCGTCCTTTTTCCCTGGATAAGAAAAGTGCCCCTTCTTAAACATATTTTTCTTGCTGAAAGTATTAGGAGGTGAATCGAGTTCGCACTCTGACCTGTAGGAATGTCACACGGGTCTAAAATTTGAAGCACAGGTCATGCGTTGTAACAGGAAGGTGGTCCTGAATCTTCACGTCTTGCTCAAAGTATTGGGAGTACTTCAGCTAATGATGCTACAAGGCCAGCATACAGTGACCTCAGACCTTCTACTTTTTCTTCTTCAATTCTTGAGAAAGAAAAGTTACGAACTACCAAATAGTTTTTGACATCTCATGTGGAATTTATGTGAGAATCAGAAATGTAAACACAGTGTTTTTGCAATCCGCTTCAGCCAGAATATAAATCTATTGCTATTGCTGATGTCTTGTTGTAAAAAGGCACATGACATTGCTTTGTTATTGAGCTTTATATTTCAAATGGACTCCAGGAAGAATGCAAATTTCTCACACTGGATGTGAACCAGCAACCAAGATGTCCGGGTGACTACGTCACAAAAACCCTCTGGAAAATAGCTGCATTTAAGCAGTGGCGTTGTGCCACTATCATTTACAGTGCTGTAGAATAGTAAAGACGAAGGCGCAGCGTTTTACCTCTCTGGCTTTATTACATTGTGACTGTCATGTGTTTCAATAAGGAGAAGACAAACAGTGATCAGAACGTGAGCATCAAAACGTCCGTTCACACGTGTATTTCGAGTTGACTGTGGACACAGACGTCAGAGTTAGAAACTATTCTTCTTCAATCAGTTCCAGAACAATCGCCAGGGATGATGTAATGTGGCGGTGGTCGTGTCTCTCAGCAGCTCCGAGCAGGTCTGCAGAGCAGACGACTCAACGGCAGCAGCTACAGATAGAACATGAGATATAACATGCGACACTTGTCCAAACCAGATGGACCATAAACACTGCAAATGACAGTGAATCGACTGTTATTCTCTCTGATAAATGCTAGCGGACGTTAGCCGATAGCAGCTAATGTCAGAGCAAATCCGTTTTGTTCTACACTATACTGTGATAAACACAGTAAAGTGAGTGAGGGACACTTACACGTTTGTTATCATCTCAAAAATATGTTCCCCACATTCGACAACACACCCAAGACCCGCGAGACAAGCACTTTTCGCCACAATATATTGACTAACATGACGAGCACGGTTATTAGCATTATGGCTAATCGGTTTGGCCACCTATATGTTCACTGAACACTTTGACGGTGCCATACGACAAACAGCAGACAAACATCCATAACTGCTTTAGAAGTCATTTTCACTGGCAATTAATTCATTGAAAAACTATTTTCACCATACACAAAGTATATCTACCCTGTTTTAGCACCGCAGTTCATCTGCTTCACTGCATATAACATATATACCACACTTATACAAACAACAAGCATATAGACATTCGCCCAGAGAAAGTTACATACTCCAAGGGAGCGTTTAACCGAGAGCTGGAGAGTCTGACTCCGGGATTTTGGACTGTTGAAAATGAAACCTGTCATCTCAGGAAATCTGAAAATAATCTATTTATGTCCAAATGTTACACATTGTTGCTTTAACAAGCTAGTTACTTGTTTATTTATAGTTGTTCTAATACTGAACTTTCAGTGACTAAACCAGGTCACTCTTTAGAGGGCACTAGTCAGTGCTTCATAATGATTCATTACTGGCTGATATGCAGCGAATACTTATATGAATAAGTAGTTTATGAAGGTAATAAAAGTTCCCTAGTCTAAAGTGTGACCATTTTTTCAATCCTTTAACAAGAAATTGTGTCAAATAATGAATGAATATTTCTAAAACTCAGTGTCCGGCAATCTTTGACAAAGTCTACAGTCCGAGGACGAATGGAGATTGATGGAAATTTTTTTTTTTTTCAGACTTGGACCGACCTTGTAAGTGACTTGGGTCATCTTTGAAAAGTAACAGAAAAATATTGCGTGTTTCCATTACAAAAGTGCCCTCGACAAAATGTCATCTTGTTCTCTAAGGTCTGGATGTGTTCCTGCACCAGTGCTCCGCGTTCAAGTTCTTTATGTTCCTGTTATTCATACTGTGATGCTGCTCCGAGTTTTAAACAACAACAATGAAGAAAATACCAAAAAAAACAAGGATTTCAGGATTAAAATAGGAGGAGAAAAGGTCTTTTCCTTGTGTTTCCAAGCTCTATTTACGGAGGCTTTTAATGCTTGTGTGCGAGCATGTGACTGAGGTAAGAAGGTGATAAGATTGGCTGAAGTCACGTCGTGGAAATCAAAGTCTCTGTCCTTGTTGTCGAGTCTTTTAGAGAGTGATCGACAAAAGCTAGTGTGAAAGTGGAGGCTAACTGGCGGGACAGTTGAGCAGAGGCACTGGGGAACGTCTCACTTTCAAACAAATCAAAGTGGAATCCAAGTTTTCTGCGACGCACCCTTCGCAGTCTGGTTTCCGGCTACCACAGAGCTATCAAGAGTGAAATAGGTGGGACCCAAGTGGGAGGAACTTCCTGGTTGCTTGGTGTCGCGCCCATCATTTTTAACAATTCGAGCTCATCCACAGAGGCAGACCGTCCCATTATGAAAGTCAACGGAGGTGGGTCAGGCAAGCTTGTGACCTGAGGCTCCTCTCCAAAAGGTTCCTTCCACTGCCAACACAAACTCAAGTACACCTCGGCCTAACATTGTATCTGGGTTTACATTGAAGAAAAGAAAAGAGAAGTAAGTAAATAAAGTAATATAGATCAACTTACAATAAAGAATAACTTGTTAACATTGTTACAATAACATTGTTTTTATCTGTAACAGACATGACTGAAAGTGCATGTTTGCCTGCAATAATAAAAAAAAAAAATCATGTGAAGATGTGCGATTACACTTTATTCGAGTACAGCAAAAAAGTATGTTCCGACATCGCTCCACCCCCCCGCCCCACTTTTCAGAAGGACTGGGTTAGCGTAAGCTATGTGATGGCGCTCCATCCGTTCTATGTTTAACAACATGTCAAATTGCTATTTAAAGCACATGAGCTGTGTGTTTTAGTCACAGTGTCTTTCAGTACACAGTCAGGCGGAGAACCATGTAAGGGGTTATGAATAGCGAATAAATATAAATAGCATTCCCGGACAACCCCCCTCCGATGCTTCATGAGGCGCCTGGAACGCTACGCAGGAAGGAAAACTTTCTTTTTGTCCATTAAAACACTGCTTCAATGGACTAATGGCTGCCTTTTACGTCAGTATAGGAGGCAAAAGTCCACTTTCCCAACGTCACTATAATACGCAACGGAGGCCACTGAACGCCTCATCGGTCATATGCCGACATCTTTTTGAATTTTTTAGAAGATGCTAACTGACTAGCCAGCGAGGTTAGGTATTTAATGCAGCAAAAAAGGGATAAAGGAATTTAAAAAATGATAATAATGAGCAATGTTATTCACCTTTTCAGAATGGCAGTGACCTGCATCGACAAACAGGCATTAAAACTCTCAAGGACGCCACCAAAGATGGGCAGGACTTTTGGATTTCCATCATGCCAAACATCGCCACTATTGAAGTGGACAACAACACAGCTGTGGAAAAGTGCATCAGCTCCCTCCTCCGAAAAATAAAAAATAAAAAAGCCTGCCAAATTTTTCATCAGAAGCCACTCAACTACAACTTTAATTTGAGTGTAACATGGGGCTGATGTCACGGCATGGTCTCATATGGAGTCCCCTGCTGACTCAGTGTCAGTGTCTGTCTTCTGCACTTGTCAGCCCTCGGGGGAAAACTGGTGGGAAACAGAGTCGGGGAGGAAAAGACAAGTGAGTGCAGTCTATCTTGGATGGAGATCTCTCTACATCTATCTCCGACTCCTTCTCACTGTCACTTTCAGTTTGGTTCACTGTCTCTCCGACTTTGTCTGCTCTGGTGGGGTAAATTGCATAAAGTTGTGTTCTAGAAGAGGATTTTAATTATGAATGGGAGGACTTGATTCCTGGCAGATGCTCTCAGAGGGTTTAATACGCTTTAATGAAGAGGGAAAGGAAGCGTTTGGCTGGATCGCAAGAACGCGTTGAATTTGAACGGCATTGTACAAAATACAAGTACCATTCCTTCATATCGTTCACAAACGCAGTTGCAAATTTTCGCCTCAGACACTTCAACTCTCCAAACAGCCTTCTGGATTCATTTAAGTGCCACAGTTGCTCATTGGAACGACTGTGGTCTTCGCTCTGGGGCTGATGTCATCGAGAGTCAGACAGGCTCTCCGTCGGTCTTATGGGCTACAGAGCGCAACACTCCCACCAGAAGAAGCAGTGCCGGCCAGTCAGACTGCACTGCACTCTCAACATCTCAGCCTGTTTCTCTCCTCAGCCTCGTCCTTACCTTCCTCCCACCACGTCAGTGTGGTGGAGGACCCGGCTTCCTTCAGAATTTAGCTTTCCTAGTTGTGGTCATGAACTGAGGCGCTGAACTTAGCAGATTGTTTCAATGAGTTTACGATAATACTGATACACTTTTATATGGAAAAATCTGTCTAAAAATTCTGCACTTCATTCTCATGAATTAAAAAGATAAATCCATTACGGAATGTTTGTTTTTAGCAACATTTCAAGTAAAAAAGTTGTCGAAATATTCTGACGAAATTCTCAAGGCATTTCAATTTTTGATCACTGTCTGGATCCAGGACTATGTCTGTCTACTACGGACTCCATGACACATGACTTCTCTTAGAGCCTGCCAGTTTGCGATGACTCGGTTAGTCCAGCTCAAAGCTCAATGATCATGAACCATTGGAACTGCCATCACAAACACAAGTATGTACCATGACGTCTTATGAGTAACAAAAAGGAAGGTTTAAAGTGCTGTAGGGGTCAGTCCATTTTATTTTATTTTATTTTATTTTATTTTATTTTATTATAAATATAACGCAGCCTCTGTATGCAGACGTGTCCCGTTAGCTAGATTTACTGACTGTTTTTTCTTCATATTGAGGTGTAAAACCTTTCCTGTCTCCACACTGGACCGTGGTAGCGTGTCACAGGGGAGGTGCTCGCTCTCCTCCGAGGCTGGAGCGCACACTCCAGGCTTATTTTATTTTATTTTATTTTATTTTATTTTATTTTATTTTATTTTATTTTATTTTATTTATTAACAGCACTTTATTCCAAAGCACTTTCCTAGTTGGTGGGATCCCCACTGACCATGGCAATGAAGCGGATTCTGATTCTGTCATCTGCGCTCCCCGAGTGCTTCTAGTTATTTTCAAAATGTCCTCACTTTCATCTCCATTTTTCACGCAAGTGAGAGCGCCATCTAAAAACCGAGCCCTTGTCTTCCCATTGACTCACCCATACAGTCATCTCTCCAGAGTCATCTCAGTAAAACAGACAGCTGGCCTTTTCCAGCATGGTTCAAAAGCAAACCGCTTCTGCTGTTTCCCTTACAACAAGCTCACGTGTTCCATGCGTGTCATCGCAGGCATAAATCCCTCCCGAGTAAGAATCAATCATTAAAATGAGACTGGTTTAATGTTCTCTCTCTTATCAAACAGTGTTGCGCAGGCAGGTATGGACGCTCGGCACCAGATGAACTCATTACCAACAACAGCAGGTTGTTAAAGAGCCTGCAGACGCCGCAGCTGGAAGGTTGAGTCCAAGAAAAAAGACCAACCGAAATAGATCTTAAAGACGGTCCAATTAAAGACAAAAACCCCGCGTCTGCTGCCGGTATGGTCCAAAGTCAACCTAAATGGAGCGTAGTCAGCCTCAAAGTTTTCGGTCTGATATCCAAATGAAACTGTTGATCTACTTATGAGTGATGTCTGGGGGATAAATCTGAGATGGCATCCAGCTGGAATGTGTTTTTTCAGCCCTCGACTGAAGCTAAAATATAGTAGTGAGCTACTATCTACTTCAGTAATGGTCAATTTTTTTTTTTCTTTTGGTGCTTCAAGCAGCGTTTGACCGATGCTTTGTTTGAGTCTTTTGAAAATGTGCTTGTGTTTTCTGTCCTCCATGGTTCCAACCAATATGATGGGATCATCTGCTTCAGTCAGCACATGTGTATCAGACTGGTGCCATGTCATGAATGAGGTCTTTCCTGAAGAAAGAGCAAAGCCAGATGACACGGATCTCAGTTTGCTAATTGATCTGTGCACCGACTGCATGTTTCCTCGGCGCCGACCTCTGTACCCAGTTGGATCCAGGCCCTCACCCTGGGAAAAACCCAGAATGCTTGAGCGATTTAGAGGCGGTTTCTTGGAAGAGTGAAGTCCGGAAGGTACCGCGCCTGAAGACAATGGATGATGGATTCCAGGGTTTAAAGAAAAAAAAAGAAACACGTTGTCATTCACTGTCTGACACATGCGCAACTGAACCCCAAATGAAAACTGACAGAGCCCAGTCAGTGACGCCGCCAGCGCTTGGCAAAACATATCCTCATCTCTGACCATTTATTTTTATCTCCCACTCTACATGACAGCTGTTACTTGTTATGAGCACTTGATATAATGCAAAACAGGGCGGAACCTTATTGCATATACCACATGCTTGTCAATCAAAATCATGAAATAGTTTGTGAAAGTCCCATTATTTACTTAATGTTTAGCCTGCAGAGAATGTTTTTGGGAGTCTTACCACTTAGTAAACGTTGAAATGTAAATTACTAGAAGCAATAACATTATTTTACTTTGTTTTATTCCCTGAAAATGGCTGCTGCTGGTTTGTCTCCCGTGTGTTCCAGGAACAAAACAAGCTGCCCTAGTTTCAGCTCAACAAACATGGAGAGCTCGACTGACTCATGTATACACGCCAGCGCTGAAATATTTTGTCAGTCTATTTCCTCATCTGAAACAGAAGACACTCCACACGCTGTCAAGATCAATCCATCAGAAACGGGATGTTTTCAGATAAATATCTCGCCGAATCCTGCCAGCCAAGTCGTGTCTGCACCTGCGAGCTGAGGTCTTTGAACTGCACCTTGTTATATCGCAGGTGACTAAACACCATCACAATCCATTTCGTCAGTTTGCTCAGGTGGGCAGGTGCGTCATCGCTGGGCCCCAACGTTGCCACTACAAATAACTGCTGCGTCATTGTTCTACTCTTCATGCTGCTGACAATGAAGAGTCACAGCATCCATCCAGCTGTCAGGATGTTAGTAAACTTCCCGTCCAGAATTTGCAGTAAAACCTGAAGCAGTTTGAGGAAAAACGCGAACATGATCTTCAACATGATCTTTTCTCAACCTTTAAATGTACTCTTCAGGCCACCATTGGTGTGTGTCGACTATTAAAGCAGTATATTTTGTATAGTGTCAGTGCAGTGGCACAGAGAGGTATCACCGGGAGGCGAACACATATCACAACATCACACCTTGAATGTACGTGCAGCGCACATGCCCACAGGTGACTGAGCAGGAGGGAGCAGATGTGTCCAAATCCCCCAACGTCAGTCGGCATCTGTGGTTGAGGTTCCAAATGAATCATGTGAATTTGATTATGAATTATTTTGTTTGTATTAGACCTGAAAAACTGGAGTGGTAAAGATGAAAGCAGCTACATCATCACCTCCTCCCACTGTGGATGGAATCTATTTTAGTGGAGGAAATAAAAAAAAATCTCTTTTCTGTGAGGTTTTATGGGAATTCATTTTATTTATTTATTCATTTATTTACTATACATCTGACCAGGAACTTCTCGTATCCATCCCCTCAGGACTCTTCTGATTTCAGCAAGAGCACTAGTGAGACGCACATCATTTCCAGTTCATTCTTAGTGTTAAGTTTGGTTCAGTAGACTTGTTCTTTAACCAACCAAAGAAAGAAGTCAGAAGGTCTCAGGACCCCAGGCTGGCCATCCATGCAGACCATGACAACCCACCGCCTCCTGAGGAGTTGGGCACTCAGCGCCATCTAGCATGAAAAGGAACGAGCAAAATATGGAGCCCAAATTGAATTTTAAAGTAAACCTATATGGAAATATGTGTTAGGTTCTATGTCTTGTTTGTACTTTTACTTTTGCTGTTTACCCGGTTCCTGTTTTGTATCTTATTCCATCCAGCTTTATGGCAACGCAGCTGGGGCTCATTGCGCTAATCACACCGGCGTGGATATCTACCATTGAGTTCCAGTCTGAATTGCCAGATGGTCCGACTTCGTGTCTTATGATAAAGGCTCTATCTCATTGCTCCGTTCACTTGTGGCCCTGTTTATATCTCTGTTTTCTCCGTGTTCTCCTCCTCGTTCTTTCGCCAGTCCACTCCCTCTCACTCTTCTCTCTTCTCCGCGTTTGACTGTGTGAGTGTTTGTTTACTCGCCTTTTTAGTTCTACCGTTGTGGTATTTATTTCCTCAGGATTGTCTGTGTGTGTTTAACCACTACCAAGCATTATTAGTTTATATTAGCCTCATGAGAGTTATATCCGAGTGTTTCTTAGTTGTCCCCATTTTCAGACTTGTATTTCTTACGCCTGTTTTCTGTTTCAGGTTTATCCCCTCCTTTCATGTTTGTCCTCCGCGCTCCACTTCTGGTGTCGCCGACTTCTGTTCTCCTTATTGTTTGTGTTATTTGTATTAAACATGTGCGAACTGTTAACCTCGTACCTTGTAACCTAACCTTGTAATGTCGGAGAGATATCGCTCTTTTTTTGACACTATACAGAAAGTTGAAAGGATAATATTGTCAAAGCTGTTAACAGATTTTTAAAATTTCAGTTAATTGCACTAAAACTGCGATAAATGGCAAATTCATCACTCTATCTATTATAATATGTAACAATCAAACTTCTCTTTCTGTTGCTTTGCTGGTGGACACGAGTGGTGGTTTTGTTTTGTGTCAGTCGACACCTGTCGACACTTGTAGTCAGACGTTTTCTTTTTGTGAAAACTGTCTCAGTACATGTGACCTAACTTTGGGAAAGTGTGATCCTTGTGAGGAGGATTTTCTTTCATAAACTGCTCCGTTTTCGGTTGACGCCATTTCTGTTTGTTTTTCACGTGACCCCAAAGCAACAAAATGTAACTTAAAGGAAGCAGTGCTAGACACCAAAGTGGTCAGTCATGCTTTCCTCGTGCAAACATTTGTTTACTCCAACAACAAAACAGAACAGATCACAGCCACTGTGGTGTAGGTGATGTCTTCCCTTAAGATACATTTAGAACAGTCACAAAAGGTATGATTCATTTGCTATGAATCGCCAGTTAACTCAGCTTTAGTGTGATTTTTTTTTTAAATGCAGTCTATTGACAGCCCTAAAATGGTGTGCATCCCAATGGCTTACACTCTCACACTTCATCCTTTCATTGCTAAGGTACCTGAATGCAAGGCAGGATTATTGGTTCAGGACAAAAGAAACACTAGGAGGAAGCTCTTACACTTCCATCAGACGTCCCACACCGTCCACTCCCAGCTTGACTGTGAGTCTTTTTCATCTGGAAATCGATGTGGACTCTAGTGTTGGGGCGCCAGTCTCTTGAAACGACAACATCAATCTGACTTGGGTAGAGTTGCTCTGGACATTTTCTACACTTTTCAAAAGGACGTTTTGAGCTATGGCACCAGCTTTAGCAGCATTCAGCAGAGAGAACCGCGGAAAGCCTTCTCTACCTCACTGTTCATTTGGGAGGCCCACGTCTCACAGTAGCGGGAAACGCGCTCACCCCAGGGGGGTGCGAAGTGAGGATGAGATGATTGTGAGAAAAACCGACAAAGGTAAAGCTCTTGGAGAAAGTGTGATCTAAGAGAAAGAATTCCATGCCGTTGCCATGAATTTGTAGCTTTTCGCCAGCGTTTAGAATCCATTTAACAGCAGGGTTCGCACGAGCTGAAAAACAGAATTGTGTTTAGCGTCCGTAGCGTGTCGGAGGAAATAATGAGTAAAAACCTGCTCGACTGTGTGCAGACTGCTGCGCCATGTCACCGTCTAATGAGCGACACCTCGGAACACGTCGGTCGGGGTGTCATTAACGCTGGCGGCTTAAAAAAGCTCCGGGGCTAACAAGTTGAAACTTGAATATGATGGAAGCTGTGTAAACCTTAGTCTCATCCTGTATTTCCGAAACATCTCTTTCCAAGCTCTTCTCTAATTCCAGATGTTTTGTGTATTACGATGCTGTTATTTCAAGCAAATACGCAGTCAGCGTATTTCCCTCCGCCAGATTAAAAGTCAACGGAACTTTGTGTTCCGCCATTAGACGACATCTCAGAGATGTGGGCTGCATTTTAATAACCCCAACTGTTTTCATAGGAGCTTATCTGCTGCATCACAGCGAAAAATGCCGCCGTTTACAGAAACGCCGAATGAATTTGCTGATGTTTTAAGCTTCAAAAATGGGATTTTCCAGTTGCTCTCTCGTCTCACTCATCTGAGGTTGGGTCGCGGGGGCAGCAGTTGATCTAAAGAGAGCCAGTGACTCAGGCCTCTTTTTCGGACGTCTCCTGGGTTAGCTTATCACCGATGTTTTGAGTCATTCCAGACTTTACTTGTTCCATAAATCTCTCCAGTGAGTTTTAATATCTCCCTTGTATCTTTATTCTGTTGTGACCCAAAGCTTGTGAGCATAGGTGAGCTATGGAATCACCTTGGAGAAGTAGCAGGTCGGTAGTAGATGGCACTGCCTGCAGCAAAATGTATGGACTAGAACAACTTATTCAATAAAACCTCATATCATTTCTAAACCAAGAGTGCTGTCTAGTGACATCAGAAAATTAGGACAGTCTTTCTTGAGGCCTGCGATACTGTTTCACGATGCCTCATCCATCCATCATTAGTAGCAGGTGTTTTTCCCAGTGAATTTCTATCGATATTACAGTCAAAGCGAATCACATTTGCGTTGCATATCCGAAAATTAAAAGCAAAATGAATTTCATGAATCACCTGCTGAGGTCCATGTGTGGCCCCCAAGCCTCACGTTGCACAGGTGAAAGCCTCATGAAGCAGCAGGGGGAAAATAACAAAGAAAGGACGACAAAAAAGGGCCAAGAACAGTCATCGGCGACAGACAACGCATGACATTGAAGACTGCAAGGTCGCCACAGTCGCTCTCCTCCTGTCCCGACTCTGACGCCATGATGAGAACTCGGCTGCTGACAGCAATTAGCCGACTCATTTCAGTCAATTGATAATGTGCACAAACATGAGAGGCGGTAATGAGTGAAGGAAAACGTGCTCCTCACAACGCCACTGCCCTCCGGCTGTGTACCACGCTTTGTCACTTGGAATCCAACATTATCACGTACTTGTGCCGCTTAAGGGGGCGTTGTAGTTATTTGTTGTCAGGCTAAGCTATTAGATGATGGTTTACTGACTCCTTCTCTCTGACACCCCACTGACAGCGCTCGATAAACCACACACATAAACTTCATTTCTTGTGCCTATGTGCCATTCCACATTCTAACCAACTGACGTTTTATACATTTTTATACACTGAAAATAAGGAGAACGCCGAAGACGTTTGTAATTTACTGAAGTCAAACTGCAGCTCAGGGGAAACCAGTGACTCTTTTTCGGACGTCTCCTGGGTGAGATTATCACGGATGTTTTGAGTCATTCCATTCCCCTTTAATATCTGTGGGACAGTGAGATCCTTCCCCACCTTTTATTTACATCCACCTAGAGGCATCCTAGCAGCCCATATGATTTGTCTTTAGATCAGTGATTCTTAACCATGGTTGGGCCGCGAGCGCCTCCTAGAGGGCTGCTAAAAGTTTTTTTGTTTTGCACTATTGTTCCGCGAGGGCCGCGAGACGCACGGTTTTAATACATTAGCCACGTAGTAGTGAGTCACTGAATTGAGCTGCAGCTGCAAATCTGTGATAGTTACCAACTATAGAGAAGCTCTTGAAAAGAAAAAATGATAAAGAAAGTGATGTCACACCCTCAGCAGTAAAAACATGAAAGCACCTGGTGAAGCAGTTTTGAAAATAAAATGTGGCAATACTTTCATTTACTTATATCTTTTTTGGAGTTTAAATTAAATTATTTTAATTTTATGATATTTAGACATGGTTTCATCATATATTTTTTTCAGAATAGTATTCAGTTTGCATCAAGTGTATTTTTTTTTCCTTTTTTTCCCGGTTCTGTTGCTGCTTGGACTTTTCGATGACACATGGTTTCATGTCATTTCGCAAGGTTTTGGTTTGTTCACATGCAAGTAGATCAAATATGGTTGTTGATCACAAATGAAATCCATAGTCATGAAGTCAGTCATGTTTAGGGTGAGAGGCTGGGGACAGCATTACGTCAATGGGAAACCTGACAATGTCCCTACAAGGAAAGAAATACACGTATGTGTGTGGGTGAGCCGCAGAAAGAGAGTATGTTTCAGAAGCGTGGTACATTTATTGAAGTCCAACAAGAGCACACACTTTGCTTATCAAAGAGGTCAAAGGTCAACAGTTATTTACATACATCATGATACATTTATTGAAGCCCGACAAGAGTGCCTACTTCATTCATCACTGAGGTCAAAGGTCAGCAGCTATTTACACGCATCATGGCGGCTTGGTTCAGACCGGAGTTTGGTCCTGCACGTCTGACTCTGGAGACAGCTGGGACATCTCCTGCTCCTCCACAGGTGCTGGGAGCGGTTCCTTCCTCCTGCTCCTCCCCCCCATCACTCCCACAGCAACAAGAACACACAGCATCATCAGGATCACAACACTGAGGAGCACAGTCCTCAGCAGATGGTGATCAAACTCTGGTTCGCTGAGCTTCACCAGGGTCTCAGATCTGAACACACAGAGACGGCCTTTTTCCAGCACCATGCACCAGACCTGTCCACTGTCCTGCAGAGAGACGTTCCTGATCACCAGGCTGCGGACTGAGCGATACACGTCGCCTGGGAGTTGATAGTAATGTACTCGCATGATTCGGTTCTGTCGGACCTGATGAACCAGTGAAGCTCACCAGGATGATCCCGGGCCCCACAGTGGAAAGTGAGGTTCTCCCCCTCAGCGAAGAGCACCACAGCACGAGGCTCAGGCTCAGGACACACAAGCAGATAATACCACTCTCCACTAGAGTCATTGGGTTTACAGGTGTAACTACCGGAGTGGTTCAACGTCAGAGATTGGAACATCAGAGTGGTGTTCAGACTCACTCTCTTAGGCCACAGTAAGTTCCCCATCAGCCACTCGTGTGTTTGGTTTCTGCTGCCATCAGAACAGTTCAGCTCCAGACTGTCCCCCACCAAGCGGAAGATATACTCCACTGCATATTGAGTACGGAAATAGCTGTGTATGTCACACCTGTGCTGCTGCTTCAGCAGACAGAAGTAGGCGATGCGAGCATAATATTTGTTGAAAGTGAGCAGAAGAGACGGTTTGTTCTTCAGGGGCTGGAGTCCAAATGTTGAAGGTGTGTTGTCGTTGATGAAAACTAATCCATCTTTTATGTATTTAGTATAGGCCCATTCAACACTCTGGTTTGGTCCCACACCAAGCACCATCAGGTGTGAAGAGCAAACACAAGGTCTTCATGTGAATGTCACGAGAAATAGCCAAAAGGAACACTGTGTCTGTCTGTGTGTGTGTGAGTGAGTGTGTGCAGACAGGAACACACTCGCCGGAGCCGATCTCTAGCACGTGTGTTTGGGCATAATTGGTGGTGAATTATTCAGGCCCACGGAGGAGGCTTCATTTCAGAGGCAGTGTCGAAATGAGCTGTGGCGTTAACTCGGATTACCTCCGAGTCTGAAGAGTGCAGACTCTGATTGATGCAAATAGGAGTGATAACGTTCAGGTGCAGATCATGTTTCAATGGTGACGATTGTGCGCGATGTTTACAAATCAGCTCCGACCTGCTAGTGAAACCAGGAGGATGTGTAGTCGCTGTGGTGTTGGGCCCAACAAAAAAGAAAGAAAGAGGAGTCACATGAATATGTGAAGGTCACGAAGCGTAGAGCAGAGTGACGGAGTGACCTCCTCCCAAATAGAAGCAGTTCAGGCATGTGAGAAGAGTCCACTGCAATTCTATCTGCATGACCCAGTGTGAAAATATATATATTAGAAATGAGGTCCTGAGCGACAATGATCAGAATAATGGCAAACAAATCTCAACGACAATGAAAATGGTATTTTACAAACAGTTTAGAGACACAGATTATTTATATACAAATGTTTTTTTATAAGAAATAAAGAATTATGATTTGATGGTAAGGATTTATTTAACAAATATTGGCTTTTTGTCAAGCAAATAAGATATATATTATAATATATATTATATATATTGTATATTTTTATTTTGGGGTGACAAATTCATTGTATGCAACATACATAAAGCGAATAAAGCTGCTTCTGAAATATATATTTTTAAACACAAGTGGAATATTTACATTGTGCTCATCGAGTTCGGAGGTCAGTCTCTGCCTTACATCAATGTGTCTGCTAAATGTAATGTACAGTAGTATCATTTGGAAAAAGAAGGGCTCCAGGAGCCAAAGCAAAGAGTCCTTCTTAACTAATAAAACACAAAATGAAGTTTAAAGTCACAACTAAATTGCCAAAAGTTAATAAACAATCCAAATAAAGCAAAGAAAATTTGGAAAAACCTCATTGAAGCACACACAAACCAAGGGTGCCGAACAAAGCAAAGCAAAAAGGAAGCAACTCGAGAGACTAGGAGCCAAAAAAAAAAGACCTAGATGCGTCAAGATCAAAGTGTAAATACACCAAGGAACATCAAAGGACAATATCGTACAAAATCTCTCCACAAACACCAAGCATACATTAAATGAGAAAATAAAAAATCTCACACCATGTCTGCACCTCACTGTACTGCCAAAAATAAACACAAATTTTCCCGCCATTATGAAGGTTCCGACGTGCCAGAGAGTGAGGACAGCAAGTGTATCTCAGCAGCTTTGCACCAAAGTTTTAGCAGTCATCCCCTTAACGCTCTCAGCCTGCCACACAAACTTCAACAATCTCTGTAAATATGAACCTAATCTGTGAAAAGCTGGACTGTTTGACAGCTTTATATTGAAGTGGGAGTCAGCCTTGTCAGTGTGTTGCATAAACAGTTTTACACAGTGCCTTTATTAGGACAGTAAATAGTCATGAAAACATCCCTCTTTTACAGGAGGATGAAAATGCGCCATGTGAATTCTAGATGAAAAAAACAACCAACCAAGAAGATCTGTCAGGGTAGTTTTAATTTGGCTGTTTACCATTCAAGAAAACCCCTATGACAATGTTCAAAAGCAAAACATACAACTTGGCCAGGAATCAGTATTATTTTTCGGACCTATGATCCAGAATTCCGAACTTAGTCCAGGATTTGTCCTCAAATTTTCCAATTGAAAATGAATGGGAGTGGGACAAAAGACATCAGAATTTAGCCACAGTTTCAACATCTTACAGCTTCTCCATATTTTCACCTAGAAACATGATTTTCAACACTTTTGTAGACACACTTCTCTCATATGATGTGGTCAGAGAACCTCTAACACATTCAGATTTTGTGTGAGACACACAAATGTGCAAAACTGGATTTCAGCGTCATTGACTGCCATTATCACTGAGAACCGGGAACAACATTTTCAACTCGCCCTCTGTCACAAGCCATTTACGGTAGAAACATGAAAATCGGGCGAGCTATGGAAGAAAGCCTCACGATTCTCACGGTGTGCTCAGTTTTGCGACCTCAGCTGTGGTTGCTGAGATATCCTTTTCTATTTCGGAGCTATGATTTTGCCATTCCAAGCCTGAAAGATTAAATGAAGTACATAGTTTGAATTTGAAATACCATCAAAGTACCTTCATATTCCATTTTCTTCAACGTAGAAATAAATTCAATATAAAAAAAAAATCACTGGCAAAAAAATTAAATAAAATGAATTTTTAAAAAAGCAATTCAGCATCAAATAATTCAATTTCAACAATTGTAATCCCCAAAATTCAGTATGCAAAAACCCACTCACAGAAACACAAAATTATGAGAGAAACATGACATTTCTTGGGAAGCTGCACCACCTAGTTCTAAGTCAATTTACAAAACTAATCAACAAACTTTGTTTCTGGTTCAAACAGACCTCAAAAAGTTTTTTTTTTTAGGATCCTTAATCCCCTTTAGTGTACTGTATGTTCTCCTGTCAAGTCAAGATGGAGGAGAAAATGTGGGTGCTTACTGAGCTGATCACAAAACACACTGTAGAAGATGCTTCATGCATATGAACATAGAAATAAACACTATGATTGTGTATGGATGACTAGAATTAACTGTAAAAAGGTCCCGCCCACTCGTGCTGGTCAAGTAGAGCTTGTGCCTTGAATCACAATACACCAAAATAAAACTAAAGACTCTTTCTCTTAGTGCTCAACGCAGGGTTAAATTGTGTGGTCAGTGGAGAACTATTTCAGGTAGATCCCTGCACAGAGGAGGCAGTCGGTTTTTCCCTGCGATTTTTCCTTTTTCATCAGCCGCCAACTGATCCCAGGCTTGACACATGGTGAGATGAGATGGGAGCACGCATGGCGGGAGCTGAGAAGACAAGGAGGCGGGGATGAATTCAGAAGCCGTAGACCTCCTCCACACCATACATTAACTGGCGGCTGGGAATGATGAGACTGTAATCGGGTCGAGCAAAAAGCCGCGCGCGATTGAGCGATTGAGGAGCGTGTTTCTGCCGACGGATAGATTAATAACGTAACACGAATCAAAAGGGCAGTGGGCTCAGACGTGAACAGAAGGGGCGGGAAACGGAAATCAATTCACACATAAATTATCTCTTCTAAATGCTGCCTTATTACAAGCTGAGATGAAAAGGTCAGCCACTTGTTTATTCCAAATATATTTACGAGAAACATAAAAACATACAGCCATTTG
This sequence comes from Synchiropus splendidus, assembly GCF_027744825.2. Classification (NCBI taxonomy): domain Eukaryota; kingdom Metazoa; phylum Chordata; class Actinopteri; order Syngnathiformes; family Callionymidae; genus Synchiropus; species Synchiropus splendidus. Next base: position 9,596,582 of record NC_071349.1, on the reverse strand, counting down.
GGATTTTCCGGTCGTGACACTGGTTTTTTTTTTTCCCCCCTCTTCTGGTTTTCGTTGTCGTCCTTAACATATTCTTTCCCTGCCTTATGAATAGATTCATGTCTCACATGTAAGTCCCTTTGCATAAAACGTCATGTAAATGTAAATGTATTTATTTGTCACTGCATGAATGTGTCTGAAGTCAGCTGAGAAAATAGATGTACAGTAGAGAGCACAATAGGCAAAAGCCTCTTCCAAAACTTAAACGTATTTACATATAGATAGACAATTTCAAAAACAAAATGAGGACAATAGATTCTGTAAAATGTCTGTTTTAGTGGGTCGTCGTTTAATTGTCAGTTCCAAACACGCAGCCTGATTTTTTCCTTCACCTGCCGACCTCATCCTTGAAAGCTTATCTGGATTTGTTTGCCTTCAATCTGCAATTACGATTCACATTTAAGCGAGGAGCTTCCCTCAGATGGATTAGGAGGTGAATACTGACATTTACAATTTTCCCAGGAGTCGAATCCTGCCGGTCAAATCTGATGTGGCCCCTAAGGGCTTCAATCTATGTCAGGTGAAAGTTGGATCGAAGAATATCTTAGGGTCTTTTTATATTGATAGTGAAGTGAGCGACTCTCCTCCACAGAGTTTTTGGACTATTCCTTCGACAGGTTCAAAGGAAAACTAGCCAGACTTTTTTTTTTTATATTTGTATATTTTGATCTAAAAAGGTATAGGCTTGAATGATGACTGAATAAAAAATACAATAAAAAAAGATGATGATAAAGTAAGTATATCTTTTTTTATGATGGTGTTCCATGGGGCTGACTATCATTTTGTTACGGAGCTCGTCACAAGGGCGGAGACTGGCAGACGTTTGGATGGGCGGAGTCTGAGAGGTAAAGGTGGGGAATGCTTGTCTGAGTGTCACCCCATTGAAACAGTAGCTGCCGATATGTTCCACAGGGTCGGGATGTAGAGCGTCAGAAATAGCCTGGAGATAGATGGATCTCATGGTCAGCCATGTTTGTTTACGTCCGGCCTATACAGTGTTCGGGTGACGGTGCGCTGCACGAGTGAGTTCAGCATTTTAGTTCCGTCTGTTCTACATTTCAGTCATGGGAACTTGGACATTTATGAATGGATTCAGAGTCGTTCTGAATCGCGACCCGTGGCGGCGATATTTGTGGGGAAATGGGGGAATCTGGCGTTGCACATGACTTCATCTCAAAAAGGAGGGAGGGAATATGATGCCGCGCATTCCGCGTAGAGGAGTGGGCGAAAGCTATTTGGTGACATTTGTGGGAAAGTTGCTGTGATTTTACAAAAGTGCAGCACCTCACAGAACTCGCAGAGGTATTAGCTGGAAGTGCGTTTATAGTTGCGATTACAACATCGCCATCTCCTGGCGGGACTGGTAAATGATCTTGTGCATTGAGAATAGTCGGTTAAGATGGCTCAGGTAATGTAGTCAGAGCACCGGCCCACAATGAAACTTTGAGAACAGAATTTCTGGAGGAGGTGTATAGGGAGCAAAGGTCTAGACCTCCCGCACTTCCTCATTCGCCTGTGGTCTCATGTTGCTCATGGTTGATTCTTGTTGTCAGAAATGCCTTCACACTGTATGGGATGGATGGACGCTTCCCATGAGAAGAAATACGAGTGTCACAATAAATCAAATAGAACAAAAAGGTTGGCCGTAAAAAGGTTGTCTTTATAAAGAGGAATGAAGAAACTGACTCAAGCGCTAATGCCATTGTTAAGGTGTGGACCAACATGGCAACCCAGCTCTGCTCTGCGTGGAGGAAGTGTCTCACAAGAGTTGCTTGAGTTGTCCAGTGCCCAGCAAAGTAACAGGCCACAGGTTTATGAAGCTACTGTACATGATCTGAACTGGTGAACAACGTTTTTGTCACATGAATTTTCTTTTTTTTTGTGACACATGGACGGTGTCCAGAAAATATTTCGCCGGAAACCCCCCGAAACACGAGCTCCTGGGAAACAGAAAGTGATGGAAAAAGGAATGGCCAGTGCAGAGCTGATATAAGAGGAGGGGAAAGGATAAAAAGAGCAGGATTTCCAGACTAATAACCGACGTGAGAAGGATGAAGGAGGAGAGGATAAAGGCCAGAGCAGGGGGCAAGATGATAAAGTGAGAGAGGGACGGTGAGGGGAAAGCAAACACTGCGAGGAAATAGAGAGGACAAGAAAATGGGTAGGGGAGAAGGGGAGGCGAGTAAGCTGATTTCCGGCTGATGGATCTTGTCCATACAGCTCTGACACCCACACAGTTGGCTCGCGCCACACTGAGGGACAGAGATAAATTAAGTGAAACTGCTTTTACCCCAAGGAACCCATTTTATCTTCTACGGTACATCAATTCACACACAACAGGCCATGAAAAAGAAATAACAGCCGGCTTGTGTCCATAAGAGGACAGAGACCTTTACGATCTCTGTTTGTTCTGTGGAAAAATATGCAGTGTTTTTCATAATAAATACAAGCAGCCTTCATGAGGGTCCAAACACGGGGCGTTCCAGTGTGTGGGTTGGCAAACAGCAGGGTTTTATTTCGATTTTTTAAATTGAGCTTTGTATCAAAAAAACACATTCTGCGGATTAATGGTGTTCCAAACCGCTGATTTGTCTTGGAGGGAAACATATATGTGGCACTTTTAATCCCTATCATTGAGCTGAATTAAAGAAGGGTCTGTCTTTTATGATGATCTTTAAAGAAGCACTTGCCAGCTATGGAGTAGAAAAGCTTATGATGGCGCCGTACTTTCCTTAGGTTTGTGTTCCTGCTCCTCACTGAGTAACGTCAACAAGTGAACCCTGCAGTCGGGAATGAGGAGCGGAGGGAGCTGGATGGTGTGGGAGAAGCTCAAAAACAAAGTCCTTTTTTTTCTATAGCTCCGTTGATAAACTGTTGGGTGAGGCCAGCAACCTGAAGTCATGTGACTCACTGCTATGCCAGCGTAGTGGAGTTGCATACTGCATGATGAAGACATATATTTGGACAACTACATCCAACGTCTCTTAGACAGACTCAACACCAGATACCTTTATTTATTTATTTTAACCAAGAATAGATGTTTATTTTCTCTCAGGCAGTTCATTTTGCCCTGAGGATATTCATTTTTTGGTTTGGGATGAGGTTCCGAACTGACCCCCACAATCTTGTGGGGTACACCGACACATTCTTTCGTGTCCCAGGATGACTAGAAAAGTAGTTTTCGCCATTGCATGTTGATGCAGCAAGGCTTTCAACTGAATCAAATGTTTCACCGTCTGCAGCATAGCCGTAGGCAGGGAGATGCTCTTGTTAAAGATTTATCATAGACATCCCTCTAATACTTTTTACTCACTGACTTCACCATGACACGACTGCGACTCGTTTCCTGTTGCTTTCTAAGTGAAGAGAAGTCAATTCTGTTGGCATTTTACAGTCCAGACCATCAGAGCGAAGTCTGCTTCAAGTGAATCGACAGACAACTCAAGACCCCTGGAGTGCTGACACATGAAGGCAGTTTGCCTATTGCAAACAAACATCTCTGAAAGAGCCGTTCAAATGGTGAACCTCACATCTCGAATGAGGAAGCCTATGAAGATAAAGACAGTCAAGACTGAAGTCAAACTGGATGGACGATTGAGATCATAGTTCACTGCTTAAACCACCAGATATTTTATTACAATTTAAAATATGAATCCTTTAAACATTCCCCTGAATATACACAAAGAACGGCCGCAGCATGAAGAAGCCATTCGACTACAAAGCTGAGTGAATACACCACACTCTCCTCTATCTGTCTTCATCACCGAGCATGTGACTGATGACACACGCCAGCTACCTGATGTGCTCAGAGCCACAGATCTGTACGTGGGTGTGCGAAATGAGAATCCTTCACAGGGGAGCCAACGGAGGGGCTAAACGCTGGCGTCTTTATTGTGTCACACAAGAACAATAAGATCCGCCGTCGCTGGACACAAACACACCCACACAATAATCATCAACAATTTGTGAGCAGCCCTGCATCTTCTGCGTTGTGTCTGACTCCTTGAGTCCTGACACTGGTAACAGTGTCAACAGTAACAGAAATGCGAGCCAATGAAAGCTTAATTTCTATGAGTATTACCGGAAAACTGCAGTCGTAGATTCAGTTTTCTTGGCGCTGAAGTCCAAATGTTTTCGATTATTTTAAGCTTTTAATCTCAATTAATCGCACTGAAGATGAGTTAACTCGCGATAAATTGCAAATTAATCATGTTGTATCTGCTCTAAATGTAACTTAAAGGAAGCTGTTAAAACACCATTAATGCTTTGCTCATGCAAACATTTGTTTACTACAGTGGCTGAGACGTGCAAAACACATTTACAAACTTTTGAAAAAAAAGAAAAACTCTTGAAACAAATGTACAAATACCTAAAGAGATTTACAATATTTCAAACAAATTTACAAACTTCTTGAGCAAACCATTTTTTTAAGGGTATTTCCAAGTTTGTAAATGTGTTTGTGTATTTTCAGGGTTTGTAAAAGTGTTTACAGAGTTTGTAAATATGTTTTTTCAGAGTTTAAAAATGTGTCCTACTAAATAATCGTTCGGTAAGGGAGGGGGCCAAATTTACGGACCTGGTCCGGAGGCGGTTGCTGGAATGTTCCACTTGCCATTGGGTGTCAACAAAATGCCGAATGATGTTCAAAAATTCCGAAAACAATTTTACCAACTGTGAAAACACGTTTACAAACTCTGAAAAAACGCTTTTAGAAAATTGGAAAAATGTTTGCTAAAGAAGTTTTTAAATTTGGCGTAAATGTGTTACGTTATTTGTAAATTTGTTCCAAGAGTTTGTTAAATGTGTTTTGCACTTGTCAGCCACCGTAGTTTACTCCAACAACCTAACGTAACAAATGATGTCAAGAACATTCTTTCGAAGAAGAGGCACTGAAGAGACTCAACAACATTCTGACAACAGGAACATTTATTGACACTGTGGTGTTGTTAAAGCGACATTTAGAACAGATACAAACTGTGCGATTAATTTTCCATGAATCGCCAGTTAACTCGCTTTGACTTGCGATTCATTGAGATTGAAAATTGCCATTTAGACGAGTGAATTCCCCCTCATCACTAATGGACTCAACGGAATGTAAACTTGGAACCTCAATGATCAACCGAAACTAATCCATTGAGGACTTGTGCCTGAGGCGAATCGGTACATCGGAGGAATGGCCTCTCTCGTTTTTAAAGCCAGGAGGAACAAACAAAACAAACTTTACATGTTTTCTCATTAAAATGCACGCGCAGTGATTGGATTTGCAAAAGTGACAGCCGCTCAAAAGAAAGGAGAAGGAGAGGTTGTTGTGAAAAGGTTCGCCGCTGCAGGGAAAAACCTGTCTGACAAAAAACATTACTTTAAACTGTATTATTATTTATGTGGATGAAACAAGTCCGGATTGTTCTGTTGAGGGGTTGATGGATGGCTTTGTAGCCTTGCTGAGACGCACTGCTGCGCGAAAAGCGTGGCACACCAGAAAGAATGTTTTCTCCATGGCATGATGGGTAAAAATGTGTCTTGACACGTGAGCTCTAAGAAGATGCCTGTTCGGGAAAGCAGAACTGTTTCAGAGGAAGGTGTTACAACTGGTCTCCCTTCACCTCCGTACTTCCCATTTAGCATTTAACATTTCCGGACAACACTTTCCATGGGTCAAACAAAGAGGGGTCACCTCAAAACAAGGGGTCGAGGTCCAGGTGAAAACCAGGTTGGGCTCAGAAGAATTCTGGCCATTGTTCCCAGTGTGTTAGAAGCGTATCGGAATGATAGTGAAGCACCAATTGGTGGTATACATGGTGTTGCAGAGGTGCGTTGGAGAAATGTCACTGGCGATTGTAAGATGACGTACAAGTGTTCAGCTCATTTCAAACTGGCATATTCATCCTGTCGGCCAGCGTTTTTGGACGGTGGTGAAGAAACCCAGGAGGCCGGGGTTCGGTCAGGGCTGAGAGAAGCTGTTCTTCTGTTGATCCTGGGTGCAGCGTCGCAGCCAGTTCGTTCACCAACCGCAATTTAAACAGAAGCGCGGCAAAGCATTTGAGAATCAACCCAAAAGCATCTTCGGTTCTGCTCCGCTACACACCGGGGCTCGGTCTATTTTCGGCATTGTCAACGCGGAGCAAATCAAGCAGGCAGAATGGAAACAGCGCAGCTGGTCTTCTGTTAAATAAATCGTCTGCTCAGCTTTAGGTGAAGTGAAACTTCATCGCATACACATCATGTATATATTAGAACAAATGTCACTACAATGCTTCAGGTTCGTCTTCCTCTGACTGAGACTGAGAAAACTTCATAGTACACAGCTTCCCTGCACAGTTTGCTCCACACCCAGATTCAGGAACGTGGTTTTAACAGATGGGCCACCAGGGTCACCTCACCAGGTGGATGACTCAATACGAAGAGCAAACGTTCCCTTATTCCACTAGGTCTAACATCACTTTTTCTCCTTGTCACTGCCCCTCGCTAATAAATCCCCCTCACTCCGCCGCTGATGATCTGCAGCACATGGATGTGATGGATGTTCTGCATCAATCCCAGTCGTTGTCTTGGTCCCAAGTTTCCTTCCTGACGACGCACCTTTCTCATTCAAGATGAGTGTAGAAGAGCTACCGCTCTCCTCCACTCGCACTCATTAGTGTCCCATCTGTATGCCCTGACTCTGTTCTTCTTCTGCCGTGACGGATGGAGTCAGGTTCAGCGTCAGTCTCCGAATAGAGCTGTCCATCAAAACACGAAGCGACTTCTAAATGTGGTCTATTGGAATGACATTGTGTCTTTGCTTTACAGGGAAATACAATGGACAACAGTCCTTTTCTCGACGACCGACGTGCACTTTGGAGTGTTGCTTACAGAGAGACAGAAAAGTTGATACTTATTGGTGGAAGCCGAGCGTTGTGTTACACTTTACTGAGGCGCTGAGGGACGTTCATACTTAGTAGTACCAAAAAAGCTCTGAAACTGAAGACACTGTTTCGTGAAACCTCACTGGATTAGCATAAATATAAAAGTTCCTTTTGTTCTTCTGTGCGATGACTGTTTACTTTTATAGCGACTCAAGAGTAACCTATAAGAGTCAAACTCCTAATTTTGGAGGAACATCAGGATGCCACCTCACAGCGAGAGCGCCACCTTCTGAGCTCTGAAACTGAAGATGCTGTTTCGTGAAACCTCACTGGGTTAACATAAATATAAAAGTTCCTTTTGTTCTTCTGTGCGATGACCGTTTACTTTTATAGCGACTCAAGAGTAACCTATAAGAGTCAAACTCCTCATTTTGGAGAAACATCAGGATGCCACCTCACAGCGAGAGCGCCACCTTCTGAGCTCTGAAACTGAAGACGCTGTTTCGTGAAACCTCTCTGGATTGGAATAAATATAAAAGTTCCTTTTGTTCTTCTGTGCGATGACCGTTTACTTTTATAGCGACTCAAGAGTAACCTATAAGAGTCAAACTCCTCATTTTGGAGAAACATCAGGATGCCACCTCACAGCGAGAGCGCCACCTACTGAGCTCTGAAACTGAAGACGCTGTTTCGTGAAACCTCTCTGGATTGGAATAAATATAAAAGTTCCTTTTGTTCTTCTGTGCGATGACTGTTGAAGAGTAACCTATAAGAGTCAAACTCCTCATTTTGGAGAAAAAGTTCAGTTGATATTACTGAATTATCAGTATGTCACCACAGAAGAACCGTATTTGAATCTCGAAATTGTTGGTCTATGATCAAGCCGCCATTAGATTAGATTAGATGGCCATTTTTAGTCCCACAGTGGGGAGGTTCAACAATGCTGTCCAGTCATTCGTTCCTCCCAGTTTGTTGTGTTTAGTCATGTGAAGTATAGTATTTTGGTTGCGTAATACAAAACTTTATCCACACTGTTTTGCTTACAAATGCCCTGCTGATACAACAGATAAAATGGCCGACTACATGACCTGACTCACCATCCTCTGTATCACATTCAGCTTTGATTCTCAAGTTCTTCTGATCCAGACAGTCAGACGAAACCATTCCCACAGAGAATGGTGCATTTAGCAGTCTGTCTTCACTTAAGCTAGCGTCAAAGACGCTTTTAGGAAAAAGTCCCTGAAGCACTAGTAGTGGGCGAAACACCGCATCTTTGCAGACAGAAGTGGACTATTAATTCCTTAGTAAATCCTCTCAGATGCAGTGTATTTACTCATGATACGTGATTTTCAGGTCAACCATATGCGCATGCGCTCTTAAGCTAAACATCACAAGGTAGGAGATCGCTCTCCTTTTATCTCGCAACTTATGGGGTTTACTTTGTAGTTGGTGTACTCCTGGTTTGCCTGCACCTCTTTTTTAAGGAAGTCATTTTTCTCCTTTATGTTGTTTCATTTTCACTGGAGCCTTTTTGTTGTCATCCCCCTTGGGCGCGCCTGACCACGCCTCTGCTCCACTGAGTGGTTTTCGGATTTTGGACACTGAGAATATTTGTATTTGTGTTACTGAAACTATTTTTCTTTCCATTCTTTGCTTCCCCTTCTCGGTCTCCATCTATTCTCTACATAACAACATTAGCTGGGAGCATTAGCAAGGGTGTCACCAACGTACTGCCTGCCTACATGAAGCTCCTGTCTCATCCTCTCACATGGACGACAAACACCTACATACAATACAAGAAACAAAAAAATAAACAAACAAACCAGGAGCCTACCTTTATTTAAAGGAGTCAAAAATCCCGACTCAAGCTTGGTGTCCTTTGGGCCAATAATTCAGGTAAGAAATCACCCAACTACAATGATGTGGAATTTATGGGTTCAGCCACAATATGAGCCGACAGAATACATGCGGCTGCACCGCCATAAATCCACAGGACCTTCAAAACGGCAGCGTCATTCACCGTCCCTCCGAATGTTACTGGAATATTTGAGTAGCTAAGGTTGTCAGCGCAGATGTTTAGCTAGGACGTCAGTAAAAAGGCAGATGGTTATCATCGCTAACGCGAATCCATGTTTCTAGTATCATCAAGTTATTTCACTAACAATAAAGGGCAGAAAAAAAAATGGCCTCCTGAGCGGAGGAGACTGTTGCGTTCATTGGTGAAATAAGAATCCTCTCGAGTTAAGGAGAACTGCGAACAAGTGTAGGCTCAATTGTCTTTCATTCAAGAATGAACTTGACTTTTGCATCTTGACCTTCTTTCCTGTAGATTTATAGGATTGCTGTCCTGCAATCTCTCAATGCCAAGCCACTGCTCACTTTGATTTATCGCGCCGTGCATGTTTAACCAGAAACAATGGAAGCGAACGTCATCAGAGGCCATAGGTGAGAACATGAATGCTGATGCCGGGTGCTCGCCCTGACAGACACACGGACGCCACCACTGAACACACCTGTTTTATCAGTCTTTTGCATTATTAAACAGCATCCTCACGTCCCTTGTCAACCTCGAAAAGGCGATAACCATGAGACGCTGAGCTGGAAAACCACTTTTACAAACTGTTTGCTTTTATAGCTCTTCATGTGTCAGACAACAAAGAGCCTTTGTTTCCTCCGCAAAATATTGTAAATCCCCACAATAGCGAGGCCGATTTTATCAGCTGGAGCCAACGGTGCCAAGCTAATGCTGGAGATGAACTGTAGCTATATACGTTTAGTTTTATCTGACATATAGGGCTTTATCTTTCAAATTATATGGGCTGTATCTGGAGAGGGCAAATATTTCAGTGGTGAGCCACGATGGAATGGAGCTGGCTTTAACTTCACAGAGGGAACAGGATTACGCGGAAAATTCTACCACATTCTTCACCACCATCTTTTAAAAATATAACCAATACACTGGAAGAGAGATGCGCAACTCATCTGTCCTGCAATGCATTCTGGGATGCCTCCACAGAGAAGACGCTGTTTTATACTACGCCAAAATCACCTGGACAAGTAGGTCAGCCCGGCGATTTTGTGTAGTATAATGGGGTCGTCCTGGTAGTTGTTTCCCGACGTCAAACAACCCTGCAATAGATGTGTAGTTATCGGCATTGGTTTTGGCCCCCTTGTGGTGAGACGGCTCATCCCACTTTCACCAGTCGCACCGAGGATGAAGCTCTTGACAGTATGGAAGAACCCACATTTAAGTTGTCCCGGGTCCATATTGGGATAAAGTGTGAGTGACGTACAAGCTGTGTTTCAGGAGGATGTCGCGCTTTTGGAGGAAGAGTAGAATTTTCTAGTTTCAAGTTTTTTATAACTCTTAACGTTGAGGATTAGAAATGAATAAACTGTGCTCAAGTGATGTGCACAGTCACTCAACAGTGCTGTCCGTCCAATGCTATCAGGGAAATTGTATCCAGCACGCGGTCGCCTGCCCGGCCTTGGCGCAGCCAATAGAAGATTTATGTTCGGCGGCTGAGTCTCTAACAGAGAGCTTCATATAATGGACAGCAAAGGGGGAGGTGAAATAACAATAGAGGAGGATAGAGGTTACAGTGCAGGAGAGAATCGTCTTGGATATAGTTCGGGGTGCAGCCTGTGTTGAATTACTGAGGGAGTCTTGTTAGCATTTGGTTGCATTCCAAGGTTCAGATTATAAATCCAAGTCCAGGTCATGTGTTAACTGGTCAGACAGGTAGTGGTTATGCTGTCAAGGCGATGCGGCAGGAAGTGAATGGAGGTCACAATAAGAGCTTCATCCTGGAAAACAAAAGGACGAAATAAAGTGAGTTTACAAGACAGCACGGATGGGTTTGGGTCTTTCAAAGGTAGCTGTCAGAGTCAGGCAGAGCCAAGACTTGAGGTGTGACTTGAAGTGTGGTTTTACTGCCCCTGACTCAGTACCATTTCAGCTGCAAGGGCCTGACTTATATGCCGATTTGTTTCACGCACGACTCATGAAAGCGCTGACGGAGGTATAATAGAATTATTATAGCTTAGATTTACACTGCGCTACACAGCACTTTACAGAAATGATTGTTCCATTCATTCCTCCGTCCAGTGGGGGGAAGCTACACATGGCTGCCAGTATGGTTCCTCTGACCTCCATCATGACCATTCACACGCATTCATACGAGGCAAAGTAGGTTACTTGTCTTGCCACAACATCACAACAGCAACTGGGATTCAAACCGCCAACGTTCCAGTTGATGGAGCACTCAAACTTCTAAATAGCACGTACAATTTAGCACGTGCAAACTGGAATTTTCTGCCTCAAAATCTCTGAAATCTTTCAATTTGACCACTCAACTCTTGTCCTGTAAACCTCTTGAATTGCAAATTTAATTTTCAATGGAAGCGACTCGGAAAGACAAGAATAGAAACTAGAATATCAGGGGTACAGCTCATGTTGAAAGGTCAAAAAAGGGGTCTGGTGGTTTGGACCTGTGGAGACAAGAGTGAGGGATCAATATGATGGAGGATGAAGGATGTAAGAAATGGAAATCCCAGGAAGAGGACCATTTAGGCAAATGGATGTTATAAAGGAGGGTATGAAGAGGGCAGGTGGAAGAAACTGACTCTCTGTGGAAAAGTGTTAGAACAGGATAAGTTTTTGCGGCGTACTACAGATTAAATCTGAAGTGACAGCGTGCAGTTAGTAGAAACCTTTGGTGCTTTCCAATTGAAACCTTTGCAGGCGCTGATGGAAACTTCAGTGCGGTCAACAACAAAAAAAAATAGAAGCCTAAAAATGTCAATAGAAGAATAATGAGAGGCAAGGCTGACGACAAGCGCGGTGGGAGAGTTGAATTGTGGGAAGTGAGTGAGCAGGGGGAGAGGCATACAGAGTCAAATTAAAAGGATTAGACAGCTCATTCTCCCTTAATTCCCTTATCGCCTCCTCCCACAGTGGATTTGGTTGCCACGGCAGTGTTTACACGACCCAGTATCCTGCCGCAGCCAAAAACAGAGCTGACCCACATCATGATAAATCCCACATTTACCTGACATAATCCCTCGCAGACAAACATTCTGCAGCCGGCTACCTGGAAGCAGATCGGGTTGGAGGTCGTTCAGGGTTGGCGTGGAGGACGGTACCATCGTGTTTGCTGTTGACACATGAGCGAGTCACGAGGTTACTGGACTCGTCTTTGCGTTACCGCTGTGGCTCGAGTCACTGGGTTCTCACACCACCTGCTTGGGAAAAAGTGTTTCTGTAAAACCAACTTTTTTCATAATTTATTTTTTTAAGTGCCAAAAGTCGCAGCGTGTTAATGTGTTTACTGGGATTTTGCATATCACAGGGCGCCGCAGTGGAGAGAGGCTGATAGAGCGGAATCAACCCAGTTAGCAGGGCTGTGATGTCTAAATGAGTTCAGTGTCAGTGAGAAATGCCCTTTCAACTCCGCCGAGCCGCCAGAATCAAAGACGGAGAACCTGCAGGGTTTGAGATGGAGCACGGATAATTGAGTGGTGGCGTCTCTCACCTCTCGGTACCCTCCTTAAAGCCAAAATAGAATCCCCCACACACAACTTCTCTTCCAGACACACCAACCGAACATCAAGATTTAGTCACACGATGAGCATTTTTCTTCATCTGCAGACAAACCAATTTGTTTTCCGTTTTAAAACACTGCCTTTGGATTTTTCCTTTTTTGTACGTAAAGACCTTTTTTCATTATTTATTTTTATATTTTAAGGGGCATATTTACTTTACCGCATGTTCATTAATCGCTCAATAAATTCTGTAAAAAATAACCGAAATAAAACATTAACAATAAACTATATTGGGATTTAGCCAAATGAATAATGTGTAACATATTTTATTTTATTATTTTATTTATTATATAATTTTATAGTGAATAATGAAAAATATTTAAACTTTTAATTTATTTTGTTTGGATGTATTTATTTTGTTTATTAATATGGCATTTAGTCAGGTTTGGGGTTTTTTTCCCCATGTTTTTCATCTCCTTTTCTTTCATTCCTTATCTCCCCGATGAGATATGACATTCACTGGCTTCAGATCAGTTTGACTGCCCCCTACTGCAGTCTCAGTGTATAACTTGATATTTAAAGAGACTTTACTTTGTACTCAAAGTCTCAAAGCCTCCTCTTTCTCATTGAACTCCCACATCCTGTGACCGGTATGAATAAAACCTCTTCTCTGTCTGTTTTTTGTCCGGGATTTGGATGGATACATGAATAAACATCGGCCTGGTCGGTCGAGCGGATTAGAACTTGTTTAGGTTTCCAGCTGAAGAACATTTTGAGTGTCAATACATGAATTTTGCTCTCATCCCCACAGGAGAGAAGGTGTTTGTTTATGTTGAATAAATCCTGTTACCGTGCTTTTGTGAACATTCGGCGAGAGAAAAACACACAACCAAAGATGCTGCACAGACAGGTGTTAAATCATAAACTCTCCGAGCCGTTGCTTATGAGCAAGAGATTTCATTTGGCAAGGGAAGCTGGTCGGGGCTGTGATCCGAATAATGATTGTTTTATGACGGAGGAAAGATAAGAGGAGTGTGCCAGCGCTGAGTTCGGCACAATGGAAGTGAGACACGCCAAGCGAATTTTAATTACTCCACACAATTCAGTTCAGTTGCCGTGAAACTGACGGAGAGACGGGAGAAAGCTGAGGCTGAGTTGTGAATCGCAGGGAACGGTAAAGATGTGTCCTGCTGGAATCATCTTAAATCAGGCATCGGAGAGAGAATTAAACAGCAATTAAAAGCCGATTAGAAAAGAATCAGGACGGCGGAACAAAAAATGGTGGAGAGACTTGCAGCAGAACTAATGAGTTACAGAGCAGATAAATGTCAGGGTGAAAAGTAAATCTCTATTTACTACGCTTAAAAACCGTACCCCAAAGTTTGGGGTCTAACCGCGATATAGAAAAGTGTCCACAAACTGAGAATTGCATTCAGTGATGGGACGACTGAATTGAACATATTCCGTTCATAAGAAAAAAACAAATTCAAGCTACGTGTCTCTGCTATCCCCAGGGGACGAGTCTCTGTTGCGTTTTATTGACCGGTCCATTGAAGATTTTGCAGCGAGTGTCGCGCTTCATTTGATCGTGACCCGCACTATGTATACAGTGGTACCTCGGTTTTCGAACGTCTCGGAATTCGAACGTCTCGGAATTCAAACAAAAATTTCAACATTTTTTTGCTTCGGATTTCGAACGAAAATTCAGAACTCGAACGCCCCCAAAAAAGCCGTAAAAACCATAACGCACACGGACCGATCAGCTGGGACAGAGCGTGACTTGGTTTATGACTTTGTCACAGCCAAACTGCACAGAAGCGCACATTCAGAGCTGGACACGCACCGGGCACCTCTTCACTTCTGGAGAGACGTCACTCACTCGGCAACCCCTCCCACATGCAGCGGCCACACACATAGAGGAACAGCGCACCTGCAGCAGACACTCTACATTCACTCCTACAAAAGCCTATTTTAAGGCTTGGAACGCATTATTTCTTTTTCCCTTTCATTGTAATGGGAAAAATCCATTCAGATTTCAAACAATTCGCTTCTCAAACGGCCATCTGGAACGGATTGTGGTCGAGAACCGAGGTTCCACTGTATAAAGAGCAGAGGTCCCACAAAAATAAGTGACGCACTATGTTTTCAGTCAAACAGTTTTTTATTTTGAAAGGCAGCCAGATGCATCCATTTTGCTCCAGTGCTCCACTTCTACTGTGCTGATCCGAAGCCTAGTGGTTCCACCGCGCAATGCAGATGCATCCATTGGGGATCAGGGGTTACTGTTCAGCTGACCTGAATTTCAGCTGACATTCCTCCGCTTGTTCTTCTACATCATTTCACAAGCTCCCCAGTGCGAGGCGACCCCCAATTAGGGATGATCCCTGCTTCTTTCTGCGCAGAGGTCCTGGTCTCCCTGTGTCTGTCTGGTTTCCTCCCACTGTCCTCAAATACAGCGCGGTTAATTGATGAGCCAGGTGACCGTGAGTGGGAATCCATCGACGGCTTTGTGGGGCTGGAGGCGGAGGGCAGATGTCCTTCACTGGCAAGCACCTGTGAGCAGCTCTTCCCCGTTCTGTAGAGATACAGTACAACGCGCTCCCAGCTCTGGGATTCAAAGGTTACACCAAGCAGCGCAGCACAGAAGAATGTTGAGTGAGTTGATCTCAAATGTTCGGAGCCCTGGAAGTGGCATGCATGTGTTTAATTTTTGGATGTGGCATGCATGACTTTTTTTTTTATTTGCATAACAATTCCTGTAATTCTTATCGAGATAATTTTTATCTTGTGATAATTCATATCTCGACATAATCTTGAACTTAAGATACAATCGTAAATGTCAACCGTCTCTCTGGCAAAGCATTTTGTATAAATCCACCTGTAACCACTATGTCTCCCTCATGGTTTCTTAACAGTTCGTCAACATGTATGCATTTTTTTTCATTCCGAGATGAAAAATTATCACGACATACAAATTGTCACGAGATAAAAAATTATCTCGAGATAACTGTTATCTTGAGATAAAAATTATTTTGCGGTAACTGTTATCCCGGGATAAAAATTATCTCAACATAAGTTATCTTGAGATAAAAATTATTTTGACGTAATTGTAATTTCGGGATAAAAATTATCTCGACATAACTGTTATCGAAATGAAAATCATCTCGAGATAACTTATCTCAGGATAAGAGTCATCTCGAGATAACTGTTATCTCGGGAAAAAAATTATCTCGACGTAACAGCCATCTCGAGATAACTGTTATCTTGGGTAAAAAAAAATAAAGTCAAGCTGGCCTATTCCAATAAGTATAGCTTAGCCACATGTGGAATTATTTTGAGGAGAAGGCACTTGATCAGAGTGTTAAAAGAACAAAGACTTTGCTGTATGCAAGGTTCCGACTTGCAGTGAATGACAATGTTGACGAACATTTACAATTGTATCTTGAGATAAAAAATATCACGAGATAGCAGTTATCTCGAGATAAAAATGGTCTCAAGATAACTGTTATTTGGGATTAAAAAAAATAAAGTCATGCATGTCACATCCAAAAAAATAAACAGATACATGTCATTTCGATGGCTCCGTACAAATGCCACATTTGTGCAACAATATTCTGGATAAAATCAGACAGTCATGTTGGTCCTCTTGGACATTTCCCAAAAATGTCACCATAACAATAGCATTGTCTGAAAGCCCAGACCTGGGATTCAACTGCAAGGAGCGCTTCTTTTCTTCACCACTATGGCGCTTAATTCAACACACCTCTCCTTCACTGCCCCCTTGTGCTCGTGTTGCAGCATCCCTCACCATCCTACTTGCGCCGCCACCACTCATGGACAGTAGCTTTACCCTAAGCAAGTCTGCCATCATGTGCCGCAGCAGTTCACTGTTCTTTTTTAAAAACAACACTTCCAGATTCCCTCACTTCAACAGCAAGTAAACATCCCTCCCGTCCTGCCTCTCGCCGCCTGCACTTCATCCTTTAATCACAACCCTATCTCTCTCCCTCACATCCTAATAGCTGCACTAATGTTTAGGTTGAAGGTTTCTGACCAGAGGGCATTCAGCTCAGTAAATCTCTCCGTGCTCATCTATCTGCCTTTATTTCTTCTCCAGCGCTAAGTGTTCTGTGCTGAATAATGGATGAAGCCGCTCTTAAGGACTTGATATTGTTATTTTGGAAGATAAAAAATTTAATTTCTCAGAGTGTCTTGGACTCAATTTACCAGTCTGAAGCCTTCGTGTCAGTAACATCGTATTTTAGCGAGTAGAATTTGATAGAAGTAGTCAGTAATTCACCCATTGACTTGGAGTCACATACAAAACAGACACAGAAAAGTCTTAGAACTCCATGTAAAGTGTGGTCACTTTACATTCTAAAGGTTCATCTAGCTGTCATTCATTGAATTTAAATTTCAAACTGTGTCATGTAAAACCATCTTGAAGTTTCAGTTTCATGTTCCGCAGCTTGTGTTAGAGCGCAGTAAGCGTGGTCATTGTGTTTACAGTCAGCACTGTTGGTTCTGTCTTACAGCATGTCAGCGCAAATGCCAGCAACATCAGTCAAGCTGAAGGTCAGACTTTTACAGTGGCCTTTGGACCCTCATCAACCTCTGTGTCTCTCTTTATAACTCCCATCTCTGTCTCTCTGGTCTCAGCACAACTGACAAGCCAACACTTGGATTATTCGCCTCAACATTTAACTGTTGTTAAACACGGACGTTTAAATGTTCTCTCCCAAACATGCTGTTTTCCCTGAGAACTGACGGACTGGTCAGAGTTCGGCTCCCTTTTTTTCACTCATGCTCACTGTCCTGCGGAAGCT
Source organism: Synchiropus splendidus (assembly GCF_027744825.2). Taxonomy (NCBI): domain Eukaryota; kingdom Metazoa; phylum Chordata; class Actinopteri; order Syngnathiformes; family Callionymidae; genus Synchiropus; species Synchiropus splendidus. The sequence continues at coordinate 9,579,328 of NC_071349.1, read as the reverse complement.
ATGAAAAGATGGACGAGGGAAGTGACTTGACCACACTTCTGTCAAACTCTAAAACCGTCCCTGGGCTGATGGGTAATTTATTTCCCCACCGCTCAATCCAACAACTTTTGGGCAATTATGTTTGCTGGTCCAAAACTTTAAAGTGCCAAAGGCAGACTGTTAAAGCTTGAATAATCTCAGACAGCTGGTACATCGAGGACTGCTATAGTCAAGATCATCATCCTCAGAGGGCATTTCTGGACACACCTGGTAAAGCATGGACAGGTTCTCCATGACATAGAGAGTTAGCAAATAAGGATTATTTTCGAGACTAACCTCCTAGGTCACGGTAGCATCTGCACAAACAGTTCCATCACGCACTTCACACCTCGTCCTTCAGAGCTGTCCTGTTTTTCACTACTGTCTCTGGCCACTTGGTGCAGTATGTGCAGAATTCTTGCTCAAGACTGCAGCAAAGTTGCCCAACTTCTCAGTCAAAACAATCTTCCGTCTACACTCTGGATGCTACTGAAAACCTCAGAGTTGAAACTGACATTTGTCAACTTGTTCAACATCAGACAGTAACCGCAGGTAGCACTTTCCTTCTTCTTCTTCCGCCCTACTGTCTCGGGATACTCCTGCAGTGCGCTTGTTTGAGGGACCCTGATCCACCTCTCCAGGTGGACCCAAGTCCAGAGCTAAGGCCCGGTTCGCATCTCTACTAACCAAACAGGCTTCCACAGTTTGAACATCTTTTATCCACATGAACATTTTAGACACTGAAAACACAACCTTTCTATTCCAGAGTTGACTGACTTTGAAAAGGTTGATGTCATGACCTCCCCTCTCTAGCTATATGACCTGAAGGTCGTCACTTGGCAACAATAACTGGCTGCAGCGCAGTGTTTTTTCTGCCACAGCTGTTGAGCTAAATGGAAATATGACACAAAATCCCAAAATTTGATCCCGCCTCCACTGCATTTACTTTGCATACTGGCACTGTTTACATGAATAGGCAAAACAAGCGGAGGGTCAGGCCATGTTCTAGAACTGGTTCTAGAATGAGAAGTCAGAATCGAACAAGATTTTAAAAGATTTTGCCAAAAAATGACCTTGATGGATGCATGTATAGCGTTCACTTTGCTCACCGTGTCAAGGTTTCTTTATGCGCCACTCCATGTTTCTCTCAATGAATGAGTGAATGACGGTTTATTTTTAACCCCCCTCTTTACGCTCCTTCACACATCTTTTAATCCTATATGAATATTTGATCATAGGCACCGGACAGGAGCTTTTAATGGGCCGGTTTTGGCCCCTAGCCCGGGCCCTGCCGACCACTATTAAGTCCGCCTCGATCTTTGCATAAAATTTCAGCAGCATCCATATTTGCTCTTCTTCTCTTCAGATACAGTGTGACTCAAGAGGGCGACACTCAAATGGATTTATGGTGCGTCAATATAACAATAAATGCTGAAGAACACCGGCTCTGTTTTGTGCTTGTAATGTGCTATAAAATCACACACTTCACTTTCTCTATAGGTCTGGGACGATGAATCATAAAGTGGGTACACATGTCAGCTGCAGTAGTGGGATAATGAAAATGGATTCTGGGTGAATGGGGTTAGATTCGGGACACAGTGGTTGTTTCTCTGGACCTGCTTTTTTAGTCCACCGAGAAACATCAATGTGCTGTTTCTACATCATCCGCAACTCAATTTGTTCCATTCCACGGCAGCATTTTCATCATTCAAATCTATTTTCATTGGAGTTTTTTGTGGCTTACTTCCCAGAACTTTTTTTTTTACGCCGCCACTCTGATTTAGTGTTCAACAACACATACAGTTGCGGCCGATTGGTTTTCAGTCTCACTACTTGAGGAGTGTATAATATCAAAGAAACTTGGCTGCACCTCCTTAGAGTTGCCATTTGAATCGCACGCGAGCGTTGATAGAAAACCATAAGGAGTTAATGTGGTGTGGCTGCAGTGGGAGTGGGTGATCTGTCTTTCCAACGGAGGCAAAGATTCAGACAGCACTTTTACCAAGAGGCTGCGGCCCTCTAGTGGCAACCTTGCATTTGAGGCAAACTAAGGGGTGCATTATTTTAGATAAAAATATCCGTACTGGGACAGCAGGTGAAAGAGTCAGGGACCATGTGCGCAGAACCCAAGTGTTCGTAGTAACCTGCAGCAGTGACACTTGAATACGGGAATAATATTTAACCGTTTATTAAATCATGCGGTAACGCAAAGAAAAACCGAGGGCATCAATGAACCGGGAGCAAACGCGTACAGAACAGGAGGAATAAATCTGGAATCCAGAATCAGAACACAGAAGTCAATCGACCGATCGCAACGCAAAATACACTCCATTATGGTGAAATAAAGTCCAGTAAAATACAACAGTAAGTAACATGTATAACAAGTGAAAAACCTTAGCTATGAAGCAAAAACAAACAGTCAAGAAAGCGCCAAGTTACTTGTGTGGAACAGCAGAGTATCAGAGCAGGTGAAGTTGCAGAGTCAGAGCCAGGTGTGTGCTATCAGCAGATCAAGCTCAGGTGGAGGTGGAGGGAAGAACACAGGAAATGTATCAACAAAATAAAAGAGGAAGCAGAAAGTAGAGTTCCAGAAGAAAAAAAGTCTTCAGTAGTGGAAGTGACGGGAATGCACAATACTGAGAGGTAGTAATCAGTAGGTGAGGTACTGTATCATGAAACAGTATTGTAGGGTTGACTGTGTCCTAGTTGTCAAAGGCCACTAGATGTGAGGTTTCATTGACTATGTAGTTCAAGTCCAAACATTTCGCAGCAGACAGTGCCATCTGGTGGCCTATGAAAATCAGGACACTGTTTCATGAAACCTCATCTATCCACCAGCTTCTAAACCCCTCACTGAACAGGACTTTGGCGAACAATTTCCAGACCTTGACAAATATTCTCTTGTTTTCTAAGCTTTTTGTTTATTCATTGATTTATTTCGACTCATCAACGTACGACACAATTTGACTAACTATCCAATTTATGATAATAACACAGTAATGAATCAGCTGTGCCACAATAATCCTACCTACTGTGAAGTCAAGTGAATTTGGAAAAGAGCACACACTAACCATCAGCATCAGCCTCAGTACGCACAGTTGATGCCTTATGTTTCAGGGAATTTCACTCGCAGTGAAGGAGGTCCCACAATGTCTCTAAGCATCAGACATGATCCATCTGTCTCATCATGGAACCTCCAAATGGTTTTCCACCATCTGGATCGACCTGGAAAACCTCCAGGAGAAGGTGGCAAGGTAATGCCCTTACATGATGCCTCCATCGACAGAGCCCGCTACTTCATAGTCAAATAAAGCAGATGGCTCTGTTTTCTTGGACGACAGACCCCACCTTCTCTCTGGTGGCCCTCTTCCCTGCAGGTCCAGGCAGAATACATGCAGAAAATGGTGCATTTTCCACCACAATTTGCTTCCCAGTCATCATGAATGTCCCACTCCAATGTTGTGAGGCTTTTGTAATAGTCAGATTGACTAAAATGTCAAACATTTTCCTGAGTGGTTTTGGTACATTCATGCAATGGACCACAACAATCTGGCTCTTTAGCATTCAGGTTTCCTCGCAGGTTCCCCACTCTCTAAGAGATGGTATCACAAGTGGTATGGCCCTGTGAAGCCCCGTACAGCCTCTATTTTTGAGGCATTATAGAAGCCTGCATCAGGGGCCAAAGAGATGAAGGGTCACTCTCCACGTGCCGTCGAGAAATGGGACCATGACATGAGGTTAGGTGCCCATTGACTCCTCAGGGGGTCAAAGATTTTCCCACATAGACCAGGTCCAAAAGGTTTGCACCCATTTGGTGACAAGCAGTGTCACAAGTCATTTAGCATTTAGAGGACGTGAGTGAGTAAAGAGCAAGGTTGCCATGACAGACCGCTGATACGTGTGCATACAAACATTTGCGATGGATGAACCAACCTCCTTCAATGGAAATGGAATATTCCTCCAAAGACGGATGAGAGGTCAGAAATAACCCTTTGTGTTGACGCATGATAAAGCCGCCTCGTCCCCGGCGCTCTCCGGACGACTATTAAAAAACATTATTGCATCTGTCCACTTTACACACTGCTTCATCTCACTATCTCAATGGGGTGAATTGAGTGTGTAACACGCTCTGTTTTTACTGAAGCCTGCGCTCAGTTTATCTGGCAGACATTCGGTCCCGTCAGATGAAAGTCACCAAATGTTCCGTGTGTCTTCAAGCATTCAGAATGACTTGGTCGGTGTGTACAAAGGTATTGTAATTCACCTCCTTCCTTCCCACCTCCTCTCATGAATACACAGCTGGCATCGGAAGGACACGCTGATAATGCTCCGCATCCATTATGCATGTGTTTGTGAGGCGGCATCAACAACTCGGCTTTTATGTGTGTTTAGTATACATATTTAAACATATACGGGTCGCCGGTGTATTTATCATTGTAATGACTCTATTTCCCGCTTGTCAGACGTTTAATGACTGAATACACAGATTGTGAGAAAAGAAAAGTTTTCTGTGTTTTTTTGTCTTTTGTTGCAGCCACTGGCAGTTTCTCAATTGATCACAACAAAGGTGTCTGTCCGTCTGTCTGTCGGCAAAATAAATTGAAAACCGATGGATGGATTTCAAGGAAATTTTCTGAAATTTTGCCGGTGTTTCGGACGTCTGTCTGGATCCATGAAGGTTTTGAAGGAGTTGTCTGACTTTCAGGGTGTCTAACACTGGAGCTAACACGCTTAGCATAGTTCAGACGGCGCAGTAAACAATACTTGAAACGTGACGGACAATTGCTATAAAGTACGATTTCGTCATGTTCTCCCGGATTACATGCAGTGGAGAGGAAACCCAACAATAAGTAATGTCAACTCCGTGACACAGGGTGGCGCTGTGAACTCTTTGGTCTTTCCAGTACAATTGTCAGTAGAGGAAGAACATACCACGCTGACAGGTAGCGAGGAGCCATTTCAGTACACAGCGATCATGCTGACTCATCAACTGTTCGTCTCTATGTCTTTGTCTACAGCAGATTTCTGGATTAAACTTGCAAGAGCCTGAATAAAAGGAAACATTCAGGAGATAGTCTTCTTTCGAATTGGTAGAGTGATCATTTTAGAAGTCTGATCTTAGCTGGACTAATGCAATAATTTGGTTTTCGGACTCATCTTAATACAATCATTGCGCTGGAATACAACAACTTTTTTCAGTCTGTTCTGGCAAACTGTGTTGATACTAAATCGACTGTCATCTAGATTTGCTAGATCACAACTCGTGCCAGGTCAGACTCATTTTTGGTTGTGAAACAACAACATTTTGTGGTGTATGAACACAGCAGTTAGAAATGTTACAGATCTTAAACTCTTAAGAGTTTATCGTCTTATTGTTATTTAGCGTCTAAACTGGTAAGATGAGCGGGCCCCTGGCTATGGGGCCCCTGCACTAGAGTCTAAGACATCAAACCCCTGTCACTGGATGGAAACTTTTCTCAAGAGAAGAGACTTTATAGCATTAATATTAATTCGCTGTGGATGTTTGATAGAGACAAATAGTCGTGTACGGCCTCTGAAGCACACTGTACACACATTTTCTTTCTGTCATCCCGCCCTTGGCCCCGTCACTCCTCCCATTACAGCGCAACTTTTCCTTTCAGCCTCTTTTTCTCTCCGGCTTGTTCTCATGCAGCAGAGCTTTCCTCTTGATTTATGACTAGTAGCCGTGTTTGTATGCTTGAGTTGTCTTGAGGCAGGAGAAAAGGACAGTATTTTATGTGAGGGCTCTAAGGTTGTTCACACACACACACACACACACACACTGTGTTACGACAAGACACACTTCCTGCATAATGCATTCTCTGAAACATATGCTGATGCTATCAATTTGTAAAGCAATTAGGTTTTGTTTTGCTCAACCTCCTCACTCAAGATGCATAAATACAAGTACTGCGTTTAAAAACCTTTCATGTGAATATCATGTGTTATTTAAGGTTGGAAAGAGTAACTCTATGGAAGGAAATTAATATCCATCCGAGGAACACTATTTTAAATCCAACAAAATACATTCTTTCTTTGAGATATAAGAGAAGGATTTGGCCCAAATATTTTATGTCAGAGTTCAGACGACTAAAATACGGCGCATGACTACAGAACAACAACTTATTTCTGTCGTGAATCCATTAGATTAGACTAGATTTACTAGTCCCACAGTGTTTTCTTGTTTAGCAGGAACTAGCGTTTCATGCTAATAAGGAGTAGGTTACATATCCTACACATATACATAGCGTAATATCCCATGGGGGAGAGATGCAAGCCCACATCCCAATAGGTCAAACAAAACCGATCCTCCTTGTGCTTTTATCTATGAAATCTATTTTCGCTTTGGGCACTCTGGTTTCTTCCCACCGTCCCCAAGGCTGAGCAACCGTCCTTGCAAATTGAAAAATGGCACAGACGTTTGTCCGACTTTGTGCCTTTTTCGACCTTAAAAAGTCCGACAGAATTCCATCACAATCCCATTCCCAAGGACGCAGCGCTGCTAGTTCAGCTAACAGTACTGGATGTCTGAACATGTGCGTCCTAGCTGGCCACGTGTGAGAAGTAGGGTTGTATTGAGGATCGACCGTTGAGATGCTTCCCAGGCAGGTATTGCGTTGCCTTTGTTGGAAAGTTTAAATGACATTTGATTGGCAGATGAAAAACTATTTATGTAAGATTTTTATTCAAGAAACAAAAATCTTTTCTTTTTTTTTTTAAACTGAAATGACTCCGTTTCTCCGGAGCAGTGGTAAAGCTCATCAAAGAACCGACTCAACACCACACAAAAGTCCCTGTTGAACACTGCGGGACAGGTGTCATATTGGAAAATGTCAACACTGACTGAAAAGTAAATCACAGCACGGCAAAAGCAACTTGAAATGCAAGCCGCTGCTTTAATAGACTGTCAGACAGCTTCAGTTCTGTTCCACCGTGCTTCTCCAGCGAGGAAATAATTGATGCACACCTCGGCGGTGAGGCCCACACCGCAGCTACTGACTCTTATTGTGTTTAATGGCTCAGACTGGGTTTAATGTGAGAAGGAACAAAGGGATTTAGGCAAATGTGTACTGATAGGGAGCGAGTGTGCAACCGTGTTTCGTGTGGTTTATTTGTTCAAAATTCAATTCAGTCGGGATTAAAAAGTAAATCATTTGAAATATTCCCTTATAAACGGTTGCCTCCAAACACCCAGTGAGGTGGGTTGAGATCACTTCCATTTTGGCTCAAAGAAATTCCGCGTGACTCTTGTAATGTATTTGAAGAGGATATTTCTTTCCCAGTAGGAAGCTTAGTATCTTGGAAAATAGTGCCAGAAAGTAGGAGAACCATGCCAGTTGGCCATCTGCTCCTCTACATCTGAGACCCTAAATCCTTGTAAGCAAGGGGTGCGACCGGTGTTGGTGGAGTGAGTCCAAGAGTTGAAGGTTTGGGTTAGGTGGAAGACCAGGGATTGGTGAAGAAGAACTACAGTGGAGTCAAAAGGAAAGGCTCTCTATCAATTGGTTCGATCCTCAACTGTGGTCATAAAAAAGAGCCAGAAGATGAGGCTCCTCTTCTCCTTTGGGCAACTCCAATGGTGCCTTTACCACACCATTACATTTTTCCTTTTTGTCTGCTACCAAGGTGACCGCATGCCAGGTCACTTTTTCCTCTGCTATATATTGCTCTTTATTGTCAGCGCTCTCCTTGGCTCGCACTTCCTTCTAACTCATGGTGGGATTCATGAAGTTTTGCAAAATACGAGCTCAAGTGTGCGCACAAGCTGACATACAGCGGTGATATTGGCAGGGATCACTTTTGTATTGACATCTGTATGTATCAATACAGTGCCATAAGATTGTGTAGCACTCCTAAATGGGTGACCACAACTAGTCAGATATAAAATATACATTACTATTAATGCGGATTGTTTGGATATTGTGGGAGTGATGTTCTTGGGGGGTTTCGCGGCATTGTTTTTGGATTACTGATCGAAAACAGTGAGGGGGAGCTATTGTCTGGGGTCATCTTTCGGCTGCACACAGGTCAGTTATGAGGTGGATGTGTCGTGAAACTGGTTCAGAATGTTTGGATATGAATATCAATATAGTGTGAAGGGGCTGTTTCAAGTGAGTATCTGTGTTTGTGCTATGCTCTGGTCTCCTGCAAGCGCTGCACTTGTAGTTGCGACTCGCAGGTTCACGAGTTACGACGGTCCAAACATTTCGATTTGCTTTGTATCATCTATTTTTAATATATCAGACGGCAATTGGACTCCACACGAGACACGTGTTCATTTCAATGTCATCTTACCTCTATTGTATTTGCAACGGTTGACCACCTTGGGACCCGACACTTGCAATCTTCACGTGCATAAATCCTTATCCGGACCCCAACTCTCCATACTAACTGGAATTGCCACGTGAAGGGAAACATTTGATTCATTTGGAGCACCTCTGCATCAACGTTCTTCCTTTCAGGGCCCAATAAATAGCACACTCTGCTGGAGTGTTTGTACTGAACTAATTTAATGTCGGTTTTACACAGCCAGCGCCACCTATTGAAACGGAAGTCACTGCTTATAAGACCTGAATGTGACTGGGATTGTTCTCTGAAGAGGTGTGTTGTGGATGTCCAGCTGGGAGGAGACCCAGGGTCGGACCTAGAATTGGTCGCAGAAGAGGGGAGGTGTGAGCAGCTAATGTTACCCAGCATCATGCTTCAAGTACCAATGAGAAAGAAATGCAGACACATTTTGTTTAGTCGACTAAAAGTCTTAACAATTTACTCTAGTTTCTGTCTAATGAAAACTCAATGTATATCAGTCATGTTTTAGTCAAAATATTTTGTCATTCTTTTCATTCCAGAGATACTTTTTGTTATTTATTCAAGTGGATTTATGGTCCGTGGGGAAAAAAAATGGGAATAATAAGCAACTTAAAAAAACTGAATAAATGAATGAATCCTCAATGCAACTGTTCAAATGAATAAATCATTACATTTATTGATATGGTGAAAATAAAAACACTTTAGTTAAGAGAAGTAAATCTCTCTTCAGTCTGCTGCTGTCCGTGTCTTCATTTGTCAGCCTGGATGCGGGTGTGACTTTAGTTCTGCGAGCAATAAACATTACTTATTTTGATGATTCTATCAGTATTTTTTTTTTGGTTAAAAAACACACTAAAAACTGCCGTCATCATGTCCATCTCCATGATGTGTTACCGCTTGTTTTCATGTTGGTCACATGAGAGTTTGTCTATAAAAAAGAGATCATTGTTCTGAAGGTGCTGAAGTTTAGAAGTCACCGAAACCTTGAGATGGCAGACTTGTCTCCAGAGTTCTCAGTAATCCTCCATCTTTAACAAGGAAAAGAAAAGCAATAAATTGAACTCAAACAAAACGTCTTTTGAGCCTCCGCTTCACATATGAACAGCCTCTATTATCTTGTATGGACTCATGAAATACAGATGAAACTCTTTGTAGATACATCTGCTTCTGTCGGCGAAAAGATATGTCGCTGTATGTGAGAGAAGCACATTTACAAAAAAAGAACAGATCAGTCAGTCGTGATTTTTGAAGTGAAACTAGATAAAGATGAGTGAAATGCCAACAAGATAAAACAAAGCCCCATAAATGAGACCACAGGCGGCGCCTTGGTTAAAAAGAGACGTGTGATTCAGACACAATAGATTTGAAGACTCAAAGCAGAGTGTTCACAAACCTGGTTGGCCTCTTTGACTGTTCGATGGCTGCAGTGAAACAAGCCTCACCTGCGAAGCCTCATTGATTTTTTCTTTTCTTAATAACGTAGTGTTAATGAAGCAGCAGGCAGGCAGATTGTTAGACAGTAAAAAAGGACCCCTTGTCTCAGGAGAGACGCTGTGAAAACATGTATCAGACTGTTCATGAAAAGTGATGTTAGAAGTTGCTCCTGAGGAAAAGTGTGTTCTGTCTTCACGTACTTGAATGTGCCGGTATCAAAGCAGCTTGTTTGCATTGCATTCAGGGAACAGATGAGGTAGTATAACTTTAAGTAAACTTCAGGGTCATTTTCTTGTGAGAGTAGACACAGGTTTGCACCCAGTTATTTTACCTCTCGTGTACTGCGGACATGGAGCAACATGGTAGTAGAAAACCAGGTGAGAAGCAAAGTTATGCCAATTTGATGGTCATAACACCCAATGAATATTATCCAAGTGAAATAATAAGGTGTCAAAAGTTCACTCTTTTTCACTGCCTGCAAGGTTGCTACCTGGAACTTCACATCACGAGAGAATTTTCCACTCCGCTGTCACAGTTGTCAGCGCTCAATTCTCTGCGTGTACAGCAGGCAAATGAAAGAAGTTTTTCTCTCGAGCAAAACGTCCTGTGAAGCACAGACTTGTTTGTTTCTCTGCTGTTGTTATGAAAGTTTTTTTTTTTTTTTTGCTGCAGGAAAGATGCTGTAAATTCATCAAGGTGTCGATAATGAACAGAACTGGGAGGAAACACTGCAGATGCTCGAGGTAAAAATATAATTACTCTGTTTTGGTATAGGTCCAGACGCGTTCAAGAGAAGCTGGGAATCTGAATTTATTTTTGCTATCAAAGTCTCAGCGGGTAATAGGAGTGTGACGTTCTGTTCCGATGCTCCGTGAAAAAGGGAAAATTGGTTTTAAAATGAAAAGGTCAGAGGATCATTGGTGAAAATATATTTTTCCCAAAACATTTTTTTCTGCAAATGTCATGTCATTGAAAATATAGCTCCTATTTGAAAATATGTTTCAAAGATATACAAATGGAAAACATGATTGGTTAAATATATTGTTTTATAATTCAACGATGCATTTAAATATGCTTTTATTTCAGAAAATAATGTATATATGAACATATTAAAAGTATATATATGTGTGTGTGTATGTGTGAAAATAACAAAAATAATACTTATGTTTTTTGTGTTTGTTTTTTTAGGGAATTCATTGCTAGAATAATAAGACAAATAATTACTAAACAAAGTTTGAACAATCCAAACGTTGGCGACCAGTTTAAATTAGTTATTGGTTAAGCAACTTAAAGGCCTACATTTTTTTTAAAGAAGTTTCATTTAAAAAAGGCTCCTGGTGCTCCATGTAAGAGCCGTGTGTCTGGGTATGTCCAGCCCTCGTCCTCAAATCCCATCAGTGCGATGACCTTCAGACCTTTGTCCCTCTCTCCCTTCTGAGTCTTTTTGAATTCCACCATTAAACTAGTTTCAATGGGTCTCCTGCTTCCTGTGGTCTGCGCCACCTCCTAGCACGCTGCAAAAATAGATCTGAAACCGGCACATTTTAACCATTACCGGAGGAATTCAACCCACATGTTCATGCAGTGCACTCGACATTTATTTCAAGTATGAAGGTCACTTAGCTTGAATTCCAAGAGCACGGGGTTATATCCAGACGCCCGGAGAAACATTTGCTCTTAAAGTAATGGATCAGAATGTTTCATCGCAGCGTAGTTGGCTACAGGCATTAACATACTTTATTCTGAAAACTCGTGAATTTGTCAAGAGGGTATTCCGCCTCGTGTTCTATGTTGGCCCCAGTGCTTACAACAGTCAACACAGTTTTCCTCTCCAACATTCTGGGTTCAACACTGTCCTCTTTTCTTTTGTCACTCCTAACCAAAAACCTCATCTTCATCCGAGTCTCTCACTGGCTTGCCTTTTAACTGCTCCTCCTCCATCACAGTACACCCCTGTCAGTCATCTCCACCCATTCCACCCTGTCAGCACACTCCTCTTCAGCACCTTTCCATCCAACATAACTTTGCAACTGCAAGCCAGGCGTGCATGGAAGCCATTTCCCTTAATTCCATTTTGTTTCTCCGGATTTTAAACTTGGCAGACTCATTTATTTCACTGTTAAAAAGTTTCTCCCGGGATGACATTTAGTTCCTCACGCTTTTATGGCGCTGACTGATGCCATTGAAGGTGTTTCCAGAACGGTGACACCATCAAGTTGCAGGCCTTTGGAAAAAAAAAAAAACAGGTTCCACAGTGAATGAAGGTTAATGGCCATTTAGTTTCTCCACTGTTTTGTAGTGTGGAGCCTGAATCTTGAACTAAACCTTTCACTTTCTCTGCCATTTGCTTTATTTAGTGTTGGTAACCTTGAATTAAACTCTTCAGAGAGTCTTTAGCCGTTTCACTGACATGTAACTGTCATGGCGGTCTATGGGATCAGACCCAGTCGCTGAATTGTTGCAGGCTGACAGAAGACTCGGGAGACCGAGGGTAGATTTAACAAGGTGACACGAGAACACAAAAGACGAACGGGAACGCTGAACCAAGGGTCGAATGGAAGGGGTCATACACTCAAGGGCAGGGGGAAAAGTGGAACAGAAAAAGTGGCGAATTGTAAACCAAGCCCAACTAAAACAAGCAAATAGCAACAGAACAAACTAAGGAGGCGGCAGAAAGAAGATCAAGCACTCACGGAATTTCGAAATATACAATAGGAACACGAGAGAACGGAAGGTCGAGAGAGAGTTTTACCGTGAGGACATGAAGCAACCATCTGGCAGTGCAGACTGGAACACAGGTGTAGAAATCAGTGGAGTCTGATCAGCGGAATGCGATCCAGCTGCACTGCTGTGATGCTGGGGAGAAATAAGGAAAAGGAAACAGACACGAACAGGCAACAACAAAATAAAAGCACAAGAGAACATGATAGTAACGGACATATTTTAAAATATTTTCCCCATTGATTTTGGTTGTGCTGGTGCTTGAGCCAGAAAATAACTATAAAAACCATAAATAATGATAAGAATAGTATTATATATGGTTGTTATTGGGTCAGATCATCACTGAAATAATCTACATTGATGTGTCTGTGCAAGTCAAACAGGCATCATCGTATATGACTTTACTGTGGGCCAGGCAGGTCCCAAAAATACAGTGCTGAGAGAGGGTCTTTTTCCCCAACAATTTAAGGATGAAGAAAAACAAGGGGCATCTTTCCCGTGCACAGAAAAGGGGCTGGTGCTCGAGCACCACCAGGGGTCTCTCTGCCCATGTCCCTCATTTTCTGGCATGAATTATGTGAATCATTACCAATAAATTTGCAACAAAAGCGACTTCACCTTAATTTTCCACAGGGCAGCTTGACGTGTCCGGCTTTGTGCTATCAAAAATCACATCTTAAATTCCAAACTTATCGGGGGGAAAAAGCTCCAGAAATAGTAAACCTGTTGTTCCATTTTTCATAATTAACACCAACATTTACTTTAATAGCTGGCAAATTAAGGCGAAAAATGTCACTGCTCCTCTTGATTTACAGAGAAATATCAGAGGGAAATGGTAAAGGTCAGCGCCAGGACCTTAAACTGGGTTTGGAGTTCTCGAGAGCGGATCAGTGTGAGGGGTCACTAAGTGCTGGGTAAATTGGTTTATTAAATTCAGACAGAAAGAGCAACAGAGAGAGGAGAGAAGTCATTAAGGAGTCAGGCGGTGGCATTTTCCGCTTTTACAGTTCTGAGCCTTTGTGTGGCTGATATTGACCGAAGACACATCGATTTATTGAAGTGTAATGCATCATACAGCTGGAATCCATCGGCCGGCACAGTGGGTGGTCTCACACAAACAACCAACACACGCTTGGTGTTTCAGCATAATACACATGTGGATCAGTGATGCAGAGGTGGCACTGGCAGCTTTGAAAAAGTGCATCGATAACCTGGTTATGAAAGTCAGTAAATATCAGAAAATCAGTAAATATTGATGTACACAGACAGGAGTTAAGGGAAAGGTACTGCTCAGGAATAAGGAGGTGATGTTTCTGTCTCTGTGGTGGTGATTTTTTGCACTTATTGGAAGAGTTCAAGTCAGAGGTTTTCAGATGTGAGGGCACCTTTGGGTTGTCCTGGAGATGAAAGTCTGGCTGATCGACAACATGACCATCACCTCCTCTATATGGTGTGTGGGCTGCACCTCTGAGAAAGGGTCATAGTGGGATGTGCCCTACCTTGATCGATCGCCAGTCGTTTCTAAAGTATGTCTCGTGCTGAGGAATTGTCGAGTGAGGCTTGGAGTGTAGCTTGTGCTCCCAAAAATCCAATACCAAACCACTTTTTTTCCTCTGGGAAAATTTGGGAATCAAACAACTCCACAGAACATGATGCTGAAGCGTTGGTTTTTAAACTGGTTTTCATGGAACAATGGAGCCCTGACCTCTTTATAGAAGCATAAGGGGATCACAAGCCATAACTCTGTATACAGCGCCCCCAGCTGGCCAGAGTGAGTATTGAAAAAATCGGGAAGGAGGACAGAGGCGTGAATATGAACAAGTCAAAGGGAGCAGTTGAGGGTACTCTGGTGTTTAGTCAAGATGACTCCCTGGTGAGGGCACGTCCACCTAGGAGGAAGTCTAGGAACCAACTGGGGAAACCCACTAAGAGGTTAAGTCCAGGTTGTGGTCATGAATCTAGTTCATCCCTTTAGTTAGTTGATGTCTCGTAAATGTTCCGACTGGACCGATGATTCAATGGACCACCTTCCTCTCCATTCATTCATCTTCATGATACTTAACCTGCTTTTACATAAGCCGCACCACAGAAATGCAGCTCTGTTATTTTAGGGGAGGAAGATTTGTTTTGTTCTGTTTTGAGTGCTACGTCTAGCTGTGCTCACTGTGATGTTACGGGTCACGATGGTTTCATTCCCTGTGCTGTCCCACTGCTTCCAATTTGTCCTCTGAATCGCGATCATATCAAAGCACAGCAGCAGCTGAAGTCATGTGTAGTATCACTGCGGGAGAACTAAAGTACGGTGTGACTTATTTTCGGCTCCATGTTTAAGAATCAATCTCTGTTCGGGCATCATTGTTGGACTGTCCTAGAAAAAAAATACAGTGTAGAATGTCAGCTTTTTTTTGAAGAACTCTTCACAGAAACCTCCTCCAGGTCTTTTCTGGGAATATTGACCTATGACCAGGACAACAGAGACATATTCCGTCTGGTAAGTCTCAGGTTTGTCCCAGGTCTCCTACCAGTTGGATATGCAGTGACCAGAGTGTGCTGAAGAGATGTTCCTGGTAGTGCTCAATACTTCCGCTACACTGATGCTCACAGACCAATCCCTGTGTCGGTGCACGTACCGCTTTAAGACAATAACGTGGCTGTGTCAACTCAGCAAAAACGCTCCGAACTATGTTTATAAGGAAGCGCATCTGTCAACTGGTTGCAACTGCTGAAACAATCTGATCTCGCAGTTCCTTGTGAATGTCTTTGTGGATCTGAGGGGCAGCTCCAGGGGAAACGCAAGTTGTCTGCCATGTGGGACCATCTTGATCTTAATGTATTTATTTCTTACCCTTACCCAGTTTGTCTCAGATTTTTTTCCCCTTTTTCACATTATGTCACACGGTCACATTATTTAAAGATATGGAATAATAATGAAAACGCTTTATGGTGCCTTATTTACCCATCACTACTCAATACTGTCCTCCCCACGTGTCCCAACCACCTTTACAAGTCACCATGAACCGTGAGGACACATTTTAGGCTCTGAGAAACAAGGTTCTGGGGTACTTCAGAGGTGTCATAAACTGTTGTTTGTCTAACACCTCCTTCCAGTTGGACTTACCCTCAGATCAGATCAAAGTCCAAGAGCTTCTCCTGGAAGGCAGAGCTCATAAGGAAATAGTCTTGAATCTATCGATCAAGAGATGCTGCACCAATCCAAGACTGCTGAAGACCAAAAGATGGCAGGACATTCATTCCTTTCCTGACTGAGCATCACGGTCTTGGACATCAGTAACAGCCTCAAGGGGGCGCTAACTAGACATTTGAAGATATCATAATGATACTAAACACGATCAATACATTCCCCTCACCTGTCGTGCGAGCGATCGTGGGAAAGACTTGAGCGTTTCACATGAAGCGGAGCATCTGTTAGCGCCTTCCACCCGCCGCTAAACCACTAAATCCGTTCCTCCTGGCAACTACTCTGATTGCTAACTGCCTCCCCGAGACATTATCCTGCAATCAAAGCGCCGCCACCCTGCGATCTCTCCAATCATTTTTCATCCATTTGCGAATTATGCAAATTCACCTTCCCGTTTAGTCACCAATGTAAACACATTACCATCTGGTAACAGTTTTGCAGGTGTGAAGAAAAAAAAAATTGGGGGGGGATTAAAACTGAGCAAAGAATGGTAATTCGGGAGTAAGTCTGTATGCATCTGTAGTCAGTGTTCAGTTAGGTCTTGTCTTGGTCTTGACTCGGTTTGGGCTCTCAAAGTCTTGGACTCGGTCTCGTGTCGGTTGATCACGCCTCATCACGTCCTCCTTCATCATGAACCCTATTATACATCTCCAAAAGTCTTGCGGTCGCCCCTCTCTAAAGTACCTTTGAAAGTCACCACAAACCCTGCGGACACCGTTTTAGGATCAGAGCTCCGAGGCAGGCTGAAGTTTAAAAACAGTCTTCTGAAATCATGGGCAATATTCACAGGTGAGCAGCAGTAAGGACATGAAGTAGCGGCGCCCAGATGTGGGTCATAGAGTGAGTGTGACTTTGTCCTGCAGCCAAAACCGCACTCTGATTAACAGTTAACCTTAGCGATGTGGCAAAGTCAAACTGCAAAACATTGTGCTAGCACTGCTCCGGAACTACCCACGTCTCATTTAAACGGAGCCATGTAGCAGCGGAAAGGTCACCGCACACACTTCGCATGCACATGCTGGAAGAGTTGTAATTGTTTTATTATTTGGTGGAAACAAAACGGGTCACGCGGTGTGAGTCTGTGCGACGGCCCCTGTGTGTGTGTGTGTGTTACTGGAGGTCATATCTGGTTTATCTGCCAACAGTTTCTTCCCAGCGAACATTAGCCCTGAGGTGCGAGTCGGCCATGATGGGATTTTATTTCATTTCATAACCAGATGGAGGCACAGCTGGCTTCTGGACACAAACGCCTTGTTGAACACGTTTTATTACTGTTTGTCAACAATTACGAAGCCTCTCGTGTGCACACTTAAACAATGCGGCTGTGTTTGGGATGTGTTCAATGGAATTATGCTGTTACACTTAAAATAGCGTAACAGTGCATTAGATGCTTTGTTTTAAGTGTCAAAATCTTTGCCTTAATCCAAGATAAATGCATGAACTATGGCCCATTTTTAATGAATTTATGGATAAGATTGTGATCTTCAGAGATATTAGAAGAGTGTGCTCAGAAAAAAAGGAGAGCTTGAGTCAAACCCAGGAGACACCGCGTCACAAACAAGGTGTTTTCTGGGTCAGAACACAAAACTACATGAGTATATATATTATAGTCCAGCGACCGCATCACTGTATCGGACCGTCGTGGTGAAGAGGGAGCTGAGTCACAAGACGAAGCTCTGGATTTACCGATTGATCTACGTTCCCACACTCACCTATGGTCACCAGCTTTATGACCGAAAGGATGAGATCGCGGATACAAGCGGCTGAGATGAGTTTCCTCCGCAGGGTGGCTGGGCGCACCCTTAGAGATAGGGTGAGGAGTTCGGTCATCCGGGAGGTACTCGGGGTGGAGCCGCTGCTCCTCCACATCCAGAGGAACCAGCTGAGGTGGCTCGGCCATCTGATCCGGATGCCCCCTGGACGCCTCCCTTAGGAGGTGTTCCGGGCATGTCCTACCGGGAGGAGACCCCGGGGAAGACCCAGGACTCACTGGAGAGATTATGTCCACGGTCTGGCCTGGGAACGCCTCGGGATCCCCCGAGAAGAGCTGGAGGAGGTTTGTGCGGACCGGGAAGTTTGGGCTTCCTTGCTCCGAATGCTGCCTCCACAACCCGACCCCAGATAAGCGGTACGAGAAGACAAGAAGACAAGATATTATAGTCCATCCCAGGGATGACGGGGAACACCGTGAACTGGTCCTGGTGACTAGTTCACGACAACTATTAATGCTTACAATTGAAGCCCTTTCATCTCCCTTTACATATGAAAATGTACCAGTCCTTTTCAAGCTATGTTGCCGTTACTGATCACAAACGTCTGTTGGTACTGCTATTCAACAATGGATCCACCAGGGGCAGCAGTCCAGAGTCAAACGTTTTTAACAACAACAAACTCCAAAACAAACATGGTGACTGTGGAAGTATTGATAATGTAAGAGGAAAATGGAGGCAGCGTTGAAGGAGGCGGTGGACGGTGAGGCTGTTAAATATATCACTGGTAGTAACAGCAACACTGCCACCCCCAGGGTTTCCAGTTGTACTGCTCCATCCGGATCCATATGAAACGTTTAGCATGTTTCAAGTCACTAATTCACCTCTGTGTGTTTTAGGACTCTGGGAGGAAACCGGAGTTGCAGATGGAATGATAGCAGAACACTTAAAAATCCACTGAGAAAGGACACCTGTTCTCTCCAAGACTTGCCTCCCTACACTCCCGCTCTGCAGAGGAACCATGACTCTTGTCTTGCCATAGTTTCTATTTGAACTCCATGTGATTCCAAACCAAGTGAATTTGAGCTTGATCTCTCAATATAAAGCCTTTGATTCTGGGCTAAAATACTCAATAACCCCGCATGTGTCGTTCCGTATCACGTCCTGCTTTTGCCAACCGGCAGCAAAATATCGATTCCCAGCAACAATAACTGTTGCTGGTAAACGTCTTCAGTTGAAATTATTGATCACCGATAAGTGAATTAATCACGGCAATACAGCAGCAATCTCCAGTTGGCAAATTGTCATCGGTTCATGATCCATTTCTCTCTCCAGAGGCGAGACACGGCATTATCCGCTTTCCTAGTCCATTGCCCCCCAGGTGCTCTAGAATCTGTGCCGATTATTGATCGGAAAGCCTCTTACCATGCACACGCTCCCAATAACAAGATGTTGCTACATGGCTGAGGCTGCAGGTGACCACAGGTGGCGCGTTGGTGGAGCAGGTATGTACAGCAATGGTGCCACATTTGAAATAAACTATGTTTCTTAGTCATAGAATGATCATATTTAAATGATTTTAAAACCAGCTTTTGCTGCTTCTCCACAAACCCACACCACAGTTGAAACACCACTCTCCCCTCCTTCGGTGAGGGCCCCATATTTTCAAGCAAAAACATCCAGACGAAACGGCAAGACCACTTGTCCCTGTCGCTTCTCTCTCTGCTCCACACAGTGTACTTTAGAGGCAGCAAACCGATGAAGCCAACAGAACCACATCATCCATGAAAAGCAATCCGCGTCGCAGCGCCGCCAACCCTCTTCTCCGCGTCGCCGCCAAGAAAATCCGAACCGGATTGGGGAAAAGCCCAAACCCCCACTGCGACGGAGTGGAATCTCTCTTTGAGTGGAGCAGAAATATAAGTATGAATTCAGGCTATTGTGTTGCGTGTTAAGAACCTTGAACGCATCATCCAGCGTTCAATAATAGCAAGCCGTGCATTCATCCTGGTTCAGTCCCACCTCACATATTCTGAGAGCTCTAAAGTGACCTTGTTGCAGTCGCCTCAATAGAAATAAATATCGCTCTCTGGGCCAATCCCAGTCCTCTACAGGGATTACCGGTTAATTCCGCCCGCTGTCGCCGTCGTGGCGCTCTAATGGACTGATCGTGTTCAATAATGAGATATGATTTACCCTATTATGTCTTAATTATATCACTCTCAAGGGCTTACGCTCTGAAGCAATGATAACGTTCAAAGAAGGTTGTTTGTGTTGCTAATGAGATAAAGTAATCCACTCGAATCAAACAAAACCTCTTCATTCATCTCGTCTCTTCAGGGATTTCGTGTTTCAGCGCCGAGCGAACGGATGACTGATGTCAACGGACTGCAGATAAAGATTTCTCATGGATGCATTCCACATTCCATGTTTTGTTGGTTGGTTGTTTACCGCTGAAGCCACTAAAACATCTCTTCTTGTTTTCCTTCGCGGCTTCTTGACCACAAAATCACTGAGGCTCCGACTGGGAACACGGCAAGACACAGTTACATGGGCAACACCGGGTGGTCGTGATGGGTAGATGACTTATCATGAAACAGTGCCCGAAGTGTCAGAGGCCCTAGATGGCGCTCTTGGTTTAGACAAACATTTTAAAGAAGGCAGCCACCTGGTGGCCTCTGAAGAAAACAAAAAAAAACTAACACTGTCATGAAACCATCCCAACCAACTGGTGACTTGATGCTCAGATGGTGACTTAAAAATACTTGTACTGACGGTCGATGAGTATCCTGGGAGTCGACTAGTCATGGGACTGTCCACGGCATTTTAATGGATCTTTTTTGTCGACCCAAACAATGTTACGTTTTTACCTCCATTAAACCTGAGTTAAACTGTCCGCAAGACTGAGGGGGAGGTGATGTTCTGATCTGCTTTGAAGGAATCCTCAGTCACCTGGATGGCTTCTACTGCCATGACATGACTTTGCAAAACCAGCTGTGGCATCTCGAGTATAAGCCATCTTTTTGTTTTTGGGCAGCCCAACCTTGACTCCTGGTCAGCGACCTTGCATTGTTGCTATCCACCAATGCAAATGTTAGAATCCCAGGACTGATCCATTGATTGTATCGCATGCTTTTCTAGTTTATAGTGTGTTTTCTTGCCATTTTTTTGTGAAGGTTTTGTATATGTGCGCATCTTGTATAGCTGTATTTGTCGGGACCAAGTCTTGGAAACACACCAACTGGTGAGGATTAAATAACTGGGTTTCAGTTTGGTCATGTTAAGGTTAGAAATTTGTTTTGGATGGTTAGGTTCAGGATCAGAGGCTGGGGAAAGGGTTATGAGAATGAAAGGTCCCCTTAAAGACATATATACAAAGTTGTGTGTGTGTTTTGTTTTTCTTTGTTTGTTGTTTTTAATCTAATATCAGTGTCCATGAGGTGTCAAAACCTACTATTCCTCACGTCGTGTGTCAAATTCCAATGAATAAATCAGACAAAATAATACATAAACAAGCAGTAATTCTCTTGTCAGCTCGCAAACAAAGCCACGTCATAATTTGCCAAATAGTTTGGAGCAAATTCCCAGTTGCAGTTCTTTAATTTTCTCATCTAATAATTGAAATGAGTAATAAACTTGAATTGAAACATTGTTCTTGGTGGAATGAACATTGCATTCATCACATTAAAATGACAAAAGGAAGAAGTTGTTTTTACATGAGACAGTTCTAAATAGCTTTGGTAGTTTGAGACAGTGAGGATGTTAGGAGCTGTCAACATTCTGGGACTCTGAGTTTGCATTTATTACCCACAGGAAATGATTCCTCTCCTCTGTAGTGAGCACTGACTTGCCAACATTTTGGGGTTCAGAAAGTAAAGTTGACTCGGATGAAAAACCATCAGGCTGCACAGGATGAGTTAGAAAGAGGCTGGTTGGGGAACTGCGACCTGCGGTGGAGGTCACGCCATTTCAAGCCCAGTGGTGGCAGGTCAGACTGGAGCCCCTGACAACATCTGGATTCACCCGGCAGTGTTGGTTGCTTCATTCTCGACAAATCAATTTCAATATCATTGTTCATCTCTCTCTGTATCAAAGCCAACAATGGAGGTTTAATTAGTCCCCGAGCTCACCAACGCCGCCTCGAACTATCAGTCTGTATCCTGCCATCCTTTATCTCACTCACTCGCTGTCTGTTTCTTCCCGCGTCTCCATCTGTCTCATCTATCCCGATACAATACAATGAGCCTGTGAACTTCACAGTCAGATCCGCTTTTATGCTGATTTCATCGCGCCGTCCCTGGTTCTGCTGCCTTCTATCTGGGTCCAGACGGGGAGCCAGCGTGACGGGAGAGAGACCGATGCAGAGCGAAACCTATTCCAGCACACGGAGGCAAATGAACTGCCATTGTTGCCTTTGATATCACAGAGAAGGGAAATGATGTCGAGAAGGATGGCGGCCCAGAAAACGTCTCACCTCGTGATAAGATGGAGAAAGAGGTTGAAAAGTTAAAGAAACTCGGTGACTTTTTTTGTCGTTCAATCTCTCCACGATAAGGACCTTAATAATCGAGTTCTCAAAAGCAATTTTTCTCTCAAACGGAAGCCCACTCCTGTGTCTGCTCCTTGGTTGGTTAGCTTGGCCACGGAGACAGAGTCACATCCTCACTGAATGGCCTTTCACCATCTGCTCTATTCAAACACTGTAGCTGATAATGGACATCTGATCGGTGAGTCAATGTTAATACGAGGACGTCACTGTCCCGTCTGTGTCGGTTCTCTCCCACAAAGCCGTCACATCACAACAATGTTGTCACACTGTAGTGTGAAAAGACACCAGACTGGACTCGGACTGGTTACCACTGACTTGATACTTGACTTGGAATCATGATCAAAGACTTGAAACCTAACTTAATGTCTTGACCAAAAGGTTTGAAACTTGACTTGGACTTGTGACCAAAGAGTTGAGACTTGGTTTGGACTCATGACTAACAAGAGCAGACTTGACTTGAACTAAGGACCAAAGACTGAGACTTGACTTAGACTCATGACCAAAGACTTCAATTTTGACTTGGATTTGTGACCAAAGACTTGAGACTTCACTTGAAGTTGTGTCCAAGACTTGACTTGTATTCATGACCAAAGACTTGAGATTTGGCTTGGACTCATGACCAGAGACATGAGACTTGACTTGGAGTCATGGCCAAAGACTTGACTTGGACTCATGACTAAAGAGAGCAAACTTGACTTGACCAAAGACTAATACTTGACTTGGACTCATGACTAAAGAGAGCAAACTTGACTTGACCAAAGACTAATACTTGACTTGGACTCATAACCAAAGACTGAGACTTGTCTTAGACTCATGACCAAAGACCTCAGTCTAGACTTGGACTTGTGACCATAGACTTGAAACTTGACTTGGACACATGACCAAAGACTCGAGACTTGACTTGGACTCATGACCAAAGACTTGAGTCTTGACTTGTATTCATGACCAACGACTGGACATTGGTCCAGTCTTTTCCTGTCCTGTCAGCCAAGTCCTAGACAAGTCTCAAGTTTTTGCACACATTACCAAAATCTTGAGACTTGGCTGTCACTGAGATTTGGGGTAGTGTTTTCTCCAATGCAGTGCCCCCTGCTGGGCGCAGTCTGAACTGACATGATGTGAGGAGCAGTGAGGGTAGAGGTATGAAAACAGACTTTCTGGCATCAACAAATGGAAAGTGCCCTCAATATCTGTAAAAGAATTATGAAGGTGTGTCTGAAACAACGTCAGAGTCCAAACTGCAACGAAGCAACGGAAAACAACTGAGTCGCATCTTGTTAAAGCAACAATGCGTAACATTTAGACATAAATAGATTATTTTCCTCAACTCATTGATGAACTTCAGCCTGATCCTTAGTCTTATCTATCTATGATCAGACACAGTACAAACACACATCAGTATCCAGGGGCCAACAAAAGTCAAAAGAGAGATTATTTGCTGGCTATAGCAGAGCGAATGAGAGGAGGGTGGTGAGTTCAGCCGTGGCCTGGAGGTGAACCAGCCGGCCAAAATGTCTTCCTTGTTTTGAGTACAGTGTCTGAAAGTGAGTGTGTGAAGAATTGTACTGAATCCTTGTTAGTTTTTAATGGTTACGTTTGCAGAAGCTCCTATATAGAAGTGATTTATGGTTGGAATGATCCCCGCACCAACAGGAAGTGCCAGAGTTTTATTAAAGTGAAGGCGACAACCTTCCCACCAACAGAAAATCCTTGTGTATTCAATTCCTCTGCTCTGAGGTCGAGCCTTACATTGAGGGCCACAGATTATTTCATAACCGTCAGGTAGTGATTTCAACTCGGAAAAGATGCACATCTTAAAAAAGAATTGTCAAGCCGACGCTGTTTCCATCTCACGTCCATCGCTGTGGAAGCCTTTCACCTCTCACCTCCTACATCAACTATCAGACCGTGATGAAGAACTCTATTGCGAAGCGCCTGTTTGGATCCGATATAGGGGGCATAAGTAAAAGACATGTTCGCCAGCGCTTCACTAGGAGGCAAATATAAAAACCCCCACATACAAGCCAAGATTTAGTTACATCAGCAGGCAGGATATTGCTCCAACAATCTTTAAAAAGTGCCTAAAAGAGAAGTCAATTTCAGTTTGGAGAATGTTTTCTGGGAGTGTGAGCATGTATTCTTTGGTGGACACATAAAAAAGGTCTGGCCTTTAAATGGAGATACAGGGTCATAGAATGCCCGAAGAGAGGCATCACTTATGTGGCAATGATTGAGGGCACTTCATGTCACAAGACCGTCCCGCTTCTGACACCATTTGTCACGGGGAGCAGGGAATGATTTTCCAGACTGAATCACCGAAACATCCACGCTGAACTCGACACCATTGTTGTCCATTCCGCCTCTCACAAACCCTTCTATCAATCAATCCTCCACGCCGTCCATACTCCTCCATCTCATGCCCCCCTCCCGCACACCCCCCTTCTGCTGGGTCCCTCTCACAAAAGTTCACTTACTCATGAATGACCTTCAGAAGCGGCGAACACTCGAGGTGTGATGGTCATGCCACTTCAGAATCCATTTGTCGTGAGTGAGGCACAGGCTTTGCAATGGGATCCCATCCCACCTCTGATCCCACTGAGAACCCGGTGGCAGGCCATCACATCCCCACTCCAGAGGCACCACATACTGACTATGATCACCCGGACTTTAGCAACCTTGGATCCAGACAGTCTAACCTAACCCCAACCCTAGAACTTACATCGTTTTTAAAGGACAGGAGAGACACCTGCCCTCATGAGGTCTGAGCCTCTTTGTTTCTTACTATTTCAACTCTCAATACAACGAATGACTTACTTTTTTGGTAAGCTTCTTCACATCCCCCCATTTTATGTGCCTCTTTTTCTTCCCTCATCGCTATTAGTACTCAAATTTAAATGCTAAAAATACATTTAAAATGTGTCATTTTGGTCACAGAATGGGGAACATAAATCACCAAAAAATAAACTACTTACTTCATATTAAAGTAACTTATTAGAAGTTAGTATTCACTTATTAGAGTCTTGTTAAGTCTGACTACATTTTGCCCAGGAACAGTCGACAAAAATCCACAAACAGCATTAGATTATTGACTGTAAATATCTGTTACTGTATAAACTATGTTATTATGGATAAATAAAATCTATGTAAATTGAATAATAAAGTAACTTTTTCCCTTACTAATATTTTTTCACAAAATTATATATATATATATATATATATATATATATATATTCCCCAACCAGCCTCTTTCTAACTAATATATATATATATATATATATACACGATGGGTTAGAAAGAGGCTGGTTGGGCAATAAATATATATATATATATATATATATATATATATATGAGCTCAGGGTAACTAACTTCCCAACATTTTGGGAAGTTAGTTACCCTGTAACTAACTTCCCTGTAAAGTTGACTCGGATGAAAAACCATCAGGCTGCACAGGATGGGTTAGAAAGAGGCTGGTTGGGGAATATATTTATATATATATATATATATATATATATATATATATATATATATATATATATATATATATATATATATATATATATATATAGAGAGAGAGAGAGAGAGAGAGTGTAATACAGAGAGCATATTTAAGCAGTAAATCACAACCTAAAATTGGCAATATTCCTTTCTCATTTTCCTTCAATATATTTATGAGTTCAAAAAGTCACAATTTCACGTACCATTTTTTTTTGCCCCCACATTTCTACTGATTTCCTTTTTCCATCTGCCAATCACTGAAATAAATTACAGATGGAGAACCAGCTCAAATCAACACAAATGAAAGCCGGCAGCAGAAAAGTTACCATGACAAAGCCGCCGCCGGCAGGGTCGGGCGCCAATCACCGTTAAATGAAAGAGGAAGCTGGGAACTTGTTTGACATTATCGTCGTTTTTTTTTGGGGGGGGGTTACAATAAAACGCCTCCCTCATTGAGTTTTGAAAAGTTGCGAGAACTTATTCTCTTCTACATGGTGAATGTGGATTGTCCTTTGGTGTTCAGAGGAAAACAAAGGAAGAAAAAGTAGAATAATGGTGGTGAGCAGAGCGTCCAGTGTTGGGTGAGAGAGCCAGTACTATCATAGGAGGGTTAACCTTGACAACAAGTGTATGGATTTCCACTAACTCATTTCCACTAACTGTTTTGTTCGCATCCTGATCTGTCTCATCTGGCCTCAGCGGATCATCTTCCTCCATCTCCCCCTGTCCTCTGCTTCCTCTTCTCTCAAACCTACAAACCTCATGTCCTCCTTCACCACCTCCATCAATCTCCTCTTTGGCCTTCCTCTCCACCTTCTGCCTGGCAGTTCCAACCTCAACATCTTCATCTACCGATGTACTGGCTCTCTCTCCTCTGTACATGTCCAAACCATCTCCATCTAGCCTCTCTGACTTTGTCTCCTCAACACCTGACCAGATGTGCTGTCCCTCTGATCTACTGCTTCCTGATCCTATCCATCCTGCTCACTCCCACAGAGAAGCTCAGCAGCTTCATCTCTGCTACCTCCAGCTCTGCCTCCTGTCTTTTCCTCGGTGCCACTGTTTCCACACCATACAACATTGCTGACCTCACCACCCTTTTGGACACCTTCCCTTTCATCCTTGCCGACACCCTTTTGTCACACATCACACCTGACACTTTTCTCCAATTATTCCATCCTGCCTGCACTCGCTTCTTCACCTCTTTCTCACACTCTCCATCACCCTGGGCAGTTGAGCCTCAGTACTTCAAATCCCCCACCTTCTTTATCTCTTCATCCTGTAACTTCACCTGTCCACTTGGGTCCCTCTCATTCACACACATGTATTCCGTCTTACTGCAGGTAACCTTCATTCCTCTGCTTTCTAAGACATACCTCCACCTCTCTAGCTTATCTTCCACTTGCTCCCTGCTCCCACCACAGATCACAATGTCACCTGCAAACATCATCATCCAAAGGGCGCCTTGTCTAACCTCATCTGTCAACCCGTCCTTCACCATCCCAAACACTAAAACTATAACTGATGTGGTGTAATTTTTGGTTCTTTCTCTTTTAGTCACCACCACTTCAGCAGGAAATATAGCATGTTCTTGTTTGAAGATTATAATTTTCTACTTTTCATTGGCCATTTATTGTTTTTCTTGTTCCTCAAAATACATTGAAAGAATATTTAAATTAAATTTTGAAATAAATTGCCTTTTTATATTGAATGTCTGGTCCATAGCTATGTTGGTTTATATTCAATTTAAATGCATATAAAACTAAATGTTTCAATAGGTTTCGTGTCATATTTTCACTTCTTAATATCCTTATGTACATTTCATGTTTTGCTGAGTGGTTAGTAATAGGCAGGAAAATTGCTCAATTTTTTCAGGTTACCATTTGTCATGTTTAAAAGGATAATTCTTAAAATGTTGCTGTTGAGTACTGATGGAAAGATGAGGTTTCATGAAACAATGTTGTGACTTTCAGAGGCCACCAGATGGCACTGTCTGCTGTGAAACGCTTGGACTAAAACAACTAATTAATGGAAACCAGTATAAACCAAGAGCGCCATCCAGTGGCCTCTGAAATTTAGGACACTGATACATCAATACATTCAATACTGTTTCATGATACTTCATCTAACATCATACTGTTGAGTCCTGGAAGGGATGCTTCCGTATGTACTGGGGTTCAGACTGTCCATTTAAATTTGAGAAGGGTTTGAAGCAGAGCAAGCAAAGCATGGCCCAGGGGCCACATGTGGCCCTTTGCCTATATTTTAGTGGTCCTTATAAAGTCACAGTGAAACTAAGGGTGCTTTCTCACTGCAGTGTTCTGTCTCGGGAGCCTGAATCCGACTCGCCCCCTGTGGAGATTCTTCACACCTCTGCCTCACTTTTAGAACTTCTTATCGCCGCCATTCCACACACATGATTCACACTAGTTTAATGAGTAGTAGTTTTAAATGACCAATGTAATACCCCTCAAAACAGATGACAAACGCAAGATTATTTTTAATAATGTGGCTCGCGATCAAATCTTCATGGTTTAAACATACAGTAACTCTTTCATAGTGGGATTTGTCATCCAAAGACAATCGTCACAAAAGCTAAAAATAAAAGCTGAATAAAACTTTGTAATAACCTATTTAGAACGTCTGCATTGGTATTTTTCATATTTACTTAAGTATTTTTTTTCATTTTTTCCTCCCTATAGTTGACTTCTTTTTAGTTCTGTCTCACAACAGCCCCAGTATGGTTTGAAGTAGCCACCATTCATCGTACGGTCTGACTGCAGTGTGTGTCTCGAATTAAATTATATTCAATTGAGGTGGTTTTAATTTTGAAAAGGAGAAGCATTTGACTTCAATTTTATTTCATTTCTTGTCCGTCTATGAGAAAATGATTGTCCCTTGTGCCAGATACTTTTCAGTATTCAAAGGTCTGTATTCGATTATGACCAAATATCGTGCTGTTCTTTGTTTCTTAACAGTCAGCGATGACTCTTTTGAGTCATAGTTACATCTGGATTATCCCAAATAGAGTGTTTGTGGCCTGGATTGTCACTTCATCCTCCCCCAATCTCAGTGCAGTCTGATTCTTGACGCCACACTGGCTCACAAAGTCATGAATCACTCCCAAATCAGTCAATAGAGCAGCTTTTTATTCCGTGGACTGGCTCCGCCGGTCGAAATAGCAAAACTCCACACGGACAAAATCGTTCTCTGCTCTTCGCTTTCTGCTTTCATTTCCATTCCATCTATTTCTAATTCCACCCATGCTGAGCTGCTAATTGGAGAAGCTTTTATTTCAAATGACTAATTTGCTTTCTGCGTACCAGACATCGCCCAGAGTGATGTAGAATACAGCGTGACAAATGTAAACAAACGCAACGGAAAGGTCGACAGTTTGCAGAACTAGCAACACCACATGCCATTTGGCACGTCTGACGTCTCAGTTCAGCAATCGACCGCAGGTTTTGACGTCGAAGATCATTTTCATCTCCTCGCCAGAACGGTTTTCTCTGAGAGAAAATAATGAGAGGTAGTAATTGACTGCCACCAGGTCAAGTAAAAGTAATGTTTTATCTCTTTTCTGCTCCAATTAGCAGCTCAGAGACAAGACATTCCAGTGTGAGGTGACTCACTTTGTCGCTTTGAGAGTGACAACTGCATTCCAGGTGCATTTTCTGATGCTCGGTGAGAAAGACCTTTTTAATGAACTACAGTGGAAAAACCCAAGATGCATCTTGAAGTTGTGAGAATTATATGAGAATATGTGCTGGTCCTGTATGTTCAGTTTCAGTTGGGCCTCATGAGGGCCAAGGTGAAGGGCGGCATGTGGCCCCCGCGCTGCACATTGACAGCTTTTCTCTGTCATTGTCAAAAAAGTAAAGAAGTCATTCTGTAAATGATGCAATGCACATGCCAGGCCTGTGTGTGGCACTATATTGCTGTGGTGAAAAGGAGACATGGTGCATGTCACTGCCTGATGTGGTCCGTCGGAAGTTCCGGGACTGGAACCGAATGTTCTACGAATTGTGTTTACTGGTTATATCATGTTGTTGTGATTTTTTTTTTTTTTTTAAATAGTCTATATTTAACATTAAAATCTGGAAATGATACGTTTTTACTCACATGCGTAAGTATGGAGTATTGACCGTGTACGCGCACATGTTTCAGCGTAGTGGCGTCATCACGTTGTCACAATCTCGATTTCGAAATTGTATGTTAGTAGAGTGGTACCTCGGTTCTCGACCACAGTCCGTTCCAGACGGCCGTTCGAGAAGCGAATTGTTCGAAATCTGAATGGACTTTTCCCATTACAATGAATGGAAAAAGAAATAATGCGTTCCAAGTCTTAAAACAGGCTTTTGTAGGAGTGAATGTAGAGTGTCTGCTGCAGGTGCGCTGTTCCTCTATGTGTGTGGCCGCTGCATGTGGGAGGGGTTGCCGAGTGAGTGACGTCTCTCCAGAAGTGAAGAGGTGCCCGGTGCGTGTCCAGCTCTGAATGTGCGCTTCTGTGCAGTTTGGCTGTGACAAAGTCATAAACCAAGTAAACGCGTCGTGGGTCAGCTGATCGGTCCGCGCACGTTATGTTTTTTCCACCTTATTTCAGGGGTGTTCAAGTTCTGGATTTTCATTCGAAATCCAAAACCAAAAAATCTTGAAATTTTTGTTCGAATTCCAGGGCGTTCGAAAACCAAGGTACCACTGTATCTGATATTCCACTTTTTCAAATCCAGCAGTATTGAGTCAATAAACATTTGGAGCTCCTCCAATACATTTGATCTGCACAATGTATTGCTTATTGCTTCCGATACATTATCATTATTGTATAGGAAACATTTCTCCTTACATTTGTTTTACATAGCTTTAACAGGAGCAGGAGTGAGCGCTTCTGCCCCTGAACAAGGTTTATGTCTACTGTGGTACGATTTAAAAAAAAAGTAAAAAAAAAAAAAAATTGAATATGTAAAAACACGTCATCACCTTTGCGCGATAGAACCATGTACGCATGCGCTTACCAGTAAACGTCAGTTGGTTAAACATTTCATGTATTTGCGGACCAGATCAGGGAGCGAGTGTATGCGTATAAAAACAAAGACCACTGAAGAACACGACAAAGTTGAGCTGCTATTAGAAGTCACACCTGACTACAACTCTGTTGGCGTAGTGGAGAGACGGGGCTGTGACATCATCGCATATAAACCTTCATGGAGCGACTTCTTGTAGCGGCCCTATATTTTCTCGACAGTCCTTGTGTGGCTTTATTTTTATTTGGTTCTGAAGCTACATGCAACATTCAATGACTGAAGAAAAGTGCTCTTCTGATTCAGAGCTAAATATGAAAAGAGAACTCATATTTCTGGCAATAATTTGGAGACGGATTGGGGTCAGTACGGATGGCTTGTGTCGGCCAGAAGTTTATTTGATTGGATTTTGTCCCTGTGGGTTCTGTGAATATTCTTCGCTGCCTGTCTTCAGCGTCTTCCGACCCGAACATGTGTTGATGGGTCAGTTTGGCAGACATCCGTCGCTGACACGTCCCAGACTCATGACTCACGTTGGCTTCCCTTTCACAAGTTCTGGGTCGGGTTCACTGCACATGCATGATGCCAGACCTGGACCCTTCCAGCCGGGTCTCACTTCAGGGGACGACACATGGACTGGAACCCCCCCACGCCTCTCATCTCATCCTCCAGGGGAACATTGGACACAAGAACGTGAAGCCATTATCCCTGTTAGGCTGGACTGATCAATGCTGAGCTCCGTCGATCCGGCTTATTATGAAAAATGAAAACGGACTACTGGCCATCATCTTGTCAATCGTTACATATTTTGGGGGCAAATTAGAATTGATGAGGCAAATAAGGCTTTTGCATGGCACTCATGAGGTCAAAGGTCAATGGGACCATAAAGGCTTCTGTTCTGACAGTGATTTTCCAAGGTGTACTATTTCTTATTACCACTGAAAAATAAAAAGTAAATGTGAGTTTGTCTATCTGTGCTCACAAAACAGAATAAAAGTCTGTGGTTTAATTGATATTTAAATCAATTTCCTCCTGAAAAAAAGCTGATCAAGTGAAGTTGATCAAGTCTGCGGATGACACCACCATCATGGGGCTCATCTCAGATGGAGATGAGTCGGCTTACAGGAGGGAGGTGGAGCGGCTGGTGTCCTGGTGCAGCCACAACAACGTGGAGCTCAACGCCCAGAAGACAGTGGAGATGGTCATAGACTTCAGGAGAGTAACAGTTTCTCTATCCCCTCTCATGTTCGCTGGTTTACCTATTCCTATTGTAGACTCCTCCTGCTTCCTGGGAACCACCATCACTGAGGATCTCAAATGGGAGCCAACCATCAGGTCCCTCACCAAGAAGGACCAGCAGAGAATGTCCTTCTTGAGGCAGCTACGAAAACTACGACTGCCGACGAAGTTGCTGGTGTAGTTCTACACAGCCATCATCCAGTCCATCCTCACCTCCTCTATCATCGTCAGGTACAACAGCGCCACCACCAGGGACAAGAGCAGACTGCAGCGCATCGTGCGTTCTGCTGAGAAGGTGATCGGTTGCAGCCTGCCACCTCATCAGGACCTGTATGTCTCCAGGACCCAGAGACGTGCAGGTCGGATCAGAGCCGACCCTTCTCATCCTGGACATGGACTGTTTGTTCCTCTTCCCTCTGGCAGGAGGCTACGGTCCATCCAGACCAGAACCTCCCGTCACAGGAACAGCTTCTTCCCCTCGGCCGTCAGACTGTTGAATTCGTGAACAGCCTTGTTGTTATTCTTTTTATTTTTATTTTTATTTTTATTTTTTTGTCAGCACTTTATTCCAAAACACTTTCCTAGTTGGTGGGCTCCCCACTGACCATGGCAATAAATTTGATTCTGATTCTGATTCTTTATTCATGTTTCATTTCCTGAGTTTCTCACTGATACCCTCAGGCTCCAGAGACCTTAAGAGATGCAGACAAAGAGCTGGCAACCAGTTATTATCCAGTGGGCGGAGACTGAGGTTCAGAGTTATGTCAAATGAAAGTTTTGCTCTTATAATCCATCAACTGTAGTGAGGTCCGGGAGTGGGATTTATCCCTGCCAGCGAGACTGCACCGGTCTGAGGAATGGGCTTTTTTATTATCTAAACCTCAAGTTTGATGTCTTCATCTATGGTCTGAACCCGTTGCTCACCGTGTCGCTGAATATACACCTGCTAAAACACGAGAGAGCATGTTCACTTGTGGCTTTCATTGAGCAGCACAACCCTATTTACAGTGATCATATCATGCATTACAATGCAAATATGTGATGCGGCTCAATTCAAACTCAGCGTGACGTTCTTTACGACATTATTTGCATGCACTTGTCCAGGCGACTACATCAGGAAAGAAACTGAGTGCATGAATGCAAGCGCCTGTGGCACTTGATGTTGTACTGAGGAAGTTACTCTGGAAGATGTGATGTGAAGGGATGTCGCTGCGCAGTCAAAACACGACTCCCTGAAACATGCTTTTTTCCAGGGTAAGAGGGTTTAGAAATGACTTGAGTTTGGGGCAATTTATGCTTGTTTGGTGACCAAAGTCAGTGGGGCTCTGACAGGTTAGTGAGTGTGGAATGGAAGTGGTATATTCCAGGTGGTACAAACAATAAATAAAATAAAATAAAAATGCATATGGATATAAAAATGTCTATGCAGTAAGCTTCAGTTTCTGAGCTAAAATCTGTACTAATAACAAAATATTTCTTGATATTATATATTTATGTGTGTTATTTGCTCAATATAAATAAAGAAATAACACATAATTTATTATTTTTATTTATTTTTTCAGTCCAAAATGCTTCACAACTGAGCGATGAGAAGTGATTTGCAAGGTGACAGAAGAGCAGAACGCGGTATTGTTTCTAGCATTAGCTTAGCTAGTACCCAAACAAAATATTTAAAATAATGTATCAAAACATAAACATCTCATGTATTACTGACAATTGTGAAGCTTTTTTTTTTTCCAGACCAAAATGGTTTATGATAGTCATGGGGTACTTGGCCAAAAAAAATCATTTCACATCACAGACCAAAGAACAGCAGTTATAAAAATGTATAGCTGAATTTCTTCCACATGTTTTTCAGCAACAACTGTATTTAAAATGAATGTTTTTCCTCCACAACATCCATTAGCTTGCACGAAATTATTCGAAACTGGAGGTGTATTGTTGCCCTCATTTCACACAATCACATCATTATCGAGAAAGGCGTTTTGCAGTTTCATCATTATTTTTCTCCATTTCTGGCTCACAAGCAACAGAAATTTGTTCGATTGAGTTAAATGTAATGGGATATTTTGTTCACAGGTTTTCACTGATCAAAATAAAAATGTAAAAAAATTGTAATTTATTGGCTTCTAGTTTTAGTGACATGTTTCAACCATAAAAAAGCGTAATGTTTTTATCACCAATGATGCATGTAACACTGTGTCCGGTGGTGATATTGTGTGCTGGTAACGAGAGCAGATACATCACAGTCTCTGAAATGGGGATCAGTTTGTTGCACTACTTGAAAGTTGCGTGGCTGTTTTGCCCTTTATCTATGAGAGGAGCTTTGTTATGTCGGAGATGTGATGAAACAGCTGTCACCATGGTGACGACGATGCTAAGCCAAGGATCCCGCTGCAGGGTGTGATCTTTCCTAACTCAGGCACTGAGAGCCCAGAGAGAAAGGGAAGTGAGGCAGACAGACACGGAGAATGTGAGACGTCCCCTGCGCAGCACATCAGAAGTGTGGTGAGAGGGCAGACACAGACGGCGAATCTCTTCCTCTAATGCTCAGCGACTGATGGCGGGCCACGGGCTGAGAGCGCCGGAGTGTGCGCAAGAGCAAGAGCAGCTGTTTAAAAGGTCAGATTATTCATGGAAGGACCAAAAACAACTCAGGGAAGAGATAAATGATGAAGGAAGAAAGGCCAGAGTCTAAAAATAAAGCCAAGATGTTGGCAGGAATTGAGTTGGACCAGGACCATATTTGCACCTACCATGAGCAGTTTCTAAAGGACGTTGAAACTTTTGATCTGGTTCTTCTGCTTCCTGGCTGTGACATCACTTGTTGGCACAGTCAGTGATACTATAAGAAGAGCATCTGTCAGAAGATATCGCTTAGTTCAAGGTAATATGAAGACTAAACCAACGCGACTGAGCTTGACTTGAAATCCTGGTGGAGCCCCAGT
This sequence comes from Synchiropus splendidus, assembly GCF_027744825.2. Taxonomy (NCBI): domain Eukaryota; kingdom Metazoa; phylum Chordata; class Actinopteri; order Syngnathiformes; family Callionymidae; genus Synchiropus; species Synchiropus splendidus. The sequence continues at coordinate 9,544,667 of NC_071349.1, read as the reverse complement.
CACTCCATACTCCCATCGGTCAGAGTGACGTTGTGGCACCAACTAGACACCCTCAACAGAGGATTCTTTCTTCATCAACTGAGGAGATCCCAGGACCATCTGCACGCCTCTTGGTGCCATACGCCTCATGGACATTGACATATGTGGATCATAATCAAACTCCGCTTAAACATCCGATTTCTGAAGTGCTCCCCTCAGGCTGGAGGCGCTGACCCAAGAGCCTTCTGATGTTCTCCATTCCACTGGTCTCAGGAACGCCCCCTAGCGGACACATTTTGGCTCTTACCGTGGCTCCTAGCTGGTGCTGCATGCAACAAGGGGCCCATTCATTGGGCCACTGACTGTATGGTTGGGCTTATGGGTGATACCTAGTCTTATCCCAGTAGATCAGAGGGAGAGCACATGTCAGGTGTTTGGGAGACAAAGTCAGAGAGGCTAGATTGAGATGGTTTGGACATGTACAGAGGAGAGAGAGCCAGTACATTGGTAGGAAGATGATGAGGTTGGAACTGCCAGGCAGAAGGTGGAGAGGAAGGTCAAAGAGGAGATTGATGGAGGTGGTGAAGGAGGACATGAGGTCTGTAGGTTTGAGAGAAGAGGAAGCAGAAGACAGGGGGAGATGGAGGAGCATGATCCAGTGTGGCGACCCCTGAAGGGAGAAGCCGAAAGGAAAAGAAGAAGAAGATCCCCAGTCGGCGCCTTCTGGTCCGTATGAATGGATGATACTGAAGAACAGCCATTGAATGGACTGATGGTTGCCATATTGGGTGCTTGCTTTGAAGACACCAAAGGCCTCCTCAAACGTTTCTCTCACGCATGAAGGTTACATTACTTGATACTCACCTAGTGTTGTACTATATATACCAATTGACAAGTTCAAGACAAGACAACTTTTGTTCCAGTAAAACCATTAATGTACCTTTGGTGAAACACAAATACGTCATGGCATTTTGTCACTCTATAATGTCGCACTGTGATATGTGTCAGATCCTACAGCCAGTGACGTTTCCAGAGCCCACTAGATGGCACTCTTCCCAAAAATCTTTAGATTTAAAATAACCATTTTAATGAACCCTCACATCATTTTTAAGCCAAGAGCGCCACCCACTGAGCTCTGAAAATGAGGACACTGTTTCACGAAGCCTCATAACCAACCAGGGGGGCGTGGTCAACTGTGGCTGCAGGAACCACCCCTGAAAGTAGTATAATAAAGTATGGGACCTTATATGTGTTTTGCTTTGTGACAAGCAATTCTCTGATATTTTGAGGTTGTTTTTTTAGGTGATAAATTCACATCAATACCTGGAGGGGGAAAAAAAATCTTCAGCTGTTTTCTCACCTTGATTTTCTAACTACCACTGGGAGCCTCAGAAGTGTCCTCTTGTTTTTCTGGTGCTGCGAAATTTAGCACTAAAACCTCTCCAAACACCAACAAACCAGCCAGCATTTCCAAATTTCCCTAGCGGAAATAAATAACCTGAAAGTGACCAGATTATTCTCAACACTAAATACATATTTTAGTGTTTTTTTTTTTTTCCTAGTGGACGCGTTCGTGTCCAGAAGATTAGCTCCAGTTCTCTTTCATGACAGTTGAAGATGACTGATCATGATTGCTGCCTGCATGAGAAACCCAAAACTCAGATCGACCACACGACTCATCAAACCTGTCACCAAATCTACTGGACACTTGTTTTTTCTTCCTTCTGTTTTTGCTTCTGGTTTTATCCAGATGGACCCACGTCGATGACAAAAAAAAAAGAAGTTCAGGGGAAGAGGAGTGTTTCTTGTCACTATCTCTGTGACCGCTGGGATTTTCTGACAAGCCACTGGAGTCCACACAGTCACGCTAGACTCCGGTCTCTCACACCACCCCAGGTTTAGTCTGTTCTTTTTTAATCCCTCTCAGGAGCTTGCTGCACAACACACGGCGAAAACAGCCCTCCGTTGAGACTCCGATTTTATATATGCTTTTACTGCAAATACATAAAAAGGCAAGACATCTCACTTAGAGAGCTGAGCTGATATTTTGAGTGAAATGAAGACGGAGTTTATTCTTCCTCCAGACCTGCAGCGCTCAGATAAACTCCTGATGAATGGTGTCCTGGGTGCTGTCGTTTTTTTCCGCCAAGTGTGAGATAAACTCTAATCACTAATGTGCTCTTGCGTGCTGAACACCACATTACCAGCTCTTAATTTTATTTTCCCTGGTTACAGGCCCATTTGTCCCAGTCCAGCGCATTAGCCACGTTACATCGCCAACAATTAATGAGAGTAATGAGGTTATATGAAGAGGGTTGCTGTGGTGGCTGGATAAACACCACTTAATAAGAGAAATAGAATGAAATCTGCGCAAGGGTTTGTCATGACCGACGTTTGTGTTTGTGCCAGGAGGTGCGTTTCTCAAGCACTTGTCTTTTTCAGTGGTTGTCTGCCATGTTGAATTGTTGTGTTGTTGAAATGTTGTTTTGTTTATTGAATCAATAACTTCTATTAGAGGAAGGGAACAGAAGAAGGGATGGCTTGTTAAAAATGAAAATTATTGTTTAATGCTCGCTAGTTAGTTAGAAATACAAAGTAGTCGGATCTAAAGCCTTTGTATTTTGTCTGTTTCTTTCGTGCTTTTATTTTTCTGATTCCCGAGTTTCCATTTCCTTGTTTTCCTCCAGCTTCCCGAGCGACACGTCTGGCATTCATCTCGATATCAACACCTTGGTGCCAGCTCACGTCGCCAGATGGTTACTTCGCGTTCTTAGGGTAAACTTTCCTGCGACGCCACTCTCTCGTATTTCTCCCTGAATCTTTCCAAATCGTATGCGTGCCTGATTTCCTTCTCATTTCCTCCCAAGTTTCATTCTTCTCCATTTCTGTTTCACGTTCATTCTCCACTTAGATCGTGTGTGAGTGTTTTCTAAAACTCGCTTTTTGTTTTTCTCACGCTATTTCCTCGAGTGTGTGTGTGATTTCCACCACTGAGCATTTTCTGTTTATTGGGCCTGAGTTAGTTTCCGGGTGTGTTTTCATTGTCCCCATTAGTCAGGCTTGAGTAACTTATTTGAATGTTTTCTGTTCCAGTTTTTCTCCCAGCCCTTGTGTGTATTTCCTGCTCCGTGTTCTGGGGTCGGCGCCCTTGGTTTCTCCGTTCCTGTTTGTCTTTGTATTATTCGTCTATGTTAAATAAATCTATGAATTTTACCTCTCTCTCTTCTGTCGGCCGACAACATCACTGCAACTGGATCTGGCTCCACAGACAGCCATGGCATTTTTTTTCTTATATTTGGATTATGAATGAGGACTGAGATTGGAAATGTATGTTTCTTGGTCCAAAAAGAAAACTCGGGAAACCCAAACTAAAAAAATGAGTTTCAAGGTTGGAGCCCAGAATCAAATGTATAATAAAGATTCTGGAGAGAACAATGATCATCATCTATTAAATGGACTTCTCTATTTCTCTTCAGTGTAGTATTAGTACTTTCGGGAGGATTGTGTTCAACTCAGTCCTCCACTGCTTTTATGTTGATCTTAAATCTTCATCTTCTTCTTTATTTACTTTACGTTTTCTTTGGTAACTTATTTTGGTACAATACCGCCACCAACTGGCAAGATACATTATTTTATTTTATTTTATTTATTTTTTTACAAATTTCAAAGATATTTAAAATTTGCTTTTATTTTCTTTCAACATCACTATCATTTCCTTCCTCTGGGTTTCATCTCTGGGCACTGTTTCATGAAGCCTCACTCTAATGGTCATCCAACATTCGTCATAAACTCACGCTCAGTTACTGGACATAGCAGAGACATTTTATTGCAATAACAAGCTTCCAACTCTAACAACTCTCAACAACTCTACCTGTTCTTCTTCATGCCATTTGCGTTTTATGCTTGTTATTCTGCCATTGTCCTTGTTGGTACGTCCAAAATTATGACCGATGCATGATGATTTGCATTTGGTGTTTGGATGCTAGCATCCAAAACAAGTACCAACCGACTGTTGGTCACTGACAATAGTGAAGGCAACTTAAGCTAAACGACATCTAACTGTAATATTCAGCACAATATTGTGCGAAAAATGATATAACATCTTTGAAGAAATAGCATCTTGCAAACAAAGTGAATCTTAGTGTTGATGTTCTTCCACAATATGACTCCTAACTTTAATTTATTTGACTCAGCACTGCTGCCTTGGACGCGGCTTGTCCGTCTGGAGGCACCATGGGAGGGTGAGAACCTCAATTTGTGTTTTGGACGGCTGGTTTAGAAACAACACGCTCAGCAATGACTCTCTGCGGTCCTATGGGGAGACCAGAATTTACCCATAACCCCTCATTACCCAGGAGGAAACTCCCGCCTGTCTGTTCGATGGGAATGTCGCACTCGATTACCATTAAATTACATGACTACAAAAAAAAAAAAAAAAAACCTGTTAGTTACACACACGTGTTTTTACACCTTTCAAATTTCTCCAGTGTGGACCGCGAGTCGCAGTGTTGCTGCTCATGCTGAGAAGAAATTTGGCAGAATTTCATCATGTCTCTCGGCGCTAACGAAAATACATCCAATTTGCATTCCTCTTTTAGCTCCGATTCCTTCTCGGACAACTCTGCGGGGACATTTCTGGCTGTTTAAATGCAAAGCGCTCCGCTGTGGTCAGCAGCACACTCATTGGAATATCAACCAAACAAGTTAAATGTGGACGTGGTTCAGTCCTGCAGTTTTAATATCCGCCTTTAATACTGGATGTTGTCGTGTTTGTGATGACAATTGAAGTGTTTTTCTCTGGAATTGGATTGCGTGTGTGTGCACAGCAGTGAGCCCGCCAGCTTCAATGAAAGCTCTAATGTTGTAAAATCCAGCGTTCATCTTTGATAAACCTCAAAATTGAATTCAAACCGACAGCCTCCGTGGCTCTACACACAGCTAGATTTCCTCACACTGTCTTCAGCGACAGTCAAGCTCCACTCTGGGTCACAGCTCCCACTAGACTGAGCCGGGGGTGTGGTTACCTGTCAGGAGCTCCCTCTCACAGCTGTAAATGCACATGTCCATTTATGCACCTCCATAAATGTGGTTATACCCAGCTTGTGCTTCCAGTTTTACTGTCCATAATATCCGTGTTCGATGTCACTCAAGAGTAAAACACCTCCGTCCATGAAGTTTTGATCAGCAGCTGCAGGACTTAATCGTGTGTTTTGGTCTCTGGACTCGATGCCCCGGCGCTCTCTTTCCTCCTCACGCCAGAGATCTGTGAACGCTCAGATGGCATCAGACTGACAAGTGTTACCCGAGTGTTTGACATGTTGACTCAACGATTTCTGTCAGATTTGAGACGCGCCGGTGCTCGGATGGAGCAGCAGCCGTCCGCACAGGTGGAAGGTCTTTTGACAGTTTATAGTGATTTCCATCAACAGGAGTGTGGTCTAAAGATGCTGTCTAGGATAATAAATAGCTGAAATATTGTGTGGTTTTTGTTACATTTGAAGCGATATGTTCATTTAAAAAAAAATGGGATGATGGATTGATGATGGATGGGTGGGCAGATGGATGAGTGGATGGATGAATAAGTGGATGGATAGTGGGATGGGTGGGTTGATGGATGAATATTGGATGGTTGGATGGATGCATCATGGTTTGGTAGGTGGATCAGTGGGTCAGTGGAGTCATAGATAGATGGGCAGGGTAGGTGGGTGTTTGGATGAATGGAGGGATGGATGAGTGGATGGATGGATAGTGGATCAAGAATTGATGGATGAGGGATTGATGGATAAGTGGAGGGGTGGGTGGATGGACAGACATTGGATGGTTGGGTAGGTGTGTGGATGAGGGGATGAGTGGGTCAATGGATTAGAAGGTTAGATGGATTGATGATAGATGGATGTGCAGGGGTAGATGGATGATGGAGGAATGAATGAGATGGATGAGTGGATAATAGATGAGTGGATGGATGGATGGATGGATGGATGGAAGGGAAGGTAGAGGACTGACAGATGGATAGATGTTGGTGTTTATTCAATGGAAGGATGGATGGATTGATGGATGGAGTGGGTGGATAAAAGTGGATCGATGTCAGATGAATGGATGGATGGGTGCATGGATGGAAGGATAGATGGATAGATGTTGGTGTTTATTCAATGGAAGGATGGATGGAGTGGGTAGATAGATGAGTGGCTTGACGGGTCCATGTCAGATGAATGGATGGATAGGTGCATGGGTGGAAGGGAAGGTAGAGGGATGATAGATGGATATAAGTCGGTGTTTATTCAATGGAAGGATGGATGGATTGATGGATGAGTAGATGAATGAAAAGACACAAGGTTGTATCAATGCGGTAGTTCTCTTTCAAAAGCACAGCAGCCCGGCACTTTGGACCACAAGGGTTGCCCATGGTTTCCTCGAGTCATGGAAGTTCCTTCCTCCAGCCAAGGCGGAAGTATGCGCTGTCTCAGTGCCTTTCTATTTTGATAATAAAATCACTGTGTAACCAAGTCCAAACCGCCCCACCAGCCTCGAGCACTATTACCTCATTTTGCCCTCCATTTTCCCAATTCTCTCGCCCCTTCCTTCTTCCATATCTTCTTATCATATTAGCCGCCTGCCCTGCGTGGTATCCTCTCCTCTGGCCCCTCTGTATATCAGTAATAACACAGTTTGGCTGTGTTTCCCCAATTCTAAAAACTGTCACCTTGTATTACCTCACAGTTCCTACTGGCTGTCCCTGAGGCTTGTTTATGTACACTCGCCTCCATTGTGAGCTCCTTCCTGCTGCCAGCACATGTTCAGACTTCAGTCAAGAGCATTAATATTCAGATCCTGATGATATTTTCTGCCGCAGATATTCACAGGAAAACTTCTTCCTCCTGTTTATTCTCCATCTATATGCCTTCCTCTGTCTTTCCAGGAGAGTTGAAGAGAAATTCACTCACTGGTAATATTTACACCCCAGGGGCGTTTTAAATGTTCAAAATATTGGTGAAGTATTATGGTCTTTTTTTCTGTGTTTGTCGTGCTTCTCATCTGGCGCCTGCCCTCCAGCAATTGTATAATCAGATAGAAGTTGTGTTTGTAAATAGTGTCTGTTTTGTCAGCGCCTGCCCGGGTTTAAAGGCACAGTCGCGGCCTTCATCATGGCTTAAAGATAATATTGTTATAGCTCCTACACACGGGAGTTCAGTGGTACAACTGTGGATCGTTGATGCTAGTATTAAAATGAGCACAACTAGGACTTAGGGGTTACAAAGGAGCCCTGTAGACTATGATGTTCGGAGATGATATAGTGACAGGAGTCCAGGGCAAAAGAAGAGTGACCATAGAAGTGAGGAAATGAAGAGGATAGATGAGCTGAAGGCGGATGCGCAAGCTAGGTCGAGAAGTGTAGTAGAGGACGGTCTTGTTCAGCACCATATAGGCCATGTACTTCTGTGCCACATTCAGGAACTAGTCAATGAACCACATCCACAAGTGAAGTCTGAACAGCCCAACACAAGCAGAGAATATTCTACTGAAGTCATTTCAGCAAAGGTCAGTCCTCAAAAATGTGCCTTCTCGCAAGGAGCAAGGACTGTCCTGAGTCTTAGGAAGCTAAATTCAGGAACATAGCTTTCTTAATCTTAAGGAACTCGACGACCTCCCTAGGTATTGAGGAATACCCAGAATCTTTTGCGTAGTATCGACGATGGCGTCGAAAACAAAGAGACCGAGCTACAATTTCCAATGGCTATATAAAAGACAAAAGGCATAAACATTGCAGCATTGTCACTTTTTTGGGGGGCGTTGGAGTTCTGGATTTTCGTTCGAAATCCGAAGCAAAAAAAAAAATCTCCAAATTTTTGTTCGAACTCTGATTTGTTTGAAGTCTGGGATGTTCGAAAACCGAGGTACCACTGTATTATGACTATTGTCTGCATCTGTGCTCTTGCTATGTTCTGCTTATCTGCCCCTCTGTTCCTCTGTTCTCTGTCCATGTGTACTGTCTTGTTGCCAAGTCTGTGTGACATCGTTTCATGTCAAACAAAGTCAAGTCTGAGTCAAGTTAAGTCCACATATATCTTCAGTCTTGTTTAGATTGTTATCCTTCTTAGTAAAGCACTTTCGTTATAGTTGGACTGAGTTGTTTTTTGCCCTCCTTTTGTGGTGCTCCTTTTGTTTGTACCTTTGTTGCTCTCGCTCCGTCTCCTGCATCTGGGTCCTCGCAAAGACAGTTCCTTATCACCTTCGACCCTGGGCTTCATGGTGATGTGTCAACACGCAACAAGGAAACCTTCCTATATGAAAACGTCCGTACTGAATGCCCAACCACTGCTATGCCAACCATGAAGCATCCTGCTATTTCATACTGTACAAGCACACTTAAAAGAATGGCTGCACATCGAAACCATTGTCATAGTGTAGTACTACCACATTGTAACAAGCTCTACAGTTTCCTTTAACATGCAGTGATCTGAGTATCTGACAGCATGAAAGAATCCAATAGGCTTCAGAAGATTTCATTTGGTATCAGACGAGACAAATGACTTGTGCAGGAGGAGCATGTGAGTCAGCAGCCTGGAACCCCCTCAGTGAAACCTCTCTCAATTTAAGATCAAAGAAATCTAAGCGTGTGTCATCACGCTTTTTAATGTTGTCAGCGCAACCCAACCTGACATCAGCAGTGGATGGTGGAGTCTTTAAAGAGGCTTGGATACGACGGACGGAAGGGATGAAGGAACCCAAACTGTCGCTCTTGCATCTCTCCTGTCTCTCACTGCGTCCTCTTTATCGGTCATCGCCCTGGTCTGAGCAGCACTTTATTGAGATGCCTGTTCTGTCTTCCTCCAGTCCGGGTGCTGGAGTTCATCTTTGAGGAGACCAGCAATGGCTGTTTGGATAGTTTGTGTGCTGGCAGTGTTTTTATGATCTGAAAGGAGAGGTGTGCGATATAAAACATGGGCCTGTACAAGGCGAGCCGTGGGACTGCAGAGGTGATTAGATGAGAGAGTTTGTTTCCCGAGGCAATTTTTCAAGTTCTCCCTTTTCAACGCACTTGATCAGAATCAATCATGAGCTGTCATATCCTGTTTTCAGGACGCAGTGACGTGTTCAAGGTGCCCTGGCTCAAGATGACTTTCAGTAAGACTGGAGAAGTCGGCGCCGAAGCACTGCTGCTGTTCTACTGCGGATCTGAAACAGAACGATGTCAGGAGTCACCGTCCATCATTCACAAAATGTGTCAGTGGTGTATATATATATATATATATATATATATATATATATATATATATTTTTTTTTTTTTTTTTTTTTTTTTTTTTTTAATGGCAACTCTGCAGTTTACTTTTTATTTTATCTAGAAATTTTTAAATTTAGATTTTGGCTCCAACAATACCCTCTGGGAAAAATAGAAGTCCATTCCAACCAAATTAAAATAATGAAAATTTAAAAAAAGAAAGAAAACAAAAATGGAATAAAGGTAGCAAAATAATAATAATTTTTAATCCCCAGAAAAAAAGTGTGTAGCATCTGTTTACTTTAGAATAATTTGAGATAGTATTAAAGTACATTTTACTTTATTTAGTTTGTGTCTAAATGTAAAAAAAAAAAAGTGTATCAACACACTTTTTTCCACACTAAAAAAAACGTGAGAGAGCACAATGTACACATGTCCTGAGATCCTGAGCTTTTCAATTCTCCATGTTGAGATTGGGAGATGGGACCAAAGAGGAATAATTATTCAACTTTGACATGGTCCAGAAAGTTGTTTTCACCCCCAAAATATGAATGAATGGGTTCATTCATTCAATAAAAAATGAAGGAGCCCTCGTGGGTCGACTGATGCCTTATTATGACCACTGTTTACTTGCAAAAATCGATTCCTTGTTTGACTTTACTGCACATACTTGTGTCCAGTCAAGACTCTGGGATTATTTTACTTGCAATTCTGTCGTCTTGGCTTCACTTAGAACAGGGGTAATGTTGTTGTGTACTACAAGATGCTGTGGGTAGTACTCCTACATGTCCCTAATACTGTTTAAAAACAAAGAATATGATGGTGAAGGCAATGAAGTCTTTGTATGGGGATCTCAGGAGGTTGAAATGTTCATCACTGAGGGACCAAAAATGAAGTCCTCCCACATATTGCAACATACACTCAACTGATATAGGGTAATTATTACACCAATAATATCAATCTTTTCACTCCTTACATGACATGATTTTGGAGTTGTGGACTGCAGCCATGGATGGTTTAGGGGAACCACCCAGGGATGGCTAAAACTGGAAGATTTTGGGGTGGAAATGGAAGACATTGAGAGAAAAAACAGCATATTTTGCTGTACCGCGTTGTCTTGACTTTGAGAAATACCCACTCAGAAACTACTCTTGTCCGTTCATGTGTCAGTCAAACATACCGTCTGCCTCTTCTCAAAAAAGCGTCCCAGACGGCAACCCAGTGTCTCCCTGAGGATCTGAAGTGAGTATGTGACAGCGAGTAGCTGCTTCCCAGCGCTCCCTGAAGCCACCTCCCAGACCCCAGACTAAGCTTGTAAATGGGAGGATAGAGCATTTTTCAGACCAAAATAATAAGAAAAACCCTGTGTTTACATCAAAACATGATTTAAAATTCAAGCGAAAAGAAGTCCCATCCACGGGTCATTTCAGTTGAGTCTGCCGTTTGCGTCTCTCTCTTATAAATCCCTTCCTCTCCCAGACACAGATGTGGCTCGGATGTTATCTCTAAAGCTGCAGAGGACAGACGCGACATTAAACTTTCAGCAGAGAAGAGAAAAACACTTCAACGGTGATTCAATCCAAAGTTCCCAGCGGGTTCTCCCTCAAGTAATACTTCAGTTCCTGTGACACAAACGACTCATTGATCATGTTGTGCCACTTGCATTCATTCTCCAGTCAAATGTTTGCTCTTTGATAACGCAGCTGTCCTACTTCCAGCCCGATTGAAACCCAATGAACTTGTTTAATGAGCAAACTCTCCAGGGCAACGCTGAACTTCTACCCGCAGTTGAGTGTCTGAGCGAGCGCACTGGGATTTTAAATAGACCTAGGAGGTGTAGATTATTTACCGATGATCATTCTTCATTCATGTGGCTCCAGCTCAAGGTAAATTCAATCATGAGAATGGTTTAAATTAAACAGTTGTCAAGCAGGAGTTTATTGTCTCAGTAAAAAGTTTCTGAGCTCCAGTGGTGACAGCAAGACGAATAAATATGTCTGAATAAAGTAAATATAAATACGCCTGTAGCTATAGACGAACTGTTCCACTGAGAAAAAAAAAAAACAGAGCGGTTAATAAGGTTCCTCTAGAACAGTCTGGGGGTCCAGCTTTGGCGGCTTTGCAGCCACTTATATCGTGAGGCATATACAGTGATTCCTCGGTTTTCGAACCCATACAAATGTGTGCTCTAGATACTCGCGATGGGTAGATGAGGTTTCATGAAACAGTGTCCTGATTTTCCAAGGCCACCAGAGGACACTGTCTGCTGTAAAATGTTTGGACTTTAACAACAAATTCAATGATTTCTCACATCATTTCCAAAAGAAGAGCGCCATCTAGGGCCCACTGCGACAGCTTTAGATTAGATATTGTGCTGTACTGGAGCCTGAATATAAACAGGAATATTCTGCTTCTTTTTTTAATGTATAGAGCAGGCTCTGGTGTTGGGAGGCAAAACAACTCCAAGATGTTCCTGTCATGAACAGCCCTGGATTATCAACGTCTGTATAAAATGTCTTTTTAATCTGCACTCTTCTTTTCTGGCCTTCTTAAACGCTCCCCTCCGCTCACCCCCTGCTCCTCTGTCTTGCTTCCCTGCATGTAATTTTAGATTTTAAAATGTTTTTTCTGTCTCCTCTTCCCCTCGGAGAGCCGTGGCACATAAGTAAAGAGGCTCTTATCCTCGTGCCCGGTGAGTAGATAAGAATAGGAATTACAGAGGCATTCACTGGCACCAGAGACGGAGTTGGGGGTTGAAGGTGGAGGGATTGAGTGATCCAGACAAAGAGTAGCGAGGGTAAGCGGAGGTGAGAGGAAAAGAAGGTGTAGGAGAAAGGAGAGCGACAGAAGACAAAACACGCGGCTGAACAAAGAGCACTGCTGCGCTGCTGTGGGCTTGTGAATTTACTAAATTTTTCTATTTTTTTTTTCTCTGAGCTAGAAGTTTACACAAGCGTGACTGATAACAGGGAACTTCTAAGATGGTTCAAGCGAGGACGCGAGCCCATCCGTCCCTCTCCAGGCGTAGCTCAGCCCTAAATATGCAGCATCTGATGAATCTTGTTGTTGTGCAATAATAGGAGAATGTCATGGACAAAAAAAAAAAAAAATACAGGCCAGTCATCTCTGAGGGGGCGCGCTTGAGATGATATGGCCGCGTAATGAAACGGCTACATTATAAAAATGTTTCTCATAATGGGTGGAAGATGTAAATTAATTCAGTTTCTTTCCGTTTTATTCAACGCGTTTGTGCTCCCCAAAGGGAGATTTGGTTTTTGGCAGGAGAGCAAGGGAAGGCTTTTCGACTTGTGCTGCCAGTAATCACGCAAGCGGCGTCTCCTCCGTTTCATAAAATTTGTTAAGTGAGATTTAATGCAAAAAAACGTACATTCCGTGTCCGACTTCATTTGTATCCCTGGATCCCAGCCGCCCGCCCAAAACAAAGTGCTGGGCACCATCGCATGTTCGCAAAAACAAGTTGTGCCTTCGTTCAACTGAGCTCAACTGGAAGTCTGTCGATGTGTGCAGAACGCTACTGCCACCTATTGGCCCATGAAGATCATTTGAATTGGACAACTATTCATATTTCAAATGCCAATAAAGCAGTCTAATAAAAAAGAAAAAAATACAGAGGAAAAATGTTAGCTATAGCATAAGCAGTGCGCTAAGAGTATAAGTAGTACAGTACTGTAGTAATAGAAGTAGATGAGAATATACTACTGTTTTGGAAAGTTTTTTGCAGTTTGTTGAGTGAATCACCAAGATGTCAATAGTCATAGTAGTATTGTACAAGTACAAATAACGGCAGGTGTAGTAAAAATAATAGAAGCAGCAGTTGGTAGTTGTGGTACTAGTAGTAGTAGTAGTAACAGTAGCAGGAGTAGCAGTAATTGTTGTAATTGTTGTAGCAGTACTATTCATGGCAGCAGAAGTAGGTAGTAATAGTGCTAGTCATCGTAGCAGTAGAAGTAGTAGCTGTTGTGGTAGCAGCTCTAGTAGTAGTACTCACAGTATGGAAAGCCGTTTGGTCATAAATTCGACATCAACTTTGTTTTGCTCTACATGTACTACTCAACTAGTACGCAAAACTGTAGTACATGTAGAACGAAACAAGGTTGATATTGAATTTATGACCATACAGCTTTCCATACTCATAGCAGCAGCAGTACAACTAGGTGTAGCGCTATAAGAGAAGCAGTAGTAGTAGTGGAACTGGTCGTAATTGTAGTGGTAGTAGTTGCTGGTGGTGTTGTTGTTGCAACAGTACACTGTAGTAGTATTTGAAGCAGCAGTATTGATGAAAGAAATAGTCATCTTGAAGAGTTGTTCTAGAAGTAGGATGCATGGAAAAAAACAAAATCCTGGTCATCGGACAAACACTTCAGTGAAGTGCAGTTCAATACAGCAACAGAAAACTTTGTGTGCAGTGGAGCTCTGGTTTGACATGGTGAGAACATCCGGAAGCAGACGGTCAGCAAGCCGTGAAATCAGATAAGAAAAACACACCGGTGAGTCGGTGCTGCTCAAATGTTCAGATCAGCTGCAGATCTGATGATTGCATCTCTTCACACCACTCTCAGGTCGCAGCTAAATTACCGGCGACAAGACTGCAGAGGTTTTCTGTTTGATCTGCCGGTTTTTACCTCCTGATAAGACAATCTCGGGTCGCAGTCATCGATGGACCGGAGGTGTTCGCCGACACTTACCAAAGAGATTAGAGTCATTTTAACCCGAGACACCGGCGAGGCAGATAAGAACGGACGACCCCAGCGCTTCGTCGTGATGGACTGGAGCAGTTTAACCGCGATTCTCTTCAAACTTAATGTCTATTCTTGTTTTATTTCCAGGCCAGTATGAACATAAACATTACCTCCCGTCAGACTGACGCCCAACCGTGACTGCACCTGCTCTGCTGGTGGATCCACCGAACACTTTTAGGGGGGTCAAACTAATTCCCAAATACACGTTTAGCTGTGCATGAAAAGCAGCCTTTCTTTTTTAATGAGACAAAGCCGCCTGCTGCAGCGCCGTTTAGAATCATCTGATTATATTGTAGCCAAATCAAATCTAAAGCAGAAAGCCAGGCGCAGCAAACCTCAGAAAAAAAAAAAAACAATTTCTCTGCCAAGGTAATTTCAGTTGTGCTCAGCCCAGATGTACCTGAAGCAGAATTCTCGGACCGTTTATGAGGCCAACAAAGCTGCAGTATCAACACCAACTTCCTCTCCTCATTTTTAATTCCACCTCACTTAGTGTTGCGCCTCATCTCAGCCAGAGAGGATGAATTCCTGGATCATTTTTGTTTTCTGGTTATCAAAAACAAATGAATATCACACACGAACAGTTTTTAATCACATATTTCTTAGTAAGCCTTCAGCTACTGGCCAGGGTTTATTTGCACCTTTTAAAAATAATATTTTGACACTTGAGATGATATGTTTTTCAAATTATATTTATATGACATTTAATATTAGTATAATATATAGAATATTATATATAAATATATTTTTTTTCACATTTTTATATTTACATTTGCGTGACAATTTGTTTTTTCTTTTTATTTATTCTATTTATTAATATATTTTTGTTTTTAGATATTTTGATATATCACTATTTATCAGTATTTTTATATCTTGTATTTTTCAACTTTTTTATATTTTTAGATTGCATTTAGAATTGCGTGATGATTTCATCTTTTTTCTTTTTATTTATTCTATTTATTAATATTATTTTTAAGATATTTTGATATGTCAGTATTTACTCTTGTATTTTTAATCTTTTACACATTTTTAAATTACATTTAGATTTGCGTGATGATTTCGTCTTTTTTCTTTTTGTTTATTCTATTTAATAATATTTTGTTGTAAGATATTTTGATATATCCGTATTTACTCTTGTATTTTTCATCTTTTTCATATTTTTAAATTACATTTAGATTTGTGTTTTTTTCTCTTTATTTATTCTATTTATTAATATTATTTTTGTTTTAAGATATTTTCCTGTGTCAGTGTTTGCTCTTGTATTTTTCATCTTTTTCACATCTTTAAATTACATTTACATTTGCATGATGATTTCGTCTTTTTTCTTTTTATTTATTTTATTTATTCATATTTTGTTGTAGGATATTTTGATGTATCATAATTTACTGTAGTATTTTTCATCTTTTAAATTACATTTACATTTGCATGATGATTTCATCTTTTTTCTTTTTATTTATTCTATTTATTAATACTTTATTGTAGGATATTTTGATATATAAGAATTTACTGTTATATTTTTCATCTTTTTAAATTACATTTACTTTTTCATGATCATTTCGTCTTTTTTCTTTTTATTTATTCTATTTATTAATATTTTGTTGTAGGATATTTTGATGTATCATAATTTACTGTTGTATTTTTCACCTTTTTAAATTACATTTACATTTGCATGATGATTTCATCTTTTTTCTTTTTATTTATTCTATTTACTAATACTTTGTTGTAGGATATTTTGATATATAAGAATATACTGTTATATTTTTCATCTTTTTAAATTACATTTACTTTTTCATGATCATTTCGTCTTTTTTCTTTTTATTTATTCTATTTATTAATATTTTGTTGTAGGATATTTTGATATATCAGAATTTACTGTTGTATTTTTCGTCTTTTTAAATTACATTTACATTTGCGTGATGATTTCGTCTTTTTTCTTTTTATTTATTCTATTTATTAATATTTTGTTGTAGGATATTTTGATATATCAGAATTTACTGTCGTATTATTCATCTTTTTAAATTATATTTACATTTGCGTGATGACTTCGTATTTTTTTCTTTTTATTTATTTTATTTATTAATATTTTGTTGTAGGATATTTTGATATAACAGAATTTACTGTTGTATTTTTCATCTTTTTAAATTACATTTACATTTGCATGATGATTTTGTCTTTTTTCTTTTTATTTATTCTATTTATTAATCAGATTTTTGTTTTAAGATATTTTGATAGGTCAGTATTTCCTTTTGTTTCTTGTGGGAATCCTACTGAGAAATGGCTCAGTCTCCTAGTGGACGCAGTTGATATAACCTTGAGTGTGATAATAGTGTCTTCTATTTTAAGGTGGTAATAACGTCCAAGAAAGAAAGAATGAAAAAAACATAAGAATTCCCAGAGTGTTTATTATGCATTAAAAACCTGTTTAATTTTTTTTTGGAATTACATGATCTACAAGCTCCAACACATCGCAACTTTGGCAAAGAATCTGAGCCAATAAAAATGGCAGTTCAAGTGGTGCTGCGCCCACTAGTGGTCGCACCTCTCGATAAATGAGCAGTCGGCCCACCTGTCGTCATTCTAATTAAAGAAAAGTAACTTCTTTTTTAAAGCGCATCGAATGTGTACGCTCTTAATTCAAGCCTGTTCCGGGGCGTGAAAATCGATACCTGATCAAAGTGTTTACCTGCTGCACTTGTAAGGAGGATCAACCTGATGACTGTGGGGATGAAGCGGGGGAGAGAGACGGAGGAGGCCGCAGGCAATGTTTGTGTTGCATCAGAGGAATGTTTCTGCTCCCTCCGCAGGCCACTTCCACTCCGTCCATCGACAGGAGCATGAACAAATGGAGGGCGAGATTACTGCGAATCACAAGCGAGGTTTCCCACCAAACTTGCTCATCATTTCAAGTTGGTGACAAACTTTATTCTTCTGGAGCTGAAGCCTGTCTGGAGGGCCGTGGACTTTTAAGAGGCTTAGGAGTTTCTTCAACTCTGCAAACAGTTTGCAGAAGGATTCTCTAAACGCTCCACATTAAGGATCTGCAATTTTATAATCCAATTTTGCTGCAGACTGCAGATGTATCTGCTGCCTCGGATTGATCCACCGAGGAGGTCAAGAACGGTGATCAGAGAGCGTCCTGATCCGCAGCGCACTTAACATGACCAAGCAGCTGTCGTTACATAATTCAGTGAACGGCCCGATTCTTTCAGTCCTGATTCATATTTGCACGAGACAAATTAATAAATCAAGCATTACATCACAGGGATGTTTCTTGTTGCCGCATAAACACCCGGAACACGTCGAGGCGCTGGAGCTTTTTATGGGAATTGGTTTTGTGATTCATCCACTTGTGTTGTGTTTCCAGGAATTTGTCATTTTCTCTGGATGTTGTTTTGTAAAATCCTGGCTTTGTTGCGAGTATGACTGAGGCTTAGTCCCAGCTATGATCTCCGCAATACTAAATCCACTCTGGCTTTCGACAGAGTACAGCGATACCGGAACGCGGCTCATAAGGAAGCCGCCCTATAAGCATTAAATGTGTACCTGATTGAGCAACTCCTATCTCCTGGCAGTAAAAAATAACAAAGAAGGGGCTCCCAAGATCTGAGTCTTAAGTACAGAAACAAATAATGGTCGGATGAGTAAAGGGATTCACTTTCTAGCCGCTACCCTGCTTATGTTTTACGTGACATTTGAACAGGAAAAATCTGCATCCTCATGGAGTCACTGAAAAGTATGTAGTGCACATGCCTGGCCTGTATGTGGCGCTCTGGAAGAAGAAGAAGGATGTGTTGCGCATGAGCAAGAATGCTCACGTAAAATATACAGACCTAATAAGCAATGATGGGTAGATGAGGTATCATGAAAAAGTACTGCAGTATCGACGAAATACTGTCCTAAATTTCAGAGGCCACACGATGGCGCTCTTGGTTTAGAAATGATGTGTGGTTTCCTTGAATTAGTTGTTCAAGTCAAACATTTTATAGAAGACAGTGCCATCTGGTGGCCTCAGAAAATCAGGACACTGTTTCATGAAACCTCACACACGCTTCAATACTAACAAGCAACTGTGTAAAGATGGCGAATGAAATGAAAGCTGCGTTCAGAAAGAAGCTACTGAAAAAAGGTCACAACAAAAACCTTCCCTGACCAACCGCACAACATCAGTGACAGTCTTCTTTACTTTACATATAAGTTTACTGAAGTACCACACAACAAGTTTAGCACTAAGTTTTGGGCTAATGAGGCCTCATGAAACAGTGACCCTATCATTAGTAGCCACTAGATGGCAGCATCTGCTTGCATGCTAGCTGGTTACAGCTCAACATTGCTTACAGATACGGACCAAAATGAGCAGTACCACCGGAAACCATGGGGTTGCTGTTACTACTCAATATGCAGTTCTACTGAGACACCGAAAAGACAGCAATGGTGGAAATTCTCCGTCCTCCAGTTGCGATATGTTTAACGCCGTCACCATCCACCGTTTCCTACAAGGCTGCCTCTGTTTTCCTCTTTTGTCCAGGAGGTACATTATCAATACTTCTTCCACAGTCACCATGTGCTGCTCCCCCTGGTATTGGTGAACAGCAATACCAGCATATGGACGCATGTGATCAGTGACAGTTTAACTCTGGGTTTAACTGGCCTTAGCTCTGCATTTGAGATCACAAGATGTTCATTGTGTGCTGCTGTTTGTGTGTCATTGGTTGCCACCTAACTGACCTAGGTTCGTATTCCAGTCATATTTGTAATGCATTTCAGCGTGAAATGATCTCATCACTTTCTGGGCGTAATGACATTCTGCCTTCAACGTTTGGTCACTGTGGCGCCACAGCGATGAGTCACATCTTTCAAAAGGTTCTTCTATCTGATCACCTGAAGTCCAGTGGTACCTCGGTTTTTCGAACGCCTCGGAAATCGTTTTGTGTCCTGTCGTTGGGGATGAGGCGAGTCTGGGACAGAGCGTGACTTGGTTTATGACTTTGTCACAGCCAAACTGCACAGAAGCGCACATTCAGAGCTGGACACGCACCGGGCACCTCTTCACTTCTGGAGAGACGTCACTCACTCGGCAACCCCTCCCACATGCAGCGGCCACACACATAGAGGAACAGCGCACCTGCAGCAGACACTCTACATTCACTCCTACAAAAGCCTGTTTTAAGGCTTGGAACACATGATTTCTTTTTCCATTCATTGTAATGGGAAAAATAGATTCAGATTCCGAACAATTCGCTTCTAAAACGGCCGTGTGGAGCGAATTGTGGTCGAGAACCGAGGTACCACTGTATTTGAATTTAAAAAACACCCAGTTTTCGTGCTAATAGAAGGTTGCACCTTTAAATCTTCCTCTTCTCCCACCGCTGACATCCATATCTATAGGATGCCTGCAGAGGAATGAACAAAGTGGGAATGTCTTGTTTCATTATTAAAACCAAAGGATCTGCTATTTCGGTTTTAGCAGCTGTAATGGACTTGGGCTACAAAGCTAAAGTGCTGTGAATAAGTGATCCATCTGTCTCACTTTATCTAACACAGGAGTATCTGAGCTCCCAAAATAGAGCAACAGTACACACAGACAGCAGCGCCCTGATCTCTCATCCTCCTCCTTCTGCTTCATATTTTTGGGTGGAGCAGTGAGACTTGAGTCGGCTGCATTTGGATTAAGATTATTAACCAGCAGTTACTGTGACTTAATCCATCAGTTATTGATTCAGTCTGCTATTCTGTCCTCACACAGGAGTCACTCACAGTTGAAGAAATCAATTCAGAGAATCCGATTAAGTCGTCTGTATCATGAAATAACTTTTTCATGCCACAGAAATCTTTCGCGTCACGGCAGCTTTTCACCTGGGCCACTTGACTTCATCGTCGCCGTGCGTTTTGTGACAGACCGTGGAAGACGTTTGACACCAAAAAACGCTCTTAACGCAGCAGTGTTGCTCAAAATGACGACGATGATGGAGCACTTTGACGCCGTCTTTACTTCTGTCAATCAAAGAAGTTTTAATTTTTAAACAGAACATGTATTTCCAAGAAAATGTAAAAAGTGAAATGGGCAAACATAGAAGTCTTGAAACACTACTGCCACCTGCTGTCTAACTGAGCTTACTACAGTCAGGATCCTTAAAACGCAAATTATAAATGTAGGGCAATAAAAAAAAACAAAAAAAGCTGCAGAGGCCAGAGCTACAGCATTTCAGACGGCAAATCTGAAGCTTTAAAAAGCTACATTTTTTTTCAGCTTTACTAGTGCAGAGTCATGAATGTCACTTGAGATAACTTACTACCGTAGTAGAGGTTCACGCAAAGTCAACGTCGGGTGTATCTGCACAATTTTAATCCACTAGAAATCTGTGTTTTATTTAGCCGCTAAAACCGCTTTCTCATCTTGGTCTGTACATTTTTCTTTTTTTTTTTTAACCTAGATTTTCAGGAGAACTGATCATTGATAATATGTCTTTGGCGCCCTCTAATGGACTGTAACTGCACTCAGTGTGTCCCTCATGATGTACACAGAAGGTCCAGTCTTCCCAGAGCTTGGGAGAAAAAAAAAAAAAAAAACAATCCGCATCAGTTTAGAGTCGGGAACAGTGGTCAACGATGTGGTCGCCACCTCAATCTAGCAACTTTTGAAAAGTGGGCTTCAGAGAAGGAACTTCCAACAGGGATGTAGGCATTGTCTGAGTTTACGCTCCGCTGGAGTCAGTGCTGAAGAGTTGCCGAATGTAACCTGTAATGTGTTGTATTCATCACAACAATGGTGGACTCAGCAACCGTGCAACAAAAGTGTTGGTTATTATAAAGACATGAGGACACATCGTGCTTATGGACCAACTGCTGAAGCCCTCACCATCTGTGAGAACATACTATACCATCTAATAAGTGTCAACGCCACTAGATTTCAGGAGACAATGCATCCAGTACATGTTATACAACAGTCTGATCCCAAGCTCCTCCTTGACACAGAGGTCTGACACAGGCTTGTTTCCATCTTCCCATCAGGATTTTCATGATTCGATAGGTTACCCTGCCCATTGTCACCCTCTCCACGAATCATGACATCCCACACCATTTACTGCAGTGATAAGCACCTGTGAGGCTCCAGCAGAACTTATCTATTCACCATCTCCCGATGAGTTTATCAAACAGCAGGTGAAAGACATTTACCGAGTGTGTTCTCAATCCAGCGTGTGACTGGAGGCGAATGGGAGATACTGACAGAACAGAGAGAATGTGGAGAAAGGAAATGCAGGCTGCTGGAGGTGTGAAAAACCCAGGCGCTTTAGTTGGATCAACAGTGACCCCTGTGTCTGAAACAGGAACTACTGTCATTACTTGGGCTCTGAAGAGGAGATTCTGCTTCACTCAAAATCGACTCTGTTAAATACGTGTTTACTGCAACACAGGCAAAAACTGAAAGAGTTTTCAATACTCTACCCTTCCTATTTACATACACTATTAGGTTAGCGCTACTCAAAGTTCTAAATTCTTTATCAACTTCAGGTCATGAGGGATGATAGGTGCAGTAACTTCAGTTAAGAGGACTGAAAGAGCTGAGCTAAAAGGCAGGATTTTATATGTCTTTTGTCCAAGAAACACTTTCAAATTTCCAAAGAACAGTTGGAGGAGAGCTCTCATAAGAGTTCCTCTCCTCCTTTCTTGGGCTGACGTGGCAGAAGAAAACAGATGGATGGAGGTAAACCATCAAGCATTGCAGCATGTATCACCAATCGTAGCGTGATGTAAGGAACAGTACAAAGCGTGTGGTACGTGAAGCACAGACAGACTCGGAATTAAAGTGAAAAAATATAATAACTACAAATGCACAAACATGTAAGAGAACAAAGCAAAAAACAAACATGAGGTGGTCCAAGTCACATGGCAGAATAAACAGATCAAAAGAAGGAACAGGAAGCACATGACAATGAGAACTAGCACAGAAAGGTTTTAGCAAAAGCTAAAAACAAATGGAAGCCAATAACCAGCATTCGGAGCAGTGACGTTCTGGCACCCAGCCCTGGAGCTGAAGAGGCTTCATTCATTCAAAGTCAGCTGGATTGTTGATTTGTTCCAGGTGTGTGCCATTACCTGTGAAGCTCACTGAGGCAGAGCAGGAGGAAAACGGAGGGAATAAAAAAGTAAAAATGTAAATAAAAGCCAAATATGACCCATAAAATATAACAGCAATATTCTCAAAATTATTTTTTCACTTGCTAGTACTCTTCATACTTCCAGGACTTCATATAAACAGATGTATTAATGCACAATGACAATTCAAAGCCAAAAATCTGTCTGTGGAGAGAAAAAAAACTGTGAAAATGGGCAGATATTTGAAGGTTTAATACATTTATTTATCTCCTTGGCATGAGTTTTGGTATGTGTTTTGTGTAGCATGGTCTTCTCCACGTGTACCACTAGTGAAGTACTTTTGTGGCAGCTCAAACCTCACGTTTACTTTCAGGTTAAGGACAGATCTGAAACGTGAAAATACGGAGGCAGAATTGCAAAACAGAGCGCGGGCTTCGCACCCCGTGACTCCGACTCAAGAGTGGTCTTGCAGAGAAGCGGCCCCATGAAATATTCACACGATCGACCTCGCCCATCTGATGCATATCAATGCGATGTTTCACTGACCTCCGCTGCCACACTTGACTGAGAGAGAGAAAGCAATTATGTACACGTCGTGTGAGAGCGAGAAAACAATTTAACATATGGATAACCCACAAATGATACTTCAGATTGCCAGTCGCTGGCTTTGCATTCGCGACACACTTACTTTAATTAAATACCCACGGCCTAATCCCAACCTCTCCATACTGCGAGTGTAATTCCATCATGAACTTCATGCAAGACGGGAGGCAGAGGTCAGCCTATATATTAAGTACCTCAGTGAAGTGAGACCACTCGTTTCATATTAAATACTTTCATTTAGTGTGCGTGTGCCGCTGCTAATGGCCGTGTGTGTTGGTGAACTTGAACTTTGGGAGAAGTGCTGAGCACTCACTGAGAGCGTGTTCACTCTAAACATGAACTATTTCATTGGATTTTATTAACGGATTCATTAGCTGCAAGACATTTAGCCAGTCAGTGGATTCAATTGTTAGGTGCTCAATAAACCAGGAAATTAACTCGGGTTTTAACCAGTCGATAAGCAGCGTGCGGCGGTCCTTGACACGGGTTAAAAGTTAGCGGTAAATTAGAGGGAAAAAGATCATCACGATTTATCACAAATAGATGTCGCTCCGTGAATGAGATGTGTTTTGGAGCGAGGGGAATAGTGACTGCATCTGTTGAGCAAGTTCAGTGGTCGATCTGACTTGGACAAAGAACTCGAGTGATGAAGAGGATCGGGTATGAGAGGAAGACGACCTGTGAGGCTCATGGATGTGGCGAAAGAAGAGGAGAAGGAGAAGAAGCAGGTGCTTTCACATCGGTTCACCTCTCTCAAGAACTTGAGGTCAGTAGAATCTATAAGTATGGATGACTAAACGTAAACATCTCAAGTACACCATCACGACTTGTCACCTTCATCGTCTTTTATCTCCATTCTGAACCCAATGGTGCTGAAACTAACTTCTGGTGGTTCCTCTTCGTCCATGTTACCAGAAGAACTGGACCCACCAGCCCTTTTGTTCAACATTTGGTATCAACTAGTGATGTTTCATGAAACACCAGAGGCCACCAGATGGCACTGTCTGCTGTAAAATGTTTGGACTTGAGCAACAAATTCAATGAAACCTTACTTCATTTCTAAACTAAGAGCGCCATCTAGTGGCCTCTGAAAATGAGTTCATCAACAATACTTTTTCATCATACCAATCTACCCTAGTGATGTCATCAACAAGCAACATACTTTGGTGGGTTTTATCCAAAAGATTGTGGACAAAAATCTTTCATGTGTTGTCAAAAATGATTTTAAGCACCGATTAATGATGAAAATGAGCAAAACTGCATGGTGACATCATCACATTCATAATATATTGCACGTATAAAAACACTTACACAACTGGTGACTTAAATTATTTTTGAAATACACACAAACAAACAAAAAAAATGTAAATCAACTGAAGAATACAGTAGAGATTGCAGTGGGACAATGTACACAAAGTACAGACGGTACTGGCGACTGAAGTCATTTGTACTTCTTTCCTCTGACTGGACTCCAAAATAATGTGGTGCATCATTTTGTGATCCCTGTATGGTGAATGGGCAGAAATGAAATTCATTTTAATATTTACAGAGCCAGAGAGGAAACACTCTGACGGACAGGAAGAGCCCCTCTGTTCTGTTTTCTCTGTCAGGAACCTGCCTGGAGCGTGTCGTAACCCTAAAGGTGAAGAAGACGTCGGCACTGCGAACAGCCTCAGAGAGATGGAGAAAAGTATCACTTCAAATTTCCTTTTGTGTCTTCAGTGTTAGCATTATTTATCACCGCCACTCGTGTTTTTGTTGGTTTTTTTCTGTCAAAATAACACAAGATTGTGAAGAGAAATGTGGATAATGGGGTGAGGAACTGATAGGTTTTGTCCAGTCTCAGTTCCAGGGATCTTTAGAAGGATTCTCTTGTTGAGCAGGAGCATGCTGTGTTTAGGAGAAAAACATGGCTTCATAAAGCACAGCAAGTTGGTAGCATGGATGTTCCAATACCAATTCTCAGCCCGCGACTGATCTCATTTGAGACAAACAGCAGATCAAGAATGTGTTTCAAACTGATCCATTAGACTGAAAAGGAGCTGCGTCCACTTGACGTTCGTGTTCGTCTGTATCCAGTTTCTCTGGAATAATGTTGCTCAGACGTTGGAATCGGAAAAGAAAAGTGAAATTTGTGTTCTAACAAGTGTCGAAAATTGATGAACAGCCTGTTAGGGCCGAATCAATAGAGCAAATAAAGAGCGATTAGAAGCAGCAGAGGGTAATTAAACATGTCAAGGTTTTCCTCAGTAGCATCATAAGCCTCATTCTCTTTCCTGCTCCACACAAGGGAAACATTTTTCTCCTCACTATTGATTTGCCTCAGCATGTGAGGACACTCTTTCACACTTTTCCTCGGTTTCACAGTTGAGTTTCACCTTGAAGTGCTGCGGGGTCGAGATGTAGCCAATCGGGTGATAGGTTTTAATGGGACGGTGTGTTTCTTGTAACTCAAGGTGCTATTCACATCCTCTTTTGGGAAAACCATTGTTCAGCTTCAACCCTGCAGCAAGGTGGAACCGAGAAGGCCTGTGAAGGTGAATTGTTCCTTACTGTTTTCAACAGTGACAAACTACAGCTGACTTCTGATCATGCCAGCGGGGGGAAGTTTTCACTGTGGAACTCTTTTGAGCATTTTGAGGGGATTGAACATGCTGTTAAAATAATGGATCATGAACCAAGTGACCTTTTTTAGTAACAGCCCCGCATCCCTTCACAGATTGTGTTCATTTGTAACTCGCCCAAAGCCTGTGGACCAAACCATGTGCTATTTTTAGAGGCCACTGAATTACTGTTGTTCAAGTCCAAACATTTCATAGGAGACAGTGCCCTCTGGTGGCCTCTGAACATCAGGACACTGTTTCATGAAACCTCACCCACCCTTCAAACCCCATCGACCATCACTGGTACAGTTTTCAGCACCTGAACCTTCATATTTTCAACTTCTTTTCAGCACATTTTTTTGTGCTATAAAAACTTCCCATCACCAGGATTTTCAGTGCTCACTACGACTGCTAGCTACCCTTTGCATTAACAACATTTTTGCACCGTATTACAGCCAGAAAGACACAACTTAGTCACAATATGACCCTTAGGTGACTCATTTTAACTGTGGCATTCATTTACTGCACTAAAATCGCATTCACTTGGTTTAAAAAGATGGCATCTCTGCGTATTCAGGGGGTGGAGTAGCACAACAAGGGCGCCGAGTTGTGTTCTGTGTGAACGTACCTCCAGCATTTCCGTGGACAAACTTCATATTCTTTCAAACATAAAGGCCGTCTCTGCTGAGACAATTTCAATTTTGATCATTCCTCCAACATCAATACAAGCAGCTTCAGCATAAGGTTTTTTTTAGGACGGTATAGGAAATCAATCCAGGGATATATTAAGCATTCCCCAGTCATCAGTTTCTCTGCTGCGTCTTCTCTTTCATCGCGCATAGACTCGGCACCAAGCCCTCGCGCTGTTCTGTGAAGGCCTCCTTTATTCATGGCATGAACACCATCATGTCAAACCTGGCGGAATCTCAAAGAGGTTACACTCCTTTTGTGCAACAAGGAGCTCCGCATCCCGCTTTTATTTGCTTCCTCTTTCAGCTGCCAGTTTTAGATTGAAAAGTTTGATGAAATATCTTTTCATTCCTCAATGAGATTCATTAATAGTATGATCATTGTATGAAAGATAAAAATGCTGTGTCATTTTGAGTGGAAAAGGAACAATAAAAAGGACTGTGTTCCTAAAATTACAAAGGAGAAATACTTCCAGAAAATGAATAACAGAAGTCTTGTAATCTGCAGTGAGGACTGTAAGGAAATAAACTAACAACAACTTTCTTGTCACCGGAATTCTGATTCAGACTCGACATTGAAACACAAAAAAAAGAGGTTTTGTTTTGGGCTGGTCACAATGTGCTGCTAAAGCTAATGCTAATTGCTAGTCCAGTCGCACAGTTGCCACACGTATAGTGTCCTCGCTTCAGTGAAGTTCCACCTATAGGGGGCGTAGTTATCTTGCTAGTGGTCAACAAGCTAGGATCAAATTCACACCCTCACAGCTGCAAATCTGTGACAGTTACCAACTATGGAGAAGCTCTTGAAAAGAAAAAAAGATAAAGAAAGTGATGGCGCCTCCAACACTAAAAACTGTTCACAAAAGCAGTTTTGACATTTTTATTTTATGGCGATACTTTTATTTACACTTCACTGATATCTTCTTTGGAGTTTAAATAAAATATACTATTTTTATTTCATGATATTTAGACATGGTTTTATTATATGTATTTTTTCCCAATTTTCTCAGTTTGCATCAAGTGCATTTTTTTCTTTTTTTCTTAAGGAAATTTGATGAGCATGACTTGCACCTGGTTCTGCTGCTGGTGGGACTTTTCAAAGATAAATCTTTGCGCTGACCACATGGTTTCATGTCATTTCACAAGGTTTCGGTTTGTTTACGTGTAAGTAGATTAAACAGAGACGTGCAGGTCGGATCAGAGCCGACCCTTCTCAACCTGGACATGGACTGTTAGTTCCTCTTCCCTCTGGCAGGAGGCTACGGTCCATCCAGACCAGAACCTCCCGTCCCAGGAACACAATATCAGAATATGTTTTTGTCAGTATTCAGTTTACTATTGAAGCAATATGCAGTACATTTTGGGTGTCATCACTCGTACTTAGCTGTCACTTTGTGGACAGATAGTGTCATGGTTAGCCAGACATATATGGTGCTGTCCAGTCCACGTGTTGGTTCGTATTGTGAATAAGTATATTTGTGTCGATATGCTAGGATTATACTTTAAGTAACACACTTCCTTTTATACTAATTACTTTTTAGATCACAGTTTCTTATAAATATTGGCCTCCTAAAATACCTATTGGTGGAGAAACACTCTTCTTTATCTTGTTTTTTGTCTTTTCAATGCAGATTCTTTGCATTGCTTTTTTTGGTCGGCAGTTTTTCACTCCAAGTCGGAGTCACACGTTCACCTCAGGATGCACCGTGGTGGTGTTATTGCTTGTTTATCAGGGGTGGCATTTCGGAGGTTGTCAAATCCGTTTTCAGTGTGAGGGGTTGGAATATGTTTGGGATATGTTTATCTTGTTAAGATGGTGGAAAGCACAACAATCGTGAGTCGCTGTGCGTTTTTAATGGGTGCAAGCGGAGACACAGCACTTATCGCTCTGCTATTCTAAAGGTGTTTTATAACCTTTGCGTTACTTCACCCCTTTATGTCAGAACCTGGTTGAAAAGCAGAGAGAAAGAGAAGAAAACGACAGAAGCAGATCTCCAGAGACGCAGCAGCTACTGAGTGGCAGCTCAAAGGGCTACAGGTAAATCGCACCGCTGAGGTTTGGGAACGCTCTGGAAAAACATCATATTAGCTGGACAGAAATCACAGAAGGCATTTGGTATAAAGCCCAAAGCAACTAAGTTTCTTGATCAACATAACATTATGACCATATACCCTTTATTTTTATGGATTGGACTTCAGATGATTTGCATTAGGTAACCAGGCAAAACCTTCAGATGGAATAAGGAGGATCATAAGTTACTCCAGTTAAAGCGATGGCCTGGATGAGTGTGTGTGTAGGTGAATATGTCTGGTGTGGCAGCACTTTCACTTGTCTTTTTCTCTCCCGAAACGAATGCATTTAAACACAGTTCCAACTTTGGTCATTCAAAACTATTCAAAGCAATGGTCAATTATTATCACAAATAAGCATTTTTTTGTCCTCAAACGTTTATTCTGACTCATGTGACTCAACTCATAAATGCTTAATTTGACTCACAGTTGAAAACCTTAACTCACAAAAGATCAGTTAAACCCCATGCAGAGAACCCACACACTATATTCTTAGTGTTCTGCTGCCACCGAGCGTCAGTTAGAGGAACTGAAGGCGATTTTCCCTTCTTCTGACTTAGGTCTGGTTTCAAAAAAGACGTGTCTTTGACTCACCTAAAATAGACTTTTGTCAACATAATTGTACAAATATACCTTCACCTTCACCTTCTTCTGCCGCTTATCCAGGGTCGGGTCGCGGAGGCAGCATTCGGAGCAGGGAAGCCCAAACTTCCCGATCTGCACAAACCTCCTCCAGCTCTTTCCGGGGGATCCCGAGGCGTTCCCAGACCAGACCGGAGACATAATCTCTCCAGAGAGTCCTGGGTCTTCCCCGGGGTCTCCTCCCAGTAGGACATGCCCGGAACACCTCCCTAGGGAGGCGTCCAGGGGGCATCCGGATCAGATGCCCAAGCCACCTCAGCTGGTTCCTCTCGATGTTGAGGGGCAGCGGCTCCACCCCGAGCTCCTCCCGAACTCCTCACCCTATCTCTAAGCCAGCCGCCCTGCGGAGGAAACTCATCTCAGTCACTTGTATCCGCGATCTCATCCTTTCGGTCATGACCCAAAGCTCGTGACCTGGCTTTCGGAATTGTACAAATATAGTTGCATAGTATTTAACTACGATTTAACATTGATTATATTTATTGAAATACCCTCAAACATGCAAACAATCAGGAAAACAATGTAGATCAACTGAAAAATAAAGTAGGGATGGCAGTGAGACAATGTACGCAAGGTTGGACTCATAAGCAAGAAGGTAACTTGGTGGATTACAGAGGACAGGAAAAAACATCACGCATGTATTGTAGAGAGAGAAACTGAAGGATTCTGGAGCTGACCTTCACTTTGCTGGCTGGTTCCTGACACAGAGCACCTGACACGGATGGTGCTCTTCATTGTTATCCCTCTTTACTGAGTCCAGTCACTCTATAATTCATGCACACTTCAGACCGATCCTCTGATAACTGCGACAGCCACATCTCAGCCAGGAATGTGAGGACGACTGAGGAGGACGTCCAGTCATAAACGATGAAGGTCTTCACTTTCCATAATAAAGAACAAGGCGTCATTTGTCATCAATGTAGTATCACAGTATGGTTCACTAGGAGTATTTGTTCTTCAACTGGCTTCACTGTGTAAGTGTCAGCTGAACTCAATTTATACCAATTTTCAAGGGGGAAAACAAAATGTCCAATTATTTAATGTCTGAATTGAGACACTTGATACTTCTGCGATGTACAACAGACACTGAGTTAAGTGAGTGTAAGCAGTTGCCACTGTTACTTTTATATTTTACTTTTTTAACTATACATATTTTCAATTAGAGGATATATATGTGTAAAATATAAAAGAAACAGTGGCAACTGCTTATACTAATTTAACTCAGTGTCTGTTGTACAGGGACAAATTGTATGTTTTTATTGCCACAGGAAGATCTTTCTTTCAAAAGATCTTAGACAAACTATATATATATATGTATGTATATATAATTAAGGTTTTTTTTGGCACGTTTTTTTGTTCTTGAACTGCATTTATTGCACATTGTTTTTCTAAGATCTTTTGAAAGAAAGAGAAAAAACTTGCTTGGAGTCTGTAAAGTTAAGGGGGTGTGTCCGTTTCTTCCAAAATAAAAAAATCACGTGTTGTTTGCTGCAGATGTGCTGCCCTCTATGGACCATAGCGAGAATAGCAAAAATACCAGCAGTGGACCATACCATTATTTTTTCTTCAATGACGCCTTTCTTTTTGTTACCTAATCGTTATTTTTTTGTTTCGGAGGTATTTATATAAATGATAATATAGATATTTCTCCGAGTTTGGTTTGACTAAATGTTGTACTATGTACTTAAATGCCCGCGGCCCTCGAGCAGTGGAGTGGAATGGTACAGCCCGATAGTATTGAAGGGAAAGCTGGAAAGGGATTGTTGTCATCGACTGGAGGAAGCTGAGCTAGCCGCTGCACCGATTCCTTTAGGGCTTGTAGCTGTGTTCTCTCCGGGTGTTGGTCGCACCGTCCTCAGCTTTGCCATGGCTCTATGCGGGGGTGTGGGAGCCATGGCCCTTCCGAGCGAGCTTATCGTCCACATCTTCTCCTTTCTGTCTGACCGGGACAAGCTGCGGGCCTCGGCCGTGTGCTCGAGGTGGCGCGAGTGTCTCTTCTACCCGGCCCTGTGGACCGAGCTCAAACTTCGAATCGGCGGCGGTGGCAACGGCGCCAAGTCCAGCTCGGACGAGACCCCCAAACTGGACTTCCTGATGCGGAAGTTCGGCTCTTTCGTGCGAGAGCTGCAGCTGGAACTAGCGCCGGTGGACCTCAGCCCACTCTGTAACGACCCGTCCTCCACCTGGGTGGATCAGAACCAAGGTCCCCATCACGACCCGCAGCTCTCCGAGCGATGGAGGGACGCCGTGTCCACCTACCTGGACCAGATGCTCTGTGTGCTCTCAAGCATCCGCACCAACAGGTCAGCACCCACTCCATCTCAACCTTATCTTTGCCATATTGAAATGTCACAGTTGACCGCTTTCCCATCCCAACAGCTGCGACAATTCGTGTTCAAGTCTCGAGCTAGCATTTAGCTATAAACAAACCCTGCCGTTAGCTGTTACGTAATCCAGCCTCTGCGGTCGCGCTAGCCGACAAACGTCATCTTAAAATCATACATAACTCACTGCAATGTATATGTCACATTCACCAGCCGTTATGCATCAGCATGCTTGGTTGGCGATTCTTTTGTTTTTGGCCCTTTTCGTGTGTTTCGATGGTCAAAAGAAAGCACAATGCAGTAGCGGCGAGAGGTCGCTTTGTTGACTGTGACTTGCTGAAATCAGCACACCTACTGTATATTCATTTTTGCCTCTGTTATGGGGAGAATATACCATTGTTCCCCCATATGACAGCTCATCATTTCACCATAAAAATCATCAGATGAATTTAGATACACTTTATAGTTCTGTTTTTAATTTTGTTTGACATGGTTGGTAATGTTCCCTTTAAATATCACATGGTCATGTTGTGAGTTTTCAGATTAAAAGATGATTCATTTTTGTTTCCATGAACCAAGAACTGAACAAAGCAGTCGAATATTTGACTGGTGGGATTCATGTTTACTAAAAATTCTGATGTAGCTTCTTCTTTTATATTCCGCATTAAACATAAATGTACAATTTGTGCGTCGGATTTAGTTTAATAGTTGTTTATAGTTATTATAGTTATGAATTAGTCACCAACTGCTGAGGCTCCGGGACCATCAACACAATAAACCACATGTTGAGCAATTTAAACGTAAAGTTTCAAAAGATCTTTCAACATTACAACACTGCATTCAGACAAGTGGCGTGTTTGTCAACCCATAGACGGTTAATATTAAAATAGTCATCCGTTGCTTATAGTGAAACTGTTTTACAGTCCTATTGGGAATATTTTAATAAAAGGTTCAACAGTAAGTCAAGTGCCACACAAGCACCACTGTAGTTCCGCTAGACTAGTAACTCAAAGCTGCAAATGCATATTATTCCAGAATGGTTTGTTATTGAAACCACCAGTTTAAAGTTTGCCATTCTTAACTTTCACATTTAGTCTCCTTCCTCTTTAGGGGTATATTATTAGAACCAGAAGCACAACTTACTCAATGGCTTGAACAAATGTTGACTCAGCCAAGAGATCGCAGGGCATCTCCCAAAGCATCAGAGATTACCGTTGTAACACATTTGTCTGGTGATCAAATATGATGGTTATTTAAAAGTCCAACTTGGTGGCTTCCCTTGTTCTGTTTTCAGGAACCTGCAGAAGTTGAGTTTGTACGGGGACACCAGCATCATCCAACAGGAAGGACTGTTGGACAGCTCCAACCTTCACCAGATTCATCAGGGAGACAAAAAAATCAATGAGTAAGTCAGACAAGCAATAGTCGGTCAGCGTCTGTGTCTAAGTTTTAGAGAGCAGAAAACATTTGGCAGGTTTGATTGTTGGTTGTATACGTATGTGTTGTTTCATAAATACTGACAGTATAGTTTTAGACCATTCTCTTATGTCCTGGAGGATGTTTACCTGACTACTATCCCACAGTCTAGTCTGCAATTTGGTATATATTTGTGAGAAAAAGTTGTTGCTGCTCAGTGGAAAAAGGTAAGAGGACCAATGCGACTGTGCTTCTGTAGAATCCAGCAGCTGTTCATGGAGGTGTTGTCCATCAGTCGGCAGCTGAGGTGGTTGTCCTGCAGCTTCATGCTAGGTCTGGTGACTCCCTGCTCTTTAGCCTGTCTGTCCAATCCCTCTGCTGAGACCTTGCTTCACCTCAGCTTGTTGGACCATCAAATAGGTATGTGTGTTTTACCGCAAACTATACTGAAATCCATTATTTGATTAATGACTAAGAAGCAGGAGATGAAACGTATTGCAAACATAAGACTTGAAATGATTCCGACTCGTCTTTCTTTTTTTAATCCCTCAGGGCCACTTATCTCTTCTTCGGAGCTGGAGCGGTTTTCTGCCCTCAACTCTCTCGCTCTGGATTTTTCCGATCTGACATCTGAGCTCTGTGGTCTCCTGGCATCCCCTCACCGAACTCCCCTGCACCGCCTGTCTCTCTTGCTCAACGGCGCCGCCCTGGAAGTCAAGCCATTGGAAGGGACGGCCACAGACGATGACTGGAAGGCGCTGGTGAGGCTAAATTATTGGGTCAGCGTGAACGCTTTTCAGTGTTTATTAATTTGTGCAATTTCCTCCAGGTTCGTGTGAGTGCCAACTTACGGGTCTACATCATGGCCCTGGAGGTCGAGAGCTCAGAGCTCCTCAGGGTCTTAAAGCCAAGCCTACCGCTCGAGCGGCTCCACCTTGACAGCTATAGCACACAAGTGACCGACGGCACCTTGGAGCTCATCTCTCTGCAATACAACAAGACGCTGACTCACTTTCTGCTCCTGAGGGACCACCCGAACTTCCCCGATCTCAGCGTGAATCGCAACGAGGATCCACTGGTCCTCTTGTCTTGGAGGTGCACCCAGCTTGCTGTCTTAGTGATTCACGGTACGTTCACCTTCTTGTCCGACGGATGTGCCGTCTCAAGCTAACAGGCCTATCTGTTCTCCTGACAGGTTACGTGGTTTGGTCCCACAACTTGGTGGCCATCTCTCGACTGCGAGGCTCCAGCCTTCGTGTCCTCACCGTGTCCGAGGAGAGCATCGACTTCGATCCCGACCAGTCTGAGGGCGACCCCGTCCACAGCCTTGTTAAAGAGGTTTCCAGAGGCCTCGGTCGAGTCTGGCACCCGTCTTTGGATTCCATCCCGGTTTTGTCTGAACCCACTCAGCACTTCCACCGCGAGCTGCACGCCTTCAGCAAGGGCATGTAGACCTCGGCCATCCTAGCCCATCACACTCCAGGCCAGACCTCACGCCTGGTCTAGATCTTACCCACACGAGATGGGCATTTAACACCTCTGTTTTTATGTTATTTTTTTAGTTAGTGTTCTTTTTTTTTATAACAAACAGAACCAGATTGGACACAGCATTTGTGTGTGTGGAAAATTGGATTAATAATCTTTTAATAGTAAACATCAATTTTATTGGTCTTCCCTCTGCCCTCTTATGTGGTCAGGTCTGGACAGGTTTTTTTTTTTTTGTCCCCTCAAAAATTTGGGTCCTTACCCCAACCCTTAAAGCATCTTCATAGTTAAAAGTTTGTTATTTTTCTTTATATTTTATTATCACACCTATTTTATCCTTCCATCTTACAATCTATTTTTTTTACTTCCTCTGTAGTGGTTTCCCTGCCTGTGTGTGTGTGTGTGTATATTTAAATGCAAATATTAGCTGCTTGTTCAGGATCTGTAGTGAGCGGTCGCGTTTCCGATCAGTCTGTTTGAATCATTCAGAGCATCACTTGCTGTGTAATAATCTACCGCTGCTTCTCCTCTTGTTGAACAAGAGCAGCACATGCACTCGTGGAAACTTTGAATTTGTGTAGCTGAACGTGGCTGTCAACGAAACCTAGTCATGTCGGTGCCATGAGTCGGATTTGTAACCATTTCTAAGCCAAATAGAGGTGGTGTTGAGGAGGAGGAGGGCGGCGAGGACTCGCCTCTTGTGGGATGAGAATCTTGGTGTTTGCCACAAGCTTGCTCCCTGCTGTTCTTATTGTCGACGTATTTTTCTTTTTAGAACCTTTGCTTGAGGGAAGGCTTGTCTTCCAGTAGACACTCATTGCCAAACTTTTGGACGACACACTTAACTGCTCACACAGCTTCAGGGGTGATCGCCTTGTTTTTCCTCTGTGTTGGAATAATACCGCCGCGTTTGCTCCCAATATGTTACGCTCTGAAGCCATCTTAACTAAATCAGGTTCACAACACGGACAGAGTGAAACGACACATCCGTGTGTGTGTGTCATTGCTTCGGTGTTCTGCCACCGTGTTGGGGAAAATAGAAACTTAATCAGCGTGCTTCATGAGAAAAACATTTCCTTACCAAGACAGACGGATGCTCTGAATGTAACTCGACTGCTTGTCGATAGCTTTGGCAGGAATACAGCTGGAGATCAGCCTGACTTTGCTCCTTTAAAAACAGGCTTCAGTTTATTTTCTATCAAATGACAGCACAAGGTTTTGGGGCCATATGGCGTCCTCTCCTCAGCGGCGATGAGTTTTCTCTTTCAGTCTCAGGTTGGATTTTAACATCCACGTGGCAGATACAACGGTGGCGTCAACTTGTGTGTCTGACTGTGTGTGTGTGTGTGTGTGTGTGTGTGACAACAATCAAATACTGTTTAATTTCAGCGTTACTCTTGAGTCACAGTTGCCTTGGACCCTTGTTTGTTTCTGGTTCATGATGCTCTTTGTCTTGCCACCGAACCTAATCATACATTTGTTTTCAAAGAATTAGGTGACGAAAAGAAATGGCAAATATTTTCCATCTCCAGGAGATGTTGAGTGGAGCAGGTGAACATCTGTTAATGTTTGAGCTGAATGTTGGGACTTTTTCCATCTGTTTGTGTGGCGATAGGCTTCAGTCTGAAGCGCTCTTTATCGACGCCAGCAAACATGAGGGACGTAGAGCGAAGGCTACGAGTGTAGCTGAATGAAACCTCAAGTTTTACCAGTGTGGCGACGGCGCCGGACAGAAGCCCACTCGAAGAGTCGGTCAGCCGACTTTTATTCTCAGTATTGCACCACATGCCCGGCACTTTCTTCGGCCAGCTGAGGCCCGAGCCACTCCTGTGGTTTCCAATATTGTGGCACCTTGAAGATTTAGCCAGCTCGAGTCCTTGGTCTGAATCTCAGGATATTTGCACTTTGGTACGATGGTTGTCAGTTGACGGTCGCAGCGAGATTAGAATGTTACTCATGGTTTTAATTCCTCATCCCCTTAATAAAATACAAACCTGTTTTTTAAAATTTTGAAATGATAGACGATTATATTTCGCACAACGGAAGGATAGCAAGCTTGACGTCAACACGACGGCAGCCATTTGAAAAGAGCGAACTGCGTGATCCCTGGGTGTCTTCACTTGTGTCTGTCGTGTGCCTGTTACAAACCCACGCTCCCATATGCTTTGTGCTACTTATGGATATCCTGTATATAATGTGTGCACTCTTTACAGAAGTAGATTAGCGAGCACTTTTTTTGAAATCGTTTTGGAGTGTGCCTGTGTGTGTTCTGTAGTATAAATAGAAACCATGTCTCAAGGAGGAAGTTAAAGGCCGGCTCTGTTTGTGTGTGTGTGTGTGTGGAGGGGACGGGCCTGTTCGACCTTTTGACTTTTACTCGAACCAGTAAACGGAAGTTGTTCATTCTCAGGTTAATATGGGTTTCTAATGGAGGAGAGGAGGTAGCTCGTTGAACGTTTAGAGTCACTGGATCTGTTTTCCTTCCGTTTTTGCTGTTAAATCTGCCAAAGACCCAGTGGAACAACCTGAACACCGATTCTTAAGTGCCCACAAACACGTCAGCGAACTGGTCTTCCTCTCTTCGACCGATTCCATTCTGCCACTTCTTCTTCACTCTCTCCATTCTGTTTTAAATGTCTACAATTGACTCGCTGAGCTCGGGAATACGTGTCTCGATGTCGGCTGTCCAGCTGGAGCGAAAACAGACCAAAGCCGATGCTGTACATGCGCTCACGTTGTTCGAACACCGAATGTATGTCGAGTTGTTGGATATCAAAGTTCGGCCGCCCTGTACAAGCTGTGCGTCGATGCTGCTATCTGTGAACGACACTCAGGGTTTGTTATCGAGCGTCACGAAGCAACTTAAGCCTTCTTCTGTTCAGTGCAGTTCTATAGTGCATGTTTACGTCGTAGATCGAGAATGTCGGTGACATTTGTTTACCACCATGTCGCTCCCCTGTTTCTCCATTTTTGAGCGAATGTAAGGTTAAAAAAAAAAGGAGCTTCTTTTGTACGCAAGAGTTGAGCCGGCCCGGTTCCGAAGGAAGCCTGGCACTGAACTTTGAAACTGTTCTGACACTGGAAGTATTTGAACTGCAAGGGCAGACACGCCTGACCTCATTAGTTGTGTCATCTCGAGTGTTTAAAGCAGGATTTCTTAACGCTGCAAACAACATTCCACGTGGGTTGTCTGGATAGCAAAGTGTTAGCGAGCGTGCAGTCTATTTTTTTACTTTTCATCGGTCCGCTAGCGAAAGGGATGGAGGCGGCGGCTAGGGCTTCTCGCACCAGATGAAACCAGCTGGTCTGAGCCGAGGTGTTTGAGGGCTTCAAAGCCTGAGCGTTGCTGTTCCGCAGAGTGAACAAACAAACCCAATAGGGCATAAGCGTCTTGTGAGTGAAGTCACCGGGGGCTCTGTTTGTCATCCACAAGACCAATACCAGCAGTAACTGGGCACATGGGTGGATGAAAACCGTTTGTTTTCTGAGCTAGTTTCCGTGCACATTTACAGCCAAGGCATGCAAACAAGCCGTTTCCGTACCAAAGCATGAGACCATCCTCAGTCCTCGGAGACAAACGTGACAACTTTTTTTTTCTTTTTTCGCTGGTCTAGTTGCCTCTCAGGATGTCCCGTCAGTGGTTCCTAAGACGCGAGGTTCAGCGTGAGTGGAGGGCTCGCTTGAAACAGACAACAGGGTCGTTGGTCACACAATCCGTCGCAGTCTCGTGGAACCCAGCTCCGACTGCATGCAACAGTGCGAGCGAGTCTCCTCCAGGGGCCAAACACCTGTCTCCAAACGGGTTCTCCAGTTAGGTGTGTTCCTGTGCTCCCTTATAGACTTGCTTATGGAATTGTGCCACTGATAACAACGCCTCGCCAAAACCACCGTCAACTGTCGTGCTTTCTGCGGTGGCGATTTGAGAAAGGCTTCAACAGCCAGCGTCGGCCTTCGATATATCCGCTACTGATGTCGACCTTGCTGGTAAACAAAGTCTTACTTGTCAAGTCTGGATAGACCAACCTCCTAAGTAGGCAGGCAGGCCTGCTGCCCAGTTTAGCCTCACAACTATGCAAGAGGAATGCATATAATCCACACTTGTGTTTTGGGTTGGGTTTTTTTTCTCCGCACTGTCACACAGCAGAAACAGAGACCAGGAGAACTTGCAATGACAATACTTGGCCTTATGATGATTTATGAAGTGATATCATTTTCTTTTAAAGATTTCTTGATTTTCGGTCAGCCAGCCCGGCGACAGCAGCGGTGACGGCGGGCTCACTCTTGGTCTCTGTGAGACTGGATCGACGGCCCCAGTTTTATCGTGGTACGAATGTTGTGCATTTGTTTAAAATCAGGACAGTTTGCAATAACAGCAGTCTTACTAGTGGCCACCAGAGGGCACAAGCAGTGCTGACAGTACCTGGCTGCATCTTTAGAAAACCTTAGAGGAAGAGATAAAGACTATATAAATAGATATATATATATAGATATAGATATATTACAGCTCTCACAGTGCATTGTTATAGGTATCAGCAATTTGTTTCTGTGGTATACTCTTATGCAACACATGTGCGGGCTCGTTTTAATAAATATATTATGAAGTTCCACTTTGTAAATCCCATGTGTGTTTGTTTCAGAAATGATTTACCCTTCGTGTTGAATATTCAGATCAGTGTATTCTTGTGTGTAGAAGCGAGCACAAAGCAGAAATCAGACTTCACCCAAAACAACTGAGAAGACCAAGGCGTTCCTCTCTGCGGAACATTTTTATCTGTGTTTTGACGGAAATTCGGATCACCATTTTGACAAACTGTTGCTCTCTAAGCAGCCTGGTTCTTGACTCAGCTGTTGTTTTCGGTCAAGTCTGCGAAGAACGAGTGGTTGTTTTTTTTTCTTTTTTTTTCTTTTAATGTTGTGGGACCAATCTCACCTTATGAAAGGAATGATTTTATCATTGATGAGATTCATAATGGATGGTGATGCGAGAGATGGATCTCATAACCCCAGAGTGACCTCTGTTCACTTTAAGGTCAAACTATTGAATGTGGAGTCAGTGTTGTATGATTGCCTATCTTCTTTTAGTCAGTAAATAAAAGCGTCAAATCATCGCCTTGTTCATGCTTTTATTTTATTTTACATGCCGTGTTATACTTGTGTGAGGGATCAAAAGTAGCGATTAAAAACGGACCATACGTTACGAAATACATCTCACTGCAAATACGAATAACAGCGTTGAACCATCATTGGTTACAACCAAGCGGCTGAACTCTAGAGTGGTGCAAGTTTTGCTTTGTTTTTTTTCCCAGGTGGAGTCTACATTGTTGTGCTTTGTGGGCACGACAGAAGAAGATGGCCTCTAATAGATCCACAGTGGGGAAATTCAATTGCATCAACAGTTACACTAATCCGCAAGTATCTTGGTAACTCAGTCTTCAAATGTGTAGATCGACTCACATATGTGTCGCTTGATCATCAGATCAGCTTGCAAATGTTCAGTTACATCATGCATAACTCTATGCAAACAAAATATATAAAGTACGTCACTCATTCAGAATGACGCGTTTCTCATGGCACAGGAGCAGCATCGTATTATTCTTTATTCTTTTTTTTAAATCCTGTTTTCTCGCTAATATTAATATGATGTTGAAATAAATATTTCATTTTATTTTATAACAAATCGTGAAAAAAAAATGTGTGACGTCAACAACAAGCGCCGACCCCCGACATATTTCCCAGACTTGAGAGGTGTAAGTACGTCCATCATTTTTTGAGTATACTTGGTTTTGTGTGTATGTAACGGTATTAAAACGTTTGTTAAAAATCCCTACTCTGCTACTAGCCAAGAATGTATCGCGCTGTCAGACCAGTCAACATAGAACACATTTAAATCATTTTTATTGAGGCGTTATGGAATAAAATTGCTGCAAATGACGCCAAATAAAACAATTCAAAAACCTCATGTACATGAAGAAACACCAGCATTCACATTTCCTCCTCAGAGCTTCTGATCAACTCAGCAGTCGGCCACTGACTGAAAGACCTCCACAAGAAAGGCAGAGGAACTTCAACGTCCATCTTTTTGTTGGTCATCCTCACGTAGGGCTCTGCGCTATGTGATGCTCTCCTCACCAGATCGATGTACTCATTCAACCCTCCGTACAAATGTGACTGAAAAACATCAATGACCTCGACGGTGTTATTGTTGAGATGGTCGACAGTCAGCGAATCAAAGATCTCCTGAACCGACACTTTCATGTGATTTTTAAACGTCACCACGTCTCGTCTGGCCTCCTCAATATCCCGAATTGACTTTGAGCAGAGTTGGTCGACCTTCGGAGCAAGGTTTTTATTCTTTTCATTCAGGAAGTCAATGAGGTTTTGAGCCTTTTCGACTGCCGTCCTGAAGATGTTCTCCAGCCTGAGCGCTCCACCGTAGAGCAACATGGCAAGCGGGCCCGTCACCTCACTGTACACCTGCTTCACTTTCTCTTCCACCTCATCTCCTCTGACCTGCACATCAATTCCAAATATGTTGAACTGAATATGACGGGTGGACTCACGAAGTCTGGCCTGAAACCTCTGAAATCTTAGAACGGCTTGATCGACAATCTTCTTTACCACGGCATGAACGTGGCGGATAACGTCCAGAGCACTCATCTTCTCTTTAGATCCCGGGAGTGTGACTCTGATGTTCCTCAGAAAGCTGGAAAGTCTATCCAGCAGTCCGCTGATGATATTTGTGGCGCCTTCTACCGCATCATCCACCAGCGTGTCTAAATTACGGATGGCTTCCTGCAGGTTCAAGGACATCAAGAGGTTGGATGCTTTCACGTACCAGATCTTTGCGTGTTTACAGACAGACGTGACGAAGTTCCGAAGAGACTCAGCAGTGATCGGTGACTCGTAGAACGTGCCATCGATGGATCGGAGGATGGCACGTTTAAACTTACTGGCGCCTTGCTGGACATCAAAGCCAAAGTGCTCAACATGATACTTGTTAATGCAACTAAGCAGCGCCTCGGTTACAGCAGGAACCCTGTCCTTTGTGCCCTCAATGACATGATGAAGAATGTCCAGTTCCCAGGCCGTGTTCAGAACCAGCTTCTGAGGGTCTCTCAGAGTGGCTTTGGCAGTGAAAACATCAGCATCCTTCGCTGGAGATGCCTGGGTGCACACACAAGTTAGAGATTCAACTAAACCACCACAATGATTCACAAGGGGAACAGCGCCTCACCAGATAGCGGCCGAACAGTTTTCCATACAGCAGTGTTGGAGACCGCCTCTGAAGGAGCATCCCGAGGAAGCCGGACGATGGAGACGACACAGACGCGATGACGCCGTCTTTCCGGGAAGCAAAGCGGAAGTTCGCATCCGCAAAAGTTGGACTGCTAATGTCAACGTTGAGCGTATGATAAGAGGACCTGCGAATCATTTTTTAAAAAGTTTGAAAAAAAGGTTTTGAGTGCAGAAAAAAACTTTTAAAAACAACCTACTTTGAATCCGGAAGAGTTTGACGCTTGAATCTGCGAGAAAACAGAAATACCAGCATTTAAATGGACATTCATAGCATAAACAACGTGCGGAAGCAACATTTCCTCTATTTTGTGTTTTTTTTTCAGTGTCTGTTGACTGACAAAACTTCAGACATGGCTTCCAGCAGACTGACAACTTTTTTAATGCGACTTGAGAGGCGTGGGAAATTTGCTTTGGTGGCAGGAAACCAGTGACTCAGGGGAACGCAGCACGACAAGTGTCGCCAAGACAGGCATGCCGCCATCTGCCCAGAGCCAAGGTGCTTCTTGGTGCCCTGTAAAATGCCTTTTTTTCCTTTTGTATTAGTCCTTTATTATTTTACAGACACCCACTAACGGTATGGACAGTTTCACGAAGTGCCTCTTGGCATTGCACAACGTGGAAATTACTCCTCAGTAATAGCATTTGTACAAATATTATCTTAGATTTTTACCTTAAGTTTTGTGCGAAAACATGCTGCCAATCCATCTTCACATCACTGTGTACAAACGTACACTTGCCATGTAGGCTGAAGAGTCCATCGCTGAAGTCCAGGGTGGCAGTGCCTTGACGACAAAATATAGTTAGCTTGTGAAAAATACAACCTATATGTTGGCTTCAGTCTCACCAGTCAGATCATACTGCAAGAAGGTCACGGTGGAGGAACAGGCGGAGTTCAACTGAGTCACCAAGCCAGAGCCTTTTGTTTCCACTCCGGCTGTTACTGACATGTTGTAAACTGGGGAGGAAACCTTCATGCTGGCACTGAGTGCACCAAAGTGTGGAATAAATATGCTTGTCGGCAAATGCAGGGTGATGCCAGGGATTTGTATTTTCTGCTTTTGTGTCGTGATATTTGGAAGCTCGATGTTTGATGCGTCGCTCATGATGTTGTCCAGGGAAACCGTCTGTCCAGCAACGCTGACTGACTTCGGGAGGGAGAAAGAGTCAACTGAGATTTCATAGCGCGGGATCTTGAGCGAAAGGAAAGGTGTCTTCTGTTGAAAATACTCTGCTTCGATCTGTAAACTGGGCACCGACATCAACGGCAAGCCTGGAAGTTTGATTTTGAATGGTGCGGTGGTGATTTCATTCGGGATGTTGAGGTTCTTTGGGTCCAAGGTGAAGGGTTCCACATTAATGTCAGTGAACGGGACCTTGAAGGCTGGAACTGACGCTGCCGGAGGAAGAGTGATGTAGTCAGTTTTCTCAGATTTATCAGTGTGGTGAAGGGCTTTTCTTATCCGAGATGGAATCGGGATTTTGATCTCTGGAAGGCTGAACTTAACACCATCCTTTAATAACACGCTTGGCAGTCTATACTCCGTGCCGTCCATGGA
Source organism: Synchiropus splendidus (assembly GCF_027744825.2). Classification (NCBI taxonomy): domain Eukaryota; kingdom Metazoa; phylum Chordata; class Actinopteri; order Syngnathiformes; family Callionymidae; genus Synchiropus; species Synchiropus splendidus. The sequence goes on along the minus strand of NC_071349.1, from coordinate 9,501,932 downwards.
CTTGGTATATATAACACTGGTGGAGATGTTTAAAGCCTGTGTGTTGTCCATATCAGTGACTTCATCTAACTTCAAGACATCCCAGAGTCTGGTCCTGTACACAGGGAGAGCTGTTCTCTTCAGGAAAGCTAAGTGGCCTTCCACAGAGGAACTCAGGTCCAGACGAATTTCAGTTTCATCATTGGACAGGTATAAGGTACCAGCATGGACGAGTGATGCCAGTTCTTCCTTACTGCTCAGGAACAGGGACTGCTTCTCCCAACCCATGATCAAATCCATGTTCACCAACACTGCGTTGCTGTTGCCCCCAAAAGGCTGGATCGCGTCAACATTGATTCGGCTTTTAAGGTTGCTTAAAGGGACATAATCGAACTCTCCTTTGACGGAATGTTTCCCGTAGGTGTCAAGAAGAATGTCAACGTCATTAGTGCAAGTGAAGTCCAGTTTTGCAAAGACGCGGCGCAAGGACACTTCAAAAGCAAGGTCCTCAGTCAGATCCAAGTGGAAGACATTGCTGTCGGTGCTGCGTCTCTGTCTGTTGTGTCGCTCGATGTCCATGTTAAAGACAGTGGACAGTGTTGACCTCAGGCGGCTGGCGTCAAAGAATACATTTGCATCCTGTTTAAAATCTCCGGCAAAATTTATATTATCTGGAAAAGTTACGTCAGACTTCCCTAGGACAGTTGTCTCCAGAGATACATAGGAGAAGAGGTCCTCCAGTTCCCAGTGGACATCCAGGTTGCCTTTCCCGGCCGTGTCAATCAGAGGGATTTTAAACATGTATTTTATTTTTTTCTTTGAGGAAATGTTTGGCTTGTTTTTGGTATTCCCGCTGAATTCTTGATTTAACTCCACATTGAGGTTTGGTAGCTCAATCTGAGCTTTATTGATCACGCTGGTGTCCAGGACTCGTCGGTTGAGGATCAGGGAGCAAAAGTGATTCCCCTTAAAGTGAATGTGTTCGACAGCCATGTCAGACGCAAGTTTCAGTCCTCTCTTCAGAGTTAAACTGGTGGACCCATCAATTTTCCCATTCAGGATCTCAAACACAGATACGGCCGACGCACCAAAGCGAGCCACGCGGTCGGGCTGGTTTTGAACGGCGACGTTGGCACCTAGATTGATGACGCTGGATTTGAAGGAAAACTCCCCGGTCATGTTTCCCAGCGCTGGAATCAGAACGCCGTGTTGCATATCAGGAAGTCTGAAAGTGGGGAATGTTATTTGGCTAAGGCTTTCCGGGACGTGGATAGCAGGAAACTGCAGGGACGGCAGCACAAGGGTGTATGACGGCACTGAGAACCCCAGTGCTGGGAATTTGAAGCCGGGGGTGCTGACGTCTTTTGGGACAATGTAGCTAAACGCTGGCATCTCTGCGCTAAAAGATGAAACTTCTACATTCAGCAAGGGGATTTTATACCCAGGGACGGTGAGGATCCGAGGTGGTTGACTTGACATGTCAATTTTGTGTTTTCTGTATTGTGATTTAGCCTGCTGGTACGATGCTCGTAGCAGTGCTACCACTCGGTCTCTAAGCGCTGCAAATGCTTCTTTGAATAGGTTGGACTTGTCTCGGATGGCGTTGTAGACGGGTTTGAGGGGCAGTTTTATGCTGTACATTTCTGGGTTTTTGTAGTAATGAAGCTTTAAGTACATGTCAAATGACTGTTGGGGGGAGCTCAGTACGTCTTTCAATCCAGCATCTTCCCACAGAGACAGGTCCCTCACCCTTGGCGTTCTGACTTCCATGTAGGGCACAGTCATCTCAGGGATAGAAACTGGCACAGTCAGAAACTCCAAGTTAGCCTCTCCATTCGCTAGCGCGTGAAGGAAGATTTCAGCTTCAGTATTTTCTGCTGTGAAGTTGTGTTTGTACTTATACTGGTTGAATCTTGCCAAGGTGAGCCAGGATAACCCTTGCTTCTTTGCGTTTAGTGTGGCACTGTAGTCATTCTGCAGATCTATCCTCCCTGTCAATTTCATCGGGAACTGAGCCTTCATGTTCACATTGTTTGTCGCATCGAGCCCAATTTCAAATGGTTTCGCAATGAATTCCAGTGAGTTTGATATGGATCCACTCATGAGCTCTGCGTTATGTTTGGCTGCGAGTGCGACTTTCAAGTCTTCGACACGAGCCTCACCACGGACAACGGCTATGCTCTTCTTAACAAATGGAAGTTCCATTTCACTTTGTGCGTCTACGTTCAAGTGGCTCAAGAAAACAGATTCTGCCATCAGAGTCTGTTTGGATTTTAAGGACCGACAGTTAGTTTCGCCCTCGAAAGTCAACTTGGCGGTTTGGAAATTGAAGTTAAACCCTATGTTGCTCCTGTGAGCGCCTTCATCATAGTAGTCCCACACAGCCAGCTTCCCATTGGCGGTCGTCTCCCCAGTGACGGATATCGTGTCAGATTCCAATATGACTTTCACATTCTGTTTCAGTGACGCCAGGCTTGACGTTTCAATTGGTGCAATGTCTACATTGTGGTTATAGACTGTGTTCATTGTAGCTGAGATTCCTTTCTTCAGTGAAAGGGCGATGTCGTTCACCAAGTCAGCTGCATAAATTCGAGTTGTAGCCTTTGCAATTGTTCTTGCCGATGCATCAGCTGAGGCCTCAGTGAGCATGAGAGACCCTTCATGATCCACAGAAAAGAACGGGTGCACCACTTTCACCATCTCTCCAAATTGGAGCTTCTTCATCTGGGGAGCTTCCAACTGGGCCATGGCTTCTAAGTTGTGCTGAAGGGCGGGAAATAAAGAATTCGCTTGAGACGTAAGAGCAGCTGTAAATTTCGGATGATTTGCGAAGGATGTTGAATTTTCAATTTTCAAGGTGGTTTCAACGACGTATATGGGCGAGTTCACTGTAAACACTCCATGAAGGTTGCCAAAGACTGGAACACAAATGTCACTGGGGATCTCCGGGAATTTGAATTCTGGAATCGGTAGCATGGTTATCTCAAAGTTGTCCACCTTTAATTTGGGTATGACAGGTGCTGGGAGTTTTATTTCTCGGAGGCTTATTTCTGGGACGGTGAAATCCGGTAGGTCAAACATGTAGAGCACTTTCAGATCACCAAAAATGTCTTCAGGGTCGAAGGCTGGTATCTCAAATCCTCGGATCCGGTCGATGAACCTTATCATTTTAGCTTTGATTTCGTCCAAGGATACCGTGACGGCGGGGACGGTGTACGAGCCCAGAACGGTGAACTCCGGCGTGGTAAACTCAGTGGGGATGTCGATCTCAGACAGTTTATTCAAATCGATCGTGAACCTTGGAATAGTGAGGTCAGTGAAAGGTATTGCCAGTGGGGGGATGTGAATCTCTGCCCTTTTAAGTGCCTGTAGCAAGTCCCGTATGGCCTGTCTGATGTTGCTGAAGACATGCGTGTCGCCAACCTTTCTGCCAATCGCTTCCATCAGCGAGTTGATGTCGGCGGAAGCGGAATTAACAATGTTCCGGTAGGAGTCGCTGATTCTGCGAAGGTGAATGTAGATTTCTTTCCGAACATCCATATTGAGTATTCTTTCTCTGGCATCCTGAAGGATGTCCTGGAGTTTCATCTTGATGTCATGATAAATGGTCGTGTCGATCACTTGTTTCAGGTTCTTCAGGGCGTCGGCTACTTTTGTGACTTTGAGTTTATCCAAGTACTTGTACACGGCATTCTGTACCGTTCGCACATACTCCCTGAATGCCTCGATCTTTTGCACAATCTCGTATGCTGCGATCTGTTTGTTCACATAGTTTATCAGCTCAGCTGTTTTTTTGTTTGCCTCATCGACAAAAGCATCGTAGTCAAATTCTCTCACTGACCTCAGAAATGACGATAAATACTCATTGAGCGCTTTAATGCTTCTTTTAAAGTCAATGCCTTTTAGTTGACTTTGAACTCTTCGAAGCGATTGAATAACTGCGTCATGAACGTATTCCAAGTTTATTGAACTAAGAGCATCCGACAACACTTGTACCGTCTCTTTCACTTTAAAGTCATCGATTAAGATCACGGTTTTATCCATTATATCTTTGAATTTCTGGTCAACGTTGTATTTCTTCAGCAAGTCGCGCACATAAAAATACACTGCATTGAATTTATTTGGGATTTCATATTCATCTATCCAGTTCACGATGACATCACTCATGGATTCAATGACATTTGAGATTTTTGCCGTCGGGATTTGAAAGGAAAACTGCTCAACAAAGGTGGACAGGTCCACTGAAACAATATAATTCTCAATCTGGCTGAAAATTTTATTGACGTCGAAATGTGCTATAGCCTGTTTAATTGCTGCTATTTGTTCAGAAATAAAGTCAAGAATTCCATATTTTAAATTCAACTCTTGCAGCCATGTGGCGCCACCTGTTTTTTGTAAATTGACTTTTCTAATAATGTCCTCAAGAGCGTTAAGTCCTCTGAGAAGCGTTTTCTTGACACTATAATTCTCATTAAATGTCTGGAGCTCATTTCCAACACTTGCGATAGTATCTGATATTTTCTTATTCAGATGTCCTTTCATCACATAGTCCCGTACTGTTGCCACCAGATTTTTTAATGTAGCCGCAACATCTAGCACGGTTGCCTCTAAGTTCCTTCTCATCTTATAAACTGCATTCTCCAGGTCTTGCATGGATATAGAAAACCTGTCCATGAAAAAGTCAAGTTGCTTTTTAACAGCATTAACTCTGTCTTGCAGCCTGAGATCCTTCATGAAGTTACCTACTTTTGTAGGAAAGTTATTTACGGTGGCTTTGAAGTTGGCAATGAACGCATCAATATTTAAGCTGTTTATGAAGCGCTGGAGTTCTTCCAAGGTTTGGATCACATTAGCTTTAAGATGCTCAAAAAAGACTGGTAGATTTTCTATAAAAGGGATTTGGATGATGTGGCACTCACTGTTTTTGTCGTACTGCAGTAAACCGGACGCGCTGAACTCTTGCACTTCGGTTCTGCTGAACAGATCAGTCAGGATTACTCCGGACAACTGCAGCTTGGTCAGCTCCGGGTTATTCAAGGCGCTCAAGTCTTGGCTATAAGCGTGATTGTTCAGTTTAGATTGGACTTTCCAGATGAGAGCCTGGTCCAGTGGTGACAGATGGCCGTTGAGTTTACTCTCCAAAAGACTGAGCCATGGCGGTCCACTCGGGGGCTGGAGCGAGATCGATATTCCGCTGTCATGTGCATAAGCAAGTGCAACGGGCTGGGCTTTCAGCAAGAACTTGTTGTACAGTTGGCCACTATGCAGTCCAATTTCAGCGTCGCCGTTGATGAGGGCGTCTACAGTGAAGCTGAAAGGCTCAGCCATGGTCCGGATTCTGGCATTGAGACGTACAGGCTTTGTCTTGATGCTCCCTTCACAGTTTGATTTGAAGGACATTCCAGCGATCCCAAGTTCGCATGTTTGACTCAGTTGAGAGTACACCGCGGTTCCAAACGTGGCGCTTCTGACGGCAGCTTCCAGGTTGTCATAGTTGAGGTCAAAACTGTGTTTGAACGTGTACTCCTTTCCGTAGTTTCCCTTCACGCTCCCACCGAGTTCCATCTTCACCGGCTCAAGCTTCACGTGGCCTTCACTGCCTAACATGGCGTCATAAACCCTCAGTTCATTTGAACCATCCATTCTCACGAGAAAAGGCTTTGCAACAACCCTGGCGTTGTGTTTGTAGTAAACATCATCACAAATGGAGTTGTCTGACCTGGACTGCAGGGTGAGAGTCCATAGAGTGATGTCAAGAGAATGGCTGCTCTCTGTTTTCAACTGACCCACCGTCCCAACGTTGTTTGCACCGAGGAACAAGCCTCTTTTATCAAGTTGAAGTTTCGCATTGTTTCTGCTGCCGGCACCATTTACATTCCCGTGCAGACTGCCATGAATGGAGGCCTCTGAGGGTGTGATCTTTCCCTCTATGATCAACTCGCCTGCGTTTTCCTCAGCTGCCACTTTAGTCTTGCAGGACAGAGCGGCACCATTGCGGCTCACTTCTCCATTGAATATGTTCTCTAATGTCAGTAGGCTGCACTGAATGTTGTTACTCCCGCTTGTCATCAGACCGCTTCTATTGAGAACCACAGAGGCTTTGTGCAAGGCACGATCTGCGTTGGTGATGAAGGAGCCTTCTGAGTGCAGCTCCAGTCCAGAGGAACCCAGGGACCCGACGAAGAGCGAGTGCCCGTGATGCGATTCATCGCCTGCATGTGACTCAATTCGGACGAGAGCCATATGTCTGGACAATCCAAATTCAGCTTTGTTGTTCAGCACCTGGTCCAGTACTTTGGCTACAGCGTTACACTTCAGTGTCACTTGGGAGTCTTTATACCCGAGTTCTGCTTCATGACTGAAAAGGTCATCATTTGTATTTGTTTTCGAGATTATTTTTAATGCCGAGTTGGCGTAGGCTCCTTCAATCTTGTTATTGATTTGGATGGGTGGTGAGTTGAACTGCAGGGTGGACTCTCCCCTGCCTTCTTTATCCAGCGGATGCACAACGTAGTTATGAGCGTACAAAGTGTTGGCTTGCAGCGGACCGATCTTAAGCATCCCATCTATGGTCCCGTCGCCGGATATTTCAACTAAATCGAAATCCGCGGTGGATTTAGCGGAGTAGAGCAGAGAGGCTTGGACGCCGATGGGGGCGCTGGAGGCTTGGAACCTGTAGTTCGCCCTGGCTCTTGCCTTGTCTGTCGAGATTGCACCTTCTGTTGCACTGAAGCTCATGTCGAGGAGGCTGTGGCTGAAAAGCACATTCAGGCCGTACCTGATGTTGTCGGCTTTATCCGAAAGCATGCCAGTACCTGTAAAGAGGTTCAGATACATGGATTTATACTGACATTCCTAGATGCACAATAGGTCATGGAAATCTACACAGTGCTAGCTAGGGTTGTATTAAGGGTCTGAGTGTAGTCCAACTACTCCCAATAAAACATTCAGTGTTGGTTGCAGATGGGCATCTTTTACGATCCGGATCTGCGTGGACAAAAGGCTAGTCTTAGAGGAGCTCACCTTCAAGCTTGTAGTCCAGTAACTGACACGGGGACTTAGCCATGGCCTTGAACTGTGCGCTGTAGCTGGGGAAGTCGACGGTGTTGTTGGCCCCAGAAACAGAACCTTCCCAGCTGTAAAGGTTGCTGTCAATTTTAGCCGCGACCTCAGCCATGCCCAGATTTGGCACTGAAATATCCAGAGAAGGAGGAATGGTGAAGGACGGCAGCGGCCGCCTCAGGGGTGGGATTCTGAGGCCGATCTGCGGCAAGTTGATGGCGGGAATTGACAGAGTTCGGGGGAAGTTCATTTCCTCCGAGCTCTTTCCTCCAAGTGGCAGCTGGAGTGAGATGGACCTTCTGTCCTTATCCTTGTTGAACTGATAGCGGAACAGTTTGTGACTAGAGGAATAAAGCAAGCGTTGAACATGTGATGGGAGCTGTCGCACTTTCAACTGGTTTGTAACTTACGTGTGAAGGTACAGCTTCTCGGGCAGAGACGGTAAAGTGAGATCCGAGAGGCCCCTCTTGTGTCTGAGATTCACACCTCTGGCGCCATTCACCATCAACTTCTCCAGCCAAATATGAGCTGCCTGAAATAAGGCATAATAAAGAAAGTCATTGGTGGCAGCTTGTCACACTGTTTTAACGTATACCTAGTTGTAACGTGAGCACAAACTGAGACATGAAACATTACCTCAATTCCTTTAGAGACGATGTGTCGTAGTTTCATATCGGTCTTTGTCACTGTCTGGTCCAGGAAGTTATCCATGAGATTTTGCAAGTGTCTTTGTCGAGCATCCGCATTTGGTATCAGTTTCTGGATCGCAGATTCAAAATCTGATTTCAGCTCCACTTCAATCTTGTCCTCATCTGTGGCAGAAATGCCAAAAAACATGAACACCATGGCCGTCGTGTTGACAACGGGTGGTTGTTACCGTATTTTAATGACGCCCTCTGATTGTAGGAAGTCTCAGGGAGCTTGACAGCAGAGTCCAAGATCACAACCATGTCGTTCTCCAGCTGCAGAGTCGCAGAGGCCAGAGCTTCTGTTTTCAGAGAAGGAACTTCCATCTGCAGTTGCACCATCGCCACACTTGTAGATTCAGTCCTGCATTAACAATGAATAATTTAAAGGATGTTCATAGATGATCTCTGTCGTCACTCTTTCTTACTTAATGTTGCAGACGAGTTTGAGTTGCGGGATGTTCTTGTTGGTGACGTCGAGTGTGGCACCTCGCATGGTGTTTTGTTGATCCACGACGTTCATGGTGTTGAACCTGATGACGGTTTCAATCCCCAGTTTTGGGACGTAGATCTCGGAAGTGATGGCACTCTTGTTGCGATTGTATTTCAAAGACACTGTGGCCTCGGAGGAATCATCACCTGAGAAGTGGATGACACAAGAGTTTAACAGGGAACTTAATCTATTTATCAAGTGTCGACTTCACTGCTATATTACCTTGTGCTTTCAGTGTTAATTTCACAGACTCCGCTTTGCGCCGGAGCTCTTTACCCTCTCGGATGGCTTCTTGAGTTAAAGTGGCAGAATACTCAGAAACCGCTCCGGTTGGTTGTAGCTCTATAGCTGCACTAGAAGGAAAAAGATGTGTTTCAAAGCTTCAAGCCATAAACAACCCCCAACTTCTGCTTTAACTTACGTGGTCTCTCCAGTCAGAGGGTAATAAGGGGCCTGATCAATAAAGGTGGCATTGGAGTATCTTATTATGGTGCAGATGTTCAGGCCGCTGACAAACGGACGGCAGTCAGTGGTGTCGGTCCGGTCTTCCACCAAGGAGGGAACGATTTGCGCCTGACCCGCAGAGATTGATAACACCTTATTGCTATGGAGGTGCAAACGCATCATCAGATCAGCAGGTCAGCGAGTCATGTTTCTCTCTGCAGGGGTTCAAAGTGGAGCTGGAGTTGTTAACACTTACTTTACACTGAACAACTGAGTGTTGGATTTGGGCGCCGGGATGGAAAACTTGATCTGGTTACTGCTGATGGCAATCTTAGCGTTGATAGAACTTTCATGGTAGATGTTGGTGTGCATCTGGACCCCCGAATCCACATACTCTGGAACGTGGACCCCCATTTGGGTGATCAGTTCCAGCCCAACTGAGGGCATAAAGGAAAGAGCACCCTGTTATGACAGAGATGAACTGTTAAACACAGACAGACAAAGGGTGAGTGGGTAAACAGAGGAGTTGAATGACCTTATTCACGGAGAAGATGACACCACCTTTGGCACCAGGGGCAAACACCCCGGCCAGTGAGAACTTAAGAGGCAGGCCGGATGCTGTGGGTAGTGAAAAGCCATTCTCCATGAAGATGTAGTGTGCAAACACCTGGTTGTCGGTGCTGGAAGTCAGAGCTAAAAAGGCCTGTATGGGAAATAAATCCATGTTTTTATTATTAGCAGAATCTGTTCTGGTTTACTTTCACGAGAATTTGTTTGTACTGTAGCATTTGCCAATGCGCTAACTGTACGTCATTCACACCGAACACGAAATGGCGACACAAGAACTCGCTAGTTTCCAGCAGCTGAAGTGGCTTCTCCTATTTCTGAAGTCACATTAAAAAAGTACTAAGAAAGTCCACATTGTACTCTAACATTCTAACAAATGCTACATGAAAATCTGTCGTTTTTGGAACTTAAATTGTGTTTGCCGTGAATATATAATAATATATAATATAAATATATAATATATATAAATATATATAATATTAAATTCAAATTGAAAACACTATACCTAAATGCTGTTATGTAAATTGAGGCAGTTCGTTCACTTTTTGTAACTAGACAGATACAGTATGTACTGGTTATGTCCCAAATTATTTTACTCCCTGCAGGCTTTTCGACCAAAAAAAAAATGCTTTAAAAATCAACTTGCAACCTTGGCTGACCTTGATAACAGTAAGCGCCAGAACATTTTTGCATATGCCACTTAAAAAAAGCAAAGCACGCATCTGACCTCGGCAGGCAGGATCCTGAAGAACAGGTGAAAGTACAGCGTCAAGGCGTCAACCATCTTCCTCATCTCGCTGGTCTTCATGTAGCTGACCTCATTCCCTAAAATGCGAAGGAATGCTGTGGCTTCTGGGACTGGCGAGGAGCGAAGCTCTTTCATGAGTTTCTGTACACTCCCTGATAGGTCTTTCAGAAGATTCTGCGGCACCTGCAGACATAAAGACATCTCCGATTTATTCACCTGTAGATGTCTATGCAAGCATTTGAAATCACCTGTCTCTTCATCCGCGCTCCCTCTGGGGTGACTCTCTTCACGACGTCTTGAAGCATCTGAGCTCTGTCCTCTGCCCAATACATGGCTCTGGATACAGCATCAGGGAAGAAGCCATTCTTTCCAAAAAGGGCGTCGATTGTCGGTTGGAATCCAGTCCCCTCTATACCAACCTTTTAAAGACAGACCTATTAAAAAATGTTGAACGAAAAGAGGCTTGAATATAGACAAACAAACCTCAAAGACGTTATCGTTGTAGTCAAAAACCTTCAGCGTGGTCTCCAGCATCAGCTCTTTGGGTAATGTGTTGGTGCTGTCAAAGATGACATTGCTCTGGACTGAGCCCAGCGGTAAGTCCGACTTAAAGTTGCGTGACATTCCAAAAATCTTGTTTTGAGGCTGGTCGTTCAAGGATGAAGCGATGAACTCTCTGATCCTTCAGAAAAAAAAAACAGTACAGTACAAACAGTTGAGCTCTATTGATCCTGAATGGTCATTTCAGTAAGTTGAATGCTGCTCATATCTTCCTCATCACTTCCTGTCCAACTGCTAAAGTCAGGGGGAACTAAACTGGGCAACGATTCCTGGGTTCTGTTGAAGCAGGTCATGACTTACTGCTGCAGTTGATGTTCTTTGGAGTTCTGGATGTTTCTCAGGTGGGACACCACAAAGTTCTTTAACTGATCGTCCTTCTCGTTGCTGAGGCTGCTTAAAAATTCCCGAATCACATTTAGGTCGGGATTCTTCATCAGAATGAGGTATGCGGCGACGCGGTTCTCCACCGGGACTTGATCGTTTCGGAACACCTCCATCAGGTGGCGTTTAACCTGTGATAGAAAAGTCCATTGATGATCTATCATATGGTCCATGCCACGTACTGAACTACCTCATCATTGACGTCCATCAGACGAAGCGCCTGAACAGCAGACTTTTGAATAGATGGTGGGACATTGGGCTTCTTTGCACACTTCATAATGGAGGCGATGAGGCCTGGACTGGCCGCCTGCATGGCTTCGCCCATGACGCCAACCACCTTGGGATTATGAAGACAGATGATGAACTCGAACAGAAGAGGAACCTGAAAAGATCGTCCGTACCCTCAGAACGAGGAACGCCGTCTCTTCGGGGTCAGGCGGGAAGTTGGCGTCGGACTGGAACACACTCTCTAGAGAGCAGTCGTTCAAAAGCTGCTCCATAAACGTCGACACTTCCAAAATCTCCGGGGTCACCTCCCCTTTGTAAAACCTTGAGATATGAAGTGAAATTTAGTGAACTCAGCCTATTGTTGCTTTATATACACGTATATCAAAGCAAGGCAAGACATGAGTTCTCTAACATTCATTTTGTGTAGTGCACAAATAATGAAGCCTTAAAAGAGACTTACTTCTTGACCGTGTTGGCCAGGGCATACATGATAGCTTTGCTCTGTTTATACTGAGCCATGCTGAGCATATCCCGGACTCTTGCAGCGTCTGACTTGGACTGCAGGCTGAGACCGTAGACCAGAGCGTCTGCCTCCAGAGAAACCCCTTCCAGCGCCCAGATGGACTGAAGGATGGCACTGGTGCACTCTGAGGTTCCACACTGCAGCATGGCCTGCCAGGTGAGCCAGGCCGATGACTCCATCATCTCCTTGACTGTCTCGCTCAGAGTTTCATTCTTCAGCGTCCGGAGGCTGGACACCAGTTTGTGGAAGAGACTCGTCCTCTTCTGACCCTGGTCAGATCCTGCCAACGCCTGCAGCTCCTTCATGGTGCTGAGCGCGGCATCTTTGGTCTGGACTGGAGCTTTATCGTCGGGGTCTTCAAACTGGAGGGACCTCTTGTTGCTGGGCCTCACATCTAGCAGACACGTAAGTGACTAACTGAAGACTGTTGGAAGGTGGCTATGAGCAAGAAGAGGGAAGTCCATTGAACTCCACAGCTCCACCAGTAGCTTACCGAACTCTCTGTTGTTGATTCTTCTTGCGCTCTGGAAGCTGAGTTCTTGAGACACTACTGATGAGATACCACTATCCCTGCAAGGTGGATCAAAACGTGACCTGAAAATCACGACGCAGCTCATCACATTGACTTGCCGCCGACTTACTTGTGGGAGAACGGAATATAAGAGTGTGTCTCGGTGCACACGGCCGTCGTGATGTGCTTTCCCTTGTGATCAAAGCGGTAGTTGCACTTTTGACTGCTTTCAATCAGGTTGGATAAAGGGCGGTGCTGAAAACATATGGTACCAGTTACTGGCATCAATTCATAAATGAATATATTTTTTAATCAGAAAAAAATCGTAATGATAACAGAAATAAAATAAGGCTATTGAAACAGGTATTAAAATAAACTAGAAATAAAATAACAAAAAGACAATGTGTTTTTTAAATCTATATAATTTAAATTTAAACAAAACTATACATATATATATATATATATATATTTTTTTTTATAGTTACAATTTGACAGAAAAATCCTATTTTACAGGTGGAATGAATTACCTCAACTATTATGTTGAAGAAGTGTCATGAACAGTAATGTTCACAAAGGGTCAGACGAATAATTTTGTGCAGTGTATTCCCCAGCAGGAATGTTGTGTGAGAAACAATTGTATCCCTGGATCAAGTTTCATTTTGTCTTCTCAGAAGAGATCATCTCTACTGATCTGTTAATCTGCATCATTTGTTATTGCCTGACTCTGTAGTTGAACTGTAATGTTTACACTTTTATACACAACCACACACAATTTGGAGCTGCAAATTAGACTGTGTTCAATAGCCACGCAAGAAGGTTCACCTCTGAGGTCCCTCAAGCTAGTTTCAAACCCATGACCTTTTTGTGCACAGAAACATATGTATTTTTAATGATCATGTGCCACATTTTTTTACGTCCAGAGTCTCTAGACGGCGATCTATTTCCAGTGTTATGAACCAACTTGACTGCCAGGGAAGTCTAGGAGTATCATGACTCTCAACACTGAAAATGAGGAATAGTTTCTTACCAGCTTCTGCAGCAGAGCCAGTGGGCTGCCTGCTGCCTCTCTGCTGTGGAACTGGTCACACTGGGACAGCTGCCTCACCAATGTCACATCAACGGTGATATCCTTCCTGGCATTGACCTCATACTTGGTTAAACACTGGCCGTGCACTGTGCTCTGGAAGATGATGTGAGCCAGTCAATAACAAAAAAAACAACAACAAAACTTCCAGTGAATGATGTCTCGACTTGTACCATGAGGCTGGTCTGGTCCTGCTCCAGAGCAGGAACCATCAGGGATGACACGATTCCTCTCTTGATGTTGAGAATATTGGTGGTTTCCTCAGGGACAGGAAAGAGATGCACTTTGGTGGGCTCCGCGGAGAACTTCAGTGGGTTCCTGGATGGAGATTTGTGGACCGTGGAGTCAGTAAACATATAGTGTGTAAATACAAATAGTGTGGATGGACATGATTATGTAATGGAAGGTAATATAACTCTCTGCAAAAAAGATTAAGACTGAATTATTAAAAAGAATTCACTTACTTTGCCATCGCAGCCTGGAAGGCTTCCTGTCCTGCAGCCGGCATGTACACCAGTTGGCCGTCGGCATCAATGAGCGACACCTCGCTGAGAGTGCAGTCTCTGGTGTGCATGATGAACCTACATGTCTGTGGGACCTCGATCTCGACCTGAAGGTCAAGGAATGACGGAGCTTCAGAAAAGGTGGGACGGTCATTGATAGGAGCATCATAGTACCTGGCAGGACACTTTGGGACCGTTCCTGAGCTTCGCGGTACCCACCACACCGTTCCTACTTTCTGAAGTGTATTGATACAGATACTTCCTCTGGGGCTTAAATCTGGTGGCCACTGCAAAAGTCACCATTGTCCATGAGAACATGAAGCTTTAACACGGAGATTATGACTCCACTTTTCCACATCATCTCCAGAACTTTGCACCCATGATGGCGAAACGCTGCTCCATACAGGGAACGACATCCATTGTTGCCGGATGGTCAACAGAACAAAGTTCATCAATCAATGCGGTTATCTCTAAAAACAGGTCATGCCTGTATTAGTTTAGCTGTGATGGGATTGATGCGTCAACAGGTCAGGCTCGCTCAGACACACAACATTCGTTCCAAGAAAAGGCTGCTGAGTGAATCACACTGTGTCTATAATTGACTGTTAGTTCAGTAGAAATGTGGAGGACAGACTCACTCAGACACAAGTGATCCGTTTGGTCGCTGTCTTGCTCTGGAACAGACAAGATAAACAGATGAGCCCAGCTATTGCACCAGCAGCAGGTTACATGGACTAAACTCAGTTTATATCTGTGCTGCAACTGTGAGTTACCTGAATATCACCGCCGAAAGAATAGCCCCAAAACCGATAACCAGGGGTCAATAAAACTTTGAGGGGTTAGTTGGAAATGAGCAAACTTAGAGGTGGTTCTGGTGTTGTACCGTAGGTTTGTATTTCGCAAAGTTATAAAGTTTCCTCCATTGATTTTCAACAGGAAGGCGGCACATCCGGTCACATGACCAGCTCTGAATTCAAGTAAGGAAAGAGCGTTTTTGTTTATACAACATGACTTATCATCTAATACTGCTTATTAATCATCTGACATGTGTGGATCTAGTTTTGAAGGTTTTCTCTTTCCTGCCGCCTTCTTCTCGTCCTTCGCTTGATTGAAACATTGTAGATACTGGCCACCTGCTCTCCGTTTGATCTCCCAGAATATTATTGACGCGAAATATATTGGGAAAATAACTATGGGACAATAAAAATTAGATGGGAATTGTATCAAATATTTCTTTGTAAGATGTTATTTATTATTATACAGTGGTACCTTGGATTTTGAACGTCCCGGAATTCGAACAAATCGGAGTTCAAGATTTTTTTGCTTCGGATTTTGAACGAAAATCCAGAACTCAAACGCCCCTGAAAAAAGCCGGAAAAAACATAACGTGCACGGACCGATCAGCTGACCCACGACACGCTTTGTTATTGTGTATAACGCAGCCTC
The DNA here is from genome assembly GCF_027744825.2 of Synchiropus splendidus. Lineage (NCBI taxonomy): Eukaryota > Metazoa > Chordata > Actinopteri > Syngnathiformes > Callionymidae > Synchiropus > Synchiropus splendidus. The sequence goes on along the minus strand of NC_071349.1, from coordinate 9,486,716 downwards.
TGTATGCAGACGTGTCCCGTTAGCTACATTTACTGACTGTTTTTCCTTCATATTGAGGTGTAAAACCTTTCCTGTCTCCGCACTGGACCGTGGTAGAGTGTCACAGGGGAGGTGCTCGCTCTCCACACCTCCACTCCAGGGTTTGATGTCCTGTTGTGGGCTGGAGCTGGGACAGGGATGAGGCGAGTCTGGGACAGAGCGTGACTTGGTTTATGACTTTGTCACAGCCAAACTGCACAGAAGCGCACATTCAGAGCTGGACACGCACCGGGCACCTCTTCACTTCTGGAGAGACGTCACTCACTTGGCAACCCCTCCCACATGCAGCGGCCACACACATAGAGGAACAGCGCACCTGCAGCAGACACTCTACATTCACTCCTACAAAAGCCTGTTTTAAGGCTTGGAACACATTATTTCTTTTTCCATTCATTGTAATGGGAAAAATCGATACAGATTTTGAAAAAAATCACTTGTCGAACGGCCGTCTGGAACGGATTGTGGTCGAGAACCGGGGTACCACTGTATTACTTTGATTCAAGACTTTCCCGGTAAAATTGACCACCTTCAAAACATCAGCACGTTCCTACCAGCTCATATTTCAAATGCAATTCCCATGATATCGTCACTAAACTGAAACAGTTCATCGATGACGTTGGTACAGCCCAAATAAGCATCTCATTTCCAGCAAATAAACAGCGTGGATAAGGTCAGGCCTGTGACTTACGCGCAAGAGTGTAGCCAGTAAGCAGCACCAGCACACACAGCCCGCCGCACCTCATGCTTAGGCTGAGGTTCCCCTGGCTCATCGGTAATCTCCGTCTGCGCTCGCTTGCAAGGACCAAACTGCCCAAGCTTTTATGAGTTCGGTCACCCTCCTGCAGTGTGGGGGGTTCAAAGGTCAGACTCAAATCAGCACTAAAGGTCATGGCTGTGTTAACACAAGCACAGTGTTCTGTTCACCCAATGTGTCTTTAATCATGCATTCCTTTTATTCAATAACAGTAAAATATTTGGGAAAAATTATGAAATCCACTGGTCAGAGTGGGCCTTTGCTTTTTTAAAATACATATTTATATTAAAGAAAACATGCAGTTTGAACCTAAAATATGACACAATGCAACAGTGAATTAAATTGTTATGTATGTTATCATATGATTTATTGTATGAATAATTATATATGTGAGATGTACTCGCAGTGATGATGTCACAAAGGCAGATATTCATCATGAGAGCCCGGATGATTTCAAAGGCAGAGGCTTGATATTTAAGAAGGTCCTTCGGCAGGTTGTTGGTGAGCATTCCAGATGTTCACTCCACGTCTGAGAGCGTGTCTCCATCTTTTGTGGGTCATTTTGAAATGAGCAGAAAAGTCAAATCGCCTCAGCTCTACAGGAATTTCTTCATCAATCCATGTAAGAAAATTCATTTTCTGACAGACAAAATTACGGAGCCACGAAAGGAAATCGATCCAAAAAGCCTTGGCTTCTTGGATACCATCTTACACCAGCAAGACACGCCCATTCAGAAATATGCCGCTCCCCAGACGTCCAATCAGGTCATCGGATGGCTGGCCTCGCAGATAAGCCTCTCCAGTCCACAGGCACAATCTCTGAACTCCCATTTGGAGGCGTTTTTGAAATCTCTCCGACATGAAGATGCGGAGAAGAAATAGCTGCTCATCTGCACCATGGTTCTGTGATGCCAGACATAATACTGAGAGTTGCAAGTATGGAGTGACATCTGTTCTTCAGTGGAGATGTGGGACGATCCCAGCCGCTCATCTGACATGCAGGGCTGGACATTTAAGCCACAACAGGGTGCTGCTCATTCATATTTCCATCTTCTTTATCACCTAACAGACACACACAGCGGCTGACAGCCATAACCATTCTCTGAAGTTGAAGATTTTTATCAGTGCGCTGAGGAAATCTGACAATTCAGTTGCCTTTATGAAGTCAGAACATCAAAAAACTAACATCACTTCCTTTAGACAACCGTCTGTACATGAAGATATGAAGTGAATGAATCAATGAAAATAAATAAATCTGTAGAGGATGTCAAGATACAAAACAAAAACAGACGCAAAACACTAAAGTACTTCATATTTACTGTGATTGTTGGGCTTGATAACGTGTGTGAAGAATAAAACTCTAGATTTGACCACACCATACAGGGGAAACTTCATATATATATATATATATATATACATATATACATATACACAAAGACATGTACCCAGTGACTGTCGCGGGACGTATTTTGGGGGGCTTCTGTGTTGTGAGTGGCATTGTTCTACTTGCTCTGTCCATCACCTTTATACACCACAGCTTTGTCCAGTGCTACCACGAACTTAAGGTGCATTCTGTCCGCTACACACGCCGACTGTCCGCCGAGTTTGTCAGCTGAGGAGCACTGTTTTGTCTTGTGCATCATTATCCAAATGCACTGACTCGTCACAATTGTAGAGAACAAGCTAATTTAGATTTAAGGCTGAGAGGAAACGTTTACATGAACTAAAAAGACATTTTAGTATCTAGTTCCCATTATACTTTTGTTCTTGTGGTTTTCTGATGCAGGTTGAAGTTCAATCGTGGAAAAATCATTTATGACACCAATATTTTCTGAATAATATTTTATCTGTCCTTTGTAGAATCACTTTTTGGACTCAACCTAATATAGTTCATATTTTCATTTTTACATGACCTTTTTTGTCTATTCATATCTTGTTTCCTCCCGTCTCCAACTCTGTGACCTTGCCCCATTATGGCTCGCTCCTGTGCTCAGTTTGTTGATCTCTACTCTTATGATTTACGCTCTGGTGCTTGATCATTTCTCAGTTTAAGTCTGTGAATGTGGTTTCACCCCAGTCAACAATGTGCTCTATTCACGCCATCTGTCTAATTTTCTGTCCTTCTATTTAGTGAATGAATAAATTGTTTCATTTTACCCTCGTTTTTTCTTTCTTTCACCAGTAAATTGAAATAAATAGTATTCAAACATATTTGGGAATATTTTAGAGTCGCTATAGTCGCTGGTCATCAGAGGGCAGTTTGTTCTAAATCTCTACACTAGAACCATTCGATCTCACTCTGGTGCTCTGTCCACGTTTAAGAAAACAGATGTCAATACAACAGCGTCGGCAGATTATCATTTCATGATTTACAGCACAGATCTGATCAGTCACTCACCTGGTCCAGGAAAGTAGCACCTTGAGGACAAGACATGTTGTCTAGTGGTGCGAAGCAGGGGCCAGTTGACATGGGGCACATATACAGTAGAGGAGGCTGATTCTCAATCTGGTGAGGAAAACAGATGTCAATACAACAGCGTCGGCAGATTATCATTTAATGATTTACAGCACAGATCTGATCAGCCACTCACCTGGTCCATGAAAGAAGCACCTGGAAGACAAGACATGTTGTCTAGTGGTGCGAAGCAGGGGCCAGTTGACATGGGGCACATATACTGTAGAGGAGGCCGATTCTCAATCTGGTGAGGAAAACAGATGTCAATACAACAGCGTCGGCAGATTATCATTTCATGATTTACAGCACAGATCTGATCAGTCACTCACCTGGTCCATGAAAGTAGCACCTTGAGGACAATACATGTTGTCTAGTGGTGCGAAGCAGGGGCCAAGCATGTCCTCAAGCATGGAGCGGATTATTTCCAGGTCTGAGCTGTCCAACTCACGAGGTATGTTATCTGCCATTTTCTGATTTATCCTGCGTAAAAGAATGAAATCATCAAGATGGTGACATTCACAATATATCCGGATCAAGATGGTGCTGATATGTTGCTCATTCCAGCCTTATGAAGTGAACGCAAGGCTTTGACTTCATGGAGAGATGTTACGTCAGCGTGATTCTTTCACATGATTTCAAATAACCAAGTGACATGATGGAAACACAAACGTAACGGCGGATCCGCTGCTGTTTCACAAGAGTCTGACGGTGGAAAATTCATGTGGAGTCGAATCTGTGTGGAAGTCAAAAGATAAGAAGTCAACACATACTCACCAAAGGTTTGAAGCGAAATGTGGATAATTGGCGATACACTGCGTATTTATATGTTCTCGTGACTGACGCAATAAAGGCAGTTCCAAAACGACATCGTCGACGTCTCAAAGGCTCGGTCTCGCGCGGGCCTGCATCAGCCAATCAGAAGCTTCCCGCTGTAGCACGTCATCGACGCCGTCTACTGGAGCGAACAGGTGTTCGCCGGTTTGTTTGAAACGGTTTGAAACGATGTCTTCGATTGGTAAGTGAACGTCTTCATCTCCACTTTGAGTGAACATGTTGAGACGTTTTGTTTTCGTCTCTAAATCTCATGAACCATAGCATCATTAGCATGGCTGACCCCCTATCACCCATTTAACATTGTGATTTGAGGAATTAGCTCTGCAGCTAAGACAACACTCATATCACCAGATATGTCTCGAAATGTTTTGCATTTGTTTTTGACGTTTTGCTTGAATAACCGTGCATTTTTTGACGTTAACACACAAGCTAACATCGGTCGGCATTTCTTCGGGTATGGTGACATCACCCAGCTGTCAAACCGTGAGAAAAAATACAAATCTAAATCAAGTTAAAATGATGATGAAGCATTATTAAATAATTATCAGTGTTTTGTTTAATATCATTCGATATTGGACGTATTTCCCTGTTTATTGCAAGTGTCCAGCAGATGGCAGTGTAAAATTGGACGGATGAAGGTCAAACATTCCAGATAATCCACCTTTTCCTGCGCTTTTAAGATGGTTGAATGACCCAAGTTTATCTCTCAAGGTTATGAACTCATTTTATATTGTTTTGCCTGCCTTTTCTGTTCCTCTTATTGTCTTTCTCACAGGGCTGGACATCCGCACAGATGTTTTATGACGCTAACCTCCTGAAGATGAAGTTGGCCGGTCTGTGTACGCTGAACGTTGGCGGCCGCAGGTTTTGTTTCCCAGCAGAACTAATGAAGAGACTCCCTCTCACTCGACTCAGCCAGTTACAGCGATGCACATCCGAAAGTGAACGCCTGGAAGTGTGCGATGACTATGACCATGAAAGTAATGATTTTTTTTTTCGACCGTCACTCAGAAGCTTTTGGTTTCATCGTGTCTTATCTTCAGCATGGAAAACTGTGATTCATCCCGCTCACGTGTGAGCTGTCCTTCTACAACGAGATGCTCTACTGGGGTCTGGAGACCACCAACCTTCAGCCCTGCTGCCCACGTCGGCTTGACCACTGCACGTCTGACTACTTTGTGCACATGAGGATCCGCAGCATCACTGGCTGGACAGAATTCGAGAAACTTTTGAGGAACCCACGTCCTCACTGGCAGCGCAGGTCCTGGCCTCTGTCTCAGTGATGTTTGTCCTCATCTCCATGGTCATGCTTTGTGCCAGCACATTACCTGAGTGGAAGGCAGCCGAGACGCTGAACCAACACAGGTACAGTGCCGTGCATCAATGAGACTATATAACTCTTATTAATCTTGTCGTCTCCTCCAGGATCATCGAGGCAGTGTGTATCGGATGGTTCACAGTGGAACGTACAGGCCGGTTTTTGGTGTCTCCAGATAAGTGTGAATTAGTGCGACGCCCCCTCAACATAATTGACCTGCTGGCCTTCATGCCATATTACATCTCAGTCATCATGACAACCCTGACCAGGGAAAACGGGCAGCTTCAGAGGGCCGGCGTCACGCTGAGGGGGCTTCGCATCATGCGGATCTTCTGGGTGATCAAGCTCGCCCGGCACTTCCTGGGTCTGCAGACGCTCGGCCTCACTTTGAGGCGCTGCTACCGTGAGATGGTGATGCTCCTGGTCTTTATTTGCGTAGCCATGGCCATCTTTAGCGCACTGGCCCAGTTGTTGGAGCAGGGAAACCAAGACTACAGTAGCATTCCCGCTGCCAGTTGGTGGGTGATCATTTCCATGACCACAGTGGCCCACGGCGACATGTACCCAGTGACTGTCGCGGGACGTATTTTGGGGGGCTTCTATGTTGTGACTGGCATTGTTCTACTTGCTCTGCCCATCACCTTTATACACCACAGCTTTGTCCAGTGCTACCACGAACTTAAGGTGCATTCTGTCCGCTACACACGCCGACTGTCCGCCGAGTTTGTCAGCTGAGGAGCACTGTTTTGTCTTGTGCATCATTATCCAAATGCACTGACTCATCATAATCTCCATCGTCACAATTGTGAAGTACAAGCGAATTTAGATTTAAGGCTGAGAGGAGCATTTACATTTTTTCATGTATATAAATATATTTAGCACTGCATTCAAACCAAAGTGTTCAGCACTTTATTTCTTTAAAAAGAATAAATATATACATATATATAAAAATGACCAATAACTTCAGATGACGATGCCCTTCCTTCTCTGCCGCTTAACCTTCTTTCCCTACAATAAAAAAAACAATTGTCACTATTAATGCACCTCCACAGGAAAACACTGTTCAAAAAAAGTCAGAGTGTTTACATAGTTGTCCTTGCTGGACCACTCAGGATGCTTCTCCGAGTGGAGTCGCCGCTCCTCCGCCGCTTTCTCATAATACTCCTGCTGTTCTTCAGATGACATATTCCTCCACTGTGGAAACAAAAGAAAATAAGTTCACACAATTCGTCAGAGGAACTATGAGAGCCTCTAACTTACTCCTGTAATTGATATAAAAGTCTCATTTCATTTCAATTATTATAGAAATGTAAATATTTGTAAAAATATATTTTCATACATGATGACTTTTTACATTTGAATATTTGAAGAGACGATAACTTCAGCTAAATAATAAAGTATGAGATCACTTTCATCCTTCATGAAGACCATAAACGCATTTGGAGGTCTTTTAACGTACGGCTCTTTCTTGACCTTGAAGACAATAGTCGTCTAGTGGTGCTAAGCAGGGGCCAGTTGACATGGGGTACATACAGGGTTCATACCCAGCCAGTGGTTCACATGGCTCATAGGGATATGGCCCTGTGTTGAGGCCTGAGCAAACATGGTTGATGCTCAGTGGTTCCTCAGGAGAAGTTGGAAAGTCCCCAAGCAGGTCCTCTAGGGCTGGGTTAAACCATTATTTTTGTCAGCGATTTTTCGATGCATCGATTAATCTAACGATTCATTTTTTAAATCCCATTTTATTCGATTTCGATTTGATTATCGATTATCTCCCCATAATTTGACCTATATAGCAATTAATGCTAATTTATCTCAATGAATAAAACACAAATTTCTTCTTTCCAGTATATTTTTATTATCAAGTTCAAAAATTAACAACAACAATAAAGTGCACACAGTTGTAGTGCAAATGAATCCTATAATAAAAAAAAACAATAAAATAAAACTTTCTTTCAATAAATGAAACTGCAAAAAACACAATCTGAACCAAAATCTTATCAACATAAAATAAATAAAAAATAACAGCAGCAGTGACGGCTGCAATTTACAAAACAACACTATGTGTGAGAGCAGCAACTTAGCCTCATCATTTAAATCTGTGAAATCATCAAAAGGATGCTCTCGGTAAGTGCAGCAGCCTCCAAGGGGGTGAAGGGGGGTGTTTGTTTTTTCTGTCTGATAGTAGTCCTCCAAACCTTTGTGCATCCCCACGAAGTGCTGTCGATGCTGTCGCTTTGTCGGGCGCTCATCATTCTGTGATTCAACTTGGTGATGAGCGACCGAACAGAGCGTGGCCTGCATTGAGAACTTGTCCTTGGTCTTTGTGCAGGTGAGCAGTATGTGTGTAAGTGAAGGGTGAGGGTGAGGGGGTCTGGATGGGAGAGTCGTCGCCGGTGTAACTCTGCATGAATGTGCGTGCACGTGTGTTTTGCGAGTAGTTCGAGGTAGCAGTTTGTGGCTAAGCTAACTTTCCAACAATTATTACACGCGACGTGGGCCCTGACAGGTGTGTGAGTATTGCATATTTGTTTGAATGACCATAATACCCTGCAACACTGTCAATGAAGCAGGAGTGCAGTATTTGTCATGTTATTGAATTCATTCTGTGATTAAACTTGGTGATGAGCGACGTTCTGTATGAGTGTGGCCTGCATACACAACTTGTCCTTCGTCTTTGTGCAGGTGAACTTTATTCACAAATAACACCTCAGTGAAGAGTTTGCAACAAACCTTGGTGGCAGCGGTGGGCTGTAAAGAATCGGTGTGAGACGACAGCCAAGCCTGCTGAAGATGGAGCTGGAGGAAGTGCAAGATCGACTGAGTGAGACTCTGATGCAGTTGAACGTCGAGCAGCTTGGAGAGGTGTGTTGGCAAGGTCAAAGCTCCACTGATAAAGCTACCAGGAAGCACAAGCTTATCAAAATAATTGATAAAAGTGTTGAGGACCTTATTGAAACGGAGGATGAGGACGTGCCACAAGGATTTTTAGGATTAAAAGTACGGAACAAATAACTGAAGGAAAGTGATGTAGAGAACGCAACAGCCTTGGCCAATCTGAAGGAAAGATATGCAGCACTACAGCTAGATTTCCAGAACTCTACTCAAAAGTTTGAAGAGGAAATGTCAAAACTCACAAAAACAAGAGGGAATCAGAACCTTGGTCAGAATCCTACAGCTGTGGTAACCCATCCAGCAGAGATGATTATCCGGAGAGAGTTTCAAATGAATGGCCAAATTGGAGAGAGGGGTCAAAAGGACAAACTTTCACATTCCACTTTGAATCACCAGATTGAGATGGGATTAAAACGAAATCACAGTGAAATGGAAATTATTGAGGCAGTTACAAGAGCCATAAGTCCTGGTCTTAGTCTCTGTTATATGTTAGAGATCAAAACAGACCTAACACTCTCACACCATTCTAAAAGGACACTATAAAGAAGATAGTTCAAGTGACCTCAACAGCAAGTTGTTAAATATCACTCCCCCTCAGAACTTTATATTTAAGGCAATGGAACTCAAGGAGAGACTTATAAGAGCATCAAGGGAACCAGGAGCGGATGAACACTATCGTACTGTGCTCATACAAAGGAAGTTTTTACAGGCAGTTGGTACTGGACTCAGGAGTGGTCAAGTCAAATTCCAGATGAGGAACTACCTGGATGATCCCACTGTCACGGATGAGGTTCCGATGGCCAAAATAAATGAAGCTTCAAGTTTGGAGTGGGAGCAGCAACAAAGGTTCAAAAAGAACTTCCGAGAACCTAAAATCGGAGAGATTCGAGCAGAATCCCAAGTAAAGGAGACAACAAGCTCATCTCAAGATCCAGGACAAGAAGCCATCTCCACCAGAATCAAAACATTCAGAACCACGGTCCCAAATAAAGAGACTGAGCTCATGGATATCATCAAGCAGTTGAAAAAAGAAATTTCTGAAATAAAGGGAGCTTTAAGTGAGACTGACAAACCTGTCCCTCAAAGAGGAAATAACTAGATGCAGAGTTGTCACAGTTGTCAAGAAGCTGATCGAGATGATCAATGTGATCGTTGTTTTAAATGTGGACAAAGGGGTCATTTCTCTCGTGGATGTCGAGCACAGAAGAAGAACTGCAACAGGCCTGAACAGGTAGAGATGTCAAGTAACACTAACTCCTGTGTTGTCATCTCCTGGTGCAGAGGTCTAATGGAACGTGAAAGATGTTAGTGAACTCCTCTCAGACAGCTACAACATCTAGAGTCAAAACTGGCTGCAGACACTCAGAGGATGGCAGTGGGAACATTTGCAGTTAATCTTCTCTCCCCAGGACGAAAGGCACAACTTCTGAATTTGATTGGAAGGAAAGATGTCATCAGCTGCTGGACTGAACCAGAGCTTTGTGGGACAGTGGATCACAGGTATGTCTCATAAATGAGAATTGGAGAAAGTTGAACCTTAGTTAGAAATGGCTCTGAGCTCCGAGGCCCTGGTCATTTAGAAGGAAAGGCTGTCAACCAGACTTCGGTCCCTTTTTCTGGATGGATCAAAGTAGTAGTAGTAGTTTAGTTTCAGTGTTAGTCACTAAGGAGGTTGGAGTAGCGGAAGAGCCAATCATTGGTTTCCATGTTGTTGAACACTTTATAGAGAGAGGCATTGATCCACCCAGTGTCGTAACAGAAGAAAAACAGAGGTATTCATGAGAGCGATGATGAGTAAGGAGGACAGTCTAGGTGAGGGCAGTGTCAAGACTGGAAGAGAGCTGATGTCCATTGCTCCTGGTCGGACGCGAGGCGTGAAGTGTACTGTGAGGGCAGGACCACTTCCTGAATCACATGATGTCATATTTGAACCATTCTCACTCACACCCACTGTTACCTGAGGGTCTGGAAGTCAAAGAGACTGTAGTGCGCCTATGAAGAGGAAGTTGTTGTCGCATCCAGATCCCTGTGAGTAACCACTCGACTCATGAGATTCTCTTGCCACCCAGAACGGTTCTTGGACAAACACAGGCAGCAAAGACAACATATCCAGCCGACACAAAGCCAGTAGAGATTGGTAAAAGGAAAAAAAAAGCTCAACAAAGTGCAACAACCCAAGGTCTGAGTCAATAAATGAGAAAGATGAAGCTGTATAGGATCCTCCGAAAAGTGAAACAGCTTCTGCAGGATGAATGCGATGTCTTCGCCAGAGATGAACAAGATGTAGGAGCCATCCCCTCATTGCAGCTCAAAATCCGTTTGTATGACCACCACACCAGTGAAGCAGACATACAGTGCCTGTCATAAGTATTCACCCCCTTGGATGTTTTACCCTTTTAGTGCTTTCATAAATCAACCATGGTCAATAAAATTTGGCCTTTTTAACACAAAAATTTATTGGAAAAAACTCTTTAATGTCAAAGTGAAAACAGATTTCTGCAAAGTAATGTCAATGAAATAAAAATATATAAAGAAAATCACCCCCTTCCAGTCAGTATTTTGTAGATGCACCTTGGGAGGCAATCACAGCAGTGAGTCTGTGTGGATAAGTCTCGATAAGTCTTGTACATCTGCCCACAGCAATTGTGCCCCATTCTTCCTTGCAAAACCGCTCAAGCTCTGTCAGGTTGTGTTGGTATCGGGCATGAACGGCCCTTTTTAAGTCCAGCCACAAATTCTCTCGAGGATTGAGGTCTGGGCTCTGACTCCAGAACATTTACCTGGTTCTTTTTTAACCATTCCTGTGTAGCTTTTGCAGTATGCTTCGGATAATAGTCTTGCTGGAAATAATAAATCTTCTCCCAACCGCAGTTCTCTTGCAGACTGAATAAGATTGTGCCCCAGGATTTCAGTGTATTTTGCAGCATTCATTCTGCCCTCCATCTTCACAAGCCTTCCAGGTCCGGCTGCTGAGAAACATCCCCACTGCATGATGCTACCACCACCATGCTCAACAGTAGGGATGGTGTGTTTTTGCTGATGTGCAGTGTTTCGTCACAATTGTAGAGAACAAGCTAATTTAGATTTAAGGCTGAGAGGAAACGTTTACATGAACTAAAAAGACATTTTAGTATCTAGTTCCCATTATACTTTTGTTCTTGTGGTTTTCTGATGCAGGTTGAAGTTCAATCATGGAAAAATGATTTATGACACCAATATTTTCTGAATAATATTTTATCTGTCCTTTGTAGAATCACTTTTTGGACTCAACCTAATATAGTTCATATTTTCATTTTTACATGACCTTTTTTGTCTATTCATATCTTGTTTCCTCCCGTCTCCAACTCTGTGACCTTGCCCCGTTATGGCTCGCTCCTGTGCTCAGTTTGTTGATCTCTACTCTTATGATTTACGCTCTGGTGCTTGATCATTTCTCAGTTTAAGTCTGTGAATGTGGTTTCACCCCAGTCAACAATGTGCTCTATTCACGCCATCTGTCTGATTTTCTGTCCTTCAATTTAGTGAATGAATAAATTGTTTCATTTTACTCTCGTTTTTTCTTTCTTTCACCAGTAAATTGAAATGAATAGTATTCAAACATTTTTGGGAATATTTTAGAGTCGTTATAGTCGCTGGCCATCAGAGGGCAGTTTGTTCTAAATCTCTACACTAGAACCATTCGATCTCACTCTGGTGCTCTGTCCACGTTTAAGAAAAAACTCCACCTCTTGGAGGACCGACATTATGGATGGCCTTTTCTATAGCATTTATATTTTTTCATGTATATAAATATATTTAGCACTGCATTCAAACCAAAGTGTTTAACATTTTATTTTTTTTTAAAAGAATAAATATATACATGTATATACAAATGACCTTCAACGTCAGATGACGATGCCCTTCCTTCTCCGCCGCTTAACCTTCTTTCCCTACAATAAAAAAAACAATTGTCACTATTAATGCACCTCTACAGGAAAAGACTGCAAAAAAAGTCAGAGTGTTTACATAGTTGTCCTTGCTGGACCACTCAGGATGCTTCTCCGAGTGGAGTCGCCGCTCCTCCGCCGCTTTCTGATAATACTCCTGCTGTTCATCAGATGACATATTCCTCCACTGTGGAAACAAAAGAAAATAAGTTCACACAATTCTTCAGAGGAACTATGAGAGCCTCAAACTTACTCCTGTAATTGATATTAAAGTCTCATTTCATTTCAATTATTATAGAAATTATGACTTTTTACATTTGAATATTTGAAGAGACGATAACTTAATAAATAATAAAGTATGAGATCACTTTTGCCAGGTGATTGAGGAGCGCAGTATTAACACTAACCATCTGTCCCAGGATGGTGTTGGCCTCCACACTGTGCTTGGGCTTCAGGGTCTGAGATACTTTGTCCCTGTTCTCTCTCATGAAGACCATAAAAGCATTTGGAGGTCTTCTGATGTACGGCTCTTTATTTACCGCTCCACCATGTTGCTGTCTGGAAAAGCATGACATAATTTTCATGAGATCAATTTCAACAGATACATTTAGAAATATAAACGTTCAAGGTCAGAGAAGAAACAAACTTGGAGGTGGAGGGCTGAGGTGGACAAGGCTTGGGAACAGGGTTGGTTTGCTTCTCTTGGTTGCTAGAATGAAAAGGAAAGATGGATTTTAGATTTAAAAAATAAACAGAGATTACAAATATTATGTGACACTTACAATGAATGCGCGCTGACATTGTGCAGTGGAGGCCGATTCTCAATCTGGTGAGGAAAACAGATGTCAATACAACAGCGTCGGCAGATTATCATTTCATGATTTACAGCACAGATCTGATCAGTCACTCACCTGGTCCAGGAAAGTAGCACCTTGAGGACAATACATGTTGTCTAGTGGTGCGAAGCAGGGGCCAGTTGACATGGGGCACATATAAAGTAGAGGAGGCTGATTCTCAATCTGGTGAGGAAAACAGACGTCAATACAACAGCGTCTCTCTCTCTGAAAGAGGAGGGCAGATTATCATTTCATGATTTACAGCACAGATCTGATCAGTCACTCACCTGGTCCAGGAAAGTAGCACCTTGAGGACAATACATGTTGTCTAGTGGTGCGAAGCAGGGGCCAGTTGACATGGGGCACATATACTGTAGAGGAGGCCGATTCTCAATCTGGTGAGGAAAACAGATGTCAATACAACAGCGTCGGCAGATTATCATTTCATGATTTACAGCACAGATCTGATCAGTCACTCACCTGGTCCAGGAAAGTAGCACCTTGAGGACAATACATGTTGTCTAGTGGTGCGAAGCAGGGGCCAAGCATGTCCTCAAGCATGGAGCGGATTATTTCCAGGTCTGAGCTGTCCAACTCACGAGGTATGTTATCTGCCATTTTCTGATTTATCCTGCATAAAAGAATGAAATCATCAACAAGGTGACATTCACAATATATCCGGATCAAGATGGTGCTGATATGTTGCTCATTCCAGCCTTATGAAGTGAACGCAAGGCTTTGACTTCATGGAGAGATGTTACGTCAGCGTGATTCTTTCACATGATTTCAAATAACCAAGTGACATGATGGAAACACAAACGTAACGGCGGATCCGCTGCTGTTTCACAAGAGTCTGACGGTGGGAAATTCATGTGGAGTAGAATCTGTGTGGAAGTCAAAAGATAAGAAGTCAACACATACTCACCAAAGGTTTGAAGCGAAATGTGGATAATTGGCGATGCACTGCGTATTTATATGTTCTCGTTACTGACGCAATAAAGGCAGTTCCAAATTGACATCGTCGACGTCACAAAGACTCGGTCTCGCGCGGGCCTGCATCAGCCAATCAGAAGCTTCCCGCTGTAGCACGTCATCGACGCCGTCTACTGGAGCGAACAGGTGTTCGTCCGTTTGTTTGAAACGGTTTGAAACGATGTCTTCGATTGGTAAGTGAACGTTTGCATCTCCACTTTGAGTGAACATGTTGGGACGTTTTGTTTTCGTCTCTAAATCTCATGAGCCATAGCATCATTAGCATGGCTGACCCCCTATCACCCATTTAACATTGTGATTTGAGGAATTAGCTCTGCAGCTAAGACAACACTCATATCACCAGATATGTCTCGAAATGTTTTGCATTTGTTTTTGACGTTTTGCTTGAATAACCGTGCATTTTTTGACGTTAACACACAAGCTAACATCGGTCGGCATTTCTTCGGGTATGGTGACGTCACCCAGCTGTCAAACCGTGAGAAAAAATACAAATCTAAATCAAGTTAAAATGATGATGAAGCATTATTAAATAATTATCAGTGTTTTGTTTAATATCATTCGATATTGGACGTATTTCCCTGTTTATTGCAAGTGTCCAGCAGATGGCAGTGTAAAATTGGACGGATGAAGGTCAAACATTCCAGATAATCCACCTTTTCCTGCGCTTTTAAGATGGTTGAATGACCCAAGTTTATCTCTCAAGGTTATGAACTCATTTTATATTGTTTTGCCTGCCTTTTCTGTTCCTCTTATTGTCTTTCTCACAGGGCTGGACACCCGCACAGATGTTTTGTGACGCTAACCTCCTGAAGATGAAGTTGGCCGGTCTGTGTACGCTGAACGTTGGCGGCCGCAGGTTTTGTTTCCCAGCAGAACTAATGAAGAGACTCCCTCTCACTCGACTCAGCCAGTTACAGCGATGCGCATCCGAAAGTGAACGCCTGGAAGTGTGCGATGACTATGACCATGAAAGTAATGATTTTTTTTTTCGACCGTCACTCAGAAGCTTTTGGTTTCATCGTGTCTTATCTTCAGCATGGAAAACTGTGATTCATCCCGCTCACGTGTGAGCTGTCCTTCTACAACGAGATGCTCTACTGCGGTCTGGAGACCACCAACCTTCAGCCCTGCTGCCCACGTCGGCTTGACCACTGCACGTCTGACTACTTTGTGCACATGAGGATCCGCAGCATCACTGGCTGGACAGAATTCGAGAAACTTTTGAGGAACCCACGTCCTCACTGGCAGCGCAGGTCCTGGCCTCTGTCTCAGTGATGTTTGTCCTCATCTCCATGGTCATGCTTTGTGCCAGCACATTACCTGAGTGGAAGGCAGCCGAGACGCTGAACCAACACAGGTACAGTGCCGTGCATCAATGAGACTATATAACTCTTATTAACCTTGTCGTCTCCTCCAGGATCATGGAGGCAGTGTGTATCGGATGGTTCACAGTGGAACGTACAGACCAGTTTTTGGTGTCTCCAGATAAGTGTGAATTTGTGCGACGCCCCCTCAATATAATTGACCTGCTGGCCATCATGCCATATTACATCTCAGTCATCATGACAACCCTGACAGGGGAAAACGGGCAGCTTCAGAGGGCCGGCGACACGCTGAGGGTGCTTGGCATCATGCGGATCTTCTGGGTGATCAAGCTCGCCCGGCACTTCCTGGGTCTGCAGACGCTCGGCCTCACTTTGAGGCGCTGCTACCGTGAGATGGTGATGCTCCTGGTCTTTATTTGCGTAGCCATGGCCATCTTTAGCGCACTGGCCCAGTTGTTGGAGCAGGGAAACCAAGACTACAGTAGCATTCCCGCTGCCAGTTGGTGGGTGATCATTTCCATGACCACAGTGGGCTACGGCGACATGTACCCAGTGACTGTCGCGGGACGTATTTTGGGGGGCTTCTGTGTTGTGAGTGGCATTGTTCTCCTTGCTCTGCCCATCACCTTTATATACCACAGCTTTGTCCAGTGCTACCACGAACTTAAGGTGCATTCTGTCCGCTACACACGCCGACTGTCCGCCGAGTTTGTCAGCTGAGGAGCACTGTTTTGTCTTGTGCGTCATTATCCAAATGCACTGACTCATCATAATATCCATCGTCACAATTGTGAAGTACAAGCTAATTTTGATTTAAGGCTGAGAGGAGCATTTACATTTTTTCATGTATATAAATATATTTAGCACTGCATTCAAACCAAAGTGTTCAGCACTTTATTTCTTTAAAAAGAATAAATATATACATATATATAAAAATGACCAATAACTTCAGATGACGATGCCCTTCTCTGCCGCTTAACCTTCTTTCCCTACAATAGCATTTGGAGGTCTTTTGATGTACGGCTCTTTATTTACCGCTCCACCATGTTGCTGTCTGGAAAAGCATGACATAATTTTCATGAGATCAATTTCAACAGATACATTTAGAAATATAAACGTTCAAGGTCAGAGAAGAAACAAACTTGGAGGTGGAGGACTGAGGTGGACAAGGCTTGGGAACAGGGTTGGTTTGCTTCTCTTGGTTGCTAGAATGAAAAGGAAAGATGGATTTTAGATTTAAAAAATAAACAGAGATTACAAATATTATGTGACACTTACAATGAATGCACGCTGACATTGTGTAGAGGAGGCCGATTCTCAATCTGGTGAGGAAAACAGATGTCAATACAACAGATTATCATTTCATGATTTACAGCACAGATCTGATCAGTCACTCACCTGGTCCAGGAAAGTAGCACCTTGAGGACAATACATGTTGTCTAGTGGTACTAGGCAGGGGCCAGTTGACATGGGGCACATATAAAGTAGAGGAGGCTGATTCTCAATCTGGTGAGGAAAACAGACGTCAATACAACAGCGTCTCTCTCTCTCTGAAAGAGGAGGGCAGATTATC
Source organism: Synchiropus splendidus (assembly GCF_027744825.2). Lineage (NCBI taxonomy): Eukaryota > Metazoa > Chordata > Actinopteri > Syngnathiformes > Callionymidae > Synchiropus > Synchiropus splendidus. Next base: position 9,469,768 of record NC_071349.1, on the reverse strand, counting down.
ATTTCATGATTTACAGCACAGATCTGATCAGTCACTCACCTGGTCCATGAAAGTAGCACCTGAGTTTGTCAGCTGAGGAGCACTGTTTTGTCTTGTGCATCATTATCCAAATGCACTGACTCATCATAATCTCCATCGTCACAATTGTGAAGTACAAGCTAATTTAGATTTAAGGCTGAGAGGAGCATTTACATTTTTTCATGTATATAAATATATTTAGCACTGCATTCAAACCAAAGTGTTCAGCACTTTATTTCTTTAAAAAGAATAAATATATACATATATATAAAAATGACCAATAACTTCAGATGGCGATGCCCTTCCTTCTCTGCCGCTTAACCTTCTTTCCCTACAATAAGAAAAACAATTGTCACTATTAATGCACCTCCACAGGAAAACACTGTTCAAAAAAAGTCAGAGTGTTTACATAGTTGTCCTTGCTGGACCACTCAGGATGCTTCTCCGAGTGGAGTCGCCGCTCCTCCGCCGCTTTCTCATAATAATCCTGCTGTTCATCAGATGACATATTCCTCCACTGTGGAAACAAAAGAAAATAAGTTCACACAATTCTTCAGAGGAACGATGAGATCGTCAAACTTACTCCTGTAATTGATATTAAAGTCTCATTTCATTTCAATTATTATAGAAATGTAAATATTTGTAAAAATATATTTTCATACATGATGACTTTTTACATTTGAATATTTGAAGAGACGATAACTTCAGCTAAATAATAAAGTATGAGATCACTTTCATCCTTCATGAAGACCATAAACGCATTTGGAGGTCTTTTAACGTACGGCTCTTTCTTGACCTTGAAGACAATAGTCGTCTAGTGGTGCTAAGCAGGGGCCAGTTGACATGGGGTACATACAGGGTTCATACCCAGCCAGTGGTTCACATGGCTCATAGGGATATGGCCCTGTGTTGAGGCCTGAGCAAACATGGTTGATGCTCAGTGGTTCCTCAGGAGAAGTTGGAAAGTCCCCAAGCAGGTCCTCTAGGGCTGGGTTAAACCATTATTTTTGTCAGCGATTTTTCGATGCATCGATTAATCTAACGATTCATTTTTTAAATCCCATTTTATTCGATTTCGATTTGATTATCGATTATCTCCCCATAATTTGACCTATATAGCAATTAATGCTAATTTATCTCAATGAAAAAAACACAAATTTCTTCTTTCCAATATATTTTTATTATCAGGGTCAAAAATTAACAACAACAATAAAGTGCACACAGTTGTAGTGCAAATGAGTCCTATAATAAAAAAAACAATAAAATAAAACTTTCTTTCAATAAATGAAACTGCAAAAAACACAATCTGAAGCAAAATCTTATCAACATAAAATAAATAAAAAATAACAGCAGCAGTGACGGCTGCAATTTACAAAACAACACTATGTGTGAGAGCAGCAACTTAGCCTCATCATTTCAATCTGTGAAATCATCAAAAGGATGCTCTCATTAAGTGCAGCAGCCTCCAAGGGGGTGAAGGCTGGTGTTTTTTTTTCCGTCTGATAGTAGTCCTCCAAACCTTTCTGCTTATCCCTGTTTTGACATCATTGATTTGTAGGTTTTTATTTTTATTTTTTGATAACATGGCATTGACAGTAAATAGGACTGGGTGCAGGTCTGTAATTCGACCACGAAGTGGGGATGCACAGATGCTGTCGCTTTGTCGGGCGCTCATCATTCTGTGATTCAACTTGGTGATGAGCGACCGAACAGAGCGTGGCCTGCATTGAGAACTTGTCCTTGGTCTTTGTGCAGGTGAGCAGTATGTGTGTAAGTGAAGGGTGAGGGTGAGGGGGTCTGGATGGGAGAGTCGTCGCCGGTGTAACTCTGCATGAATGTGCGTGCGCGTGTGTTTTGCGAGTAGTTCGAGGTAGCAGTTTGTGGCTAAGCTAACTTTCCAACAATTATTACACGCGACGTGGGCCCTGACAGGTGTGTGAGTATTGCATATTTGTTTGAATGACCATAATACCCTGCGACACTGTCAATGAAGCAGGAGTGCAGTATTTGTCATGTTATTGAATTCATTCTGTGATTAAACTTGGTGATGAGCGACTGAACAGAGCGTGGCCTGCATACACAACTTGTCCTTCGTCTTTGTGCAGGTGAACTTTATTCACAAATAACACCTCAGTGACGAGTTTGCAACTTGGTGTCAGCGGTGGGCTGTAAAGAATCGCTGTGAGACGACAGCCAAGCCTGCTGAAGATGGAGCTGGAGGAAGTGCAAGATCGACTGAGTGAGACTCTGATGCGGTTGAACGTCGAGCAGCTTGGAGAGGTGTGTTGGCAAGGTCAAAGCTCCACTGATAAAGCCACCAGGAAGCACAAGCTTGTCAAAATAATTGATAAAAGTGTTGAGGACCTTATTGAAACGGAGGATGAGGACGTGCCACAGGGATTTTTAGGATTAAAAGTACGGAACAAATAACTGTGAAGGAAAGTGATGTAGAGAACGCAACAGCCTTGGCCAATCTGAAGGAAAGATATGCAGCACTACAGCTAGATTTCCAGAACTCTACTCAAAAGTTTGAAGAGGAAATGTCAAAACTCACAAAAACAAGAGGGAATCAGAACCTTGGTCAGAATCCTACAGCTGTGGTAACCCATCCAGCAGAGATGATTATCCGGAGAGAGTTTCACATGAATGGCCAAATTGGAGAGAGGGGTCAAAAGGACAAACTTTCACATTCCACCTTGAATCACCAGATTGAGATGGGATTAAAACGAAATCACAGTGAAATGGAAATTATTGAGGCAGTTACAAGAGCCATAAGTCCTGGTCTTAGTCTCTGTTATATGTTAGAGATCAAAACAGACCTAACACTCTCACAGCTGCCGACCATTCTAAAAGGACACTATAAAGAAGATAGTTCAAGTGACCTCAACAGCAAGTTGTTAAATATCACTCACCCTCAGAACTTTATATTTAAGGCAATAGAACTCAAGGAGAGACTTATAAGAGCATCAAGGGAACCAGGAGCGGATGAACACTATCGTACTGTGCTCATACAAAGGAAGTTTTTACAGGCAGTTGGTACTGGACTCAGGAGTGGTCAAGTCAAATTCCAGATGAAGAACTACCTGGATGATCCCACTGTCACGGATGAGGTTCTGATGGCCAAAATAAATCAAGCTTCAAGTTTGGAGTGGGAGCAGCTTCAAGGTTCAAAAAGAACTTCCGAGAACCTAAAATCGGAGAGATTCGAGCAGAATCCCAAGTAAAGGAGACAACAAGCTCATCTCAAGATCCAGGACAAGAAGCCATCTCCACCAGAATCAAAACATTCAGAACCACGGTCCCAAATAAAGAGACTGAGCTCATGGATATCATCAAGCAGTTGAAAAAAGAAATTTCTGACATAAAGGGAGCTTTAAGTGAGACTGACAAACCTGTCCCTCAAAGAGGAAATAACTAGATGCAGAGTTGTCACAGTTGTCAAGAAGCTCATCGAGATGATCAATGTGATCGTTGTTTTAAATGTGGACAAAGGGGTCATTTCTCTGGTGGATGTCGAGCACAGAAGAAGAACTGCAACAGGCCTGAACAGGTAGAGATGTCAAGTAACACTAACTCCTGTGTTGTCATCTCCTGGTGCAGAGGTCTAATGGAACGTGAAAGATGTTAGTGAACTCCTCTCAGACAGCTACAACATCTAGAGTCAAAACTGGCTGCAGACACTCAGAGGATGGCAGTGGGAACATTTGCAGTTAATCTTCTCTCCCCAGGACGAAAGGCACAACTTCTGAATTTGATTGGAAGGAAAGATGTCATCAGCTGCTGGACTGAACCAGAGCTTTGTGGGACAGTGGATCACAGGTGTGTCTCATAAATGAGAATTGGAGAAAGTTGAACCTTAGTTAGAAATGGCTCTGAGCTCCGAGGCCCTGGTCATTTAGAAGGAAAGGCTGTCAACCAGACTTCGGTCCCTTTTTCTGGATGGATCAAAGTGACATTTGGACTAGTTACTGATGTAACAACACAAATAGAACTTTTAGTTCCAGTGTTAGTCACTATGGAGGTTGGAGTAGCGGAAGAGCCAATCATTGGTTTCCATGTTATTGAACACTTTATAGAGAGAGGCATTGATCCACCCAGTGTCGTAACAGAAGAAAAACAGAGGTATTCATGAGAGTGATGATGAGTAAGGAGGACAGTCTAGGTGAGGGCAGTGTCAAGACTGGAAGAGAGCTGATGTCCATTGCTCCTGGTCGGACGCGAGGCGTGAAGTGTACTGTGAGGGCAGGACCACTTCCTGAATCACATGATGTCATATTTGAACCATTCTCACTCACACCCACTGTTACCTGAGGGTCTGGAAGTCAAAGAGACTGTAGTGCGCCTATGAAGAGGAAGTTGTTGTCGCATCCAGATCCCTGTGAGTAACCACTCGACTCATGAGATTCTCTTGCCACCCAGAACGGTTCTTGGACAAACACCGGCAGTAAAGACAACATATCCAGCCGACACAAAGCCAGTAGAGATTGGTAAAAGGAAAAAAAAAGCTCAACAAAGTGCAACAACCCAAGGTCTGAGTCAATAAATGAGAAAGATGAAGCTGTATAGGATCCTCCGAAAAGTGAATCAGCTTCTGCAGGATGAATGCGATGTCTTCGTCAGAGATGAACAAGATGTAGGAACCATCCCCTCATTGCAGCTCAAAATCCGTTTGTATGACCCTACACCAGTGAAGCAGACATACAGTGCCTGTCATAAGCATTCACCCCCTTGGATATTTTAGCCTTTTGCAGCATTCATTCTGCCCTCCATCTTCACAAGCCTTCCAGGTCCGGCTGCTGAGAAACATCCCCACTGCATGATGCTACCACCACCATGCTCAACAGTAGGGATGGCGTGTTTTTGGTGATGTGCAGTGTTTGGTTTCCGCCAAACATGACGTATTGTCTGATGGCCAAAAAGCTCGATTTTGGTCTCATCAGACCAAAGAATCTTCTTCCACTTGACCATGGAGTCTTCCACGTGCTTTTTGGCAAACTCTAGCCGAGATCTAATAAGACTTCAACAGTGGCTTTCTCATTGCCACTCTCCCATAAAGCTTTGACCGGTGAAGAACCCGGGCAGCAGTTGCTATATGCACAGTCTCTCCCATCTCAGCAGCTGAAGCTTGTAACTCCTTCAGAGTAGTCGTAGGGGTCTTGGTTGCTTCTCTCACTAGTCTCCGACTTGCACGGTCACTTAGTTTACGAGGGCGGCCTGATCTAGGCAGAGTCACACAACTGCCATATTCCTTCCATTTCTTGATAATGGATTTCACTGAACTCCGGGGGATGTTCAATGCCTTGGAAATTTTTTTGTATCCATCCCCTGAATTGTACATCTCACTCACCCATTCCCTGAGTTGCTTGGAGTGTTCTTCTGCCTTCATGGTGTAATTGTTGCCAAGAATACTGATCCACCAGTCTGGCCCATTGGGACACAGGTGTTTTATACCTCAGTCACTTGAAGCACACCCACACCACTCAAGTGATCTTCATTTCACTAACTGTGAGACTATTGGCAAGAATTTGATGGACCTCAATTGAATTAGACCATTAACTTAAAAGGGGGGTGATTCATTATGCAAACAATTATATTTCTTTATATATTTTATTTCATTGACACATTGACATGAGAGTTTTTTCCAATAATTTTTTTGTGTTAAAAAAGCCAAATTTTATTGACCATGGATGATTTATGAAAGCACTAAAAGGGTAAAACATCCAAGGGGGTGAATACTTACGAGAGACACTGTATATATCTGTCCCTGAACCACAACACAAGGAGGTAAAACAATATCGAGAGGATCTAATTAAGAAAGTAAAATCAAAGTCATCCTACTCCAGCCCAATTGTATGTGTGAGAAAGCACATGAGGATCCGCAGCATCACTGGCTGGACAGAATTCGAGAAACTTTTGAGGAACCCACGTCCTCACTGGCAGCGCAGGTCCTGGCCTCTGTCTCAGTGATGTTTGTCCTCATCTCCATGGTCATGCTTTGTGCCAGCACATTACCTGAGTGGAAGGCAGCCGAGACGCTGAACCAACACAGGTACAGTGCCGTGCATCAATGAGACTATATAACTCTTATTAACCTTGTCGTCTCCTCCAGGATCATGGAGGCAGTGTGTATCGGATGGTTCACAGTGGAACGTACAGGCCGGTTTTTTCCTGACCGGGGAAAACGGGCAGCTTCAGAGGGCCGGTGACACGCTGAGGGTGCTTCGCATGATGCGGATCTTCTGGGTGATCAAGCTCGCCCGGCACTTCCTGGGTCTGCAGACGCTCGGCCTCACTTTGAGGCGCTGCTACCGTGAGATGGTGATGCTCCTGGTCTTTATTTGCGTAGCCATGGCCATCTTTAGCGCACTGGCCCAGTTGTTGGAGCAGGGAAACCAAGACTACAGTAGCATTCCCGCTGCCAGTTGGTGGGTGATCATTTCCATGACCACAGTGGCCTACGGCGACATGTACCCAGTGACTGTCGCGGGACGTATTTTGGGGGGCTTCTGTGTTGTGAGTGGCATTGTTCTCCTTGCTCTGCCCATCACCTTTATATACCACAGCTTTGTCCAGTGCTACCACGAACTTAAGGTGCATTCTGTCCGCTACACACGCCGACTGTCCGCCGAGTTTGTCAGCTGAGGAGCACTGTTTTGTCTTGTGCATCATTATCCAAATGCACTGACTCATCATAATATCCATCGTCACAATTGTGAAGTACAAGCTAATTTAGATTTAAGGCTGAGAGGAAACGTTTACATGAACTAAAAAGACATTTTACTATCTAGTTCCCATTATACTTTTGTTCTTGTGCTTTTCTGATGCAGGTTGAAGTTCAATCATGGAAAAATCATTTATGACACCAATATTTTCTGAATAATATTTTATCTGTCCTTTGTAGAATCACTTTTTGGACTCAACCTAATATAGTTCATATTTTCATTTTTACATGACCTTTTTTGTCTATTCATATCTTGTTTCCTCCCGTCTCCAACTCTGTGACCTTGCCCCATTATGGCTCGCTCTTGTGCTCAGTTTGTTGATCTCTACTCTTATGATTTACGCTCTGGTGCTTGATCATTTCTCAGTTTAAGTCTGTGAATGTGGTTTCACCACAGTCAACAATGTGCTCTATTCACGCCATCTGTCTAATTTTCTGTCCTTCAATTTGGTGAATGAATAAATTGTTTCATTTTACTCTCGTTTTTTCTTTCTTTCACCAGTAAATTGAAATGAATAGTATTCAAACATTTTTGGGAATATTTTAGAGTCGTTATAGTCGCTGGCCATCAGAGGGCAGTTTGTTCTAAATCTCTACACTAGAACCATTCGATCTCACTCTGGTGCTCTGTCCACGTTTAAGAAAAAACTCCACCTCTTGGAGGACCGACATTATGGATGGCCTTTTCTACAGCATTTATATTTTTTCATGTATGTAAATATATTTAGCACTGCATTCAAACCAAAGTGTTTAACATTTTATTTCTTTAAAAAAAATAAATATATACATGTATATACAAATGACCTTCAACGTCAGATGACGATGCCCTTCCTTCTCCGCCGCTTAACCTTCTTTCCCTACAATAAAAAAAACAATTGTCACTATTAATGCACCTCTACAGTAAAAGACTGCAAAAAAAGTCAGAGTGTTTACATAGTTGTCCTTGCTGGACCACTCAGGATGCTTCTCCGAGTGGAGTCGCCGCTCCTCCGCCGCTTTATCATAATAAACCTGCTGCTCTACTGACGACATGTTCCTCCACTGTGGAAACAAAAGAAAATAAGTTCACACAATTCTTCAGAGGAACTATGAGAGCCTCAAACTTACTCCTGAAATTGATATTAAAGTCTCATTTCATTTCAATTATTATAGAAATGTAAATATTTGTAAAAATACATCTTCATACATTATGACTTTTTACATTTGAATATTTGAAGAGACGATAACTTCAGCTAAATAATAAAGTATGAGATCACTTTTGCCAGGTGATTGAGGAGCGCAGTATTAACACTAACCATCTGTCCCAGGATGGTGTTGGCCTCCACACTGTGCTTGGGCTTCAGGGTCTGAGATACTTTGTCCCTGTTCTCTCTCATGAAGACCATAAAAGCATTTGGAGGTCTTCTGATGTACGGCTCTTTATTTACCGCTCCACCATGTTGCTGTCTGGAAAAGCATGACATAATTTTCATGAGATCAATTTCAACAGATACATTTAGAAATATAAACGTTCAAGGTCAGAGAAGAAACAAACTTGGAGGTGGAGGGCTGAGGTGGACAAGGCTTGGGAACAGGGTTGGTTTGCTTCTCTTGGTTGCTAGAATGAAAAGGAAAGATGGATTTTAGATTTAAAAAATAAACAGAGATTACAAATATTATGTGACACTTACAATGAATGCACGCTGACATTGTGCAGTGGAGGCCGATTCTCAATCTGGTGAGGAAAACAGATGTCAATACAACAGCGTCGGCAGATTATCATTTCATGATTTACAGCACAGATCTGATCAGTCACTCACCTGGTCCAGGAAAGTAGCACCTTGAGGACAAGACATGTTGTCTAGTGGTGCGAAGCAGGGGCCAGTTGACATGGGGCACATATACTGTAGAGGAGGCCGATTCTCAATCTGGTGAGGAAAACAGATGTCAATACAACAGCGTCGGCAGATTATCATTTCATGATTTACAGCACAGATCTGATCAGTCACTCACCTGGTCCATGAAAGTAGCACCTTGAGGACAAGACATGTTGTCTAGTGGTGCGAAGCAGGGGCCAAGCATGTCCTCAAGCATGGAGCGGATTATTTCCAGGTCTGAGCTGTCCAACTCACGAGGTACGTTATCTGCCATTTTCTGATTTGTCCTGCGTAAAAGAATGAAATCATCAAGAAGGTGACATTCACAATATATCCGGATCAAGATGGTGCTGATATGTTGCTCATTCCAGCCTTATGAAGTGAATGCAAGGCTTTGACTTCATGGAGAGATGTTACGTCAGCGTGATTCTTTCACATGATTTCAAATAACCAAGTGACATGATGGAAACACAAACGTAACGGCGGATCCGCTGCTGTTTCACAAGAGTCTGACGGTGGGAAATTCATGTGGAGTAGAATCTGTGTGGAAGTCAAAAGATAAGAAGTCAACACATACTCACCAAAGGTTTGAAGCGAAATGTGGATAATTGGCGATACACTGCGTATTTATATGTTCTCGTTACTGACGCAATAAAGGCAGTTCCAAATTGACATCGTCGACGTCACAAAGGCTCGGTCTCGCGCGGGCCTGCATCAGCCAATCAGAAGCTTCCCGCTGTAGCACGTCATCGACGCCGTCTACTGGAGCGAACAGGTGTTCGTCGGTTTGTTTGAAACGGTTTGAAACGATGTCTTCGATTGGTAAGTGAACGTTTTCATCTCCACTTTGAGTGAACATGTTGGGACGTTTTGTTTTCGTCTCTAAATCTCATGAGCCATAGCATCATTAGCATGGCTGACCCCCTATCACCCATTTAACATTGTGATTTGAGGAATTAGCTCTGCAGCTAAGACAACACTCATATCACCAGATATGTCTCGAAATGTTTTGCATTTGTTTTTGACGTTTTGCTTGAATAACCGTGCATTTTTTGACGTTAACACACAAGCTAACATCAGTCGGCATTTCTCCGGGTATGGTGACGTCACCCAGCTGTCAAACCATGAGAAAAAATAAAAATCTAAATCAAGTTAAAATGATTATGAAGCATTATTAAATAATTATCAGGTTTTTGTTTAATATCATTCGATATTGGACGTATTTTCCTGTTTATTGCAAGTGTCCAGCAGATGGCAGTGTAAAATTGGACGGATGAAGGTCAAACATTCCAGATAATCCACCTTTTCCTGAGCTTTTAAGATGGTTGAATGACCCAAGTTTATCTCTCAAGGTTATGAACTCATTTTATATTGTTTTGCCTGCCTTTTCTGTTCCTCTTATTGTCTTTCACACAGGGCTGGACATCCGCACAGATGTTTTGTGACGCTAACCTCCTGAAGATGAAGTTGGCCGGTCTGTGTACGCTGAACGTTGGCGGCCGCAGGTTTTGTTTCCCAGCAGAACTAATGAAGAGACTCCCTCTCACTCGACTCAGCCGGTTACAGCGATGCGCATCCGAAAGTGAACGCCTGGAAGTGTGCGGTGACTATGACCGTGAAAGTAATGATTTTTTTTTTCGACCGTCACTCAGAAGCTTTTGGTTTCATCGTGTCTTATCTTCAGCATGGAAAACTGCGATTCATCCCGCTCACGTGTGAGCTGTCCTTCTACAACGAGATGCTCTACTGGGGTCTGGAGACCACCAACCTTCAGCCCTGCTGCCCACGTCGGCTTGACCACTGCACGTCTGACTACTTTGTGCACATGAGGATCCGCAGCATCACTGGCTGGACAGAATTCGAGAAACTTTTGAGGAGCCCACGTCCTCACTGGCAGCGCAGGTCCTGGCCTCTGTCTCAGTGATGTTTGTCCTCATCTCCACGGTCATGCTTTGTGCCAGCACATTACCTGAGTGGAAGGCAGCCGAGACGCTGAACCAACACAGGTACAGTGCCGTGCATCAATGAGACTATATAACTCTTATTAATCTTGTCGTCTCCTCCAGGATCATCGAGGCAGTGTGTATCGGATGGTTCACAGTGGAACGTACAGGCCGGTTTTTGGTGTCTCCAGATAAGTGTGAATTAGTGCGACGCCCCCTCAACATAATTGACCTGCTGGCCTTCATGCCATATTACATCTCAGTCATCATGACAACCCTGACCAGGGAAAACGGGCAGCTTCAGAGGGCCGGCGACACGCTGAGGGTGCTTGGCATCATGCGGATCTTCTGGGTGATCAAGCTCGCCCGGCACTTCCTGGGTCTGCAGACGCTCGGCCTCACTTTGAGGCGCTGCTACCGTGAGATGGTGATGCTCCTGGTCTTTATTTGCGTAGCCATGGCCATCTTTAGCGCACTGGCCCAGTTGTTGGAGCAGGGAAACCAAGACTACAGGAGCATTCCCGCTGCCAGTTGGTAGGTGTGGGCACAGTGGGCTACGGCGACATCAGAATCAAATTTATGCCATGGTCAATGGGGAGCCCACTAACTAGGAAAGTGTTTTGGAATAAAGTGCTAACAAAAAATAAATAAAATAAAATAAAATAACAACAAGGCTGTTCACGAATTCAACAGTCTGACGGCGGAGGGGAAGAAGCTGTTCCTGTGACGGGAGGTTCTGGTCTGGATGGACCGTAGCCTCCTGCCAGAGGGAAGAGGAACAAACAGTCCATGTCCAGGGTGAGAAGGGTCGGCTCTGATCCGACCTGCACGTCTCTGGGTCCTAGAGGCATAAAGGTCCTGAAGAGGTGGCAGGCTGCAACCGATCACCTTCTCAGCAGAACGTACGATGCTCTGCAGTCTGCTCTTGTCCCTGGAGGTGGCGCTGTTGTACCAGATGGTGATAGAGGAGGTGAGCATGGACTGGATGATGGCCGTGTAGAACTCCACCAGCAACTTCGTCGGCAGTCGTAGTTTTCGTAGCTGCCTCAGGAAGAACATTCTCTGCTGGGCCTTCCTGATGAGGGACCAGATGGTTGGCTCCCATTTGAGGTCCTCAGTGATGTTGGTTCCCAGGAAGCAGAAGGAGTCTACAATAGGAATGAGTAAACCAGCCAACATGAGAGGGGACAGAGAAACTGTTACTCTCCTGAAGTCTATGACCATCTCCACTGTCTTCTGGGTGTTGAGCTCCAGGTTGTTGTGGCTGCACCAGGACACCAGCCGCTCCACCTCCCTCCTGTAAGCCGACTCATCGCTATCTGAGATGAGCCCGATGATGGTGGTGTCATCCGCAGACTTGATCAGCTTCACAGACTGGTGGCTGGAGGTGCAGCAGTTAGTGTACACAGAGAAGAGCCATGGAGAGAGAACACAGCCCTGAGGAGACCCGATGTTGAGGGTCCGAGTGTCGGAGACGGTCGTCCCCAGCCGCACACGCTGACTCCGGCTGGTCAGGAAGTCTGTCATCCATCTGCAGAGGGAGTCAGGCACATCGAGCTGGCGAAGCTTGTCTTCAAGCAGAGCTGGAAGAATCGTGTTAAAGGCAGAGCTGAAGTCCACAAACAGGATCCTGGCATAGGTTCCTGGGCAGTCCAGATGCTCCAGAACGAAATGAAGGGCCTGGTTCACTGCATCGCCCACAGATCTGTTGGCTCTGTAGGCAAACTGCAATGAGTCCAGGTGAGAAGCAGTGATCGATTTCAGGTGAGAGAGAGCCAGGCGCTCAAAGGACTTCATGACCACAGACGTCAGTGCCACCGGTCTGTAGTCATTCAGTCCTGTGACCCTGGCCTTCTTGGGAACAGGGGTGATAGTGGAGGACTTAAAGCAGGTAGGAACATGACAGGACACCAAGGAAGCATTGAAGATGTCAGTGAACACTGGAGCCAGCTCAGCAGCACAATGCCTCAGGATGGCTGGGGAAACTCTGTCCGGACCCGCAGCCTTCCGAAGGTTCAGCTTCCTGAACTGAGTGAGCACGTCTTGCTCCATGATGTCAAGAGTGTGACATCCGGGTCACTTGGACCACCGTAAGTGTTTAACGTCACAACTTTGCTAAAGCATGTAAATCAAGAACCACTACACAACCCCGTCACAAAGCCATGCACAGTGTGATGGAAGTGAGTGACGAGGAAGAGCTGTTCATAGATGGACTCACGACAGAGAACACTGGCAAAGACACGGAACAGGCATATGCAGAAATTAAAGTGGGCACGCAAAACATCAAATTTAAAATCGACACAGGCGCACAGACCAACACCATCCCAAATTACATATTTCGACGTTTATTCAAAAATATGAGACTGAAACCAGCTACACAAGACTACAAGACTCACAACGTATGGAGGTGAGCAGCTGAAAGTGAGGGGCACCTGCCAGCTCAAATGTAGCTACAAAGACCGGTCAAGTATGCTGGAATTCCATATCGTCGATACAGAAGCGCCACCCATACTGAGCATGAGGGCCAGTTTGGATTTGGACCTGATCAAATTAATATTTGCAGTGGAGAAAGAAGACGACGCACAGGGTCTTTTAAAAGAATATGCTGATGTGTTCCAAGGAATAGGAGAATTCCCAGGAGAATGTCGCCTATATATTGACCCAAAAGCCACGCCTGTTGCATATCCACCACGTCGTGTCCCTATTGCACTGCGCGACAGACTGAAACAAGAGCTCGACCAGATGGAGAAGTCCAACATAATATGCAAAGTGACCGAGCCCACTGAGTGGGTGAACGCATAGGTGGTAGCAGAAAAACCACACAGTGGAAAGCTTAAGAGTGTGTCTTGACCCCAGGGACCTCAACAAAGCCATCAAAACACTAGAGGACGTCACAACAAAACTGGCTGGAGCACAGTTTTTCAGCGTCCTGGATGCTAGATCTGGCTACTGGACCATCAAACTATGCACAGATTCATCCAAGATGACAACTTTCAACACCCCGTTTGGTCGGTATCGATTCCTAAGGCTACCATTTGCGCTCAACTCAGCCCAAGATGAGTTCCAGAGACGTGTTGATGAGACGTATGAAGGGCTCAACGGAGTTGCAGCAATAGTGGACGACATCCTGGTGTTCGGGAAGACAAAAGAAGAGCACAACGAAAATCTTCGAGCCATGTTACAGCGCACACGAGAAAGAGGAGTGCGACTGAATCCCGAGAAATGTCAGCTCTGCGTTCCAGAGGTCAGTTATTTTGGACATACGCTGTCAAGTGAAGGCATCAAACCAGACCATGCTAAGGTAAAAGCCATCACAGAGATGCCACCGCCAAAGGACAAAGCAGAGCTGGAGACCATACTGGGGATGATCAATTACCTGGCCCGATTTGCCCCAAACCTGTCCCAGATAAACTCACCCCTGCGGCAGATACTCAAACAAGAAAACGATTTTACATGGGACCCCCATCATGATGAGACATTCAAGCACATAAAAGACCTGATAACACACCACCTGGTGCTTGCGTTGTTCGACCCCCAGAAGGAGTTGAGGCTCCAGGTCGACGCTTCGAAATATGGTTTGGGAGCCGTCATGCTCCAAGAGGGGAGACCAGTGGCATATGCATCCAAATCACTAAACAGCACAGAAGAAAACTACGCTCAGATAGAAAAAGAGTTGTATGCAGTACTGTTCGGGTGCAAACGCTTACACGAATACATGTACGGAAGAAGGGTCATTGTTGAGTCAGACCACAAACCTTTGGAAGCCATTTTACGCAAACCTTTGTCCGCAGCGCCTCCACGGCTTCAAAGGATGATACTACAGCTACAGCGATACAACATCCAGATCACACACCTTCCTGGAAAAGATATACCTGTGGCTGATACCCTGTCAAGTCGATTCAACACCACGGCAACCGTATAACAGAAGGATTAGAGGCACAGGTGCACACCCTCATCAGCAACGTCCCGGTGAGCAAGACCAAGCTGCAGGAAATCAAAGAGGAAACGTTCAGAGACATCCAGCTCACCACACTAAAAAATACTGTGAAATCAGGGTGGCCCGATGAGAGAAGAAAGTGCCCAGCCAACATCCAGGAATATTGGAACCACAGGGATGAAATAAGTGAAGCCGACAACTTAATGCTCAAAGGTGAAAAAATCATAATCCCTCACGCACTAAGAGCTGCCATGATCGCCCGCATCCACACTGGGCATATGGGTATAGAGAAGAGTAAAAGCCGTGCTCGTGACATCCTTTTCTGGCCCGGCATGTCTAAACAAATCGAGGCTTCCGTTGCAGAGTGCGACATCAGAGAGCCGCTCATCTCATATCCCATACCAGAGAGACCATGGCAAGTTATTGGAACTGATCTATTTACGTGGAACTCGCAGGACTTCATCGTCATCGTGGACTACTACAGTAGATACTTCGAGATGGAGAAACTAACCAGCTGCACCTCGACTGCTGTCATAGCAAAGTGCAAAGCAGCGTTCGCACGACATGGCATCCCTGACTTGGTGATCAGTGACAATGGACCATGCTACAGCTCGACAGAGTTTCGCCTTTTCTCGTGAGTGGGACTTCAAGCACATCACTTCAAGCCCGTGTTACCCACAAAGTAACGGCCTTGCTGAAAAAACAGTCCAGACTGCCAAACACATTCTAGACAAGGCTAAAGCTGGACATAAGGACCACTATATGGGCATGTTAGAGTACAGGAACACACCGGTGGACAATCTAAAATCCCCCGCCCAACTTCTGATGAGCCGTGGACTCCGCTCAGTACTCCCAATGACTGTGAGACAGCTGAAACCATGAGTTGCACATCTGAAAGCTGTACGCGACAGGAGAGAGGTGTGTCAGAGCCGCCAGCAAAAATATTATAACAGATCAGCAAGACCACTACCCCGTCTACCTGTTGGCACACCTGCCTGTTACCAGCAAGATGACGGTTCCTGGAAGCCGGCCATAGTGACACAAGTGGCAGATACACAGAGAAGCTATCACATACAAACGAATGAAGGTCAGATGTTCCGACGCAACAGACGGCATCTCCATGCGAGACAAGAAAATCCAGACATCACGGACGCCCCACAGACGCCCACCAGAAGCACTCAACATACACCGAACAGCAACGCGCAGCAATCACCCGACAGAGACGCGCAACCCCCACAGCCAGAGCCTGTGGATCAACCACCACTTGTCAGCCAGCTACCCAGCTACACCACCAGAACCGGCCGTACCATCAAGCCGAGACAAATACTAGATCTCTAAACATTTGTTAATTGTTATGCTTTTGAAATGCACTTGTATTCTCTACAGATATACGTAAAGCCTGTTTAATCTGTTACGCAGTACTTGTTAACGGGCTAAAAATCAGTGTTTTGTTTTCAGTGCATTCGTTTCATTGTGTTTAAATAAAATAGATTTTATTTTGTTAAGAAGGGAGATGTAACATCCGGGTCACTTGGACCACCGTAAGCGTTTAACGTCACGCGAGAACGGGATTTGTTGGATGTGATCGAGGATGGAGGAATAAACAGTAAATATACAAGTCAGTCTCGTCAGTGTTTGGAGTTTAATCATCTCACCAAAGATTATTATTTTATTTATTTTTTGTCAGCACTTTATTCCAAAACACTTTCCTAGTTAGTGGGCTCCCCACTGACCATTGCAATAAATTAGATTCTGATTCTGATATTTAAGGTGATTATTCGTCTTGATTTCATGTCTGCACCAGTGCAATGAAGTTCATAATATCGTTGAGGTATTAAATGAAGGGGATACGAATTCCAACAGGTGTACAGTCGGACCTCGTCGGTCGTGAAGTTCACTTGAAGCCCTTTACTGTATACTAGTCTTCTCTGTCAACGCTCACTCGGGAGTACTGACATCTGCTGGTCATATATAGCACAGCAGTCCCACAACGGACATGCAGTATTCATTCATAAACAAAACTAAAATCCAGCGAGCGTATGCTATTCCCGTGCGTAAGTCGTGATTTTAGCAATAGATCATAAAACAATCTCTCTCTCTCTCTTTCTCTCTCTCTCTCTCTCTCTCTCTCTCTCTATATATATATATATATATATATATATATATATATATATATATATATATATATATATATATATATATATATTGGTTTAATGGTTTTTTTTTGGTTTAAAAAAATAGAAATGTGTCAATGATATGATATGATAAATTACTAAATACACCTTTCTTTTTACTGATTTATACTTTTTAATTTCCGTTTTGTTTTTTTTTTTCGTCGGTCGAGACTCTCTGACGTCATGCAATAGCTATAAAAACCACTACCGATTTACGAGGCTTTAATTGGTTGATTTATTTTAGAGGGCGGAACTGTTCGCCTGCGGATAGCTGGTTGGTCTTATCTACCTGTCAATCAACATACGCCTGGCCGGTCCCGGACAAGTTGGTGTTGAAGAAGAAAGATGCAGCGCCAGCGTTAAACAGCAGCAACGCAGATGTTTGATATTTTTTACATGCGAAACTAAACAAAGCGGAGACATTTGTTTATCTCGCCTTCTCTGGAACATTGTGCTGCTGGCATTGTGGCCGTTGTAGTGTTTCCTTGGCAACGCGAGTTGGACAAAGTTAGGAGCAAGTGTTTTCCCCTCCGCTGGAAAGAAAGTGGACCTTCTCCCGCTGGGACCAACACAAGCGAGTTCGTGGCGTTTTGGACGTTGTTCGGATCGTTTTGAGTCGTGGATATCCATTTGTGGTTCTCCACTCGGTGAAGGTTTTCCAGCATGCATGGTGGGAAGCGGAACAGCGCGAGACAATAGTGAGGAAAAGGGGGGAGTCGATGCCTCGCGGCGCTTTGTCCTGTCCTGGTGAGACCGTCGCGAGGCCCCGACGTCATCGTTCGATTCTTTCCTGGATTGATGATTGATTCGTAACTAATACGCGGACCTGGAACTGGTTCCAGCAGCTATGGATGTGACCCTGTCCGAGCTCTTGGCCTCTTTCCTGGAGTCTCCCCTGGTGGTCTGGGTGAGTGTGAGACCCGTGGAATAAAGTTGTCCTTAATGTTTTTTTCCCTTCAGGAAGCGCCCTGGATACTTGCACATAAAGCCCAGTATATGGTTCCTTTAGTAAATCCTTTAAATCTTGGAGAACACCGTTTGTTTACTGACACAACAAGTTTCCAGTCTGGTGTAAGAAAAAAAACACCTGTCCTGAAAACACAGGTTGCCCCTTAACACGAGATGAACCTCATGGGTTCAAATGAAGTTTCTACCTTCTTTTATACTTTGGTTGTTCCCAGCTAGAATCTTACCTGCAGTCAAACACACCCGTGAACTACTAATAAGTGATTTGAATGCATGTTTTGGATAGTGAGAGGTGACCCCCACAGCAGGAAGCAGGACTGAAAACGGGCACCACCTTGTTGGAAGGTGGCACCCTTTTGCCTGCATGACCTAATTTGGCTTCTGGAATGTGTAATGGGTCTTTTTAATGGTCTATAGTGAGTGTGTATATGGTTATCTTCCTAGAAATTCCCTGCAATGGGTTAGCAACCCATGCCTCCTGTCCTGAGATGCAGTAGGTTCCAAGCTTCCACCTTTGACCTTATGACAGAAGTAGAAAATTA
The DNA here is from genome assembly GCF_027744825.2 of Synchiropus splendidus. Classification (NCBI taxonomy): domain Eukaryota; kingdom Metazoa; phylum Chordata; class Actinopteri; order Syngnathiformes; family Callionymidae; genus Synchiropus; species Synchiropus splendidus. Next base: position 9,451,611 of record NC_071349.1, on the reverse strand, counting down.
ACGGTGCAAACAGCTTCAGCCCCCCACAAAATGTGTTGTTCAAAAACACAAAAAGCACCAGAATCCAAATACACTATATCCCTATGATAAAGAATCCTTTAAAAATATCTGGTTTCAGACAGTGGTCCCCATCACTCCCAACCATGTGTTCCTTGTCCTATTTCACATAGTTCCAGAAAATTTCACCCAAATCCATCCATAACAAACCTACGCATTCAAACATAACCTCCTTAGCAGAGGTAAAAAGTGGAACAAAATGACTTTGAGTCAAAGTGATTCAAAGGAACTACGTTTTTGCACCATTGTGTCAGATTTCAGTAACGCATTTGAGAGAGAGAGTCCTTCATTGAAAGTGCAAACATCACGCTGAGGGACTTTCCCGTGTAAATCTGGTTTGAATTGTCCACCAGTAAAACCATTCCCTCTTCTGGTCCCTTGTTGACAGCTGGCGCATCTATCAATCTATCCCCCCAAGTTGGTTTCATTACTGCAGCATCTCCTTTCAGTGTAACGCCAGATGGGCGGCCTGCCTGGCTGTCTGAAAGGTCGTGGTACAGCGTCCTGAAGAGCCAGCTGTTACAATGTCTTCCGCTAGTTCTATATCCTGTTCACTCTGGATTACTGATGAGCAGACAATACTGTATTTATATCTAGATTGTTGTTTACATAGATGTCTGTGATCATATGGTCTCTTGGAGATAGTTGGACCCACTGAGGTACTGCTTGAGATCGTACCGGTTAAGAGCAAGAGAGATCAGAATACTTTTTAAGAAACGTTTGTTTTTATCTATTTACATTTTTTTCTTGGTGGGGATGTTTTGGTGAGGGAGTAGACACGTGCAGGGTCATCTTAATGTAAAGTACCTGCTGGACAAAATGGCCATCTGCAGATGGGAATAATATCATATTGAACATATTCACTGAATGGATTTCATCATTCTGACTAGGATCTTGCTGTTTTCATTTTGCTATAAGCTCAGGTTATGAACACAGAAGCATCATATTCTGCCCAAAAAGCAATAGTTATGTGTGCATGAATGTTCCTCATATGATCTTTTTAAAAGTTTACCTCATGTTTGTGCAGATTTCCTCCCAACTTGAGGGTTAAATTTGTCCATTGATCATATTAATAGTTTTTCACCCCCATGCCTCATGGACTTTTGAAAATAGCACCCAGAAACCTACCTCTATAGCACTTCCTTAGTAGAACAGTTGCAAATAGATTTTTTAAGGAATGTATGACACAAAATGAAGTTTTTCACTGTTCAGTTCTCAGATTAGAATGTTTTTACTCTGGGTTATTTCTGGACCAGCGCTTACTCTGTAATATGCTCTCAACTGAGAGAAACCAGACTGTGGTTAGCATGGGCCTCTTACAGATGTTTTGAAGTGAGCGCCGCCTATTTTAAAACATGGGGGCTTAAAATATTCTGCATGAAAATTTCATATTCAACGCTAGAATATTGGGGGAGACGTTGATTCATTATGAGATGATTTTATTTTTATTTCACATTGGATGAATTTTTGAGATTCACATCAAAGTCCCATTCCCATTATTGTCCAGTTTAACAAACACATCTGTATCTGTAATAGTCACAGAACAATTTTTGTGGCCCAGAATTACAGCCCTGTAATTGATTTTCTATGTTACGCAATTTATGCCACATAATTTACTCACTGTGAAACATGCAATTACTCTAGTGACACGTATAATCCATTGCAGTACCCTACTTAGAAAGGGACATGGATGTGACTGTCTTCTCTAAATAAAACAATAAAATTTATTTAATGATGTTTCTTTTTCCAGGTGCGGACACTGGGGCCTCTAGGTCCATCATGTGACAATGCGGGCCCAGAGGAGCGGGTCAGCATGTTCATGGAGCTGGTGGATGGCGTGTTCCTGCACAAGATCATGACACAGATGTAGGTTGCATCCATGTCAGGAGTTATCGTGACGACTGAAGTGTAGTGACTAAGTACCAACATGGCGTTGCTTCAGCGCATCTGTTCAACCACATCCTGACTTGTTGGTTTCAAGTTGTGTGCTGCAGTGTGCTTCCGGTGCAGCTTTAACATAATTCACGATGGAGTAGCAGTGACACTTGACACTGGCCTGTCAACAGGGGAGAGATCATGTTCTCCTGGGTATGTTCCATGGAGCAGCTGCCTCTACCTTCAACAAGAATATGTAGGAGTTAATGTGCCATAGAAACAGTGGTTTGGTCCATCAATTGAAAGCATCCTACCTGGTGCATGCACATGCAATTAATGTGCTTTTTTTCCCCGTTGGTTTAAACTTGCAGCCTTACCGTGAGCATGGCAAACACCGTACGAGGTTCCCTGGTGGTGCCGTTGGTCCCCATGGGAAACAGACCCTGGTTAAGAGACCAGGCCAAGAGCAACCCGCTGTTCAGTGAAATCTTGAGTTGGTCCCAAGCACCGTAAATTTGTGAGCACCAAATGAAAGCATGCACTGCAGTTTGCATTCAGAAGCTGGGGAAGAGGGGAGGGGAAGAGTTAGGAGACAGCTCTGGGACTTTGGTTCTGGATGGACCAGCACAATTCACAGAGGAGTGGGAAAGTATAGTGTAAATGTGGGAGGCCATCAGGGAAAAGAAAGGAGGACAAGTGGAAGAATGGTGGGAGAATAATGTTGGAATCAGAAAGGCGATCATGAGCGTAGTCTACTACCCAAGTTTAGGGCGAAGAGAGGTGGCTCAGGCTAAGGCAGAGGGTTACTGCGGGTTGTATCTGAGACTGGAGAGACAGGTGTGTTTAGCGAAGGCCAGCTTAAGCATTAAAGTTGCCAAGGATGTGTGCAGGACAGGGAAGTGTCAAGCAAGTGGATGGATTCTGATGGCAGAAGAAAGGGAAATAAAGGGTGTTTTCCCCTCCATCACCCTAAACTGTTCAATACAATCAAAATAATAATAAGATTTAGTAACATGTATATATGTTTATTCTACATATATACACTCCTTAGTGCATCACTCTATTGTCTGACACAATGACCAGAGTAACATGGCAGCCCAGAACATGTCATTGTTCTACTGCTGCATGTTGATTAAGGGGAGTCTCGATGCATGTGGCGCTTTGAGAAAGTGGGTTACTGAAAAGGAGGTCATCATGACAGACCTCTCGACTATGTTAAAGGAAGGCCTGTCAGACATTTTGCAAATGAGTCCGTCAGGGAGTTGGTCAGCTGTGAAATAGGATTATGTATCTGCTATCACTGTTTTCTTGACAGAAACAAATCTTTCAGTAACTGCAAACAGAAGTTGTTATTGATCATAGCTCTGTCAAAAAAAAAAAAAAGTTTAAATCCTCATACTTAGTGGAAAAAATTCTCTGTACATGGAATCAATTTTGGCCGTTACACATTTTTGCGTGAGAGTTAGTGATGGATTTTTATACCCAGGACTATTACCATGGTAATCGACATCTGTTATTATTATTTAGCCCACATTTAAATTCTTTTTTTTTTCTGTCTTGTGCAATAAGTTCTTTGTTTCAAAGCAGGTCATGCATTTGCTGTGCCCAGTGAGAGGGGCCATGTTTCATTGGCAAGTTTTAGAAAATGGAATTCAGTAGTTTGGCCCAGTCAAAAGAAACTCCCCCACAAACATCAAATATAACCCAGATTGTTTAGAGGAAAAATATCAGTCAATGGTTGTATTTTTTCTTGTTATTATTAGTATTTTCTTGGTAGAGATTAGCAGGGTATATGTATTACTTATTGTAACGGCGAAGTGCTACTGTAGATGTTTTACAGGGATTTCAAAATAATTCCTTGTTGCCACAAACCCCTAATGGTTTTGGTTTGTGCTGCTTTTGCAAGGCTTAAAGGCGTTTATAAATACCCTACTGTATTGTGGGTTAGAAGAACTTCGAACTGATGCCATGGCATTGTCCACTGGTCAGTGGAAAGACTGCCATTTAAATGGTAATGTGAACGCCACTGTGTACCACTGAGACATGAATCCATCTCCGGCACAAGGACTGCATGCGTGTGTGCGCGCATGTGTAATTTTGCTTGTCTGAAACAAGCTCGAATTACGTCAGCCTGGGTGCTCATTAAAGGTGTGTGTATCTCCATAGTGACCCCAGCCAGGCCAACCAAAGGCTGAACAAGAATGTCAACAATGACGCCGCGCTTCGCCTTCACAACCTCACGGTCCTCCTCAGACATATCAGGGTCTATTATCTGGTAAGTAACACTAAACACTCACAGGTTCTCACGTTTATATCACATTTCTTCCCATGACAGTTTGTCCCACCCACACAGAAAACCTTAGTTTTTCCACATTAACACTGCAGTTGTGTTTATTTACACTAACAAATGTGTCTTACACCACATAACTTTTAAACTCAAATACACAAGACCAATGCAATGCTTATTTTTGGGGTATCATCCTGTAGATCTACTTTTAAAAAGTATACAGCTCCCTGTGCTTCACTGCTTATGTGAATCAGAAGTCATTTGATTCACTGCATGGTTCCTAGAACTCCACATCCTAGTGGAGACACCAGTCACTTTCCCCGAGGAAATCCATTTATCATTATATTTGTCTTGTCCCCTAAGACATGACCCAGAGTTACCACCATGAGGTTTGTAATGGAAATTGATGGGGAAATGAAAAACGGCTCTGTGGCTCATGTGGTAGCATGCCTTTTCTTATGCGGCAGTGAGGGTTGTTCATTGTCTTCAAAAAAACAACAACAAAAAACGAAATATCAGTGTCATTGTTACGGTGCTTTGGCATGTGCTGCTTTTAAAAAATGTTTCTTTTGCATTTTAAATTCTCATTTTATATAGACAAACTGAAGCTGACACTTCCAAAGCTCGCCCTTCCCTCCAGAGTGTAAGCTGGGCAGTCGATCTCCTTTCATAGCGCTTCAAGGTTGAACTTTGTAATGTGATCTATGACTCACTTCACTGTGCTTTGGGAAAGACTGTTTAATTATGATGATACCGTTGGCTGTTTTTTTTTTTTTTTTCCAGCTCTCTGAATCTCATCAGGTTTTTTAGTTCACTAAAGTGAGCGGAATTGTACTCAGTTGTGTTTGTTGCTGGTAAATGTCCCCATAAGACTGTGTAAAGCAAGAAAACACACACACACTCACTCAGACACTCATGCACAGGTCAGACATAATAAACCACACCCGCTGCAGAAATTCTGAACTGGGTCATTCTGGGCAGTTTGGGGTTAATCTGATGGTTAATCCCTAACCAGTTGAACACCCTGGCTTTGAAGCACACGCTGCTCCATACAAACACGTAAGAACAACCTTGAACCGAGATCAGAACTAGATGCAGACGAACTTCAACACACACGTCTTCACTACTGCACCATGCTTATTTATGGTGGCACGTCAGCTGCATTGTGGAAAGCCCACAAACTCTGCAGTGTCAAGAAGTGTGTGTCTCATTACTTGTGTATAGAGTCACTTGTGTATAGAGTCACATCCACTTTGGTTTTGTTTTAGAAAGGAAGTGAAAACATTTTGTTAAGATTTAACTGTTGTTTTGTTTTTAGACTTAAAACTAGTCGGTTCTCCAGAAGTTACTTGACTTCTAAGACATATTTGGTGTACAGTAACAAGAAATCTGAAGAGATGATAAAATCATACTGAGCTTTCAGCTCTGGTTTGTTGCCAGCACTTCTATATTGCCTTTTCTGATCATATCGGTTGTCAAAATAGTCAGAGATAAATACAGAAAGGCTTGCTGTTTTTCAGTTTGTCCTACTCAGAAACCACAGAGAAGCAACCTCAACTGTGCTGTAAATGGTCACCCTCTTTTCTTTAGCTGGTGGCAGCACTCCAGGATGAGCTTCCCCTTCTACTGGCACATGATTTTTCACTTGCGTATACATCTTTAGTCACTGTTACAGTGTCTCAGCATACAGGCAGTCCTCTCAGTATCACCAACCAGAGTGAATGTAAAACTTATTTTGTGAATATTAAACTGGATTAAAGTTTACCTCTCTTGCTCTGTGGCTCACTACACACTTCTCCTTGGTTACCTAGGGAACAGCAGAACAATGGGTTTGGTCCAATGGGATGTTTGAATCTCCATATCCTCTGCCCTACTTTGTACACAAACACACACTCATGCACTTTGTAATAATATGCATGTGCTGGTAAATGCCTGCACATACACTAACACTTATTACTGTCCCCATTAAGAAGCTACTTTCATTGCTACTGATCAGTTCATTCATAGTTGCACATCCTCAGCTTCTGTTAGAACTCAAATATTTAGTTTAAGGCAGGAACCGACAGCATCCTCATTTGAGTGAGTCAATAAGATTCAACGAATACAAGTTCACTGCTTTGTGGAAAAAATGGAATTTTCTCCATTGTTTTGTGTGGTTTCATGTGCTCTTAACTAATGATAGTTCCTGACTTTACATTGTTTTTATCAAATTATTTAAGTCTCAAAAGGTTTGAAAGAAAGTCTTGTATCTTAAGAAGGAATTTTGGATAGTAAAAACAGAGTTAGAAAAGCTTTAAAAAAGCAATCCCTGTATGTGTGAGCTGAAACTCAGGTGAAGATTAGAGAGAAGCGTGTCAGAGATAATTTACGGAGAAGTTTGAAGATGATGTTTAGGCCAGATTATTTGCTCCTGTGGAGAGGAGAAGCAGAGAACACGTTGGACAAAGAATATTAGAATGGAAGGAGACAGCCATTGAGATTCATGGATCTGATGAAGGTAACATGAAGAAGAGAGGCATGACCAGGGAGGATGCATAAGCTGGGTGGAGGAGGCTGACTTGCTGCGGCAAAGACAAAGAAGATGATGAGCCAAGACTCTTATTTGTTCGAGGATTTTTCTGGCTTTAAACGTCTCAAATCCAAGATGTCTTGTTTTGTCGAAGTTAAGAATTCCCTTTAGGCTAATCCGTCTGGTTGAGTTGGATTTTGATCCAAAAGTTGGGAAAAACTTGTGTTGACAAGTGGTGTAGTGTCTGTCAGCTCTCTTGCTTGTTGCCACCGTTTCATTGATCCTGCCTCAGAGCTGTGAACACAGCACGTTTGTAGGGCATGGGCATAAACGCACACCAAGTGTGTGTCAGTAAATGGGGCACTGTTGCAGCGTTTATTGATATTTTGTCAGTTATAGCGATGAGTTCTACTGGTGCATTCGCTGCAGTGCAATGTCAATAAATCCAAAGCAGCACTGACTGACACACTCACACCTATATGTGGCTCGAAATGTGTTTTTCATTCAAAGAACATGAGTTAATTATGTTTGAATCTTTCTTGTTGCCGTCATTTTACTATCTTTGCAGGTGGGTTGGGTTCTGTGTAAACTATTGGACTGCATGATAAGTGTTTTGCTCCAGTCGTCATCCATCGGCTGATGAGGTCACATGTTTTATTCATTGCTTACATTACAGAATGTCTAAAGAATGAGGAGGCTGAGCTGGCTGGCAGCTGATCACATTACCTGCAAGTCCAAAGGAAACTTTATCTGCACTCCTAGCACTACGTATAGGCTGTCGCTGCAGCTCCAGTTTAGCTCGCGTAAGAGGAAGCGTTTACCTCTAGTGGCTTTATCTAACCCTCTGAGTGTGGTTAGGGCTTAAAACTATCAATGAATACTGTGGAACAACTCAAGTAAGAAGAAGAAGAAGGATGACTTTAAAACAAAGAGCCATTTTGACCCAGGAGATTCGGTCTATCAGTGGGTAACTGCTCAAGAGATTAGAAAGCACCAGAGAGGTCTCCCTAAAGATACAAACAAATCTGACAGCAGTGAACTGGCTATAGTGTCATGGGTAAAGACCGGCATGTGCACCCTAACTTGCCTGCACCTACAGTATGTTCTCCTCTTCATGGAGACCAGCCTGGGCTTTTATTTAAAATATGCTCTTGTGCTGCAGTAGCTTATCTTTTTTGGCTCAGAGTACACTGAAAATATCACTCATAAGTTTTCTACTGTGTTCTAAGCTGCCCTTCGCTGATTTTAGTCATTTCCCGTCACACATTCACACACACAGACACACAAATGAACACCTGCAACATTTCCTTTTTGCACGGCCGGTGTCCTCCCATGTGCTCTTTCCTTTCCCTTGTCTGAACCTCCTCCTCGCAGTGTTAGTCTTGTCAGAGAAGATAAGGTGAAAACATTTTAATAAGGTCAACTTCTCTCATTCATCTACATCCAGTGTATTCTGAAACTCATACATTGCATTTCCTGTTGACTGTTCATCTGATAGACCGACACGCACGCATGTTTGTGTCTCTATCTTTGTGGGGACCACTCATTGCCATTACCCTTTTCCCAGCCTCGCACCCTAAACCTAACCATCCAAAACAAATGGCTAACCGTAACCAGACCTAAACCCAACTTAAATTCAATTATAATGACACAGTTATTTTGAAGTTTTAATCCTCAAATTGACGCGTGACCTCATGGGGTCCAACAAGGAGTCCCCACAAGGAGGTATGTTTCCTACAATTGGTCCCCACAGTTTTAAAGTTCACACACACACACACACATGCACACAGACCTTAAAATCATAACACAATTCCGAACAGGGAAACAAACCCTTAACTGTATTCTCTTGCAGCTCAGCAGCTAAGATAATTGAATAATATGTTTAATATAGGAATACATATACATTAAAATGACATAAAAACTAAAAGTAGAAGGTGACGTTCGGCTCACTTGTGGAGGAGAATCTAGCTAACACAGGTTTTTGCCCTTCATTGATGCTTACCAGAAAGTGTGATGACCCACTGATCTTCCTTCTTACAGGAGACTCTGCAACAGTTAATAGTCATGCCTCTTCCAAACATCCTGTGCATTGCTCGGGACCCAATATCAGGTAAGGCTGTCTCCAAAATTCCTCAAAAAAGAAATATTTTGCTATAATTTGGAATATGTTTTCTTTTATGAGCTCACATTTGGTGTTTGCGTGCCCTGTGTTGGAGTGATTTTTCTATAAGCCAAACCCTCTTGGCCTAAATCCTTTCATGCTCGCATTTTGCCAGGTCACTCCAGTTGAGTCACATCCACCCTTTGAATGAAATATGTCGATAGGTTTGAGAATTCAGGGTTTCCAATATGTAGTGGCAATGTTTTTAAACATTCCATGACAATATTTACATTTTTATGGACCAGTTCTGTGCAAACTTGCTACACCAAAGGTTTTTTTTTAATATCCCACAGTCTAGTTGCAAATTATAAATAGCTGAGGGGTATGAGAGGGCCCCGTCTAAGATCAGGGTGGATGCAGAAAGAGAGAGATGTTTAGATGGATGACTAAACAAACTAGTGGAGTAGGATGAAGGATTGGAGGGTGAGGAAAGAAATCCATCCATTCGACAACATCCCTCCCATCTCGTTCCTCATGTCATTTTTTTTTCATTGTCCAACTACTCTTTCAACAGTGCCTGTGCTAAGAAAGTAACTGAACCCATGACAACAGGATGTAGTCAACAAATTTGAGTTTTAAGAAGTTGAATTTAAGTTGAATTAATAGAACACCAATCTGCAGTTGCTGAATGTTCTGACAGCTTCTTTAATTGTTTGATGTGTTGCTTTGGTTTTCATAGTTGAAGTAATGTAACCTGAAATTGAATTATTGTTGTGTGAAACTGGTACAGGTACTTAAATACATGTTGGTTTGCATTTTGAGACAATAGTTTCAATATTGTGGATTACCATTCCAAGCTTTTATTTCTCTGTTCACCCTCAGCAACAAGCATGGAGGAATTGAAAAGGCTTTTGTTGTTGATTCTCGGCTGTGCTGTCCAGGTAACACACACTGCTTTCATCTGTGGCTCTCTCTTAAACAGCCTACTGCACCAGCCTCCCTGTGTGTGTTTGTCATAGACAGATGTGTAAGTGGCATAGATGCATGTAAAAAAACGTGAATTGTGGCATGTAAAAGGTTAATATTGTTATACAGTAGTAATAAAAGAGGAGGGGAAGCTCATGTGAGAGGCCTGGGGGTGGGGTGGTTCTTTTCTGTTCCTCTCCGCTGTCAACTCCATTCCACTTTCATATTCCCAAATGTCTTTTCACAACACATTTCTTGTGTTTTTCCTTTTACCACACACTGCTTTGTTTATCTCTTCCTCTCTCCTTTCTTCCTAATGCCCCTTTTTTCTCCACCCTTTTGTCTCTATCCCTACCGTACTGGTTCTACTGGTTTTAGGAGCTAGGAAGACCAGCAGAGAGGGAAAGTAGCAACGGCCATTTGTATCAAAATTCACTACTCGATTGTCGCATATGTTATCAGTCAGAAGCACAGTTACACACATGCATCAATGTTTTCAAGTCAGTCTGATGTGTTTGCTTGTTTTAACATCAGTGTGAGCGCAAGGAGGAGATGATAGAGAAGATCAAGCTGCTGGACATTGAGATCCAGGCAGCCATCGTGTCGAACATCCAAGAGGTCAGTGGAAAAAACGTCTCAGGGTCTGCCCAGCTTGGCAATAAGGTTCCTCAGTTGAACTTCGATTAGTTAGTTATATACATCTATCGGACAGTGAAGTGTGGAAAAAAAAAATCTGTTTTCAGTTTCTGTCCGGATTGAATTGACTCTGAACCCTAGTTCTGAAAGTTTGCCTGATCTCGTTCATGTCTGCTCAAGCCACAGGCTGTTAAGCGATTCAATTTGCACAGTCATGTTCCATGGATACATCCAATAGCTTGTGAGGTTTCCACTTCATTTGGATCTTGTGGGTCTGAAGGCCAAAAGCCTTCATACTGTACTGGAACTGACATCCAATTGCTCTCGGTGCAATCGAGGCTCCCTTGATCCAGATATCCTACATCCTTTACTGATGTTATAAAGCAAGCGTTAGCAGCTATAAACACTTGTTATTTCCAATATTACTGGACCGCGTCTGTCTTTGGGGGATAAATGTGCCGGAATGTTTGCAGAGCCGTGGTTTCCCAACCAGTGCAAACCAAGAATGTGTTTAACTACTAGTTAGGCATAATAAAGTCGTGACTAAGCGTAAACATGCATTACATTTTTCTCATACCATGTCATAAAATTATAGTTATAATACTTATTTTTTTAAACATAGTAGTGTTGTTTTGTTAATATGAGACTGATCATGTAAACTGTTAAATTAAAAACAACTTTAAATAGACCATAAATAAACAACAAAAATGTGTCCGTAAGTCTGTATTCACCTGCAATCTGTTTGTTATTATTTATTTTTATTTTATTTACATCTGTGTCTTCCAGGTGACCCACAACCAGCTGAATGTTCTGGACCTCTCCTGGCTCGATGAAAAACCAGGACTGGCTCAAGAAGAGCTGGAGCCTTTGTCACGCAGCATGGCCACGTCCTTGCGGCAGCTTATTGACCAGAGAGACAAGGCCAGCGAGGTACTGAGGCAAAACAAGTGCTATACATGAGATGTATACAAGTGAAACCATTTTGTCAGGTTTTTTAAGGCATAGTGATCAAATCTAATCTTGTCCCACTCAATGTACTATAAAATTTTTTTTTAAACATTTGCTTATAAATATTTTGGAGGTGCTTTTTGTAAACACTACAATCCTGTTGACATTTTGATGTATACTTTTCAGGTGATAGTGGATTTGACACAAGAGCGCGACTATCTCTCCAGTCTGCATCCCCAGGATGGAAGAATGAACAACCAGGAGCAAAGAAATATCTCCATAAATAACGGGATCCTAAACGGACCCAAGCTGACCAAAGAGGAGAAACAACACCTGTCTGTGGAGCTGGCAGACACCAAGGCCAAGCTGCGCCGATACCGACAAGAACTGTGAGTTAGAATTGCCATTTGCAGAGCTGTCCAAATCAGACTTTATCCTACGATGGCAAAAAGATGAATGAAGTTGTGAGATGTATTCACAGATAGTTCTAGATGTTGTCTTCATACGTTTTTTTTTAAGGCACACTTAACAAGTTTAAAACCATGTGATCTACTTAGATTAAATGTCATGAGGATAAGACTCTCCAGCACTGAATTGTCAATCTTATTATCATGTTTCCAGAAGATCATATTCTCTGTGCTAGCGTTAGTGAGGTTTTTCACTCTCTCATAAGTGCATTACAGATCTTTACTTCTATTACTATTACACTCATGTGTTTGAAGGCGGTCAAGCATGGTAAATGTTCCCTCTTATTTAGCGAGCTTCCTCCTCTGAAGTGCGATCACATAGCCTCTGTACAATTGGGTGAGGGATCTATTTCTGTCTATGAGCACCACTTACAATGTCTGTCTTTGTAATGTCTTGTAATTTCTGCAGTCAGGATTTCACCCATCGATTATGTATGTATGAGTTTAGTATCTGTAATCGACATGATGATTTATACTTCAATCTCGTGTCTGTAGGAGAAACAGAGGCTGTGTGTTACTTACTGTAGGTTAAGCTACCAAACTGTACTGTGGTAAAAGTAAAAGTGTGTCTTGAGTATTCATCACTTTGATCGCTCTGAGATCTACAAACCTTTTTACTAAAATTGTTATTAATGATTGAAAGAAGTACAATTTTTTTCGAGTTTGTAATTTCACAAACCCTTAGTGTAAAATTGTTATATCAGTTTTCATCATCTAAAGTCCAAGATCAATGACAAACTAAACACAAAAGTGGGAAAGCACAGGCTCAAAAAGCTTTTTTGTTTTTATCGCTGTTGAGTTTCAGTCAACGTGTTTCCTGTTGATGGAAGTGCTCCCTAGAGAGGGTATTTTTCAAAATAATAGCAATAAAAATACTCTGAATGTAAAATCCTGCTGTGTTCTTAAGGATTACTATTTATTTATTTATTTAAATATCTGTCTTAATGCTACATACAGTAACTGTGTAGAGAATTGTGGTGGAACAAAAGCACTATAGACATTAAAGCAGTCATTTCCACCTTTGGTTTTCAATATGGATTGTGTGGAGCTTGAACGCCTAACAGGCCTGTGTATGTGTGTGTGCAGGGAAGAGAAGATCGAGCAGCTGATGGATTCCAAACATGAGTCAGAGCGCCTTGATCAGGAACTGCAGCGTTTAAGACAAGAGGTCGGCGCGTTTCCTTTCATAGTTTATCAGTTTTGCTTTTTATCTGACGTGAATATTTGTGCTCTTTAGAACCAGGCACTGTCTTGTGAGGCACGCTCTGTCCGAGTATACCGAGATGAAGTGGACTCATTGAGAGAAAAGGCCTCGCGTGTTGACCGGCTGGAGACTGAACTGACCAGATGTAAAGATAAACTCAACGATGTCCACTTCTATAAGACCAGAGTTGAGGTAATGCATGGCAGAACATGAGAACTTGCATCGCTGTCATGTGCAGAGTGGCAGGTTCTGGTGTATCTCACAGTTTATGTTGTTCCTCAGCCTGCAGCTAATTGTCTTGTCAAACCAGATTTCATAATGTTGTTTCACACTATTCATCACAGTAGATGACAGTGAACCAAAGATTAGTGAAAAAGGTTTTTCTAATCCTTCCTTTGCCTAATTTGATTATTCCCCAGTTGCCAGTCCGACTGGTCTTTCAGTCCGGTCTCCTTGACAACAGCCTCTATTCACAAAAAATAATTCAAACACATCAGTCTTTGAGAGAAAGAAGAACAACACCTGGCAGTGACAATCTCCTTAAAATGCACATTTCCCCCTCTTTAGGAGCTTCGTGAGGACAACTTGACTCTAATGGAGACAAAGGTCCTGTTGGAGGAGCAACTGTCGGCCTCCAGGGGGCGCTGCGATAAACTGCACACACTGGAAAAGGATAACCTGCTTCTGAGAGCAAAAATACAGGACCTGGAAATGGTACAGTTACTCCCTGTCTATATTTTAGAGCTAGATTGGGCCCTTTGAAGTATTTTGCCAAACACTGCAGATGTTTTATCAATATAAAATAGGCAAAGAATTCTGGTGAATCTTGGGAAAAGAATTTTCTTGCTACTATTTTCCTAAATGCCCTTTTTTTCTATAGGAAAGAGACAGTGAACGTCAGAGGCTTGAGGAGCTGGTGGAGGAGAACATGCTGTTGGAGATAGGACACAAACAGAGCATGAATGAATCTGCACATCTTGGCTGGGAGCTCGAACAGTTGTCCAAAAATCATGACATCTCAAACTCTGGAAGTAAGAACACATACCCTCCAATGTCTTTATCGCTAGAAAAACTCAAATTATGGACACTTTAATCCATCTTTTCTTTCACTTATTTCTGCTGCAGCTCAAAAGTCCCTGGTCCATGAGCTAAACGAGTGTGTTTCCAGCCGAGTGCTCAAGTTGGAAAAGGAAAACCGGGAGCTACAGTCTTCAAATGAGGGTCTGAAAGAGGAAAATCACAAACTTCAGGAGCAGCAGCTTCGTACGCATGAGTTGGAAAGAGAGAAACAGGGCTTCATCAAGAAGGTAGAACCTTGGGTTGCAGCTGTTGTCACCTTATATGCTGGATATTGAAGTTACAGCACTTACTTGTGGATTATATTGGCATTTGTCACCTCTATATTTTTAGTGGTAGGGTTTGGATTTTTTTTTTTCTTTCCTAACAAATAATCATGCAAATGTTGCCTTTACTTACAGTTGGAACACCTACAAGGCCTACTGAACCAGGAGAGACAAACCATGCAGGACATGGAATCTCTTGGAGAGGACCTTCTAAAAGAAAAACAGATTCTGGAAAGAGAGCTGCAGACGCTGAGGGCTGAAAAGGACAAACAGGTGATCTCAAATTCTCACTTTCTCTTTCTCCCACCCACAGAAGTGAAATTGTTTTTTTTTAAACCTGGACTCATGCTTCTCTCCAATCAGATTTCCACGTTGGAGAGTGAAAAGTCGCACCTTTCCGAGGCAGTGATGTCACTACGTGAGCGTGCACAATCTAACAGTGAGGCAAGGGTCCGTGAGGTGGAGGCAGAGAATCTAATCCTCCACCAGAACGTGACTGAAACCAGCTCACGACTGGCCAGTCTCGAGACTCAGCTCAAGCTGTCTAATGAAGAGACCGAAAAGTTGAGAGAGCGGGCAGGAAGGTGTGAGGAAGCAGAGAGGGAGGTGGCCAGGCTTGAAAGGAATAGGGAGGCTCTCAACAGAGAGGTAATTGTGTTTCTCACTTCTCATACACTGGTGTTATTAAGACATTTTAAGCAAACAAAGCTTGTCTTTCAGGTGGAATCGCTGCGTACTTGCAACGAGAGGACAGACAGTTTAGAGAAGCAACTATCGTCGCTGGAGCAGGAGGTGCACAGATTGAAGCGGGAGGCAGAGGTGGCTGAGGAGAGTCTCCACAAGCAGGAAACTGAAAGGGAACAACTGTCAAAAGAAAACTTGGAGCTCCGCTGCTCCTTGGAGTCCCAGCGCTCTCTGGCCGCCCGCTTAACAAGCCAGCAGGAGGAGTACAAGGAGCTTCAACGGGAGATGCAAGAGATGGAGAGACGGCTTGAAGTGGTGAAGGAGGAAGCTCAGGGAGAGAGGAGGAGGGTGGAGAGGATGGAAGTAAATGCTGCTGCTCTAAACCAGGAGAAGCAGCAGTTGGAGAAGGAGATGGAGAGAAGCAAGAGGGAGCAAGTTGAGATGGAGGAGGAAAGGCAGGAGATGCAAAGTAGAGTGGAAGAACTGAAAAAAGTGAAGGAGGAACTAAGTGAGGAGCGGCACAGGAGAGAAGAAGTTGAGTGCGAGAGGAAGAAGCTACAGCTGGAGCTGAATCAGTCTGAGAATGGTCGGAAGCACATGGAGAAGGAAAGCTGGAAGATCAGAACTTTGCTGGAAGGAAAAGAGACCGAGGTGGAGGAGAAGATCTCACAGCTGACTGTTGTAAAGAAGGAAGTCATGACTTTGAATAAAGAGGCAGAGAGACTCAGGGATGTGGCAGTCAAAGCAAAACAGTTGGAGAGGGACAACAAGGAGCTTCAGAAACAAGCCACCATCGACAAGAGAACTCTGGTGACATTAAGAGAGGTATACTTACTAATAATGACTACAATGCGACAATGCTACAACAACACAATTAATGAGATGAATTAACTTGAGTTTACTTACTTACTTTTGAATATTTTGTGTAGGATCTGGTGTCTGCAAAGTTAACCGTTCAGCAGCAGAGTGTGGAGCTGGAAAGACTCAATGAAGAACTGGAGAAGGTCGGGTTGAACAAGGAGAAGCTGCTGCAGCAGGAACACACACTGGAAGACAGGTAGCTGAGGCTGTTGAGTTGTGTAGTTTCATCGTCGCTAATCTTTTCTCCATGTATTTTAGCAAGTACCGGCTGCTGGAGTCCAGACTGGAGGAGACGGTCCAGAAGACAATGAAGGTTAAGGAGGAGAAAATATCCAGCCTGGAGAGGAAACTTGAGGAGAGCAAAGCAAACAACGATGCGCTGCTGGCTGAGTTAGCCACTGTAAGACTGTCTATCTATGGACACTTTTTACTATCCTAACGTTTGTCGTTCAGTCTGAAATGTGTTGCATCAAATGTTTTCTGCATTTTGCAAAGTGGTAAAAAATGTAAAAAATATTATTGAGATTGTATCTGGGTGTGCACATTATGGTTAACTCAATGAAATTGATGAGATACAAAAAAAAAAACTCTTTGTGATGTTTTTAACCACATGGAAGTGATCATGTCTTCAACTTTTCCTTAGAAATGCTTTGAAATTGTGAAATTTATAACTTTCATTACTAAAGTTAATGCATGTATGTTTTAGATGAACCGCAAAGTGGCAGAAGGCCGAGTCAATCTACAGAAGCATTTAGGCGACGATCGAGGACAGGTTTCGGCCACTGCTGAGCTGCTTCGCATTAAAGACCATCTCATTGACTTGGAGAAGAGTGTGAGTGTTTTCAGAGGTCTTGGTCTTGTCTCGAAATCGACTGCATCCAGACATGGTCTCGTCACGACCACACTTTAAGACAAAGTATAGATCATTTTCATCATATAGATTTTATCAAGTGGTCCTTCAGGTCCACGTTATATACTGCATTTAAAGCAACTACATCTACTTAATAAAGTTGAATCACTGTCTTGAATATTCATTCAGAGGTTTGTCCCCCTCAGAACTCGTCCCTGCAGACTGAGAGGAGTTTGTTGAAGGAACAATTGAAGCAGTTGGAAAACCAGAACGCTGCTCTCAACGGCCAGATAGTGTCACTGCAGTGCCACACCACGTCCCTGCAAGAACAGAACTCAGCGTTGCACACGCAGACAGCCAAACTGCAGGTACGGTCTTTAGACGTGTGACTGTCACTTTCTGGAGATTTAGTTTATCGATTATTATCAGTTGTTTTCATTCTAACTATCCATCAGGTTGAGAGCTCCACGCTGTCCTCAGAGAGCGCTTCTTTAATGGCCCAGAATGCCGTGCTGCAGGGACAAGTCACTGCCTTGGAAACAGAGGTGGAGTCGTGGCAGCGGCAGCGCGAAGAGGCGTGGCGTGGGCGTGAGAGCGTGCTCAGTGACCACGAGCGCCTGTTGAACGTTCACGAGCGGCAAGCACACGAGTATGAGCAGCTCATCACTCATCACACTGCACTGAAACGGAAGCAGAGGGCGCTGGAGACTGAGCATCGAACACTTCACAGCCAGTAGGTTTTCAAATGGAATCACTTTGCCTTCTTTGCACCCATGTGGTTGTGGGGTGTTTTTTTGCATTGGAAAGTGATTGGAAGGTTAAAAATGGAAGCATTTTTTCAATGACTCAGGTTCGATAACAGACATATTGTGAGACTTATTGCCTTTATACATCCTACTCATGTCAATGCGATCTGGACAACGTGTGGTTTTGAGTGTTGGTATCAAAACATTTCGGGTGTCTACACCTATGTGGTATGTTGCAGACAGCAAAAAAAGAAAAGTTATTACCATGTGTAGAAGTTATTGACTTAATGTGTGTTGCTTGTGTGCAGATATTGCTCTTTGATGCAGCAGAAAGTTAAATGGGAGGAAGGTCAGAAGGAGAACGAGGACCTTCAGCAGGAGCATCAGAAGAATCGTTTACTACAGCAGGAGAACCTTCAGCTGAAGTCAGAGGTGGACAGGTAAACTATTTTTAAAAACGATCCACACAAAAGATTCTGATGACCCACTGTTTTTGTTTTCCTCAGTCTTCATGGTTAAATACGTGCTTACTGAGCAGAATCCCAGATGAATTAAAAGTAAATCATGATTTTTATTGTGTGTGAAGGACGACATGCTGATCCTTCCCATGGGGTTAATATGCTGTTTGGTCATTTTCTTGGTCCCTAGATAAAGTCTCTTTGTCATCCATGTTGTAATGGGAAGTGAGTACTGAGGTCAATGTTTACTGTGGGGTTGAAGGGTACGCTAACAGAATGTTGGTCAGTCAACGTTGCACAGCGTGGTTTTAAAAGGTCAAGCATGTGTGACCGATTACTTGTATCCGTGAACTAAAAAGTAGCCTGTGCAACAGCAGTTTTGTTGTATCAGATATTAATAAGTTGGTGTAATAATTTCTGACAAGCAATTCATGTTTATCAGTGAGCTCCTAGTGTGCGCTGAAGTCTCTCAGCAAAGGTCAAGCAGTTCATTTTGAAATCCATGCTGTTCACAGTCCTGGATTATTCATGTGTCATCAGATTGAGGACATTGCAAACTCGACTAATTGTTTTCTTTCCTTGTCTTTTTCCAGGTTGACGCAAAGCCAGTCCCAGCAGGTGGAGCAGCAGGAGGGCTTCCAGCAGCGCATTAATGACCTCAAAAGCTCTTTAAGTGCAGCCCAGCTCGAAGTGAGTCGCTGGATGACTCGATACGATACCCTGACGGAGCAACACCAGGGTCTGGACTTGACCATGACCAAGCTAGACAACCACTGTGAGGTAAAGCATCGGATTTGTTTCGAATCTCTGTCCGTCATCCCCCTCCACTAAGGACTGGTAATGTGTGTTTATTCAGCTTTTAAGTCGACTCAAAGGAAACCTAGAGGAGGAAAACCACCACCTCCTAAGTCAGATCAACCTGCTGAGTCAGCAGAATCACACTTTACTGGAGAGAAGCATGGAGAGCAAAGAGCACTATCACCAAGAACAGAAACTCTACATGTAAATATGCTGTTTTACTCTCATCTCTTCACGACGAACCGCTAGCAATTGCAGTGAAACTAGAACTAACCTCTGTTTTTTGTCTTCAGTGACAAGCTGAATGCACTTCGTCGCCAGAAAGAGAAACTAGAGGAGAAGATAATGGATCAGTACAAGTTTTACGAACCCACTCCAAAGAAGTACGAACTTTTTTTGCTGACAATTATACTTATTACTATATAATATTACCACTATATAACAACTTACTGTTATACTTACTACTATATATTTTGCTTACAACTATATACCAACACGTTTACAAGTTTAGAATAGTGTGTTTTGTTTGGTTTTCTCCTCTTTATTACACTTATTTGCTCGTAGGTTTTCCTTTAAAATACTAAATGCCTCTCTAATGTGCGTCGTCTCTAGTCTAGTCTTCATGTCAGTTCAATATTTTGAGGCTGTGTTCATGAATTTCCATGTGTAATCAGGAGGAGTCAGTGGTCTGGTGCCAAAGCCTTAGCCAAACTCATCAAACCTCGAAAAGAGAGCAGCAGGGAGAGAGGGGGCGATGCAGACAAGGAGAAGGCTAAAGATAAAGAACGGACGAGGAGCGCCCCGGACATCCCTCTGCCATCGCCACCCCCACTCCTCCCCCCTGAGACTCCACCCCCAGTGCCAGTCAGAATGGGCAGCGACTCACAGCAGTCGAATGGCCACGCCCAGGGTCAACACAGCGTCCATAGCAGCAGCCCCAGCCTGGGACCCCGAAGTCCAGCTCTGACACCTGTCGGCAGAGGTAACCTCTTACCCACACAACATTATTCCCAGGCAAATGGAATTTATATTTTTGCCCTCTATAACCAATGTTTTGGTCATTTTGTTGCTGGCTCAATCCCATACCGTGATTTTTGTGCAGACGTGTAACTGAGCTAGAAGTTTTATTACGTCTGACGCTTCAAAGATGCGCTGAACCATTCATCCGCTAGGTGGTGCTGTAGACTTTTTTCCCCTGAATTCATGCTGCCTCTACAACACAGACATAGCAGCATGTATGGCGGTAATTTTTTGTTTCTGTCTGGGAAAAAAAGTGTATCTGCAAGCCTGTATATTTATTGAGTTATTTATTTTGTTTAGTTGTGTTAGGTTTTGTTATGTAAAATGAGTAGAGCTTAGAGGTCCATAACTCTTGAAGGCGCCCTGTGGTAACAACATTAATTCCCCCATACGGACAGCCTCCATCGCCGCTCCATATTCTCCTGGTCATTGTGTAATTTTTGCAGTTATGTTCCATTGTTCGTCTCTACCCACTACAAGAATAACATTTTCTTTTCATTTTCTCATCAAATCCTCTTTATTTGTCTCCACCTCTCTCCATTTCTCTCATCCCATCAGCCCCTCCTGCTCCAAAACGTTTTCGTTTTCTACGTAGTAAGAGTCAAGACAAGTTCCTTTACTCCTCATCTTCCTCCTCTTCTTCATCCTCCTCTCCTCCCGCCTCCAACACCCCCCGACAACCCCTTTCTCTGAGCAGACGACTGCGGTTCTGGTCTTCCACTGACCTCTCATTTGAGAGCACCACTGTCCAGCCAATCACAGCCGACGGTGTATTCTAACATCCTTCTCCTCTTTATTTACCACGTCATCCTCATCAGTCCCTCCCTTACATACACACTCAATCACACTCACACGCATACAAACTGAACCTGAACTTTGGACAGAAATTGCAAAACAGATGCAGATGGCTGTTCATCCAGCTGTGTGACTAGTAAGTATTATGTGGCGTAATATATGTGCACAAGTTGCCCGTTTCCCAGCACCGTAAGCTTCCCTGCATTCACCTGCACTGCGTTTAACAGTTGTTTGTTGTATCCATGTCTGTTTGTGTGGTGATATTTTGGCCAATTTAAAAGTGTGTTGTTTTCCTCCAGAAAAACGATCCCAAGTCGGAAACCTTTTAAAACATATTTAATCAAATCACTGAAATAAATGAACTTTCATCAGAGTATGTTGACAAAATGTTGATTTACCATCATGGTTTTGTCATTCCTTTGAATGGGCTTCGCTGCTATGTACCTGTATGTAGTCTCCTCTTCTACCGCCTATTTGCAAGAGCTCTGTAGCGCTACTGCCACCTGGTGTCCGGTTGTGCGCATTACATCAGGAATATTTCCACAGCTTAAAGCTATGGAAGAGTAAAGGAAGAATGAAGGGAATTTAATCTGATCTATGAAACACTTACTGTGGTTGTGTTGGCACTGATGTGAAATGTTTAGAAAAATAGCTTGTTACCCAAACAGGCATGGCTCCCAGGTCAGCCTGTTACTCTGTGGTTGCCATTTCAATCCCATTCCCAGATGCCTTTTCGGTCAACACCTGTGTTGCCTTGCAGCCTGCAGTGTGTGTGGGAATGAAAAGGCCTTTACAGGTGCCTCTAAGACTCCTAAATCACCTTAATGTTCAGTACCGTAATGTCCATAGATCCAAATGGCTTCGAAACAGCAGCATTCTGAATTATTCAGCTAGTGTTGTGTCAAATGGTCTTATATTGTCGCAGTGTTGACATTTATATTCTGAGGCAGCTGCTGTGTTGCATTGCACATTACAGTTTTGCACGTTGATTTGCACAACCCTCCTTCTGGTCGTCTGCTCTGCAGCTTAACACTGGATTTCACTCCTGAAATCTCCTCGTGCTGTTCTGCCCAGCTGCTTGTATTTCACTGTCGCTGGAAGATCCAGATAGATGGATGACGAACTTCTCTCTCTTGGCTGACAGGTTTCAAGGATAAGAACCACAGCATGTATCGCAGTAGTACTCCAGGGGGCAGCAGCGAGAGTGTGAACGGAGAGGATGCGAAAGGTATCTACAGGTCTCACTGCTGCTTTTAAGACTTGAAATAAGATTATAACACTTCTGCTGTGATCTCAGGACAAACTGCTCTGAGCTCCACCCCGAACCACCAGACGTCCTCAATGGGACTCAGCAGCATCTCTGGCTCGAGACAAGCACGGCGACCTAGAGGTGGGGGAGCGCTGAAATTGTCCTTCAATAAATAATGGCAGCACATCTTGAGACTGACGGCAAGCTTTCCTACAGGTTTTTTGTTTGACGAAGACGCTCATGACTCCGTCTTTGGTCACCATGGCAACAACGGCGCTCGTCCAGGATCAGCAGACTACAGTCGCAACACGTCGAGCTCCAACTCGCCTGTTAATTGCAAAGGTAACCTTGATTTATGGGTCTGCAGTCGCATGATCTGGACTGGAGTCACAACTGTCACCAGAAACACACACTTTCTCTGAATTTTATTTTATAATAAGACTAGTAGCCTTACGTGATTGTCAATAATTGCGACTGCATTTCAGGTTACTTAAAGAAGAGATTTGATGCAATATCTCTCACTGTTTCTTGTTGAATTTGTCATTGTTAAAGCTCCAGTTAAGTAAAGTGAAGTAGTAGAAAAATAATAATATAGCCTGCTAACAGTGATCTATGCAAATTTAGTTCATTTATATTTCTGGGAAGCTGATCAAAGGTTTGAAAAATGTCAAACAAGTTTTCATTTTTTTACAAGTATTAATGAATTCAGTAGTTGAAGCCTGCTTCACTTCAGCAGACTGTGCTTCACTTTTAATTTCTCTATTTCTTCGTAGATGCGTCCGACTGCCAGATTCGATCAGGAAGCCTCTCCAGCGATGATGTCATGGGTCTGACCCAGTCGCAGCTCAACCTCTCACGGAGCGCCACCCTTCCGTATGACCACGCGCCCCAGAGAGCCCAACCGCAGCGCGGCGGCATGGTCAAGAGTAAAACCAGGCCTTCCTCTCCTGGAAGTGAGATGGTGACGCTGGAGCAGTTTCTACAGGAGAGCAATCTGAAGTCGCCTCCGATGGTGAGCCTGACTTGAGCACAGAATGCGAAGCTCTTCGGAGAGTGTTCCTCCTGAATTAATGTGTCTATCATATGTGTTTTACTCTGAAGTCTTTTATTTTGTTTTAGCTGCTTGAAAACCTTCCCTTTTTTTCACGGATCAGTGAAGCAAAAAAAAGAATTCTGTTTCATTTATTTGCCACCCTAAAAAAATTACATAAAATTTTCTGAACTGTTCCATATAAGTACTTGATGCAGCGCTATCAAGGCTGTGACATCACTGAGGGACAAACCAAACTGATCTATCTCTACAGAGTGTAACTTAGATACTGGGATGAAGTCATCTTTTGAAGTTTACCATACCATACATGAATCATGATCATAATGAACTATTGGCATTTGTTGAAAACGCCTTTCTACTCCCTCAAACTCGTTTTGTGACTCACGTAGAGATAATCCAGACACATTCTTTTGAGTCTTAGTTGCAGTTTTATCGCCTGATATATCTAACTTCCTCAGCTTCTTCTTGAGGACGAGCCCTAAATTTTCTGAACGCCTGGTGCGTCAGCATTTTGTTCGATATGTGGTGTGCACACAACTCAGAAAGGTCTTTCTAAGCTTCTGAACAGTTTATTTCCCTGATGGTTTGATTCAAATGAGGTGTTGTGTTAACATACGGTGCACATGGATATTAATTGGTTAGTTCAGGGGTCGACGCTTTCTCCATTTCTGTTATTTTTTTCAGTAATTTTCTTCAGCTGATGAACCAAAGATTTTCTCCACCACTTGGTTTCTCTTTTTCTTGTGACATACTCATTATTTTGCACCTTTATTTTGGGTTCACTGACCCACTGATCTAGGTTAGTAAACTGGTTAGTAATTTCCCTTCATAGAGTTAACAGGTCTAAACCTCAGTAGGTGTCTAACCTAAGACTCTGTCTTCATTGTCAGGTGTCGACGGGAAGCAGAGAGGACTTAACAACTGACTACTTCTCGAGAGGTCCTGTCTCCCCAGCTCCTGCTGGCAGAAACCAAGGCACCCCGACCAGCTACGTCACGCCGACCGTTCAACCTTCGAATCAGAGACCGGGACAGAGCGTGAAGCCATCTCCTCGCCAGCCTGTCGGTCAGTCACCAGCGCCTGGGCGGCCGGTCACCCAGAGAGCCAACCAGTCACTGAGTCGGACCTTCAGCCTGGCTTCGGCTGATCTGCTCCGGTCAAACGGGCCGGACAGCTTCCGCGGACATGAAGGGTCGCCTAAACAGTCTGAGGTGGTGGTCCGGCGTCAGGGAGGGTTAGCTAATGGAAGAGAGAGGCCGCTCTCCGCTCGCCTGCCTGGCTCGACCAGTCAGCATGGAGACGGCAGCTACCTGAACTCTCCCATCCATCATTCCAGCTCTCTCAACCTGCAGGCGGAGCGACCGCCCGGCCGAGAGCCGAACCCCGCCCCGCAGAGCAGCGCCACCTCTCATCACAGAGGAGAGATTGCCATGGTAACACCGGTGAGGGCTGCGCCCTCCACTCGGATCGACAACGGCATGGAACACAGCGAGGCGCTACGAGAAGGCAGGTCAGGAGTTCAGTCCCACCTGAAGAGCGAGGGAGAGAGGAGTGGCTCGGTGGAGCGTCCGAAAAGCACACCAGCGTCGCCCGACCCGAACAATGACCCGCAGACGGTGTGGTACGAGTACGGCTGTGTGTGAGCTGCATCTGCGGAGAGCCTGAGGGTGTTGCTCCACACTGCAGTGCTCTGGTTCCTGGAGTCCAAGAACACTGACTACTTGATCAAAATGTCTATTTTGTGAGCTGGTCCTGGAGGATTGTGCTACCCGACTGCATCATACTGTCTTCTGTTTGCGAATCACTGAAGGAACACAACATTTGACATTTTCCTGACGCTTAAATGCTGCAGGAGCAAGTGACTGAAGTGGAAGAACTGGAGCTCAGTCCGTGACCCCTCGAAATGAATCCGGAAGTTTGAATGTATCACACCTCTCTCCATCCCTGACGACAAACACTGGAAATGACCACAGTAGGGTGGACGGAGAGGGCGTGTGGGGGTGGCAGCGGTGAAGAAGCGAGAAGATCGGGTCGACCTATATCGAGAAGTCAACAAAGCGAGATTGAAGGGCTCCTCCCTGTTAAATTACAGTCTCTTCCCCATCTTAGCTTTCTTTCCCAGCAAGCAACACTGTGACACTTTACTGGACCCAACTGCAGGTTCACTCGCGTTCGCGCGTGAATATTCTCCGACGCACGGTGTGTCTTACTAACTCTGGGGTTTCACAAGCAGGACGCGTGTAGACCGGTTGACGGCCTTGAGTGTGACTTTTTAATCCTTACTCACTCAAATATGAGGAGAAAAAAGGCATGAAGCTTCTTTCCAAAATCATGCAAAAATAAGACTGCACTCATCCATAAGGAAATGGTCACATCATACAGTGATTCAATACATATGTTAGGCTGCTTTCGAAATCTCAAATTCTATTTCAAGTGAGGAGAGCAACCGGAAAACTGTCGGCTTTCAGACCCCTCGCCCCCGTGTCCAAGTAACACCAGCGTGTTGCGCCCTCCACCCAAAAGAATTCATGAAACATTGGAGGGAAAACATGAAGGTGTAAATATGAACTTTTTTTATGCAATACATTAAATTATTGACCTGCACATGTTCGACTTTTATAAAGATTTGGGATACCTGCTCGAAAAAAACCTGATCTACCAAAGTGAAATGAAACTGTAAAATTCACTGGAAATTATCAACTTTTGTAGTTTTTACGGGTTTAATACTGTAGTGTGGCGTGTAGTGCGAGTGGAAGTGTGCTGCTGTTGTCATTGGCTTTGTCAATCTATCCCCAATTTCCTGTTTAAATTAACACAAGTGTCTGTTTCGGGGGGGGTTATCTCCTGCATCCACACACAGCTTCAGATGAAACAGCACATGTATTTTTAGAGCTTTTTCTAACTCTCTCTGGAGCTGCCGGTTGGTTTGGCAGGATGTGAAACTGCACATAGTAGATTCATGTTTAAATAACTGACATTATCTTCAGCGACTGAAACAACTTTATTCCTGTGGTTGATGCCATGTTTCGTAGGCTGCTAGACTCAGTAGAAACAGGAGGTAATTCTTTTAAAAAGCTTAAGAAATAAAAGGTTTTTAAATATCGCTTGTGCTGTTTTTCTTTTATTAAACAGTGATTTGTTGTTTTTATTTCAGTCAAAATTGCTCTGAACGTTCAATGGAATTTTTAAAAATGCTTCTTTTAAAACGATTTTATCTTTCAAATGTTCCGTCATGACTTGTTGACCATGATGTCACTGTCGTTGCTAGAGTTGATAGGCAGGAGATCCGAGTGATGAACAGAGGCACGCTCCGGAGAAGTTGGTAAGTAGTTAAACGTGTGTGTACATTCTGGGTGTGCGGCGAGACCAACAACCTTTGTATGTGTGGTCTAGTGTGCGTCAGAGGGTGAGGACTGGAGAGCAAGAGCAAGAGAGAGAGAGAGAGAGAGGGAGCCACCACCACTTTCTTCTTCACGCAGGAGCGCATCGGTAAGAAATATCACTTCTTATTTCTGTTGTGTGTGTGTGACTGAAGCTGGGGTTTGTGTAGATATGTTGCAGCCTCCTATTGTTTTTCCATCAATACTGAATCGATTCTTAAGTGCTGTTAATGGCCGTACAGCTGTTGAAGCCCCTCTGCTCATCATTTATTGACGTGAAGCCCTCAGAGATGCTGGCACGTCAAATATGATCTAGTTTATGAAGCAGCAGGAGAAGCTGCTGAGGCTGCTGTTTCAGTTCTCATGGCCATTCACAAGCTATTAAACCTCATTCACTGTCATGTTTAAGATTTCGTTGTCATGGCAGCAGCGCTTGCATGAAATAGTTGAGCCAAAAAAAAAGCATATAGTTTGGACTATAAAGATGCATTTGTGATGGAGACTAGCGGGCTGCCCTCATGCAGTCCAAGGTTTATATAGAGTTAAATACCTTTTGGCGCATTCATTCATGACTCTGGCTGAAATTCCATCTGCCTGCGCACATCGTCGATGGTAGGGATGTCTCCATCACATCCTCCACAAGGACCTGTTTCCATTTGCCAACAGTCTGGGGAAGTGTGTGGAAAGGGTGTCGTTTTTTTTCCACTGTTTTAGATACACAAAGGTGCATCTGTTTTGAGGGAGGCTTTGCGCTGCTTCATTCATTTTGGAGTTGAACTTGAAGTTACCAGAGAGATGCATCATCTCCTTGGATGAACATTTGAATTATCATCTCAGTTTGACTCACACATTCGCAACACATTCTCCAGTTCCACCCCCTCGTTTTGATATTCTTGTCACTGTGTTGGACTGTGACAAGAATATCTTGATACGAGATACGTCATTGTACTTTCCCTCATTCATTCTTAATAGGAAGTGAGTAAAAAATTATATGTTCAGGGACGTTGCATGAGGTCGCTACCCTGTAAAGATGAGGCAGTTGCTTCCTGTTCAGAAAAAAAAAAACCTCATAGTGGAACAATGTTTGTTGTTTTTGGTAGAAGTGGTGAGATCAGAGGGAAGATGGTGCTACTGGCTGGTAGCTCTGGAGTCTATTTGATGTGTGGGTCCTGAATAAGTAGCGCTGCAGAAGTGTTAGTGGCTTGCAGCAGAAGGAATATGTGCCTGACCTGTTAAACACCTGAATGGCAGCCAAGTCTGACTACATTCAGTCGTGCGCGACTGCTGCTTTACATGAAAGCAACCCACTGGTTCTAAGATGAGGTGTTGGCCAGAAGCCACTGGTTCCGTCTTTGGTGATGCAACGTTGTGACTGGAAATGAGAAAAGCAAGTGATGTCACGAATGGATCGATGAGGATTTCAGCCTGTCACATACTGTATATAATGAATTTTCCTCTTCTAAATGGCTCATTTGGAAGCTTGTCTTTTCAAATGGCAACTGTGGCGGCGAGAATTACCTGAACGCCTCAAACTGTTCTGGGTTCTGCTAGTTTGAGGCTGTTTGCTTCTGAAACTGCCTTTGTTTTATCAGTGTTGTTCGCTATCCAGTTGGACTAGTTTTGGGTCACAATGATGTTTGAGATATTCTCACTTCTTTGCTGGTTTGATCACTGTTTTTAAATATTCATTCACTATAGCTGAGAACGCAGAAATGGTAAGGTGAAAATAAGCATTCGTCCAAGAGAAAAGGTGACAGTCTTACTGCCAAAGGTGTGTCAGCCAATGCAGGGGACACTAGTCTGTCATGCTGAACATAAGTTAAGACTGGTAGCAAGTGTTTTATTAATATTAGCTTTCCGATATCTATATGAAATTCCCTGAACGGAGGAGGAAAGCAACCAGTTGGTGCCGACTTTACCGATGCTCATGACCCAATTCAGTTCCTGTGTCCGACCGACTTCAGGATCTCAACAGTAGGGACTCAATCTCAACACTTCCGTCTGGTTTTTGAGTTCCGTGGAGGACAGATGTGCTCCACAACTGATGTCAGACTAGTGCCGCATCCTTTCCAGAGGCCCTCTGAAGGCATCGTGTTTAAAATTCACCATCCAAAAGCTGCAGTGGTGGTTGCCAATACTCACTTCAGCGGATCATTGACCATCTCACCTGCTGCCTTTTGATATGGATGAAACCAGACCAGCAGATCCTAAATAAGGAATGAGCTTGGCTGGAGTGTTCTTAATGAGCGGGGGAACGGCTGACCTGTGGCTGAATCGCTGGCACGGTGTCAAGCACTCGGCTGGTTTTCAGCGGTAAAAAGCTTAGTCGACAATTTATAGTGTTCTCTCAGAACAGAAAAGAATTGTGTTTATCTTGTTTGGCTCGTGGAAATACAGTTCTATGCTCTAAGAAGCCAAACACAAAGAGAAAAGATGGTGCGTGTATCATTTCAATTCTAAAAAGGCGTGTCGCTGCCGTGTTTCATGTCCGAGTGAAAGTGATTTGGGATCAAGTGTAGCATCATCGGAGTGGAATTCAAGCCTGTGATGATGCTTCAGGAGGAAGAAAGACTCACCCTGAGAGAGAAAATAATGGCCAGATGTAACAATCATTCCTCTCTCTACGCTTCATCCTTTCCTAACATCAAACGCACTCTGGAATCCCTGTGGTTCATGACTTTAGATTTAACAAATCATATTTAACAGCCTGTCCAAACATCAGAGCGGACGAGAAGCGAGCGCATCACAGAGCTGACGCATCTGTACGTGAGGTCACGAGTGCTGCACGACTCCCCCGCTCCTGCTCTCCCATAACTCACCTGTTGGCGAGCAAAGTGCTCGGCCCGCTCGCTAATCGATGGAGTCTGAGGTTCATTTACAGTCTGATAGATTTCCCAAAGGAAACACCCAGAGCTGTCGACGAATGAATCCATCATTCTCAAAGATTCTCCGGGGGATTGGAGGCTCTTGAAGGCACCTGACTCTTCAGTGCTGCCGCTGGGTGTTTAAAAAAGGAGTCGCGGCTACACTGGAGCTTAAATACTGCAGTGGATTTATGTTATTCACGAAGCGCCTTGACAGTCAAAGTCAGATCCAAAACACTCTTGTGTTGTAGCTTTGAGGAAATGGTTTTTAAAGCCAGTTCATGTTCACAGTTCAGTTCAAGTTCACAGGATTGTTCTTCTACTCACAAGAACATGGAAAAGTTTGATGCCTTTATGAATCTTTCTTTCTGAAAATTTGGAGTGAATGTTCTAAACTCTGAAATATAACTGTATATCGCTGCAAACTGGTTGCTGGTGGTGTCAGGGGGGAAAAAATCTATAGTGAGAAAACCACTTTTGAAGGCATCATGGATGCAATAACAGCCCACGTCTTAGAGAAGATGTGCTCTAAGATTCCTCTACAAAAGGAACCCTACGCGCAGGCTTGTTAGCGCTGATGTCAGCGCCGTTGCTACGGTAACCTCCCCTCCAGGTGACAGCAGTAATTGAATTCCCACTTCCTCCAGGGAAAGTGGTGAAGGTGTTGATGACAGGGTTGTTTGTAAACAAAATACAGTGGTCAGTACTGAGCCCTGAAGATAGTTTTAAGCCCCCAAACCGGGAGCTACAAGTCATGCATGTGGAGAGGTTTGGGGCGGCAAGTTGTGTTGGCTTTGTACTAGGTGATAAAATGTGTTCTGTCATGATCTGCTTTTATTTTGTTGATACATTTCCTGTTCCCTCCTCTGTACCGCTGAGCTTGATCTGCTACTGGCACACACCCAGGACTGATTCTGCAGTCAACACCTGCTTATATGCTCTAAATGCTGTGAGCCGGATCTGACTGTCAGGGACCCAAGTGCAAGTGGTAACCAGTAGCAAAGAGACTCAACAGTGAGAATACAAATTATAATTAGTTAGTTCATGAAATAACACAGGATGGAAGGAAGAAGTGTGGGCGTCACTGAACATGAACAGAACCGAGCAATAAATCTGGAAACAGAAGAAACAAGAATCACAACACAGCGTCAGGCAGGGAGGGAGGAATATAGAACAAACTAAATAAGCTTATGGTGGAAAATACAGCAAAAGAGAAAACAGCACTGAACAGGACTGACTGGTAAATTCGATCATAAAATCTCAAGGACCAAAGAAGCAAAAACCGACCGGAAAGAACCTAAAAAAGAGCCAAGTTAAAGCAATAGAACAGCAGAGCACATAAGCAGGTGTTGTTGATCGCAAAACCCAGGTGTATGCCATTAGTCGATCAAGCTCAGGTGGGCATGGAAGGGAGAACACAAAATAAGAGTTGTATTTTTAAGTCGGGGCCCCACTTTTCTCATGGCAGCGGTCAACATGTCTGACTGCAGTGAGCGGTGTTTCTGGCTTTACATGAGTTGCAGTGATGGCAATGTTTAAGGTCTTGATCCAGTCCAGTTTTGTTTACGTTTAATGTACTGTAGAGGAGACCGGCACGGTGGGACACCAAAAATGTGAGAGAACTACTCTGGGTGCGATCAAAATCAAAACCACACATCCTTTTTTCAGTCTCCTTATATTGTACTTCACTGCAAAGTGCTGTGTTTGAGATTTGTTGACGTCCAGCTCACGATGTCTCAGGCCAATTCCTGGTGCAGTGTGCTTCCCTAGGGGTCCAAATACAGACACATTAAGCCACCTATTGGTCTGGCACCGGTATATGGATGGGTTCAAGCTTCGGGTGTAATGCAGGAAACCGTCGTCCTGACTGTAGCTACTAAAATGTTGGCGAGGAAAGGAGGGATTTTGGGTCGACTGAAGGGATTATTCCCGCGATTTAGAGCGTTGTGTTGTGTTCCACAAGCGACATGAGAAAAGAATAATGGAGGACAGAATTGGGCTGCTCTTTGTAATATTAAGTGCTGCGGTGGAAGTTTTCTTGTCCTTGGAGAACTTTATTAAGAGAGGCAATTCACCGTCCACACACATATTGCCAAGAAGATAAACTGGGGCAGCCAGGCTGTTAAATAAATGGAAGGGGAAGGTAAACACAGGGGGAGTCTGTTGTTAAATCATGGAAACAGAATCAGCGAATGGCTCTTTTTTCAATTGTTATCCATCATTTTCAGAAATTGTTGCCAAGTCGCTGGAGATAGTGGGGAACATCACAGTGACTCAGTGTTTTTGTGGCGCCAGTGAGACGCGACCCTTCGCAGGTTCTCTTGATGTGTCGCTCCTATGGTTGTTTGTTGCAAGTTTAAGTAAATCAGCGCCATCTTTTGGTAGATATCTTGTTGAAAAGTCGACTGCCGTTTAATAGTTGGGAGAGTTAATGATCCTCTCAAAGGGTCGGCGGAGATTTAATGTGTTACTGAGTCAGTTTAGTGTGGAGCTACGTGGATGCTGGAGAAAGAAGTGACGAAAAGTGAGAAAAGCCGAGGCGGAAGCTGTGATTTAAGGAGAGAACTCTTATCTTTTGCAGCAGGAATCTGATTTATTGTGTTGCTGCAGAAATGTCGGGAGTAAAGCTCATAACACACATGGCCACGATGACATAGAAAACTGAAATAAAAGCTCACACAGACGGTGTGGAAACTTCTGACATTTGCAAGCATCACCTTTGTTCATCTGCTGCGATTGGTGTGTTAAACAGCAGCCAAGGAAAGTTCTCAGAGACAGGAAGTCAGTTGGCGTGTTGCAATGTGAGTGTTGTGTGATCGAGAGCAGAAGAGCGGAAACCTCCGTCAGATTTGTACGTTGGTGGTGATCGGAATCGGTGTGAAGTCGTGTGTTCCCTTCATCGAAAAATTTGAGACACTTGTGATCTCATTTGAAAGATCACGTGCTGACAACATGTTCATGACTTTTTGAAAACTTCTTTTTGAAACTAAGAAGTTCCTAGCAGAGCGTCGTCCTCCTCTCTGTTTTCAGATACCCAGCTCCTTGACAGTAAAGTATCTAGTAGAGCCGATTTGAGAAGTGAAAAGTTCGGAGATGTTGAAGGTTGGAATGCCACAGGTTTCACTGGCGTCCAGAAAGTCCAGTGCCAGCTATTGCAGCCAATTTCTTCACCGATTTTAAGTCAAAATATCCTCCAGTTCCCAGAGTCAGCGACTGCCACTGCGCCTCTCTTCCGAGTCGTCCAATGAGGACGGGAGCGCTTGTTTTTTCTTGGTCAGCTGGAGGTTAGCGGTCAAACCACATGGTTTATTTCTGGTCAGACGGGCCTTCATTATGTACCCAGATCTGAAGTTCACCTGCCGTGTCGCCACAGACACGTTCATTTGCGTGACACATCATCACCCAGACCGACGGTCTTTATTCCACAATAGAACAACCGAGTCTCAAACTTCCGAGTGCGGATGGCCGCTAAACACCGGCTCCATTCGACGCTGGGGGAATGCGAATCCGTCCAGCGGTTACATGAGGCTGTTTCTGGATGTGACCGAAGTGGCGCTGTATTTCTTTAGGCAAGCGAGCGACCAGTGCTAAGGTGTGTTATTATGAGCCATTTCAGGCTCCTGCCACAAACACAATGGTTGCATCAGAGCCTGCGAGGACAAAGTAAAGCATGTTTTCTAAACTAGCAGAACAATCGTCGCTGGCGCTTTAAAAACTTCCTGTAACACGAAGGGAGGATCTATTACCTCACA
This sequence comes from Synchiropus splendidus, assembly GCF_027744825.2. NCBI lineage: Eukaryota > Metazoa > Chordata > Actinopteri > Syngnathiformes > Callionymidae > Synchiropus > Synchiropus splendidus. Next base: position 9,418,710 of record NC_071349.1, on the reverse strand, counting down.
GTCCTGACCGATGTGCTGCTGCTGCTTCTGAGCCCTGCGTAACAAATGGTTAAATTATTAAGCAGCCTGTAGCCTGAAGGCACCATCAGGCTCCGGTTGCACCTCAGTAGTGGTGGATGACTGGTCTGACCAGGCTTTATTTCCCTGCTGAAATGTGCCGGATGGAGATGTCGCGGCGCCTTTGGGTTGGTGCTGTCAAGGGCCGCGCTATTAATTGCTGGATGGTTTTTCTGAGAGGAGAAAAACCACATTCATTCATTTAGTGGTGGCAGAGTCATCAGACTTCAATGCAATTTTGAGGCAGGAAACTGTGTCTTTATTGAGTCAGAGTCAAATGTTATGACGCGTAATTGCACACAGAGGGCTGCGGTGAGTGTGGCGAGTTGATCCGGACGGAACCTCACCAGCTTCTGCTCAGAGGCCACTTTTGATTCGCTGAATTTTGCCAAAATGATTTTACACTTTTAGATGTTGGTGTCGCCAAGTGAAAGTCAGAGGGACGGAACTTAAATTGCGGGTTGTCACTGTCACTGTGATCATTCAGAAACACTATTTAGTAGGGCTGTGTTTTGACAGGTATCTTGTGATACGATATGTATCCCGATACAGGAGTGGAGATCCGATACATGCATGGCGATACACCACATATCCCGATACGACACATAAACCGATACATGTGTGGTGATACGACACATAACTCGATAGATGCGTGGCGATACGACACATAACCCGATACATGTACAACAATACAATACATATCCCGATACATGCGTGTCGATACGACACATAACTTGATAGATGCGTGGCGATACGACACATAACTTGATAGATGCGTGGCGATGCAACACATAACCCAATACATGTACAACAATACAATACATATCCCGATAAATGTGTGGCGATGCGATACAGTGCGATTTGATGCAATAGCAAGTTAAGCAAAATGTTGTAATATTTGTTTACAATAGCCATTATTTTAAGGGAAAAAAATTGATGGTGTAGTGCAGTATTGTGTGCATGGAAACAAGCCGACTGTTACGAACTCAGTCCAGTGAGACTTTCAGTTAAATGTCTGTCCAAACACATTATAGATGCAGCAACTTATCCAAGTGTTCATGCAATAAATATTGACATCGCCTATATAAAATGTTGATACAATATCTTGTAATAAAGTATTGCGATATTCGGTGGTTCACCGCATTTTTTTAACTCACAGGTTTGTCAGAATGTGCGGGAAGAAAACACTTATACTTACTTGTCGGTAGATCCACAGAAATGTACGCTCCAATCTCATTGGTTGTCGCTTCAGTGTGATCTGAATTGCGGCATTGCATTTGTTTTTTTGCACCTCCAGTACTACTGTGCTCGCGATGCTGTTTCAAGTGTGATACCAAGTCTGACAACAAAACTAAGTTACTTACAGTAAGCACCAACCTCTGTCCGTTGGAGCATCCTAATGGTCTCCCTTCTGGTTGACAGCATAACTTGGCGCCCACTTCTTAACACAGAGTGCTGTGTATGTGCATGTTTGAGTCAGTCTGATCCTTTAAACCAGATGTGGGCAAAGTGTGGCTCGGGGGCCCTCATGCGGCCCTTAGCCTGTTTTCATGAGCCCCTCATGAAGTGAGAGAAAAATAAGCAATTAAAGATGTTGAAAAAATACCTTGTAAAATATTACCCTCAAATCTAACATCTACTAGTTGATGTTACCAAAATATATTCACACACATTCAAGTCTATTTGTCTTCCGTCTTATGGCCCCTCACAACAGTGGGGCTCTAACAGAACTTGAGTTGCCCACCCTTGCTTTAAAATGTCTGCGAATTTTGGGGGGGTTTTCAGCCCCATGAAGGTCCTGTTACTGGCCATGAGACATGAGAAGTCAAGGTCACTCGCACCTGTCCTCTCCATTCCCTCCTCCTTCACCACTTCACCTGGCCTCCCCAGCTCTGACACTTGACCCCAGGGACTCATCTAGAACCGACTCCTCTGTGATGTTCTCCCGTGGTGTGTTCCAGGAATTTACGAGGTGAGATGCTGCAGCTGAGCCTCCGTCTGAAGGTCGAGTGGGAGTTGTGAGCGTGCGTGTGAGAGAGATGTGCAAGCATCCATCATGACGGAGGAGGACGTGATCAACTGCACCATCAGCCACGAGATACACCAGTACCTCTTCTCCTCCGTGTACATCCTGGTGCTTCTGGTGAGTTTTTGCAGCCTATAAACATGTCAGAAATGTCAGGAGGAAAGTGATCCCAAATTTACTGCTAATTTTTAAATGGCGAACTGGACCCGACGGCGCTGGTGCGGCAGCCAGCCGCTCCATTCACTCTCATCGGTGAAATGGCAGCCTTTGTGTTTCCCTTCATCACAGAGACCAGTTTTGACAGGTGAAATCAAAAACTCTGATTTATGGCTCTTGCGATTCTTACTGGCTCTTCAGAGAAGCATCGACCTTCAGCTTCACTGTCAATTTAGTTTGTTCGTCTCCCTGTTTAGTCCAAGATTTCGGTCTTATTTTGAGTCAAAATGTCCATCAGCAGCAGCTTGTAGAGCGTGAAAGTGCTGACCAGCTGGTCACAGTGGGGTTTGTTAAAAACGTCTCCAGCTGTGAGAATAATAGTGATCCAGCAACGAAAGAGGAAGTGAGAGTCCGCTCTGACTGGTCTGTTCTCGGTTTCAGGTGGGCGTCCCGTCCAACCTGTACTCTCTGTACCACGCAGCCCTGCAGCTGAAGCAGAGGAACGAGCTCGGCGTCTACCTGCTCAACCTCACAGTGTCGGACCTGCTGTACCTGGCCTCCCTGCCTCTGTGGCTGCAGTACATTTTCCAGGTGAAAACTGGGGTTTTAAGCCTGAGCTTTCCAGGCCGGCAGAGGTGTCTCTGAAAACTCCATGTCTAGCCCCAGTCTCGGCTCATCTTCTGCAACCCTCCCCCACCAGTCTCCCTCAGCTGCTTGGCTTTAGACGCTCACCAGTCGTCCTTCACTTCACATTCTCGTTCGACTTCAAATCAAAATATTGGAGTTCTTCGCAGCTCATTTTGGGGTCCTACTTCTTAAAGAACTTCAAACTTAATCCACAAAAGAGATGAAATATAGATGTTTTTTTCCCCTTTTTGTGACAACAAAGAAACTTCAAGACGACACTCTAGGAGATTGAAGTTTCTCCCACCTCAAAGACTATAAATAAAAGTGCCTGATTTAGGTCAAAGTAGCTGAGTAAAAGTTCATGCTTTCCAGGGAAAGTAGGAAAACTACTCTCAGAACAGTCCAAGTACTTCCGAAAATTTGAGCGAGTTTGACTCCAGATGTCGCCTGGGTTGCAGGACGACGACTGGCAGCACAAAGAATGGCTGTGTCAGCTGTGTGGCTTTCTGCTCTACGAGAACATCTACATCAGCATCGGCTTCCTCTGCTGCATCAGTCTGGACCGCTACCTGGCGGTGGTCCACCCTCTGAGGTGAGAAGACTGTGGCCGTGAGGTGCGAGCCATCTGGCTGACAGAACTCTGCCCTCAGGTACACGTCTCTGCGCACCATGAACACCGCCTGGCTGGTGAGCGCCGTGGTGTGGCTGAAGGAGATCGCCGTCGGCGTGGTCTTCTTCCGCCATAAAGAGCTGAGCCGAGACCACAAGAACCAGTCTGTGTGCTTCGAGCACTACCCCATGCAGCCGTGGGAGTTCCCCATCAACTACTACCGCTTCACCGTGGGCTTCATGTTCCCGCTGGCCATTCAGCTGGTAAGGAGCACGGCGAGAAACGTTGGCTTCCACTGAGCCCTTTGTCCTGGTAGATCAGCTACCTGTGCGTGCTTCGTGCCGTGGGCCGCAGCGCCGGGACCCAGCCGGACCAGAAGATCCGGATCAGGCAGCTGGTCAGCAGCACCATCCTCATCTTCCTCGTCTGCTTCTCACCATACCACGTCTTCCTGCTGGTGCGGACCGTCCTGGAGCGGGACTGCAACTTCATCACAGGTGCGGCTTCAAGTCTGAGATCAGACAAACGCGCGGTCCGTCCCGCACCTGCAGAAGTTCGGACCACGTCACGTGGAGACGCGGGGAGTCGCTTCAGCGCCCTCTCTCTGAGGAAAAGTTTGTTCTAGATATTCACTAGTGAATTGAACAAAAAACAAGCATCATATATCGTCCGCAAACATCATGGTCCATGGAGACTCGGCCCTCGCTTCATCTGAAGTCTGTCCATCCCTGAGCCCTGATGCAGCTCCTCTCTCTCTCTCTCTCCCTCTCCTCCTTTCCCTGCATGACATCAGCAAACTCTCCACCGCCTTCATCCTCCTTACAACTCTCCTCCCACGTCTTTTATTCTTGTCTTCAACCGTCACTAACTCAATTCCCGTCTGCTGATGGTATTAAAAGTAGCCTAGGAATCGACTGATTCAGTTTGGGGCGCCAACTTCTGGATTGAAAGTTTGGCTGGCTTTTTCATGTTACACTGAACAGTCTGGGCTCTCAGTCTGCTCCAACTACAGCAGCGCAGTATCCCAGCATCTCACTCTCACACACAGAGATCTACCACTACAGTCGTACCTATGACCCTCGTTTTGGCTATTTTGAATGGCATTTGACTTGCGTCCAATCCCACTTACGACCGGTTGGTCGGAACCGATCCCGGTGGCAAGTCGGAGGTTACTTGTACTAGGAACCATGTGCCAGGGGAGACCCACCCGGGATCACTCCACCTTGGTGTCGTCTGTCACCAGCTTTTGTATGAAGTCCTCTCCCAAGACTCTGCTTCTTGTCTCCCAGGAATCTTCAACTACTACCACCTGTCCCTGCTGCTGACCACTCTGAACTGCGTGGCCGACCCCGCCCTCTACTGCTTCGTCAGCGAAAGCGCCCGCCGTGGACTCGGCAAGGCCGTTTTCCGACCCCTGAGAAGGCTTCTGTGCTGCTGCTCCCGCAGCGGCAGCGCCAGCCCCGGCAACCTGGCCACGGACTCTCATGAGGTGGCCACTGAGGAGAACGGGCACCCGACCGTCACCCTGCTCACACACAGCAGCAACGCCGACCCAAAGAAGAGCGCCGTCGCCGCCAACACTTTGCTAGTCACACATGACGGCCAGAGGACTATCATCCCGCTGACTGTGACTTCTGGGGGACAGCATGAACCATGATACTGAACGAAAAACGACTGAAGGTCAAGCGGCAACTTGTTGCTCGAGAGAGTCCAGAAAGAACTGGCTTTGATAACAGGCGAGTCTGACCCAGGTAAGGAAGAGGTTTGTCTTGTGTGGGACACCATTGATGCAGCCGAAGAATTCAACAGAGCAGTTTGAAAGTCTTTCAATATGGCTGAAAGCAACGGGCAAAATTGGGTCATGTGGAGTTCAGCCAAGCCACAACACAGATAAAGTTCTTCACACTGGAGCTCTGTGGAGGTCGAGGTACAGAGCTGACCTCAGAGCAGATGGACTTGATTAATCTATAAAAGTGACAAGACGAAATAATAAAACGAACAAAGAAATGAATATTCCGTCCTGAAAATAAAGTATATTTAAAAACCTAAGAGTCTTCCATCATTCACGTTGCAGCACGGAACCAGACAGCGATGGACGGCCACTTTGTGACAGGTTAAAGCAGATTTTCATTTCTCTCACGACAGCAGGTCTGTCAAGTGTTTCCGCTGGAGGTTTGGTGTGCGACTGGAAGCTCTGTCAGCTGCTCCACCAGAAGCTTCCTCTTATTAGTCAGGTGAATTGGAAACAGGACGAAACAGTGTTTGTTTTTTCACACAGAATTCCTCTCTAATGCGTATCAAGTTGTCTTAGCGTGTGTGTTAATGTTGGCCGCTCCTTCCACCCGGAAATTGCTCTAATCTGGTTCACGCTGGGGTCAAGGTTGCCGGTTCAAACTCCGGGGGGAATATGTTTAATCTGTCTTCCTCTTGGTGGTGAAAACACAGAATTCCTCACGGCGCTCAGGAAGTGGTGTCACTCGCTGGAGGTCGGTGGTTCAATTCCAGGCAGGGTGAGTGCAGCATGAGCTTCTGGCTGCAGGACGGTCGCCATAAGTCGAATTATTGAAACGTTATTGACATTTAAATGACTCATTCATCCAAAGAGAAAAATATTATTTGATAGTGCTGCATCACCGCTCAACAAGTGCGAGCTAAAACTGGGACAGGCGTGTTAATAAAGAATATTAGTTTAAATATGACAAACATTTCATTCGTGAGGTCAATTTTTCAGCTACATAAATTGTGGAAAATTGAACAAAGGCAAAAAAAAACCAGCATTACAATCATCTATTTATTCATTGTGAATATAACAATGAGATTTGATCAGAAACAGGTGCAGATAAACAAAAAGTGGTATCAAAGAACTTTCACACGTTCATCACAGTCACATCCTTCCTGCCGCCAACGGCAAGAGGGAATTCATAAATCTATCATCAATATTACAATCATATAAAAGCTCTACACAGTGATCTTTACGTCAGGTCTACTCATAATACTGGACTGTCTCCAGCGACACACAAGGACTTCAGTGGAAGTTGATCGGCTGATCTAGGGTCAAGGTCAGAGGCTGTCGGGGCGGGGCAAAATGGCAACGTGGAGGCTCTTTTGGATGTGAAAACTCACATTCCATTGGCATTCTAACTGAAGTAACGCGTCAAAACGCTTTAAAATTTGGCCTGTTTTTCCACCAGCGATTTAGTGGGACAAAAAAAAAACTTAATTTGAAACTGACTCACTTGAATTCTGGCCACAAGTCTGCAACACTGAGTCCTCGCTAACCAGGTGCTACCAACTCAAGTCAGTAGCGTTTGAAGCTGTAAGCAACTGGATTTTCTTCATTCACATGGGGCTCAATGTTTCATTTGTAACACAGAAGCCCAAAAAAAAAAAAAAAAAATTAAAAATGGAGTTTAAAAACAGCCTTCAGAATATCTGCTTAGTTTCTAAGATAAATGTTCAATGCTTCTCTGCATCATCATCTTGTTCTGATGGTTCATGAGGAGGACTGGTTGGTCCCAACAGAGAAGAAACTCCAGTGATAAATTGTGTTTGTGCAAAGGTGCAAAACAACTGCACCGTTTTTTTTGCTGCCGTTGCTTCAGTCAACGGGGCAAAAGCTTTTGTTGAGACACGCAGGTCAAGAGTTTTGGGACAGAAAACTCTATTTAGGGCAGACGAGTGGTCTCTCTCTCTCCTAAAGTTAGTGCTTCACTCTGGCGCTCAGCCCGGCTCCTCAGGTCACCTGTCCGTGTCGCAACAGTTTCTAGTGTCACAAACCCAAACATGAAGAGGTCCGCAGTAGTTTGTTAGTACCAGTGTGTATTTACAGTCGTGTTGAGGACAGGAAGGGCTGATCCAAGAGCGGCGCGCTCGATGAGTGGTCAAGTGCGAAAGGGACCAAACGTGGAGTAATACTGAGAGAATGAAGGTCGAATGCGTGTCTTGTATTTAGTGATTCATGAAGACCGACTGGATTTGAACCTTCAACGGCAAGTCGATCCGCCTCTTAAAAAAACGCACAGGCGCCACTGTAATAACTTAAGTCGCTTGAAATGCTCACAGGAGAAAGGCGGAACACAGGAACACGGCTCTCCGTCGTCAGTCCGAGTTTTGCTCTCAACACATGAAGAGAGGGAGGAAATCTGAGTGTTATGCTAGCATGTGGTGTCATGTGAACACAGCGGGGGGTGTCGCCCCTCCACAGCAGCTGGCTGCGTTACCTTGCAGAGGCATGAGTCCATGCTGCCCGGCCTCAGCGCAGCCAGGAGCTGGGCACCCACTGAGGCTCCGTGTCCAGTTTGTTGATGAGCCGCAGCAGCTCGGTGAAGGCCTTGTCCTGGTCGGTGTTGACGATGATGGCGTCGAACAGGTGACCGCAGGCCTGCTCCATCTCCCGGGCCTTCTCGATGATGTCCCGCAGCTCCTCGGGCTGCGGACGCACAACAAAGCCGTCAGCTGGGCCACTCGCTCGCGCGGGCCGAGCGCCTCTACTCCCACCTTGGGGTTCTTGCTGTCCTTGGCCAGCATGGCCCTCAGCCGCTCCTGGGAGGGCGGAGCTATGAAGATGATGTAGGGTTTCAGGTCCAGGCTGCGCAGCACCTTCAGGGCCTGAACCGGAGACAAGAGTTGGCACCGACGTCCGAGCCTGACGTGTTGGGAGCCGAGCACTGACCTGAGTGTGCAGACACAGCACGCAGATCTTCCCGGTGTTGATGACCTGTCTGATGGAGTCGGTGCTGGTCCCGTACAGGTTCTTCTCAAACTCTCCAGACTCGATCAGCTTTCCTGGAAACAAAGTGACGGAGACTCACGGGGTCTGCCTTCCAAAACAGAGCTCCTTGTCTGAGAGAGCTGGAGTCTCACCTGAAGCCAGCTCCGCCTCGAAGGTCTGACGGGACACAAAGTGATAGTCCCGGCCACTCAGCTCGCCCTCCCGCCGACTCCGAGTCGTGTCTACAATGACAGGTCACAGACGTCAGGAGGCTTGGAGTCGGCGGACTCGACTCTCAGCGTGCGTCCTCACGGGGTACGGCACCGGCGAAGCGGTCCGACTGGTTGTTGATGAGCCTCTGCCTCAGCTCCGACTGGCCGCAGCTGGGAGGACCGATCAGGACGATGGGCCGTTTCCTATTGGCCGGTTGGTGGTACAGAGCCATCTCTTCGTAGGTGAGGATCTCCTCATTGTCCATGTCTGTGGCAACACAACAGGGAGCTCAGAGGAACCAACAACGTCTGTATTTTGTGCCAACAAAACACTGTCAATACATCAATAATCTCAAATAATCGCACTGCAGTCGAGTTAATATCTGTTCCGAACTTAAAGGCAGAGTTTATCAACAGCAGAGTGGCCATACCATCGTTCCGGTGTGAGTTGTGCAGCATCTTCTTCCTTTTCCTCTTGTTCTTCTTGGCACACCAGAGCTTCCCTGCAGACACTGAGCTTTTAGTTTTTCCTCCTTAAATATTGTGTTCTAAATCCCAGCGGGAAGAACTGACCGGACTTCTCCGGCTCCTTGTCTTCTTCGATGGTCTGTTTCATGGCTTCTCTCTGCTGCTGAAAACTCTTCCCTGGAGGAGATTGACAAGTCAAGACCATCGATCAGAGGTTGGCCCAGAGCAGCAGAGAGCAGCCGACGGTGGTACCTGGCACCAGCCCAGCCAGAGGCTGGTTGTCCTCGTCTCCGTCCCGGTAAGCTTGCCACCAGTTGGGGTCCGACTGGCTGATGATGTGGAGGATGTCTCCCTTCTGGAAGGACAAACCCAGCTCTCTGCAGGGGACGTAGGGGTCGTCCGAGGGGTCGTAGTCGAAGTGGGCCTTCACGTGGACCTGAAGAGGGAAAACCACAGCAACTTTTCCAACTTAAGTTTTCAAAACTCCTCATTTGGAATCAACACAACCCTTTTTGTTGGAAACTTCAACCCCCCACACAAGCCAAGACTCAAAAGAAGCTTTAAATCTCAGCAAACACAACACTACAGTGCCACATATCAACTAAAGACAGTGAACAACCCTGAGCTAACCGCTACTTTGTTGTTGTTGCCAAAGGAAATGGATTTGTTTTCAGGTTAGATGTGCGCCGTTACCGTGCTTGTTGTTACAGTGATGTAGAGAAGAGTCCCCGGTCTGTCTCCTGGGGAAGCATGTGTGGTTGTCCTGCACTAACCAGAAGTGAACTCAGGAGCTACACTGAACACATCACTTCAGATGTCATGTTTATATTGTTATTCAAATAGGACTATTTCAGGACGATGAGCAGATATATGATATGATATATAAATGAGTTACGTACATGTGGATTAGTGTTTTAAAGTGTTCGCATGGACCAATAAAGACATCAGTTTTAAAGAAGTGAAGCTCTCTGCTTCATGGTTCAGGCTCCACAGGGTAAATTAAATACCACTTTTTCCTCTGATGCTAAATCCACAGAGCTTTTTGATCTCTAAGTTCCCAAGTCACTTGTGCAACACAGTAAACCGATCAAGAAGCGACTCTTTGTCTGTAAACCTAAGGCTCAAGCGACGCGCGTGTCTGTGTGAAAGGCAGTGTTTGTCGTGCCTGGTGTCCACTCACCACAGTCTCTTTGACCGGGGGAGGTTTACTCTGAGTGTTGGGGATGAGGACGAAGGTCAGGAGGCCGTGCATGTCCGCCTACCGCACAGGAAGAGCGGGAGAGCTGATCACACTGGTTTGTTGAAGTTCACATCAGCAACACAAGTCTCTCACTCACAAGGATATCGAAGACCTGGTTGACGTCTTTCCCTCGGATCTCGATGCCGTTTATCTCCAGGATCTCATCTCCTTCTGACAACAGTCCACTGCGCTCGGCGGCGCCTCCTCGAACGATCCGACTGATGATCACGCTGTCCATCTCATTACGAACGGTTGCTCCCTACAAGCAAGTGGAATTGACTGTCAATCATCAAGTTGGTGGAAGCATTTCTAAACTAGCTGCTGGGAGCCATGTCAGCTCACGGGTAGAGGACTCCCCCGTGTGGCAGCATGAGGTAAGAGCTTTTACAGAAAGAAATCTGCTTATTGAATCGACTTTAACTTATCCGGCTATTCTCAGAGCCAGAAGCGCTTCAACTCAATGTGCATTTAGAGACTCTTCAGTCGCTCTTGCAGGTGTACAGAAACTTGTGATACTGACAGTGAAACTGAGACACTTCTGTGCGACGGTAGAGTCTCACCAGAGGAACGTCCTGCGCCTTCTCAATCCGAACAATCTTGACAGTCTCCCCTCCCCACTGAGTTAGTGTCTCGGCTTCATCGGGCAGAGGCTCAGGTTGCATCTCATTCTCCGCTATGGCATCATGTGCCAGCAGCAACGACTGGAACACATCATCAAATGATGCATGGATGCCACTTGCAGTCATGTTTCCAAGCCACTGTGAGCACAGGTTTACCTGGAAGGAAATGCCTGACAGCAAACTGTGAAGCTCAAGTCCGTCTTTATTCTGACAGGCCTGGGCCAGACTCCGGACCTGAGGAAGAGGGGACACACGGTGGCATTAGCAGTTTCCAGAACTTGAAAGTGAATATCTTGTCAGGACTCTACCCTTCAGAGAAAACGATAATGAGAGGACATAAATTCCAGCATCCTCCAGAACAATGACCCGAGCAGTCACTGGAGTGAGACCTATTTGGCAACCAGGAATGTGCTGCTACTGTTCCAGCTCTAATTGATGCTAAACAAAGCCACTTTGTCCGCACCAGTTTTCATGACACACTTGTCGACCTCGGCCACGGATGTGTGCGAGTGCTTAAGGTGGGTTTAACCTGAACCAGGTCGAAGGCTCCAGTTCATCCTTGTGACAGCAGGTTTTATTCATTTCAAATTTGGCTCCTGTTATGTGACTCTACCAGCATACACTTCTATTTCTCGTGGACAATGTAGTTCAAGGTTAAACAACTACAGTAAACACAACTGCCCCTATGTTTCCAGTGTGAATTTTGCTTTGTGCTGCTCAACATTACATGGCGAGGCTTCACTCTTGGTTATGAGGTATCAAGCAACTAGGAAGTAAGAGGAGTTCACCTCCAGGGCCAGCTGCAGAGCCTGGTCAGTCAGCGGGTACGGGGGCGAGGGTCGGTGCATGCTGTTAGCTACTACATTGTGAATCTTGAGTGCGGACTGGAAGTCAGACTGGAACGAGAAGAGAACATTGTGGTGATGGTGGCGGCAGCCTAAACTTAAGTTCTTCACAGTTGAACGAACAAAAACAAAAGGTGACGGCAACATACATGACCGACCGGCCATGACAGGTGAGACAATGGGATCGGACACAAACAAAACAATGATAAGCATTTCTACAGAAAGCATCGCACAGCAAAGTGGACTCTTGAGTCCATAAGCACCTTATTGAGCAGCGAAAGAACCAGCTCTACGTCGCTCTGACTCTGTGGGTCGGACAGGCAGCCCCGGACTTGCTTCAGGGACAAAAGCAACTCCTCCAACTCTGCAGGAGACAAACCAACGTCAGCAGTGAAACAGGTCACGAAAACCTAGTCAGCTCTCTGTCATCTAAATCACAGAGGAGGATGTTTGCGGCTGAAGTAGGAAGTTGAGAGTAAACAACATCAGCATCCCTCTTGGACTTTTAATTACTCTGGAGAGACTCTCACGTCCTTCACTCCCTCTAGAAAGAATTCCCTCCCTTAGACACATTCCTGACCAGCTGAGCTCCACTTCCTCTCCTGCAGTCGCCCTTTGATTCCCAATGGCGCGTCCGAACTGATAGCTCTGCTTATGTGTGATGCAGCGGTGTGTGTTGAATACCGAGCAGCGCATGTGTTTGCTGGAGGTCAATCGTCGGCTGCTGCGGCGTGTCCTGCAGGAACGAGGGGTTGTCGATGCCAATGTGGGGATTCTGGGCCAGCTTCTTTAGCCTGAGTGAAGCATTTAGGTCCAACTGTCGGCCCTCTTCCTCCCGGCGGCGTCGAAGGTCCTCCTAGGGAACAAAAGATTCACACTTACACACTAAATAATCTTATTAAAACATTAAAAGTTACTTGGCCTATAATGCTACATTGGGAATCTTTATAGGTCCATGAACTGAGCATTAAGTACAGCCAGGTTATGAAGACTTACACTGTCTGATCTCTATGGAGGGAAATTGTCTGGTAAATGAAAATCTTATTCACAGATCAGCTACACCAGCATCACTAGCCATTGCTGTGAGCCAACACCAGAATTATGTGACTGTGAGCAGTGAAGTGACACCAGAGACTAGTTTCAGTCCAGCAGGGAGCAACAGAAGGCATTACTTTTGTCATAAAAGACTGACTGTGAGATTGGAAAAAAGTGAAAGTTTGTCATAAAAGTTAAACACAGTGAGCACAGCCTCATCTTGAGCGAATGGCAGCACAGCTACAGTTCATAGTGGAGGTCACCAGAAGTGAGAGTATACCTGGTGTTGGCGGATTCTCTCCAGTTGAGCAGACCTGCGCACTGGCAGTGTTCTACTTCCCAGCTCACCCGGACAGTCGACAGCCATTTCTCTGTGCTGCTGTCCTCCCCTCAGCTCATCGTCTCCTCCTCCTCCTCCTCCTTCCCCAGCGACATGGCCATTCAAATGGGAGGTTGTCATCCCTCACAGCGTGTGTCTGACTGTCGAGACTTCAGCGGCGTGTGGGTGTGTGTGTATCTTCTGTGCAGGACGTTCAGGAAGGTTTGCTAAACAAAATGGCCATGACACCATTTCCTGCCAGGAAACAAGCAAAGGACAGGTGCGCTGACTTCAGTTGTTCAAAACATGACCTCTAAGCATACTGCAAATATTTTTAGAAAACATGGATCATGTAGCTCAGTAACGGAAGAGCTCTCTACAGAAGAAAATGACAGGAACAGTACTCAAATATGCCATGAAAGATTGTCTTGAATATTGCTTTGGCTGCTGGTCACTCAGGTCCAAGTCAAGCGACAAGTGTCACAAAGGGGCAGAGTATTTTTTTCATGCCACACACGAGGTTGAAATCTGCCAGCTGAAGTCAGGAAACCATCGGAACAACCAAAGAACCACTGAACTGGAATCCGGTTTGTTCTGTGTTAAATATTACAAGGCATCAATGTAGTAATTACTACTGTCATTAATACAATGTTTGTTGGGTGTGTCCGGTTGGCCTCTGACTGTAAATAAACACTCCATTTTCAACGTTCTACACAGGTTAGCATGAGTGTCCTCCCACTATAAAAAAGACATTCCATTGTACAACTTGGTGACTCTAGAATGACCCAGCACCGTTGGGATATTGTTTACCTCCACTTAGCTAGATGATGAGCAAAATATTTTTACAACACACCAATGATTTGTAATCACGGTTATTCATTTCAAAGGAACTCGGTTCCATTTTGTCAAGCATGGATTTTTCATGGAGAAACGCATGTCAAGAGTGAATTTTAAGGACAAGTGTGTTGTTTAATGAATGACAGCGATACCGTTGCAAAGTGTGCCAACTGGTTAACAGCGTTCAGGGTAAATAACTCCAAGGACTGTGGGGGTTTACAGACCAACACACAGTAAACAATGGCCTGTTTATTGTTTGACAAAAGCAAGAAAAGTCTGTCTTCTTTACTACTACTAATTTGACTTCACAAGCAGAGCAGCTATTTTAAACACCTGTTTTGTTACATCCCAACCACTGGACATTACTCCTCCAGACAATAAGATTATGGGAGACCCGCCTCTCCCGTCCTAACCATGACAACGGCTTTGTCAGCAGCATGGTGGTCTCCTCCACGCGCATGCACGCACGCCAACAAGAACAAAGTCATGGGTAGAGGAGGTTCTCGGTTTGAGTGAGAAAAAGGGCAGCGCCGGCTGACAATGACAAGAGAATGAAAGGAAGTAAAAATAAACAGGTGGGAATGGAATGAAAGGCTTATCTCTCAGTGCCGTAACAACAGCGAGTGCGATATGTTATCACCCGCCAGCAGGACAGTCTCTGCACAGGCACAAACGCTAGCATGGTCCCATGATGCAGCAGTTAGGAATGCCAGGAAGCCCTGGGAACGAAATTCCAATGGTGGGGGAGGGGATCGCGTATGTTGAAGACTGGGGCACACTAACCTCATGTAATCACAAAACATCTAGCTGAGCTCTTGCAGTAGCCTTGAAATGTAGCAACTACATGAGTCGATTCCAACACTTCCAGGATCAGAGTTTAAAGTCTCCGGTGGTCAGGCGTAGGAGTAAATCTGAGAATTTCAAATTGAAAATGTAATTCATGAGAATGATTGAGGATAAGAACAACATTTAAATTGCTGTCCACCTCCACGATTTTTTTTTCACGATGGCCAGAAATAACACATTTTAAATCAGTTATGACAAACACAATACAGAACAAAAACTTTATTACACTTCACCATTGCCCAGCAAAGCATTAAGCAGTGATCTAAATTTGATTTCATGGACGTGAGTTGTGTCTAGACAGTCTTTAAAAAAAAAAAAAAAAAAAAAGAAAAAGAAAAAAAGAATCAACGTCACTTTGATTTCCCCCTTCTTTTTAAGTCTTCCAAATCCAGTGCTACATCAGGTGAAAGAAAAGGGCACAGTCTCAGGCCTCTTAACTCTTGTTCCTCTGATAACAGGCGTCCCCTTCAGTGGCCTCCCGCAACAGAATATTCCCACCACACAAATAAAGACAGCAAAGGTACCCCCCAGAAATTCTCCTATACTGACCTGGTTATTGCTTTCACTGACTTGGAAGAAATCCAACTTGAATGAAAACAGGATTACCTGCATCTTGTCTCGGATTAATTCCAAATGAAAAAATGCACTTTCAGTTGGATATTACTTCAAATGATGAAAAAATGTTTTGGTATAGTTAAGAGTGTCTGACCTAAGAGTCTCATGGTCAACGTTCATGCAGCTATATAGACGTTCTAGATCCCTCATGTCACACTCAAGGCCCCGGGGTCAAGGCTGGCATGAATGTTAAAATCTGGAGTGAAATGAGTGGCTTTAGAGACTTATTTGGCTCCACGAGCGACTGAAATTTACACCATGCTTTAGATGATAGAACAAGAACCTGCTCCTCAATGAGAGACCCGTACGAGAGCAGATGGAGACATAAAACAGAGATAAAGATCTGAAGAGCCTCAGACTTCCCTAAGCACGGAGCCAAATACAAGTGGATCTAAGAGGGCCCTTGGCTGGGCTCGCCTTCGTCCTACCACAACAACAACTAAGCCACTGATATGACTGTGAGGAAGTTTAAACACAAGCAAGATAAACCAAGACTAGCTAAACACATTCCTGAGACTGGAGACAACAAACCAGTAAAACATTTTGGTAAAAGATCACTAACAAGAGTGTGGAAAATGAACACTAAAATACACTAAACAAAGATACATTTAGCAATCATCTGTCTGACTCAGTCATTGTATCTTTAAATAAAGTATTAGAAAATTTTGACCACAACCAAATAGCAAAGAAACAGCACTTTTAAAAGTAAGCAGCGACCTTCTTTGGCAGCACACAAACGACAGTTCAGCCCGTGACACTGTTGATCAAGGAAATTTTCGGGACCTCATCTACTCCCATATTTTTGGTCACCAGGGAACTTCTCATCTCCCTAAACTTCCCTGGGGTGTTCTGCAAGATACCACCATAGGGCCCATTTTATTTTCCATCTACAAGTCACCTCCACTTGAGCCACTTATATACAGGTCACAAAGTACCTCTTCACTTCTTCACGCTCTTTTATTGGCGTTTCGGTCTTGCTCCAATGAAATCTGAGCAGAGACCAAACACCTGCATGGCACATTGGACCATGGTGGACCCATGATATCCTTTGGGTGTTATCAGCAGAATGGATAACCAGAACTGGAATCACTGAACTCTAATATGTCTAATTGGAATCCATAAACTCAGAATCTGAAAGGGTTCAGATACCAATTTTTAAAAACAAGGTAGGTGCCCAGAAAAGCAGGGACAGTATGGGGGCCAAATTAACACCATCCATCATGAAGGTGAACATGGTGGATTAGTTGATTTCTTAGTCTACTGACACCACACACAATTTGCTTTTTGCAACAGAACTGCATATCTTTTCTTGTGTTGACAAGAACCAAAACATGCATTTAACTACATGGTCAAAAACATGCACAAGCTGCAAGTCCTTCATGACTCATTCACACAGATTAAGAAGTACAGAGTTTCAAACAACATCTCAAAATCGTGCTCAAGTTAAATTCCAGATTCCAGAACGGCTTCCTGAGAAACCCAGGCCTACATCATCAGCTGCTGCTGTGGCATTTAGACAATCCACCAATTTACCATTTTCTCCTCCTCATTGGAAAACACAAGCCAATCATGGTGTGGCAAGAGAGGGACAATGACCTACTTTGATCCGCGCAGTCTAACTGAAATCTGTCAGTGCTAAGGAAGGGGGAGGTTTCATCTTTGTATCCAGTTTAGCTGGAAGAGCCTGTCCCAAGACCTGCAGCCTTTTCCCACTGCCTGAAGGTCACTGCACAAGTGAAACAAAGTGTTGAGTCCCAGTGGATTCCAACCCAAGGACATGAAAAAAAGTTAAGAAATATATCCCTAAAAATGCACAGACACACACCATCACCATCTGCTCTGCAACTCACCCCCTGCTGAGTGAGCAGGAATGTTTGAGTGTCTCGTCGATGCACCAGTTCATGACAAAACTTACGGCAAGCAGACTACTTCATTTGCAACATGGGCCTTTTATAGCTCAACTCCCAATTCTGCTTCAACCGATACCGTACTCCAAAAGAGTTATAATACGCAACTTTTATAATTTATGATTAAATAATTAACTGTACGTCAAAGGTAATGGTGAGCAGTCAGAACTTTCCTGCTGACCATAACACTTTCCTACTTGTAGAACCTTAATCTACAAGACCAGCATTTAAAATGTTGATATACATCATCAAAATAAAGGCAGAATGCAAATGTTTTCTTAAATCCAGATTTCAGTCAGAATAGAAGAGAAAAAAATGTACAATGGAAACAGAAACAAAAGTGTGCCTCTCTAGAAACACAGTAAATAAACAGAGTCAATAAAGCTCCAAGTTATAAATCACTTTCTATTCCTCTTCCAGCAGGTAACAGTAGTGACAGTCGGACACAAATTAAGAGGGATTCCATGAGCATGAGTGAATGATTATAGGAGCAGAAGCAGATCCAACTCTTATCTGAAAGTGTGTATGCGCCCGCTCACACACACAGCTGTACCACTCGGTACCAGAGATCACTACAGCCATCCAGAACATGACAAAATTTGAGTGATACTAGTTGTGACGCCAAATGTTCTTTACTGCACCGTGACTAGTCCAGACTTTCTGAAGTAATTACACAATAACAGTACCAAACTGCTAACACTGAATGAAAAATAATGATCTCATCATAATGTATATGATAATAAAGTCGACATTTCGCCAGGGTGCGCACCAACCTTGACGCTAGAAGGAGCGAAGCATCTGAACTTTGATTGTTTACGAGCATGACATTCATTTCAGCCGCCGCCTCCATCATGAGTCAGTCTTTAACAACAACACTGATAAAGTAAAAGACACATGGAGCCCGGGACACTGAAATTTGGATGAATATGAACCTGTGAACTGTCTTGTATGGAGTCAGCATATATGACAAACCAACAAACCAAACATGTGTGCTTAGTCTGGGCCGCATTTGGAAGGAAATGCCTCAGGTTATTCATTAGCCATGAGGCTGTCCTTTGCCGTTTATCGTATAGACTGTTGTACCTCTACTGTAATCCTTTGCATATCAAGTACATGATAAAGGGACAAGTAGGACTTCACAACATACATTATTTTACCACCACATGTATCTCTACTAAAACCTTTATCAACAGCTACCCTTCACATTCACATACAAAGATTACATATTATACGAACAAGCCAGAATCATTACCGAGTGAATGAAGTCTAAAAAAATGTATCAGTAGAACACATAGCTAACGTGTAGAAGATGAAATTCAAATGTGCATTAGTAGCTCCATCTCTGCTTTTGCAGCATATTTCATAATATCGTCAACCAGGTCCTCGGACGAAACGCGTGTCATGATCAGAATGTTGCAGCTGCATATTTTCTCAATGTTGTACTAACAAAGCATGCAGGTCAAATGCCAGACAGTCATGATGAATGGCAGTAAATCAAGAGCAAAGTATCGGTTCTGACAACACCAGCTTACTACAGATATGCCAAAGATTTGGAACTAGTTACAGTTACATAAACAGTTGCGAGGCCTGAAAATTTGGAGCAAAAAATTACCGATTTAGCTAGACCACTAAAGATATGAATATTTATTAATACTCTATGCATTTTATTATTACATTATTGTATTGTAATATTGTATATTGTAAGTTCTTTTGTTGGACAGCAGCAACTTATATTCATGGTTAGACAACCAAACAGTGAAAACATTTGGTTTGTGGTTGTGTATATGAATTTTAAAGGGGCCCTATCCTGCTCTGCTCATCTCATAGGCTGCTAAAATGACTCATTTGAGCAGGACACTATAGTAAGCTTTTTTGAACTAGTTAAGACTGTCAACAAAATAAATTCTTGGCCAACACTTGAAATTTGAAAGACTGGCGACCACAGCAAAAGCCATGTACTGGATGGTCAGAGGTCTATTATCAATCCACCCTGCGACACTGGACTCAGCGAAAACTCCCTGCAACTGTGTTAGTGCTAATAGGAAAACTGCTAAAAACACAGGAAAAAATCAGGTTTTACTATGTCAACAAATAAGAAAGATCAGGACTTTCATCAAGACCATTATTTGCAATTGACCCCATGGCTGACCCATGAACTTATGAGGAAGCAAGATGTCTAAATTCTACTTGGATGTGTTAGAAATACAGCCAAATACTAAGAACAGTGAAAATCTGTTCTGCAAAGAAATAGTGACGGTAATACTTAAAATATGCACAGCACTAACACTAGCACGTCTCATCACATCAGACGTTCACAACATCTAGTCAAGTTCTGGTACCTTGCATCATAAAAATTAAAGCACAAATAACTTCATGATGCAGCATGTGTGCACATCATGTTATACTAGGAAATACATGAGGTTAGAATGGTGGAGATGTTTATTTTTAATAAAATCCTTCCCACAGAAAAGACAGTAAGACGACAGTCAGCATCTCAATAATCGACCAAAAATATCAGCATAGAATCAACAGGCGTTCGTGCCAAGGTCAAAGCAAAAAGTGGCACAAATCTTTCCCTATGTTTGTATGAACTTCATCCATCTGCTCCGTGCACCAGCTGACATTAGCAGACACATAAAATGTAAACAGTAATTGAATGACACAATCCGAAACCAAAAATCGAGAAAGTATTGAAATGATTTCGGTCTTATCTTCCAATCTCTTTATGCAGAGCCTTGGTTTAAAAAAATAAATAAATAAATCGAAACGAAAATAAAAATATGTATTAAACAAAATGTAGCATCGGGTGATGTCAACTGTGGGCGACTTCACTGCAATTTTAATGAGCTTTGATCAGAACTAAACGGGAAAAAAACATTAGAAGCCAAAAAGCAAACATTGTGGGAGAAACACCATTGTCAGTTCGAATGATAAAGAGTTTGTTTGGGGGGTGAACCGACGCGATTACGTAGATGTATGAGTGGAGATTTTCAGCAGGTCCAACGAACGCAGTCGCTCGGTGAAACACTTGTTCACAGTGACGTCTCGACGAGATCAAGCCTTCCTCTCATTGCCAGCAGCCCCGACTCCGTCGCTGTATACACAACAGGAACCCAGAAACTGAACTATCTATCACGTTTTCATCCTTTTTATCCTCCTCTTCTTTCTTAAACTAAACTTTATTTGGCTACTGTTAGCAGCTAACTGGCTAGCTCGCTTCTTCCTGTTGCACAAAGCCACTTGACTGGAACCCTGAAGTACTCACCTGCTTCCGGGGCGCACGCGTCCTTCTGTCGGTGAGAAAACCCAGTGGATAACCGTCAACGTTTTCATTCACGGGCTGCTTGGTTGAAGTATTCCTCCGTTTCGTGTCTAGCAGACCTGTTGCTCGGTGGAGAGACCTCTCCCTGCCGCTCCGCACGCTGTCATTTCTAGCTCCGAAGAGGCGGAGGAGACCAAATACCACAGTGGACATGAAACGAGGGCGCTGATTGGGGGATGCGAAGAGAGGTATCTCGCTCTAACCAATCAGAGACGGTGTTAGTTAGATCGACTGTCAACAGTGCGCAAAGATATATTGCTTTCGTATAAACAAAAAGGTCGTTTTAAATTCTATAGAAAACTATAAAATAACACGTTTTAGGAGCATATGCTTTTAGACCGAGGCCCCATGAAGACGCTCTTTAATAATTCTGTTGCGGTAGATAATTACATCACGATATAGTTCCATATTATTTGTGGTATTGTACAAAATAATATCTGTCATATAAAGTATATATTAGAAATGTACAGGGTTTGAAATAAATATTCATTCATCATTTTTTTTATCAACACTTCTTAAACAGTATATCAATTCTTGATGAAAAAAGGAAGGAAATCTTTCAAAACTTCTAATAAATTTAAATTGCATATGACAGTAAGTGGCTCCATCACTATCAGATGTAATGAGCAAATAAAAAAAATAAACGAAAAAAACAACATGCTAGAGAATAATCAGGTTTGATTTTATTAATTCATCTTCAGTTTCAATAATATAATTACAGAAAAAACATCCTTTTTTCCATTATATTTATACAGTAGTAGTAGAATGCTGTGTCATTGCTTCATTACAAGTGCTGGTCATAGTTTATAGTGTGTGCAATGTGACACTGATTTCAGTCCAGTGTTACGAATCACTCAGTACAAAGGCAGTTTCACAATAAATCTGCTTCTTCTTACTCAAAATGGATCTATCTGGGTTCGATTGGTCCTCCTTGGGCAGGTGTCAGGGTGTGCTCCGATGCTGTGTTCAGGTCAAAGAAATACAAGCTACGAAAAGTCAGCTGAAGAGCCTTTAAATTTAGTCTTTAAATCATCAGAAAGTATTGTGACATTTCTTCTGTTGGGATGACTTGAGCACAGCATGAGCCACTGATAGAGTCATGGTGCATTTGAGGTAACTAGGATGTTTTGAAGCCAGAGAATAAATGTTGATATTCCCAGTTTGCTTTCCCTGTGCACCAAATTTCACATCTTAAAATGACAAAACATTAAAATTTATAGTCCAGCTGTGCTACCTGTCCAAAGAGAAAGACACGCCCCCATTTATGGGCATGCAAATGGGAGAGAGAGGGGTGGGGGTGGAGTTGGAGGAAGACTACATCAGCCAATCAGGAGGCGGGTCAAAGCTTAGCAACGCAGACTAGTGCTGCATTCATGTCACATGCAAAGATGGTTTATATGAACTTCTTTTCTGAAAATAGAATGTAAGCAACACAGTCATTAGCAGCGTCCTTGCGTTTCCTTAATACAAAGTGCAATAAATCCAACATGATGTGAATGCAGCAGTAGACCTTTGACCGTGTGGGCTGGTTTGGCACAGATCACGATGGTTTGAAAGAGTTAAAAGTAGTGAACGGTGAATGGTAGGGACTCACACAACACACATGATAATTGTCCTTTTTTTTCCACTTTTTTTTTATCAGTAAAAACTTCAATCAGCTCTGATATTTTGCCAACACAAAGCTTCAGTACAGTTGAAATATTGTACAATGATGAGACACATTAATCTGCCCTGTTCTGCTTTACAGTACTGTGACAGACAAAGTGGATGATTTCCTTTTAATATATATATATATATATATATATATATATATATATATATATATATATATATATATATATATATATATATATACATACATATATATATATACACACATATATATAAGCACCTTAACACTGTTGTGGTAGCACCTGAATGCAACACCCTGCTTTCATGTGGTGACGATACAGAACAGGGAGCAAAATTAGCAGCTTTCATGTTATAAAATGACCTAGACAAGTTTTCCCAGATCTATTATATAATGGAGAACAGTCTTCCTTAAAGTCGTAGGGTGTGCAATGACGGCAGTAGGTGTGCAAACTATAGTAGCTCGATGGACTTGCTGATATACTAACCACCTCTACCGAAGAGGCCCCTTTGTGCGACCCCAACTCCAGTTGGATGTGTTTTATAGTCCCTTCTATTGGGTACAAAAACACACAAATAAATTAATAAAAATCAAGGGATTAACTTAGAAATTGTGTTTAATTTCATTTATTTAAGTCGGTCCAAGTCATGCCGGTTTATGGTTGGAAAAGCTAATGGGACTCACTTGACCATATCAGCTCCCCTCTTTGTTCCGTGGGCACATTTGCGCACACAGTAGTGGTTGAGGACCACTGACTAAGTGTTCAACTGTAAATCAGGATCAGAATCGTGGCTAGCTTGCTGCACTTCAAATCATTATTACACTGGTAATAATGCTGTAACTGGTATTTGTGCGCATGAGTAACTGAGGGATTCACGTTACCGATACGCTTAACATTGAGGGTGGAAGTTTTCTCAGACAAAGATCTGAGGAGCGTCACAACAAAAAGATGTGCTTCAACTCCAGAGCTGAGGTAAGCACAGCACTTCAATACCCGCTAACATCTATATCTAGAAACAAAACTCGTCCAGTCTGAGATCATCCCGGTGACATCATCACGGCCATTCAGATCAACTAAAGCAGAGCCATCTTTGATATAAATAAATAATAGACAGACAAACCGAGATACAGCAGTGGCCAGTGGCGGCTGACCAGTGAAGGCCCCACTGGTGGGAGCGGGTTTAGAATAAAATATAACCTATAAGATAGTGATTATATTTGGGGGGGAAAGTGCCCTGTTCTTCACAAAACACTGACATGAAACACTCACATGGCAACAGGATTTGAACCAATCGGCGTCCTGAAATCCAGAACCAGAGTGGAGCTCGCAGCCGCCACTGGCAGTGAGCGCGGTGCAGTCACTAGGACACGTAGGTAAGTCACCACCTAAATCATTGACTGTATATATGGTGTCAAGGCAAATTCATGTCACATTTGAAGGGGCTCATGGGAAAAGAGAGATGGTTCCTTCATTTCCAGTGGTTAAACGTCCGTTTGAATTCAGCTATGCATCGTAATAAAGTGCAACAGCAACACTGACACAATTGGGCTTCTGCTCGCTCACAAAGAGCACTGAAGAACTACGTTTCATCCTTTGATTGTCAGTTTTACATCTCATCATGGTGAGGAGTGTGACACTGTTCGCCTTGAATTCTGTTCAAAGCTGTTACCGACCATTGCCGCCAAGAGGTGCAGCCTCCAGTCTCATATACAGTCAATGACTTGAAAGCAGGGTCAGCTGATTCAATAAGACTTCGGATGTTTGAGGTCATGTTTATATTTGACGCCTTGAAGAGTTTCATGGCTTTCGTTGAGAATCATGATGGTGTTGGTCGCTTATACCCCAACACAAACATACAAATACAAAGTGTCTTCTGATCAGTTCATACAGTAGAGAAAGCCTGATGTGTATTATAGGAGAGGGAGAAGTGATATTACAGGATGGAGTTTCTATACCTACGTCGTGGATGCAGGAGAGAAAGGGGAAGAAAGAGTCTCTTTATATTTCTACATCTATAGAGGAGAAAGGGTGGATGCACAAAGCAAATGAACAGGAAAGAGGACGGTAACTACTAAGTGATATTCAATCAGAAACATGAACGTAATGATAATGATAATAATAATAATAGAATATTAATTAAGAATAATTATAATCACCAGGATAATATTAATAATATTACAGAATAAATCTCATATTTATAGATTATTTTTCTCCATTGTAATACAGTGTTCTCCTCAAAGCAGACCAATTCAGCCTCAGCTGGCTCCGATTGGCTGTTGCATATGACATCACAGCAAATGGTGACCAGGTAGACATGCATCCCTTCCTGCCCCCTCCCGTTTTCTGTCCAGACAGGAAGACCTGGCACTGCCATGGCAATCTGTAGCGAGTGACACTGAAATCTGAGGAAAGAGTGGTGCAGAGTTACGGGTGGAGTTCCCTGCTGGCGATGGCGGCTACCTGGAACGGCGGAAACGGAACGGTGGCAGAGACGTACCTGCATCATAGCCGCCCAATGACCATGACGTCCACAACTTCTCCCTTATGCAGCTCCACGTATTGCTCCGTTTTAGGCGGCAACATAAGCAGGCCGTTGGCGCTACGCATGGACATGAGCCTGCTGGACACCTGGTTACCTGCAGAGGTGACGGAGAAGAAGCTCAAAAATGTGGTCTCCCACTGACCGGTGTAGAGGGGGTAAAATACAGATCTGCTCATCAGCATCATCTACCTGTGCTTTGTGCCCAGGGCAGTGGCTCCTGGTGATGCCAGGTTAGGATACAGCGGTGATATTCCGGCCTGGGATCCAGCTTGACATCACAGGAAAGCTGCAACAAAAATTAAAACCATTTCATTTAGACAGAAACCAAGAGATAACTTTTCCCCAGATCAGTGTGCAGGTTACCCTAGCTTTAATTATTGTCGGTCTGGGGTCCAGGATGCCTTGCATCTTCCTCAAAGCAGGGATCACAAACAGATTACATGTCACCACTGCAGACACTGGGTTACCTGGAACATGCAACATCAGGTTAGACTACTGTTATCACCGAACTGCCACTCTGTTCTCATGCGGAAACACACCTGGCAGAGCAAAGATGAGTTTTCGTGCTCCATCGATGTCAACTGTGGCAAAAGTTGTGGGAAGACTGTGAAGAATATACAGGATATTACAGCAACTACCAGTCAAACATAACTATTTGGAGTATTTTGAAGAGTAAATATCGGCATAAAGATGCACATAGGTTGCAAAAGAAGTTGTTTCTGCCTCCACAATCTCACCCTGGCTTCATGAAAACTCGCCCAAAGTGGATTTGAGCATGAAGGTCAATGTCGAGCACCTGCTTCAGGTAGTCCTGGATAGGATAAAAAAAAAGCAGCAGTGAGTAGACAAGCTTGAAGAGAAAAACGAAAAGGAGTCTCCATCACCTTCTCTCCCATGGACACGCCCCCTGAAGTGATGATGACATCAGCACGACTGATTCCTTCATGGAGAGCCGACAGTAGGTCGTCGGGGCTGTAGATTAAATTCGTGACACATTAAAATGAGCGTTAAAAACAGATGTGGGGTCCATAATTGCACTCGGACGATGGATTTGCTGGATGAATACAGTTCTCTTGTCACCATTATTGAGGGTCCTTTTGCCAGGGACAGGTTTCAGTATCACAGCATAATGTGATGGTCGATGAGTGACCAGAAAGTTCCCCTCACCGGAAAAGCAGCGTTTGTAACTCTATTTCCAAGACTGAACTTTGAAAGAGCTTGTGTTATAACTGTGCTCACCTTAAAAATAACTGTTTGCAAGTTCTGATTAATGTGACAGACAAAAAAAATGAGTCACTATGAATCAAACTTTTGTTGAAACTTCTAAACTCATTTAAACTCATCTCTCATCTGAACATGTTTGCTGCTGAGTCGTACAAAACAAACAGTACATCTGATTCTCTTGTCTACACCTTACAACACGGTGTGATGAATACGGTGAATAAATAGTCAAGAGACAAACATAAACTGAATCTTTATGTACTCTAAGTTTCACCTTAAGCTATTTACTCGAGGTAGAGTCAGGTCTCACGCCACAATCCAACAGAATGTCTCTTACTTGTCTCCAACAATGCCCAAATTGATGGTGGGGTACCCATGCTCTTGGATCGTGGCCAACAAAGTGGAGCGGTTGGAGTCCCGGATCTTCCCAGGGTGGAGGTCGTCCTCTGGATTCAGCAGCTAAAAATAGACGCGTAAAGAGACAGTGAGGCTCTCGCTGAGACTCGTTTATCAAACTTGTGTGGAGACAGGTGAACATTCATGCGAAAAATCCTCTCATGCCTGACTCCCCCTGTGATTTGCTGAATTTGTATATGTCAACACCAATGAATGCTTTTGAATAATCCTGGGTGAAACATTAATGTTGCCGACAACAAGATCTTTCTCTGACATCTTAAAGAATCCTTTACAACCAGTGCAAATTTACCTCATTTCCAGTGGACATAACAGCCACAACGGGGAACTTGTGCACGCTCACTTCAGTCACCCCCACTGTGGCAAGCAGACCGATCTCTGATGGACCCATGTGTGTACCTTTGGCCAGCACACACTCTCCTCGCCGGATGTCATGACCAATCGGTCTGCAAAGGTCCACACAGAGACATCATAACTCTTCTGCTCACGTCATGGTGTGATGCTTTAGATGCATGAAAGGGTGTAGTACCGGATGTCCTGACCGGGTCGGGCCTGGACCATAATCCTAACTTCCAACTCTTCTGTTCCCTGAAAGACAGCGGACATCAAGACCAACTGCGGACACAAAACGTGGAAAGTTGAACTTACATCTTCAGACTCCCTCAGTAGTTCAGTATCTTCCACCTGGACCACAGCATCTGCTCCACATGGGATTGGAGCACCAGTGGTAACCCTCATCACTTGACCCGGCATTACAGTGTGAGTAGGCTGCACAGAAACCAGATGCGCACATTCATATATCGTGAGATATTTCCTGAGAGAGAGAACATTTTGTGTGTGTATTTTTGTTAAGCACGAAGTCATCCTCTTCCTGAGGCAGCTATTAAATCCATAGCAACTATTAACTAAGATTGTAATATTACAATTTGAATTGTACCTTTCATTTTGAGCATGTCAACACCACATTCAGGCCTAGCATGTGTGCTTCAACGTTTTCAGTCACATACAATAATCTCATGTGGACCAAGATTAAGATCTGAACATTACTTCATTTTACCAGGCAAATATATTTGCACTAAGCTCTAGCACTTTTGTCTCCATGAATATGAGTGATTTAAAGTGATATAAATACATTTTAACTTTTATATTTAATTACAAACTACTGGCTAAACAAGAATAACACTTAATTCTGTCTAAATTTACGGGTTGACTACTAAAAAGCTGACCTGCTGTCCAGCCTGTGACTCTCCCATAATGAAACGATCCCCTGGACCATCAGCAGCTGCAAAAAAAATAATAATAATGAATGAAAATTTTAAAAAAATTATAAAAAAAAGTAAAAAGTTGTAGACAAGATCCCTCCCTACCCGATAATTTACATGACAAAAACAAGTGCTATAATTATTTACTTGTCACTGAACTCACCTCGTACAGCATAACCGTCTTTGACCGAGGCAGGAAATGGAGGAAGGTTGTCTTTGGCATAGATGTCCTGAGCAAGCACTCGACCTAAACCGTCTAAGAGGGAAGCAAACAAGTTCAACTGTACAGCTACGATGCAAAGCAACATTAACTGGCAAATACCAGCAACAGCACTATTAACCAGGTATTGCTTAACCATCAGAAACAATGAGACATGAACTTCCTGCATGACCAATATGAGTTTGCCGACTTTAGTGCGTACACCAGGAGCCACAACTGTTGTGATGGGATGTGAAGTATATACACGCACGTACGCACACGCATGCACACTGGCATTTCAGGACCAACCTCTGTAGTTAATGACTTCGATCCCTAGAATAGGTGTCATCTCCAGGACAGTAATGAAGGCCTTGTCCATTGAGGTCAAAGGAAACGGTGACATGCGGTGACGACGGGCCACCTTGCTGATGTCCACTGCACTGTGGCCTGCACACAGACAACAACAGCACCAGTTAGTGGCAAAAACAGACTGCAGTTCAAAGATTTTTTTTTTCTGTTTTTGCATGAAGGCTGTGATTGAACACTACGTACTGGCTCTGAGGATGTTCTCGTTGCTGCCGCACCGTGACTGGACCTGCAGGGAAGAGTATAGATTTGTTGGAAGAGAGGAGCTGGCTACAGGGCAACAAAGCAAGATTGAACACTCAAAATTGATACGCAGATTCCGTTGATCCAGGACAAGGACACAACAGTCACAAACTTAACAGAGACAATTAAGCAGCTCTTAGGCAGGTAGATGGCTATCAACATGAAAAGATGGGAAGATGAGAAGAATTCTGACTGGATTGTGAAACACACAACACAGGTGAGACTTTCTCTTCAGTTAAGGTAGTAGCTGTCATTGGAGTGTGTATCATCTACATTCATGTATGTGCGCTCAGCCAATCCCCACTGGATGCGACTCAAAAATATACCACAAGTATGGTGAAACTATGCTAGAAGCATAGAAACTGTAAATTTAAGACCAAATATTAGTTTTTATATGTAACCTCAGAGCAGTATCCGGCGTTATTCAACCAAAGGATGAACTATGATTTAAAAGTGAGGAAAAACTGTATTTTTTGGAGGTTATTTAACAAACACATATCGAATATTGTATCATATAAATATGTTTTCTACCCTAGTTTATGACTGCCCAGACAGGAGCTCAAGCATTACACTCCTCAGCTAATCGATTTGCAGTTAAATCAATGCATTTCATTTTGTCATGATGCCCATCGCTACCCTTGAGCAAGTGAAAGACTGAAACAAAAGCTACAGCCATGAAGGAAGTCCTGCGGTTGCACAGGTCTAACGTAAGCAAGGGTTCGAGAAAGCGAAGAGGCAGGCCAAATGTGTTATTGTGTTCGTGAGGATGCATGCGTGTAAGTTTGGGTATACCTTGGGTGTTGGGCATGAAGCGGTGGAAAGGCGGGAGGTCGCCTGTGTTGCCCGCGGAGACTCAGACGGTGTGGAGCTTAAAGACGCAGAATCCCGAGGAAGCACCTGAACGCCCCGAGAAATGATTGAGTCCGGGATCTACACGCACACACACATACACACACACACAAACACAACACAACACACACTTAATGATTATATTCTGCTAACGTCTGTGACTGGAACCTCGACAGCAGTAGAAACTAGGAAGACGCCCATTCACTTTCCCAAATCCTTCCCGTAGCATCCTTGTCTTATCTTCATAATCGAGCTGATAATATAAATTTGTAATGAATGAGTTATACACCAAAATGAACCCTGAAACACAAGGGGGGTCCATCAATGCCACGGAGTTCTCGCTTATTCCCTTTCCTCGGGTGCCTTCACTACATAACCCAATTTAGATATCTCTAAAATGGATCTACAGTCAAATATGTGACGCATTCCATAAATAATTCCTGAGTCTGGTGTCCATTGCTGCTCTGTTTATTAGAATGCGTAGAGAAGTTGGAGTTGCGAGCAAGGTTCATCTGGTCAGTGCTTATCTCATAAGGGGAAAACATTCAAAATGAAATCCTTAATGAGTCTAAAAAGCTGTGATAGACGGCTGCACTGCGTTTGGGGCCATATTCTTGGTGATTATCTAAACTGGAGCAGAGCAATATGGACAAATCTTCTTTTTTTTGGATCCCAATGGAGTGGTGTAGTCAGTTTCTTTCAGGAAAATGGCATCAAGATCTCAATCTGTTCGTTATAGTGGTGATCTTTTTGTTGAACACAAAAACTTCACCGGCAAATGGATTTAATAAAAACCACACCCAACTCTTTTTGAGATTTTGACTGAATACGAATTAAAAAGCAATAGCATAAAAGCGGAACAAACTCATAATGTGACACTTAACAATCACACAGAGCAAGAATTTAAGTTCCTAAACATACACACAGGTGAGAAGGTGAGTTTGGGCTCATGTGAATATAGACATAAATGGAAGACTAGAGCCTTATATATCTCTAGAACTGGACAAGCGTTGAACATGAATGATGTCAGCAGGGGCAACTAAATAGGCTAGGAGACTTGTGTATATGGCTGTGGGATTCTGATATTTCGGTTCAGGTCTCAGCTGAAATGCCAAATTTAATCTTAAAAACTACGCTACTTACAGCACCTTCTTCCTGTTCAATTCTTGTTTAATGAAACAGCAGATTCAGGACAAAGTAGCGGTAGAGTTGTTTAGCATTCTTTCACTTGCCCACTTATTTCACAATCCTATCTGACTGCATAAAAAAAGTGAAACAATCCTTTGTTTGTGATCAGCTAAATCAGACCTGTATCTCCAGAGAGCGAGGTCCAGTCCTCTAGAGCTGGAGAAGACTCTCACTGCAGTGTCTGTCTAGTTCAATTGTTAGGGAACCCATACAAACACTAGCTCTAATATTGTCTTCAATGTTGCACTCTGACTAACTGATCCACACTCATCTGCACAACAGTAAAAAACCCAACCAGCATCCAAAACAACCCATCCTGCAACTCAAGTTCAAATGAAGGACACTTTGACATCACGAAGAACTGATGAGAAGAGGAGAGGTGAAGAAAGTGGCATGTGAGATACTCACCTGCGGCTCATGTGTACAGGAGCAGGTGAAATGGGAGGGAGGGGCAGGTGTGTTGCCAGGCAGGTAGGGAGCTCCCTTGGCCATGACCACAGCATGGCTCGTCTGATGGACACATGCAGGACAGACAATCACACACAGACAAACAAGTTGGAATGGACAGACTGGCCGATGGCGTGAGATGGTGATGGCAACATAAATACACAGTGAAGCGGTGATGTCACACAGGCAAATTATTTTTTCCGCGTTCTCTTCCCCCCTCACACACAAAAATGAACACAGGCCAAAACAAAATGTCACTTGAGTTATTCAAAATCTCAGTACATCATTTCCAGTAACCATTGAAAGCAGTCTTAAATGGTGAACAAGCAGAAGGGAAGAATGACTAAGTCAACATTCAAATGAGCACCATTTTCTAGCTTTCCCTTGATCTGAGCTTCAGTTGTTCAACACACTAACTATAGCAATGTTATACACACATTAAAGAGAGGCAGCTATGCTTCATATTTTCAAAACTATAACTCAGGAAAAGAGAAAATAGCAAAGTAGTTAAGACTTCATCTGAACTTTTCACTCATCTTTCGAACACTGGAACTTTACTTCAGAGAGGGACGATTCGGGCAGAAAATAAAAAGTAAAAGTAAAATGCAAAAATGTTAAATTCTTGCACCACGAGAAGTTAAAAGTTTTTCACGGTCCTTGAAGACAGAGATGGCGCAAGACTTGCAGCATTCCAACTGTTTGACATTGTACCAATCATCTGAGTAATTCAGCTAATGAGATGTGTGTGTGTATGTGTAGCTGTACTTTTTTCAGCTCAAATTCTACAAGTTTTGAAATGATGTATGTTTATTTCTTTTCATTTTTCATCCATAATTGGAATTTGAGTTGAATAATAGGTGCTCATTTAAGAGAGACCTTAAGGGTATGACGCCATCTAAGGGGGACACCTGACAACTAGCAGAATATTGTAGAACCCATATTTGGTCTCATTTTCCTCCACCGTGTCGTGTGATAAAGCAGTGGTCACGGTTACCTTTGCAGCAATGGCCGCCGCGGTGATGTGGGAGGAGCCATGCTGGTGGTGATGGTGGTGATGGTGGTTGTGAGCATGGCGGCCTCTCCTCCTCTCCACCTCTAACTCCTCCTCATCGTCTTCCTCCTCACACTGGGTGCCACGCTCCATGGTGTGCATGTTGGCGTAGGTGTTGTTGGTCACCAACGGGGAGGGCAGCTGCTCCAGAGCAGCATGCGTGGACTTGATCCTGACCGTGGCATCGCGCAGCAGGTCGATGGCATGAGGCAGAGCAGGGAGGATGAACTGGAAACACTCCTGAGGAGAGACAATACAATTTTGTACAAGGTGTGTCGATAAAACAGACTGAAAAGTGGATGGGGTCTTACCTGCGATCCTTTCTTGCTGCCGGGCAAGTTGATGATAAGAGTTTTACCACGGATTCCACACACAGGCCTGGAATGACAAGAGAAACCCATGTATAACCACAAGTCAGTGTTCACTTTACACACTTATAATCAAAGTTCTATAACAGAAATCATACTATATCATATAAATGAATATAAACCAATAACCTCCCACCATTTGTAACACCATCACAGTCCCTATGGAAGTAGTTCTCTCTGAAAACCTCACCTGGACAGCATGCCCAGAGGCGTCACATTGAGGGATCCCATCAGCATGGCCAGAGCCATTCCAGGTGCCTCTCTCTCGATGACTTCTCTGGTGGCCTGAGACACAAATATCATTTCAGAAATTACACTTTCTTGATGAGTAGATTTGAAATTTTGACAATTTATGATTGTTTTCTGACCACTTATTTGGAGACCTTTAATCCAAATCAGTTTATGACTGCATTAAACAGCTCTCCATCCGTCTACGTCTTACATTGCTGTTGTGTCTAACTAGGCTGGAAAGTTAAAGCCAACGCTTCAGCACTGAACTGTGTTAAGATTCTCATTATTAAGGTCAGTGACAGGAGGCCTAGTATCGGTGAAATCTAAAAACTCCTCCCATTTGGTCAAAGGTTTTCCTGATATTTCACCAATACAAGGGCACAAACACATGAACACAAGATGGCTCTTCCTTCATCAATGTGGCAGAGAAGTGGCATTATAGTGACATAATTAGACGCAGGAGTGACCAGCTCTATTTTTAGTCATGGTCATCCTCAAGAGTGCGACCGAATGATCAGTGGAGCACTCCAGATAATGATTGAAATTGTGTGTGGGTGAAGTTCTCAGACAAAACTGTTAGAAAACAACGGCTTCCGAGTGGCAACAACAGACAAATTCCTGGCTATGAAGAGCAACAGTCAAACATTGGAACATACACGCAAGTCAGAAGGTTTGGAAATGAATCATTGGCCTTTTAAGGTTTAATACACCGATCAAAGCATAAACGTACACCAAAATATCAGCTTTCAAACTGAAACCTGAAATTCTGAAAACAATAAGGAGATTTGAAGTGGTCCATTTTTTTAAAAAGTGCTAACCCATTTTGCATGGTGGCAAACAAACTTGACCTACTATCGAGGCGTTCTGAAATGTACTGCATCAGGAAATCCCTGTTACCACTAAAAAACAAGACCCTTCAACATTAATAATTCAGAGGCCGTATGAGAGAGAGGACGAGAGTGTGCGTGTTAGATATAGAGAGAAAGGTGCACATGACGTGACAGAACACTTACAGTTAGGCCTGAATCATCCTGCAGGCCCTCAGTAGTGAAGTGCACTTTTGTTTTGCTGGGCAACGCATTACAGTACACACACTCGAGTCTGGATATGCTTCTATAATGTCCCCCGGCCCTAATATGTAGACAGCTACAGTGATTGCCTGCCACTTGAATTCATTGCAGCACATGTCAATTTGACAGGGCATTTACAATATTTAACAACAGGCTACTTTGGAGAGTCACTCAATGTATAAAAATGAATTAAGAGCAGTCAGCACCAGCTTGATATTCTATTGCATTCTATTGACAGCAACACAAATATCGCAGAAGTCCACACTAAACTACCGAGACAGAAGATCGGATGTCACCTCAGCATTCCACTATAGAAAACTAAGACAGTGGCAGTGCAGAAATATACTACTTTTGATCCAAATTCAACTTGGATGACACATTCTAAATATCTATAACAACATTACAAGCTCACATGTAGTATTTTATTGTCTATTTAAAATATTTTGAAGAGCACGTTGCACGTTTTTACCTCAGGTGTAACATCTCGGGGTGCAAATCCAGTTCCTCCAGTGGTAAGAATAAGATTCAGTTCCTGCTCATCACACCACTCCAGAAGGGTTTCCTGTAAAGAAAACACATTGACACGAGTAAATCCACAGCACGAACCTCTTCAAACAGATGGACAGTATCTAATGCAGCCAATTGGATTTTGGAGGCCAAAAAAAATTCGACTACCCCTTTTCAATCATCTGCTTGAGAAGTTGAGAACCTCATTTTTTCACCCTTCAAAGTATGAAATTTTGGGTGAAATTTTGACACATTTATTGTGTTTAATAACAGGCTAAGACATCAGACCTTCATCTAAAGAGAATACATCACTCAAACATAGACTTCATAGGTTGTGACACGTTCAATTTTGACAGCCAATAGAGTACGAAATATGAATTCCGTGAAAATGCATAGGGGAAGCCTGCGTGTTTGGCTTTTGAGTGAAAGTGGGTTCAAAGAATCATCACCAGTAGAGGCACTTTCAAACAAAACATCAATTCTTTGATCCTTGGTTTGTATCATTTGATGCACCTCTATATTTCCTTGAAATACTGTTGTATTCCTCATGATGTAATTCAGCACAACAATGATCAAAATATTTAGCTTTCAATGTTTCCAGGTGAGTGTTCAAGAGATGTCGGCAACATAAATCCAGACAACTTAAAGGTCACGTACCTTGATTTCATCAATCTCATCTGGAACGATCTTGTAAGCCGAGATGACTCCACCGAGCCTAGAGGGCGTGAACAAGCCAGTTTAACATCAGGACTGCTTTTCTGTCAGCACCAGACACTTGGGTAGACTCACAGTGACGGGTCATGGACTAGATCCTTCAGGTTGACCCCACTCCGGTCCTCAGCCAAGTTCTTGAAACAGCTATCACTGACTGAAAAAGACAGAAATTGGAACTCTCTTTGAACAAATACCAGACTAGGTTAGATGTCCTTATTAGTAATAATATTCAGTTATTTATATGAAGCGCAGAATAAAAGATCATAAATGCCGTCTCTGAAGACCAGAGTGAAGCTTTTAAAGCGGCCCTAGTGGGTTTTATTTTTTCATCTGGCCTCACATATTCATATAGTAGCTTCACATCAAAACAAAATGTTTAATATTGTATTTACCAAGTTATACTCAGCTTAAGCACACACAAAATGGCCGATGCGTCATGCCAATGACTCTTTTCTGCTTTCAACTGATCAAAAATATCAATCAATCATCATTCAAAGTGCTGTAAACACACCTTGTTGTTGAGACAATAGTGACCGCCTTCCAACTCGTGACAACATGATGTCACACTAACTCTTAAATGAGAACCTGATTTTAGGAGCACTGTCTTTCTGTGGAGATGTTCTCCTCATCCCTCAGTTCATGGTTTGTCCTCATTCATGATGAGGTTTTCGAATGAGGCAAAATCACGTGTTCACAACAGCGACAGCAGCTTTAGAGGAAGATGAGTCTTGTTGGAAAAAGCTCCAAAGCTTGCAAAGTGAAACGCTGGCTGCATCGGGAGAGCTGGGTGTAGCTTGGAGAACAAACCTCCTCTCATCTCAACCTGTCTTAAGGACAGACAAACACAACTCCCTCTTCGTCACTGTGAAAAATACACTTACAAAGATGTTGCTCCGTGAAGTTTGTCGGCAGAGCTGGAGTAAGTTAAGATGATGTCTTAAAAGGGGCCCCTTAACCCTCTTTCACTGGGTTCTCACACCAGTAATAACCTCCGTAACTAGTGAACTTGGCAATTACAGAAGTAAATATTGAACAAGATAACGCCACATTTACTTAATATGTAGTTTGGGTGTGACTGTGGGCCATAATCAAATAACATTTAAGACTTAAGAAACACTTTTAATTAGACATATTTATTACATTTGCTAAAGATGAAGCATGATAGCTTTGTTCTATCTCTATTTTTTGATCGACGGCGATCCATTGTAATAGAAGAAGACCTCAGTAAAAAAAAAGTGTGCTAAATAAACTAATATTGTATTTACAGTTTTTCATTAAAAGTTTATGAATTTTCCTGGAGAACTGTTGCTGCTTTACAATATTCTGAGAGGCATGCAATGAAACCAGTTATTCGATTAGAAATGTATTTTATTATTATATGTCGTTACATTGTAATACATTGATTTCAAACAGAAGCGATAGTCATGATGTCATCTCTCCTCAGTAGGCTGAGACTATGGGACCATTGTGACCCAAAACATCCAAACTTACCTTTTTATTAAAGAAGGACACACACCACATTTTCAGCAATTTAAATTCAAATCCAAAGTTTCTAAATCACATTTTGCACTGTAGAACAATGCCAACGTACAACAGTATAATTGACAATATAGAACATATGCCGACGATCAAAATAGTGGTAGCTTGCAGCCTTACTCTCTACCCAGCTGGGAGGGAAGCATGGGTCAGGCCCAGAACCAGATGATGAGAGTTAAACCCACGAATCACAGCAGTCTGACTTGGTATATTTGACAAGGGAAGCCCAGAAGTCCCTGATGTAACTGCTGTCCTCCCCCAACCATCAACCCAATCTCACATCAGTGAGCAAACTGCCGTCTCTGGCACAAAAATAGGCGACACCAAAGAGCCCAGAGACGGAATAAGAAACGCATCTGGTGTGTCCTCCGACGGTGATCAACAATAGAAGGCGCATGCATGTCAATTGTAATACATAGCAGCGAACATCACGAGTGCGTTTGAGGAACGTGTGCGAACATGTGACATGGGGGTTGTGGTCCTCAGCTGGGTCTAGTTAGCTGCTGTTAGCTGACATCTCCTCACAGCTCCTGGCTCTCTCTGGACCAGGTCCGTGCAACCTCCGCAGGGAGGATGTGCTCCTAGAGCGATGGGCAGCGTCCCCGTCCTCCCCTTTCCCCCCTGCACGACTCGAGGCCGAGCATCAGCCGAGCTCACTAAAAGACAGCTAAAACATTCCGCAACACACATTTCACAGACCACCATTTGCTGCAACTCGGTCGAGCAAATACCAACGTGGTGCCTGAAGGCAACACCAAAATAAAAGCAGGAGGACGTGAGAACGTCTTTTTGCAGGAGACATATCGTATCTGCAAAGGTACATGAATAATGCAGCTCATGTAGACGCTCAAAATATAACGTCAAGTTGGCAGCACATACCGGGGAAAATGGGATCAGACCTTCAAAATAAAAGCCGGCCCTATCCACTGCATCGCTTGTACGCCTTAATTTTGAAGAAACTCGCCAGATGTTCTCCTCACTGGTGTCCCCCTTAGTGAAAAACCCGTGCCTGACGTGTATTAATATAATGTAATTGCACGTCCAAAAGACGTGGTCGTGCATCTTATAGCGTTCAGACGCGCGGTTTTGACTCGCACCTGTGCGGACGGTCCAGCAGCGCGCGGCTATCGGAGACCTGTGACCGGTTAGCAGGCTGGCTAAAGACGGCTAGCTGAGCAGCGAAGGCTGCTGGTATCGTGACAGCGACCCGTCCGTGCATCCCGACCGCTTCACGACACACTGCTCAGCCGCACATGCGATCTCGTTTATGGACGTTTACCTGTTAGGATCCCCACTCGAGTCTGATGGTCGTGGTTGGTGAGCACCATCCCGTCCGTCGCCATGTTTACAACTCCTGTCTGCACTGTGACGGCGCGCGCGCGCGCACCTCTGGAGGACGCGTTTATGTGCGCGCCGGCGCGCGTGTGTGTGATTGAACGTTCTTGAGGCAATGCTATTGGTTCAGTGTCTTCAAGGACACCCTAGAAGTCCCTGCAGGAGGTTTGCGAAGCCGCGTCCTGGTTAGACGCCATCTATCTTTCGTCGCGTCATTTTTACTCTGATATTTCAACTGTTGATGGAGGCCGCCACAATACGTGGATTCACCATTGTGACAAATGCTGCCTTGCCCAGTGACTCACTGCTGGAGCAGCCTGGTTTTGCACCGGTCAGTTTCATAGTCAGCGTCTTGTCAAACACTGACGTTGCTGTTGGCCAGATTGATGATGTCATATGACTGAGATGAGGACTGAGTGACAGATCAATGAGACACAGTTTCACGCCGTGATAGAATGTCTTCCCTCCAACAATTTGAAACTACAGTGAGTCAGCTCATGACGCAGGGCCTAGAGCTACATGTGGCTCTTTGCCTGCATTTATGTGGCCCTCATGTGGTCAGAGGTCAAGGAGATATTGCACTTTTTTGATCAGTCATAAGTAATTCAATTCTAAACGTAACCCATGTGCAGTGCTCATTTTAAGAGTATTTCTTGTCATTAAAAATCAATACATGAAATATACAGTGGAACCTCGGTTCTCAACCACAATCCGTTCAAAATCTGAATCGATTTTTCCCATCACAATGAATGGAAAAAGAAATAATGTGTTCCAAGCCTTAAAACAGGCTTTTGTAGGAGTGAATGTAGAGTGTGTGCTGCAGGTGCGCTGTTCCTCTATGTGTGTGGCCGCTGCATGTGGGAGGGGTTGCCGAGTGAGTGACGTCTCTCCAGAAGTGAAGAGGTGCCCGGTGCGTGTCCAGCTCTGAATGTGCGCTTCTGTGCAGTTTGGCTGTGACAAAGTCATAAACCAAGTCACGCTCTGTCCCAGACTCGCCTCATCCCTGTCCCAGCTCCAGCCCACAACAGGACATCAAACCCTGGAGTGGAGGTGTGGAGAGCGAGCACCTCCCCTGTGACACTCTACCACGGTCCAGTGCGGAGACAGGAAAGGTTTTACACCTCAATATGAATAGAAAACAGTCAGTAAATGTAGTTAACGGGACACGTCTGCATACAGAGGCTGCGTTATACACAATAACAAAGCGCGTTGTGGGTCAGCTGATCGGTCCGCGCACGTTATGTTTTTTCCAGCTTTTTTCGGGGACATTTGAGTTCCGGATTTTCATTCGAAATCCAAAGCAAAAAAATCTAGAAATTTTTGTTCGAACTTTTGTTCGAAATTCTGAGACGTTCGAAATCCAAGGCACCACTGTATTGGAAAAATACCTTTATCATTATTCACATGTTTACCCATAGTTCTGTTACCAATATATTCACCATTCAAATTATCTTCCAGTATTTCTGATCCATATTGACAATAAAATAAAACTGAAAAAAATGTACGATTAAATCTTTGTTTTAACTAATTTTAAAATTATTTGGTGAAAAGGTTTTTGACATTTCTCTTTTGGCATTCACAATAGTTTCAGTATATAATGTGTGTGTGTGACTACCTATAGTCTTTAAGGACTTCTCCAGAGAGGTCCAACTGATGGTCAACCTTTGGTTGAGCCAGTCTCCACTCCAGTTTAAGAATATTTTCTATGTATATTTTTATCTATGTATGTATCCCTACTTCCAGGAAAATGTTTCTGAAGAAGGGTTTGCCACTGCTTCGGAGAAATAGAACTTGGTTCTCTCCTCCCACCTTCCACACTACTCATCTCCCTCGAGAACTCTGTCTATTATTTTTAACGTTTCACCGAAATAAGAGATCTAGTATCTCAATACAGCAAGATCACATTCTTGTTTTTCACACGCTGAGTCATCATTACAGGATAATAGCTTTTTATGAGCCCTTGTTAGACGATTAGTTTAAAAGCTTAATGTTTGATTCTGAATGCTCAAAATGCCAATGAATAACGCATCCTTGTTTTGGGTGTTTACATTGAGGATTATAACAGCTTTTCATTATCCCTTATGTCACTATTGTTCTAAATACTTAACATCTTAATGCAGAATGCGGAGCAGTTTAATGAAGAATTCATCAGTGTTTTCATGTTTTGTAGGTCATTTATTCAGTATTAGCTCCTTTATACTTATTGTTCATTTCTTTTTCATACTTAACAATCCCTCTGAAAAAGAAACCAAAACATATTTTTATACGCTGAGGGTTTCTCGTGGATGTTTCCAGTTTCTAACACAAGAATGTCAGGACTTCTAAGTTAGTTAGTTTTAAGTCTTTCAAAGGGCAATGGACATAGCCATATAAAATAATCGTTACACAGACATTTGACGTCGTATTTGGTGGCATTGCAAAGAGACAGGTCAGCATTCCCTGGTGTCTATAATATCCTCGAGATATAATCCACTTTTTATTGTTTTAACCTCTGATGAACATAAAATATCATGACATCAGAAATGAGTGTGATCTATTAGTTTAAAAATATTTAAAATAAATGTTTTCTCACTTAATATATACTGATTTCTCTTATAGTCATCATTATCGTGTATAAATGGCAATATGATTTTATATTTTATAAAATATGATTTAATATTTATTAAAAAACGTATTATTTTTAGATTACTTTTTTATTGATAAATATGAACTTGTTTACGTGTCTCTTTCCAAACCTCTTGTTTGGTGTACTCGTGTTCAACAAATAAATAAATACATAAATAATGTCCACCAAGTTTTTTACCAACTAATCGAATGCTTCAACGAACACATCTCAACGCTAGGGGGCGCTGAGCAATCTTTAATACAGGAGGAAGTCCTGCCTGCTTAACCGATTGGAAATGTGATTGGTCAATAAGGATGTCACTCCAATCGGTTCCCATTCACTTCCTTAGCAACGACCGTCAACCCGGAAGTTGTTTCAATTCGCCGCGAAATAATGACAACAACTTCACCCAATTTTGAATTTCAGCGTTTCTATACATGATGTTAATTGGGTTTGTTTGAATTCTGATCAAATATTTAAATAACAACCGTTACCTCGATGCAGCGGAGTAAAGCTGCTGTGAGTTTGGAGGTAAAGCGCGTTATTACAGCTCTTTGTAGACTGTTAGTTTCTGTTGGCCTCACCTCGGTCCCAGCGCCAGACATTTTCAGGCGAGCAAAGTTTGGCGAGGTCACCGTGGTGAGTCAATTTTCTAAGTCAGCTGCAGTTCTCTGTCATAGTATGTCGTTCCCAATTGTGAAATATGGACTGAAATATATTTCATTTAAGCTTGCTTTGGACAAAACATCGTGTTGCGTGTACTGAATGTGTTACTGTATAAGTAAGTGTAATGATCTATTTCAGGAGGACCAGCTTTGGAAGTTGCTGCTGA
The DNA here is from genome assembly GCF_027744825.2 of Synchiropus splendidus. Lineage (NCBI taxonomy): Eukaryota > Metazoa > Chordata > Actinopteri > Syngnathiformes > Callionymidae > Synchiropus > Synchiropus splendidus. The sequence continues at coordinate 9,377,646 of NC_071349.1, read as the reverse complement.
ATATTTGTCAGATAACTTCAGACATAAATCTTGACAAAAGCGAAGGTAAATAGCATTGCTGTTGTGTATTTTCTTTAGAGGTCATGATGTTTATTGAGGTGTAGGGTGATCAAGCTAAATGCATTGCGGAATGGGAAAAATGATTTCTGTTTTTGCTCTCCCAGACTCAGAGCGAAGAAGACAAGTGGCTGCAGGTCTGTGGCAGGCTGGTTACCATGCCAGCTGGATGTGTGAGAAGGAAGGGCGCCACCCCTCCAGCAGGGATCTTCTGCTGGCACTGGGGTGGCTGCTTGCCACAGGAATGCCAGAGAAACTGATGACTCGGCAAGTCCTGCAGCTGGACAGGACTCTTCTCACACCTCCATCTGTAAGCTCGAGTCTGATTCATTGCCAGTCGTGAAATCCTAACTGCTTAATTTTAATTTGCGTGTCAGTTGACCTCTCAAATCACTGCTGAGGTGGACTGTGACTCTTTTCGGAGACTTCAGTGGCTTGTTGGAAGTCTGAAGAACCAGGGAAGGATCCTGCTATCCATGACAGAGGAGCGTGCCCGCATTCTTCATGCGGTGAGTCGCCTTTTTTAAAAGACTATTTTATGATGTATAATGCAGGTTCTTATTTACTGAATAAAAACTTTTCAATCTCCATATTGAGAGAAGCCAGGTACATCATGTATATTCTTTGGCCTCCTGGAGACCTCACTCCCGTGAAGGCCCTGGGGAAGATTCAGGACATGCTGGAGGGACAGTGTCTCTGGTCATCTTGGAATGCAAATTGTTTTCTTCACTTCATTTCTTCTTTCCTCAGCTACTTTCACCAAGCCAGACCTCAGCCGTGGTGTCCAAGCCATCATCAAACAAATCTGTTCTGAAAGAGGTGTGTGTGTTGTGACTGCTGTGAACCATGCTCATTTTCTGAAATACTTTTGTGACATCGTAAGGCTTTTGTGTGTCTGGTAGGAGTGTGCTGTTGTGCAGGATCTGTGTGAGCTTTTCCAAGCATATTTGGATTGGAAAACAGTGGAGAAAGTCTTCTGGACGTGGATGGTGCGTTTGACTGAACTAAAGAAAATCAACTTTCAATAGCATTTTGTGTAACAGATCTTTGCCTTGCAGGACAGCGTGGTGGACTGTCATCAGAATGATGTGGAGGTTCAACCAAGGAAGAAGAATGCATCATCCTGTCACCGTGTTAACCAGGATTCCGAGCTACTGTCTGTTACACGGGTGAGAAATAATTACTTCATATTTGATCCTTTTCTCTTAGCCATTCTCTCTAACGCCTCTGTGCTCCAGAAGGCAACAGAAGGCAGATCTCTTGTTGCTCCTGACCAGAGATCCAGACCCTTCCTCCAGATGAGCTACAGAGCCAGGTTGCAGGCTGAGGCTTCTGTCAGACACAGCAAGGATCCTGCTGCAGTGGACACTGTTGAGATTCCAGCCTCGGAGGTTATTCAGGAGCTTGCTGGTGCAGAGACTCAACTGCTGGAGACGAGGGACAGCCAGAGACAGAAGAACAGGACACAGCTGCAGGACATAATGGACCGCCTGGAGGGACTAGTGTTGATACCGCCCTAGATCCTTATTTATAGCCCCACATGGTGGACATACCAGTTCACTGCTGCTGGTACTCTACTACTACTTAACATTCAAACAAGGAATCGATTGTTTTTTAAAAATTGTTTTCAGTCAACAGTCCTAGGAAAACACCACTTTGACCATCATGAGGTTGGCTATAAACTAAATACATTAATTTGTGTACCAATTTTTATTGTCTTGTTATTGAAAATTTCTATTTCCTAAATCTGCCGTTTATAAAAAGCGGGATGAATTGGATCTTTTAGCATCAACAGATCACTCCAGCGTCATGCCAGTTTGAAACAAAAAAAGTATAATTATTTCTTGTTATTATAACTAAAAGTCTTTAAAAAAAGAATATGAAAGGGGAAATAAAATGGGTTGTGAATGTAAAAGTAGTTGAAAAAGTTGTTATATATATGTGTGTGAGAGAGAGAAGAGGGAAAATATCAAGCTTTAAAAGGAAAAAAACGTACGAAAAATAATCTAATTATTATTACGTGACAACACTGTCTGGTGTTGGAATTGTTCAGCTCATAAATTACTTCCTTTCTTTATCCCCAAAACATGTTTTGCTTTTTTTTTTGCAGCACAATTTGTCAACATTGTTTATTAACAGTCAACATTCTCATTAAGATTTGACCACGAGCATCTTCTGCATGTAGGAGTTGAGCCATTTCTGTCTCTCCAGGGAGGTGAGCAGCTTGCTCTTCTCTCTGAAAGCAGCGTCGTCGGCCACCACCATGTTCCTCTTCACCATCCCGACGTACGGAGACGACCAATCAGCAGGCCAGGTTCTCTCCAAGCTGCATGGAATTTTATTTTTTAAGTCCCCCGAAACACACTGTCGTCGCACAGATAGCACACAGATATGGCACATGGTATCATGAATACCTTTCATCAGCACCCTCTGGAGGAAAGACCCATGCTTCCCTCATGAGCCCGGGTTTGAAGTCGCTGATGGAGTTTTCTCCCAGACTTGGCTGTGATATCATCTGGAGGCTCCAGTCACGGAGGGAGATGGAGGGGAAGACCACACTCCAGCCATTTGTTTTGTGCTCAGTGTTTCTGAAGTCAGAAGAACTGAGACGCCACACATCATTAAACATAAATAAATAATACACATATTAAGAAATGCACGCAGCAATTTCAAATGCGTTCCTTTATTCATATTTTATTTACATGCATTTCAACAACAAAATATTGTTTATTTTGCATCAGTTTGACAATGGCACAATAAATCACAATGGTGGCTATATTCAACTTTTTCTACCTTATTTAAGATAAAGCTCTTCTAAGAATTTCAAGTACTTTCAGAGTAGTGGAAACCCTGGCCATTGCCTATCGAAAAACATCCCTGAACAAAAGCAAGCCTTATAACCTTAAGAATAAGTATTTCTGCTGACATATTTATGTATGTATTTACATTTCTATCACTTTATTCCCTTCTTTCCATAGGTCAGTGCTATGCTTTAGGTATGGCTGAATCTTCATTTAATATATACTGTATCTAAATGACATAATATTCATATTAAAAAAATAACAATAGATCAGACGGAGAACTAATAATATGGTAAATGTAAATGGTGTAGTCCTCTAGACATTATTATACATGAGAATCTGGTGTCCACCACTGCTGTACTTAGGAAGTAATGGACATATTTGAAGGGTACACCACCTGAGAGACAGCTGTGGCTGAGGAAAGCAGGTCGTCCCGGCAATACACATGGCAATGAGGAAGAGCAGGGAGGCACATCGCAGCGCTGGTCTGGTCTGCATTCTGGAGTGAAGGAGAAGATGAAAGAAAAATACTTTTTGACTCACAAAGCGGCTTATGTTTCAATAAAAAATGAAATGAGCTCACCTGCACACAAGTTGAAGGTCAGCAGCTGATGAATCTATACTGAGGGCGAAACAGAAGAAGAAATCTTCACAATGTCTATGATGGAGTTTCGCATAAAAATCTTGGCTGATAACCTAAAACCGCAAGATGTTTAAATCCACCTGTGAGTTGCCTTATATATCCTGGACCCTTTCGCCCGGCGACCCACCACCCACACACAAACACACCTCTGACACATCATCCAGACGGGAGTTAGGGGCGCCAGGGGGACGGCCTGGAGCAAGAGCAGCTTGTTAGTTTGCTATTTCAAAAGGGCCCTGTTGAAGGCAGGAAGCTAAACTCATTATAGTTCATTCATGAAACTGTTCAGCCTCGTGGATGGTGTCCATCACAAATTAGACATTTCCGGCTCAAGAAAAATGTAAACAACAGAAACCTCAACTCACCTGTGTCATTTAATTCCCACCAAAATAAATATTTTAAAAATATCTCAATTGCAAGTATTATTCATTTAAGGCCAAACCAGGTTTCTGTTTTTATTTTTTTTTAATTCATATTTATTTCCAGCCGACATTGGACAATAACTGGACACTACAAATGTACACACACTCAGGATCTGATGTCATAGTTTTGACAAAACCATTCCATTTTCGAACCATGCTGGAAGATGAAAAACCTTGGAAATGTTTTGCCGGGTGCCAAGACCTCGTTACGGAGCTTTGGAAATAATGAACAGGAAGCAGGTGGAGCGGCTGAGGAAGACGACTTCAGTCACTCAGCTGGTTCCTCCCACCCCTGGCTTTTTAGTCCTGGTCATTGTTGCGTGTCTGTCCATCGGCATCAGCGGCAGTGACGCCTGTGGAAGAAAATGCTGGAAGACATCTGTGTGCGTTGTTTCATTGTTTATGTGTGCAATATCGTTCCTGACTCATAGTGTGTCTTGTCATTTGGATTTGGATTCATTTGAATATAATCCCTATGTAGTTTGAACAGTACTCTCTTTCTATAGTCCAACTGTTGTTATTCCATCTTAACCTCAAGATACAGCACTTGTTTCAGTGAAAACAAGGTGGTAGGAGAAGGTTTCTAAATCAGCTTGCAAAGACAAATGTAATAATTTTATCCACATTTCAGAAGGACTCAGGGACTTTCCATCCTCACTGTAATATTTTTTTTTAACCCAATATTACTGCCCTGCTCAGATTTTTCTACATAGCTCGCGTTCACTCTGTAATGAACGCAACTGGACACCAGGTGGCAGCAGCGTCACGTAGCCTATATAGCATTCAGGCGACCCGAAGAAGAGGCTATCAGCCGGAAAAATGTTTGAGAAACCCAACAAAAACGACGGTAAATCCACATTTTTGTCTCCATAGTCACTTGAAAGGTGATTTATTTCAGTGGTTCTATTGTTAGGTGTGTTTTATTGGGTCAAAATGATCGTTGTTTTCCATAAACATTCAAAATGTAACTATAATAAAGACAATAATAGCCATAATGGAAATAAGACAGTTGTTGACGCATAGGGATATTTGCTTTTATTTATCGTTTAGCAAAAACGTATACTTTTTTCCAGCTATCATACCTGCTTTTATCCCAGTTTGCTTGGAGAAATTCCCCTCCAGACAAAAGCTGCGTTAATATAACACCTTCCAACAACTTCAAACACAACTAATGTCAACACATTTAACACAAACATAGTTTACTTGAAGCAGAAGCTTTATTTAGCCACATGACCAAATGTTGGACAGTCTCACTTGTTTATTTAAGAGCATTAAAGGCACAAAATGGTAACTGCAATAGCCCCACTGGCACTAGAAAACACGAGTGCAAATATAAATTATAATACTGACATGAACGTTGTCCACACATTTAAAGGCTGTGCTGGAGCTCAAATATGATACACATATTGTATGATGCAAATCAAGTACATGCAGAACAGAGGTTCAAGTTCCATCGCTGTTTATGTTGGAAGCCCAATGGCTTATGACTGTGGGCACCAGATGTGCTTGTTGGTTCGATCGTCTTGTGGTCTGGCTGTTGGACATCGACAGAGTGGTGACAGGTTGTGATGAGTAGTGTTTGATGGATCTATAGGAAGAGAATCTTTGATCTAAACTGTTGAGTCAATATACTTGGAACATATTTTCGGTGATGACGGCGTCAGAGTCTGAAGGAGGGTCGGAGGGTGGACAAATGACAGAGTGCATTGTACATCTTTCATGGTCCCACTTGACAGTCGCCCTTAAAATGCAGAGTCCTGCTCAACAGGCAATGAGGGGGCACTTCATGTTGGTAACTGAAAACGCTATTTTCCCATCATAGGAGGGCTCTATGCTGCTAAAGCACAGGTGGAATCTAAAACAACGTTTTTTTTTTCTAACCTTTTTTGTATCTATGTTGATGCAATTGTAGGGTGAGACCATTAAAAACTGATCAAACTTTTATCATCTTCATTTGGCTCTGTAGAATCGGCTGCAGATGTAGGTTGGAAGTAGCTAACTGGAGGAAGAAGAGGAGAAGGGTCAGTGGGGCAGCTACTGTCGGACTCTATGTTGGATGGGGTAGCTGACACAGGGGCTGGGACAGCAGGGTGGCTCGCATTCGAAGTTGGGTGAAGAGGCTGGTCAGTGGGGGTACAAGTGATGGACTCTAGACTAGGCTGGGCAGCTGGGAGAGGAGGCTGGTCAGTGGGGCAACTAGGAATGGATGGTGGGCTGGACTGGGCTGCTGGGTGAGGGGGTGGAGCCGTGGGGCAGCTTGGGATGGATGGTCGGCTGGACTGGGCCACTGGCTCAGGGGGTGGAGTCGTGGGGCAGCTGGGAATTGATGGTAGGTTGGGTTGAGCAGATGGGTGAGGGGGTGGAGCTGTGGGGCAGTTAGGGATGGATGGCAGGTTTGGTTGGGCAGATGGGTGAGGAGGAGGACCAGTAGGGCAACTACGAACAGATTGTTGACTCGGCCGCCGAGCTGGATGTGGGGGTGGCTTAGAGGGTCGGGTACGGATGGACTGCTGGACAGGTCGCTCAGCTGGGTGAGGGGGCGGGTCCCTGGGACAGTTACGACTTGAGTGCTGGACGGTCGGTTGCTCCGCAGAGTGAAAGACAAAGCAATAGGCTCCAGGCTTGCAGCTGCTCTTGACAGTCAACGCAAGCTCTGTCTGGACAAGTGGCCGGCAGACACCGTCCACATAGATGCTCAGAACGTAGGAATCTGGAAGACAGAAAATGATTGTGACACACTGGGCCACCGAGAGGTTTTATATAATGATATTTTTACAGATGTCGACAGGAAGGATGTTTATGTAACATAAACAAGAAGTGACTGAGATGAAAGACCTTGTTCAAAGCGTGCAGCACACTCTTCTGTCAGCTGCTGGATGGTGGTGGTTGGAAGAACTCCTAAAGTCTTGGGGTTCGATCCAACTTCAGGAGAGCACACTGTCAAAAAGTCCTGCAGAACACGCAATAAAAGTTCCAATGTGCAGGTTGATGTTGAAATGTGAGACGGACTTGCATGCTTGTGTACTGTACCTGCACTGATCGCTGACCAGCACTCTCCTGGTTCAGGGTCCGTCTTCTCTCCCAGCGATGGATGGAGTCCTGGATTTCTCTGCTGAGCTGACGTGTTGCTGACCTCTGCTGGTCAAATGTCCTGATGTGCTCCAGAGCACCATAAGTGGTGGTAAGGTAATATGAACCTAGACACATGCGAAATATATATAAAAAAATTGATACCACCTGAAGTAGGCTGAGAAAGTTGGACAGTGTTTATTTCACAAAGTTTTCAGGCTCACAGAATCACTCTCAAATTGTTTGAGGAGTTGCGCTTGTACCTTCTCCAAGAGTGAGAGCAGGATCCATCAGTTCCATCATGTACTCCACATCCAGCTGCAGGGCCGACAGATTAGATCTCGCCAGCACGTACATCATCACAGGAAGGAAGTCATCAGCACCATGGGGCCGCCCTGACACACACACACACACACACAAACACACACGCAAATTTGAATCAGCAATTTCCACACATCTGTTATTTAACTTCCTGCCCCTGTCTTGGCATCAAAATCCAGAGAGTAAAAGCGAATGTGAAGATGTGGGGAGCCATTTACAGCCTGACTGTCTTTATTGCAGCAGGGAAAATCTCTGTTCTGTGCAACACAGGGATATTTAATCCTCAAATGAAATACCAACAGGATATACCTCCAAATCAAGACTTTAAAAAAGTATTGGTATCATCAGCTAGTAGTATGACAATAACAAGTATGAGACATGATAGACATTTTCCCCTAGACTTTTACAGCAGCAGAAATAGCAATAGAGGCGGTGGAATTGTGGACGGTGTGTGTTTGTCAGATTTGTCTCCAGCTACTGAAGTTTTAGTTTGAGAATTAACCAAGACATGCAAGTTAATGTAAATTTTTTTTTTAGTATTTTTAAATCTAATTTCCTATTTTTATTTTTCTATGTATTTTTATTTTCTGCCAAAATAAACGCATCTACCAAAAGACAATTAAAAATCTAAATTATCCCCCCAAATATATGTATATATTTTTTGTAAAGACACGGGGAGCAGGACCATCTGGAGGAATGTGAAACTCGACAGCTGGTTAACAACTAGACTGACTCATAGCAGATGTGACTCATTGGTAAGTCACAGTTACTTTATCAGTTGCTCAGAAGACATGAAAACATTCATTAAACATCATGATTTGAATGAAGTTATTAAAAGTTTGTGCCACTAAACAAAGTTAGGTGGATCACTGCTGTAAGCAAGGGAGGTGCAGACTGGAGAATCAGACGTCAGTAGTTGAGCTGCTGACCTGGGCAGCTGACAGACATGGAGTCGTAAATGATCTTGCAGGCCTTCAGCAGGAGCTCGATCTTCTTCTGTGGGGAGTATTCCAAGTGCAGGTTATTCAGCTTGACGTTGATTTTCTCCATGGCGGAGGCCTCGGGGATCGCAGTGCTGATTCCTAAAGATGTGGTGGTGCTGCCCATCACCACAGACTGAGCAAAGAAACAAACAAGCTGTTAATTCTGAGGATTCTTTGATGCTTTATGACCGAGTGGAATGATATCCGACCTGGTTCTGGGCCAGCTGTTTGAGGCTGCCGTTCTCTGTGTGCAGTTTCTCTAGACTGTGGTAGATAGACTCCCGCAGGGGCTTCAGGACACTCTTACACAGGGCAGCCTCGACAATACTCTCTAAACACACAAAAAATCAACACTTACTTATATATTATAACAATCCCAATGTGAGAAGTTCTTGTTCTGTAGTTTTTGATGATGAGCACTAGTGGGCGCTTTTTGTCAGTTGAAGCCTGTGGACATGTGTGGTCAGATCTTTCTGTTTTTTCAGCTCAGGTAACCAAACTTTGGGGATGTTGTGCTCGTGTTTCAGGTTTTTTGGGGAGGAACTGTTGATAGTGTGACAAGGAACGGACGATTAAATGTTGCTGGTGTTGTGGATGACCATCTGGATCCTGAACTGTTTAGTAGGAACGGTCAGTGTGACAGCTCTGTCTGTTTTTTAGGACAGTTAGAAAAGTAAAAAATAGATGGCCCAAAAATATTTTTGGCATAAATGAACGAGTGATGGACTAATGATGCTTCATGAAACAGCGTCCTCGTGTTCAGAGCCCACTAGATGGCACTCTCTGCTGTAAAATCTTTGGATGAACCATTTTAATGAAACCTCACTTTGTTTTTAGACCAACAGTGCCACCCACTAAATGCTGAAACTAAGGACACTGTTTCATCAAACCTCATCAGCCCATTGCTACTTGCAACAATGAAACTTTTGTCTTTGTTTTTCCAACACACACTCACACACACACGACTATTAAAACTGCAATTTCTTGATCCTGTCTTTCTGAAATGCAGTGAAAGGACTCAATGGCTTGAAGTATAACCTGAGATTTTCATGCAGTTTGAAACAGGCTTTTGGTGGTTTAACCCCCAATCCCAACCCTAAGGACAAGATTCTGATCTGAAATGGCTGTGATGTCCAAATATCTGCCGACCTGTGACTCCATCTCTGTGGCACAGTTAACAGCTCACCTATTGACATCTAAGTGTGAAGCGGCGCTCACGACTATCTGAATCTCTGAGTGCAAAAATGAGTCCTGGTCCCAGGTGTTTTTGGCGTCTTATTCAAGCGTGAGGAGCCAATGGTGCGTGAAATGGACCACAGAATCAGCCTCAGGAGCAATTATGAGTTTTCTCTATCTCACCTTCTGGGCTGAGAACAGCTGAGAACAGCCAGGCTCTTCTTTCCAAGTCAATTAGGACCTGCAAATAACTTGGCTGATGGACTGTGTGGTGGACCTTAGTGACATTTCAGGGAGCCGGCTCCTCGATCAGAAACTCAGAGCAGAGGCTCAGGTGGTTTCGATATATGGAGGCTGGCTCACACAACTTGCAGAGGAACTTGGCTACACATACCTAACTTGTCGGGTGCGTACTGGTGCTGTGGTTCCAGCATGCCCTGCAGCTCGGCACTCTGCAGCAGGTAGCTCTTCAGCTGAGTCATCATCTGCCTGATCTCCTGCAGCAGTTCCGTGGATGTGGTGTGCTTGGGCATGCTCTCCAGCGTGAACGCCCTGTGCTCCTTCACCTAATGCAGAGCTCCTTATTATGGACTGTTTTAAAGAACAACAAGAATCTTCCGGTTTTAAAATTGCTCACCAGGTTGCCAAAATAGCTGGACGGGGCCCTGGCCAGCTCCACGATGCGCTGCGAGAGGCGGCGCTCGTGACTGATGAGGCCGGTGATGACGGTGGACAGGCGGTGGCGTGCTCGGTCCAGAATGATGTTGGTGGGCGTCCTCTTCACTTTTGGGCTGCGACTTTCTGAAGTGTGGCTGGAGATGAGAGGAGTGATGCTGTTTTTGAGGATCTGAAGGCAAAACTTCTGACCTTGGCTCAGTACAAAGATTCTGCTGAAACGACTGGTGTACGATTACGTCAAATTTACTGGCTTTCTTTGCATTTTTATCCAATATTAGTGTTTTTTTCAGATTATTTTGGATGCAGTTTTTGGTGAAAAGATGTGCAGGATTACAGTTAACAAGAAGAAGATAGGCATGTCTATGGAGAAGATGAATAAAGGTTAAGGTGGGGTGTCAAAATGCTTGTTTACAGTGTCAGACACTCCTTCTACAAGAAATAGTCTAAGCAGAATGTGTGTCCATTTAAATGTTTGGAGGCTGAAATTTAAGATGTTCCTCTATGCGTTCCACAATGGGGATAGTTAGTTTCTCTTTGGTTGACTGCTGCTGTGCTTTATAAAACATTGTTTTTCTCTTATATTGACATTTGAGATTAACTGTTGATGATATCTTTGTTTGGCAGAAAACTGGTAGTCAAACAACAAACCACTGTTTGTTGTTTACTGACTTTCATTTTCAACCAAAAGCTCCCGCAGACCCCTTTATACGACTTGGTGGGCCGAATTTGCCCCCTCAGACCATGAGTTTGACACGTGTTTTTAGAAAAAAAACGATTGAACTGTATTCACAAATAAGCTCAAAACACAAGTTTCTGACCAAAATCCAGCCAGGGCAGATGTTAAAAAAACAATTCTGTTTCAGTTAATGTGTGCGTCCATGCATTTATGCATTTGAGGAAGTGCAAAAAGGGAGACACACCTGACACCGGTTTACACATTTGTGAAATATTCGCTTGAAGTTAAAAATAACCATGTAAAGCAAGTGAAGAATAAAGAGTCTGCCAGTGAGAAAAAAACACAGAAAGATTAGCCTTTTGAGTGGAACCAGCCTGCAAAAAAATGCCTGTTGCATGGTTCACAGCAACAGTATAGTCACAGTTTGATATCAAAAGTAGTTACTTATTATTTTCACACATCCAGTGTAACCTGAACTTGCCGCAGACACGTTTGGGTTTGACAGTGGTGAAGCAGCTCTCATTGGACAATGTCAAGTTTTTGTGTGTTGCACTGGCTTGTGGTTTGCTCTGCAATATATGCTTTAAATATGACGTGAATTTTCGCCCCACCTCAAACCTCAAGATCTTTGGTTCTTTCATTTCAAGAGCACAAAAAACACTAGACTGTCAGGCACAAAAATGCACTTTTGCTACATTTAAAAATCATTTGGTGTATAATTTCTTCAGGTATATACAGCCAATGTTTTTTGGGGGCTGGTCGGTCACAGGACAGCGTCTTCATATGAAGCGTGATGAGTTTTGCATGTCAAGTTGTTTAGGGTTGGGATCTAAACCCACCTGTGTTTCTGGTCCAGGTTCAGCTCTCCCTCTTCCTCTGTGCTGCTGTTTGTCCCAGAGTCGGGGTCAGCGTCCACCATGGCGCCGCCCTCTGGGGAATACAAAGACACGTCTGGGCGACGTGGCGGGGTGGCCTTGCTAACAGCGTTTGGCTGGTTAGCTGCCTGGATGGAGCTCACAAAGACTTCTGGAGGGCAAGTTTTCCTTCGTGGTGGTGGGACGGGACGAGTGGGTCTTTTTACCGATGGCTGTTTTGAAGTCTGAGTAGTGCCTGCTTTATCTGGATCTCTCACCTCCTGCTCTTCTTCTGTGTCCTTCACCTTCTCTCCGTCACTTTTTGTTTCTTCTGTTTTGCTCTCTGCACTATCCTCTATCAGAGCCACACTCTCACCCTCACTCTTTTCTGTCTCTCCTCCTTTAGGAACACTGCTCTCTTCTGTCCCACTCTCAGTTGCTGCCACTTTGTCTTGATCTTTGGAGCTTTTTTGGGAGGCAGTGCAGCGGAGAGGAGCAGGAGGTAAAGGTGGTGCAGAGCGCAGCTGCAGGGAAACAGGAGGTCGGAGTGGAACAGATGACAAGGACACTAACTTCCTGTTTTCTCGTTCCTCCCCTCCCTTAGCTTCCTCTTTCTTCTCTGAGAACAGTAAACCCATGCCAGAAGTGCTTCCCAGGCTGGGGGGGCGCGGCGGTGGCCGCTTATACTTGATTTCCTGAATGGGTGTTTTGACAATCTCACTTTTGACAGGTGTCTTCTGTGGGGACTCTCCGTTTTGTATCACCGAGCCTGCAGGGCTTGTGTCTTCTCTAGCGAGAGTCAGGTCCTTGTCGGACTTTCTATCCATCAATACTGGGTCTACATGCAGGAACACACTGTTGCGCTGAAGGTCCTGGTTCTTTGACAGATGGTGAGAATCTGACGTCCAGAAATCTGAACAGATCCAGAGAGAGGCTCAAGATTAGAGTTTAATGAATGTGACTCCAATGTTTTACCACCGTGTTACTGCCCCTTTTTATCACTGTCATTCTTGAGGCTTGCCAAATGTGCTTCTTCATTCCCCCGGTACAAAGTTGTATTTACCTGTGCCCAGTGCAGAGATGGCCTCCAGCTCCTCTTTCTTGCTGGCCTTAGTAATGGCCTGGGGTAACCTCAGGGGGCCGTCCAAGATGTCTCTAAATAACAGTTAAAAAGAGATTAAAGGTAAGCCGTTCTTATGTCAATAGTCAAATGTGAGTATTACCTGCTCGCACAGTAGAAGGAGATGAGTTTAAAGATGTCGTCAAAAAGCAATGACGACCCAGTCAAGTGAAGGACTGCAGTGGAAACGAAGTAAGAATCTTGCGTGGTTGATTTATTCGCTTCTACTTACATGACTTGTGATGTTCTATGTTCACGCTACGTATACATGATGATTCCTGAGGTCCACACTGCCGTACCAAGAGTGTTAAGTCCCCGCTCACCGTCCTGTTGACCAGGAAGGCCTGCAAGGGTAGTTGGAATTTAGCGTGTATTTCAGTGAAGAACAGTGGAATAAATATATTTGTACTGCACCCCTGGTGTCTCATTCTCAAGTATGCTGGTAGTTTTGTCTTTGTTGAGTCCGGTGGTTTGCCAAACGGAGGCACTTCCCACAAGCTGCTCGGTGAGTCCAGGAGGTGTTGGAGTGGAACATGAGGAAGAAGGTTCCGTGTTGACAAGGGGCTTGAATAATGGCGCGACTGATACTACGGGAGTCGGGGAGAGGGGAACCGGGAGACCTGCCGGAGGGTTGAAGCAGAGTGGAGCAGGGTTGGAGGACATGGGGGACTTGACAGGTTTGGAGGACGGAGTTAGAGGTGGAGCGATACATGGAGGAGGAGGTGGGCACTGGGGAGGTCGAGAAGGGAGCTGGGTGGCTTTGACTGCAGAAGGGGGTGGTTTGGGGCGGGACGGTCTAGAAGGAGGGTGAGAGGACAGCACAGATTGAGGAACTGGGGGGGCAGACGCAGTGTCGAGGCCTTCCTTCGGGGAGCTTGTGTGGCTGCAAAGACATGACATATAGAACAGTTCAGCAGGGTGGCAAGTTTACACATGAACAATGGCTCTTTTATTGGAAGGGCGATTTCAAATTTTACGTTTATCTGCCTTTTAAATACCTGTAATGACTATGGTTTGGCATTCTTATTTTTGCTTGTATCCATTGGTAATTGGATGTCTTTACTCACTACCCAGCAGAGGCTAAAACGGAAGAGACAAAGTGATAAAGCTACTGCTGTGAGTCAAGCCTTCTGGTTAAACACGAGCAGATTTTTCCATAACACCGTGAGACCTATGCCTTAACGCAGTTGCACACAATTTGACACCAGATTTTTTTTGATGGTATATTATACTTTGTGTACTTTGCAGGGAAAAGCTAACATCGGCTGATGCCATGAGTACGTGATATGTGGGTCAAGGGACTTTAGTCCTATGTTTGACCTCTCAAACAAACGTGTCATTGCACTGCTCATGTGGGCTCTCATGTGTCCCCATTAACCTTCTGCCTGTTCTTTGACTACGTGAGGAAACCCAGTGGTGGGCGGTCACGGCCTGCAGTGCTTTCTTTGCTGTCCTAAAAACTAAATCAAAACCACTGACATATGATTTTTCCATCCACTGATAAGTTGCTCGGAGCCAAACCACTGCAGCCAAGTTCCTCTAGCAAAAGCAGTCTGCACACACTTCTTTTTAAACTGACTTGATCACTGACAGACGTAGAACCCAGGACCAACAACAGCAGTGAATCAGTGGTGGGGTGCTGACGGTACACTTTGTGTTTCTGTAACTAGGAAGCCGAGAAGTTCTGAAGAAATGTTGATTTAAATATTTAGTTTCCTTAAAATGGCTTGTGTGGAACTGACTGAGGTTTTACAGAGGGAATGTGGCAGAGCCAGGTGTGTTTGTTTCAGTTATCTGTTCCGGTATTTATTTTTGCTAGTTTGTCCCAGTCTTTCACGCTGCTTCCTGTCGGTCTTACTTTGTTCAGCCACTTCCTGTTTTTTTTTGTGTTGAAATGTCTCTGCATGATTGCAGGAGATAAAAACTATGTGTTGAAAAGGCGTCCGACGCCTGGATCGGACACCAGGACATGATCGCTCATTTTATTATTGACATCAATTGGCTGTCGACCCACTTATTTGTGCTGCTGCCTCGCAGTCATCCATGTGATGCTCGCTGATGATCAAGCTCTGGAAGTGCTAAGCAACTGGAACTTCAGGTCTCAGCACGCTCCGTTTAAACTGGTGCTCAAGCGCCATTTCGGCTGCAGTTCATCACAAATACGAATATGTTTGTCCACCACCTTTTGGTGGGTTGAAGCCATAGCGAAGCCTTGTTGGAGGTCAGTGTCCAAATCCAGTGTTACATGTGGTTACCCCAGTTCTACGAACTCCGCTAGCAGCGCTGCTCAGTGGATCCGATTTTGCTGATCCAGTTGGAAATGCCGTCAATACAAAAGGTGGCAGGCTTTTTTTTGCTCCCTGCTGGGTGGCGAGTGCATGACTCAATATCTTGAAGGAAGGCGTAGCAGAGCCCTTATAGAGGGGGTCGCACACATTTGTAGAACCATGGTTACCATTTGTAACCCTTTGTTTACATTTCCTGGTTTCAAAATAAAAGTTGTTCACCGTAGTTCATGGTAAATTGGTTTTAAAGGTGACTGAGTTTACAGAGGTGTGTTTTGTCACGTACTTTCAGCTGTTTATTTGTGTGTATTGCTATGAGAACAGTTATTTCGTGTTGGATCAGAGGGAAGAGTCACGTCAGTCCACCGCAAGAAAAAGGATTCAGAGAAAAAGTATGAGGTCAGCTGTTTGTGAGGAAACTATTTGGATCCGTTATGCTGACTCCTTCATCAGAGAAAACTTCTGCTGCTCATTGCACAAACCTACTGTGACACACCATCTGAGACACAGAGTCTCTCACATTTTCACATGTAGGTTAAACTCAGCCTAATCTGGAACATGTGTGAAGTCACTAGTCATCAAACCATTTCCTTACGTTTTACCTCCACCAGTACAGATGAGTCGAACAAACCCCAGGAGCAACAAAACTTTTCTAAAAACTTTAAATAAGTCAATCAAATAACCTCTGGACTGCATCCAGACTGACCAACTTTACGTATGTGTTCTACTTCCTTTATAACGGTTTGAGTCACCTATGAATAAACATCCTCTGTTTGCATGTGCCGTCCAACTTCCTGCTGGAAAACAACAAAAGAAACTGTTGTGTTTCTACTCCGTTTCTGACAGGCTGGCTCCAGACTGACAATCTCTCGCGAGTGAGTCGCCACATCTGTTTTTGCTGCCTGAGGCTGCAACAAAAAGTCTGACTTCCTGACTCCCCTGCATGACTTCCCACCGCCGATCTCTCAGCACCGACCTGGTCCTCACCAAAAGTAAAATGCGGGACTCACCTTGTGTCCTGAGTTATCACGCTGGCCTCCATTATATTTTAACCAAACTTGAGTTTTTGACTCAACTCTTTCAGCTGCATTGACAACTCCGCCTCCTCGTCACTCCCACCCACATAACCTCCCACCCTCTTTTCCTACCGTTGACCAAAACCAGACTGAATAAGGCAAAAGTAGGTGAATAGAGGAGCCTGTGTGTAGGAATGTGTGTGTCCATCCCTAAGTTTTATCACAACTCCTGCGGGGGCCAATCAGATGCAGCCAAACATGTGCTCATCCCCATACATATTCAAGTCTGCCTGGCCTACATACTCAGCAGATCCTCCTCTCCCGTCTGTCCCCCTCCTCTCCCGCGCTCCCCCACTCCAACTGTGGAATGCAGCGCTTCAAGGTTTCCACCCTTTTCTTGTCCCCCAACACTTAAACCCAACAGCCTTTTGTTTGGTTCATTAACTGAATCCCAGTGGAGTAGCACAGTTCCTGCCACAAAATACAGTGTCTTAGCTGTCTGGCTGGAGATTTAGAATTCTCTTGTGAGGTAGCATCATTGTGCAGGCTCCAAATTTAAATTCAAAACTGCTGCTGCTGATGCAGAACAAGAGGACTGAAGCTGTATCTATCTGTCTAGATTGAGTGACTTAAGAATGATTCTGTGGACGCAGATGCAGAAGTGTATATATATATATATATATATATATATATATATATATATATATATATATATATATATATATATATATATACGATTGAAAAAATATTATTTTTTTCAATCATATCCCACCCAAATATATATAGGAATATTTTTCAATTTGAATGAATTTGGTATACGACTGAATCAAATGATATATCCATACATACATTTAAACAACAAAATATTGTTTATTTTGCATCAGTTTGACAACAGCACAATATGTCACGATGGTTTTTATATCACGTATTTAAACTAAAGCTCTTTTAATGTCTTGAACATATGTATGTATTACAATTTTATAATTAAAAATATAATAAATTAAATTGTATTTTTTGTTGTAATTAATTCATCATGATATTGTTGTAATTAATTAATCGTAATTAACTCGTTAAAGTCCTAATTATAAGTAATTCAACTATTTAAAAAAATGAATTAGAATATTGAAAATGTAGGTGGGTGAGTGGATCTTTGTTTCTTTGTTTCTTAAAAAAAATAACAGTTTACATGCACGTTTATATTGAGCATAATCATATGGGGTCAGAGAAACACATTTTTTAAAAACCTATAATTTTAGTAATCCATATAATATATAAGGTACATTTAATTTAATCTTAACTTGTTATATGTAAACATAATGACACAGCAGATTGTGAAAGAAAATGACGACACACTACATTCAGGTTGAGACTAAGTTGAGGAACTCCATGAACACTCCGAAGATCTCCACTCATCTTTGTTATTTTTTTCCCATTTCTTGCAAGTCTCCCATGAGCAACATATGACATTATTAGTCACAACCACATATTAAAAGTAAAACATAATTTTGTCTCCATGATAGTGCAGTCGTGCCTCTGACCTGCTTATGAGAACATAACAAAATATGTGGGGTAAATCCTCACTACGATGCGGTAAATTAAATCCTGTTGTCTATGACTATAAACGACAAAAGGCGTTTCCATACGTATTGAATCAAGGTTCCCCCTTCGACTCTCCTTGTCATTGTGGCTTTAGCCACTAGAGGGAAGCAGCACAGAGTTAAAGCTACTCGGTGTTCTGCTCACCACCCGTCAATCATATTTTCCCTCTCCTGATAAATCTCAGCACCAGCTATTGATGGCTTCAGGCAAAAACTATGACATCAGTTGGAGTAACAAATAGACTTTCCAGATGAAAATAAATACATCAATACTCATCACGTCTTCATTGTAGATTTAAAAATGATGCCTAAACTGAGCCATATGAAAGAAAATTGCTGCAACACTGATGGTGACTCACATTGACCCTTTCACAGTGAGTGACTGCTGTTCCCTGCTGATCACTGAGTAGTATTTCACTAGGAATTACTTCATATGTGTGTGTGTCTATATATATATATATAGATACACACACACACTTCGGTACCTCAGTTTTCGAACGTCCCAGACTTCGAACAAATCGGAGTTTGAACAAAAATTTCGAGATTTTTTTGCTCCGGATTTCGAACGAAAATCCAGAACTCGAATGCCCAAGAAAAAAGCTGGAAAAAACATAACGTGCGCGGACCGATCAGCTGACCCACGGCGCGCTCTGTTATTGTGTATAACACAGCCTCTGTATGTTCCGTTAGCTGCATTTACTGACTGTTTTTTCTTCATATTGAGGTGTAAAACCTTTCCTGTCTCCACACTGGACCGTGGTAGAGTGTCACAGGGGAGGTGCTCGCTCTCCACACCTCCACTCCAGGGTTTGATGTCCTGTTGTGGGCTGGAGCTGGGACAGGGATGAGGCGAGTCTGGGACAGAGCGTGACTTGGTTTATGACTTTGTCACAGCCAAACTGCACAGAAGCGCACATTCAGAGCTGGACACGCACCGGGCACCTCTTCCCTTCTGGAGAGACGTCACTCACTCTGCAACCCCTCCTACATGCAGCGGCCACACACATAGAGGAACAGCGCACCTGCAGCAGACACTCGACATTCTCTCCTACAAAAGCCTATTTTAAGGCTTGGAACGCATGATTTCTTTTTCCATTCATTGTTATGGGGAAAATCGATTCAGATTTCGACAACCATTCGCTTCTTGAACGGCCGTCTTGAACGGATTGTGGTCAAGAACCGAGGTACCACTGTGTGTGTGTGTGTGTGTGTGTGTGTGTGTGTATATATATATATATATATATATATATGGCAACCATTTTTCTGGACTGTGCAAATGTGACAGGTCACCATGTGTTCTGGCGACCCACTATTTTATGACTCATTTCACAGAAGTCATTCCTTTTAACTGAGCAGACTGATATGGTTTTCTGATGGAGTGATACAAGAGGCAGAGGTTATATGGCCTCATTTTCTCGCTGGGAGATGTGGCCCCTTTTGATAAAGACAGTGGGAATGCTTCTGCGATTAACCCTTTAAAAACCGGATCTTTCAGACTAGAGCCTTTATTGACCCTTTTTTTTTGGCCAAGAAGCTGCACGCTAAAATACGTTATGCTGGCAGAACACTAAATTCAGTACTGATGCACAGTAAACACCATCACCAACGAAGAATTCTGTGCTCCACCTTTGCTGTTTTCTGGGGGGATGCAGTTCCTGCTTGTTTTATTTTGGTAATCGGTTAGGTGAAGACAGTGAGATAAAGATAACACTGTTGGATGTTAAGGAAACATATTCCTTTTTTATTTAAACCCAAGTGACCCAAGCAAGTAGCACAAGTTGCTCAAACTACGGTGGCCTGAAGTGGACAAAAAGTCTCTGAAGACTGTAATGATCCTGTATCATAGATGCTTTTGCAGTAGCCAAATCTAAAGTAAACCTCATTATAACCATTGCCAAAACTCAAGTCAAAACAAACCGACGGAGTTTAGTGTCATATCACGAGTAAGAAAGAGGAATCTAAAAAGCACTTCACTCACTCAATTAGATGCCCTTTTTGGCATTTGAAATATCATTGATGTAATTGCCAGGCAAATTCAAATGAGTTGAAGTGAAAGTATCATTACAAAGCTCTGAGCAAAAAAAGTCGTTTGAACTTCGGTTCCAGTGCTTATTCAGAGTCTTAAGGATGCAGTTAGAACCAACATGGAACCATCGCTTCCTCGTCCTATTATAAACATTTCCCAAAATGTAATTGGAATCCATTCATGAAGTTTCTTTTGCTGACAGATAAGCCTGAGCCAACAGAGAACCTGCTTTACACAGCTGATCATCTCAAACCGAGAGATGAAGTGATTCCACTTTCCCGAGGACCGTTTTTAATTGTCCACAATGCGAGCATCCATTGTTGTTCCTCTGTTCTATCTCTCGATCCAGCGCTCCACGCCGCCTCCACACTGATGCGTATTGCATTAACGCGGAGGTGACGAGTAGGAGGAAGAGGGCAAACTGCGAGGAGAGATGAACCACTGAGTGGGAGATAGATAGATAGATAGATAGATAGATAGATAGATAGATAGATAGATAGATAGATAGGTACTGTAGCTAGATAGATACTGTAGCTAGATGGCTGGATAGATAGATAGTTTCCTTGTGGTGTGGGGTCATGTGTTTAAGAGATGAAGAGAAAGAGAGAGGAGTGACAGATGGAGAGGAGAAGTTGGTCTCTTTGCAGTTCCAAAGCTCTGTTTAAGCCCCAAAGCTGTGTGCAGTGGAAATGTGGAGAGGAGAGAGAGAGAAGGCGCGAGGTAAAGGGAGCGAGAGAAAGGGAGTGAAGGAGGAGGGTTTGCGTTGGTGTGCTGGTTGGCAGTGAGAGCGCTTGTCAAAAAACCCTTTCTCTGACAGAAGGCATGATTCACAGCAGAGAGAGGGAGATGGAGGACAGAGAGGGAGGTAAGCGACATAGAGAGATGAAGGGGATAACGGCATGATGCGGGTAAGAAAACAAATGAGGACAATACAGGACCAGGATGGGACTGCGTAAGATGGACGGGATAGATGGAGCGACACATCCACACCACTGTGACTTGTCATTCTGAGGTTTCTTGCTTCGCCATCGATCGAAAGAAATAGAGCAGGTGGCAGTGCTGAAAGGGGGAGAGGGAGAGAGGCTGCTCGGAGGCTCTGAATGGACACTGAGGCAGGGAAAGATTCTCAAACGTCAACAGGCGCCTTTATTGGAGCCCTTATTAATGACAGAGGGGGACGCGCATGCTAATTAATACGGTCCAAGTGTTTGCGTTGTCCTTGTAAATATTGTGTTGGGGGAACGCCGCGGCGTTTGTGTGTGATTAATAACTTTCTTTCTCAGGTTGTTGGTTACGAGGAGATGAAGTGTGGGTTAGCAGAGCTCCCGCTGATACACAGCGAGCGTGTCCCCCGGCGTTCCAGACTGTGGCCGTTTTATTTGACTTCAGATTTCGTCGGGAAGTGGATCCCGCTCTTGTCACGCTTGCTGCTTGGCCGTCAATGTTGTGTTGACGTCACATCAGTTTTATTTTGGGACCACGTTTGCATGGAGCTTCAAGGCTGCTGCCTGAATTCTCTTCAAAATGTTAAGTCAAGGCTGGAATTTCCACCATGGATTCTGGAGGCAGTGGTAGCACAAGCCTCCTCCTCAACTCTTCTTTATAGTCTGATCCAGTCGAGGATTTTCGCGAGATCCTCCAAAAAGCAGACGAATATTAGGTAACGTTTCCGTAAGTAGAGCAGCTCTGCTTCGTACGGTCCTGTGCGATGGAAAAAAAAAACATATTTAAACCAGGAACATCCAAGATTTCCTACGTTTCCTGGTAAGAATCCAAACTTCTACATCGCCTGGGCAAAGAAAGGCGCATTAAAAGCGTTGACTTCCAGCTTAGTTGTATTGTCTGCGCACCAAAAATTGCAAAACGATGACGTCAGGAAATATGGCGAAGATTTCTTCTGAAAAACATGGACACTTTAGTGATAAAATACAAAGCAGGAACATTCCTTGTCCATTAGCTTGGGGTTCTCAAATGTTTGGGTTTCCAAAAATCCTCATGCTGATTTAAAAAAAAAACAAAACATTGGCGCTCCATGCCATACAAACATTTCAGATTTACTACAATACTACTACGACTGTAACTAGTTTTAAGGCAGTTAAATGTGCACTTATTATTAGCTCACAGCTATTTCCACTTGCCAAGTAACAACCTTTAATATTACAGGGAATGAACAGCAATAAAACAACCTAAATGAGCCCACTTAATTTTAAAATCTGCCTCCAAACTCTTCCCCTGTTAACTAAGCCTAACCGTTTGGCTGCGCAGCCTCTTCTCAGTCAAATTTATTTCCCCATCTCTCACATGAATTGCCAACAAAATTAGAGAGGCGGTCTCTCACTGCACCATTTCCAGTGGCCTTTATGAAGTGGAGGTTTGTTTTGTTGCGCTGCTTCAGTCGGTGTTCTGGGCAAAGTGAGTCAAATGGTATCACGGTTGTATACGTCACAGTCTTATTCATAGCTCCGCGCAGGTTCTTTATTATTGGTGGCTCATGGGGATCCCCACGTGTGAGACGCTGGTGGATCAGGAGTAGCTGTCAGTATACAAATGTGTTTTCATGGGAAGTAGTTTTGCTGTTTTTAACACCTCAATATTCAGGATTTGCTGTCTAAGGGATGATATAAGTCACAGTAAATTCTCCATGCTTTGACTTTCTCTTTAAAAGAAGCCAGGCATTAACAGAAATGATCCCAAATCAGTCATCTGCACAACAGCAATTTCCCCACTTAATTTATGCATGAGTGTATTTTAATCTTAAAAATGTCTGTGTGCTATTCTTTGTTTTCCACAGATGGATGTCCCTAATCTGCAAACACAGCAAGAATGAGCTGAGGAGCTTAGACTGGATTCAGTCCTCCATCATTGTGTCCGGTCCCTCTGTTGCGTCTCTCTGACTCACGCTCTGCTGGTGTTGAGCAGACAGACAAACCAGAAGAGTACATGTAAATGCAGTCAATCTGTGGGAGAGCGGATCAGCTGAAGAAGTCACTGCGAGGACAGGAGAAGTGGAACTTTTCCCTCAAACATTTATTTGGAATATACCTCTACTGGTACAGTTTTGGGACCTAAAAAGTCGGTTTCTCCGCCTTTGTATCGTGGAGGGAGCCAGCTTTCTGAATGACCTGCGCAGCCTCATGGCTAATAACCACATTCTCAAGATTTAGGTAAATTAAAGACTTCACAATTCATACTTCAAACTTCCCACGTGCCTCCCATCATCCCCTCCCACCATCCGCCATCCAGCCAAACATGGGCAAGCCTCTAAGCCGACCAGGTTGCTTCAGAAAGAGCTCCTGTTGCCTGGAGAAACATGGAGCTGGGGATCGAGGGATGGGAGGGCGAGATGGCGGAATCGAAGCGGGGTATGGAGATGGCTATGTCCCCCAGCGCTCCATCTATGACACCATGTGCATCAATCAGCAGATAGACAACCACCATCACCACCACCACGGAGGGTCCATGAGGCAAGATGGGGGTGGCGAGGGGAGTTTTAGCTACTCTGCTAGCAGCTCCCTGAGAGTAGGCCGGTCCCCAGGAGACATGTTTGACATGCAGCCTCGCTCTTTGACTCCAAATCCGTCATTTGTGCGCCGTCTGGACGAAAGGGCCATTTACGACTCTCTGAAACTCGGTGCTCAGGATGTCGACGGCAGCATCTGCCATTCACCTGGAAACTTCAACCGATCCATTTCTCCATCTGTGTCCTCATTCTCAGCGCCAGGCGTGTCCTCGTCATTATCGAAGAAGCACCATCACCACCACCACCACCATCACGGGGACAGTACAAAGAGTCGGGATGGGAGACAGTCATGGAAAGGCATGACCCCTCAGAAGCACCTGGAATGTGTGGAGCTTACTGCAAATGACATGATCGATCGAGGAGGAGGAGGGTATCTCAATCCAGGTCACTATGGCCACCAAGGAGGGCAGTCTTCCTCTCTAACTTCCCCACTCATTTCTCCCTTTTCTGGGTCGCCACTGTCCTCAGGTTACCACACGCCTGTCTTTTTTTCCCCTGGCAAGCCTCTACCCAGTCAAAGTCAGAGCTTGCGCTGTTCACCTCCTCATGCCATTCACCCTCGACACTACTCCCAGACCCAGAGTCTCAGGATGTCACCTCCCCAGGAGCTAAGGAGATCGCCTTACAGAGCCCCTTTGGTCCAACTTTCTGCTCATGACCTTGAGCAAGACATGAGGGACCGGGGTGGTTGGGGCCGGAGTGAAAGAGAATGGGAGAGGGAGAAGGAGCGGGAGATGGAAAGAGGATGGGCACAGCGAGAGTGGGAGAGAGAAAGGGAGAGAGGGAGGTTAGAAAGAGAGAGGGCTAGAGAAAGAGAAAGAAGGGAGACCACCTTTGGGACCTTTGGGTATGGTCGACAAGTCCCTTTGCATTCAGATTCTGTCTTTTTAGAACCAGAACAGGTACTAGATACAACACCCCTTTTGCTCCCCCAGCCATCGCCTTCACCTTCTCCCTCCCCAAATGCTGCCCCACGGATGGGAACTGGAGCCGTGGGAAGAAATAGAGCCGGGTCCAGAGTTGGCTCCGATTCTGTTAGTGGGCCTATAGCTCCAAAATATGACAATGGTAGCGGCAGTACTGCTTTAATTGACAAATCCGGGCCGAGGCTAGTGAGTGAAGTTTCAATTGGAAGTATATCTGAGGCCGAAATACGGGCTGGATATCCTGACAGAACTCATGGGGGGAGTTGGAACAAGCATGAGAGTGGAGCCAGGGTCAGTGTTAAAAATGGCTGCGAAACAAGAATGGGATCACAGGTGAAGACAAGAGCTGGAGGAAGAGAGTTGGAGGGAAGAGTGCAGTCAGGGATGCAGATGGAAAACATGGCTCATGCTGCAAACAAAGTCCAGCGGGATGGGATGCGAAACGAAGCGAGAGATATAGACAAACCAGATCACATCCCTGAAAGTATCTCTTCAAACATTGTAAATGTTGAGACTGGACCTGCCACCGGTGATAATAGGATGGAACTTGAAACTGCCGCAGATGCAGAAGCATCCATCAGATCGAGAGAAGCTGAGATGAAGCCTGCAGTAGAAGCTACAGTTGATACTGACATCTGTCCTTCAAAAGAATCCAGACCAGAAGCTAAACCTGAAGCAGATGTTAGTGTTCCTCCTGCATCTGACGTTGTGACAGAACAAAAAATTGAGGTGACTGATGACTTTGTGCCTCAAAAAGACACGCTAATTGACAGTAAAAACAATGACTGTGTCGCAGCCACGGACAAACCAGATGCTGATGTTGTTGCTGCTGATGAAAAAGAAAAAGACAAAGTTCAGCAAAAGATTTTAGATGATAACAAACCTCGGTCCCCTCGAGTTGAAAAGGGATCCAAATCTCAAAAGTCCAAATCGTCCAAGTCTTTATCATCATCAAAGGCGAGCTCACGGACACGGCCCGGTACAGCCACTGGAATGCGACCCGGAGCAGTCAGTCCGAGACCTAACCGTGGGCTTCCAGAGCTGGAGTCGACAGGACCAACTGAAGGCATCGAGTTCACCTGGCCTCGTCGCGTGATGGTCAGGAAAAGGACAGTTCGGCAAGGCGGGGCGCTCCACAATCTCCCCATCCTCCCTCCTCTACCCTCCGTCCTCTCAGCTTTGGAAAAGAGGCGCCCACATGGCATGTTCCATCCCCGTACAGGTCACTTTTCCGAGAACCCTCTGATAAACCCTGGGGATCCAATAAGTTTTGTTGGACGCTGCTCCCTGAAGGAGCCTTCGAATCAAGAAGCCAGCCAGATTGTAGTGGGGAGAGCTTCATTGAAGGAACAAAACTTGGAGCACTGGAGGGTCTGCAGAGAGCAGGATGAACCCAAGAGGTCCAAAAGCAAGGAGAAACAAGGATTGCCAAGATCGGATAAATTAGAAAGGGGAGCGAAAAAGCATGAAGAGGAGAAAAGAAAACATGAGAAAAACCAACTATCAGTGGGAAAAGAGAATGTTTCAGTCACTGTCAGTAAGAGTCAAAATGAGAGCAAACCTAAAACAGTGAATGTCAAAACTGCTGACCAACAAGGAGATTCGGAAATCAAAACAGAGGGTTATGGATATATGACGGAGAAAAGTGTCAATCTGAGAGAAGTGGAGAAGGAAAAACTAGTTGAAGCAGTTGACCAACACGTAGTGGAGGCCATTTTGCGAACAGGAGAAGTTGTTGTTGAAGAAGTAGGGACTTCTGTAGGACAGCAGGAGGGGGAGAGCTGGGACGCGGTCCTTGAGATGGTGAACACGCTGTGGGATGACGGCTGGGAGAAAAGAGGCGCAGGTGGTGATGACACAGACTCACTTCCAGGCTCCCTCCAACGTTGGCCTCTGCTTCGACCCCCGGTTGGTTTTGGGGGTTCCCATCCTCCTTCCTCGGCTGCCTCTGAGCTCAGCTTGACCGAGTTAGAGAGGAGGGCGAGAGAGCTTGACTCGGATCTGGAGCACCTCGATCTGTCTCAGCCGAGCAGAGACGGCCAGGATTTGTTCCAAACAGCCTCGGAAAGCCAAAAAGAAAGAGGTGACATGTACCAAACCCACCCCGGGCCTCAGAGGGAGAAAGGGCTGCTCTTTACAGGTAGGGATACGGATTTTATTGCTTGGTTAAAATGTACATTCACTTTGGTGGAAACGTAGGACGAACTGAAGTAAACTCAGCCAGTACTTAATATGAGTTTCTTGATCTGGCTGCGCACAGAAACTGTACTGAATGAACTGCCGTTAAACCTCACGATCGTGAGCTCAACATTTCACTCGTAACTCAACTAATAAATTCTACTTCATTTTCTTGTAATTCTGACAGTCATACCATTTTAGGTTAAGAAACATTTCATTCTAACACGAAAGCGCTTTGACATGGCACCGCACCGGGAACACAGCTTTTTCATGTTTTAAACATCAGCTTTTTTTTTCCTGAGTAGATAATCATGATATCAGTGTTATTGTGCCACTAACGCATTTGGTTGCCTGGCAACAGATTCATTGGAAAATGACAGTAGCCTGCAGCTCGTAGGTTTCTACACTGGTGGAATGAAGACTGAATTACCGGTCCTTTGGGCCCACTTCAGGTCCATTTGAGGTCATTAAATGTAGATACTGATGTAAATCAGCCTTTATTTAAAAGCTGCTGGAGACAGTGTGTTTTAAAACCTTCTACTTGTATTATTAAAAGTGGTTTACTCTCCATTGGACTTTTTATTGTGACTATGGAGTGTGCGCTCATGTTTGAGTTCCTGCACGTCCAGTTATTGTTTGAACTGAAATATGCTGTGAAGACTGGTGCGCAGGTAGAAGCGAAAAAGTTGGTTATATATTCTCATCTGCTCTGGAAGGAAGTGGGAAATAAAAAAGGTTTGTTTGCACTGGAGGAATATGAGCCTCGAAACACACACTCACCAAAGACACGGTGATTATTTGCAAGATGTTGCTGTGTCATGCCGTGTTGACTAAGTGAAACAAGAATCCACCGATTGAGAAAAGGGCCTGTAATCTAGACTGATCATAGACGACTGGGAGCGTGTCCATTAGACAAGGACATCGAATTATTATGAATTGATTATTTCTCTTGTTTCTTTGTTTAATCGTGTTATTCTTCGATTTTCCAGGAGTGGCCAGCAGATCTCAGGTCAGTTTGGAGCTCAGCGCCATGGCTTTGTCCGCTACAAACCCAGACAGATCTCCAGCAGGGTGGACCGGCAAGTCAGGAGCCGAGACTCTTGGCACCAAGTGAGTCCAGGAGGCTGCGTTGGCTGGCTTTTCATGTCTGTGAAATATTGGGCTTTCGAGGGCAACTTTAAACACAGCTACACATCTGTGAAAAAAAAATGAAATTGAGGTTCCAAAACATTTTTTCTAAATGGGAAATGTGGGATTATTTTGCTGACTGACTCAACCATGTGGGGGTCCAGTAGGTCTCCCATTGGATCGCCCCTGAAAATCAGGTCTATCACGCAAATGGGTCTCCTGTAGATATAAAACATCTTCACCCTTTCACCCATAAAACGTGTTCCTGGTTGAGGTAGAAGTGGAGGTGTCTCTCACCCTGGAGGAGTTGTTGCCTTTAGCTTTCACTTTTCACTCCTGAGCTAAGTTGTTGTGTTTGAGGGGTGCGACTCTCATATGCCTGTTTGATCTGTTCTACAGTTCCACCAAAGAGGACAGCTCGCCAGACTCCAACCTCACCTTGGAATCGGACTCCAGCGGCGTCTTTCTCTCCCTGTCAAATCAAAGCCAAGAAGAGACCGGCTCGGACAGCGACCCGCCCGTCAGTGGGTCCGACCTCGGCAGCAGCACTACGTCTCTGGAGAAGGATGGGGATGAAATCGGGATCAAAGAGTGGGGGAGAGAGGAGAGTTCTGAGTTGCAGTGGTGCTACCCGTCACTACTGAACACCTCCACACAAGAAGATGTGGAGGGTGATCAGCATGAGGATCTGCATGGAAAGATAAGAGGAGAGGAGATCAAAGGGAAAGAGGATGCAAATGCTGGCCACTTCTCCACCTCAAGTCCTCATCCAAGTGAGGAAGTGCATCCCAGGAAGAAAGTGACCATCATGCACACCGACTCCGGTCTGTCCCCCTTGAAGAAGCCCATCCGGCGTCTCATAGACCCACTTCAGAAGCCAGTCAGAACCTCTGGGTTGGACTGTGGTGATATTGATCCTTACGTGACACCAGACAGCTTCGTATACCTTGCTGTGTCTGCAGGACCAGGAGGCCTTGGGGAGATCCGTACGGACATGGACGCCTTTACCCATCACATTAAGCACGCAGAGAGCCGGAAAACTCATGTGGAGCACGATCCCAAGCTAGCGCACCTGCTGCCTGACAAACCTGAGGAAGGAGACTTTCTATGTACAGACAGCTTTGTCTACCTGGCTGCCCCTGACTGCCTCCTGCTGGGGCCAGAGGGCAGTACACACTACAGTGGGCGGTAGGTTCATTTGAACATATGGTAGCTCCCCTTTTTGTTTAATAACTGCACAAACCTGCTGAGAAATGACGTGTTAGATTGACTGGCGACTGGGGAACCTCCTCCTGGCTTCAAGGTTAACCTTGCCACATTGTTTTTACACGTTATTGTTATGTATGTTATTATGGGGCACCTATTTACTACTCTGTAATCTTAGTTTTTGTGTAATCTCAAGTGCTCCCGTCACACTGCACCTGTGGGCATGGGGGCCGAAAGTGTTTTGAGGATCCCAGTCTGCCTTTTTCGGAAATTTTCCCATTAAATTTACTTACTATTTTCTCACTTTGAGGCGTAAGGAAATGGTTGGGGTTTGGAATCATATACTCAAATTGTTACCCTTTATCCAACCTCTGTTTTACTGGGGGCATCATAGTCATGACTCAGTTGAATTCTGAGTACGATGACTCCCTAGGATTTGTGGTGGAATGGTGCAGAGTGAAAGGACGCACACAGTGAGCCTATGCTTTGTTGGCTTCAGTTTGTGCAAGTAACACCCGACATAAGCTCCTCACACATTTCTCTGCTTATAGAAACCGATATCTGCCAAAGGATTCGCAGGGCGGTCGACTTGTTTTTAACCCATATGGCCAGTGTAACTTTGTGCCTCTGTTCTTGGCTTCAATATTATTTGTCAGTCCGGCAGGATTATATATAATATATTGTTGATCCAAATAATTTAGACGGAGAAGGAGAGTGGAGGTCAAACAAAGGCTGCAACTGTACGATGACTCTGCATGATATGTAACCACAGCTCGGTTCCCTTTCATGTGACTTGCTAGAAAATTGTACGCAACATATTACAGCTCATTATTCCTCCACATAATGACTAAAAAAGATAAATCATTCTAATATTCCCTGTTGTTGTGAACCCCAGTTTTTGCAGGGAAAACTGGACGGCATCAGCAAGTTCCATTCTTGTTTTCGAATGTTTTATTTATTTATATTTTTGCTCTCCAGGGACTCCGACTCTGAAAGCTCCGACTCCGGCCCGGTGGACCTGTCAGGGCCCGGCTGTGAGATGGTTGCAGGAGACAGCGATTGGGATTCAGACCTGTCTGACTCTGACCCCAGTCGGCCCTCAAGGATCCCCGTCAGCTCCTCCAGGTCTCACGCTGCAGCTCGATCCAAGCGTCTCCCACCAGAACCCGAGTGGGACAAGTTTAAAGCGGATCGAGAGGCACAGGAGAACCGGAAACCATTGACAACCAGCACGACAGGACCGTCCGACGACTCCACAGGGTCCAATCGAGCGGCGACGCCTGAGCAGCAGCTGACCAAGAAGGTCACCTGGCAGTTTAAACCAGCTCAGAGGTCCGTCTGCACTGGAAGCAGGAAGGAGAAGGACAAGGAAATGGCTTCTTTTGCAAGGCTCGGAGACTTAGAAGGCGATGGACCCCCTTCACCTTCGTCTTCTTCATCCTCCTCCACATCCTCTTCTGATTGATTCGTCCGTCGAGGATTTGATGGATGCACACTTGACTGGGCTGAGGAGCGCTGAGGGTAAGAACAACCAGAATGTTGATTTGAAATATGGAATCCAGCTGCCTTTTGTGACTTATTGAGACCACACCTTTACAGAACAATTCAAGCCTTTAGTTTTGAACGACAGTGGACTTTCAAGTCGATTATGCGCTCTGCAAACATAACCTGGAGGATTAGCCCAAACTTTCAAAATGATCGCTGAAACTCGTCACTGTTGTTAAAAGCCTTTAAAAACGTCAAATATGATGATGTATTTTACAACTCTACTACATTTATTTGGTCATGATGTGTGCGAAATGTGAATTCAATACGAAGGAACATTTATTTACAATGTTTTATTTATCAATTGTGAATGTAAATTGGAGCAATATGCTAATAGATTTATGACAAATATATGTGTTTTACCTTACGAGCTGCGCTTGAGTGACGTGTATAAAACGTTTAGATGACGACATGTATTTGCAGTTTTTATCTAGAATGTATGTAACATTTACGAAGGGTGTTTTTGACGTTTGCACAGTGGCCATTTTGAAGTGGCTGCGGGTGGGTGACAAAGATTGACGGCTCATGTGTACAGTTTCATATAAGTATAGTCTTTTTGTAGCCGGTTCTGCTCACATGTTTTGGCCGGAGAGGACAGAGATTCAGCTATCACTTTCCGTCGCCGCCCACTCCCCGACTCATTTGTCAGAGTGAGGAGACGTGACAGTGTGTTTACGCCACAAACGCAAGATGGTGGCATGCGGATTCAAATGTGGAGGCTGACAAGCTGCCCGTGGTCTGGCTCTACTTTTTTAAAGATCATGGAAATACTACTGCACTAACAGATAGGTTTACTCTTCGACGATGGTGCCAAAGTGACAGTGCCGGGGGATGAAGGGGAAGAGATTGTATGATGAGTTTTGAAATCGGTTTTCAGAGCTTGGCTTTATTTTGCACAGAGATATATAGAAAATAGAATGGCGGCAGCGGCTCTCTGGTGTCAGTGGTGACTATATTGATTCAGGTCATGAGTCATGTTCAGATGGTGTTAAAACAGAAATATATATAGCCTAGATTATTCCTCTGTATTACTAAATGTCATCATGTGCTGAAGATTTTTGAGGACAGCCTTGTTGAGTTGACGTTTGGTCCTTATCTGAAGATTAATAACAGATTAAGGTAAGGAACGTTCTGCTCTAAAAAAGCTCTTCATGAGCCTAACCCCAGTTTAGGTCAAAGGTCGCAGATGTCCTTTCTTATTCCTACAGCGACCCCCGCAGTTGAACGGGAAAGAAATCGTATAAAAGGCCCAAATCTCTCTCTGTACAAAATGCTCTGGCTGCTGTGGTTTTACTGCTTTCTAATGCTTTAGCTTCTTAGCTTGTTAGCGCTAAGTAGAGCAAAAATGCACGTGGAGGCAACTTCTTCAGATCGACATTAGATTTTAATACACGTGGAAACACTTGGTTTTGAAGTCTGCGCTTCAATTTACAGTGAGCAAAACTTTCACGATGTTGAAACGTCTTAAAGCCCCCCCCTCCAGAAAACTTTTTTTTTTAAATGAAAGGTTTCCTGCTTGTACTGTCATTGGCTACTTAAATAGATAACCTTCACTCATTCATTGAGTTTCAATGAAAATTGTACAGTTAAAAAAATCTCTAAAGTAAAGGATTATGTCATTTCATTTTCATTTGTTTACTCACTTTGTATTTACATTTTCCGTCCTATATTTCACTTATTAATTTCTTCTGTCTGAAAAAGTCACTCCATAAAAATCTAATTTTTATTTAAAGCAAACAGAAAAGAGTGTAATAGTGCATTAAATATTAAACTGTTCATCCGTGACACTATATACCACATAGCTACAACCTCGGTGTAGTTGATATGTCGACCTAAATGATGAAACTATACAAAAACATATTTTAGCAATGTCAGGATAAAGTTATTCTGAATAAACTGAAAATCTCCCATTTTGCAAAGATGGAGTTCTCTGGACACCATCTTATCTCGGTGGATGTTAAGGTAAAAAAAACACATATTTTTGAAATTTTTTAAAAACAATTTCAAAGCAAAACTCATAATTTAAGTCACAGAAAATGCCAGTAATGTAAGAAATGGAGGACAGAATCCAAAAAAGTACTATAAGAAGTGGGAAATTTATGATTTATTGATGTGGGGAAACATTGCTTGCTTCATGCTTTACTCATACAGTTGAACGCAAATTCAGAAATATGTGTTGTAGCTGAACTCTGAACGTGCCATAGTGAGTCAGCTCTTTTCAAGGTCTGTGCGGGACATGGGTCGGGCCTTGGTCAGAACTGCTGTCCACATTGTCACACATTTAAAAACCTGCGATAGTGCGAGCTGACTTGAGAAACTTTAGAAGATATTATATGGAAAAAGGCATCAGATTTGTTTCTTGACCCAGTTTCTGTACCACTGACTGGTTAACTGAATAACTCAAGCCCCATTTCATTTTGTTGCCATACACGCTGCCTCCTCAAGATCCCCCTCTTTGAAATGAGGCTTTGCCCACAAGAAGCCATGATAGTATATGACATCCATATGATCTACCACCACCATTTACTGACCCCTTAAATTTCATGTTTCACCTCATCTCACTTGCAGCACTGACCTTCAGTTCCCAGGGTCACACTATTCGCGTGACACCTGACATTGTTGCAGTGGACAGTGGATTTACTTCCTCTGTAGCCCAGATAAGCACCAATGTCCTTCCATGGCTCTTACATTAGTTTAGAGGAACATCACCATCATGAGAGGCTGCACTCCACCTCACTGTTAAAACAAGAGGATCCAGAAGGCTTGCTGAGTTGTTGGAGGAAGAGGGTCCAAAATGGCATCGAACTGACGGCATGCGTGTTTGTTATGCCAGTAGTGTGATGTCACCCTGAATAAACTGGTGGAAAGTGTCTCACACAACTTCACCTCAGGCAGGCACAATGGCTATTACCGTTGTCAGGCCATTAAACCGGCGCCAGCGTGGCACGCCGCTGACGAATGGGCCATCAGGGGGTATTAAACCTGGATTCAGGAGGCTTTGTTTTTAACCTTAGCGCAAAAATAGAGCTACTATTTTTCATGCATTTAACCTGAAGCAGCGTCATTTGTTGAAAAACACCTGGTTATTCAACAGCGCCAGGCTGGTGGCGGTCAATGGTTTGGCTCCTGAAGCCCAATGAACTGCCTCAGAAATAGGTCGACTTTAATATTTCGTTGGACCATCTTCAGTTTTGTTTACATTGACGTTAGCGTTGCGCTGGATAGGTGTTATGAGGTTTATTTCCACAGTCTCAGTACGTTTACACCTCGCATTGATGACGGGAGAGTCAGACCCACATCTTCTCCAGAACATCCCAAGGATGCTCACTGGGTTTGGGCCTGGACTCTCGGCTGCGAATTCATGCATGAAAATGATGCCTCACAGTCTTGGAGTGACCTGGTCAGTCAGGGTGACCTCATTGTTCGGCCATAAAATGTTGCGCGACACTATTTATTTGCTCTTTTAAATCCAGGATCTCACAACTCTTTGCTAGACAGTGAATTTAACAAGTCCTCTTCCCCTCTGACTCTGTTTTTTTATGGTCTTTTAAAGGGACGGAGACTCAGAAAATGCACATAAACTGCTATCCTACCCAGAGTTTAGCAAAACATCAACATTAAATTCCCATTCAGGCCCTAAAATGATCACTAAACCATGCATGAAGTCATGGAGCCTAGAGAATGTGTATTTATCAGACATTAACTGCTCCTCCTTTATGAACAGAATAAGATACTACAGTGAATGTGACGTCACTCTGTGTGACACTTTTCAGAGGCTAATATTAGCATGTAGCATCTCCATGGTCCACTCACACACAAGAGACATCGAATTCAGTTTCAAAATGAATTGTCGACATTTATTATTTCCACCGACTTTCCACTCTTTTTCTATTTTCCACTCTTCAGCGACTTGAACGCTGCTTCTCGTCGCTCACAATATCGACGAAGCTTTGGTGGAGTTTTTCCGGCAAATTGATTTTGAAACAAAGCTCCTCATCTAAAACACTAGAAGGCCACGTTAAGTGACTTGGAGGGTCAGCTTTGGCCCACGGGCCTTGAGTTTGACACACGAATTATTCCACTCCAGATTTTGTCTTTGTTAATGGAGCTGGAGATGCATTACATTTATGAATCAGAGTCAGTGAACGACTGCTCCATTTGTCTGACATCCATTGCCTGTAAAAATGGAGCGAAATTCCGAAATTCACTTTTTAGCGCTCTCTCAAATTTCTGTGAGCAAACAGACAAACAAGCTGGTGTCTGAAGCCAACAGATTTTCACCATCGGTTTAAACAGGGAGTGCTTCCTGTTGTATTACATTAATACACCTGAAATATTCTCTGTTGAGTTGGTCACGCGACTGTTACAATAGTGAAACGGTGCGGTCGTAAAGCTGTTATTACCACCGAGCGAGGAAGTGTAATAACATTGTAATTACTGTGTGGTGTTTCCGATGTGGGGCCCGGTGTTGTCAGCGCCGCTGCCGGCTAATTTATGCTGCGCTGCTGCGCCGTGTAGACAGGGACCAAGGACGTGACATTTCCAAAGTCTGCAGGTCCACGCAGACTATTTTTACACACACTTTGGTCGCTCCACTCTTCTGGCTCGGGCTCATCCCTGAGAGGACTCACCGGTAATTAGCCAAACCTGCGCGGGGTTTCTCCTAATATCCGACACAGTCACGCTGTGCGGCAGATGAAATCGTCCGCCCTGACGCTGCGGCTTCCGACTCAACCACAAGGTGGACGTGCGTTTTCTGTTGAGCAGGGCTGTCATGTGACTGTGACAAAAATCCACTGTGACGTTCTCAGAATGACCTAAAAACCTGGATGCTCTCGGGCGTGCGCTGTTTTTCTCTTCATGTAAATGCTGATCAGTGTTTGAGCTTTGACTTGAGACCTGGAAGCACTTCCTGGTGGAATACCATGATTTATGTGAAGTCCTATTGTGTGCTGTAATCCCACGCCTCGCTGAATGCATTTATATACAAATAAAGATTTGATGGTGCAACAAAACCGTCCACCTCGTGCTTTACTTCTTACTTTCCATCCCACAGACTGAAAACCAAATCAGGCAGCCGCGTCGCAGTGGTGACTCTCTAGGGTCCGAGTCCTTCTGAGGAATGCTGAGGCTCATTTTATGCAGAACCGTATAGGACTGTCACACCAAGATTCATATGTTAACAGGTCCACACTTGCTCTTCTGTATCTGGTCGAGGTGGTGGTGAAAAGACCTTCTGTCTCATGCAGTTTTCTGGCTATAAAACAAACAAAAGTCGGGATTCTGTGCCTTAAATAACAGGAAAACATCACAGTTTTTCTGGTCTGAAGTCAGTCACGGGGCAGCTTTGTCTGTGAATGGTCCTCAGGCCCCCTTCCTATGTGCGCCCGGGGTTGTAGGAGAACTAGAGCAGGTGCCCAGAATCAATTCAAAACTACAGACTATAAAGTTTGATGGACATGTTTTTGCTTATTGAGGTGAAGAGGAGAGTGCAGGCAGGGTGGAACAGGTGCAGACGACTCTCTGAGGTGATCGGCGACAGATAGAGTGAGAGAGTAGCTCTATAATGTGCGGTTTAGAGACACGAAAAAGCAAAGTCAGAGGTGAAGAGGTTCAACTTTTCATTGATGTTTTAATGTGGAGAAGCTAGGAGACAAAGTTAGGGAGGACAGATGGTTTGGACACGTGGAGAGGAGGAGTGTTGGACTGGAGATGGAGCAGAGGAGGGCCACCATTAAGGTCCATGGATGTGGTAAAGTAGGACACGGTGAAGAGAGATGACAGTACTTAAGTGGAGGATCTGTCTAGCTCAGACCTGGGCAAAGTGCGGCCGGGGGACTATATGCGGCCCGATGCCTGTATTTTCATGGCCCATTTGACATCAGACTAAAACTATAACTAATATGGCCTAATTTGTTCGCCTTATTTTGTTCTTTCTCTTTTGGTCACCACCACCACAACCACTCCAGCAGTAAATGTAGCATGTTCTTCTTTTAAAATGAAATTTTCCTTCTTTTCATTGGCCATTTTTTTTCTTGTTCCTCAAAATACATTGAAGTAATACTGAAAATATATTACGAAATAAATTGCCTAACTATTTGGAAGTTTCAACAGGGGGAGACATTCGATCCTGACTCAGGCTTAAAATATCTTGAACAAAACCTCCATCTTCCAAAACCTGAGTCAGCAAGCTAAACAGAAGAGGCACGGAAAATGATGAGCGCCAGTTTGAAGTCACAACTCAGGATTCAATAGTTCCCGCGTAGCAACCGCTAGCTACTTTTGGCTGTGACCCCAAAAAAATCCTATCTTGTCCTTGAATAGAGTAGAAAAATAGTCGTTTTGACTTCAACAAAAATACCTCAAGTGAATCAACAATTCAAGTCGTCAAACTCTCCAAGGGCATTTTCCCCGACTTGACAGCAGAAGGTGAACAAACCCGCTGAGCAGGTTCTCAGTTATCCATCGTCTAATCGGGAGATAAGCAATGGCTGCAGAAGAAAACGTCCTTCTCCTTGTGTTTTTACTGAAGCAGGGAAACAGTCACGGTTTACTGACGGAGCAGATTCTCTGAAGTGCTGCGTTACCATGGAGACCAGGAAAATGCAGATAGGCAAGTTGTGAGCTTGGATTCTTGTCTTGCAGATACAGAGGAGACAGTAGATGTCCTTGCACATGCTGAGCCTCTGGTGACGACTAAAGTTCACGTGTTGGAAAAGACAGTTGTCTGAACTTATCGTCGAATACTGAGGTTTAGTTTGAATATTTGCTCCAAGGAACTGGACACCTGTGGTGCCACGAAAGGTCTCCTGAGGACGGACATTTGAGTAAAAGGAGTATTATCATGTCGCAAAGTCAGCAGTGAAATATAGATATAGTGTGCACTAGCTGACTCATAATGCTGTCTCTGTTCTTGCCTCGGTGGCTTAACTTGAAATAGTTCCACTCTCCTCAAGCGCTGTGTCATACGCACCTGCAGCGACTTGTCGAGAGGAAATCCTGGTTCTTTGTTTCCTTTTTTGTCAACTGTACTTCGTTCTGACGTTGAATTAAATGTTCATGGTTTCAGTGAAGTAAGGAGGCAGAGCTGGAGGTAGCAGAGATGAAGATGCTGAGCTTCTCTGTGGGAGTGAGCAGGATGGATAGGATCAGGAAGCAGTAGATCAGAGGGACAGCACATGTGCTCAGGTGTTTAGGAGACAAAGTCAGAGAGGCTAGATGGAGATGGTTTGGACATGTACAGAGGAGAGAGAGCCAGTACATTGGTAGGAAGATGTTGAGGTTGGAACTGCCAGGCAGAAGGTGGAGAGGAAGGCCAAAGAGGAGGTTTATGGAGGTGGTGAAGGAGGACATGAAGGTTTGTAGGTTTGAGAGAAGAGGAAGCAGAGGACAGGGTGAGATGGAGGAAGATGATCCACTGTGGCCACCCCTGAAGGGAGAAGCCGAAAGAGAAATAATAATAATAATAATAATAATGTTATTGTTGAATCGGTTCCTTTGGATTTCCCCATTCAGTTATATTACAGTAGTCTAGGTCACACGACCAGATGCAGCTAAAAACAAAGGTGGAAAATGTGACTCTAAAAGACACAACATTTGTATAAATAAATCAACTTTCAGGTCCCTGGTGTCAAAATGTGTCGTCCTCCTCCAACTAAAGTAATTCCCCTGTCAGATACGGAACTGAGTCTGCGTGGAACTGACAGGTCAAAAAGGGCAGTTTTCGGCCGTCTTGAGCGCCGCTAGTGGAACTACTGATGTCACGATGACAGGACAGGAGATGATCTCCATGTTCTCACATGCTGGTGACATGATCAGTATGTGTGTGTGCTAATGCTAATGCTAATCCGCCTCTCTTTCAAAAACATATATTTGACTGCTTCAATGGCGTCTTCAGTTGAACACGGCTTAGTCCTGTTCAGGGTGGCGGGGAGTGCTGGAGCCTATTGTAGCCGTCACTGGGCGAGAGGCAGGAATACACCCTGGACCATCGCAGGACACACACACCATTCTTCTCCCTCACTGGATCTGCACCACAAGAAACTTCTGGTGGCCGATGAAGGACAGTCTTCAGAGTCGATCTAGTTCCTGCTTTATAAGGAGGGGGGGAGAACAAGAAAGCATTTTCTGGGTGTGTGACACATGCGGAAGCTGAGCCTGCGGTGCCATCTGTGCGTGAAATAGAACATAACGCCGACTCGTGTCAGCAATGTAGGTCTGTCCGTCTATTTAAGGCCGGTTAATTAGAACATTTAGAATGAGGCCAGTGAGAAGAGCCGGGAGAGAGAGAGCACCTTTATGAATAGTTAATTCATGTGCCAGTTCCACCACCACCAGGGGGACCGTGGCCAGTTCCTGGGCTTGTTTGTCACTAGTCATGCACAGGAATGGTTGGATCACAGAGCATGACTGGGGAAGGTCAGTCAGTCACCGAGACCCAGACACCTGACGGAGAGGTCAGCGCTCCTGTCAAACTGTCGCAGACTAGAGGGCGCTCTCTGTGGAGCACCTGGGCCGCAGCACTTCTTCTGACTGACCTTCTTCAGGGACCTTCACATGCTGCGGTGCAGCAGCTGTGTTGTGAGCTGAGCAATGCTCAGTTAATTCCACGAGTGGCACCGGTCCAGGTCACCAGCTCCCGAAAAATCCAAACTGTTCCTCAAACTGTGGATGTTTTTATCTTCATTTTACCAAGAACATGGAAAGCTCCTCCTAGAACTAGCACCTAAGACATTCCTTTTATATGAATATTTATCACATTTTCACCTATTTTTTTTATTCATTTCATTACTGAAATGTTGGCCTGGATACTATACTATACGTTTGAAATATAACTTCTCATATAAAAATCAAGATTTATGCCATGTTTTACATGACGCCCTGTCGGTTCTGGCTCTGCATCATATTATGAAGGCACTGTTTCTTGTAGTGGCGTCACAGATGACATCATTAAACCCTTGCAGGAGCCAAGGTGTAGATAAGAGCAGGCAAGTCCACTTTTACAACTCTTTCGCAAAATAAAACTCTGCATTGCAGCGGATTCTGCTGTGTGCTGTTTTGTCAGTGCTATTTTTGGGGTGGAACTGACTGTGTGACGGCGCACAAGAGGGGCTTTGGCAGGGGAGTTCAGGTGCGGTCTGGCTCCTGGGTGAACTGAATCGGCTTTGAGTCGCCAGTAAACGGTGGTGACGAATGTTCACAGGTTCACAGACTCAGATTCCTCTGCAGAAGAGGAGCCGCAGCATGATAGCGCAAAATCTTTGGTGGTGTTTTGGGGTGTTTCCACTGATAGTTTCCTTTAAGTACCTGAAGTTTCCTTTTCAACTTCAATAAAAAGTGATAGAAAGATTTATATGAATGTTGTGTGCTTAGCTGATCTGAGTTTAAATTTCCCGCCCAGCAACACTTTTATGCTTGAATATTGGAGTCCAAATTCTGTATATTTTCAATGAATTGCCAACTGCAATGATTGAAATAATATTGAGAACTTTTTTTATGGAAGAAATGTGTGCTGAATTCAACCTGTCACAGTCACAAGATTGCAAAAAAGTGGCACCTAGGTCACAATAAAAGTAAACGTACCTTTTTTTATGTTCATATCTTTAACTACAACTGCTGACTTACTGTGAGAGGAGAAGAAACTGGTTTAGGAGAAACTGTCAGGAGAAGAAGGGACTAGTCCTGGCATTCATTTAAACTCAGAGAAACTACACGACTGCTCACAGTATCCACCCTGCTATTCCTCCTATTTCTTTCATTCCAGATTATAGGCTGCTGAAAAATAACCACCAGGAAGATCAGAGAATGAAGTTCGGGATGCTATCGGAGTGATGTGTGGTGTCACCGAAACATCCTCCCACTGACTGGCGATCTAAAGAGACTTGCTGCATTTAGGCGACCTCACAGATTTAGCAGCGAACATGCTAACAGATTCTCCATTTCTCCTTTCAGCACTGCTTCATGCCGTTCTGCGTGTGAGTTTGTGTGCGTGGGCGGCTGCGAACTTTTTATTGTCGGTGTCTTTTTTTCCCGTGTAGGAGCTTGTGCTGTTTGTATGCAACGCATGTGTGAAGAGAGGCGGACAAAGAGCTGCTGAATCTCAGCGAAATCTCACACACATACATACACACGCCGACACAAAATAGACAGAATCAACTTCAAGGTTTCGAGCATTCACGGCTGCCAGCTCTTGAGATTCATCATGATGAGTTCCAACAAGTATGCTGCCCACATGTTCCGCCTACACGCTTGGTTTCTGATGATGTGAGGAGATGTGTGTCCAGGAACATATGCACGGATGACTCATCTGTGCTCGGCATGAAATGACTGAGTGACCACAGTGTTCTTAGAATGTTGGTCCAGTGTACTGAAACGTGTCCTGAAAAAATGTACAAATTCCACTTTCCAAAAATGAAAGCGCCTGTGAGGCATCTGCAGTGGTCAGCACCAACCAAGAATGCTGCCTATGATACGTGTCAAAGTCATTTTTGGTGGCCATGAGAGCTTAAATATAAATATATAATATGTAATTGAATTGAAGATGTAAATTTATACATCGCATTTTTGGCTTGAGATCAAGAGGTGTGCAAAGAAAAGTAATGCACTGAGTGTCAGCTCAGGAAATGAAGAAGCCAGAACTATTTAAAAAAAATATAGAAAGAGAAACCAGTGCGGTTGCTCACAGGAGAGGAACCAGCGGCCGCATCTCCTCTGCAAGAAAAGACCCTTGGATTTCATCAGGTGGTATCGCGGTAAGTGCTTCGGCCTCATTGCAGGGTTGTCTGTTTCAATCTTTTGCACTCTAGTTTCCTCCCACCGTCCTGAAACACTGCGAGGTCAAAGCTCTCTGCTTGAAAATGGACGGATAATTTCTCTCCTTCTCGATTATGGCGATTGAAAACACTTGGGCCGCAGCTGAAACGCAATTTGCCAGAGCCATGAAATGTGTTCGGACAAGCTTTTTCTGTTCAGCTCCCGGTGCTGAGGAAGGCAGAGCCTGGCGGTGAGAAAAGGATACTCGCGTCAGTGTGGAGAGGAAGAGAAGTTCAGGAGGTGTTGGTTACATAAGACCATCACAAATATCATGGTAAAGACCAGAGAGGGAGCAGAGCTATTTTAAACCAGTGTGGGCTGAGATATTGGCCAACACACCGACTCTCATTGTGTGTGTGTGTGTGTTCCCCACTCTGCAGAAACCTGGACTGGACGTGTTACATAACAGCGACGGGGACTTTCATCGCAGTGAGGTCCCTCCAATTAAGTCTCCTGACAAACAGAAAAATGGCTCTGAAGCAAATGGCAAGTGATCCAAGGACACGCAGCGAAAAATCCAGGGCGACGATGGAGCAGATTGGAGGTGCAAGGCAGGACGCTGGAGCCCCATTATGTAAACGTGACATCACTGGTGAGAGTATATGATGCCAGCAGAGATTAGCTGTAGCGCGTGACTCACCGTTTTCTAAGTGATATGCACATCGCCAGCTCCGTGTGGGAGGCCTGATCACACCTGGGTTTTTGGTGGGTGGCTGCAGTCCAAGCTCAAATGTGAAAATAAGAAAACATCTCCGTCGGTGCCTGTATCTCCAGCTGTTCCTTCTGGTCGTGAAGATCAGGAACTGGATCGCAGCCCTCACTCCAGTGAAGCTCAATAATCTGGGATTGTTTTTTTCTACGCCTGCCACGCTTGGAAAACCTGTGAGGCAAGGTGAAAGAATTCATTCATTCACTGCGGTGGTTATTCATTTTCAGCTGAATTCACCCTGTATTAAAATTTGAATAATTTATTTAGTCATTTATTCTTCCCACAATTCTAGTCATGAAACCCACCATCAGTCACGAGGGATTTGTTTGGCTCCACAAGCCTTCTTGTTCTCCAAAGGTAATGTCCAGTGTGTGGTTTGGACTCATGAACCCTGGTAGCAACAGGTTCACTGGAGAAACTCAGCTTTACGCTCATGAAGCAACACATCATAGATAAATTAGCCGCATATTAACCACATTATCCATCTATTCATGGTTCATATCTGGTTCCAGTCTCAAGTGTGACTGAAACTGAATGCACTCCGGTGTTAATAGATGTACATTTTCAAAATACAAACATGAATATTTACCATGAAAAAAAACAAAACAAGCCAATTCAGATCGAATCAAACCAGCCGCACGTATTAAGTATTTTCTGGCATTTTTCCATCGCTTTTTTTTGGGGAATTTAACTGTTTTATTTGTATTTTTGAAATTACACAAAAGCAAATCAAAAACAACTTCAATATAGAAAATAAATCAGATTTTTACTGATCAATTATCAGATGGGAAATTTAGTTTTGGTTCATAAAGAAAAAAAAAATAGGGGATTGTAAGGTAGGAAAAAACATTTTCTGTGTACAGTATTGTGGCGGCTTCAGTTTTGTTCATCTTCGGTGAGGCTGAGACAAATGTCTGACTCAAACACAGTACTCGGTATGCAGTATATAATGA
Organism: Synchiropus splendidus; assembly: GCF_027744825.2. Classification (NCBI taxonomy): domain Eukaryota; kingdom Metazoa; phylum Chordata; class Actinopteri; order Syngnathiformes; family Callionymidae; genus Synchiropus; species Synchiropus splendidus. Next base: position 9,334,944 of record NC_071349.1, on the reverse strand, counting down.
AACAAGTGAATGCTTAGTGGTGAGGGAAACGGTCCGCTGCAGGGGACTAAACAGTCTCAACACAACTCTGATCTGAACCCAACTGACACCATCATTGATGTTTCTGATGAGAGATGTTTTAAGCGTCCCATGACTCTCTTTAAGCAGCCAGAACACAAGTTTGGTGATGGAAATATCGAACATGATGTGCTGAATCAATGCTTATTATTGAACACAGTATCTTTACTTTTTATGTGTAGGCCAGTTCACTCTCAAAAGTAATTAGAATATTTTTATTTTCCATCATAACATTGTAACAATAAGCGCCACCAGGTACTTAATTCAGCATTTCAAAAATACAACGTATAAAATCTGAAAATACAGTACGTCTTTAAGAAAATAAAAGTGGCCTGACTTAATAAACAAAGGCAGGAGAGTAAGCGAGTACGTAAGAGTTTAAGTATCTTGAGTCGGGATCTTTGGGAGGGGTCGGCGAGTCAGCCTTGCTCCAGTCGAACCGGAAGTGTCCGTCAGTGTGGAATGGGGCTTCTTTTTCTTCTTCTTCTTCCCTCTGAGGAGAAATGTTCTTCGTCAGTCTTTCAACATGTGGTCGAACTTCATGAAGACAGAACTGACCTGACATCACTCTCCTCCGGGTCGGTCTCCGAGCCAACGGCAGCCAGTACCTTGAATGGAATTTGATGATCATAATGTTAGAGAAGTTTAAAGATGAAAGACACTGACACCATACCGTACCTGGAAACTACAACTCTTTTCAAGCATATTTAATTCATTGTCACATTTACTGAGATTCAGCTCAACATTTAAACCCTAGTCACCAAAAAGACAAACCTTTGCTTCAGTTGTGTCTTGTGTGGTGTGTGTATCTGGACTCTTCTGCCTCCTTGTCCTTGAGGAGAACGTCCTCTCCGAGGTCCACTCTGGCTGACCTTCATCTATGACAACACAGACATAAGTTCCTCCTCGAGCGACTCATTTCAGATCACTAGTGAGACGCTCACTCTGCTCCACCACAAGAGAAGCTGGGAAATATCCCTGCAGCCCACTGTCCAGACGCCCAAACCACCATCTGTCATTGTCTTTGTAGAGCACCTGGATGACGTCACCAGGTCGCAGCGACAGTTCATCCGAGCGACAGGCTTTGTAGTCGTGACGGGAGACGACCTTGTGAAGGCAGAGAGGAAGGTCACGGGGAGGGAGCGGAGGGATGCAGGTGAGGCCGACGCTCACCATTTGCTGAGCAGGTTCTGCGTCTGATGTGAAGTCATTTGAAGGAGTCTGTTGAGAGAAAGTACAGTGAAGCAGCTGGTCGGAGGCTGTGATGGGAAAATTACACAACATTGTCACAAGATGGTGAAATGGTGGACAGTTAAAGATGAAGAAACAAGGCTGAAATATAAAGGAGGACTGAAAGGAGAGGTTCAAGAAATGAGATCGAATGTTTCATAGAATGTGAAGAGGAACAGATTCTAAAGAGATATTGAGACAAAACCATGAAGATAATTGTGTATTTCTGGTAAAATGTGGCCTCAATGGTGAACAAGTTGTTGAATTATCTATAAGGAAAACTGTATGACAAAAATAGGCACCTTAAAATGGGATCCTGGGTGTTGAGGGACGGAACCCAAGTCATCTGAAACAAACACAGACTGATGATGATTTGCTTCACGTACTTCCAAAGGACCTTCATTTCAAATGGTGGTTTTTATAGCTTAAATAAAGCCCTTCACTGCTTCCACTCAGAGATGAGACTCATGAAGTCGCTCACCGTTTCTGTCGCTGACAGCTGTTGGGGAGGAGATCTGTCCAGACAGGGAGCTTGGCAGCTGCAGCGCCGAGTGGGAAGACAGGAACGGCAGCCTCATCTGCCAGAGGAGGAACATTTTTTTTACTAAAGTTATATATCTGCAGTAAATCGTTGGCTTCACACTCCGTTTAAATCTGCCCAGAGTGTGTTTGTGTAGGAAGCAGAGCTTGCTCAGTGACACCGAGACTCCTTCTTTCTCAGGTCAGCCCCACAGCGAGGAAATCACCAGCAACTAGTGAAGAGGCGATGCTACATAATAACAGAGTATCCTTCGCATATCCTTCGTAGCGCAGGAAACACACAGCCATGCTACTTCCTGTCCCACTCTTGGCCTCAACTCTCAATCTGTTCACCCAGATTTACTTTCTTTATTCTATCCTTGCGCACAACAGCCTCACATCCACTATCTCTTGCTCCTAGTCTCCTCGTAGGTTGACTTGCAATGACCTCAGACTAAGGAAGAACTCTCTTGACTAAGGATGGTTGAACAAAAATTCATAACAAGAGACTCTGTGGTTGTCTTCTCGATTCACCAACCGATCATTTATAATCTCCACTTGCAAGCCTGTGAAAGTTTGAGGCTGAATCTTGACAGCTTGGTGAACGTGATCCGCATTTATAGGCCCTATTTGGCCCCAGGCCACCAGTTTGACCCCTCAGCTTCAGGCTGTTAACATGCGCAAGGGGAAAAACTGAACAAGGATCCGTGATCTACTCGCTTTAAACTGCAGCATCGAACATTAAATGGATGTGGTCTAACATCTATGGCTATTATCACCATGGTAACAGTAAATGTTGTTTCTATGCGCTCCGACTGATAGCTGAGTTGACCTCTCTGAGCCTCAGACAGGGAGCTTAACACTCAAACATGATTTCAAACTGCACTGATACAAACTAGTAAATGTATAAAAGCTTTTCAGCCTCATACTTTGTTGTTACGCGTGACATAGCAGCAGTACACAGCAGTGACTGGAGCATTTAGTAAGGGGAGGTTATGGATGGATCCCAGGAGGGGGTCCTTGGGATGATCCGTGCAGCAGTGGAAAGAGCAAAGGCAGGATGTGGTTATGGGAGGTGACATGGAAAGGGTCAGGGATGGAGTCAGCGGGGACAAGAAGGGTTGTGTGTCATTTCTGAGGCAGAAGTGAGCTGAACATGTGGGCAAGGATGGCAGTCAGATTGTTGACCTGAGATGCTACTGACGGTGAGGCAGTTTAGGAGAGAAGTGAAGACCGAGGGGATCCAGGCTTCAACTTCAGAGAGGTGGGAGGTGAGAGAGGAGATCTGGTTGAAAGGTAGAATCCACAAAGCAGTGGAAAATTAACATTCTATCGCCAAAAGGGAGGTGGTATAAAACGGAGGGGCCCGAGGATGGAGCCCTGAGGCACACCGCTGGCGCCCGAGGAGGAAGTGGATTTTGTGGTGACTGATATGTGTAGTTCTCTGTCTGAATCAGTAGGATGTAACCTCCAAACCAAGCTGTGGGAATACTCACCGATCCAGAGTCTGGGAGCAGGTTCTTGCCCAGCCGGCCTGCTGGAGATTAAAAACATTCATTAAAACTCAAAGTTCAAGTGGTCACCGCACTGATCTGAGTACATCACCAGGCTCATGGACGACGGCAGAAGACCTCTGATGTCCTGTCTGGAAACAACACAAGGGAACAATCGCGGAAGCCGCTCATCAGAATCCTGTTTTTAAGAGCAGGCTTCAGAGAAAATGAGGACTCACCAAGAGTGAATCCAGCTGCTGCCTGACACTCCTCCCAAGTCTCTCTGCCTGAATGAACTGATCCAAGTCGGCAGGTGTTTCTTGAAGCGTGGCGGTGCCAGGCATGTTACTGACACTTCTGGTGTCCACAGAGGCTGATCTACATGCAGTGGAATTTTGCACCTGCAGCTGAGACGCTGTGTGGGAAGGACATGGCGGAGAGTTACAGCTCGTGTTCATGTTTAAATGTGAGCCCACAGGACGTGTCCATCCTTGATGTATTAGATTACCTTTGCGGTCATACAGGTACACATGAATGGGCTGGCTGTGAGCGAAGGCGCAAAAGGCGACCATGTTCTCGTGAGGATGGAACGCCAGGCCGCACAGAGGGGCTGAGAAGCAGAGCTCGGAGTACAGCGCCACCTGGTCGCCTGCAGAGACGACACAAAGCTGGCTTTAAAATACATTTAACTTTAATGTTACAAGGGGCGAGAATAGAGCCCTGAGGCACACCGGTCTGTCTTTAACATACAATCTCTACCAGTCAAAAGTTCAGTTCTGTCATAGTAACAAACTAGGAGGAAGGTCCCAATTGTACCTGTCTCTGTGTTCCAAACGTAGGCCATTCCATCCTCGCTGCCGGAGAAGATGAAGCTGCCACATGGTGTGAACGTGCTGTAGATTCTCTCCTTGTAGTTGGTGGCGCCGATGTACTTCTTCACTGCTCGACTGCGGGAAATCTCAAGGTGTTAAACGCAGCAACCGTTTGACTCGGATGTTTTTTAAAAAGCAACTTACATCCTTAAATCCATCATCCTCAGGATACTGTCCTTCGCGTGAATGAGGAGGCAGCGGCCATTTGGGTGGAGCTGAAGCATGTTAATGGAGATGCCCTTGAGCTCGGAAATATTCTGTGGCGCCAACAAAGCAGTGGCATCAGTGCCAAGAAGAGTAAAAATATTCTGCGATTTCTCAAAACAAACCTCTTCCATACGCCACTGACTGCATGGCTGCTGGTGCTTCTTGACACCCGTCCTCCAAATGAGGATCTGGCCCATGTTGTCACCAGAGAACATTCTGCTTCCTGTCAGAAGGCAGTGGTAAACATTAAAAAACGCGGACCAGAGGCTCGCCAACAGGTCACTGACCATCAGGGTCAAAACAGATAGTGTTGATGTAGCTGCTGTGACCGTCGAACTCCTTCAGGAGCAGTCCATTCACGTCGTCCACGTCCATCTTCCACACTCGCACCAGTGAGTCGAAGCCGCCTGTCACCACCAGGTTGTGGGCAGCTGGGTGGTACTGGGCGCAGTACACGAACGACGGGTGAGGGAGAATCTTCCGTGAGCTCAGCAACAGCTTCTCAACGTTCCATTCTCTGATAAAAGATGGGGAGATACGGAGTAAGAATGCATGGTTAGAAACATTTAGAATAGTTGGAGTTCTACACTGGCAGACTGCAGAGGTGCAAGTCAACAAACCAGCCACCACTCAAACCAGAAGTTGAGCGGCGTCGACATGACACATGGAATCACACAGAGAACCAAGACAAGCATGATAATTATCTGTGACTCACTGATACCCTTCAACTGTACCAGTGATAAAATGAGCAACTTCTGTTTGGCATCTGATGACATCTAGTGGTGTGTTTGAGGAATCACCGATTTTTTTTAATCGAATCCCACCCCGAATTGTAAGTATTACTACTAAAAATATCGAAAAACAATGGCATACTGTGGTGGTTGAGTGTATAGTTTTAGATAATTACATGTTATTTTGCACAAGCAAAGACCTGAAAACTGGACATTAATCTGTCTTACCGTACAGTTCCATCAGACGAGGCAGACAACAGAGTCCCATCGTCACTGGACCAGCAGAGGTTATAGACAATTTTCAGATGGCCATTAAACGCAGCGAGAACCTTGCCTGAAGGGATCTCATACACTAGAACAACAAAAGGCCCGGCTGTCAGCTGAATATTGAAGCCAACACTTCTGGGTTTGTTTCTTACCGACGACAGGAAAGGCGTCTTTGTCAGCACAAGCAGCAGCTAGCAAGGTCCCACTGTGAGAGAAGACGACGGTGAAGCAGCCCATCTGACCGCCACGGAACGACAGCATGTGCTTGTTGGGAATCATGTTGACCTTCAGAGGAATATAAACACAGGACGCATGTTAGTAGTAAAAAATAAAAATGTTACTTGCTATAGGTGAAAAAGTCACAAACTACTCTACAACTTTGACAATAGAAACAAGAGAGTTTCAACAATGTCATTCTTTCTTGCAACACAAGTTATTACTACAATATTATCATGTTTTCATTTATCGTACACGCAGGTTTATTTAAGATCCACCAGTCAGATGCTTCCTGACATGACTCTTCAAAACATCTAAATAAAGACACCTTTTCCCTCAACAATGTTGTGGCAGCAAACAGATTCAAATCTTTTTTAAAGATTGCTGCTGAACCTTATTCAAGCATGTAACCAAGTTATTGATGTTCCAATGTTATCAAGTACGTTAGTAGAGTAAGATGTAACTCAGAACTTAAAAAGCTGGATTTGGACATCACTTTCCGACGCGTTCTGTCAGTGTCAGGTAGCCTGTCTTGCACGTCCTCTCGAGTCACGCCTGTGTCCTTCACGCCTTTTCCTCGTCCATGAACCTCACTGGCCTCCACTTCAAGCAATGTCCACCGTTTCAAACCACCTGTGTCTGACCTCCCAAATTTAGCAGCTTCTTCTACAGCTGTCCATCTGATGCTCATTTCTTGTCCAGTCACATTCACTGAGAACCTGAGTAGCATCCAGGCCACTTCCACCTCTACTTAATTTTGATTGATTAATAATGAAAAATCCAATTTTCAATGATCATGTTTTAGTTACCTGGATCTAAAGTGACAGATAGGACCAATACATTTCTTCATCTTGTCTTTTCAACAACACCAGCCACCAACAGATGCGGCTCATCTCTTGTTTATTCAGCATCCATAGGCATTGATCCACAAAGAGGCCCAGGAACTCACCTGTCCAGGCAGTCTTGACCATCTCAACACGGCTGGTTTGTTGTCCAGGGGCTGCGACAAGCTTCTTTTCGTCACCTCATTCTGCAGCTCACTGTACGAGGTGCTGCCTCGCTCCTCCTGCAGAGCCATCATGGATCGAATGCTTGGATCCACCTGAAGGTCAGGACAGACAGATTAGAAACAATATCAAGCATTGTATTCAATCCGTTTAAAAATGATAAACTCACATGCTCAGGTAGTTTGATGCCTTTCACCGTAACATAAAGTGTGGAGGAGTATTTCTTTCTTGGGTAATTTCTCCACCAGTCCACCACCTCGATTATGTTAGACTGCCGCTTGGCCCGCGCTGGAGGGCAAAAGAGTTGGAGGCGAACTTGACTGTCGATATTCAGCACACCGTTCGTCCCCACCAGCTGAATACAGAGAAGAAAAGAGAATCAACAACACAATGAAACACGATTTAACCGAGATTCTTCCGATACCTTCAGAAAAGCCCAGGCAATCTTCTTAAATCCGCCTCCTTCGTGCATGTTATCAGAATTGGCTCGTGCCTCTTTCATTGAGATGAAGTCCAGAATCTTCAAAAGCATGATGACAAACATTAAAACCCAACCTCTGCATTCTGTAAAATACACGTCTTTACAGAGAACTGACCTCGAAGAAGAGCATGACTCTCGGACCTTCACTGCCTTGCTGGACGAAATGGCCAAAGCGCTCATTGAAGATGATTTGCTCCTGCCACTCTGGGATAACTGACTTGTTCTTTTTAAAATCAAAAGGTTGTGTCATGATTGGCAGAATGTGATCCACGTTGTCTTGCTCATAAAAGGATGATACGGGTCTGTGGCTGTCGGAGAGGAAGACAGAAATGTAAATAAAGTGTTGCAAATAACAGGAGCATCTCACCCTCACCTGTCTTCCTTCCTCACGTACTGGCCAGTGAGGTCATCCACAACATGGATTTTCACCATGGGGTGGGAGATGAGGGGGTCCGTCTTGAGCTGGTCCGATCTATGGATGTAGACTCCAAGCACCAGACTGTCATCCAACACTGGCCCCTGTGCTTCCTGGGCAACAGAGACACTCTCCCCTGTGGCAGCTGAAGAGATTTCAAAAGAGAACTTTAGTCAAATCATTAGTTATTGAAGTGTATTCCTTCAAACAAAAAGCTAACCTTGTTTTTTCCTCCTTGCCTTGCTAGGTTTATCGTCGAGCTCATGCACTTCATCCCGTTCACTAATGGAGGAAAGTGAAATCACTTTCATAAAGGTGACTAGTTGTTTCTAACGTCCATACTCACCTAGCATCAGACTCTGTGACCAAGGACTTGAGCTTCTTCTTTTTCTTCTTGCCAACGGCATTATTCAGATGGGCCTCGTGGGACGATGAGCTCAGTCGCTCACTTGTCTTGCCTCTTATCAGCGACTTCTCCTCTGTCTCTGCGATCTGCTGCTGGTATTCTTGTAAAAGTTGATCCTCTGAATATCCCCCCGTGGTATCCTTCTTCGCTTCTTTGTTTTTCTTGCTTCTTCGTTTACCCGCCCTTTCGTCAGTCTGTTCAGTTCGAGTCCCACCTGCACTCTTTTCCTGGAATACTTGATCGTCCTCAGTGGTAGCAAGCGAGGGAAGCTCCCTCCTGCTTCTCCTCTTTGGGTTCAGCGCATGAATTTCAACATGGTGTATTTTGTCGTCGGTGTTGTCCTTTTCTGCAACCTCCCTTTCTCTCTGCTTGTTTTTGATGAAGCGCGGACTTGCATGCTCAGGCTGGAACGTGTTCTGTAGGATTGTCTCATGATATTCCGTCTCCTTTTCAAGGTTCTTTTTAAGATCCTGAAGCTAAAAAGTTTTGAAAAAAAAAGTCAATATTCTTTTTCTTTGACACATTTAACCTCTCTTTTTTGGAGTTCATTTGAGAACAAAAACTGTTGCTGGGCAGTTAAAACTTTAACAGCCAAAGTCTAGTTCTATTCTGTTAATCTGAAATAACAAATGCACGTATCACCACAAAACATCAAGAACCTACCACAACAGTTTCCTTGGTTTCTGCTTTCTTCTTTTTTAACTTTTTCTCTGAGGAGGTGTACTTCTTAAGGACCTCACTAAACCGTTCCCGGGGGTTCTCCCACTCTTCAGTTTTACCTGCGGAAAAAACGTTTTCAATCACATGATGGTTGATAGTAGATTGAGCTCGGTGTCGTTTGGTCTGCACACCACCAATGAATCAAATTAAATGAATATAATAAATAGTTACATGGACTCACCCACAGGCATTCTCAGACGTTAAAATCATTCTCACTCAATGGGGAAAAGCGGCTCACTATGCTACCTGCAAAACGTAAAAAAAAGAAAAGAAAATGGTTAACAAATAAAAGAAAAACATTCTGCCACCATCAACATTCTCAGCAATTCCCCCCAGCCAGTTCGTTCTGAATAAATAATATCTTGGGGTCCACATAGACAATAAACTGGACTGGGCTCGGAACACTGAGGCCCTTTACAAAAAGGGTCAGAGTCGTCTCTACTTTTTGAGGAGGCTCAGGTCCATCCTGAGGATGTTTTATGAGTTTGTGATGTCCAGTGCAATTCTGTTCGCTGTGGTTTGCTGGGGTAGCAGATTAACGGTGGCGGGCACTAACAGACTCAACAGACTCATCCGCAAAGCTGGTGATGTCGTGGGGGTGAAACTGGACTCCTTGGAGACGGTTATGGAGAGAAGGATGCTCCTGAAACTAAGGAGCATCACCCACCCCCTCCATGAGCTCCTGGTCCAGTACAGAAGCATAAGGACCAATAGACTGAGACTGCCCAACTCAAAGACTGAGCGCCACAGGAGGTCCTTTCTTCCTCTAATAAAAACAATTCTTCCCTGAAAAAAATACAATGGCAGGTTTCTGTTCTTGTACTGCATTTGTTGCACATTGTTTTTCTAAGACCTTTTGTATCACTTTTTTTTGCACTTTATAATATTATTTCTTTTTAATTTATTGTGATATGTTGTGTACAGACCATGTTACAGACACAATTTCCCTTGGGATTAATAAAGTTTTTCGGATTCTGATAAAAATAATATAGACAGTTTCATATTTTCAACACAATCCGGTTTTTTTTCTGTAGACAATTTATTCCTTGACCTCTTCAAGCTCACACCAGAGATGGACTCAAAACTTAAACAGATAAATGTTGCTATATGATACAATTCCCTCCAAAAAAACCCTTCCTTCAACCACTTATCCCTGTTCCAGCTATTCGGGACGAGTTGCGGTGACCACCCTGGACATCGCATAGCACAAGTAGACAGAATCACAAACACACCTCCATATGTTTTAGGAGAGTGGGAGGAAACCGGAGACCTCAGGCATCACAATTAGCTGAATAATTAAGCTCACGAAATGATCCCTGCCCATGAACCATAGTTTATAAATTCTCCGTAAACGGGTGAGGAGAGTTTTATGGCACACAACTTGTCATTTGAAACGTAATAATAAACGCTCGCTACTAAGTTAGCATGCTAAAGGCTAATTCGAGCAACATGTCCAACATAATAGTTTCGTTTGGCTCTTCAATTGTAATTGTTTTTACTAGCATAAAGCAAATCGAACGTTTCAGACAAACAAGTTCTACAAATCGACAGCTAAACAACAACTTGGTTTGACTACCTTAGCAGTGATTCTTCAGCCATATTGTTCCACACTGGAGACGCTGCCACGGTTTCCAAGTCAACAAGGACGAAGGGGCGGGACGATGTGTCGTCACAGACCACGTGTCTACCCAACACAACGCGTTACGTCACTACCGCGTAAGAAAATGTGGTACATAACCTTCAAATATCACCACATTTTCTGTACTACGGCAGCCATTACGTCTTAATGTAGTACTTTATTTTAGATTCATTAGAGTCATTCATTTAAGAGCGTCGAGTGGATATTTTTTTGTTGTTGAATGACTGTAAAGCAGAGAAAAGTATCTGTGTCTCTGAGTATGAAATCACAAAGATAAATGTCAGTACATAAACACAGTTTAATACACATATACAAAATGAGGTATAAAATATTTTACTGAAGTGTTTTAGTTTCCCATTTGTAATATACAGAGAGATTTCTACTGGAACACTGAAGTAACTGAACAACACATAATAAATACCAAAATAAAATCAATCTTTCTGCAGCTGACATGATTAAATGTCCAAAATATTCAATTATATTAAGAAAAAAAAACCCAGAACAAATAAAGCATCACTTATCAAGGCACTGAGTATATTTATTCAAAACTAAGCTGCTCAACAACTGTTGGCATGTCACAGCATCATGTAGTCTTGTGATGTGGGAAACAATGAGAACCTTATCGCCGCGGCTCAGCGGAACAAAAGACTCATTTAGTCCATCAGGTGGAACCTGCACGTCCTGCTGTTGAACCCCCTCAACAACTTTATTTCGACTGTCGAGAACAACCACAAATACAAATGAAAAACTTCTACAACAAAACTAAAACAGTGACACACAAGTTACAACTTAACAATAACAATAATAATAGCTTTACATCTACCAGTTGCTCAAGTTCAGTTCATGGGTTTGGTTTTGTCTTGACATGTCGCCGTAGTGTTTCACTCAATCAGTGGTGTAACTTCATCATCCTCAGCCTCGTCCTCGTGTCTGTGCCGCCTCTGGATCCTAAAGCAAACACAAAAATATACAGCATTATTTGTCTTACAATTCATGCACTGTGTTTTGTGGAGGCGAGTGGTTAGGCTGGTGAGGCTGTAACCCTCAAGTGTTGATAAGTAACAAAGATAAATGAGGTGTAAATCTGAAGCTCTACCTTGGTTGCTGTGGCCAAGTGAGGTAATACACGGCCAAGAAAAAAGCCTGAAAAGACAGGACAAGAATGTGGTCACGTTGGTTGTCAACCACTGACATCTACAGTTTTCAATGGTCACTCAAGGAGATCCATTTTCCACCCACCAAAACAACGGTTACGATTGAAAACTCGCACACACTGATATCTTAGATTGATGATGTACAGAGCAAATCGGACCAATTTTCCCTGCTGTGTATAGCAGTAGTAGATAAGACTTACCGCCAATAATGACAAGGCGCCTTGTATTGCAGCGGCCCACTCGAAACCCAGGTGTTGCGTGATGACTCCTCCTACAGTTGGCCCGTAGAACATCCTAAAAAAAAGGAATTGTACATTATAGTCAAGGCCATGATACAAAAAAAAGCGTACAAGACGATAAACATGTCCTCAGCGAAAGACACAAACTAATGTATAATGTGTAATATGAAACTATGAACCTGAAATTGAAATAACAATATACAATAACAATGAAGGGATTCACACACTGGAAAACAATATTAAATGCATATTTGCAATTGTATATTTAACTACACCCTGAGACAGCACATATAAGGCATCGTGTCCACCATAATGTTATTGTTTTTCACCCAATATTGTTGCCTTTTTTTAACTAATAGAATTCCTTTTACTTATGTTCCGAGTGCAATGAGCTCAATTGGACAGCAGATGGCAGTAGCGTCACGGCGCTCCTGGAGACGTGAAGAAGAGGACCGCGACACTTAAACAAACGCAGGTAAATTCAAATGTTGTCTTAAAACAAATAGGAAATTTGATTTGTAGCAGTGACTTAAATGTTGTGTTTTATTGAGAAAGTACTTTCTGTGTGCTTTAATTGGTGCAGGTCACATGACTGGAAGGCACCAGTTGTTTCAATGAAAAACAAAATGGAGGAAACCAAACAGAACTCCCCTAAAATGAAATGACTTGTAAGATAGTCAGCTCTAAGTTTTTTTTTTTTCTTTTTTAAGAAGAATACGTTGAAAGAAAGGCACCACTCACCCCAGCGACCAAACCGCCCCAAACAGCCCAGACACCATTCCCAGGGTGCTTAGTCCTTCTTGAAATCCTTGCTCGCTGTATCAAACGGGGGAGAGGTAAACTTTCTTGTCCTTGGCTGTTTTCATGAGCAAAACCTTTTACTCACTATGCACACGTGATGATCTCTGGGAATGTTGGGATCGCTGTCATGCCAAGAGAAAACCCAATTACGCTGAGCATGAGGATTAGCAGCCACAGTTGGCTGCACAGGCCATAAAGAGGGAAACAGTAAAAAGTTGTCAGTCAGATGGAAGTACTTTCCACATGTACAATTTTGTAGCAGTCAGAGTAGTTTGATCTGTTGATGATGGTTGAATGTGTACAGATGGAAACAATGTGGCGTCAAAAGTCACACACACACACACACACACACACACACACACATATATATATATACATGTTTTTGTGTATTGTGAAATTTGTGTTAAAAAGGAGTGAACCAGTATCAGGGGATACATTTATTCTGTTATTGTACTTTTACATGAAAACAACCCCATATCTAAAGAACCATTGACTTTTTTTTGTTTTCAACAGCTGACTTGGAGTCTTATTTACGTCTTCAAGTGTGCAGATAGAGACACCCGTGCTGCACTGGAAGATACCTTGCAGGTTGGGGGCATTTTTCCTTCTATTTTGTCATGGCAACTGTATATCACCGGAGTTGCCTGCTTAGCTAAACATAACACATTGTTTTATTCTTTGTTTCCTTTGTTATACTTTTATCTTTTTTCCAATAAATGTGTTTGGTCCCTGCAGAGGACCACTTTGGCAACCACTCAAATACTCGGATATGTGTCCATCAAACTGCCTTTGCTCCTTATTGAGAAAAATAATTACATTTTATCATAAGCTTCAGTTTATTCTGCAGATTCAGGGGCTTTTTCAGGGTTTTTTTTTTGCAGCTTCTCAAAAAAAAAAAAATATGAATTTAGACCAAGTCAGATAATAAGAGAAAAAACACTGGTTGTTTTTAGTCAGTAACACTTTCTCCTTGAATTTCTGTCATGTAGTATGCAATATAATCGGTCAGTCTCAAAGGTCATAAAAAACAAAATGACAACCGTCATTGTGTTTTGTGAGTTATTAAACTGATGACAGTTTATGATTAACCTTCCATCGCCCTCTGAGACAAAAGGCGGTGACACGCCTTCTTCTGTAGGTCACAGGTGTAAAGGCACGGATAATAATCTGCAGATGTGCCACTGTTTTACAAGACTTGATAAGATGCTTGCTAAAAAAGCAATGTGCTCTGAACTGGTCACTAAATTATAACAGGTAAATCTGATGTTTGATCAAAACGGATGTTAAGTAAAGGAAATCCTTGAAACCAGATTGTCAGCAAATGAGAACCAATCTTTAAAAATAAAAATAAAGATAACATTTCTTCGTCACTCACCTGGGGATGCCCAGGAAGGGTGCGGGACCAAGTAGAACAAAACTTAGTGCTATGCAGAGTCCTCCGATGACCACAAACCAAGCCCGCAGGACCTGTTCATCAGCAAGATAAATAAACATTGCTACCCTTGAAAACAACTCAGAGTAATTATACAATGTATTGTGTATTATACAATGAGTACAAGTAACATCTTGTGTTCATTGTACAATACACAATGTGTGAGAGAAAATCTCCTGGCCTGCATGACAACATGTGCAACAGGTCTTGAGCATTAAGTTATCTTGTTTATTAAACAGTTGAAATATTTACACTAATAAACTTTCACTCCTGGCCTTTCATTCTTCAGTTTTCTGCCACTTTATAAGCACAGAGTTTTTAGCTGGTGTGGTAGGACTGAGCAGCCCTCTTCCTCAATGACAGCACTCACGCTAAAATACATGAAACAATACTGCACAAATAGCCTTCTAACAAAAAATCTAAACACTAAACGCACTACAAAAACTGTACCAAAAAGCCAAACCAATTCAATATGACAGGGCGGAGACAAGGGGTGGCCATGTGCTGTAGTGCAAAATGTATTTAGTTTTGGGGTATTATTTATTTGAAAACAGCTCTGTGGTGATGAAGGTTGGGTTGCAGGGGCTGACTATCATAGCTGACTATGAGTTAGAGCGAGTCTGCTTGCACAGTTATCCAGTGCGAAATGATTGTCAGTGATTGACAAGCAGCATGTAAACATTCATCAGTCATGAGGTTAATCTGTGTGTTTTTTCCTCTTTTCCTTAGGACTGTGTTCAGGGCAGACCAGGACACACAATACAAATTTTGTCTTGTTTTCGATGTACTCTCCTTAAAATCTTTTTTTTTCTAAAATCGCTGGCAAAATTCCATCATAGGTGGTGCCCATACTGCAAGGGAGAGCCATGTATCTGTTGCATTGCAAAGTCAAAGGTTTCAGGACACATCTTAAAACTCACAGGATATTTGTCGGTGAAGTAGCCCATCACTGGTGAGCCGAGACAGTATGGGAGGGACAGCCCAAGCATGATGAGTCCAACATATCCTGGTGAGAGATTAAACTAGGTAGAAAGGGGGGAGAAAATGTCATGGAAATAGACGGGCATCATAGGTGGAGTGAGCTGTAAGACTGATCTTACTTTATCCATGGCAAACAGGGACAATGTTGCATCCAAGAATCCCAGGCTGGAACTCAGAGTGAATATCACGTAGCAGATCAATAATATTTTAACGTGGGTGAGCAGACGGAAGAATGAATCCTTGGAAGGATCTGCCTCTGTGTGAAAGGAAGTACACCCATCATCAGCTTGTAAGAGGTGAATCATGAGTCACTTCTGACACGAACCGATGGTTGGTAGAATGTAGATGTTGAAGGGAACCATGACCAAGAGGAAACAACCAAGTAGCATGAAGGGAACTTCGTATCCAAAGGCCTGGTAGAACCATCCTCCCACCGGTGGCCCCAGGATGAGACCTAGTCCTGTGAAGATCTCCAGACTACCCTGAAACATAAAGTCAGTTGAACACACATCTAGACGTTCAATTGAAAAGACAGCTGTTGAGATGTTTTCCGAGAGATTTATGATAGCAAAACAGGTCACATGGGTCTCAGATAGTAGAGGTTGGAGACCCCTGAGGTATACGAGGGTCATGTGTTCAAAACAAGTCACTCACAACAATGCTTTTAAAGCTGTGCGCGTGATTTGAATGGCGAAACAACATGCCAGTCAGACCTGTTGTCTACACTCACCAAGACAGTGGCCACATTGTTGGGGAAGATTTTTGCCGTGTGAGCAAAGGAGGAGGTCATTGCAGCGGCAAAGCCCACAGCATCTACAGACCGGACTATGAAGCACAGTGTGATGAAAGCAGGTCCTGAGGGGACCCTGTCCAGGAGCCTGTGGAAGAAAGGATTAAAAAAAACATGAACTGGACATAAACGTCATTGGTGAGAGTTGAGGACTAAGATCTTGTGTGGTGGATGAAACCAAATGGGGAGATGGGACCAAACCAAGACCAGGATAAAACAGCAGTCAGAACACAGAAGCAAATCATTTACAAAAAAATCCACATTCAGCTCAACTGAGACAGGATAGTGAGGATAAATGCAGCCGACTCCGAGACAAGAACAAGCCCTAGAAAATGTGGTTTCATGACGCCACATATTCAGAGGCTTTACGTAATCTGGTTACGCATTTTTGTTTTAAATGCGATTTGACATTTCAAATTTATATGAACCGGTTTTGTAGTACTTAAAATGATCACTAAAAACCAGCTGAAATCCACAGTGGAATTGTAAAGAGCATTGCGTTATCAGAGAAAGGAGAATTTAAGACTAAAAGAAAGAGATCAATTCATTGATTGGGAACAACCTCTAACCCTCCATCTGATCCTAAACTCACCTCACTTTACTGACTTGACCTGCCTGCATTTCAATACTGACTTTTTTTTTCAGGCCCTTTAGGTCTGTTTTGACTCACATTCAGGGTTAAACCAGACCTCATTTTAAAAGTAAATAACCTGTCAGGGACTGTTTTTAATGTTAAGACATTGTTAATATTAGTTTCTCCTTCCTGTTTTAAAACAAGTTGTGCATCAGCAGTGGTTAAAACCATCGGCAAATGCGGCTCACTGACCCAAAGAGAATGGTGCATCCTGACGAAATGAACAGTCCACCGATCAGCATCAACTTTGCCCCAATGGTAACAATCTAGAAGACGAAAGAAAACAGAAACCGAACCGTAAAAAAATGACACACTAAGTTGGAACTGTGACGCAGCACTTACATATTTGCCCAGGATCAGGGAAGACCCCAAATTGCAGATGGCATAGCAGCCAAATATTAGACCAATCACGGTTTGACTGGCACCTTTCTTTAATGCCTGCAGACAAGAGAGATAAGTTGAGATAAGTCAGGCTTTCTCACAGTATTTGTTGAACAACAAGCCTTGTCATCAATGATCAATATGTCCCCTGTGCTCCTGGTCCACTGCCCCAGCTGACCCTCCCAATAATGACTCAGATAGATCCATTCATAGCACTTTTTTTTTCGGCTTCTGGACTCTGACCACATGACCATTGATCACATACAAGAGACGACGGCTTGCGGAGTGCAGATACATTCATGGATGCTAAGGAATCACTAGCTCTTTTAACTTGGTTGCAAATAAAAGCAAAATAGTTCAAACACATTTTACCCTCACTGAGGATGAAGAAAACCTGGGTGGGATTTTTTTTAAACTACAACTGTTGAGAATATCGCCTTCAACGATATAAAAATGAACCTAAAAAATTTAAGTCTAAGTGAGAACTGAATAACTAGAGCCAAAGATGCCTCAGTTTAAGGTTGTTTTTAGAAGTTGTGTCCATAAATACGGTTTTACACCCATTTTTGTCGCCATCTATGTAACTAATTTCAGAGGGAATAAGTGTTCCTAGCTTTTAAAAAGTCACTTGTTTTCACCTGATTTCAGTCCAATATTATTGTGCCATATCATAAATGGAACTGGCTCTTTTTTTTCTTTTGTAATAAAATCTAGCTTGAAAGAAAATATAAAACTATCAGTGGCAGTCTGAGTAGTAGAACTGATGTTAATTCAATGGCCAATGCAGAATTTTTGCAATGTTTGTCCCTCAGCAAATTTTCGCAAGACAAAAAATATATTAAGAAACCCTCACTTTTTATTTTCACAGTGGATTTATAGTCGCTTTTTACACGCTGCATTCTAAGTGCCCTCGCAAATGGGGAGCAACTCACATTCTGCAAACGTCTTTCAGACGTCAAACACTAAATAGTTCTGTGTTTCAAGATGTAGGAGGCAACTCAAAACACCTCCACTGAATTTATCGGTTTCTTCTTTGCTTGTTTTGAATATTTTTGTTGATGCACCCCAAAAGATCATGCCATCAAGAGAGCTCCATGTTGGTTTGTTTTTAAATCCCGATTGACAGATGACATGTCTCGGGAGGGAAGGAGATATTTGCGGAATCAATGAAACAAAACCAGATCATGTTCCAACTGACAAAGATCACAAGTATTACTAAGAAGTTTGCCAGCCGCACAAATACTTGCACGAGAAAAAAGAAAACAGGCAACAAGTTAAGCTCAGTGGGAAGCCAGTCAGCACTAAGTATATTATCCGCATTTATAACACTGACTGAAGGAGGTCCAGTTGAAGGCTGAGGTGCTGTGCTGGTGAGAATAAAGGCTTTTGAATCCAGTTTCTCTGCTGAGTTCATCTGCTAGTGTAGACTCCCACAGGTCCTGTGGTTTACTGCTACTACGACTGTTTTCAACTTTCATTTGTAGCACACAAAGAACTGTTTTAAAAAGCCGACCACAATTCATGAACTGTGTTTCACACGGCTTGACTTGACTAGCGTGTCCCGTGAGGGGCTCAGCTCCAGCTATTTAGGTCACTCAACTCTGGCGATTTATGACTGCAGCATGGAAATCGGTGAAGGACAACCTGCAAATTTTTCAGTCTCACATTTGGAGAATTTGGCTGACTTTCCCATGACAGAAAAAACTGTAAATGAATGAATGAAATATTAATAATAATAAATATATATATATAGACCAGTACCTTTAGGGTCCAGTCCAAAAAATGTGTCAAAACATTTTTAAAAGGATCAATATTTTTAATAGAACACAAAACAATTTCAATATCATAAATACAAATATTTTTTGTCATTTTTCCCAAGAACATTCATGTTCCACATAGAATTACACGTCCATTTAAAACTCTTTTGAATCGACATTCAAAATTTCATGACTAAAACTGATTCAAAATTTCATGTTTTTTTCAAAATAAAAAGTGTTGTTTCTCATGCAAAAATGCCACAGTTTAACATGCCACTCCGGGATGCTTCCATGTTCTGGCTATTCCAAAAAGACTTTCTTTGAGTGGCGTCTCAGATGGGATCACCAAGGTCTCAAGCAGGGGAGTTCCCACACAATTTGATATGATTTATTTGCTCTTTTTGGAAGATAGGAAATTATTATCTTCAATTGAAATATCGCATGAAGGGAATTTAACCTCAAATTTCATTTTTATGATTGGAAAATATGTCATAAATGGGGCAAATGTTGCTCAAACAAATAAATAAAAATACAATTAATAAATAAAAAAATACATTTTTACAGAAAAAAACGAATGTATTTTCCTTCTCAAAAACAAGAGTTGCATTCTGTTAACAATAATATAGATTCCCCCCACCCCCCAGGAGTAATTCTTGTTTTATATAACCCAAAAATTCATAACAAAAGACACCAAAGGTTGGAAAATAATCTGTTTTGCAGGTCATAATCTGTATGTCTAGTATGGAATGACTAGTATTTCATAAACACTACTCATAGTTTTTAAGCCATTCAAATCGGACGTGATCGAGGATTTTACAATGTTGCAGAAAATTGATTTTCTTTTTTCCTTTAAAGAACTGTGTTCCATTATTAAGAATTGATTTTATTTCATTTTAATGTAATAACCAAGCGCTGTTTCTTGGATTCATTTGGCAGGCGAACATGTGAGTTTGTGTGACCTATTCGATGTTCCTTGAATTAAGATTTTAATCTCACTGTCTTGTTTAACTTTCATTCATTCATTTTCTGTCCTTCATAATGATGTTTGCTCTGATGTTGACATTCATCCAGTTAAGACTTTTCCTCACCAGTCTTCCGTCTTGATCTGTCACCAGTAAACAAAAGTCAAATAACTTTCAGTTTACATGTTTTTTATTCTCTGGAAAATGTGTTATCCATTGTATTGCATGTGGGAGGCATTCGCTCTTGTCACTGCAGGGTGAAGTCAAGTTGAACTCTGGCGTGGTGTCGTGGATGTTCTTACCTCGTTTGGGAAGAAAGGGCCCAATATAGAGTAACAGATCATAGAGCTGAAGTTGACAGATGCCATAGATATTAAGGTGAGAATCTGTTGTCGGGTCATCCTGGGGGGCGGTGCCGGGGCTTCAAACTGCCCCTCTGAAAGTGAAGTTAGTAATAACTACGTCATTAAACGTCGACTAAACAAGCCACAGCCGCAACTTGTCACCTACTGAACTATAAATCCACCGACCTTGTAGTTGATCAGATTCTGACGCCATGTTGATAGTTCATGAAGTCCGTTTACGGGACAGAGATCGTCGCTGTCGGAAGTTTGCGCCCGTCCAAGGCGAGCGGTGTTGAGGACCGCGATCACTAGCTCCTACATGCTCCTCCCACACGGAGGGAACCAATTTCCTCATTTATTTCAAAATAAAAGCCCGAGCTTGTTAGTTGTTATTACATAATGTATTAACAAAAACTTATATATGAACGTACACACAACATTAATAGCATTGTCCCGTAACTGTTGGGTGGAAAATATATTTTATATTAAAGATTTGAAGGCTAGCAAACATTATAATTTGGCTGATTGTGCAACAATATTAATCCCTGTTATTGATACATGGTGATTCCTCAAAGTATTATCATGTGTCATTGAAAAAATTGTGTACGATTAGTGAGGTAAATAACGTTGAAAAATCGAATCACATCATTTATTTCCTAGATGTTGTTAAATGATGTGATAACTTCATCCATAAATGGCTTCAGTTTGCTATATTGTGCCGTTTTGTCCGTGGCGCCCTCCTGTGTCTAAATGCGAATCGTCAGCATTGGGCGACTTGTATTATAGCAGACAAATCTCTAGTACATGTGGCATTACAATATGGTATCAAAGAAACCTGACGGTTTTTTTTTCTTTAATTATATTGAATATATATTATAATTATTCTTGAATTAATAATAAAAAAAAAGATCTTTGATTTTTATTTCCTGAAGATATGAATGAGGAAAAAAAACTATATCTCTTGAACAACGTCTGCACAAGTTAAAGCAGTTATGTACTTGTTTTCTGACAGAAACTATCAGTTTGGACTCTTCAGTGTATTGATTTTGTTCGAGGTTTCTCAGAGGAGGTTAAAGATTCGCTCAAACCTTTGGGTCAAATATTGATAAATACTTTCACTCGAGCTCCTTCACTGCGCATTTAACAGCCTCAATCATTCATTCACATCTTTGGGAGAAATATTTATGTTTTTCAACACTTTTTTTTCTTTTACGCACATGTGACTATTTTAAATAGTTGAATGAATAAAACACACGCAGTAGTTGGAACAGATTCTTTATTACACGTTTGGCCAGTCTATAGGTCCATAAATGTAAACCCATGGTTACCTTGTTTTTGTTTCACAATATTGGAGGAAAAAAAGGCAACTGACTATAGGTACTACAATATTGCTGATAACTGACGCACAATTCTCTTAAGCAGCGTTAACACTCAAATGAATCTCTCTGTGGACATTCTGACCAAGTCTCTTTCAACCTTCTCAAGGTTTTGTCATCTATAATAAGCAACTGTTAGTTTCTTTGTACATTAGCACCAAATCTACATACTCTTAATAACAGGGTGTCATTCCTTCTAACATGAAAATAGTCAACATTTTACAGCAAATATAATGTACAATATCACAAACATAGGCAAAGCATAAACACTACTTCTGAGTACACTCAGCTAAGCGAGTAAATCAGCTCTGTGATTGTTCTTAGTTGCAAATAAGCTTCAGCAGCACTGACTGTTCAAAGAGGAAAAACTACTTCAGTTGAAATGCAATTTTCAAGTATAATCATGTACATCCAGGGGCAAGAACAGCCCCATTAAGTTCCTTTTTTAAACGTGTTATTCATTCTTAGATGTCTGTTAGTCAGGAGCCTGCGCTATTAAAAGAGAAAAATTCTCTCACCACCAGCTTTTTGATGCTTAAAATATACAGAACACATCACACGGGGATTTAAAAAAGGTGTTCTAAGTATAGAATCAATGGGAAATAAATGTTTGAACATTAAAATATATAATAAATGGCAGTAACTTAAGTTTGTACCGTAATGAACATATGGATTCATATTTTTTATACTAAGACAGCTGCTGAAAAAAGTATGTACTTAATGTATGATGATAGTAATAAAAATATTATAAATAATAATATATGAAGTTGAATCAAAACTATACTACAAGCTTAACTGCTCAATAGAAATTGAGTTCTTTGGAAATAAATACAGCAATTCCTCATAGAAATAACATGTATAGAAAATATAAGAACTGTGAGAGCCAGATCACCTCAGTGAAAGTTACATGTTTTACAACAAACTGTAGTTTGTTAAAGGTATGAATGGAAATATTATCAACACTTGTTGACTTAGTTGTGATTGTTTAAAAAATGGAATGGCGTTGGGCTACCTTTGAGTTACAATAGACTAGTTCCTCTAGTTCCTTTGGCACTACCATGGGCCAAACCGATCCAGGGTTTGTTAAATTTGTGTTGTGCAAATGACCACAGACACACTCTTTATATGCACTAAATGATATTGCAATGACTTCTATCTACATACTGTTAATCCTTTTTCATAAAGGGCCCAACAAATAATGACTCAGGATTTTTTTTTTTCATTTCACTTCAGCCTCTGAGTCACATTGGCCAAGGCAACAGCAAATGCCTGCACAGCAGAGAAAGGGTACTGGAAATCCAGGATGTAAGCGTTTCCATCGATTCTTCCAAACTGCATCACCTGAAACCAAAAACAGAAGTCTGCATTTAGCATAATGCTGGTGCTGGAATGGATTGCTTGTGTTTATTACGACTGCAACGTGTTTGTGGGGAGTCACAGTCGCATTTGTTTTCCCTTGTCACCTTTGTTGCCGATTTATTTTTTGTGCTTCTTTTGGCTGCAATGTTCTTCACTTTCCCACTGTACACTGAGTATTTCTGTTTTTTCATCTCAATGTAACGAATCGTTGCGATATAAAAATATATTTATTGAGAAATATGACAAGCCATATTATTTGAAATGTCAAATATACACAGCTAAAGATCAAAAACACAAGGTTAGTGGTGTTTTTAGTTATCATATGTGAGCAACAGTTTGGCTTCATGCCAAAAAGAGCACCACAGATACAGGGTTTGCTTTGAGGATGTTCATGGAGAAGTACAGAGAAGGTCAGAAGGAGCGTTGTGAAGAAAGAAAGCGTAAGACAGAGTGCCAAGAGAAGATTGTGGTATTGTATGAAGAAGACTGGAGTGGCAGGGAGCTATGTTCGAGTGGTGCAGGACATGTATGCCAGGTATAAGACAGTGGTGAGGTGTGCTGCAGGTGTAACAGAGGAGTCCAAGGTGGAGGTGAGACTGCACCGAGTCTCAGCTCTGAGCCCCTTCTTGTTTGCGATGGTGATGAACAGGTTGACAGATGCGGTTAGAAAAGGAGCCCCTTGGATGCTGATGTTTGCAGATGACATTGTGATCTGTGGTGAGAGCAGGGTGCAAGTGGAAGATAAGCTAGAGAGGTGGAGGTATGACTTAGAAAGGAGAGGAAGTACTGAGGCGCAACTGTCCAGGGCCATGGAGAGTGTGAGAAAGAAGTGAAGAAGCGAGTGCAGGCAGGATGGAATCATTGGAGAAAAGTGTCAGGTGTGATGTGTGACAAAAGGGTGTCGGCAAGGATGAAAGGGAAGGTGTCCAAAAGGGTGGTGAGGCCAGCAATGTTGTATGGTGTGGAAACAGTGGCACTGAGGAAAAGACAGGAGGCAGAGCTGGAGGTAGCAGAGATGAAGATGCTGAGCTTCTCTGTGGGAGTGAGCAGGATGGATAGGATCAGGAAGCAGTAGATCAGAGGGACAGCACATGTGGTCAGGTGTTTAGGAGACAAAGTCAGAGAGGCTAGATGGAGATGGTTTGGACATGTACAGAGGAGAGAGAGCCAGTACATTGGTAGGAAGATGTTGAGGTTGGAACTGCCAGGCAGAAGGTGGAGAGGAAGGTCAAAGAGGAGGTTTATGGAGGTGGTGAAGGAGGACATGAGGTCTGTAGGTTTGAGAGAAGAGGAAGCAGAGGACAGGGTGAGATGGAGGAAGATGAACCGCTGTGGCCACCCCTGAGGGGAGAAGGCGAAAGACAAAGAAGAAGAATGTTGTTTTTTTTCTGGAGCTAACACAGGCTCAGGTCACCTGGTTCAATCTTAGCGCTCCAAATGGTCTCTCTAAAGCCCACTACAGAAACATATTTGTTAGTGTTGCAAGTTTGTGATCTTTTGTTCCTACCTGTCTACCGTCCAGCTCAATCTGAAAGTTCTTGGCTGACTCCTGGGTGACCCTTCCCCCAAAGTCGAGCTGGTATACTTGAGTGGCTTCATTCCATAACGGCTGTTTGTTGGCCATCACGTAGACAAACCCTTGACTGCCCAGGCTGCGATCTTCTCTCTCGTTTGCTTTGCGGCACTTTATCTCTTCCAGCTCACTCGCCATCCTCATGCTGCGCTTGTTCTTCCAGCTCTTCTTGCTGCTCTGATTCTGGTTCATGAGCTCATCGCCACTGATGAAGAGCTCTGGCTCACTCTCTGAGCTGTCTTGGAACTCATTAGTGGTCCTGCTCATTTTCTTGGTTTTGTTGAGTTGCTCCCTCGATCCCTTTGGCTTCTTCCGCTCTCGACTGCCAAGCCTCGGGCTGGAAATGAGGGTGTTGAAGTCCGAAAGTGTGCGGCCATCCTTTTTGGACTTGCCCTCAGAGATGGAGGTCATGGTGGCCTCGTCTGCCCGACTGTCCACCCTTTTGCGACTCTTCTTGTTAAATCGTTCGGACTCATGTTGCACTGGGCTTTCCGTCAAAGATGACGGCTCCGGGAAGTTACTTGCAGACTCCGACAGATCCTCCGGAGCACTTTTGGGTGGAGGCTCAGTCGGCAGAGGTGGGGGAGGCACAGGAGGTGGTGGAGGTGGTGCCGTTGGAGGGGGAGGTGAGAGAATTGGTTTCTCTAAAACCTGATGATTTTTAGTGGGCAAAGGTGGTGCCGGGGGATCTTGCATTGGAGGTGGGCAGGGGTATGGGTTCCAGGGGTGAAGACTAACGGGATGCAGTTGAAGGCCAGCACAGGAGCTTGTTCCTGGATACATAGGAGGGAGGGGGCAGCAGGCAATACTTGCAAGACTGGGGGAGTAGCCTGCTGACAAGGTGATATTGGAATCTTGTTGAGAGAAGGGAGATAAGACTTCATTTTGAGGAGGGTTCTGCAGGGTCTGTAGTTGCGATCCACTGTGAGAAACGGCAGGAGGGCAAGGAGCGAGGGAAATCTGGTACCCCGATGGAAATGTCAGTGTGCTTGTGTTCGGACCAGAGGCAGATTTATTGGCCAGGACAAAAGGCAGTTGAGTGATGTCCAAGTGTTGTGCTTGACTAATGATAAGAGATGGTAGTTTATGAGAGCCGGAAGTGGGGCCTAACATGGTTTGCTCAGGGGTGAGCCAGAACTCCCCTGCGGTGGATGTGTCCCACTGATAGGGAGGTGGACGCTTGACTGTCAAGTTGACGTCACCCAGAGTCAGTTGGCTTACCGATTTTTCGAGGTGACACTGCTGATTGAGGGTCTCGTCTTCAGTAAAGGCGGAGTTTACATACACGGTGCGGTCTCTGCTGTTATCAACAGCACTCATCAGACTGTAGGAGGACTGGGAGGCGAGTGGTGAGGAGCTTTTTGAGTGCACAATGATGGTGCTGTGATGTGCGCCTTTTCCTGGAGGGAAATCCTGTCTCACTACGGTGCCCCCCGCAATACCGCTACTGCTGGTCCCTCCACCACTGACGCTGACGCTGGTGCCGCTGCTGTTACTGCTGCACTGGGTACAGGTGTACAACGCAGACGGAACTCTCTGCTGGTAGCCCAGTGCCAATGTACTGTTTATTTTCGCCTTGGTGGGCAAGGTTCTTGAGCTTTCCATCATCTGTGACACCTTAAGTCCGACATCCCGACGTTCCCGACGAAGAGTCGCATGAATCAAACTGTTGTCAATCCTCTGAGGAGGAGGAGGAGGAAGAGTAGCAGTGACTGGATTCGCGGGATCAGGGTACGGCGGAGGTTCCCCACTGGGTATGGAATATCTGGGAACAGACAGTCGACTCAGTGTGGCGGAACTATAAGGAAGTTGGACCTTTTTACTGTCGGAGGATGTGACTTTAAGAGTTGCTGAGCCACTGATGCCATGGACTGCATACATGTTTTTGTTGCGAATAAGGCGCCGGCGAGGTCGACATACTTCCTCCACGTTGCCACTGCTGTCAAAGGTTGTAATTCGTTCATACCCGAGTGGGGTTGGGTACTGTAATGTCACAGGGTGGAGCAAGAACTCATCTTTTTTCAAGCAAGTGTCCGGTGCCAGTACACTGGGGTTGTCACAGTTAGTGACTAGTGTTTGAGGAGGCGTGGCTGCAGTCGCGACAGCTGCTGGTACCGTACCAGGGTATGGTGGAGGAGGATTCACCTTTCTCATCTCTACAGACCCATCTCGGATACTGAAGGAGGGTGGCAGAGTCCTTGGCAAACTAGGATTTAGGAGTCTGTCCAGTCCTTGCTCTGGGGTGGGTGGTGGAGGAATCTGTGGCAGGAGATGGATCTGTTGTAATGAAATGGTTGGATAGCTAGACGGAGGTGGGGGCAATGACATCTGCATCTTGAGCTGCTGCTGCATTTGTTGATGCTGCCTCTGCATTTGTTGATGCTGCTGTTGGATCTGCTGATGCTGCTGCTGCAGCTGCTGCTGCTGTTGCCTCATCTCCTGGATCTGCTGGCGAATCTGCTGCTGCTGATGCTGCATCTGTTGCTGCTGTTGCTGCATCTGCTCGTGCTGCAGAATCATCTGGTGCTGCTGATGCTGGATTTGTTGTTGGTGATGAAGCTGCTGGCTGGAGACCGGCTGCTGTTGCATTTGTTGGTGTTGTTGGACTTGGTGTTGTGACTGCTGTTGATGCAGCGTCTGCTGGTGGTGCAGCTGCTGGAGCTGTTGCTGCAGCTGCTGTTGTTGGGACTGATGCTGTTGCTGCTGCTGTTGGTGGAGGTGTATCTTCTGCTGCTGCTGCGGCTGTGTCTGCATCTGCAGCGACTGTTTGGCCTGCAGATGTTGTGAGTGAGACCGTTGTTGGTGTGGCTGTGGCGGTGGATGGTGCGGTGGTGGGGGAGGAGGTAGTGTACCAGGGAGAAGAGGACCCATCTCCATTCCACTGAATACAGTCTGACCAGGGTTGGTATATCTCGCAGGCAAGGGGTAGGGCGAAGCAACAGCATCCTGGCTGTGGTCTGTGGACGGGACTGAGGCTGCTGCAGCAGCTGCCACTGCGGCCGCTGTGGCAGTTGGATTGGTGAGCACGTCAAGCTGAATGTTCTGATTTGCAAGTAGAGACTGAACCAGCCCAATGCTCTGGGTCGGGGACATGGCCTGAGCAGGGCTGTGAATTGGTGCAATGGGAATGTTGACCGTGCAAGGGGGGTTGTCTCCTGCAACCCCTGAAGCCCCCATCACTTGAGAAGATAGAAGAACTACGTTAGAGAAACCACTGCTATTTCTTGTTTGATCAAAAACTATGCATGACAGTCAAGACACACAGCAGTAGACTGCAGCTTGTTGCAGGCTTTTAGAAACAGACCAAACATCAAAGTCACCGATCACATACTCACCGGGCATATCGTCTTCATCTTCACTAAAAACATTGGGGTTGAACACAGGCAGGCTCATGAAGTCATGTGATATCTTCCGGACCTCGGGCAGATAGATGGTCATCTGCCTTGGTTGCAAATGAAGCAAACTGGTCTTATAGATGACTGAAATACAAATGCATCGCAGGTCAGGCTGAAGATCAAACTTCAGTTTTTTTTCTTGTGTTTACCTGCACCCAAATTGGCTGGGAGGAAAGAAGCAAGGCCAACTATTTTGAACTTGGTGCCCCAGATATTGGATGTGACCTGAGCAAGGTAACTGTGCTGTAAAAAACAAAATAAAAATAGCAAGAGAACTGTTTTATATGATCCTGTATAGACATACACATCCTCAGTTATCTTGTTTTTTTTGTGTTCTTGAATCTTGAATCTAATAATACTGCATTTCTATTGGATTAACTAACAATGCAGAGCAAGTGTCCTACCTCGGTGAACGCATCCATTGAGAACCGTGGTGAACGTTGACCTTCCTGATTAGCTCGGGAAAGTTTGGGAGACTTCCTTGATTCCATGTTCATCCTTCAACAAGCAAGTTTCAAGTCACTTTACCGTCTTGGTCAGAGTTAAATTGTCTTATATAGACAGTTGCCAAATGACCAAGTGAAGACAAAAAGATTCACTGCACATACTGAACATTATTGGCAACAATAGTGCATTGTCAGTGAATCATGAAATTAAAGTGGATCATAAATTGCATTTATTTTCAGTCTGTTATTTTGAAATGTTCTATTAAACACAAAGCTTGAGGCAGAAATTTGTCTCACCTGCTTCCTCTGGATAACTTGGGAGATTTCTTCCCCACCCACTCATCACTCAGCTCAATATCGCTGGAGTCCGAACAGTTGCAGCTGTCAGCGTAGGAGATCATTGGATTCACACAAACCTCCTCTGTATCGGGAGAGTTTAACCCATTTATGTCAGTAAATCTAAGCAGCTGGGATAGTAAATGGTGGACACTCAAAGTAGTATTAGTAAACGTAACACATTAACAGTTACTTCACTTCGTAGTTCTTTTTTTTGACACATGAAATCACGCCACTACATTGAGTTCACCATGTAAATGAGTCGCTTCTGTCGCATTGAACACACAGCGTGAAGCAAACACGCACCCATACACAAGTCTCACCTGCTTTACTGTCACTTTTGGGATCCATTATGACAAACTCTGGCCGCAACTTGCTAATGCGCCTCCCTTTCAGAATGGGCACCAGTCCACCTAAATATTCCAGGTAGAGGGTGTAGCATGGGCCGCCGGCCTCCGGACTATCTTCCGCTCGCTTCATGGTGCAGTGCAGCCTTTCATTCCCAGATGTGGGATAGCTGACAAAGTCACGGATATTGTTTGGGTCAGGAATGGGTGGCTGGAACAAACAGAGGAAATGGCTTTGTGCTCGCTGGAGCCACAGATGAAAAGACTTTCTGATGGACGCACCTTGATGGTGGGTATGAAAGCTGACGTTACGTAAGAGCACAGCAGGGACGGCATGTTCAGTTTCCCCACATCCTTCTCCTCTCGCAGGGCACTGGCGATCCCCTGCTGGCACAAGAGCTGGAGACTGGCCACTCGGTGTTCCACACGCACCACGTACAGAGCTGGTCCACAAGCCAGGAAAACACGAGAGTCTCTGTGACCCCAACAGATGGTGGTGATGGGCCTCTGAAAAACATGGTGAAAATAGACAATGAGATTGTGTGAAGTTGATTCACTTTCACCTAACCGTGAGGGACAGTAAATCTGCTCTGTGTTTGGTCGCTCCTTGCACAGAAGCGCTGAGTACGTCTGTAGTGGAAGCAATATGAGGACAAACCCTCGATTCTCTTTTTTCAGTTGATGTTTGCATTTTCAATATAAGCTTTGAAGAAGTTACAGTAAATTCAGGACCTCTGGTCTATGGGTTATGTTTGACCTTCATGATGAGCCACGAGATGCGCTGTGTAAATTATAAAGAACATTTATTACTGACCACCAATCTTGGACTGACCTGTGCTGGTGTTTCCAAGGTGTAGATGTGTTCCCCCTGAATGTTGTAAAACTTCACCACAGCATTTCTCATGATGGAGGCACAAGCAGAGTCTGAGGCCATTCCATGTCTGTCCATCCCCGCTACAGCCAGAAGATCTCCCTGTGAGCACCACTGGGCCTCCACATCTGCAGACCAGTTCAGAAGTTTTAACCTGGCCTTGCTGAAGATAAACGTTTCACAGTACCTTTCAGCCCGGAGCTGATAACAGCAGGAGAGAGATCGTCGTAGTTGTTCATTAAACTGATGTCTCCGGATAGGAAGGTGACGGTCAACAAGGGCTTGACTCTGCGCACTACAAGGAGAAATTTGTCAGCTTTATTATCGAAATGAAATGAATGTAAGTGAAGTATTTTTTTTTTACCAATAGGCAAGAAATTTTCGTCGGAGTCTGTGTCACTCTCTGTGCTGTCCTCCACCAGGAAGTCCGGACAGTTCCAGGACATGCTTACGATTCCATCCGACTCATGAAGGAGGACGTGCGCCAGCATCCGTCCGTGACAGTCCATCACTATCACCTGACCATCGGCTGTACCGAAGAGAACCTGAGGGGGGCAGGGTTTGTCCAACAAAAACGCACCACAAGACTAGTGTTTCGCTGACAAACATACCTGCTGATCATCAGGTGTCCAAATGCCACAAGTAATCTGGCTTTCCAGGTTGATTTCAGAGGACCAGTGGCGTTGTCCACTCACCGAACCCACTAACACAAACCCATCCCTATAGGCAATAAGAGCCTGGGTGCCGTCATGTGACCAGGTGAAGTCGCTCACCTGCAGCAAAGATTATGATCAACTTCCTCGTCATTGACAGACATATTTTTGGGGATTTAAAACTCACTTGCGCTCCTCGGTCATTCACCAACTCCACTGACCACCGTCCTTCGTACTGAATCCACACGAAAATACCTCCTTCCATATCACATGTTGCCAACTTTTGAAAGGGTTCATTCCAGCGCACCAAGACAACCTGCAAAACAGCAAGACTGAGCTCACATACACAGATGGCTCTGCACAAAGAGAGCACAATCACGATTAATATGCAGGAACAGCACGGTGGAACTGCAACGGCTCTGCGATGGGAATCAGTTTTTCTTTCAGATCTCTATCGCTTAACCTGTATGTTCTATAGTATATACCAGGGGTTCTTCACCTTTTTGATCATTCAAGTAATAGAACTGATTCATTGCTCTTCATTTCATTTGTGTTCAACAACTATATTTAATCTACATACACATAAAATGAAACAAAACCTTGGGAAATGACATGGAATCATGTGATCAGTGCAAAGATATTTATTCGTCATCAAAAGGTCCGACCAGCAGCAGAACCAGGTGCAAGTCACATTCATCAAATTTAAAAAAAGAAAAAAAGGAAAAAATATATATAATTGATACAAACTGTAGAGAAAATTGAAAAAAAAAAGTCAAAAACAAACTTCTGAATATATATATAGATAATATAATAAAATAAAACTAATATATAATAAAAGTATGTATAAATATCAAAAATTGAAATGTATTTATTTTCCACATAAAATTGAAAGAAGATATAAGTAAAGTCAAAATAAAAGTCTGGCCATAAACGTCTAAATAATTTTAAGAACTGCTTCAACAAGTACTTTCATGAACAGTTTTTACTGTTGGGGTCGCCATCACTTTCTTTATCATGTCATTTCAAGAACTTCTCCATAGTTGGTAACTATCACAAGTTTGCAGCTGCCAAGTCAAGTCAATGACACACTACTGCTACCGTACGTGGCAAGTGTATTAAACCTGAGCATCTCGCAGCCCAGAGGTGTAAAACAAAAATGTCTAGTGGCCCTCTAGGGGGCGCTCGCGGCCCAACACATGGGCCTCGGCCCTATGGTTAAGAGTCACTGGTATATACTATACAGTACTAAATATTCATAGTAACATAAACTAAGAACATCTGAATTATTTTATCTTTCTTGAGTCATCGATCCCACCTCACTGTTGTGTCCACGGAGGTTAAAGTTGATTCTCTGCGGCGTGCTCCGATCTCTCCTGCAATGACTGGACGTAAACGTCACCCCAACAACTCCTCTCCCGTTCCCGGTGGCGAGCCAGCCCTCCTCGTAGTACCTCCTCCGGCACACTGGCTTATCTTTCTCGCTTTTCGGGACTCTGCCTTTCCACGAGAGGCAGAGGATGTTGGAGTCACTGCACAGGATGGGACCATGTTCCACGGCAGCCAACATCCCTACTGATTGACCAGGCTGGAAGACAGAATCACGTCATTCATTTTTGATCGTCCAAGTAAATACACTTCGCGCTCTTGGTCTGCGTCCACGTGCACAGCTTGCAGCTGTAAATCACTGACTGCAGTCACGCTTTTATTAATCACTTCTTGACAGCTTGAAGATTTTCTCCAGATACTCATTCTCCATTCTTTTATTGCTGGAGTGAATCATAAAAGCGTTATTTTTTTTATATAAATATATTTGGAAGCACAGTTTCTCTGAAGGATAGAACTTGTCTTTGCTGATGATTCATGTGCTGAGCTCCCTTTTGTTGGCCTAACTCACTGCCAGGCTAATCATTTTGTGTGCACAGAAAGCAAATATAAATGAACTGAATACAGTCAAGTCCAATGCACAATGATCTATATGTTAATATAGGTGTTTTCTGCTATTTAACGGAAAGAAAATATCATTTATTCCCTTGTTTTCTGCTGTTCATGCCCTTAAAGGCGTAGATATGTCTTTGTTATAGAGCATAGATGAATCTTACCTCATAGTTCCTGGACATGATGAGTCAAAATCCCTCCATTGATGGCGTTCATATTTACATTCAGATGGGGCCCTGAAGGTTAATGGCTGCTCTGGTTCTCGAATCAATTTCTTGTCCACGTAAAATGCATCATATAGAAAGAGATATTTTTGAAAGTCTGCGCTCATTTATCAAAACACTTCATCATTCCAGAGAATGAGGTGATCACAAGACAGTCCCTGGTTCTGGGTTTCCTGTTTAGGAACACAATGAAAACCATATTTTAGTTGCTACCCAAAATATCGCACCAACCTTGGAATTCATTCAGTCCATGTCCCATCATGTTTCCATGCAACATCATCTCTGCATTGAAGGATACTGGCTGTCTCCATGGATACTGATGCTGCCTGTGTTTTACGTAAAACCTCACAGCTGCTGTGCACCACAAAATGCGTTAAAACAGAGTTAAAATCTGACCCCGAACACGATTATATACCAAGTCCAGCACGCAGAATGTGATATACATATAGAGTTTCCTCTGTGTTTACTCAAGTAGCGTTTCAGATATTAAGACTCCTGACAGCCTTCTGAGCTTGCAAATGTTAGATAAACAGATTTAGCATGTATCGCCAGTTCGAACAGAGAAATCACCGCAGTAGTACATACCTTGCAGCCGCTGGTCGTGTGCGCACAGGACGGTCGTGTTGCCAGCTTCCTCGCTACTGGCGCACTTGAGGGGCTGTGGCTTTAAAAGGGGTTGCCATGCCTCCGAAAAGAAGAGAAAAATCCGAACCCTCTGAACATGTTTATAGCAAAACCTTGTTCGCGAGCTGTTTATTCCTGATCTGTAACGAAGGAATTTCTTTTGAAATGGGAACCACAGTCTAAAGAAAAAAAAACAATGCGTTTAAGAGAACAAAACGGTGGATTTATTAAACATGGCAACTTAAAGAAAAGGTCTCGATCAGAAATTTAAGTAACGTTATGAGCATGACAGTGACGTTCTTGCTGTTTGTCTGTCTATTGCACATTTACCAATCCTTTTATCTGTCTGTCAGTCCATATATTTTCTTCCAGCCAGCATCATTCATTCATCCAGTCCTCCTTCCTACCACCATTGCATGAGTCCATGCAGTCGAACAGCCACCTAGTGACCAGTCAGTCACGTTATAATCCTTCCATTTCATATTTGACCAACAGAATTAACCCATCCAAACATGTCTCCCCATTGACCGACACACACTTCCAGCATGACATCATCTCGTCATCTGATATGCACCTACACATCAAGTCTGGTTGTATTTGAGGTTTGTTTTTCACCTCATAGTCCCCAACACTCTGTTATTCTGATCTGAATTTTGCACTGGTAAGAGAGCTGCTGTTCAGCTTGAAGCAAAGAAAATTTGGGTTCAAAAAGCGTGTCCCCGTTTTAATTAATTTCTAGGGATCGTGTTTTCTCAGAGCAGAAATATGAAACTTAGACAAAGTGTAGAAAAGATCTCCCAGAACGGTGCAAAGATTTTGGGTCCAAAAAGTTGAATTCTGTTTTGTTTATCAAGTGCAAGTTTCCTCATAGGCATGGATGACACTGTCATATGCAGGTGGGGGGGTCTGGGACGGGAGGAATCCTTTTAGTCCATTGCTCCCCAACCAGAAGGAATGCCTTTTATTCGGCACCAGAGCTGCTGAGTCCGAGTTTGTGGTGCTGGTCTCATCAGGAATCTGGGTATCCTGCCCCATATCCAGACTGGCTCTGCTTCTCTTGGGCAGAGGTCGGAAGGTGGAGGTCTCTGTTCCTGGTTTACTCCCCAGTGGGCCGACTGGCTCTACCGAGGGCTGTCTGTAGACGGAGAGGAAAGTGCTGCGGTACAAGCCGCTCATCGGGTTCTGAGACTGAGTCCGGGTGGACTTCTTCTTGGAGCGTCTGGTGATCCTGGCAGAGGCGGTCTTTCTTGACGCCCAAGTCATTGCGATGTAGACCAGAGCCCCCAGCAGAAGGCCGACCAGGATGGATAAACAAAAGGCCAGAATCATATCATCTGGGAAACCAAAGAGAAACATTTGCAATAACATGTGAATAGCCACTCATCCATCCATCCATCTGTGTTTAAAACTTCAACTGTAATTTCTGACTAAATTTGACACTCAGCTAGTACTGTGCCGTTTATTGAAAACATATGAACATAAAAAAAATCGTCTGCAGATATGATTTTTAGAGAAAGCAAAGCACACCTTACAGTGGTTTAGACGTATCGCGCCTATTGATTTCATATTGTGGGACGCTGCTAAACTTGGAGCGTTACATAAATCTTACATCATCTCTTTAGCTCGAGTTCAGTGTCCGCAGCAGTCGTTTCTGCGGAAACATTACAATTGAAACACAGCAATAGGTTTTAATGTCAGCTCTAATGTTATTACCCAGTTGGTGGACTTTTTCTCACATTTCTGCCATGCAGCATGTGAGATTTATAGCTTATTTTATTAAAGAAAACCTACCACATTGGTCCCTAAAATGAGGCAGAGTATTCTCATATCCTACCTCAATTTTCCCTCCTCATGTCTCTCGTCTTCCTCACCTTAACCATCCACCCTGAGCCTCCAACTACTAAATGAACAAGGAAGTACAGATGGACATACGAGTAGATGATTTTCCAATTATATAGCTATATAACTGGGAGATTCCTAAGACTTCAGCATATTCAGAGACTCCAACGTGAACTGCATTTGAGGGGCATGTTATTTTACTGGTAGTATCATGTAATTCTTTTAAGTCTAAAGCTGTTATGCAACAACAAACACGTCTTATAAAAGAAAACTTTATGGAACAGAGTATTGAGTCGACTTACTGAGGTTGAATGATTTTAATATTTCCAAAAATGGATGCGTCTCATTATGTTCCATCGTCCTGCCGCGCCAGTGAAACGTTCCCTCTGAGCAGACGGACCAACACTAAACTTTTCCAAGACAAACTTCTGGATTTTTCCCCCCCTTGAACGGTGAAGGAAACATTGCAGTCTCACTTCCTTCCTTTTCTGGTTTTAAAATTAGCATGTGCACAGCTTATCTGCGTGGGACAAACCTCAGTTTCCTTTTGCATTGTTTCCTCGGGATCGATACGTTTTTCTTACCCTCATGTAAGATGAGCATATTTTGCATATTTCTGTCTCATAAAATCTCCAGTGCAATTTGTTAAAATGGTAATGACTTTCTGTTTCGTCAAAGTTTTGAGTGTGTCCGGCCATTGTGGTGCTTAGATAAGCTGGACCACGAGGGTCTCGCCATCCATGGGAGACTGCAGACTCTCTGCAGGGATATCCGTCCATTGTTGCTGACCTCACACTTCACTCTTACCCTTTAGACCCACAATGTTCTCGCACTTTGATAATTTAAAACGCCTACTTGTAAGTTCAGATCAGGGGTGGGAAATTAAATTGCTTTAGGGGCCACATTGTAAACTGAGACTGGTCTATGGGGCTGCGTGGAAAAAGGCACTTTATTTTAGAAATATATTTTATTTAACAATTATTTCTTTGCGTGGGTTTAAAAAACTACTGACCACATCAGCTTCACCCATAAGAAAATATAATTTGAAAAGAGAAATAAAGGCCTAAAAATAGATGGGTTTCTATTTTAATGATAAAATCTATAGCAGTTGAGGGCACAGGACCCCATGTGGCCCCAGGGCCGCACTTTTCCCACCTGAGACAGTGGCTGTCCAAATAGTTTATTAGATTCCCTTCAGGCCACTTAAAGGAGTATGATGATCTAATATGATTCAAGAATGAGGCTTTTGGAGTGATTATAAAGAACGACTTAGAAACTGCTTTATCAAATTCAATCCTGAGTGAAAACAAGTCTAAAACACAACCAATAAATGCTTATTGAAGTGCATTTGGTTCTATAAATAACTGCCTTTTCTGTCCTCCTTAGTAACTCTGAAGTGTCCACTGATCTTTTTTTAGGAACACGTCCTTAAATTTAATAATAATAAAAACACATTACACTGTCAAGAAAGTGCTATCACTATATTTTCTGAATTTGAAAAAATGTATTAATGTTCCTATGAAAATAATATTAATAATTATTATTCTATAATGATGAAGTGACCCAGATCTTTGATTTGCGCAATGAGCATGCAGTTCTCATGAAAATCCAGCAGATGTCACCAGCACACTTTAAAAACCAATAGCTTCACAAGTAATACGTTTTTCACGAGATCGATTGTTGTGGATGATGAAATCCCGATTATTAACCAGAAATTTGCATTTTATTTAGTGTTACAGATTTATGCATCTGTATCTGCACTATGTTGGTAAAATAATGTATACCCCCTTTTTTTTTTTTTTTTTAGCTTGTTAGGTTAAAATCCTTCAAACATTTATATCATTGATAGAATTTTAAGCAATTTTGGTCCGTAATATTTATTAGTTGTTGGTGATGCGTTCAGTTGTTGCTGGGATTTTATACAGTCTCGATTTGAGGAGAGCATCCCAAACGCTTTTTGTATTTGTTTTCTTTTCTCTCTCTCCAGAATTTCACTTCGTTTTGTGTGTTTGTCAACGTCTCATAGTACAAAAAAGCTTTCGCAGTTTTACTGATATTCAACTTTTTACTCGCAAATTTCCATCATGTTTTTGTTTTGCTTTGTTCAATGCCATGCGAAAGGCAATATTAATAAAATAATAATTATACATATTTATTTTTAAACACAGAATGTTGTAACTCATATTGTGAAACAGAAACATAACTGATATCCGCCCTTCCACTGTGTGGTTAATCTTCTTTTTTAGCACGACACGTCCGCCATGCTGGATTTCCGCCGTTGCCATTGGCAACAGTGCAACAGTTCATCTGGTCCTGTGGCGAGATGGTCCCGCTGGAAGGTCGGCACATTCGCCTGTGTAATAGTTACGAGCGTTCAGTTTAAAGTGCGACTCGCTGAGTTTGCTACGCGAACTCTTTCCAAGATAGTTAAACTTGCGTAAAACTTTCAGTGAGGCAGGCGCTTTATTTTTTTTATCAGCACAACATGCTGTCAAAGCTAACTTCCTGTCGCTAGTTCAACTTCCTCATCTAGATACGTGCCTTTTTTATTTACATGTTTGCTTATGCATAGCTGACAACTGAGACTGAGAAGGGTGTTTTTCGGCTTTGTGGTGTCAGACATTTCTCTTTCACTGAGAGCACTAGTTCATTATCCATTATCCACAGCAGAATTCCATTGACTCTTCAGGGTAGAAGTCTCCTGTACGAGTACAGCTTATGTAGCAGGTGATGAATAGAAGGATTTCTGCTGCCAGACGCTAAACCTGCTCCTGTAACCTGAGAGTCCTTTGGTTCCTGGCAGAAGAGGAGGACGGAGGGGCACAAGGGATGTCCCGCTCCAGACGCCGCTTGTGAAGGGAGCCTCAGCTTGCAGCATCAGTCACCTTGTCGTGCAGCGCCGGAGACAGGACATGGCCACTCCTGGGCACTTTGGCAGGTCGTTCGTGGACATTGCTAATGTGATGCAGAAACTGCAGGGTAAGTGCTGCTTCCTGATGGAATACTTCTCTCCTCTGCTGCACCAGTTTTATGCTGATTCAATGTCATACTGCCTTTTCAGTTTCGGGTTTGATGGCATGTGTTGCGATAAGAATTGTAAAATCGACAATCTCCTCTGGGAAGTGGATAGTTTACCATTGCCATTTTTTCTCTCAACCGCTGTTACGTACTGCACATTTCTGATCACTGTAGTGCCTGTGTTGTCTGAGACTAGAGTCCTTGAACAAAAACTTCAGCCACAACAAATTTTGTCATGTGAGGTAGTGGACACATTTTGAATTTCTGTTCGTGTGCTTTCTTTCCTGGAGATCTTGCCATAAAAATAACCTAAAAAAACAGTCACATAATCTTCCTCTGGATCATCTGAAGGAATATCATGTCACATGTAACCACGTTTTTATTTGGACATGGAGGTGGTTTATGTTTTTTTTGTGTGATCTAGTTAGATTGCGATCTACTCTTCTGTGTTTGTCTTGTTTATATCCAAGCACTTGATCACATTTGTCATGGTTTCAACATCCAAAAGTCATGGTTTTGTCTCAGTTTTGACTCAAATATTGCATAATAAATGGACTAGGTGCCATGCAATTCATTTTCTCATTGATATTTTCAAGTTTTTAAAGGCAACTTTTACAACAAATGAAATATTTTATTGAACAAACGCGGCCTCGAAAATATGTCGCTTGTTGATGACATCACTCCACAGTTCAATACAGTTAGATAAAGTGGATTGCCATTGAGTGGACCCCGTTGCAGTGACAGTAGAGTCATGGTTTGCTCGTGGACTGAGCTGAACGGATTGACACCAACTGTAGAACAATAGAGTTGTTGGGTTCTGTTCTCCTGTCACCTTGGAGGAAGGAGAACCATGAAGTTTGAAATTACTTTGTGGGAAATGATTGTAGAACAGTGATGGAGATGAGAAGTCTTGAAAGTGTTACGATGAAACACTAAAAAGTTGCTGAGTGAGACTAAAATCTGACACCACTACTGTCCTTGGTAAGACAGTCGATCAATAGAGTCCCCTTTTGTTTGCCACTGTTGTGTCAGAAGAGCATGTAGCACTGGGCAACCAGCTTAAGTTGAGCAGTATTAATGTAACGTCTGTGTGCAGTGCGGTGCCATGAGAGTTTCTTTTTTGAAATGGTTTCTGTGGCTTTATGTATGCCACCCAGTTCCTGTGATGAAAAAAAAGACTGTTTCCTTAGAAAGGCAAAGTTATTTTAAAACGAACAAAATCATTGTAAAGAAAATGGTTCTATCATAGCTTCACACGCAGGTAATAATCCCAGTGCTGCTGTTTAAAAGACGCAGCGAGTCAGTGCTGTGTGATGTGTTTATGAGACTCGAGGTCTCGGGTCACATCTGGGAAGCGTTGCCAGCTGTCAGCAGAAACCTAGTTAAGACATTTTTTTTCTCACTAATCAAATGTAACTTCCTGTCATAAAGGGCGCCTGGCAGTGTGCTGCCAGCAGATACGTGACGTGGAGAACCCTTTATGGAGTCTCCTAATAATGTCATTTCTACAAAAATGACAGTAAATAAGTAAATAAACAATCATAGCAGGTGCAGTTTAAAAAAGAAATTAAAGTTACAAACAGTCGTTTGAAGACATTACATATGTATGAGCAAATTATTAATTTAATTTTTTTCCCCTAATTTTAGTGAATGCAGATTATCAGACAAGGTTTTGGCGATTTTGTTTTTGCATCACAACAAACTGATTGTGGTCCCATAATGCCTCCTAGTGGTTAGAAAGTCAGTAAATTTTCTAGTAATGGGTTTCATTCACTTCTAAATGTTCGATAGATAGACAGACGGATAGATAGATGGATGGATGGATAGATAGACAGATAGAATGATAGATAGATACTGTAGACAAATAGATAGGTAGATAGATAGATATATAGATAGATAGATAGATGGAATGATAGATAGATACTGTAGACAAATAGATAGAATGATAGATACTGTAGATAGATAGATGGATAGATAGACAGATGGATAGATTGACAGATGGATAGATAGATAGATGATAGATAGATAGATGGATAGATAGACGGACGGACGGACAGACGGACAGACAGACAGACAGATAGATAGATAGATACTGTAAATAGATAGATGTAGACAGATAGATAGATGGATGGATGATGGATGGATAGATAGATAGATACTGTAGATAAATAGAATGATAGATAGATACTGTAGATGGACAGACAGATAGATGGATGGATGGATAGATAGACAGATAGATAGAATGATAGATAGATACTGTGGACAAATAGATAGAATGATAGATAGATACTGTAGATAGATAGATAGATAGATAGATAGATAGATAAATAGACAGACGGATAGATTGACAGATGGATAGATAGAAAGATGATAGATAGACAGATGGATAGATACTGTAAATAGATAGACAGACAGACAGACAGACAGACAGACAGACAGATAGATAGATAGAGAGATAGATAGATAGATAACAATATTTCCCCAAATAAATAGGATAACTCTCAGCAAAAAACAGTCTTTAAAAATGTTATACTTGTCGTGTGATGTCATGTTGTAATAAATTGTAATAAGGTCTAGTTTTCCACTTCAGCAGAGAAAGTTGTCCCTCGATATGTGTTTTCAGTGTCTGTTGTCATGAGAACAGGCACAGTTGTCAGATGGAGGGGATGCTTCTACTCTCAAGTGTCAGAAGCTGGTGCTCATGCAGATCTGCAAACACGAGACTGTGTAGTTACATGCTGGAGAAAATGGTCACATTAAACACAAGTTATGAATTGCATTTTTATGTTTTACATTGTTCAAAAACATGGAAAATGAAAGACGTGAAGCCATTTTTGGGGGTGAAAGGTTACCCCAACAATGAGCTATTTTTACGTTACTGAAATTCCAGAAAAATCACCCGAGACAGAGAAATGTTGTGCTTGTTCCGATTGTTGTTGACCGGATCGTGGCTAAAGTGGCTTAAGTGGCTCTGCTCTGACTGGATGGAAAAAACATCAAAGTGAGTGGGCTATTACAGAGTTCCCAGGTGACCCCTAAAGGCCTGTGAGCGAAGCACCCACATCACAGCTTTGCCAAAAGGTATCGACTGCTGGAGGAACACCTTAAGTACTCCATCACTCTTCTAAACAGCAGATGCTGTTGTGTGCTGTTTGTCCGTGCAACCTGCCACTTAGCTTCACATAGAGAATCATTGGACGCAACAGTCGTGGTTGGAAATTTAAATGCCCGCCCCTGACGTAGGTAAGTCGGTTTCCCTTATTTAGGTTCAAAAACAAACAGAAAAAACTAAAATATTCTGCATGTAATATTGTTTGCTCATCACTATCTCATCACCTTGAACTTAGGACATAAATAAATACGAGTCGCAGTACTGGCAGTTCCTCAAGACATGATGGGATTTGAAAAGGATAAGTCATTTTAATGTTTGCGTGATCTTCTTAGGAAGGATGACTGATCACACTGTCTTCACATTAAGAGGACTTACCAGCTGTTTGTGTTTCCTTGCTGACCCGGGCAGTAAGACCATACGATGCAAGTTTTGATGGATGCTCTGCCGCAGCTCTATTTTTCATTGTTTGGAGAGGACAGATCTTGAATTTCTTGACTAGATCTTGACTAGTTTTTTCCTTATATGTTTACAAATTGTACTGGATATATATTTGTATATATATTTGTAAGAAAAACAGGCTATGTTTATGTATAGATATATCCTTTTTTTATTTTTTATTAATATTTCCCTATATGTTTACAATGTGTACTGTATACATCTTCATACATATATTTGTAAGAAAAAAGACAGTTTATAATTAATTATAATAATCATTATTATTATTATTAATATAGAAGAAAACAAAGGCTAAGTTTATGTTCATTAAAAATATCCTTAATTATAATTATTATTAATAATAAGCTATGTTTCTGTATAAATATATAGCTTTTTTTCTTTTATATTAATGGTAGTTAATAAAAAATATATTTTTACTACTGTGTTTATTTCTATTTTTGGTAACACTTTCCTCTAAATAATCAGTAATTATGGTGTTATTTAGACTGAACATTTGCTGACTATTCCTGGGCAAAACATAGTGTGGCTTAACAAGACGGTAGTCTGCACTTTATAGTGGTTACTAACAGACTAATATGTGGCAAATATACATATGAATAAGCAGTTTATTTATGGTAATGTGTTCCCTCATCTAAAGTGTAACCGTGATTCTTTTCTCTATGTTTTGTGCGTAACATCTTTTAATAGCATAGCAACATTCTATAGTATATTCATCACTGAAGGAGAAACGCTTTTCTATTTTTAGAGGAATGGAATGGCCTACAGGGCGGCCTTTTCTAAAGCCAGTTTCTCTGTCTCATGTTGAATACAGAGGAGAAAGAAGCTTTCATTGCTGGTCTTTTATTGCGCTGGCTCAGTCTGCACGTTCACAGGGAATCCCGGGGTGGGTGTGTCCTCTCTGCCGTCACGCCGTCAGAGAGCAGGTGGTTGTTGTCCAGCAGCATGAATTATTAAGCACTGATGCGCCTCCTTGTGCCGAGACTTTTAATTTTGGTTAACTCATTAACCCTCACGAGGCTCAGTCGGGGTCATGGCAAACAGGGCTGTGCATTTGCCAAATTGATTTTTTGAAATATGGCATGCGGGGCAGGCTTGCAGGAGCAGTGCTCACACACACACACACACACACACAATACCAAGATTAATTCTGGATAATGCAGCCCAGCGCTGTGATGTCACCCCCTCTCACATGCTGATTGGTGGAGCCCTGGTCCCGGCTGATCTCGCCTCAGCCTCAGACACTGCAATGATACAGGGAGGCAGTGCAGCGGGGGCTGTGCACATCCACGCAGGCATGGCTTCTCTGCACGGGCAAAACACAGGAAGACGGAAGGATGTGACTCCTCATCTGGTGGAGGTGTGAGTCTGGGTGCCTTTCCAATCACAATAATATCTCCCTCCGTTTTGCTCGGGGAGAAGGACATCTGTGTTGTGTTGGTTTTTTTTGTCACTTTCATTGTGGATCCTAGTCTCTCACCTCATATATCTATATGAAACCTTGGGACTCATGAGAGGCACAGGGGAAGCATTGGCGAGCTGGAGATAGAATGGCTCACTACAAACATGTTTCAGCCAGGAAGACTTCTCTAAACCTTGTCACTGGATTTTTCCAATATCTGCGAGGTAAGTGGAGCAGTAACACCTCTTAGCAGCCTGGGTTATAAATAGGCATCTGCCATTGGTTTGTAGGTGAATCTAACATGAACTAGTTTCCCTCCGCAGCTGTATCTCCCTGTGTGTGCGTGTGCTATGCTTGAGTTCCCATGATGTTGCCATCGCCTGTGGGTTACCATGATGTAACTGCTGAGTGTATAGTGCTCTCCTCTGTGTACACGTGACTTGTTTAAATATCTCGGAGGATGGGGGTTTAAAAATGGCTACTTCATGCAGTGAGTAGGGCTAGCATCCTGACACACATGACGTGACACTTTACTACGAGTCTCCTGCTGCCGGTCTCGAGCAGCCCTAGCCTCTATGCAGCAGAATATATTAACAGATCACAAAAGATGCAGTGGGTTAGGAGGGGGGTTAAAGTTAGGGTGGAGGGGGGGTCGTGTTGATCAAGATTTCCTGCGCTGTAATCCCTGTGCTTGACCCTATTTTGAGGGCATTTGTCACATATATGTGTCCAATCTGACTCTCTCTCTCTCACACACTCAGACAGACACACACACACTGCAGATACATTTCTTGGCTTGGCTGATGAAAAGCTAGATGAGATCATAAATCTTTTTAATATTTATGGAAGTGATGATAAAACACATTTCATGACTTTGCATGTTTATCATTGCATGTACATATCAGCTGCTCTGAAGTCAGTGTCCTAACTTTAAAATCTCATTTTGCACCATCATGTTTAGAACACATCTCACTCTATACTCACATGTATACTACAAAAGGCATTGTTTACAGCAGGGTTGGGTACTAATGTGGTTCTGGACTGCAATGCTATAGAGGTTTTGCTGCATTTTGGTTGAGCTTGATGTGCTGTGTTTGTGTTTGTGTGTGTAACATTTTTTGAGTTGTTGCTAGCTTCATTTTCTGTTCTGCAGCTTCCTGCATTGCAACACCAGCTTTAGTT
The DNA here is from genome assembly GCF_027744825.2 of Synchiropus splendidus. Lineage (NCBI taxonomy): Eukaryota > Metazoa > Chordata > Actinopteri > Syngnathiformes > Callionymidae > Synchiropus > Synchiropus splendidus. Next base: position 9,291,064 of record NC_071349.1, on the reverse strand, counting down.
TATGAAAGTGGATGGATGGCTTTGCCAGTATTATTTTAAAACTGCTTCATAAAGCATTATCTTACCGAGAAACAGTTCAAAAACTGGTCAAAAAAATGTTTGTAATTTCCTAACTATATGAATGAAGCCAATGAATTGCTAAATTGTAGACAGGAATTTATAGAATTGAAGGAGATGAAGATGTTTTTACTTTACATGAAGATTGAAATTAATTTCCTGTGGAAATACATTGTTGCTGCAACATTAATTATTGCTATTATTATTAGCGTTCATGTTCAGTGTATATAATCCGATATTAATTCATCTTTAATTACCTGTATTTTAGCACGACTCTGTCCCAAAAATTATGTATACTAGTTTATTGCTATTTTGTGCAAATATATTTTGCATTTTTCCCTCCATTTTATTTAAGGATAGGTTGTATTTCAGTTATTATATTAATGTTATGTTCCTCTGGACAATTTTGGTTTCAATTGCTGTATTTTTCATCTTTTACCAATGGAGTTACCTTGTATGAACACTGTGAAACCTTTTGTTTATACTCAATCTTTTATTTTTACAGACGAGCAGGAGGTGGTGCAAAAACGGACTTTCACAAAATGGATTAACTCTCATTTAGCAAAGGTAAGTTTGTTTTTTTCTAAACCTTTAGTATCGCGTTGATGCGATCAGTCCAGCTGAATTGGACTCCAGTGTTTTAGGTCCCATTGCTGTATTGTAATCTGTTGTGAGAGCAAAGGAGAAGAAGCTTGAGTTCTAACACGAAAACAAGAAGAGTCAGAGTTGAAGATGCTCAGGTTCTCTGTACTCCTGCTCACACTCCTCAATGACTGCTGACTTTCGATCCCAATTTCATCAAAGCAAATGTAAATGTATGAGTGCTCCTGATACTGGATCCAACATTGCTGGAGAGATCCACTTACTGTATCTGCTGATTTAATTTGCTTTATGAATTGCCCTCTGTAACTATTCAGCTCATCTATAATGGCTTATATTTAGCTTTACTGACACTACAGGCTGCTTTGTCATGCAGTTACGATGGCCTGTATTACAGTGCTGGACTCACTTAAATACATTTGCTCGGTTAACTGTATATGATGAATAATTCACATCATTAGTAATGACCGCTCGGTGCATTCAGTGAAGGGTAAACGGATCAGAAGAAGTTACTTCGGTGCAGTGCAAAGTTGTTTCTAAAGGTCACAGATGAGGCTGCAGTTCAAAGTGGTGAATCCCTCTGCAGCATTAGTCATTAAGACTTTTTTTAACTTGAATTTTCGCAATTTGTTTTGCGTGTATTTATAGTCTGTTGGTGTGTGTCATGGTATATGCAAGTGAATTTTCTGTTGGCGAGCGAGGCAGTTAACAGATGGGGAACAAGAGGGTGAGGACATTTCCCTGCAGGTGATTGTCTGCTCCAAAGACTCTTACATATAAACTGCAGTGAAAAAACAGCACATGAATCTCCACGCAAATCACGGCCCTATAAATAACTTGAACTAAATGAAGTGCGAATTGAGCTGGAGGATTAAACAATACTCACTTTAAAATAGGATTTGAAGAATCTGAGTGTTTAATCTCTTTTGATAGAATATTTTGTAACACACTAAAGTATCAAGAAAATAACTTGTATTCTGTATTTTTGTCCTGTGTGAAGGTGTGTATGAGGATAACAGACATCATTATCATTTTAATCGTCTACTCGATGGAACATATATGTCTTGTATATGCCTCATTTTGAAGAAATGGACTCTGATTGAATCCCATGCCGTGTGTTTGGGCAGGAGGATTGTGGTCGGGTTTATCGGAGGGGTGATTTGCTTCTGTGGAAAAGTTCAGAAATCAAAGGACAAACTTCCTCTGCTGTCAAACATTCTGTGTTCATTTCCTGTGCTCAGCGCTCCCTTTTTTTCCTACTGTTCAGCAATTCTAGTGTGAAAACAGCGACTCCTAGATCCAGAGGGTATTTTTAAATGGATGGAAAAACAAAATACTGCATCTATCTAGTGAAATGAATATAGATTATATCATAGGTGTGAAGTGAACCAAGTGGCCGATGACCAACACATGCTGTGTTTACTAACACTCAGAAAGTGCTGTTGACATCTTAGTGTTAACTAGACATCAAGGAACAACCGAGCGTCAGAGCTTAAGGAAGGCTGCCGGCCTCAGGGCTGGGCACTTGGCCACCACAAGGAAAAAGTGCCATCTTTTCAGCAGCAGGGAAGCTCTGTGGCAGCTGCCTGTTCCTCACAAACAGGACTAGGCAGCTCCCTGGTCCTGAAAATGTGGTTTGAATACCAATACCCCGCTCACCAGCATCAACCTATTTATAATTCATTTCTAGTCTTTCATGAAACTTATAATGGAACTTTCACACATTAGTCAGCTATTAAATTCCTAGAAGCTAAATTTTGTTGCTAATGAAGTTGCTACTAAAGTGTAATGTTCCACCAAACTCACAGTCCACTTAAGTTCAGTGGTATACTACAACCTTAGTACAGATTTTTATGGTGCTGCATTTGTTTCCCTTTTCATTTAGCACAAACCACCCCTTGAGGTGAATGACCTTTTTGAGGACATCAAAGATGGGGTGAAGCTCTTGGCTCTGCTGGAAGTCCTCTCTGGTCAGCGACTTGTAAGTATTGATCATTACTTTGTTGGGTGAAATCTTTTGCAAGGATTTTGTGCGTCCCTGGTTCGGACAAGTGTTTTTCATTAGAGCTTATATTGAAGCTGAAGCTTTACAATGACGCTGCATGATAGCACTGGTACCTCCACTTCAGTGGGACAACCAGAGAACTTTGAAGCTGAAACACATTGTCTTATTCAAATCCAGAAGAGAATCCTAACACGCCATCCTGAGAATTACTACAGTGAATCCTATGGTCAGACCCTTTACCATTATTGTGTAGAATAAGAAGTCTGACCTGGAGCAGTTTCAGTTATCACATGATCAAAGCTGTCTTTCTTTGTGATACTGTCAGCTCTGACCTCTCCCTTGAAGTGATTGTAATAAATGTCCATATTCTATGTATGAAAGTTCACAAAAATCATAAATTCATGCAGGAATCATTGGCATGAATAAAACTGGAGTGAAGGTGCCAAGGGAAAGAAACAAGGTGTTAGTTGTACCAGCAGGGAAAAGAAAGGAGGACAAGGAGACTTGATGGTGCAGTGATGAGGTTCAGGAAGGTTTCAGGAAGAAGAGAGATGAACAGGGTAGACATTGGGCAAAGGAAGACAAAGCTTTCATGAAGGTTTAGGAGAGATTGAAGAGCAAAAAAGGAGAGGATGACAGTCGTGGATAGCAATGTGTTTTGAAGTGAGGAGAGTGTGAGACTAGAGACGATGGATCAGTCAACCTGGGGATTTACAAAGTAGAAGTGCGGGTCTCTGTGAAGAGGATGAATAGTGGGAGGGGAGGTGACCCGAGGAACATCCCAGCTGAGGTGCTGAAGTGGAAACTTCTCTATGATCTTGGTGGATGAGAGGATGATGAGTGGAGGAATTGTGTGTCATCTGGTGCCGATTATTTTAAGAACAAAGGTAATGCTCAGAACTGTAGCAACGATCAAGTGGATGAGTCACACCAGGAAGCTGTGGGAAAGAGGCCAGGCTCACAGGAAAGATCACCAATGACGAGCAGCGTGAAATGCCAGCAGACAAAGGAGAAACTATGTTCGATGTTAATCATAGCTAATAATGCTTTTGAGTGATTGTGTTTATGATTTTCTTTTATTGTATTTACTGATACACACCGCCTAACAGTCGCGTTGTCCTTCTGACTCAGCCCGCTGAGCAAGGGCGCCAGCTCAAGAGGATCCACTGGGTCTCCAACATTGGCTCTGCCCTCAAGTTCTTGGAAGGCAGGAAGGTAAGCAGGTGTAGACCCTCTTTACTGTCTGAAACATATTCAAAGATGGTGTATAAATAAGTCTGCTGGGTCGAAGCGTGTGACTAATAGAGAGACCTCGCTGCTGCTCAACAAGCGGAATGCTGAGGGAAGCGAGAAACAACCAACTACTTTGGTTACATAACCGATTTTAGAATCCTTGGGCTGTACGCAGCCTGTGTCCCACTTTCCTCTGCGGGTTCCCTGTGGGCTCAGACTTACATTGTTGTGATCTCTCTCTCATCATGTATGCCTACAGTCTGTGTATCGAGGATCTCCGGTCAGTTTCCCTGCGTTTGCTGTTGTGTATGCCTTCATTTTTTTGATGCACGATCAGGTCTTTGGTAGTGCTTGGATACATTTCTGTTCACTGATCTGAGGATAATGACCTGCACTCCTGGGTCTGGCTGGATGCGGAAATGTTTTCTTTTCTCTGCGAATGACTTGCTTTTCCTCTGATGCCAAAATAAGCTCTTCATTTCGGCTCATTTTCCTGTTAAAGATGCATCACTGAATGAATGCATCAACGCGTGACTAATAAGCTAAGCAAGCTTACAGTCATTGAAACACGTTCGGTTTAAAATATTCACTATACTTTGGTGTTTATCAGTGAATATTTTTTCATATTTCAGATCAAACTTGTCAATATTCATGCCACTGACATCGCTGATGGACGACCGTCAATAGTCCTTGGTTTGATATGGACCATTATCCTCTACTTTCAGGTATATACATATTTTTGGTTTCTGCATGTAGTCGGTCTTAAATTGCTCCTTTGCTTCCTCTTTAGATCGAAGAGTTAACCAGCAACCTTCCAGCCCTCCACACTCTGTCCATCAGCAACTCCTCTGTGGAGAGTTTAGCCAACTCTGAGTCTGGAAGCCCCCCCATGAAGAGGAAGGTGGTCAAGTTTCAGGGCAACGCCAAAAAGGCCCTGCTCAGATGGGTGCAGTGTACTGCTGCTAAGTATGTCACATTCAATTCAATATTATTTTACTCAACAATATTTTAGTGATATTACAGAGTGAATATTCATGGGAAGTCTTGATAATTTTGGCAATATAGTCTGATACATCAGTGTCATGTAATAATGTAATACTGTACTATACAATGCTCTGATACACAGCATTATTAAACAAAATTTTAACAAAAATGTAATTTTTCTGCCAATGTAAGTGTTTTATTTTAACATTTCTCAGGCAACATGGGATAGAGGTGAAGGACTTTGGCCCCAGCTGGCGCGATGGAATTGCTTTTCAGGCGGTGGTCCAGTCAATCAGGCCCGACCTGGTGGACATGGAGGTGGTCAGAAGAAGGAACAACAGGGAAAACTTAGAGGAGGCCTTTGCACTTGCAGAACATGAACTTGGAATTCCTCGCCTGCTGGATCCAGAAGGTGCGGAGCTATTTGTGTTGACATTATTTTATGCAATGGACAAGTCCTAAAATGTGAATTCTGTCACCTGGCAGATGTGGATGTCGACAAGCCGGATGAGAAATCCATCATGACGTATGTGGCTCAGTTCCTCAAACACTACCCAAATCCTCACCACTCTGAAACAGATGGACATCATGGAGAGGTATTTTTTCAACGTGATTCCTTTTGACTTTGGTTAGTGTGTAAAACCGTGTTCTCTCTATGAAGTTTTGGGTAACACAAGCATAGCAGGTTTATCTGTCAGTCATGCTCTCATTTTTCATTCTACATTGATTCACTTCCCACCTACTTATTTCTCTGCTCAACCTTTTGCATTGTCAGAGCCAGTGCAGCTGTTAGATGTGTTTCTCTGAATGTGTTCAACCTCAACTCTCCTTCTTTGCTTCCTGCACATCTACACCTTCTTGATGTGTCTGCGTCTCTGTGTGCTTTGTTGCTATTCCTGGATAGTTTGCTGGCCACGATATTGAACAAATGCTTGAGGTATGTTTGATCCTCTCTGGAGTGCATGCTGAGAGTAGATTTTTAGGTATTCTGCTCACAGAAAATGAGCTTCATTGGTCCTGATGTGTGTCTGCTGATCACAACAGAGGGAGGAGCGGAAGATGTTAAGAGAGCTGAAGGTCTTTCTCGACCAATTGGAGAGAGATGTCCTCAGAGCTCAAGGAGCTGAGGGAAATCTCACCGACAAATATCAGGTACATGAGTGGATTAATCTGTGTTTGTCATTTTGGTTTGTTGAAACAGGACTGGAATCAGTACAAGTTCATAATGCACTGTGGAATTACAGCCATTTTTGTAGTCCTGTGTGCACACTGCTTCTTAATCTTAACTTGAATGCATTTTTTTTCTTGAAGATGTTCATTTCAATTTGAACTGTTTGCGTGTATATAGACTCTCAGATGATTCCCCTCGCCAGATTAGGAGTTGCATCACACTAGAAGACATTTTATTAGTAATTTTTATGAGTGTTAGTGCAAGCAGTCTGCCATATTTGACAGGACTTGTAACATACAACTTGAATCTTAAATCAGACTGTTGTGTCATTGATCTCATTGTGAGTCTGTTGGGTAAAAAAAAAACAGTCATGGGAAGTTGTACATTTTGTTCAGCGGGGAAGAGAGTAATTTCATCATTAGCCCATGAATCCAGTCAACCAGCCTCTGCCTCCTAAGAATATCTTTGTGCTTCTGCTTGTGCAGGCGTTTAAGAGCTTCCGCGTCCAGTATGAGATGAAGAAAAAGCAGACCGAGCCGCTGCTGCAGCCAGTCCACAGAGATGGGAAGCTGTCAGTGGATCAGGCTCTGGTCAAACAAGCCTGGGACAGAGTGTCTGCCAGGGTGGGTAACTGCTTCATCACTAATGAATGAGCTGGGGAAAGAGGTTTTTTTCCTGGTTTGTGGTTAGTCTCCCTGTTTCCTTTTTGTAGTACTGTTCTTTTATAGACCATTTACTACAAAAATCTGAATTCAGAGCAGAGAGCTAAACAGCGGAGGGTTTGTTCTGCTAGCCCTCTGCTCCTCTTATTTAGACTGGTATTCATCTTTTGTGTGGTGAAAGAGCTTGTCAACAGCCTGTTCTGTAGTGGGATCTTTTTTTGTTTTTTTATTAATGACTGCCAATTGCAGCTGCTGGAGTGGCACATCAATCTGGACAAGTCCCTTCCAGGCCCTCTGGGAGTGATCGGGGCCTGGCTGCACAGAGCAGAGATGGCTCTGCGGGAGGACGTTCCCACCCACCACGCTCATGAAGAGACTGCTAATGTTTTTCACCGGAAACTGGAGCAGCACAGAGTGGGTTTTGAAGAGTTCAGATCCACGCTGCTCTTCATGTTCGGCTTATTTTGAGCTCAATTTGTTCCCTTATAGGATGTATTAAAAAACCTGGAGATGCACAGGCAGCCTTTCCAGCAGATCCACCGGGACAGGTCGGTCAATGGTGTTCCGGTCCCAGCGGAGCAGCTCCAGGATATGGCAGAAAGGTATGAACTTTGTGGCTGTATGAGATCGATTCATCAAAAAAGAGGCATTCATCTGATCGGTGTCCTCATGAGGAACTAAAATTTCATTGTTGGAAACGCATTTTTAATAACCAGAATTATGATTCACCGCAGCACTTACCACTGACGCACCGTGCGTCATTTGATACATCAATATTTGAGCCATGTCTGTGTGCTATAACCAATATGTCACTGTATTATATGGATTGATGCATATTTTATGTTCTAGTTTGAAATTAAAGGAAGAATTTTTATGTCATACAACCAGGTCAATCAAATATTACGCATTTATGGAGATTTATAATTCATTAAGTGAGTCACATGTATTTATATCTTCTGTATCGTTGTTTAGAAACACGACAAGCGCTCCAGTCCACTATGCCAATTATTGCAGGGCATTCAAGGGTTAAACAAGGCTATGTGCGAATAGTGACACTGAAACAAGGAGGCCATGATTGTTATTTATTCTGTATTGAATTATTATATGCTTTTATGAACTGAAAATAATTTTTGTTTTTATTTGCAGGTTCAATTTTGTGTCGACGTCATCGCACGCTCACTTGATCAAAATGGAGTTTTTGGAGATGAAGTATCGACTCTTAGCGTTTCTCATCTTGGCGGAGTCTAAGCTCAAGTCCTGGATCATCAAATACGGCAGGCGGGACTCAGTCGAGCTGCTGCTGCAAAGCTACCTTGTGAGTGCTGGTAACTGAGAAACGTAGCAGCGTTTGTTGCATCTTCATCTTCATCTTCACTTGTGATCGTTGCAGACTTTCATCGAAGGCTACCAGTTCTTTGAACAGTATGAGAGTATGTTCACTGCCTTGAAGCAAGCTGCGGAGGTCTATGTGAAGTCTGACAGCTCAAGTAAGAACCGCGTTTGTTTCTGTGCTCCAGTTTTTGCAGTGTGTTTTCTTAGATTTACTCATTGATTTCATATTTTAGGGTCTAAGACCAGTATTCGGGGTAAGTCCAAAATCAGCCTGACAGAACTTCCTCCTTAATCATGCCTGTCTCTAGAACTGATTCTGAAATCAAATAACTGGACTCGCACTACCCTTTTGTAAGATCAAAGCTCCCATGATGAACTGTTGCATTATGCATGAATAATATATGTGTGTCTCTGCATTAACATGAATGCCACTTAGCATGGTGTCTTAACCTACTGTATCAGCCACTGGGGACTGACTCTCTTTAATTTGATGTATCTATTCTGTCCATAACCTTTGGGTTTAGTCGACGAAGCAGAAGGTGTGAGCAGGTTTCTCCATGACACCACTGCTCAGTGGAAGAACCTGGCGTTGGAGGTACGGAGCGTCCGGAGCATGCTGGAGGAGGTGATCAGTAACTGGGAGAAGTACAGCAGTACTGTGGCAGCGCTGCAGGCGTGGCTAGAGGACGCAGAGCAGATGCTGAACCAGTCAGAGAACTCCAAACGTGTAAGTACATATTGGTTTTCTGTAGTCTTTATTGTAGATATGTAGATATAAACGTCATGGTAAAAGCTTGTTTTTTGTTTTCACCAATGCATTACTTTTTATTTTATGAATTTATTTATTATTCTAAAGTTATAATATGATTTTTTTTTTACTTTATTTATATCACCTTAAATATTTGTCTCTTTTATTTACTTTTTATTAATATTGTTGACCATAAAAACATGTAGAGTCCAGATCAGTTTTGTGCATTAGATACCTTTCAATTGTTCCCAGGATTTTTTCCGAAACCTTCCCCACTGGGTCCAGCAGCACATGGACATGAATGATGCTGGGAACTTCCTCATCGAGACGTGCGACGACACAGTGTCCAGGGACCTCAAGCAGCAGCTGCTTTTGCTAAATGGAAGATGGAGGGAGCTGTTTGTGAAAGTCAAATATGTAAATACTGAATCTGTTGAAGAAATGAATCACTAAAAAGACCCTGAAAAATATTTGTTTCCTTTCCAGTATGCCCGAGCGGATGAGGTTGATAAGCTGAGGCAGGACTACCATGATGGCATCAACACCTTAAAAATGTTCATGGATGCAACGAACGAGAAGATGACCGCCCCAGTGCAGATTTCCTTCTTGAATGTCCGAGCGTTTGTTCAGGATGTTGAGGTGAACAACTCACAAGCCTCTTTGTATTGTACATTCTTCCCTGCTGCCACTGTGACACAGAGCAGCTAAAGGTAGGGTCGGTGATCTGCAGTTAAGTTTGCTAGACATAGCTGATCATTTTGAACAGCTGTCTGAAACAACATGACGCTGTTTCTACACTATTATACGTTTCTCAGCTATCAAAAGTGTACAACATCAACTTTAATCGGGCGTGAAGTCTATTTGAGGAACTCACTCTAAAAATCCCCTACCCAAACTTTAACGGCATCTCTTTGTTTTGGTTCATCTGTTTGAGGCACCCTGTGCTTTCTTGTCGCTTGTGTCACAAAACCGAAGCAAATGTTTTGTTTACATAGTCAGAAAATAATTCTGATTCTGTAGGAAATCAAACACAAAGTGCCGGCGATGGAGGCCGCATGTAAGGCAGCAGGCCGGACAGCGCAGCTTCTGACCAAAGACACTTCACAGGGAGAGGTGTCCCAGATGATGACAGTGATGACGTCGATCAAAGAGCAGCTTAGCAAGGTGTGTCTGCTTCTACACCCTGAAAAAACCCCCCACTTAATTCCATACCTGATGATTGATCAGATACCATTGTTCCCTGTAATAATTGATTGTTGTAATAGCTTTGAAATGTGATAGCGTGTTGCACTAACAAAGTAAGTGGCTTTCAAATGAATCATAAGATAAAATAAAAAAAAAACAACTGTCAATCAGAAGAAACCAATATTGATCTGCATTGTTTCGTACTGTGTATACATAAAAGAAAAAGGTAGTCCATATATTGTTGGCAGTGTTTCATGAATTGGTGTTACTATAGATTTAATTTGAAGCCTCAATATGTTTATTCAAGGTGGAAAATTATTATAAAGAATAATGCTTTCAGTCTGTAACATACTGTATTCGTCTAAAATAATTGTTCACCAAGTGATAAATACAGTAATGGCAAATCTTTAATTTTGACACCTTGTTTTTTCAGGTGAGGGAGCGTTGTTTGCCACTTCTCCGGGAGTCTCAGTCTCTTCTAGCCCCGCTGGAGGAGATTGAGAAGAACATCACAGGGTTCTATCAGGCTCTGGAGAAGGCTAGTCACATCACCAGTACAAGTGACTCAGAGGCTCCGGTAGACTTCAAGCAGAAGTGTCAGGTAAATTAGCAACATTCCAGGAGAAAGAAGCACCCGTAGGTAACTCTTGAACTCCCTCAGGAGCTGGCGACGTTTACGCAGAGCTGTAAGAAGTGTCTGACAGTGATCGAGAAGAATCACCAGGGCATCCAGAAAAGCATTAACGTCAGTAAAACTCTGCAGCACATGGATATGAGTCTGCTGCAGAAGCGGGTCGCAGACCTTCAGTCATCCTCACAGGTGAACTTAACATTACTTCCTCAGTCTTTAAACAAGTTACTTCAACTATTCTGACTATTCTATGGTTGGTTTATTTGTGAAGACCATGTTTAGAGAAGCCACGGACTGGAGGAAGCACATGGAGGCCAATAGCAGCCTCATGAAGAGGTTTGAGGAGTCAAAAGTTGAGCTGGAGAAGATTCTGAGGATGGCTGAGTCTTGTCTGACCGAAAGAGGAGATCCACAGGAAATGCTTAAAAGACACACAGTGCGTCTTCTATAATGTATTTCTTTTCCTCAGCTGAAAGATCTGATGCATAAAACGTTTCAATAATTTGTCTCTTCTTGTAGGATTGTTTCAGCCAGCTGGACCAGCGGGTCTTGAACACTTTCCTCAAAGCTTGCGATGAGCTGACGGATATTCTGCCTGAGCAGGAGCAGCAGTCGCTGCAGGACACAGTCAGGAAACTGCACAAGCACTGGAAGGTTGGTGATCAATGTGGCTTCATGAGGTCATTTCAATATGAGCACTCATTTTTGATGGGAAAAGATTTAATCCACCAGTAACTCTCATGTGGCTCTGAGTCTTTATTTTGATTTTACTTATTTTTTCTGTAAATACTATCATATATATATATATATATATATATATGTATATATATATATATATATATATATATACACAGTGCTTCTCAATTATTTTATGTTGTGCCCCCCCAAGAACAAGTAAACATTTCACGCCTCCCAACTCTCTGCCACCTCTGTAAATACTATAATTTGTGAATTAAATTATTATATATACACCTCTGCATAACATTGTATCCTTGTTAACGTTAAAGAAAAGATAAAAAATAGTAATATAGATCAATTTCCAATGACGAATAACTTTATTTAGAATGTTTTTTTTTCGGTAACAGAAAAAAACGAAAGTGCGTAAACTTTTCTGAAAAAAAAACTGAAAAAAATCACGAGTGGATATGTGATTACACTTTATTCTAGTATGGCAAAAAAAGTATATTCCTCGAGATTACATGCCCTGGCAACGCTCCACCCCACTATTTGAGAAGCACTGGTCTAACGTAAACTAACTAATCTGAAATCCATTATTAGTAGCCAAATATTACATGCAATACTGATTACTTCCGTTGACATCGATGACCACTGCATGACATCCACTGAAGTCGCAAGTTGTTTCTGAAGTGGCCTGATATTGAAGCTAACCTTAACCCTGGATAAGAGGTCATGGCTCCTGTGCTTGTTATCCTCCAGGACATCCAAACAGAATCTGTCTTCCATCTCCTACGCCTCAAAGTGGACGTGGAGAGGAGCAAGCTCACGGTGTTACTGCAGGAGTGTCAGGCTGAAGTGACCCGAGAGAGCCGCCACCTTGCCAGCATGGGCAGTGAAAGGCTTATTAAAGAGCATAGGGTGAGTTCTTGGAAAAAATAAATATATAAATATAATAAATGGAACAAATACATTTTTTGTTTATGAGTCCATTAATCTAACTTGTGAATTAATGCCAATTCAGGCCTTTTTCCGGGAAAAAGGTCCCCAGTCCATATGTGAGAAGAGGCTTCAGTTGATGGAGGAAATTTGCCAGAAACTTCCAGAGGGAGACGTTGCACACAAGACACTGGGAAAAGCCAGAAAAGAATTCACAGAAGTCTCAGAGGAAATTGAAAACACCCACCAGAAGCTGATGCAGCATCAAGACAAATGGAAGGAGTACGGCTTAAGGTACAGTTACGCCCCACATCATCAATATTTACACATTACTATTAGTTATTATTACTATGTTCAGTATATGGGAGGTTTAGTAAAGCTTAAAGCTGGTTGACATTATGAGAAAAAAAGCACTCTCTAGCCAAGTGAAACAAGTTAGGGTACTCTACCCACAAGGTCACTGACCTGTCTTTCATTTGACACAGATATGCTGAGCTATCCTGCTGGCTTATATCCAAAGAAAGCCAACTGAGGCTTCTGAGGAACCGGGCCGGTGACCCGAGAAAGTATGGCCAGGTGAAGTCGACGATACTGGTAAGCTGTTGCTCACAAACACACCTCAGTCATTTTTATTTAATAGTCCTGCACTGCCTTCGCCGCATGCAGCAGTCGCACTGCTGATTTATTCACGACTCTTTGGCGGGAAATAGGGTCGTAAAACATTTTCCATCCATCGAGTGATCCTGTCGTCACGTTGTGCTGCCATGTGCAGGAGTTGAGACGGGATGCAGAGATGCAGGAGGGGAACCTGGGCTGGCTGAAAGCTCGTATGGCCGTGCTGATGAAGATCGCTGCTGACCCTGATGCCCAGAAACAAGAGAGCATCCTCAGCAAGCTTACGACCGACTTCAAGGGGCTGCTCACATCTCTGTCTGAGGTGTGACTTCTTGCACCGCCTTACCTCCCCAGCCCTAAAATATGACATACAATATGGAAGTAGAACATCACATCATTTTTGTATCTCTTCAACTCCTGTACGTTCCAGGCTGAGAAGATGGTCTTGGCTGTGGGTGACTGCGTCCAGTTCAGACAAGAGGTCAAAACGACTCTGGACGATCTTGTCCAGGGGCAGAAAGAGGCCCAGGCGGAAGTCTCTAAAATCCTTGATTGTCCAACGGTTCGAGAAGCCCAACAACTCCTGCTGGTTTACCAGGTAGCATTTATAAATTTCCGATATAAGTTGCATTTTTCCAACTCTAGTTTACATTTCCAGCAACTATTGAAACGCCTTAAACTGAAGAGGAAAGATGTTCAGCAGTTGATCACAAAGGGACAGCAGCTACAGACCGAGGAGGGTGTCGGGGAGAATCTGCAGCAGGATCTTCAGAGTCTGGAGAACACAGTCAGCAAAATGGAACAAACTATGGAGTCGCAGGAGCAAAGTCTTGAGGTCAGTACATTAGATGCTGTGCTTTTTTGCCTGCTAACTTATGACACACATTATAGCTCAAAGATATAAGTGATGACAAAAAATGACAAGATTTAAATGCATTTTCCCCATCCAAGTTGTGTTTATTGTTAAGCTACTATCACAAAGAGACAATGTGTTCATCTTATGATGTTCTTTGTATCACTTTCATTTTCTCATTTTATCTGACACAGAGAAATGATTCGGATGAATGGAAAAAAAATATTAACAGGATTGAAAGTGGAGGCAACACTATCCAAATTCATTTAAACAATGTTTCATGATTTTCTTTTGTCAGGATATACTTTATTTACCAATCATAAAAATCATAAAAAGACCCTACTTCAATGCTGCAATTTGTTTGAACTGTACAAAGTCTCCTATTGGGCTCAAATAAATGTGATTGTTTTCTATAGTAATTTGAAGGTAATATTAGTCGGAAATTAAGTAATTAACATAAGAATGTTGTGGCCTCAGCAAGATGGCGTCTCCCTCTTAACTCCCTCTTAAAATGGACAAAGCAGTAGTTTGAAGTGATAACAGTGACATCCTCGAATACACCTTGGTTGTGCAGGTGACTTTGGCTGCGTGGCAGGAATTTGACAGCCAACAAGAAGCAGTACAAGAGTTTGTCAATAAGGCCCGAACAGCCATGGATAGAGACCTGAACTTCAGCAGCCCTGAGAGCCTTGTCTTTGAACTTGACCAGACCAAGGTAAGATTGAACCCTTTTTCAGGATGGTATATATTGTACACAACAAGACCAATGATCATGTTTGACTCCAGGTAATGCTGAAGCAATGTGAAGCAGAGTCTTCTCATATGAACAGTCTCCTAAAGAGAGCAGCAGAGATCCAGCTCAGCCAGAAGAACAAGAATCTGCTGCTGCAGCAGGCCCACTCTTTCAGGGAGCAGCTGGACCAGGTGGAGGCCGGCTTGAAGAAGGAGTAAGATAATTGTCTTTGCAACTAGTGCTGAAGGTTTAAAACAACTGCAGTTATGTTAAAGTTTTACTTATTTCAGAGTTCAGACTGTGGAGGAAATGAGACTCCAGTGGGATCAGTTTGGAGCTGGATTTGAGGATCTGTCTTTATGGATCTCTAACAAGGAGAAACAGCTGGACTCTGTCAGGAGATCCACTTCTCCCCTGGAAGAACGGATGGCAACAGTGAAGGTACTGTTGTACTTAATGTCCCATACATTTATGACTTCCAAAAAATATCTCTGTGACGATTAAGAACAAAAGGAGAAGTGAACAATCCACACACCAGTTTAATTACAAAAATTTGTCTGAGGAAAGACTGTGTCATGTGACTTGCTGATTTCAGCACAGTACCAGTTTGTTGACATGTTTTAGCTTTGTATTTAAATGATAAACTTCTTAAATGACGTAATGCATTCTGTGTTTACACCTGTAGAGAGTTGGCACTGAGCTTCAGGAGCGAGCTGAGCGTCTGTCTCAACTGGAGGCAGAATCCCAGACTGTCGCCAAGTTTGTCTCTTCAGGTGAGGTCGCAAGGCTCAAGGCCCGTCTGACCCAAATTGGTCGCTACTGGGATGAGCTGAAGGACAGCGTTCAGCAGCTGGACGCCCAACTGACGGAGAACTTTTCCCATCAGCAGAAATTCAAGATGGGCATAAATGAGGTAACAAACACTGAGGAGAATGTAGTACTGTGGCTAGGAGATGAACAAAATTATGTCAATGATTTCCAGGTCCAAGAATCTCTCAATAAGCTGCAGAGCAATTTGATGCTTCCAGTTGTATCTTGCACTTCCTCATCAGAGACCTACAAAACTCTTCAAAACCACATGGTATGAACAAATGAATTCCATCCTTGTCTGGTCCAGCTCATAATATTTACCATAATATTTCACAATATTTTACAATAATATAACTACTGTCAAGAAATTATGTTACTCAAACCATATTTGAAGTATTTTTTAAATGTATATTTTTTAAATTCATGTCATTCCTTTGCATTGTATTAAAATGAATTGTCAAGCTGTTAAAAGTTTGTCCCATATTTTGAACTGAAGTTCATTATTAATTTGTTCATTATTTGTGCATAACAACTGCTTGCGTGATTGTTGTTGCCCCCAAGGACGTGTGTCAGTGCCTTGAAAGGCTGCATGGAAGTCTACTGTCTCTATCAGCGGCAGCCAGGAGACTCAGTGATAGAGAAGAAGCAGAGAAAACTGTGGCTGAACTCCACTCCTGCTGTGAACAAAATTCTCAGGATGCAAAAGACAAACAGAATCATTTGGAAAGGATCATGTCTCAGTGGCAAAAGTAAGTACAAAGGGGAGTATAGGTATTGAGGTGGAGTACATGAATGATCCATTTCTGTATCATCTTTTTTGTGGAAGTTCATCTTGTAGATGGATGGCGATTTACTTTCTTCTCATGCAGGTTTGAGAAAAAGCTGTCGATGTTTGTCTCCTGTTTGGAGAGAAGTGAATCAGCTACCAAATCAGAGAGTCATCGTCTCTGTGCTGACAAGTCCAGGCTACGTACAGAACTCCAGGATTTACAGGTGTTACCTCATGAAAATATGTTTTAATGAGCCTAATTTTGGATGTAAATTGTGCCCTTATTTCTGAACAGTAATAAGATTAGTTCTAATGTGTTTCATCTTCAGGCGCTGCAGTCTGAGTTCCAGGTGCTTCAGTCCACCTTTGCTGACTTGGTGTCTCTCGCAGCATCGTTGTATCCCACGGCTCATCCAGAGAGAGTCAAACAGCTTAAAGATGAATTTCACAGTCTGCAGCAGAGATTAAACGGTCAGACGACTGCCCTTCCCAAAATGTAAGTAGCATGAGCTGCAGGAATCCAATGCAAAGTCCTGACCAAGAGACGTTCAAGCATCTATGGATATATTGGTAGTCTTTGAAAATTCTCTGTCCCACTGGGCTTTCTCTTCTAAACCTTATTTGTGAGGTTTCCTTCTCAATTTGATAGAGCTCATGATTGTTCTTAACATAACTGACAACTTGAATTTGCCCTTAGGTTAATGCTCTTTGATCTTGATTTTAATTTTGTCTTCAAGAATCGAGGACCTCCAGGCTCACCTCTCACTTGCAGAGCAGTTTGATCAGAGCTTGCTGAAGTTTTCTCAGTGGAGCGAGGCCATACTTTCTAGGCTGCACGCTGCTGCTCAAGTCACCATCAGTGACCTGCATCCATCGATAATCCACATCAAGGTAAAGCACTCATTACCAGTTTGAAGGTTTCAAAAAGGAATCACTATCTTGTCGTTTACAGGAGACACAAGAGGCTTTGCAAAAACAATCTAATGCGAGACAAAGTTTGGATCAGCTGGCGGAGAGGTTGTGTCGTGTCTGTGAGCCTGGCGAAGCTCATCATGTCAGGAGCAGAGCAGACAGTTGCCTTCAACCTTATGTGGAGGCGCAACATACTGCTGAGCTCCAGCTGGAGTGTCTGGAAAGACTGGGGGCCTTTCTGCAGACCCACAATGTGGTGACCGGGGTGTTGGCTGGTCTGAGACAGACTGTGGAGAGCGCTGGGAGCTGGGATCGTGCAAGAGTGGAGGAGCTGCAGCAAGAGATGGCCTCCATTGCACCAGATGTTTCCCACCTTGAAGCGCTTGCTGTCAATTTGGACAGCAGTCTGTGCAAAAGCCATCTCCACATCTGTACTCATGCAGGATCTCGTGTGTCCTGCAGAATGCTGGCTGATGCTCTCAGCTCTGAGTTGGATACAGTGAGAAACCTGCTAGGTACCAAGCAGAGTGAAGCAGAAGCTCTGGGTACTCTTTGGACTTCTTTCAGGCAGAGGAAGGAGCAGCTCCTGAAAACTGTGGAGGATATTGAGGAGAAGGCTGATCACCAGGGCTTCAAGGAACCCAGTCTCCTTGCTGTGCAGCAGAGGTACTGGCTCTGGGATTATTCAAATCGGACTTTAACATCTTCTGCTGACATCTTCTGCTCCTCCTTCCAGACTTCGCTTCTTCCATCAGCTAGAGGATGAGCTGCAGTCCCACCAACATGAGGAGCAGTGGCTGAGGGACAAGGGGAACAAGTTGGCCCAGAAGGATGCCGAGTTAGCAGGAGAGGTCCTGAGAGAGATCGGTCTGCTGGAGAAGACTTGGGAGGACACCAAGAAACTCATCGCAGAGAGGTAGGGTGTCAGTATGCAAATTTATAACTCAGGATTAGAATATATCTTCACTTCTTTGGGTGATCCTGATCGTGTGACGTCACTGTTTCCTGACTTGATGGTTGACAGGCAAGAGCAGTGCAGCGTCCTTGATGAGTTGATGAGAGAATACCAAACTCTGAAAACCTCCTTGAACGGCATCATAGAGCACTCTGAATCCCTGCTTGAGATCCGATCTGTTCTCAATGATTATGAGGAGTCTAAGAG
This sequence comes from Synchiropus splendidus, assembly GCF_027744825.2. NCBI lineage: Eukaryota > Metazoa > Chordata > Actinopteri > Syngnathiformes > Callionymidae > Synchiropus > Synchiropus splendidus. The sequence continues at coordinate 9,272,988 of NC_071349.1, read as the reverse complement.
GTTGCTGTCCAAGGTAAAAATGACTTGTATAGTGTGTTTTATTCTATGCTTTTATACACCTTTCTGTACTGTATCTGCAGCATGAAGCCCTAAAGACAGAAATGACTGCCAAACACTTGGAACTGGACCAGTTTTCTAGCAAAGGAAAGCGGTTGATGATGGAACTGAAGAACATCCCTGACTGTGACTGCAGTGTGATTAAAAAGGACATGGACACTCTTGTGGATCAGTGGCTGGATGTAAGTTTCACCCGCCTTACGATGAGTTCAGCCTCAGGTTCAGTTACCAAAGAATGGATTGATCCATTTTCTTTCATCCTCAGGTGTCAGAGAGAACTGGTGAAAACATCCAGCTTCTCCACGGAAACCTGCGTCTGTGGGACGAAGTGCATGGTATCAACAATGACATTGAGAACTGGACAACAACTTGCCTAATCACACTGAACGAGAGCCTCACAAATCTGAATGACAGTCAGAAGGTGTCAGCCAGGCTCTCCTCCATGCAGGTAGGACAACTGGTTGAAGATACTTTCAAATCTTTAAAACGTTCTGTGCACTTAAAATCTGATCTCTTCTCCACAGGCAGAAATATCTGATAAAGAGCAGAACCTTCAAACCTTGAGGAGCAAAGTGTCTGACTTGAAAAAGAACAGTCAAAGTCAAGAAACGCCAACAAAACTTCAGGTACTACTGGCGAAGGCTGTTGTGTATTTCTCTAAGAGTTTGTGTCAATTCCAACTCCACTTCTGGCAGCTGTTGGAAACCGACCTGCAAAAGAAGATCAGCTCCGTTCAGAAGCACTATGAGCACGCCTGGAGAACCCTCATGGATTTCAGCTCACAGAAGAAGCAGTTGGAAGACTACATCAGCCAGATGTCATTGTGGCTTAAAAATATGGAGGACTCCCTGGTGTCCTCGCCCAGCGCTTCAGACCCAGAGGACATCAGCAGAGTAAAGGTTTGACGCCATTTCAAGTTCATATAAATCTCCCACATTAAGTGTTCAATTTGACTGGATCTGGTGATATACTGCAGCTGAAATGTTCATGCAACAACTAAAAATGTGTCCAAACACAAAATCAAAGTATGGAATTATTATTTTTGATGTGTTGGTCAGACCTTTTGCCACAAGTACCTGCAGTTTTGATTGACAATAATGACTTAATGGTCAAAGATACGCGTGTTTTTTTTTGGCCACTGACTTGCAACTGCAAAACATGTCGACTCTGTTATTGACAGGACCTTCAGAAAGAACTGCAAAATCAACAGGGAAGCATTGACACCACCAGGGAGAGCCTCAACGTGCTCTGTCGGAAATATCCCTCGGAAGAACTTTCAGATTTGGGCTCAGCACTCACCGACCTTATAAAGAGTTATGAGTCTGTCAACCAGCTGTGTGCCAGGACTTTGTCATCCCAGCAAAATGGTCTTCAGCAGCAGTTCAATGGTGAGTCTGGTTGAGTTACAAGATAATCCTTGTCTGAATATTCCCCCTACATTCTGTCTTCAGATGTAGTTCAGGATTTCCATCGCTGGCTTTCAGAAGAGCGGGAGATCGTCAGAGAGTGTTCTGACCGATCTGGAGACACTCATGTTGTTGAATGCAAGCTCCAGAAAATTAAGGTAAAGGCTTTTTAGTCTTATATTTTACAGTGTATAAGACTTTGTTTTTATCTCAGGGGGCAATGGAGAGAGTGGAGGAAGGAGAGTTGCGTTTAACTCAGGTCTGTGAGGAAGGAGAGAAACTGCTCCTCCATCTTCCTAAGGCCAGTGCTGGGCAGATCCAGCAGCATCTCTCCTCCATCCAGCAGGACTGGGACTGCTTTGTGGAGCAGTGCAGACAGAATCAGCAGATTCTTGAGGACAGTGCGTCGCTTGTCAAAGGGTGAGCGTCTTTGATCCTGTCAATGTAATTGTAGTTTTGTTGTCATCAAATGTAACTCACTTCCCTGCAGGTTTGAGGGTCGACTTCGGAAGCTCAGGTGGTGGTTGGAACATATGGAGAAGAGGATGAGCGCAGATTTGATTGAAGCACAGCGGGGTCATGAAAAAGCTGTTCTGGAGCAAGTGGAAGAGTTTCATCAAGAGGTGCTTAAAGAGAGGTGCGTCAACTCCTTATGTCATGATTTTTGAATGAGGAGTCGTGGAAATTCAAGAGGCGAAGTCAATTCAATGCACTTCCCCTGAGACTTATATGATCATTTAAAGATGGAAATCAGCATGTTATTGGAATGATTATGCAACATATTTGGAAGTTTCGGGTCACCTGATCCAGTGCACTAATGTGAGGTTTCCTTCGCAGGGATTCCTTTGAAAGATTATGTCAGGAGGGTCAGGCGCTCAATGAGGGTGGTCGAGGAGATGGTAGTGAGACCAGAGTCTCTGCTCAGCTGCAGTCGCAGCACCAAGCTCTGTTGAGACGTGTCAAAGAGAAACAGCGAAGCTGTCAGCTCACTTTACTGGAGCAGCAGGCCTTTGAGGAGACACTGCAGACCACCTGGGCCTGGCTGCATGGAGTCCAGGACCGCCTGGCTTCACTCAACAGCACCATTGGTAACAAGGAGACCCTGGAAAAACGACTGTCTCTTGTTCAGGTCAGTGAAGGTTTAACTGTTTGGATAAAGTGAGATCTGTTTTCTAATGTTGCTGTGTATGTTGTAGGATATTCTACTCATGAAGGGAGAAGGGGAAGTGAAGCTCAACATGACAGTTGGGAAAGGAGAGCAGGTCCTGAAGCACAACAGAATGGAAGGGCAGGAGGCCATTTGTACCCAGCTGCAAAGTCTGAAAGATGCCTGGGCCAATTTGTTGATGATTTCAATGAGCTGCCACAGGTGAGAATCCTATCCTGAACCAACTTTCACGAGGGTGTATTCCACGTTTGAAGATGAATTGAAGGTTCATGTCTTCCTGCTCAGTCGTCTGGAGTGGACCGTGGCCCAGTGGAGCTGTTACCAAGAAAGCAAGAGCCAGCTGCACCAGTGGATGGAGTCTGTGGAGCAGGAGGTGGCGCTGGCTCTTCCTCTGCAGCCAGGCCTAAAGGAGAAGGCCGTTCTGTTGGAGCGTCTCAAAGCCACGCAGACAGACGTGGACGCTCATGCAGCCGCCCTGTCCTCTCTCACGGACAAAGCTGTGGAGATGTTTGAAAAAACCGGGGACCAGACCTTCGGACCGGAGACAAGGACGGAAACCATAACACACTTTGATGACATTTCAACCATTGTCAAGGTAAAATGCTGTGAGCCTGCTTGTTGTTGTATGCTTAAGTCCACTGTACAGCTAGATTGGTTGTCTCATAATTGAAAACTAAAACAAATCCGGAAGCCCTTTTATCAAATGCTTGGGTTTGTCTTCCTGAAGGCTAAAGTCCAGTCCATGCAGACTATCGTGTCGGAACATGAGCAGTATCTGGATGCTGTGAGAGATTTCAATGACTGGTTGATCACGGCGAAAGAGGAACTCCAGCGCTGGTCTGACCTTTCAGGAGACTCTGCATCTATTAAGAAAAAGCTCTCCAAAGTGCAGGTGAATCATATAAAGATACTTTGCCTGTTGTTGTGTCCACAGTGGCACATATCTGAAGGTGCTTGATGCCCTTTTGGATTTTAATAAAGTGTCATTAAAACAGATGGCAGTAGTGCTTCAGAATGAGGATTACACGCACAAGAGAGCCATGAAGAAGAGTATGGAATGAATGAGAAAACAAACAAATTTGTGTTTTGTTTTGGGTTGTTTTTTCTCAAACCTAAACACTTATTCCTAGTGTGTCATTCTTAAAGGGAGTAAATATATTGTTACAACTGCTTAGATGACTGGAACTTTGAACCACTTTTCCTTGCATTCAAGTATTTTCTTTTGGTTTTATCTTTTCAGGAACTACTTGACTCTAAGCAGCGAGGCAGAGAGAGACTTAGCCGGGTCCAGAGATGTGGTGCCGTGGCGAGGGATCATACAGGTTCTGGTGGCTACGAAGCCATTGAGAGAGAAGAGGTGACTTTACTGTCGTCATTGGAGCAGTGGGAACGCGCTGCACTTCAAACGCGCTCCAGTCTGGAGATGGCACTCTCACAGATGGCCAGTTCCGAGCAGGAATTCAGCAGCCTGTCTGCGCAGCTCGAGCAAGACATGCAGCAGTTCAACCGACAGCTGCTTGAGTGGCGTTTGAAGCTATCACAGGCGGAGGGCAAAAATGAGGGGACAGAGGCAGTGGAAGGCTGGAGGATAGCAAAGGTTTTGACCATATTCATTCACTTCCCAACAACGCTGATGCACTCTACTTGACAATTGCTTTTGAATTTCCAGGACACACTAGAGGAACTCGTCAAATGTCCAATGTCTGACAGACTGAAGACTCAGTTAAATGATCTCTGTCGATTCTCCAGAGACATAGGAGCTCAGTCAGAGAAAGTGTCCAGCCTCATAAAAGAATATAACAGGTAAGAAACACAGTCTGATCCATCAGTCCAAAGAACACATAAGAACACATGTATGCAGAGATTGGGAGAAAGAAAGGGATCATAAACGTGAGAGCAGAGTAAAGCTCTGGCAACTAAAACGAATGGACACATATCCAGTGAAAGTAGTTAAATACTTGAAAGAGTGCGGTGAAACTGGAGAAAGATGTGATGAGATGGGATGCATAGATGTGTCACCTTTTGAAAACGGAGATTGAGTGATTTTCAAAGTAAAACAGTAAACTTAAGAAAGCATTCTGTTGCTGACACATTTTATGCGTACTAATGTTCCATTTGTTTTAAAATAATGAGACAGAGTGAAATGTAAAATATAAAGGGTCATGTCTTTATATCACGTTTTTTGGGGGTCACTTCTGCATGTTTAATGATTCTGTTGTGTATTTCCAGCTTGAGTCTACAAGCCTCCAGAGAATGCCAAAAGAAGGAGAAGCTGCTGGACCAGGGGTTCTGCTCAGTATTTAGAGAGTTCCAACAATGGCTGGTCAACGCAAAGATCAACACTGCTAAGTGTTTTGATGCGCCACAAAATCTCAGCGAAGCTACTTCCAGCTTGCAGAAAATTCAAGTAAAACTTGTTTATAAAACCAGCTGTGGCTCAATGAAACTGTGGGCAGACGGCTGTGTTTCTCTCTGCAGGGGTTCCTGAGTGACAGAGAGCAGAGCCAATCCAAGCTCAACACTGTGGTCGTAAGCGGTGAGCTTGTCTCTGTCATAGCTGCCAAAGACAAAGTCGATGCAGTGCGGACTAAAATGAACTCCGCGCAAGAGGACTGGAAAAATTTGATGTCCAACCTACACAATCGAGAGATGAGTCTCCAGGTGACCAATGAATATCCTGTTGGAGCCCAAATATTAGTAACAACAGCTAAAAGACGAGTTTAGAGTTTCAGTGGTATCTTTAAGACAGGACGTCTTCAGTCACCGTATAACTTCTCTTCATCTACAGCTAAATTTGCCCATGGCGTTCCACAAGGTTCCATTTTAGGTCCCAGTTAGTTTTCAATCTATATGCTACCTCATCCTATTTCACTCATCACTTCAGTCCTGTTTACTTGAGTGAATAATGATATCTAAAATCAAACCCTCACCCTCACATGCCGTGAACCAGCTCATTTCCTCACACATTTGTCCTGTAATGTTTTCCAGAACCTGGTGTCACAGATGGAGGATTTTGAAGCCAGTGCTGAGCCTCTTCAGGAGTGCTTTAATTTCACCGAGCTGGCCATCCAGGAGAGCAACACTCGACTCTATGATCTCACCGCCAAGAAGCTTGAGCTTCACAAGCTGCAGGTATTTGTTTTATCCAAGTGTCAGGGACACATCTCCAACCAGGATGAGAGCATCGGTTTCTCTTTTGCTTCAGACTAGCTCTGCCCCGCACTGCTGCTGCTGCCTTTGTTATGGGTCTCTCTCTGTGCCATATGAAATGTCTTTATAATATGCAAGACAGAAGTCAGAAGACTTTGAAAAGAGGAAAGCAAAAACAGTCGCATAATGTGAAAGAAACGGTGTCATAGTTGTCTGTGACAACACTAGAAAAACTATCTACCGCTTGTAATTTAATCTCTAACCTGCCTCTTTCTCTCTGATGTCTTTGTTGACCTGTGTCTGCCGGCCTGCTCCTCTGTTAACCCGCTTGTGCTCTTCCAGTCTGTGCTTGAGGAATTAGCCTCTCATGAAGTTCAGCTGAACAGGCTGAAAGAGAAGGCGCAGCTGCTGTCTGAAGAACATGCGGCCGGAAAGAGCTTTGTGCACCGTGTGTCGCAGCTCTCTGCTCAGTTCCTAGCTTTAACCAACCTCACCAAGGTACGGTTATGGTCGACTTCCCTTTGCCTCTGTGGGTTTGCTGCTGGAGAGGGATGTGCTTGAGTTTATAAGAGGTGTGTGAGTTCCATTTGCAAATGTGATGCTGGTCTGATTCGCAGGAGAAGACGTCACGGCTTGACCGCATCGTGAACGAACACCAGCTCTTATCTCAAGGGTTAAAAGACCTGCATAACTGGGTCGCTGATACCAGCCACATGCTGCAGACCTACTGTGCCCCCACCACGGACAAAAATGTTCTCGACAGTCGGATGATCAAACTAGAGGTAAAAACCATGGGCATAATCAAAGCACATGCAATGCATATCTGTTATATCGCTGTATTTGCACTTCATTTGTCGTGTGTCTTCGCCACCAGGCTCTTCTGACTGCTCGCCAGGAGAAAGAGATCCAGCTTAAGATGCTGATCACGAGAGGTGAATCAGTTCAGAGGAATACCTCAGCAGATGGAGTGTTTGTGGTTCAAAAGCAGATTCAAGAACTCAAAGAATCATGGGATGCGCTGCTGTCTGCCTCCATTCAATGCAAAAGGTCTGGGCACTTTTCATTTGTGGCAAAGTTAATTTCCCTGCCTTGTCTGATGCTTTGTTTTCTCCAATTCTACAGTCAGCTGGAAGGAGCTCTGTCTCAGTGGACCAGTTACCAGGAAGACATAAAACAGTTTATGGCCTGGGTGGACCGCTTAGAGGACACTCTGGACCCCATTGATAGGCATTATCCAGAGATGAGAGACAAAAGCACCAATCTGAGTAAAGCCAAGGTCTGTGTACAGTAGATGGAACGTGACTCGTGGCCGCCACGATTTTCATTCTGAAGTGCATTTCTGCTCTTAGCTACTGTATGAGGAAGTCCTTAGCCACAGCGTTCTTCTGGGCACCATCACAGCGAAGAGTGCTAACATCACTGACAGCTTTGTGACTCAACTGGAGCTGCAAGATCTGCAGGAACGCTATAACAACATCAAAGACAACGCCATGGTATTTCATTTATTACAGTGCAGAGGAAATAAACATTCTCTGGAATACTAAAATGAAAATGTCATTTTTTTTAGATAATGGCCGAGTGACTTAAATGTGAGGGGTTTGTTTTTGTTTTGCCTCTTCAGAAAGCAGTGGGTGAAGCAGAGGAGCTGGTGAAAACACATGAGGAATACCAACGCAGCCTCCAGTCGTTTGAGGATTGGTTGGAGCAGGAACAGGACAAGTTGAACTGCTATGCACTTTTGGAGGGCGACATTGACGTGCTGGAGGAGTCTCTCCAAAGCCTGCAGGTCTGTAAATAGCCAAGTCCGTAGTGCAGACAGCTGATAGTTACTATAGTCGAATACAATCGATGTTCTTGTTCTCCAGGAACTGCAGCTGCAGTGCACCGAGGGCCAGGCTCTGCTAAACACCCTTCTGCTCAGTCGGGAGAAGCTGCTTCCATGGGGATGTCCTCAGACCGAAGAGCGCACCCTAGAGACAGTACAGCAGCAGTGGAAGCTGTACCAGGCCCGGTTGGCTGACACCAGGTCACTACTGAACAGTGCCCTGGCCAAACTCAGACAGATGGAGCAAAAATTCCAACGCCTGGACAGTTGGCTGAAAGGCATGGAGACCAAAGGACAACTACGGAGCAACCGTCGCTCTGACAAGGCTACAAAAGAAGCTCAGCTGCATTTGATAAAGGTAACTACAATAAATCCGTTACATAAATGCACGTGGCAGTGTGTCTGTGTGTTTGTGAAATCTGTACACTCTTCCTGAAGAACAAAAAGGAAACTGTCCGTCTGTAAAATGCGGGTTGCATATAAAATTATTTGTCAGGCCAGCTTTGGCCCCGAGCCTTGAGTTCTGGATAATTGGGACACTACGACGACACAATCCCTGGATGAGCTTGAATTGTGTGCTGATAGACAGCTTCCGTCACACCCTCAGGTCCTTTTTATATCATTGTCATTGTCTGGCAGGGCTGGCAAGAGGAGGTTCTAGTCTATCAGGAAGAGATGGAGGGCCTCAGTCTCTTGGCCCAGCAGGTCCTGGATGAGACCCACTTCAGCAGCAGGATCAGTACCAGGGCCACCCAAATCACAGCCCGCTTCCATGCTCTTCTCCTGCATTTAATGGTAACAGTATGACGATGAGTGTGTAAAAAGAAAAAAACGTTGATACAAGCCACTGTTTAAAATCGACAGGAGACAATCAAACAGCTTCAAGAGGAATTGTTGTGCATTGAAGAGGCACAAACTTCCTTCGTCACTTTCTTAGACTGGCTCAGCTCCACGAGGAACAGCTTCAGCAACGTGGCAGTGAGTGTGGAAGTGGTCGATCGCGTTGCCATGGAGAGGAAGTTGAAGAAGCTGGAGGTACGGAATCTTTATGACATGTCACATTATCTTGTAACAAACTTGAGACGAAACTATTTCAGGCTCTGCAGCTAGACATGGAGCAGGGTCACGCCTACCTTAAAAGCATGCGGGAGAAGACAGAGAGAGCCATGATGTTCTTAGAGGAGCCCGAGGCAGAGCAGCTCAAGAAGGAAGTAGACACCCAGCTGACCCAGCGAGAAGAACTAATGGCTGCTCTGCGATCAGAACACACCGCCCACGAGAAATGCATCGCGCTCTCCAAAGACTTCATGGATAAATACAAAACCCAAGCACAGTGGCTGGCGGAGACCAAAAACCTTCTGGCATCAAGCGTGGAACCAAAAGCTGAACTGTACCAGAAGAAGGCCCAGTTGTCCAAGTACAAGGTACCGGAAATGATAACTCAAACTGAATCAGTCGAAGAAGTAAAATTCTGCTTTTCTTCTCACAGACGATCCAGCAGACAGTCGACTCTCATGAGTCAGCTGTGAAAAGCGTCATTGCAAAAGGGGAAGTTCTGCTAAGCAGCATTCATGATCCGGCGATAAGTGACAACATGAAAAAGCTTCAGACTGATTATCAAGACCTGTGTTTGTCAGCTAAGGTATGCAAGTTCAGATACTTAAGTGGACAGCAACTCATTTTTAATGAATTCATTTTGCCTGTGAATTTTATGCTTTCTTGCAGACACAAGTCCAGAACCTTGTGGAGTGGGTGAAGGAGCACGAGGATTACAACTGTGAGCTGCAGGAGGTGGAAAAGTGGCTCCTACAGATGTCCAGTCGGCTGGTCACCTCAGAGTCGATGCAGGCCACCAGCATGGAAATGGCCACTCAGCAGCTCGCTCGCCACAAGGTGGCACTTACATTATATTTTCAATGTTGAGTGATGTTGACGTCTGTTTTGGTTGTCTAGGCCATTATGGAGGAGATCTCCAGTTTTGAGCATCGTCTCACGAGCCTGAAGCAGAAAGGAAAAGGTCTCATTTCCAGCTGTACCGACCAGGTCCAAGCCAAGATCAGTCAGCAAGTGGAAGCTCACCAGCAGGGAACCAGAGATAGCTACTCGGCCATATGTAGCACAGCTCAGCGAGTGAGTCAGAAACTCAGTGCCGATGGAGAAACCCAGGGAGGTGCATGACTCAAAACAATCTGCTCCCCAGGTATACCAAAGTCTGGACAGAGAGCTGCAAAAGCACGTCAACCACCAGGACACGCTCCAGCAGTGTCAGACCTGGCTCTCCGCTGTGCAAGAGGAGGTGGAGCTCAACCAGCAGGGACCCTCCGGTCACCAGGAGGCACTTAAACAGGTATCAAGACTCTCAAACGAAGGCCATGTCTTTGTATTCAACTTTAATGGTGGCTTTGCAGGTGAAGCACTACAGGGCTCTTCAGGAGCAGGCAAGCACCTACCTGGACCTGGTGTGTTCAGCCTGTGATCTCTCTGATGAGACCGTTCGAGTCACAGCCGCAGAGGTCCAGAAAGTCAAGCTCATGGTCAGTGTTTTCTTAAATCAAAAAAGACGAAAAATGGTTTTATGTGTCATAACAGCAAGAATGTTCTATTCATATTCTTTTTACAGAACATTTCCCAACTTCTGTGTGAATATTATTAATTTCAGATTATTTTTTACCAAGCATATCAATCCCAAACAAAGTCTATGTTGAGAGTGGATTCATGGATGCTCATGTACACAAACTATTGTTCATGTTCTTCTAATGGAACCGTCTGAACATTCAAAGCTCAAATCAAAACTCAGTCTTTAATATTAAAAATGTCCATCAAAAAACAAGAGAAAAGACTGGTGAACCCATGTCCAAACTAATACAACTACGAAGGAGATGAAAAAACTTTTGTAAGACCTCAAAATTCTCTTGCAACTGGTTGCAACTAAGTAACTCATCAGGGTCTTATGTACCAGTAATCTTTTACAATAAAATACAATAAAACTTTTTGAAACACGACGAAAACAACTGTATACTTCTCTGTTCATCCCCAAAATGTCTGCTTTTCCATTCAGATCGAGGAAAGGATGTCGCTCGCTCATGACCTCTCTGAGGGCTGGAGGGACATCAAGGAGCAGAAGCAAGATCTCACCAGCTTGTTTCAAGACATGGAGCAGCAGCTCATCAGTCTGTCCAGAAGACCTGCCGAGTTAGAGACAAAGATTGCACAAAACATGCTGACTCAGGCACAGGTGAGAAAATATGTTCCACAAAAATATATGTTTTTTAAAAATATAATTCAGCGTGATATGACTTGTTCTTAAATATATTGGAAGAAAGTTATATGATCTATCGAAGTAAGACACGCAGATCATAAAGATTAATGCTACTACTTTGATAGCATCATTTTATTTGTTGATAAATTATCTCTATTTCACAGGAGTGCTATATTCATCTCCAGTCCAAGCAGAGTATTCTAACCAAGATGACAGAGAGGGTCAGCAGACTGACTCAGAGCAGGGACTCTCCTGAACATGCAGAGCTGGACCACCTGAGCAACTCTTGGCTGGAGCTGTGCCACCATGCCAGGAAGCTGCAGAGTCAGAGGGAGGCGGACCTACAGCGGGCCAAAGAGTACCACGACTGTATCTCTGCAGTGGAAGCTCTTTTTGGACAGGTGTCCAAAGATTGGGACAATCTGGCCAGGTACTTTTGTTCTCTTAAACAGATTTTTTTTTTCTTTTATAATCGTGTGTCATGCACAAAACCAACAGGCTGGGATTAAGTTAATGTTTCCAATGCCTTATTACAACAAATTGTATTGTTTTTGTCATTATTCATGTTTTAAAAAGTTTCATTTTGTGACACAGGACTGATGCTGAAAGTTCATCCCAGCATCTGGATGCACTCCAAAAACTTGCAGTTACACTGGAGGAGCAGAAAGAATCTCTAGACAGCCTCAAAGACCAGAAACAAAAGGTCATCCAACATGTGAACCTGGATGACAAAGAGCTGGTCAAAGAGCAAATCAGTCACTTTGAGCAGCGCTGGTCTCAGATGCAGAATCTCATTGAGAAGAAGATCCAGGACTCTTTGATGACCCTGGAGGAGATGAGCCAAGTGGAGGCACGCCTGCGCGAGGCTCGGGACTGGGCAGAAGAGCAACGTCCGGCTCTATCTGAGGCCATGAAGATGAGTCCTCCTCCTGAGCTGGCTCAGAGCTTCCTGTTTGACCACCTGAATATTTGCAGTGAGTTGGAGGCCAAGCAGCTCCTCCTTGCTCAAGCAATGGCTGACGCTGACCGAGTCCTGGCTCACCTGGGTCTCTGTGAACGACAGCATCTCCAGCAGCTGATCTCTGACACTCAGTCTCAGTTGGAGTCTCTCAGTGTTAAAGTTGCACAGCGCCGCAAACACCTCAGCAAAGCCTTCACGGAGAGAACACACTTCCTGATGGCGCTCAGTCAGAGCATTTTCTGGGTCCAGCAGAACGAGCGGAAGGCCCAGTCCGAGGAGTTCATTGCTCTGTTGCCTGATGATCTGGCCAAGCAGGTCAGAACCTGCAGGAACATCCAGAGCAGTTTAAAAGCCTACCAGAGTGAGCTGACCTCCCTGTGGTCTCAAGGCCGGGACCTGATGAGGGAAGCTAATGAGGAGGAGAAGAATGAGATTCTCACAAAGTTGCAGGAGTTGCAAAACATCTTTGACAAGACGCTCCACAGGTGTGGCCAGAAACTTCAGGAGCTAGAAAAAGTATTACTATCTAGAAAGTATTTCAAGACAGACTTGGAGAAAATCTGCCAGTGGATCAAACAATCGGACATCATCACGTTTCCTGAAATAAATCTGATGGTGGGAGATGCTGAGTTGGAGGCTCAGCTCTTCAAGTACAAGCAGATCATTGAGCAGGCAATTGAGTACGAGAACCTTCTTCTAATGGTGCAAAGAGCTGGTCAGGAAATTCTCCCCACCCTGAATGAAGTAGACCACTGCTATTTGGATGAAAAACTCAACACCCTCCCGCACCAGTACAACAACATTTTAGCCCTAGCCAAGGAGAAGCAGGAGAAAATCCAGCAGGCCATTCTCACTCGGAAAGAGTACACCTCCTTCATCGATGTCACTCATAAAGCGCTGAAGGAGCTGGAGGAGCAGTTCAATCATCTCAACTCTCAGCCAGTGGGGTTACAAACAGAGGAGGTTGTCAGCTTGCAGAGCGACTACAGAGCCATTCAGGCTGACCTCACTAACCTGGGTCTGGCTGTGAGTGAGCTCAACCAGAAGAAAGAGGGCTTCCGTAGCACCGGTCAGCCTTGGTGTCCCGAAGAAATGACACAACTTGGAAGCCTGTACAACGGCCTCAAAAGATTAGTTGAACAGAAAGTTGAGCATCTGGATGAAACCTTGGAGTCCTTCGAGGACCACAAAGCAATGGCCCTACAAGTTGATTCTCAGTTGAAGGCTACGAAGGAGCAGCTGGTGAAGGTCAACACCGAGACTCAGTCAGCAGAGGAGAGGCTGAAGAACTACCACGCTCTGGCAGGGAGTCTCCAGAGTGCCAATTCCCACTTGACAAGGCTCATGGAACAGATGGACACCCTGGCACCACGGGTAGACCAGGCGGCCCAAGATGCCTCCAAAGAGCAGGTGGTTCTGTGGCAGGATGAGCTCCGATCTTTGCAAGACGCAGTCGGCGATCTAATAGAAGAGTGTGAGAACAGATTTATTCAGAGTAAAGACTTTGAGACGGAGATGAAGAGGACTCTGGACTGGCTGCAGCAGGTCAGGAACGAGCTGGACTGCGCTGTGATCGTGGACGTGAGGGTGGAGAAGGTCCAGGAGGAGATCAGGAAGCAGCAGATAATGCAGGAGGAGGTTCAGTCCAAACTGAGGATCGTGGCTGCGCTGAGTAGCAGAGAAAAGCAGAAGTACATCAGTGTCAATGAGCTCATTCCAGCACATGTGGACAGCAGCCTGGAGGAGATGGCCAAGCTGCAGGCCGAAGTTCAGAAAGCTCTCAGCTACAAACAGGTGACTCAATACTGTGAGGTTTTAGACCGTAAGCAAAGTTGATCTGTAAAATATCGCGGTCAGATACTCACTGATATAGATTCTCTCTGATGAGGTTTTAACCTAAGTGAGTTCAAAATCACATTAATTGAAATAGTATCCTGTTTCTACATTGAAAGAGTAAGAAAAGTAAAAAAATACCATGAAATTAGATGTATATATGTGCCTTTTTAAATGTAAATCGGCTTGAACACTTGAATATTAGTTGATATCTAGATTAGCTAACATTTAAAAGGGTAGGAAAAAAATAAGCTGTGGATGAAATTGTTGCAAGTTGACCCTAAAACAATGACTATGATGGATGCAGGCCTCTTGAGTTCCGTCATCAAAATGTGTGAAAAGTTGTCAAAATGAATGTGGCTCTACTCTTTGTTGTGTAGATCACCCTGGAGGAGGCTCTGGTATTGTGTCAGAAGTACCACTTCAGGATGCAGTCTGCCTGTGAGTGGCTGGAGGATGCCGTATCCTTTCTGCAGCAAGCAAGCTTAGGTGTGGACGTGGAGAACTATGAGGAGTGTCTCCGGCAGCAAGGAGACATCATGGCCACGGAGCAGGAGTTCCTGCTCCATCTGAATGAGTTGGAAGCTCTTCTAGCACCACTGGGTAACCTGGTCAACCCAACAGCTAAAGAGCAGCTCAGGGTCAGCGTGGACTCTGCAAAGCAGCGTGGGGTGGAGGTCCGAGATCAGCTGCAGTGCCACCAGGACGTCCTGCAAAGGTAGTCAGTCAGAATAAAAACTGGCTCTTGTTAAAAGTTGAGACCAGTTTCCTTTAATGTGAACTAGTGACAAACTCAGGTTAGATAGGTCCATGTGGACAAACACTCTTTGCTGAACTGGGTCTCTTTTCTAGTTGCGTGGTGCAGTGGAACTCATACCAGGATTCCCGGCAGACCGTCATCGAGCTCATGAATGAAGCCGAAAAGAAGCTGACTGAATTTTCAACTGCGAAAGCTGCGACAAGTGACGAAGCTGAAGAAAAGCTTTGTAGTCACAGGGTATGATGATTCAGCTGATATCATTTTTAGAATGAGTTAAAACATTGTTATTGTTTTGTAGCTACTGTAATTACTGTCATCCTAACTTTTACTGGTGCTGCTATAGCATTGTTTATTGGGCCCTTGGATGTTACTGTAGGATGTTATCTTGGATGTCATTCTCAATGAATCACTGCTGTTTCTTTTCCAGTCCCTTGTTTCACTTGTGAATGGATTTCAAGAGAAGCTGAGTGGCTTGGAGGACCAGGCCGCGCAGCTTGAACTGGTCGGCAGCGATGCCAGCAAGGCCACCATCAGCCGCTCCATGACTACAGTGTGGCAGCGCTGGACAAGACTTCGAAGTGTCGCCCGTGGGCAGGAACAAGTGCTGGAGGATACCGCTCAGGAGTGGAGGACATTCAGAGAGAAGGTAATATGAGGATTCAGCATTTATCAAAGTGAAGATGAATTTTTCATTGGCGCGTCTGCATAGATGGACCGGGTGAGAGGAATCCTCGATGAGCTCCAGAGTCGGGTCCCGGACACAGCTGTGGAGAAGGCATCCAAAGCTACGCTACAGTCCCTACTGGACCAGCACGAGTTACTTGGTCAAGACCTGGAGAGAGAGTTCTCTTCTCTGACTTTGCTGCGTCAGTACGCTCTCAGCCTCCTGCATGATGTTGAAGTGCCTTCACCAACTAGTGAGCAGGAGGAGCTGCCGACACTGAAGGAGATAAGGACAGTTCAGGCACAGATGGAAAGGTAAGGAGGGAGTAATCCTTGTTGTATCGTTATTTTAAATGGACTCTTTTCTGGTGCAAGTCTGCTGACCCAGTCCAGGACCAAGCGAGCTCAAGCTGGCCAGGAACTGAGGGAAAGGGAGGAAGTGGAGCGGGAGCTCAGTATAGTCAAAGCTTGGGTGCAGGAATCCAGGGAGCTGCTTCTAAACCCCACTCCGGACATTGAATCACTCCTGCAAGAGCTTGAGGTATTTCAGTGGTTAAACAAGTCACCACTCACTATGATCTGGAGCACAGATACATGTACATGTGATTCAAACCAATAAAATCACAGAATAAATTGAGGTTTCTCCCACACAGGTTCTACATGGAGACGTGATCACGTACCGTCAGAATGTGGATAAACTGGCGGAGCAGCAGCAGAGCAAGTACCTGGACCTCTACACGATACTACCATCTGAGATATCCATGCAGCTGGCTGAGGTCTCACTGGGCTTGGGCGCCATTGAAGATCAGGTGTGATGCTCTTATGTTTTGACTTATTCTAGTCGTCAATGGTTCCTATTGTCTAATCAAACCTTCACCTTTGCTAGGTTCTATCTAAAGAGCGGGAAATCCAGAGAACTCGGGAAATCAAGGAAGACTTCAGCATCAGAATCCATGACGTCTCAGAGAAACTAAAAGCCATCTCAACAAAATTTAATGAAAAATTGCCAGATGTTGACCATGCTAAAGAAGAGGTCAAGGTATTTACTACAAGTGCTTGTAGTACCACGTTTTATAGAAAAGATTGACGTTTGAGTGAAACCTGTTTTGTGTTTTAGAGTCTGGCTGAGGACCTTGAGCGCTGTGACCGCACTCTCTCAGAACTGGATGCAGCTGTTCAGGAGTTTGGACGCAGGAACCCTTTCCTGGCAAAGCAGCTCAGTGATTCCATTGGGAAACTGTCCGAGATGCATCACCAGAACACTCGACTGATTGACTGCAGAAACAAATGGATCAAAAAGGTTTGTGTTCTGGGAACCTGCATGACGGTTTGAAATTATCTTTGTATAATAAT
Source organism: Synchiropus splendidus (assembly GCF_027744825.2). NCBI lineage: Eukaryota > Metazoa > Chordata > Actinopteri > Syngnathiformes > Callionymidae > Synchiropus > Synchiropus splendidus. The sequence continues at coordinate 9,256,553 of NC_071349.1, read as the reverse complement.
ATCAGCAAACAGCCTCCTTTTCTGATGACAGTGTTTCATTTTAGTGGATGTATTAAAATATACTGACAGTATGCATTCTTGGGACCCAACTTACGAATTATTTTTCAATAAAAATGACAAATATTAATTCCGAAAAAATCTGAAAAAGCCTCTGCTGTTTTCCAGAACACTGCGAAAGTATTCAAGGGTGAAAACAAAACACTTGATCATGGCCTAAAAGTGCCTAACCATGAAAGTGTAGACACTGATTCCATGTCAAATTGTTGTCAATGCATTGCAGTGGTGTTCATTCTTGTGCTTCACGAGTATATTTCTTACAAACGATCAGATTTCAGCATGCCACAGTTTTAGAAACTATAAATAAGATTGTGATTGTTATTGTAAAAATGTAATCAATTCTTGTAAAGACAAAAATGAAAAAGTGATTGGATTTTTTGGATCACATCTCCTTGTTCCTCAACCCATAAATGTGAGAATGTTTCTGTTAAGGACCACATTTACCCAAATCTATTCAAGATCATTCAGATGTTTATATTGTCGCTTTAGTGCTATAAAGTCGCTATTATTTCTTTCCATTACTCAATGTCCTCCTCTTTTGTCTCAGGCTGTGTGTTATTTAGATGAATATAATGAGATGCTCGACTTCATTGTGAGGTGGGCAGAGAAAGGGAGGATTCTGGTGAGGGCCAATGTCATATGGAACTCCTCGGCACACTTGCAAGAGCAGATCAGGATGTTTCAAGTGAGTTTCAGACACCGTTGTTTCAAAATGAGCATCACTGTTTTTTTCACACCCAACGCTAATTCTTACTTTTAAATGCCGAAGGCTGTCCTGAGAGAGTCGCGGGAGTTGCATGGAGATCTGGAGTCCATGGCAGAGAAAGTGGAGCTCCTGTCCGAGGTGCTGCAGGTTGAGTCTATGAGCCAACAAGTGTGTGAGCTCAGTCGACACACAGAGGAGCTTCAGCAAAGTATCAAGATCCGTCTGCAGAGTTTAGAAGACGCTGACAAGGTACTATCTGCTGTGTCTGTCCCTTAACTAAATCTGCTGAGAACTTGCAGTACGTATTTAGACCTGAGAGTGATGATGACTCCAAGCCTTTGTTGTATTTGTTACAAAGAATGAAATTACTTTCTAATTTAGTCATGTGCTCTTGACATTGCAGTTGCTCGCTTGTGTATCAGTGGGCACTTTTGTAATGATACTTGACTGTAAATGTAGTGTCATCCTCTCATTCAGATGCCAGTATTTATCCAGCAGAAACACTTAACTGCAAATGAGCAGGGCTGACTTCTCTGGTCCAAGTTTAATGATACATTAATGATACATTTTGAGGGGGAAAAAACAGTGGTGGAGGGGCTGGACCAGTTTTACTTTCAAGCATCTAAATGCATTACTCTATAGAAGTGCTTTGTTATTGAACTGTAGTATCTAGTATCTGTAGTATCGCTATCACTGAATATACAACTATAAAAGTTCAAACTCATACTGAAATAATCCATCAGTCACGCACTCTATTTTTCATCAGGATATTCAAGTACTAATTTCCGACACCCCCCACCTCCTAAAAAAAAGTTTGCGTGAACATAGAATATTATTTTTTGAAGGCTAATAAAAACTAGTGTCTCATGGGTCTCGGAGGCTGAAGCGCTACCCATTGAGCAGCAGATAACATGAAGAAGTAATGCATTAGTTAATGTACTAAGTACCTATATTTACATACAGTATTGTGATGAACAAGAAGGTAGTCAAGATATTATCTAAAATAATTATTGAATGAATTTCTGACACCATGTGACCGATGAATGTTTGTAATTGGGTGAGCTGCTGTGCTGAAGAGGCACTTATCTCGGCGCACTATATGTCTATAAACGACCAAAAAAAAGATCACTGTCGAGACAAGCTGATGATTTCAGAATTGTTTCTCTGCCATGTCAAGGTGGGAGAGGGATAAAATGAACCCCAACTGTCAATCAAATGCCTTTTGTTGGTGTTAGCGTTTCACGATACCCTTTTATTTCTCAGACTATGGAAGCTTTGGAATATGAAGTGAAGGCTCTGCATGTTGCTTTGGAGCAAGTCCAATCCACCTTGATCTCCCCAGAGCTGGCGCGGCAGAGTCTGAAAGAGCAGCTGGCACAGAGACAGGTATCAATGAACCATCCTTTTTTGTCAGTTTTTTTTTTGATAACGTCCAAAAATTCCCTGTTTTGCAGCGTCTGTTAGCAGACATGGAAGGTTTCAAGCAGCAAGTCCAGAGAGTGCAGCTGTGTCAGAGCGCTCTGCAGGTGCCAGAGGAGGTGATGCCCACCCTCACCATTTGTCGCACTGCTCTCCGTCTGCAGCAGGAAGCCAGTCAGCTGCAGCACGTGGCCATTCAGCAGTGCAACATCCTGCAGGTATGGAGAGAAAACCACACCGAGCCAAAGTCCATACATCAACCAAATGTTTATTTGCAGGAGGCAGTAGTGCAGCATGAGCAGTACGAACAAGAAGTGAGAGACCTGCAGGGCCTCATAGAGGAAGCACACCGGGTCATCCAGGACCGTCCAATTCCCACCAACAACATTCAGGAGTTGCAGGCCCAAATCCTTCACCATGAAGTAAACACAATCCCTGCATTATTGCGAATCAAAAAATGAAATTTCAGCTATGTTTTTATATTTCGAATTATTAGTAATCAAGATTAATAACTTCATTTTTATCGTCTCTGTCTGCCTATATTCCATATTGTTAATAGAGATTAATAGTGATTTATTTTTTTTCTTGTCCCTCATGTTTATTGATTTCTATGAAACATGTTGTAGTTATAAATATCTTACCTTTATAATATTCAATATTGTACGATATTGGCGCTTCCCTTCCATGGTAAAAAATTGTTACTATCAAGGGCAAAGTTGAGATATTTTGCACATTCAGATTTTTGTGCGTAAACTTTATTTTGTCTATTAGGAACTTGCTCTGAAGATCAAGGTGTACCAAGAGCAGATCGCTTCACTTAACTCGAAATGCAAGATGTTGGCAGTAAAGGCTAAGCATGCGACAATGCTGCTGACTGTGAGCGACGTGGAGGGACTGCCTGATGGAGAGAAATCATCAAAGTCGACAGCACAGACTGTGATGGTGAGAGAACCCTGACGGGACTGTATAATAATGTTAAATAACATGATAATGTTCATCATGTTAATGTGTAATAATGTTAAATGGAGACGCCCCGTTTACAAAATAGAGTATGAGGTGGGGAAACCATGAGGGGAGCAGGACAGTTTGGAGTTATAGGCTAGGGAGGTTGTGGATGAGTGAAATTTTATTTTTCTTTCTCTGTCGTTTGTCTGTAATGCCAATGCTGTGTCAGATGACTGCTGGTCGCTGTCATACCCTCCTGTCTCCGGTCACTGAGGACTCTGGGGAGGAAGGAACCAATAGTGAGGTCTCATCCTCACCAGTGTGTCGCTCACCGTCTCCAATCAGTCAAACCGAGGCCACTACAACCAGGGTACATGTGTGTCGTGTTTGGACAGGTAGCTCTTTATTTGACAGCGATACAGTCTGACCCTGCTTTCTTCTTTCAGATGGGACGAGGAACTCTAATAAGAGCTCCCATCCAAGAACTGTACGATCCAACGTTTGAGTCGGTGGCAAACTTGGATGACTTGCAGCGCTCATGGGAGACTCTGAAGAATGTGGTATGTTGCTGACGATGGCTTCCAGCTTTTTTTTTTTTTTACGATAATTGCATGGACTTGATTCTGTTTTCAACAGATCAGTGAGAAGCAGAGGTCTTTGTACGAGGCTCTGGAAAAGCAACAGCACTATCAGAGTTCCCTTCAGTCAATCTCGACCAAAATGGAAGCACTGGAGTCCAAACTGAATGAGCCTGTGGAGTCAGATAGAAGTCCTGACAGCCACATGAAGATCCATGAGGTGAGTCTTCTTGACTTATTCAAACTTTTTCAGCATCATGCCACATGCCACCGTGGATTCCCATCATCTGTTTAATCATTTAGGGGTCCGATGTGGCTATCGGCCTGTGTTTATTCGACCCTCAGAGGGTCATGAGATATTGTCTTGTTTTTTTTTAACTGTTTTTAACAGTTAAAAGTTATTTCAATTGAGCTTTATTTATAAACTTTGTTTCCTTTTCTTGAATTGTATTTTTTTATTTATTTAATTTGAAATTAATTTGACATTTACGTATAATAATATAAAGTATATTCATGCATTTATTAGATTTTTTCCCCACTCATATTCATTGATTTTTGTAAAGAAAAATATTTCATATTAATATCTCCCTTTCATGATAAAAAAAATAATCTGACATTTTTTGTTTGTTTTTGTCTGATATGATTTCATTTACTTTCATTATCCTGTTGACTTGTCTCCCACTCATTCTCAAGAAGGCTTCCTCTATGTGCAGTCCCAAGGTGAATCCACTGAAAGGGTTCAATGTGATGTTTTTAGGATCTCACTGAAGAAATCAACACGGTGCAGGCTGAGATAAACCAGCTGCAGGCCAGCTTCACTGAAGACCTCAGCTATGGCGCTGTGAATTCTGACATGGTGGAGCAGCTGGCGATGCGGTCGTCTCTGTCCGTACTGGCTGAGAGGATGGCCACCATTCACATGAAGGCCACTGGGAAACAACAGCTGCTTGAGGTATCACCGTCTTCTGAGTCACTTTGGAGCGCACAAGTTCATGAAGATCTGTCTGCCACAGGAGCATGTGAGTGAGCGTCTGGAGGGCCAACGTCAAGAAGAGGCCATGCAGCGGTACAAGACTCAGGCCGATGAACTGGACCGGTGGTTTAAGAGTATGAGCCTCGCTGTTTCCTCCATTCTGGAACCCCATACTGTTGAAGAGACCGATGTGGACGCGCAGCTTGCTGAGTGTCAGGTAATCAGCCTGTGTGTGTAAATATAAAAACATGATCTGTGGAGAAAATTGAAGGATTTGAATTGATTCACTGGTGTTTTATACTCTTAAAATGAGATCGTTCACATTATTGAAATAATGAATCTCTCTCTAACAAGCACTGTATTATGTATGTGTTGTAGTTATAGCGGATGATCCCAGGGGGCAGTATGTGTACTTAAAGTGAACAAGAGCATTAGCTGAAGGGTCAGTTGTCTTGACACGAAGCAACTGCAGACTTAAGCAGATTATGTAGATTTGAGAGTGTGACCGGGGCCTGTTGGCAGCGAAGGAATGAGACTTCAGGGGTTGTGGCTTCCAGCCGATTACAACAGCCCTCTGGATTGGTGTGGTGACAAAGCTGCTTGAATATCCAAGCAGGGGAATCCTGAGAGCAACAAGTGTGAGGAGAGTCGGAGCAAGCTTTGCTTCTAGAACACAGGTTTTGTCATCTCAAGTGCCTTCACTGATGGATGGTCTCCACCAGTCAGCTTCAGCAGCTGGGAGGTTTCTTTTCATTTCATACGAGACCATGTTTACTGTAGAGCGTGGCATGTGAGGGATTAGCCGTGATATGTTGCTCAGGAGACGGAGAGGTAGGTCGAGGATGAGACCAGAGGGGGATCTCTCCCTCTCCTGTGGCCGGGGAGAACGTTGGGTCTAGCATCTACAGAAGATCGACGAGTGGCGGTGCATTCGGTGACAGCATGTTTGAGCTGGCGTCTCTGCTTCTGCTGCTGCAGAACATGCTGCTGGACATTGAGGAGAAGGTGCAGGCCCTGTCAGAGCTCACCATGCACAGTGAGAACCTGCTGCAGGGGGGCCGAGCCAGCACCCGGGAGGAAGCTGAGCGACTGGCACGGAAGTTACGGACCCTCAAGGGCGGCCTCTTGGAGCTGCAGAAGATGCTGCAGGACAAGCAGATTAACCTGCAGGTGACGCAGCTGCATGCGAGAGTTGTTGATAGTGAGGCCAAATTTACAGTGATATTTCTTACAGCTTTATTTTACTCTGACTTGATCATTTTGGCTCATTGCTTTTCTTCATTTGCTTGCCACTTTCTTTTGTTTTGGTCTGTTTATTTAAAAGCATCCCAACTAGCATGGCTTATATTATGTATTTGAATCACTATTACCTTTCATCACAAGCCTGTAGCTATTTTGTGGTGTCCCCAAAATTATAAGTCAGTATGATCCCAGGAAGGACAGGTCCTGGTCCACTCTGTCTTGTAGTGACCTTTTAACTCAGTGAAAATATGGTCTTTGCAGCAGGACTCTTTGCATGAGCTGGAGGACAGTGAGTCGGACTCCAGTCTCTCACAGAGTCCCAGTGTGCAGGACTGGCTGGCCCAGGCCCGGACCATGCGGTCCCAACAGCACCAGGACAGTCTGCAGACACAGAGGGTACCTTTTTTAGAAAAAAGATTTTCATCTGAATGTGGACTGCAAACTTAATCTCTCTTGTGTTCAGGAGCTGGAGGAGCAACTTGCGGAGCAGAAGAAGCTTCTTCAGTCTGTTGCCAGCCGAGGAGAGGAAATCCTCATTCAGCAAGCCTCCCCCAGCAGTACAAGGTGCACTACCCCTGATACATATACATATACACATAGAGGTGTTTTGCAATACCTTGGTTGCTCATCCTTCTTTTGTTTTTTGCATCTCTGCAGTGCTTCAGAACCGTTTTCATCAGCAGCATTGATGGACAGGGAAGCGCAGGCGGCGCTGGAACAGATGAGACAGAGATGGGAGAGTCTGAGGCTGGAGCTTAGAACCAAACTCCAGCTCTTGGAGAAGACGCTGCAGCAGGACAAAAAGCTGCCAGTAAATACACTCGACAGTACATGTTTGCACTGCTGTTTGAGTGGAAACAATGAACGTCTGCTCTCTACAGGTCTTTGTGAGAGCTCCGGGGTCACTGTTTAAAGAGGACTCTCCGGTGGACAAGTCGTCACTGCAGACGCTCTATGATGAATTCAGACAAACAGTCAAGGACACAGACACTCAGGTTTGACTGCTTTTTCCTCATGGAAAAATAAGATACACAGCAGATGATGACCTAGATTGTTGTTATGATACAATGGTAATCTAGTCTTTTGTCAGTGTTTAACATTGTCAACATTAACTCTCTTGTCCTTGTCCATACAGAGTGCAGGTGGTGTGCATGTGGAGCAGGTGCAACAGCAGCTCTACACAGCTGTAACTTCCACCTCCTCATGGCTGGATGCGGTGGAGAACAATGTTTTCGCAGGCCCAGTGCTGGTGGCTGACAATGCAGCTCAACAATCTCAGCTGCAAACACAGGAGGTTACACATTACATTCGTGTTTTGAACGATTCCTTTGTCTGGACCTGGCTCACATTAGTATCGATTGACTTTGCAGATGTTACAGAATGACATGAGAAGCATGATGGATGAGGTGAAGCTCAGCTGGACTCTGCTTGCTGGTTCCTCATGCTTAAAGCTTGAAGACCGCACTTTGCTTGAGGACAATTTGAGTTGTCTGACAGAAAGGTTAGGACTAGTAGGCTCTGCTCTCGGGCAGAGTTGTGACCACATGAGGACCAAGACGCATGAGCTCACAGCTTATCAGGTGTGATTCAGAGTCCTACACGTTTCAGTGCTTTATTTGGACTCCTGGGACTAACAGTGAACATCTGTGTGTCACAGACGGAGTTGCAGGAAGTCCAGACTGCTTTGATAGAGACCAAGTGCCAGATTCTGCAGGCCTTACCTGGAGCCATGGACAGACCCACACTGGATCAGCAGAAGGTACAGCAGGCAGGAATGTTATTATGAATGGGATCAGTTGATGTATTTGTACACATTTGATCAATATTGTTTACACTGCCTTCCACCTCAGACCATATCCAGTGCGGAGGAAAGTCTCAAAGAGTTTGATCAGCGGATCACTGAGCTGAAAACCAAAGGTACAGCACTCCAGGCGGATCAGATGTCCACAACCAAAATACTGAAGCTTCAGGTGACGTTTCCCTTTTCTGTTGGGTTGTTATTTATTCTGTATTAACACCTATTTGGCTTTTTTGGTTCAGGATTCCTTCGAAGAGTTGGTGATGACTGTTGGCTCTCGGCGCAGTGGCCTGAACCAGAACTTGGCTCTGAAGGAGCAGTATGAACGTGCGCTGCAGGACCTGACTGACCTGGTGGACACAGCTAAAGACAAGATGTCTGCTGATCGTAGGATTGTCGCCAGCTCTGTGGAAGAAGTCCAGAATCACTTAGACAAGCATAAGGTCCGGTTGAATCACAACTCTGCTTTAAACGATATCTCTGACTTGGTGTCATTTTTTTCCAGGAGTTCTTCCAGGGTCTGGAGTCTCACATGACATTAACAGAGACATTATCTCGAAAGATTAGCGGCCTGATGCTTCCTGAGGAGAAACAAGTTCTGGAGGAAACTCTAGCTCAGGCTCAGGCTGTGCTCAAAGCAGCTCACAGTAAAGGTGTGGAGCTTGAGTGTGTGCGAGAGGTGAGTGCGCTACATTTGACATTCCTGTGTTAAAAAATTAGTGATAAATGACTTCCAAATGTGGATGCATTACTTTCTACTGTAACCCTTGGGCCAGTATCACTATCCTAGCCGTGCTGGAGCTCAAAAACACAGCACAACTAACTCATAGAGAGTTCTACACATGGATAGACAGAAGAATTTTTTTCACTGAGATGCTCCTTCTGAACCAACTTACAGATTACTTACACAAAGGTGCGCTTTAAATAGTGATGTATTATGATTTATTGCATATCTGCATGATTATGATATATTATATATTATATTTACTCCTATTTTTTATTGGTACATTGGCTGAATATACAGTTAATTTCTGAGTTCACATGGAAGTCATCACAACAAATACTTCACCATCACATGATTATAGTCTTTATCTTTGTCTCAAGGCATTTACAATTTTTATTTAATATGCACACAAATCTATTTTTATTCTATTTTAAAAATAAAATTAAATAATTAATTGCAGAGTTGGTGGCGCTTGATGCAAGATTACCAAAGTCTGAATCGGCAACTGGAGGCTGTCGAAGAAAGCATCCCGACTGTGGGGCTGGTGGAGGAGACAGAGGACCGACTGCAAGACAGGATCTCACTGTGTCAGGTGAAAAGCACAGCTATAACTGTAGATGTATATGTGGCCAGACATCAATATAGGATTGTCTTGAGCATAGAACTGAGTACTGCTTGTCTGGTTTTCAAAAGGTTTTAAAGGGAAGGCTCTCAGAGCACCAACACAAGCTGTACCAGGTTCTGGATGAAGGTAAACACCTCCTGGTGTCGGTCTGCTGTCCTCCCCTGGAGAGTCAACTTGCGCTGCTCGGAGATCGGTGGCTTAACAACACCAACAAAGTCAACAAGGAACTTCAACGTCTAGAGGCGATCCTCAAACACTGGACAAGGTCAGATGTTATATTGTGTATGTATATAGTCACTCTGCAACTGGGAGGTTTGGTTCACTCTAGTGCAGCTGACTCTCAAAACAAGGCGCTGAACTGTTCTTTGTGATTGCTTTGTCAGAGGGTAAAATTAATTTTCTCTTCTAGGATAAATGATTTTCTTTTTCTCTGTTGCTGCATGCTTCGACATTTCTACGTGAAGAAGCTACTCCACTGAACTAAACTACCTGCCGTTTTAGGAATGTAAAAAAGCAGGGAAAAAAAACTATGGTCTTTGTAAAACTACTGTTTTGTTCTCAGGTACCAGAGGGAGTGTGGAGAGCTCAGTGAATGGCTACAATCTGCTCTGGAGCGACTGGAGTTCTGGAACACACAGGCTGTGTTGGTACCCCAGGATCTGGAGACCGTCAGAGACCATCTCTCTGCTTTTCTTGTGAGAATCCCAGCATTATTTGTACTTATTGTTGTGCAGCAATCGCCTGTATTCTGATGCATGTCTCCCATTCTTCTTGCCGCCAGGAATTTTCCAAAGAAGTGGAAGGCAGATCTAGCCTGAAGACCTCTGTGGTTTCTGAAGGCAACCAGCTGCTGAGGTTGAAGAAAGTGGACACTGTGGTGCTGCGGTCTGACTTGGAACGCATCGACACCCAGTGGAGCGAGCTGCTGACCCGCATCCCAGTGGTACAGGAGAAGCTGCACCAGGTAACGCTACTGTCAACTCCACAGTCCACAGAGATTTTTATTTTGTTGTTGCGGAATTGTGTTTGATGAACCGTCATTTCTTCCCAAGATACAAATGGAAAAGCTAGCGTCCCGTCATGCCATCACTGAGTTGTTCAACTGGATATCATTGATGGAAAACGTCATCGAGGAGGACGAGGAGAACTTGAAGAGCGCTGTGGGATCTAGTGTGATCCAGGACTACCTGCAGAAATACAAGGTATGTACAATGGTTATCATTTTTAAATCTCGTATCCGCGCATTGAATTCTTGTTTTGGGGTTGTAAAAAATAATTTCAAAGCTGCTTTAGTAGAGACATAGTTTGATTATATACTCATAGACAAATGATGTCAATGAAATGCTGTCAATTTAAAACCTGTGCTCTTGTGCCCTAACAGGGTTTCCGAGTAGATTTAAGTTGTAAGCATCTGACTGTGGACTTCGTCAACCAGTCGGTTCTGCACCTCAGTGGTCATGACGTCGAGAGCAAGCGCAACGACAAGACTGACTTTGCAGAGCGACTGGGTGCCATGAACAGACGCTGGCAAATTCTCCAGAGCCGCATCAATGAGAGAGTAAGAGCAACGGCAGCTGTTTGAGACGATGCACTCGTGAGATGTTGGTGCATGTTGTGATGTTGAACCCTGCAGATACAGTTCTTTGAGAACCTGCTGGAAATGTGGTTGGAGTATGAGAGCAGCGTCCAGACCCTTAAATCCTGGATGGGGACTCAAGAGGACCGTCTTCGGAGGAAAAACAGGCTGGAAGATCTGACGTCTGTGCAGAATGCTCTGAAAGACTGTCAGGTGAGCTTCTCTTTAACACGACTGTCAAAAATGTTGTTTTTGAATCCCTCACTTGAACCATTAGGAGATGGAGCACATGATGAAGGAGAGAGAGAAAGAACTGGAGCAAGTGGAGGAGCACGGCTGTGCACTGGTTCAGAACAAGACAGACGAGGCCTGTGCCATTGTCATGGAGACTCTGCAGGGTGTCAATCACACCTGGGCAAACCTGGACCACATGGTCAGCTGATCCACTGATCCACCGTCGCCATGTCCAGGATGTTTTGTGTTGATGTGGAATTGTTTTTATTTACAGATCAGGCAACTGAAAATCAGCCTAAATTCGGTTCTAGATCAATGGAGTCTGTATCGTCGAGCCTCGGAGGAGATTAACAGCTACCTGATGGAGGGCAGGTACTCTGTGTCCCGATTCCGCCTCCTTACGGGATCTCTGGAGGCTGTTCACCAGCAGGTCCAGAGTCTGCAGGTATGAGAAATGGTTTAGTAATTCAGACAGTACTTTGCGTGAATGTAAGGAAAGTTGATGATGATTTTAGGTCAATCAACCTGTGTTTTTAACATGCTAAAGTTCATAAGATGAAGCAGGATGTGCGTATTGGAACCTTATGGAGACATGTCACTATCGATTTAACAGGACTTGCAGGAGGATCTGGAGAAACAGGAGAGCAGCCTGCGAAAGTTTGGGGCTGCAACCCATCAGTTGCTGAAAGAGTGTCACCCCTCAGTGTCCGACTCTCTGAACAATGCCCTCAAAGACGTCAATGCCAGGTAGTTTTTAAGACTGTTTGTATGTATGGCCATTGCGGCGAGATTCATTTTCACGTTGGCCTCCAGGTGGACAGGTCTTTTGGAGGAGATCGCCGAGCGCCTGAAGAGCAGCAAAGCTCTGTTTCAGCTGTGGCAGAGCTACAAGGATCTCTATGAGCAGAGTTGCAGCAGCATCCAGCTGCAGGAGGAGAAAGCCGACCAGCTGTTGAAGACCACCTGCAGCAAGGACATTGCTGATGAGCTGGTCTCCACCTGGATTCAAGAGTGTAGTGTGAGTGAAGCTGCTTGGAAAGACTTCCCTCTTGTCAAACGTGATCACTCATATGTGTCGTCACAGGAGGTCCTCCGGTCACATGGCCCGGTGCAGGCATCCCTGCAGGTCCTGAAGGAACTTGGTGATCAGCTGAAGCTGCAAGTGGACAGATCTGCTGCGTCTGCCATTCAGTCTGATCACCTGTCCCTCACGCAGCGGCTGTCGACGACAGAGCAGGCGCTCACAAGGCAACTCATCACACTTCAGGTTTGACCTCGAATCCATCAGCGTCATCATATTGAAATGGTGTTCTATCTTATCTTCACTTCATCTATGTAGTGCATGTATGTCACTTCAGAGAGGAAATACTCAGTGGCATTTAATTCTCACTCTCAGACTGGGGTCCACGACTACGAGACCTTCAACGACCAGCTTGAGTCTTTAGCCTCGTGGGTCAATGAGGCGGAACAGGCACTGAAGGTGAACGATCCCAACGGCTCTACCGACCTCACGCTCATCCAAGACAGAATGGCTGTGCTCAAGGTGACTTCTGTCAGTCATGTCATACCTTAATAGTCTAAATATCACTTGTTAAAAATTCTGGTGTTGTCATTGTAACTGTTCTCAGAAATTGATGCTCAAGTTCAGCTGCATGGCTCCTGAACTGGAGCGTCTCAATGAGCTTGGTTATCGACTACCACTCAATGACTCCGAGATCAAGCAAATGCAGAACCTCAATAGAAGTTGGTCCACTGCCTCGACCCAGACCACGGAGAGATTCAGGTACTATATTTGTTTTACATATTTATAAATCATCCTTGCGTCCTTGGGCTTAAGATATTGCGATGTGTGTTTTGCAGCAAACTTCAGTCCTTCCTGCTGCAGCAGCAGACCTTCTTAGAGAAGTGTGAGACATGGATGGAGTTCTTGGTCCAGACGGAACAGACTCTGGCTGTGGAGATTTCGGGGAATTATAAGAGTCTGGTGGAACAGCAGAAAGACCATGAGGTATACACATCACAACACTGATTTATTTGTGACTTTGACATTTACATTTATTTTATTCAATATTTTTTTAATACGTTTGACCAGAGAGTTCACGACATGCCGCCTTCATAGCCACTTTCAGCCCACTATTGGTCATTTTCCTCAGAATTGATGCTCTATTTGGGGAATTTTGCTCAAAATTGTGTCTATTTTGTTCTGTCGCTCGCAGTTATTTCAAGCGGAGATGTTCAGTCGCCAACAGATTCTGCACTCCATCATCAGTGACGGTCAGCAGATGTTGGAGCAGGGTCAAGTGGACGACAGGTATCAACATCCAAGAAGAAATGTTTATGTTATATATTTATGTGTTTGTTTCAATCACTCTTAGCAGATCAAATCCCTTCAATACTCAGTTATTGTTGTTATGGATGTAGTGCTCTTTTTCCTTAAAATGCTACCCTCAATAAGTTATATTAACATTTCTTTTTACAAAGGTCAAAATATCCTGTTACTATGGTGAAAGTCGTAACAGCAGTAATTCAGCAGGCATATTCAAAGTTGTTGTACTAAGTGTAGTTGCATTGTCATCACATGGGCAGTGCTCATAATAGAGTCACGGGAAAACAGCAGCAGTAAGATAAGTAGTGTGAGTAGTAATATTAGGAGTAGCACCCGTACTTTTACTTACTTTTAGATGTTATAGTTGTAGTGCCACAAACTGAGCAGTGCAAGTTGTAAAGCCAATAGTTCAGGCGTTTCTAGTACTGCTTTCACAAGTGCTTTTCACAAGTTGGAGCTGCAGTGTTGTCACAGAAATGGTGTTGAAATAGAATACAAACAATAGTAGTTAAACAGAGTAAAATTGAGAGGTTTGTACTGCTTTTAAATGAACCGTACTGAACAATTATCAAATGAATACTGCTGCACATTGAACTATTTTGGCCGTAGGAGGAGTATGAGGTGTAGTGCTGGAATCACTTCCAATCGAAATAATCTGATCAGGAATATTGGAGCTTCAGGAAGTAGTACTAGTTGTAGTAATGTAAGTGGTGACTGTAAGCCCTAATAGCCTGCTCAATCTTGAGTGACGTTCTCTTTAAATTGCGATCTTTCCTGCAGCATTGAGTTCAACCAGAAGTTGGCTCTGCTGAGTAACCAGTGGCAGGGTGTGGTGCGGCGCGGCCAGCAGAGGCGAGGCATCATAGACAGTCTACTCCGTCAGTGGCAGCGCTACCAGGAGATGGTGGAAAAGCTCCGGAAGTGGCTCAGTGAAATTGCCCTCTCACCTGATCACCTTTCCCATGGGAAAACCATCCCATTGCAAAAAGCCCGCGCCATGCTGGATGCAGTCCAGGTAGGTTGCATCGCCTTCCTGCTGCACTGGTGGCCAGGTTCTAATATATCTGACATACATCATGACGTCTGCTCACAGCTGAAGGAGAAGGTGCAGCAGCGTCAGCAGGGCAGCTACATCCTGACGGTGGAGGCTGGCAGACAACTGCTCCTGTCAGCTGACAGTCAAGCTGAGGTGGCCCTACAGGCAGAGCTCACTGATTTCCAGGAGAGATGGAAGCAGACCAGCGTGTCTCTGGAGGAGCAGAGGAAGCAGCTCGGGAACCTGTTGAAGGTAACTCCAACATATAAAAGTGCATTTTTATAGACGCTGCTTGGCAGAGGTTGGCACTTTGAAATTGAATGTTTCTCGTGTTTATTATCTGCTATGTATTTTATTTTCAACCTGCTTTACCAATAGTATTCTGTTGTTATTTGCTACCCTTATTTAGCGCAGTTATTCATCGTTTAAAAAAACTTTTTTTACTTGTGTATTTTTTGTGCAGGACTGGGAGCGGTGTGAGAAGGGCATCTGTGGCTCTTTAGAAAAGCTGCGGTCCTTCAAACGACAGCTCTCTCAGCCCCTTCCTGACCAGCATGAGGAACTCCAGGCTGAGCAGATACGATGCAAGGTATTCAGCATGATACAGATGAATTTGCGAGTGTCTCTTTCTGATAAATATGTGTGTTATTTGACCAGGATCTGGAGAGGACCTTTGATGGCTGGACAGGTGACCTGGCTCACCTGAACATGCTGAGAGAGTCTCTGGCCAGCTACATCAGCACTGAAGACCTTTCTGTGCTCCAGGAGCGGATTGAACTGCTCCACCGACAGTGGGAGGAAATCTGCCACCAGGTAGGTCACACCTCCGTTTGGAGCTGTTGTGAAGTCAATTTCCCGATCTGCCGTGGTGGCCTCAGATGGTCAGAACAGGTTTCATGATCTGGTGTTGAAGAAGTCATGAATCTTTTTTCATGAGGCTGAAACATGAGATATCCATCTGTGAACGTCACCAACAGCACTATTAGATTCTGTACTACAGTTACGTGTGGAACCAGTGCAAACCTCAAGCTCATGTTGATGGTGTCGCTTCCTTTGTGGTAAAATAAATGCAGTCACAGGAAGTACACGTTCTGCTTTTGCAAATGTTTGATCTCAGAGCAGTGATCCACTTCACTTCTCACTGTGACTGAAATGTTCCATCTTGTTCGCAGCTGTCGCTGCGCAGGCAGCAAGTGAGTGAGAGGCTGAATGAGTGGACGGTTTTCAGCGACAACTACAAGGAGCTGTGCGAGTGGCTGACGAACATGGAGGGCAAAGTCTCGCAGAACGGCGACATCAGCATCGAGGAGATGATCGAGAGGCTTCGCAAGGTAAACAGAGATGTTTCATTATTAACTCTGACTAACTGCATTCTTTCTTTTTTGTTTTCATTCTTTTTGATTTGGGCAATTGGCCCAAAAGTGTGCATCTTAAAAATATTTTTAAGCCCTATATTACAATCTTTAGATCCATATCTGTGATGCAATCATAAAGATCTCACCTCATCTCATCCTCAGGAGTACCAGGAGGAGATCAGTGTGGCAGAGGGGAACAAGCTGCAGTTGCACCAGCTGGGTCAGCGGCTGGCCAAGGCCAGCAACCAAAGCAAGGCTGCAGAAATTGAGCAAAAACTCAACAAGGTCAGCGACCGCTGGCAGCATCTTCTGGACCTCATCGGAGCCAGGTGAGGAGGATCTGTCCTCTGACCAAAGAAGGCGACTGCAGGGACTGTTTTAGACACTGCAAACTTTTAACTTCGTTCTGTCTAGTATAGACTTTACATTTGTCAATTAGCTTCCTAATGTAGTGATTTCCTGTTCTCAAGTATAAAGATTTTTCAGTTGTGACTGAGTAAAAACAACTTTTAACAAAGCTAATCTGGTACGATTCATTTTTACTGCCGGTCAGGTTTTAGGTGACTAAAGGTGAGGTGATTCCACTGACTGGAAATCCTGTGAATCAATGCATATATTAAGCAGTTGATTTTACATTACATTTTTCCTCTAATGGAATTCATTTGTCCTGATATTTGCAGAGTGAAGAAACTGAGGGAAACTCTGGTGGCAGTACAGCAGCTGGACAAGAATATGAGCAGCCTGCGCTCCTGGTTGGCCCACATTGAAGCAGAGCTCTCCAAGCCCATCACCTACGAAACCTGCGACTTCCAGGAGATCCAGAGGAAGCTGGATTTGCAGCAGGTAGCACACAACTCAAACCACGACTTCATCTTTCTTACTGCAAACAAAGCAACAAACAAAAACCCAACTTATGTAGTATTTGTGCTATAATGTAGTCAGGCTTAACAAGGTGCTAATACGTGCTTTATGATGTTTAACTACAGGATAATATGTTGCTAATACATGTACAAATTAGTACTTTATTTATGGTAATATAGGTTCCCTATTCTAAAGTGTGACCATGTCGTTGTGTTTGCCTTCACGTCACATCTTCTTTATTCTCCCATCAGGAGCTCCAGCGTGACATTGAGAAACACAGCACCGGAGTGGCTTCGGTTCTGAACCTGTGTGAGGTTCTTCTGCACGACTGCGACGCTTGTGCCACCGACACCGAGTGCGACTCCATCCAGCAGGCAACACGGAGCCTGGACCGCCGCTGGAGGAGCATCTGCGCGTTGTCCATGGAGAGGAGACTCAAGTAAGGAGATCAAAGTGATCCTCCAGGCAAAACTGTTGTTTTTAACTCGCTCTATCCTTCAGGATCGAGGAGACTTGGCGATTGTGGCAGAAGTTTCTTGATGACTTCTCAAAGTTTGAGGAGTGGCTGGCCACTTCGGAGAAGACCGCTGCGCTGCCCAACTCCTCTGGAGTTTTGTACACCATTGCTAAAGAGGAGCTGAAAAAATTTGAGGTAGGGATAGAAATAAACTTCGCTGATGTTTCCAGTGAGACTGTACTTCTAAGTGTGTGTTATTTAAAGACCTTCCAGAGACAGGTCCATGAGAGTCTGACCCAGCTGGAGTTGATCAACAAGCAGTATCGCCGCCTCGCCAGAGAAAACCGCACAGACTCGTCCTGTCGCCTCAAAGAGATGGCCCACAGCGCCAATCAGCGCTGGGACAACCTGCAGAAGAGGGTGGTTTCAATCCTGCGCAGACTGAAGGTACAAGTGTTTTCAATGCAGCTGTGCGTTTATACCTGCCACCAGTGTCACGGAAATAACACAAAAAACACATTAACTGTAGCATTAGCTTCATAAATATGACAAACTCCATAACTCACTCTGTTTTGCTTTTTTATCATTCATTTTTAAATGTTTATGTTGTGTTATCTTCTTGTTTTGTGGTGTGCTGACCTTGTTCTAACATGTCGAAACACACAGCACTTCATCAGTCAGCGAGAAGAGTTTGAGACTGCCAGAGACAATATCCTGGTGTGGCTGACCGAGATGGACCTCCAGCTGACCAACATTGAGCATTTCTCCGAGTGCGACATCCAGGCCAAGATCAAACAACTTAGGGTAGGAATGTCTGACCGTCATTCTTCTACTGCCGCTCCCTGGCTTTCATGGGTTTGTAATCCTGGAAATGTTCCTCTTGCCCAGTCCTTCCAACAGGAGATCTCTCTGACCACTGCCAAGATCGAGCACATCTTCCACCAAGGAGAGGCTCTGATTGAGAAGAGCGAGCCACTGGATGCTGCAGTCATTGAGGAAGACCTGGAGGAGCTACAGCGCTACTGTCAGGAGGTCTTTGGTCGAGTGGAGCGCTATTACAAGAAGCTCATCCACCTGCCTGTAAGTCAGGGCAGATATCTGGTCTCTCTTTCGAGAATATTTTTCTCACTGATGACTCACTCCAGCTTGCTGATGATGACACTGAGGTGTCCTTCTCGGACCGTGAGCTGGAGCTGGACGAGCCTGGGGATCTGTCCAACCTTGGGTGGAGCGAGCGATTAGGGGATGGGTTCTTGTCACCCCTGCCGTCCTCTGGACGCTCGGCCTCTCTGGCCGCTCAGTTCCGGACGGAGCGCTCGGGCCGAGACACTCCTGCGAGCGTGGACTCCATCCCTCTGGAGTGGGACCACGACTACGACTTGAGCCGTGGGTTGGAGAGCGCGAGCAGAGCGCTGAGAGAGCAGCAGAGTGAGGAGGGCGACTTCCTGCAGCGACCAGCATCTGCCATGTCAGGTGAGTGTCTGCACAGCCCATATCACAAAGCAGTCTCACCCACCCACAGCCTTGCTTCTGCTGCAACCTGACTCACACACGTCTGACGCAGAGACAAAGGTGAATCATTTCAAAATAAAACAGGAAACACAAGGCATAACTGATGTTAAATTTGGAATGTTGCCCTTCAAAATAAATAATTCAAGATTTATATTTTCTAAATAATGTGGAGGTACTGGAGTTCAAATATCTCAAACTGAGTTCATGACTAGTCATAAAAGAGTTGTATCTTGTTGAATTTATGTGCTGATCTAAGTGGGTGACACCTGTTGTGAGTATCCCTTCCAGAAGACGCCATTTTTCCTCGATACACAGTAGTGTTTCTAAATGTTTGTACTCTACAATGTTTCTTGCAGATGTAGTGATCCCAGAGAGCCCTGAGGCCTTTGTTAAACTAACTGAACAAACACTGAGGTCTTCCACTGGTAGGCACCAGCAGCACGCTACGAGTGCTCGAGGTCACAGAAGTGACACTACCTCTTCACTCTACTCTTATTTCTGTTCACTCATTCACTTCTATAAACACTTGGCAGCACTTCCTAACACTCCAGGATAGGTTCGATTCCATTTTGAGGCAGTCAAAGATGGAGCAGAACAAAATGGAATTCAGCCTAACCTTCGATTAAGTGGCTTCTTACTTTGTTTCGTTTGCTGTGTAGCGAAGCATGACTCTAACCAGCCCCAGTGCTGTGGGGGTGCCAGCTCACACCGGGAGTGAAACAGACACACAATCCTCTCGCCCTGAACTGTGATGATCAGAAGTCAAAACAAGTTCATTGGTTGTGTGCCTCCGGTCTCTCTGTCTGAGCTGGGCCCTCTGTCTCTTTTGGATGTCACAGGCTTTTTACCGACTCGTTTTTGTTTTTCATAACTGATCAGCTTGTTGATTCACAGGCGAGGCTGCATCGTCTGACTCGAATGTTCACCCACTGGACTCCAGTCGTTTCTCGCTTCAGCTTGACAGGAGTCGCAGTCGCACTCCCACCAGCGCCGAGCTGGACGGCTCCTATATGGGTTATGTATGTTACTTCAGTTGCTCGAAAGAAGATGTCGTATACGTGTCTTTGAACTGTGGTCGCAATTTCTCTTTGATAGATGCGTCTGCTGGGTGAGTGTCGCGGCAGCATCGACACGGTGAAGAGGATGGGCTACGAGCTGAAGGAGGACGACGATGCTGTGTCTGGACTGGCTGATCCAAGTAGCTCTGAGTCACAAACGTCAGGTACATAAAGGCATCACTATTCTTCAGATTAGGTTGAATCATACCATGGCAGCCATATTTGTTTTGAAGAGGATGAGGATGGTGAGTGAAAATGGAATAAAGCTGCAGTGATTCCCTCTGTCCTGGATCTCAGGGGTGATCGAACGTTGGGAGCTCCTCCAGGCTCAGGACCTCAGCAAAGACATGCGCACCAAACAGGAGCAGCATCAGTGGCAGCAGCTCAACTCGGACCTGAACAACGTTTGGACCTGGCTGGGGGAGACGGAGGAAGAGCTGGAGCAGCAACAGAGGTTGGACGTAACCATGGACTTCCAGAACATCGAGCTGCGTATCAAAAAGCTAAAGGTGAAGCTAAAGTCAGAAGCCAAAGGGTTTCGTGGTCTCGCTGGCTCCTGCTGATGTGTCGAGCCTGTGTGCAGGAGCTGCAGAAAGCGTACGACAAGTGGAAACCCATCGTCTTGTCCATCAACTTGTGCAGCGCTCAGTTCGTGCACTCGGACACGGAGGAGTCCCGAGAGCTGCAGGCCAAGCTCAAAGACATGAACAACCACTGGGACACAATGGGCAGCTCACTGGACGCGTGGAGGTCGTCGCTGCAGGAAGCGCTCATGCAGTGTCAGGTAGGTGCTGGTCTGAGTCTGTCTACTGCAACATCGACTTTACTTTAAGGATATGATGCTCGAGGCTCCAGTCAGATGTCAGTGTCAAGATGGAAATCAAGAATGATGTATTGTGATTTATTAAAAGTAGAGCTTTCCTCTTGTTAAAATGTAATTGTATTTCATGATTTTCAATTATTAGCTTCAAAATATTTAGTATTTGTAATAATGATAAATGATTGGGCTTGAAGATGCAGCCTTCAACACCACTCTATTTTGTAAAACGAATCTCATGTCTGATCAACAGGACTTCCACGAGATGAGTCACGGTTTACTGCTGTGGCTGGAAAACATTGATCGCAGGAGGAATGAAGTGGTTCCCATCGACCCCATCCAAGACAGCCTCACTCTGCATCAGCACCATAAAACACTCACGGTAACTGATGTTTTCATCACCTGATCATGAAGGGAATGAGTCACTGGAAAATCGGTGGTGTAGAACCTGGAAATGAGGTCACCAGGAACACAGAAAACTATCTGTGTCTGTCTGTGTGTCTCCGAACAGCAAATCCGCCAGGAGCTTCTGGACTCTCAGCTGAAAGTGGCCTCTCTTCAGGACATGTCCCTCCAGTTGCTGGTCAACTCTCAGGGAAGTGACTGTCTGGAAGCCAAAGAGAAGGTGCACGTCATCGGGAACCGCCTTAAACTGCTGCTGAAGGAGGTGACCAGAGACCTCCGGGAGCTGGCCAAGATCCTGGATATCACCAGCAGTCAGCAGGTGGCGTCCTCATCCAACAACAACTCACCGGATTCATACGGTTTGATGAGAATTGTCCGGTGACTTTTGTGTCTGACCTGTCAGGACCTGTCTTCGTGGTCTTCCACCGACGATCTGGACACTTCGGGCTCCCTCAGTCCTGCATCTGGAAGAAGCACCCCAAGTCGACGACGATCGGTAATATTCCCTTCCTCCTTCACTCACTGCTGTGTTAGAAGTGCCTGTGAGCAATGTGCTACAGCAAACATGAATCCCAAATATGATGTAACTCCAGAGGCCGATCCTGACTCCTGACTCTCCTCACACTGCCGCGGTCGCCACACACACTCACACACACACACACACATCCGGCTGAGCTCAAATTCACCCTCTTATTTCCCTCAACTGTAGAGAACAGTATTTGATTTGACGTGTTCATATTTTTCATTTTTAATGTTGCTGAGTCTGATTGGCATGTCGCTGCCTTTATATCTGTTTGCTACACATTTCACCGCTAGTCAAGTAGCTCTTGAGATGATGTCTGATGTCTGATGATGATCGGATCAGTCCTGACCTCCTCGACCTTCACCTGAGGTCTCATGGACACAGCTGCAACTTAAAAGTTGATTAGAGGGACTATAAACTATCATATTTTGAATATTCTTTGTGTAAAAAAATATATATATAATGATGAAAATAACTTCAATTATTTCAATAAGTATTATGATTCATTATTTACAGAGATGTATTGCATTCACTTCAACAAAAAATGTATTGTAAGTAATGTATTCTTGTTTTTGTGGCTTTTTTTTCCAGATTTTTTTTATTATTATATTTATTTATTTATCCATTATTATTTTCATTCTTTGTTCTTGTATTTCACTCTTTCTAACTTTGTGAGATTTCTTTCATGTGTTTTTCCAGACATTTGTGCTGTTTTGTTTTGCTTGACGATTCTTTTTACCTGAGTCATGTTAGGGGCTGTCGAGCCAAAGGACTGCAGGACTACGGTAAAATAATGTTAATATAAGAATCCAACTTAGATGTCATGTCAAATGTTGTAGTCTAAACATTGGAAAATTGGGAAAACCATAATTACACCATGAAATTACATGCTTAAAATATATTAATAATATATATTATTTGGTTTTATTTAAAGATTCTCTATTATAATTATAAATAATGGCAGATCTAATCTAAATATGGTTTTAAATAGGCACGTTATTTTCATGTATTTTGTTCCATATTATTAATTTGTTTAAGGGACAAAAATACTGTTAAAAGAATGTCATTTTTTATTTTTATTTAATTTATGTAATTTTATTTAGAATTAAGATTGTACTTTTGCATTAAAATATCAGTCTTATAAACAAACCAATAATAAGGATTAAAAACGAAAAGAAAAATAATCACCCAAAAGCAGTTTATTATTTTTCTTTAAGTGAATGCAATATGTTTCTGCTATTAATATCTCGTTTTTATATTTATTTATTCATGTATAAAATGCATTTTCAGTTTATCTTTCCCCTATAATTCCTTTGATTCTTGGACAACGCATGTATTTCCGACTGAAGCAGTGATCCGGTCCGATCAGAAAGCGCTTCCATCTCCCTGACAGAATCTTCACACATTTTGTTCTTTTCATTTGAGGATTTCATTTCCTCAGTGGCTTTGTCTTGATTTGTCTGGACTGAAACTTTCTTTCTTTTACCCCAAACCCTGTTCATTGCAAACAGCAACGGGGCAAATGTAGTGTGTCACAGCCTGGACCCTCTGTGAGCAGTCCACCACACAGGTACCTGTCTGTTGGTTTCTAGCACACGCCGAAGATAATGGAACTCACTCGCCCCATGATGCTGGCTGCAGCTCCATCCTCGGTTCTGTCCAAACCTTTCACTCGAGCGGCTCATGACGGTGAATTCCATCATCTTCTGTACGTCTAGACCTCCTCTGTAGGCTGGTGAGGCGAGCTATTCTTGACAAGAGGAGATTGACAAGACGTGACAGCAGTCCTCTCCCCCTGCCAGCTGCTTAATCTCTAACCAGTTTCTCATGTGAACCCCGAGTATATCTCTTGACCTAACATTCCTGTGCCGCTCTGAACACACACACTCCCCTGTGTACTTTGCTGAGTCAGAACATGTCTGCAATGAACAATTCCGAAGCGACTTCTCTCCTTCTCTCCTGTGTTTGATCTTTCTTCCTTTGCTGCTGCGTCTTGCTCACTATCCGTCCGCACACTTTCTTTTGAGGCCTAGCTGGGGGCCAGAAACCTTTGCTGTAGTCCATCAGAGTATCCCCTCCCATCAAGTGTTTTATAGCTCACAGCTTTTAGCTGAGAATGATGGTAAGTTCACCGTGTTTTGATGTCAAACACAAATGGTTACACTGAAATCTCTCTTCCTGAATCAGGATTCCAGAATCCCTCAAAACTCTCAGCTCCATGCATGAAAGGAGGTGTGTGAAGGTGTTAATATTGTTGGCCTCGCAAATATAGTTGACACATTATGGATTTTTAATTTCAGTTAAATTAAAATGAATGGAAAAAATAAATGGCACAAAAATGTTTTCTGATAAGCTGTGATAACTGAAAATAAGTACAGTTCTAAAAAAATAAGAATACAAAAAATAGCTAACAAAAAAGCATTTTAAAGTTCAGGTGACTCACGTATCCAATAAATAAAGGGCACAAAAATAATTAGAAATAACAATAATAAGAATAAGAACAAGTTCAGATGACTAAAAATAAATTATATTTGTGTCAAATTAAAAAATTAACTTTCACAAAAATATAAAGTATAGAAGTCTAACAAATATTTCACAAATAAAGGGCACAAAAATGTTTACGTCCAAAAGATGTATAACAAATTATGTCACAAAAAAAGCAACATTTGTGTCCAGTAAAATTCAAAAATAAACTTTTTTAAAGTTCAGAAGTCTAACAAATATTGAATGAATAAATGGCATAGAATGTTGATAAGTTGTCACCGAAAAATACATTCAGATGGTGAAAAAACGAATTATTTAAATTGTCATAAAAATATGTTTGAAAGACAGCTAAAAAATGAAGTTTGAACAATAGCTCATTCAGGTGAAGTGAGATCAGGCCCTCAGACCCTGTGGCTGTTCTCAGGTCCCGATGTATCGAAGTCTGGCACTTTCACTGTAACCCATAGTGCAAAAGCCCAACCCCACTGACTACACTAGTAATGTCACACATGAACGCATCTCTAATGCCATGAAAAACATCCAAATAACAGGCCAGAGGCGCCTTTTAGTCCTGCAAAGCATGCTGGGACATGAAGGAGGGAGCACTCAAGGTCGAGGAAAGTCAAGTTCCCATGCATAGGTTTTGTTCTTCAGATCAGAGGTGGGGATTGTGGGGTCACACCTGGTCCGACGGCAGCAGTGAGCGTGTGCTCAGACAAGGTTGCTGCAATTTTTGGTCGAGCAGTGTTTCCTGAAGAAACAAGCAGCAAGGCCTGGATGCTAATTCTAGTTGTGTTGCCGGTGGACTTTGCCTTTCATTATCGCTCCCATATTGTAGCGCAACAGTTTGTAATGGCACCTCGACATCGGCTTCTCACGGAGCTCGTCCTCCTCCGTCTCAGCTTCTACCTGACAACTAAGATCCTCCAGATAGTGGATGACTCACACAAACTGGGGTGGATTCCTGACCTCGACTGGTCATGAAGATCTGCTGGAAGATGCTCCAGATGATCTGCTGTGTGTTTTAAACACTGGATTTCTATTATGTAGCACTTTTCAAGCACAAACGCAACTCAACTTGCTTTTCAAAAGTGAAGGGCCCACTTGTTAACAGAAGGAAGTCCTAGTTCAGGACGCCCTGTGCCCGGAGCCGCAGGCAGCAGAGGACCAGGACCGGCTACCAGGTGGGCCCTGGACTGATCAATGAAGAGCTTCCATGTTACATCATGTATTGGATGGATTCATGAGCTCAAGATTGGTGGCGCTTTTTCTCACCCGTGCTGCTTCACGCTGCAACAAACTGAAGAGCTTTTAGCCGTGACTCCAGAGCCGCTCCAGCCTCTGACGCTTTGGCATGTCCTAACTTTACCGACACGTCACCCGCAGCATGCCCACTGTGCCTAACCCTAACGCCCCGAAGAATGCAGCTGTCAGATGTTTGTCTGGAGGAGATGTGTGTGACTGTGTTCCACCCGGTGTCAGTCAGCATGGAGGTGTCAGTCTGTCCTGGTGTTGCCTGAAGCAAGACACACTCTGCTTGACCTTCCTTCATGTTGTTTGGATCCGGAAAGAGTTCCAGTGAGATCAGTGTTGTTGTGAGATGCAGAGGAAAAAAAAAACCCTGGTGTCCTGCCGTGTGTGTTTGAGCAGGTGTCCCAGCGCCGATGGATCCGATTCCTTCCATTCTGAGCCGGCAGAGGTGCCCCGGTCCTGGTTCCTGAGGCGGGCCCTGTGGGTGGTGCTGCCCCTGCAACTGGTCCTGCTCCTGATCCTGGTCTCCGCCTTCCTGCTGCCCATGTCCCAGGAGGACTACTGCGCTCAGTCCAACAACTTCGCCCACTCCTTCTACCCGATGCTCAGCTACACCAACGGACCCCCGCCGGTGTAGCCGGGCCACCGACCTGTCGATCGACCCGACTGGACTGACCTGCACCAAAGCTGAGAAGAGGAACTGTGAACCTGCTCGCAACACAATCGTTTCTATAAACAACGTCACTTGTTTTCTAGCATGTGCTTCTCTCACTCATCTGTTTCTGTGGTGGGTTTGATTCATCCGACATGAGATTAACCTTTAACTCCCATTTGCGCTCAGTAAACCTTTTATTTTTTTAAGGACCGACATAGAGAATAAGATATAAACGCTATTGTATTTTTTGTATTACTGTCACTGCAGATGTCTAACAGTACAAGATGATATTATGTATATAATGTGGGGATCATGTGCGACTGTGATAAACTATGAATGCCAAATCTAATTTGTGACATTTGTGTTTTTATTTGGCTGCAGCTTACGTAACCAGATTAAACATGAAAATATTCGCCTTATTTTTGTTCTCCGCTCACATTACAGCGCTGCTTTTGGCCTTTCCCATGATAGTTATTGTTTTTCTGCGCATACCTTAAATTATTCAAATGAATGCCCCATAAATCAGCAAATATTGATGAAAATATTGCATTTGGAAATATGATTTTTGAAGGGAACCACAAAGCTGACTTTGAGGATTTAACTAGAAAGACACTGGGATGGAATACATCGGAGCCATTCATTTTTACCAATATATTGATTTTTAATGGTTTAAAAGTCATCTACAGTCATTTTCTTTTTTATTTATTTGTTTAAGGATTTTGTCTCTTAGTTATTTCCACAGGATGTGTTTCAAATATTTAAAAACATGAATGAATTATTTATTTTTTTTAGTAATAATAACCAATATAACTATTCATAAAGCAGCATGATGTATATCAGATTTTCTTCCCAATATTTTACGGTGATTTTCGCTTCGCCTCTTGGGGCGCTGTGCACATACAGCGCGGCATTAATAAATCATGAAAATAAATGAAACTTATCCGTCGTTCACTGCCATCCATGTATTGGTTCAAAATGTTGAACGCAAAATCTGTGGAATCGATCAAACCAGATCGAACTCGTAAATGCGCAAGAAACATTCGCGTTTGTGAAGGGCATTCGATTTTTCCCTGAAGTTTGACTCGCAGGGAAACGGTAACGCTTATGACCGTTGATTCAAGTATGTTTTTAACTCGGAAATATTAATGTGTGCCATAAATACGAAACATATATTGGCAACGTAATTAATAGCTGAGCGCGCAAAAAAATGTGACTTATTAAATCCGTAATGTGCGATATGGAAAATGAGATCGCCACCCAGCAGATCCTCGAAATTGTCCTGACTCGGCTCTAATATTCATTAAATCTAATCGATTGTATTTTTAAAGTTATTACATTTATCCGATGTTATCATACTTTTGAAGTAAGATAGACTTGTCGATATAATGTAGCCTGCGAGTCAAATCGCGGGGTAGATTATGACGTCATGCAAACAGGAAGTTGCAGAAGATCCGTCTGTCAGGATGAAGAAGCGTGAAGATCAGCAACATCTCGCTCTTCGGAAGTCTTAAACGAGTTTGGACGTCGACAAACACAGGTCGTGTTTGCCAGTACTGCTACTGTTGCTCACTAGAAAGTGACTTTTAATTCAAGCTGCTCCTTGATGCCTTGCTTGTAGGCGTCCCAGAGAAGATGCTGGTCCGAACACTGTGGTCCAGACTGGGAAGTCAGCAACTGGTGCAAAGGATCCCAGTCTGTCTCTCTGCTTCAGCTCCTTTGTCCTCTCGAGCTCTCCTCTACAGAGCGGAACCCAGGACTTGTGACCCTGTTGCGACCTTCAGCTCTGGACTTTTGACTGGAAACAAAAGTGGACACAAGCGTCTGTATTCTACCAACATTGTGAGTCCAGTGCTAAAGTCGACATTGAAACCTGCAGCTGCAAAAAGAGTCCCCAAAGGTCCAAGGACAAAGCAGCCATCCAGAAGCAACCAGCCCCCTCTGGATGAGAGCAAGGTGAGTGGAGGACCTTCACGAATGACTGAGCTTCTTCACAAGTGTTCCCTCTCTGCAGGACATGATGCGGTGCATCGCCTACTCCACAGCTGACCAGTACCACCTCCCCACCCTCGGCCATGATCTGGTCGGAAATGGCTTCCAGGAGGTCGATCTGCCCCGAGGTCAGGCTGGAACTGGAGCCACAAATCGGCCGTGACTGACAGGAACTAATCCTTTCTTTCAGATGCCTCCAACGTCCTGGTGATTTCCACTGAGGCCATCGCCAAGCAAGACGACGGCGCCCTGATATTCTTTTTCAGGTAGAGTAACCAGAACGTCGGCATGCTTTAGAGTGAGGAGGCACAGGGGCCCAGTCATGGTCCCTAACAGCTCGACAAATGTATATTTTGTCATTAAGATATATCAATATAATACTATAAACTTGTTTTTTTACAGCAGACTTGGAGACACTTCTTTTACTTACTTCAAGTAAAAGAGAAACCACCAAGCTGCTTCCAGAGACCTCGCAAATAGGGAGCAGATAATGTTATTGTTGTCCTACATGTGTTTATCTGCATTCTTGCTGTTAAATATAAGGCAATGATCGCTGTCGGACTGCAGGTCGCAGTAGCATCACAGAGCTCTGTCAATATACACGCTGCAGGATAGATGACTTATAGCACCGTCAAAATGTATTCACCATAGACACATGATGTATTTCTTTTTTTTTTATCATCAATTTTGCATTTCGAAGTGATGGACTAAATAAAGCAAGTAACTGAGGGTGTTTTGGAGCAGTTCAAAGGGCAAATTCTTTGTATGGTTCATATTTTCCTTTTTTTTAAGGGAAGGCTCCGTGGTGTTCTGGAATGTCGAGGACAAAATGGTGACTAAAAGTTTGTCCTACTACTGAACATGACTGTGTTGCAAATGTGTCTAAAGTGTGTCGATGCCTCCACAGATGAAGAAGGTGCTGAGAATACTGGAGCATCACGAGATTCAACCGTACGAAGTGGCTTTAGTTCACTGGGAGAACGAAGAGATCAACTACATGTTCGGGGAGTAAGTGACTTCACTGTTGTTGTGCGTCGGATGTGTATGTTTTTTAACCAGGGTGTTGCCCTCCACAGAGGGAACACAAAACTGGAGTGTGGAAACTTTCTCTTAAGTGACAAAATGGAGCTCCAGGAAGCTGTTCTGGAGAAGTTTGCTTTCTCTAATGCGCTGAGTTTGTCTGGTGAGACTCATTCCAAATGAAGTGTTGTAATATGTATATTGAATTGTTTTGTGGCTTCTCAGTCAAACTGGCCATATGGGAGGTGTTTTTGGACAACTTCGTTGAGTCAATCCAGTCGATACCAGAGGTGAATTTATACTCCTCGGACACACTGGAAGCACTGGAAGTTAATGGTCATCTCTCCTTCCCAGACACTGAAGTCTGGCAAAAGAGTCAAGCTGTCGTCGGCAGAAGTCATGCAGAAGATCGGAGAGCTTTTCTCCCTCAGGTGCGTCTTAAGAGGGGTAATTTTCATTTGGACTGGTTGCATCAGGACAGGTGATTCTCTCCTCACAGACACTGTATCAACCTGAGGTCGGACCTTCTGATCACGCCGGACTTCTACTGGGACCGGGAGCATTTGGAGAAGCTGTATGAGAAGACCTGTCAGTTCCTCAGCATCAACCGCCGAGTCAATGTCAGTGTCACGTCTCCACCTGTGTGTGGCGACACCTCTGATCCGACACGGGTTCAATCCTTCAGGTGATGAATGAGAAGCTGGAGCACTGCACTCAGCTGACGGACCTGATGAGGAGCCACCTGAATGAGAAGCACAGCTTCAGGCTGGAGTGGATGATCGTCATCCTCATCACTATTGAGGTACGAGGACGTTGAAGCAGGTGGCTTGTAGTTCCAGCGAATAAATTACCTCATGTATTGTTTCTTTACCTCCCAGGTTCTGTTCGAACTGGCCAGAATGATCTTCTAAACTGGTCCCGCTGAGAAAAAAACAACATAAATCGTGAAGGAATTCTGTGTTTTTTACTCCTGTCAGCATCACCAAGACATTTTTGCACTTGTTTATGTGCTGTCAAATACATGTGAGGTTCTTATAGAATCCGTTTTTATTTACATGAAGTTGTCTGAAGTAAAATGTATGTGAAGCATTTGTGTTTCCTTCATTATGTCAACTTGTAAATATAAACATTTCCTGAGGTTGGAGCAGCACTGCAGACATGCAGCGACCACGCATGTGCACAAACCTGTGATGCTAGCAAAACCAAATTCACCCCGAAGTATTTCTGAAAGAAATATGTGCATTGACAACTTGAAAACCGTTCGAGTGTCAAATGTAACATACCTTTTATGTTATATTGGATAAACATATTCAATGCTACATTAGCTCCTTAAATGTTCTAATGGATCCGCCGGGTAGTTTGGGAGTTCTTCTAAAGTGTTGATCCATTTTGGATTGAGGATCGCCATAATTATCTTAAGTGACCATAAAGCGAATGTTTTTGTTATATTACTTGCACTGACACTAATTCCTACTGTTATTTTATTCCTATTATTTTAGTGAATACGAACGTTAGCTGGGCATTTTAGCCTTCAAATTATTGGCCCACAACTATGCATATAAATCAAATGCATGGTTGTTCAGATTAACATCATTTTCTGTATATTATTTATGTAATATTAAATAATATAATATTGCACAAATAAACTTTTCGTTCGGCAACTGGTCTCATTTCTCGCAGTGATACTTCAGGCTGAATTTGGCTTCGGACGTATGTTCATACGTCATATCCGATTGCGCATGCGTGGTCACTGACCCCGCCTGCCTGCTGACAATCGCTACAGAATGGCGGCTCTTTTGGAATCGCTGCTTCTGAGAAAAGTGGACGTGAACAAGGTCTTGGACTGGTTAAAACAGGTGCGTAGTATCTCTCGGGACACGACCGCATCCTTCGATAGCAGCGCGTTTATGTATATTGCTTGTAAACAGATGACATTGCTCTCACGTGTTTGTAAACTTAACTTTTAGCCTGACAGCTAACACTTGCTTAGTTGATGTATGCCACATCGACAACTGTTTTCAGACGCGTTTTGAATTGAAAATCATGACTTTGGAATTTATTGTTGTTCAACGCGTTGGTTTCAAGCTAAATGCATTATACTCCACGCTTTATTATGACACTGATAGCCAGGTGTTGCTCAAGTTTACTCAAGTGTAGTTAGTTCATGAGCAGTTATAGTTTCCGCCGGATATTCATATTGTTTGATGACAACATGCTTGTGTCCCTTTCAGCCGGAGGGTGAACGCTTGGTTTTCAGTGAGGTTGACATAACGGCTCATAAGCAGGAGTTCGTCCCATTTCTTCTGAACTTCCTTCGAGATCAGAGCAGCCAAGCCCTCACACATGGACCCGCCACGCCTGCCAAGACCCCGAGCCGGACCAGAACCGCCAATCATGCAGAGTCCGACCGAAGAGGCTGCAGATCAGCTGGCAGCGCCGCCGGCTCTCGGAGTGCAAGTCGTGTGCAGCTATTCTCTCCTGGGCCTGCGGTGTCTCCCGGAACCGAGTGGGAGTCGAGTCACGGTGCGAGTGGCCTCAGTGCCTTCAGCAGCCCCTCCTTCTCCTCAGCGTCGAGTCCAGCTTTCAGACATACCGGGTCCGACCGCCGGCCCAGTGGGCGCATCAGTCTCGGCGACTACATGCTTTCCCCTCCTGACCAGCAGCACAGCCCCAGCTTTCAGCCTCAAAAGGGACGGAGGAGAACTAGTGGGGGACCTGCTAGTGGAGGTCAACTAAGACATGGAGGTGGGCGAGGGGGGCATCATGGGGATGAGGCAGGACGGTGGGAGAGTGGTGGGAGGAGATCAAGTCGAGGAGGGTTCAATAGAATCATGGAGCAGGTGTCACCACCGGCTGTGGGCCAGCTTAACTTTAACAACCTGGAAGACTTCCCTCCCGTTGGAGCTTCTCCTGGTTCTCTTTCGTAAGTGTCATGTCACATTTTCCTTCATATATTTCAAAGTATTTATAATCTTCATAGCAGTGTCTCTTTCTCACAGGAGCTCCAAACCTTCTCGGAGAATCAACCCCACGCCAGTGAGCGCAGAGCGACCACATTCTAAACCAAAGACCTGTTTCACTTCAACTCCGTTCACCAAAGCCACGAGTCCACCAGTGGGCGATGGGGTGCTGGAGAAGTCTTCCATGATAGTGACCAGCCCTTTGAGTCTCAAAGAAGAGAGAGAGCTCCTCAAGATGGAAAAGTAGGTTTATTAACATCCTCACGCTTGTCTCTTAACTTGGCTTGTACTTTAATATCTCGTCCACGTTTCTCAGGTCCAAACGGGCGCACGAGGTTTGCTCTCCACTAAAACCAGACCCTAGCACGCCCACAAAGTCTGGACTTAGGACAGGATCTAAGGTAATGTTTACATGCTTTTTGTCTAGAGGAGGCATGAGTGGCAACATCATATCTTACATTTGTACACTCGCCATGTATTTATATTTTTATTCAAAACTTCATCATTAATTCGATGGTGGAACCTTCTATATTTATAGGCACGGATTAGTTGAAGACAAGCGTAAGATGTGACACTACCATTATACGTTCCTTTAGCATACAGGTGTTGAACTCATATCTGTTAAGACAAGCACAGGTGGTCGAAGTATCCCTGGGTTTCACTGCAGTACTTGGCCTCCTGGAAAATGTATAGTCACTGAGGCCACTGTTCAAGTCCCATATATTCAGCCAGTTTCCCACTGAATCTTTGTAGTGTGTTTAATTGTGTGAATAGTCTGACTCTCTTGTTTATTTTCCCCTAAAGAATACACCTGATCTTCAACGACCTTCTCCAGAACCAACCAAAGTCACCTTTGCCTCTGAGTTGGATCTCCTTGCAGAGCTCTACTGTACCTGCATTTCTGGTATTTTATTTATTTATTTATTTATTTTGTGTGTGTGTCTGTGTGTGTAGACGCCACCATTCTGAGTAGCAAACACCAGTGTTATCAAAGAAAAAGGCTTTTATTGAATTTATAGTCATATTTTTAGGTCCTTGTATTGCCGCGGAACTGACTACATTTATAGTGGATGGTAGGGTTAGTCTCGAGTTGGAGTCAGGACTTTTTGTCTAAACCACTACTGTATTTCAATGATTTTTCTTTTTGTCAGTAAACAACATTTTCTAAAACAAGTGAGCAGTTTTGGTTAGTTGTGTGTACAAAATGAATAAAAAAATAATGGCACTCTGAATGAAGCTTCATCGTGGTGTTCGCCACAGAGAAGAGGGGAAAGATCACCTGCTCAGAGTGTTTGACTAGCTCTAAATGGAACATTTATTTAGTTTGCTTTATTTCCATTTGTGTACATGTGTTTTTAAATATTTGAGTTCTTATGCTTCTCATCACAGCAACTAACAAACATCACATAAGTTTATTTTTCATGATGAAAACCTGACGTTTGACTCTGTCTCGTCCCCTCAAAGTCTTGCTCTTAATAATTTTGGTGAGTTGGCCTCAACACTTGAGCAGGTTTGTGTATTTTGTGTCTTCGGTTGTCTACTGGAGTCCATATCTACTGTATCTAGATCTGCAGATGTCTACAAAGAGCCCTCAAATGTCTAACTTTTTCTTTACTAAAACACTTCTTTTTTTTTTCAGAAAACTTGGTACCCAACATTTTTGTGGAGCTGTTTTTTGTGATGCAGCTTCTCACGTCTCAGTCTCCTCACAACCATGATGCTGATGACCAGGACAGTTTCTGTGCTGCAAATGCAGGTGCCTGTTTTTTTATTCATTTTATAATTTCCATTTATGTATTTCTTTTAAAACCTTACAATCCCATGCCTTTTCGTCTCCAGATGTCCTGGAGAGGTGTTACTTAAGACAAGTACACAACTGTGTGTATTTTGCGATCCAGGTCCTGGAGAATCAGTTTCAGTGAGTTACTCTCTATAGTGAAGCCAACACCTGTGCGTCGTGGAGTGTGAAGTGAGTTGCTTTTTTTCAGGCTGATCGCTCAGTTAGACAAATGCACGCTGCGTCTGCTGGCGGAGAACGAGAGAGTGGCATCTTTTGCTCCAGATTTCAGGGACCGTTTGACTCTGGCGCAGGATCAAAGCGCTGCCACGGTAACCCAGAATGTTGTTTAAGCATGCTAATTCAATACCAATGTGTTCATGTGTTCCTCCCCAGATTTCTCCTTCAGTTTCTACTTTCATCCACTCAGTACCCTTCCAGCCTGCGACTGACAACCGCTCCAACTTCAACAGTGACCGTGCCTTCCACACTTTCAAAAAACAAAGGTGTTATTTTATGTTGAACTGAGGAATATATTTTTTTTGGTCTGGAAACTCTTCATTGTTAAGTTTAAGGGCACAGAAGACTGAGCAAAGATGGCGCATGCTCATTGGTAATTAGGTCCAAGACAAGTGACACTTGATCTTCTGCCTCAGGGACATGTTCTATGAGGTGCTGCGAGAGTGGGAGGACTTCCACAAGGAGCCAGCCTGGAGCTTTGATGCTGCTCTTGGGAGTCGGATTAGGCAAGTTCATGAATAAGATGTCGGCTGGGTCTGTTCTGAGACCTCTTTTTTTTTTTTTCTCCAGAGGAATGATGAGTCAGTTGACGTCCGCAGGAAACCATTCCCATTTCGCCCGTCTCTTCCTGAAGCAGCTCATTCAGGTAGGTGTGTGCGTGAGGAGGGCTGTGCTCTGTACGTTGCAATGCCAACGTTCCAGATATGTTGCAGATGTGTAAGGGCCCCAGAGTGAGTGGCTCCGCGGGGGACCAGCCTGATGCTGATTTGCTGGGCATCGTGGGAGCGGAAAGTCTCGGCCGTCTCAAGCGACTCGAAGAGCGTCTCATCCAGCCTCAGGGCGTTTCGGGGCCGTGCCCTCCTCCGTCCTTCCCGGGCCACCAGGAGTTCTTCAGGGATTTCCTTCAGACGGCCAGCTGGTAGGACTCACACTCATGTTAATGCTCACCCTTAGTCATTTATATTCTTTTCCTTCTGACCCAGTTGTCAGCTGAACCAGCATCTGCAGGACAGCTTGTGTCAGCAGCTCTTACAGCTGGATGAAGTCTCCATCCTGATCGGTAACACATCTGCCGGGGACACCGCGCCTGAGCAAGATGGAGACATGGAGCAGCAGGTTGTTATGGTGAAAATGGCGGCCTGTTGACACGCGACAGCAGAATGATCTAAGCAAACTCCGTCCTGGTCAGGATGACAAGCAGCGCTTCACCTCGGTTCTGCTGCTCGCTCGTCTTCTGGCAAAATTCATGGGCTTCATCTCGTTCCTTCCGTACCAAACTTCAGAGAAAACCTCCAAGGAGATTCAGGAGACCGCCATCGCTCTCCGCAGCAAGGTGACAACTTTTCCCAGTGAGTCATTCCCCAGGCTCACTATGATTCCTCTCTGAAACAGAGCGTTCCAGTTCTGGATGTCTGTGCTGTGCTGAAAAACAGTGTGAGGAGGAAGCGTACTATTCTTACTGTGCCCTGGCTGGTGGAGTTCCTCTCCATGCTCGACTTCATCGGCCCGTTTCTGGACTGCTACAGAACCGTGTTGGGCTCCTTGCTCCTTCTCTACAAGTGTGTAGTTTTCTCTTCCATCACACAAGTCACGTTTTGTGGTGACGCAGCTAACGTGTCTTTTCAGGAGCTTGTTGCTCAGCAGTTGTGGGGAGATGTGCTACCTGAACAAGCTGCTGCTGGTGTCCATGTTGGGATGGCTCTTCCAGGTACTCATGAAAGAGGAAATTCATGCTTGCAGACTTTTTCACAGATGCCTCTTGATATGACTCTGTAGATCCCTGTGATTCCTGAGGACATTTTCTTTACCAATGAGTTCACCATCAAGGCTGAGCTGGAGAAAGACTCCAGTGCGTCTGGACTTGTATGTCTTCTGGCTTCAGTCATCATAACATCCTGAACATCTTTGGTTTTTTATATATTAGTGTTTTTTTCTTCTTTTTTAGGACTGTATTCCTTTGGTGGATCAGCAGCTTCTTTACACCTGCTGTCCGTTTCTGGGTAAAATATTTTCATGGTCATTCTTAGTTATATTTTCTGTTTAAATGAATTCGATGAATTGCTTCGTGGCTCCAGGAGAGTTCCGGAAACTCCTCGCTGCGTTCGTGTCCGGAAGCACGTCAAAGAGCGGAGGAATCATCCGGAAAATCACCCCCACCTCAGCCGAGCATCGAGATCCGCCGTGTTTGATTCGATACCAGCACAAGCTCCAGGTATGGATCAGTGTTGGGTAAAGGGGCTGTGCAAGGCTTACAAAATGTTTTCCATCCTTAAGGAGGACCTAGAGGAAGCCTTCTTTCATAACCAGCCACCATCTCTGCGGCGCACCGTGGAGTTTGTCGCTGAGCGGGTTGGTTCCAACGCAGTCAAGCATATGAAGTAGGCGTCCTCTTGTGCTCCACTTTCTTCTACTGTGACTGAGTGTGCCCTTCACTGTCAACGTCCACCTGTTCACACTATGTCTGCCCAACAGAGCTACTTTATTCAGCGAGTTGTTGGAGAAGGGTGAGAAGATGCTGAGGGAGGGACTCGAGTCCACGAAGTCCGATCCTGTCAAACTGAAAGATGTCATCTGCACACAGCTGTGTGAGGCAGGCATGGAGGCTCTGAGCCGAGCTATGAGGTACTGGCATGACGGCCGTCTGCTGCATGACCTCCCCAGTAGTTGGTTAACCAGTGAGGCCTGGGCTTGTGTGCAGTTTTTGCAGTGAGAAGAGCCCGGAGGCGATCCGGATCCTGCTCCCTGATGAGACCTCTGCTGCCGTACGTTTCTCAAAGCTGAAAATCGCCTTCATTTTTGAGTTTCTCAAGTGTCAACCGTTTCCTCTCAGGTTTTGACCACCGCCGAGAACATCACTAAGCACCTGGCGACAAAAAAGGCCTGCAGCTGGCTGTCGGCTAAAATTAACGGTATCACGTTTTCATGTTCTTTTGATGTCTTCTGGCATTCTTCTGAAGCTTCTGTTGCTGATCAGAGGTGATCCAGCGGGAGTGGAAGAGCAGGTACGATCGCATCATGAAGTCTCTGGGAAGCTCCACTGCTGCAGAGTCCAGCACTGTGGCAGAGCCACTTGACTCAGGCTCTCAAGGACAGAACACCACTCCAAAGAGGAAACAAAGAAGTGAACAAGTTCTCTCCTGCCCTCCGTCCTGCAGCCACAGTGCTCTTCTTCCCTCTGACGTCCTCATTCAGATCAAAGTAAACCACTCGCCTTCACTACATTGTTGTGGAGAATTCTCTTCACCAGGTGTTGCTTTCCAGGACGTGTTGAGTGTCGCTGTGGGTCCCAGGACAGATGAGGAGCTCCCCACAGGCTCGCAGCTTAAAGTGATGATTCGAAATGCAGGAGAGACTCTAGCCTGCAGGAAGGTTTGTAACATCTAAAGCATGGGTTCTTAACCTTTTTGATCTCTGGGTCCACCTTTCCCAGAACAAATGGGCCCGGGACTCGTTCATTAGAACTGAATCATGACTTTTGATTTCATTTGAGATCATTAACCATTGTTAATCTACTTACATGTGAACAAACAAAACCTTGTGAAATGACATGAGACCATCCCATCCAACAGCAGAACCAGGTGCAAGTCATATTCCTCAATTTTACTAAAGAACTTTTTTTTTTACATACACTCGATGCGAACTGTTGGGAAAATTTGATGAACTGAATCAAATTCGGAATCAAATAAATAAAATAAAACCATGTCTAAATATCATAAAATGAAAATATGCTTTATTCAAACACCAAAGAAAATATAAGTGAAGTGTAAATGAATGTATCGCCATAAAATTAATTCTCAAAGCTGCTTCAACAGGTGATTTCATGAACAGTTCTGTTGGGGGGACGACATCACTTTCTTTACAATTGAACTCCTCAATTGTTGTTAGCTATCTCAGATTTGGAGCAGTCAAGTCAGTGCAGTGACAGGCTACTGCCACCATACGTGGATTATGTATTAAAACTGAGCGTCATTGAACTGAACGCTCATTGTCTGGCATAAATGTTGTCACCTTCATTCACAGTTCTCCACCACAGTGTCGGACCAGATGATCCTCAACACAACTGTCCTGCTGGCATGCAAGCTCGGTGAGACTGGATATTTTCTTCTGATTTCAGAACATCGAAGAGTATCAGCAAGCACTACATGACATGACAATGTCACGGTCTAAATACCGGTCTTCGAGAGAAATCTAATATATATATATATATATATATATATATATATATATATATATATATATATATATATATATGATCTGAGGGCAATGCATCACTTGTAAATGAGAGTTGCATGGTCTTTGAACTTGTATTTAATATTTATTTAAATGTTTTACTTGGACAAAATAAGATTTATATGTAACAGCTGGACAAAGCAAATGAATTGAAATGATTGTTTTTTCACCAGTGTCTGCAGAGCTACCGCTGATCTCTGTGTCAGGACCCGGTGACAGAGATTCAGGGGACGAGCCGTCGGTCAGTGAGCTGCTGAAACTTCTGGTTGGATTGTGGGAGCAAGACTTCTGCTCCTCCGCCCCTCTCCACCTCCTCTTTTCACACGTCACGGTCACCGCAGTGCTGACAGGGAGCGACACTGAGGTAGAGGTTTTGGTCTCTCTGTGTTGCTGAAACACGGCACCTGATTCGAGTTTTGCTGGGTTTGTTTGTGTCCTCCAGTGGAACAACTACCTGTGCCTGATCGGACTACTTGACAGCAGAGGACTCCTGAGTGATCAGCTCGTGTCTCAGTGGCAGAGTCTCAGAGAGCAGCTGATACCAGCAGTATGTTGTTATAACATCGTTAATATCCAGATTGTTTCAACATTAATCGTTTCTCTGATTCCTACCTGACACTTTAGGAGCGCCAGGAGAAGATCCAGCTGCCCTCACAAAACCCAAAACTCTTTCTAAAACTCCCAAATCAAAAAGACCTGCTGCAGGTGTCGGAACGAACACTAGAGGGCGCTACATGATGAACATCTGTACGTCCAAACGTTTGGGAAGTGCCTTTTAATATGCAATGTTTCAGATAACTTATCGAATGCACGACTGCATTTTTAGTAGTTTCTGTTCATGTTGAACAAGTTCTGTATTAAAACGCTGATTTTACTGCAACTGTATTTTATGCTGACCTCCAAAGTGAAAGAATAATAAAGGTAATTATGGTCACAGTTGACTGAACATTTCAGAGTTTCAATTTTAATCAGAAATATTTTTCAAACTTACTTCAGCCACCTCATTTAGCTACTCTCACCTATAAAACATGATCTGACATTTAATCGATAAATGCATAATGTATAACTCTATTATTGTTGTACAGTATCGACTGGAATATGTGGTTTGTGTACTCAAAAGTTTCATGTTTATGTGTCATCATTAGGAGAATAATAACTGTTTTCATTAGCTTTTAAAAAAATCAGATATGGAAGTATGAAATTATAATCTCACTGTGATCTGAAGTCGGACATGTATCGCCAACATCACCCGAGAAAGTCGCCTGTGACGTGTAGAAGGAGGGTCCCCCTCCCCTTCAGTGGTCCGGCAGGAAGTTTCCCTCCTCCGCACAAACTTCGGGAGCGTCGCGGCGGATAGCACCGGAGTCCTAACCGGGCGGTGAAGATGCCTCTAACGGCGGTGCACAGAGCGAGTTTCCCTCGGACATAAACAGCTCCACACAGCTAGCATGAGCTCCTCTGGATGTAGCTGAGCGGGAATCATGGCCAACGTCAAAGTCGCTGTTCGAGTCCGTCCTCCAAACGCACGGTACGCTTTTTAAAATTCCTTTTCCACTTCCTCAAATACTTCAATTTGTCTAGTGCATTGTTATCATGTGGCGTTTTAATTGTACGAACTTATGCAAGTCAGTTTTGCCGGTTACACACCGTAACAATAACATGCTAAATAACGTAAACAACGTGCAGCAGCAACACTGGAATGACAACTGTCAGATTTAAGGGTTTTATACTTCATATTGTATCATTAAATCGGCGTCAGACCACATATTATGGCGGAATATTTTCATTCAGTTGAGTAGTACGTGCTCATATTGACTCCATTAATTCATCTTATACTGTGGGCAAATTTCAATCTAAAATAATAATAGCACTCTATTTTGAAACTTTTTTTGTTTTAAAGTTTACTACTATAATATATAGTGTTTGTTACAGTAACCATTTTCACTTTATTTGCATTAAAATACAAACACATGCCGTGGAAAGTTTCTATTTAACGAGCAGCCATGAACACGTCAATGTCGTAAAGTTCAAGTTAAATCGCCTCTTTACGACCTGATAGCTGCAGCGTAATGCGTTAGTGAAACACATCTCAGGCTACTGAAGGGTGCTGAGCGTTTCTTTACAGGGTGGTGTGCAAACCAGACTCCTTGTTTTGCACAATAGAATTGTTTTAGCTTCATTTAGAATTCATGGCTGGCCCAGATTCATATTTGGCTTGGTGTAATTGTGGTATGGAAATGCACCATTGTGAATTGCAACCACATTCTTCATGGAATGTGTGGTGAAACCTGCGGCCCGGGGGCAGAATCTGGCCAGCCGGGTCATTTTACGTGGCCTGGAGGAGTGATAAATATGCAAAACCTGTTATCATCAACTTAAAAAAGTGCCCTTCAATTTTACGTGTCAAGAATGAATCTGGGAAAGGCTTAAAAATTGAAGTATTTGATGAAAGACTGCAAAGCAAATGAATGTTGGAGCTTCAAGAAGGATACCAGATTGTTTAAACTATTTTTTTATTTGAATTTTGAATCAGATTGTCTGATCCCTCTGGAGAGAGTATCAGTTGTGTAGGTTTGGATGACATGTTTGCTGGGGTAAAATAATTTGTCAAACCTTCTGCTGCTGGAGATCACAGCGATTGCTGAAAGGTTGCATCAGTTGCGCCAGACGAGTTCAGTCCAGCTGCCAAAGGACAAGTGGCTGACCCTGTTACACTCACTCCTCAGTTTGGACGCGGCCCAGCCTGCAAAGAGGAAGTCTCCGGAGAGCATCTTGGTCTGTTTTCATTTGAATCTGGACGCTGTCAGTGTTCCTTGGAATCCACACACACACAATAGTGGCTTTGTTGTGACCGTCATGTGTGCACCAGAGTCCTGCTTAATCCATGTGGACACCCAATTGAAACCACTTAGAATATATTTTTGTGGTGAAGAATGGACTCTTTATTGACCGTGAAAAACACTAATGCGTGCTGATAACTTTGTGTTACGGTGAGACACACTTCCCTCGACTTGCTTTGCTCTTACTTCCTTGTTTCCTTGTTGCACCTTTGACCCTTGATGCGGCTTTGAGATTTCACTGGGGTTCAATCCTGAATTCATGGTCCCTTCCTGTCCGCAGGGAGGCTGCCGATGGAGGAAGACTTGCTGTACAGGTGGAAGAAAAGTTTGTGAGAATCCAAAATGTCAAGGTCAGTATTTGTTGAACCATGTCACTGCGATACATAGAGCTAAAGAAGAAGACACCGCAGCAGGAACTTTCCTCCATCACTCTTTTCCACTGGGAAAGTATGAGTAAAGTGATATGCAGCCCTGCGCCATGTGAACCGCCATCATCTGTGGTTAGAATTGTGGCATTAATAGTATGGCTGCCGACATGTTACAGAAAGCCTCGGTCATTCCTCTGACGCGTTACGTCTGAAGAGCTTTCGCGCTAACAGTTTAGTTTGGTTGACGGCTCATCCAAACACTGCTCCGCTGTCTTTCCACCTCTCAAGATTTACTCTCAGTAAGCGGAAAGGTGTGCGCCGTCAACGAAGGGTGAGAAGTGAAGCGGGAGGAGGTTGGAATATGATGCTGATGAGTGGAAACGGCTGACTGGTGGGTTTAAATCCCTGCTGTGCTTTGCTAAGTGGCACAACCCCAGCCTTCCTTTGTCCAGTGTTTTAGATCTTTCCTCCTTATAATTCTTGTAAAAGACATGTTTCTGTTTCCATGAAAATGATGTGACTTCTTCAACAGATACTGGGTATTTCAGTCTCCTCATTGAGACTCAAACTTTAGCCATTGTCAAAACAGCCTTCAGTGGACGATGAAGCAGTCAGAGGTCACTGGGTCGAGGCAGCTGGCGCTATCTAATGTGCATGTGAATGGCAACTAGTTTGCTTTAACAAACTAGTCCACCTGTATTTCCCCTTTTTTTTAAAAGAATGTATTGTATTTTTCAGAGTTTTAAAAATGGCTTTTTAAAATTTATTAATTTAATTTATTTATGTAGCAATTTTTCAATTTTAGTCTTGTTTAATCACAAATTAATCCCACTTTTTTAGCTGTTCTGAATGTAACCTAATGGAAGATTTATTCACATAATTTAAACATTAATATACAATTATTTATTTATTACGATTATTTATGATACGATTATTAAGTTAACTCTGCTTTTGTGTGATTAAATGAGGTTGAAAATCTATTGTCAGCCCAAAAATAAATATTAAAATATTTGGATTTTGTTCTTGTTATATTTGATTAAGATTTTTGAAATATATTTATTTGTATTAGCGGTCATCCGAGTGGTCGATATAGCCAAACTACATTCTGACCTCCTCAGTCTGAACGGTTGCTTTGACCTTTAGGTGAGCAGCCAGTCAAAGCATCTGACACTCTGTGTCACGGCATTAAATGTTGCCGATATTTCTTCTCCACAGCTGGATGGACGGACCGAACACACAGTGGATTCCAGGGAGAAGCTTTTGGAGTTTTGTTTTGACTACTGTTACTGGTCGGTGCACCCTGAAGACCCTCACTATGCTTCGCAAGAGGAGGTAATGTCCCTGATGTGTTCAGTTCAACATATATATTGAGAAAGAACTGCGTGTGTGTCTGTGATCAGTGAGTTGTTTAGGCTCTTGAGACCGACTTTTGGTTGGTAATACCTTTGTTAATAACCTTGAAAGCAAAACACAGTAGCTTGGAAACCTATGATCATATTCCAATAACATTTTCAGGAAACGTTGGTAACAGGCAGAGAGATGTTCTGTGTTTTACTGTACATTTTTTTTGGTGGTCCAGCACTGAAAGTTTGTTCTCACCTAGTTTATGTAATCACATCATTCAAGAATCCTCATTATAATATAGAAAAATCCAGTTGTCTTTTTAGTTATTTTTAAATTTAAAGAGCCATTAAACATTCAAAACTTCACAGCAATGTTGAATGACTGATATTTGGGTTCTCCCCAGTGCTTTAGGCCCCATATGATGGGAGTTTTTTAGCTGTCTTTTGTTTTTTTTGTTTGTTTTTGAATCAATAT
Source organism: Synchiropus splendidus (assembly GCF_027744825.2). Lineage (NCBI taxonomy): Eukaryota > Metazoa > Chordata > Actinopteri > Syngnathiformes > Callionymidae > Synchiropus > Synchiropus splendidus. The sequence continues at coordinate 9,213,694 of NC_071349.1, read as the reverse complement.
GTAGTGAAATATGACTGCAATGTCAGTGTTCCTTCAATCGTCAGTCGAGTAGGACTACTTTTAAGGTAAGACCTCAAGGAGAGCCGTAAAGGACGTGCAATGTGTGTGGATTTTGCGTTAACCTCGCTGCCCTCACTCCCTGATCGGAGACACCCCTTATGCTGGGAGAAAATATGCTGGGGTGAACCCTTCATATTGAGAATGTGTGCACACATACAGTCTTTATTGTGCAACCTAAACCTGTTCCAAGTTTGCTGCCAATGGAAGTGTAACATTGGCATTTTCTGAGAAGAGAACTTGAAGAGAATGTTAGAGGATGGTGGAGCAAATGTAAAACAGAGCGATGATCTGACAGCTCTGCAGCTTTGGGTGACAGTGAAGTCAAACACAGCTTAATGAGATATGATCTTGTCCAACCGCCAAGCTCTGCTAAATACCCCTCTTTTTGGATTTCTTGGTATCTTTCTGGGTGCTTCTTTGTTAAAAAAAAGCAAATTAAGTCGATAAAACAGCTCCCTAAGTCTCTTGTCTTTAAGAAGACGGATGGCTGTGACTTTAACAAGAACCAGCTGTTGATCTGAGTACATCTGTTTTGCTTTGAAGACGTTTATCAGTCTTTTTTTTTTAAGTTGTTGTCTAAACATGTCAGAGTTCAGAGAAAGGGAATTGTTTGGGGAGTGGCAAGAGAAACCCATGAGGAGGTGGGAATGTGAATTTCTCAGGATGGGGTTGCAGTCGGTGGGGTTTCTCCTGCCCCCCCTCCCCTCTCACTAAGTAATTTCTGCTGTAAATGTCGGACGAAAGACGTCACTGCTGAGCCCAGAGCACAAAGCTATGTTTTTTATTACCAGATGGAGCCTGTGTACGGGGGGTTTTGCCCCCCCTCACTCTCTCCCGAGCCTCTGTTCTGTTCAGCATTCCATGAGCGTTGTGTGTTACTGTATGATGCTCCCAGTTTCTGGGTCTGTGTGTCAGTGGCGCTGCATGCAGCATGGAAGAATAGTCTCTCTGTTTACAGAAGGAATCCTCGGCACACGTGAGCTTGTACTCCCCCTCGCATGCTGCTCCAAACTGCAGCGCCCACTCCGCAACAAAGAAATATGATCAAGCCATGCGCCTCCAAAATTTACAGTGCAGTGTTTTATTTCTCTAAAGTTTAAAGTTTTACACATTACAACTACTTTTTTCCACATTGCAAAGCCTTCAATGTAACTCTACTCCAGTGTTTAGTTTTTCTCGCAGATTGGAGGCGGAGCGTCAGGGTCCCAAGTGATATGGTTTATTATATGTTTCCCAAGAAGTCGGTCAGCCTTCGTCCAGGCTTCCTGTGTGATGTCCAGTTCTGCATTCCCATGTGGAATGAAGAGCAGCTGATGTTTGGCTCCATTCTTCCCTCCCAGGCCGTCCATGCTAATTTGACCTACAAATTCAGCGCGAGTGTGACAAACCAGAGCTTTGTTGTCCTGGAGCCAAAACTCATTTTTCACTGTCTCATCTATCCACTTCCACGCCTGGTTATTTTTCCGTCAAGCTGCAGTGTGGAAAAGTTTGCTTCTAAACATGTCCTGCTTTTGTTTAGAGTGTTGTGTTTTTGTAACCTACTTGGACCGCATGGGATCCAAACTGAGTGACCCACCCTTGCAGCAGCGATATGTCAGTCCTCACAACGGTCTGTGAGAAAAATAGTTTTGCAGTGATGTTATAAACTCTGTCCCACTTCATGAGTGGAGGAAACTCATCCTTTTCGACCTGACTGTCACTTTTACAGTGGCAATGAGATTCCTGCATCTTCAGCTGCTTGCGTGATGGTGGGCTGCAAAATGAAAGCTGTGCTTTCCATGACATGTTTGTAGTTCTTATGGATGCTAAATGGAGAAATATTCCAATATTCCAATATTCCATTCCAATGATGTAGTATGTTTGAGTGCTTCAAGAAATGTCTAACCGTCTCAGTCGTTCTACTATATCCACTTTAAGTTGGAATATCTTTTAATGGTAACCGTAACTGAGCCATGGAGTGATGGGTGTTCCAGGCCGGGTTCAGTCCTAAATTTCATCTCTTTGAGGATATAAATGTCTTGTGCATGGTAAGTGTTCTTTTAAAAGCCTTGAAACCATGACGTACACATCAAGACGCAAAGTTGCAGCAAAGTTGACAAACATGGCATTACCAATAAGAGTAACTCACAAGGTTCAAAGGTCATTTCTACTTTTTGCACTCACTCGGCGACTAAACTGTTGTGTACAGTGGAACCTCGGTTATCGACCACAATCCGTTCCAGACGGCCGTTCAAGAAGCGAATTGTTTGAAATCTGAATGGATTTTTTCCATTACAATGAATGGGAAAAGAAATAATGCGTTCCAAGCCTTAAAACAGGCTTTTGTAGGAGTGAATGTAGAGTGTCTGCTGCAGGTGCGCTGTTCCTCTATGTGTGTGGCCGCTGCATGTGGGAGGGGTTGCCGAGTGAGTGACGTCTCTCCAGAAGTGAAGAGGTGCCCGGTGCGTGTCCAGCTCTGAATGTGCGCTTCTGTGCAGTTTGGCTGTGACAAAGTCATAAACCAAGTCACGCTCTGTCCCAGACTCGCCTCATCCCTGTCCCAGCTCCAGCCCACAACAGGACATCAAACCCTGGAGTGGAGGTGTGGAGAGCGAGCACCTGTGACACTCTACCACGGTCCAGTGCGGAGACAGGAAAGGTTTTACACCTCAATATGAAGAAAAAACAGTCAGTAAATGTAGCTAACGGGACACGTCCGCATACAGAGGCTGCGTTATACACAATAACAAAGCGCGTCGTGGCTCAGCTGATCGGTTATGTTTTTTCCGGCTTTTTTGGGGGGCGTTCGAGTTCTGGATTTTCGTTTGAAATCAGAAGCACAAAAATCTTCGTTCAAACTCTGATTTGTTCAAAGTCTGGGACGTTCGAAAACCGAGGTTCCACTGTATTAATTTTCCTGGAGTTGGGATGAAGATGTGGTAAAGGCTCTGGGGTGACCCAAATAGGGGTGACCTTTTGAACCTTGCTCCACAAGAAAATTAATCTTGTGAATGAATTTGGTTGCATGTTGATGACATCACGCTATGGCTCAGTACAATTCAGTACAGTAGAGTGGACAAAGATTTAGTGGACGCCTATGCAGTAACAGTGGAGTCATGGTTTGTAGAACAATAGGGTTCAGTTCTGGTGTGACCATGGAGACATAAGAACCACAGAGTCAGTTTTTTTGCAGTGTCATTTGCGAGGGTTCCAAAGTAGTTGAAGGCCTGCACCATAATCCTGGACGATTAAGGTGCACTGGTGTCATCTGTGGAGGATGTCGGCGTCCCTGGGGTGAGCTGTTGTTTGAGGTCATTGAAGAGGAGAGAACACAGAGTCAACAACAAGCTTAGTGGAGAAAGAGAAAGCCACGGTCAAGTTCAGAGGATTTGGAGTGAAGTTCTTGGTCTTTGTGTTAAGCCTGGAGGAACCCTCTGCTTTGCTGGAGGCCCCATCGAGGAGGGTCAAGTTTTAACAAGGTCTTTATTGATCCCTTCTGTTTGAGGGGAAAGTCTGTCTGTCTGTGGTTGAAAAGAAGCATCAGAATAAGACAGGGGTGGTTCCGCCTTTTGTCCTCTTGTTTAAGTGTGAGTGAAGCCAACAGACGGGAGGCAACAGTCTCCAGTTTGTTCTTATACTTCAGTCTAGCAGTGTTTGCTCCGGTCACAAAATTCATTTACAAAAACTGGTTGGATCTGTACGTAGATATAAAATATAAAATTAGTTGAGACGTTTAGATTTAAGTATGCTGGTTTATAAGGTCAGTGAGAGCAGAGGAGGGAGCACGGGGGGCAGGTTTATGAGCTGCTCGTGGCTGTTGACTGAACACCGTCGACTAGGTTACAGCGGAAACTTAAGACAAGGCCAATATCTGCGACTGAAAGCCGAGGAGGGACACACTTTGATGTCATCAAACATTGTTGGAGTCACTGCTTTCTTTCTTCTTAGTTGTTCTAGTGCCTTAAAATTGCAAGTATAACAATGAAGCCAGATATTTATTCAAAACAGTTGGCTCTCAGAGCAGCGCCTGAGTCTTTCCCAACATCTGTGTACCAAGTCCTCCCCAAGCCTCACTGCTCCACGTGTAAATACACAACTCACGGTTCTCTGTTCTCCAGTGGCTCCCAGCATCACGCACTGCTTGGGAGGTATGTTGAAAGTGTTCCTCGGTCAGATTCTTGGGGATGTTTGAGGTAGTTCCTCTGTGTTCTTAACCACCGCTGTACGCGGTCGCAGCTTTTATCTGGGTGAGTGAGCCCAGCCTGTGTTATGGTTTCGCACAGAGAATGTGCTGCGTCTGAGCTGCAGTCCAGATCAGGTTCCCTGTATCCCTTCTGAAGCATGTGTTGCCTTTGGACTAACTTTCTTGTTGCCAGTGAGGTCGGATAACTTTGGGAACCGATGCTGACAAGACACTTAACAAAATATATAAATAAATCGTGCTGTTAATGTCTTCTTTCCATTTTGTTTTCTTCATGATCTCTCTCTCATAGTTTTACTGTTTTTTGGGGTGTGTTTTGGATGCTTTAAAGGACCTTTGATGTATTTATTTGAGGATATCAGTTTGATCTTTACATCCAAAATGTCTAGGGCATGAAGCAAACTAGACTTGTGGCCCACTGTCTGCAGCACCAGCTCCTCTCACTGCCGATAAGCCACATCACTACCTTGCACTCTGTGGCAGATGCTGTAGCTCCTCTTCCTTATCTCTGACTGAATGACTGTTTGAGAGGTGGATGGCATCAGCACCAATCTGAAGAAAAGACTATAACCAGGGGCACGCTTGCTTTGAAAGCCTGGATTAAGACGAGTCAATTCTACACATTTTGCGTTCTAAATTTTCATAATATTTCCAATGCAATTTGAAACCATTTTGCTACCAATTGCTTTGTGTAAACACAAAGGAATTGGATCATTGGTGCATTATCAGTGTATCCCTTTTCGGTATTCCCTCCCTCAGGTATTCCAGGATTTGGGTGAGTCTGTTCTGGCAGGAGCACACGAGGGATACAATGTGTGTCTATTTGCTTACGGACAAACTGGATCAGGGAAAACCTACACCATGATGGGAACGCCGGTGAGAGTAGAGTCACGCAACAGTCTTCTTGAGTGACCCATCTCTAATGTTCTCTGCTTTGTTTTCTGTCGCCTGACACAAGGATTCCATTGGTTTGACCCCAAGAATATGTCAGGTATGTATGATGTCACTACAAGCTACATCAATGCACGGCATTAACACTTGTCTAGTAACGCACATTGTTCATTTCTGGTTTAAGAATCATTCAAATTTATCTTATGGAAGTTGGTTCAGTCTGTCCTCACCCAATGTCACTTGTAAAGGTCTGCATTTGAGAAGTGTATTTTCATTAACACTCATGAAAACAATCGCTCAGTGTCACTATTGGTTTTTGTTCCTTGAACAAAAAGAGCCCCAGCTGATCTCTTTTGTCATTCCAGGGTCTCTTCTGGTCCGATGATGCTCTTCCAGACGGGCAGAATTCTAGCAGAGTGGAAATCAGGTTCTGTTCCATCACTTCACTGAAGTCTGCAAAGTAGTCCTTCTGTACCGTTGCAGCTCAACGCCATCATTCATTTATTCATATAATCCAACATTTGTTAGCTAAAAGTATTCGCAATGGAAAATAATTTTTACCACTGGAAGTAATGGGACTTGACTGCGTCAGACCCTAACTTAACTGGATTAACAGGGACTTCATTCCGTAACTTTAGAGAAATGGTACAAGCCAGAGTGGAGGACGACGGCAGCCTAAGATGCATTTGTATCGTGTAAAAGTACGAGTTGACTGGGCAGATATTTCAAAATGTTTATTTTATAATCTGCTATTGTGCAGTTTAAACTTGCTCAAAATAATACACTTCTTAACTGAGTTAAAATAAAATATCAATGTGCGTGGTGCGCCCTCTATTGTCCCATTGGTAAAATTGACAAGCCCCAAATTACACTGCTTTGCTCTGGTCTCCAGCTCCTGCTTTGTCTTCAGCTGGAGAGCTTCTGCTTCCGTGGCGCTGCATGTCCAGTCAGTGATATCTTCCCTGTCACTTGAAACTGCAGACAACACTGTTCAAACAGCAGCTGAGAAAGAACCAGACTCTCCCACTGCTGTTATCAGTGTTTCCATCTGACCTCTCACTCTGGACTGGAGCTGCCATCAGCCTCACCAGAGTCCAGGGCTTGTGTGTTAACTCAAGAGTTTCTTGTTGGCACTGGACCTCGAAAAGTCCCGGATGTTAGCGCGATGATTCTTTTTGCCCTTGACTTAAGAGAAGTCCTTGAACGTTGACTGTTTAATTGAATGAAAAGTTCATTCTTTAACTGGAATTTGTATATTTATTGCAGCTTTCTGGAGATTTACAACGAGCGGGTGAGAGATTTACTGAGGGTTGGAGAGCAGAAGAAGAGAGCGTCACTGAGAGTCAGAGAGCACCCGGAAAAAGGTCCTTATGTGCAAGGTAAGTCATTGAATCTTGAACTGCTATCGATTCTTTTCGAGATGATTTTCCAGAAATTCCTACATTAAAAAAAAATGTGTTGCTGTATCTGACAACCCTCCTGTAGATCTTGCTCTGGTGTTCAAACATGTTTCCCTGTATTCAGTGTGTTCATTTTACTGTTTCTGTCTCTCCAAAACACGTCTGTGGTGTGAATTCTGTATTTGACTAGATGTAAAATTACATTTATATTTTACATTTCAAAACAGGAGACTTAATTCCATTGATTTCAGTGACAAATTATTTTCGTTCATTTTGTGTTTAAAATTGAAATTGATGTGGCGCATCAAACCTGTGAGGTGTTTTTCCTCTGATAAAGGAGATGTTTTGGTTTTTAAAAAGAGACATGCTGCTCCCAGGTGGGTTGCATGCTGAATCGACAAGTGGTTGTGACAAGGCCTTTCAACTTTGGAACACAACTATGTCTTGCCACTGTACGCTACATTTCCATCGATGGTGGGATTCCGCAGCAGAAGAAGTGTTTCGGGAGATGATTGTTCAAAAAATCTCTGCTTCCTCTCATCCGTTTACCTTTTTGTTTCATACACCACATCCACTCATTGTCTGAAACAGGAGAAGTCCCAGCTCTCCACAGGAAGTGACGTCATTTCCTTGACGTTACAGGAACATAACATGTGCTGCCCCACTTAACCACATTCAATGTTAGCAAGTCAAATTCACCCATTATTGATCAGGATGATGGCGCTGTACTGTGAGAGACATGATGATTGTTAAGACACTGACCCAGCTGAAAGCATTAAACTCTTCTCTCCTCATCTTGTTGCTTTTCCATGACCTCAATTATTTTCTTATAAGGCTCTGTGTTTGACTGTCTCACACCTGCGATAGGCTTAATATTAATAAAGTAATTCTACGGCCATATTAAACAGATGAATTGACAGTATATAAAAAATCCTTTGAATGTGCATTTCATATGGCAATAGTGTCATGTCAAAGGCTCTGAATCCATGTTTGTTCCCCGTCCAGATCTTTCTCAGCACGTGGTTTCAGACAGCAAGCAGGCGATGGTGCTGCTGGAGGAGGGCATCGCCAATCGAATCACTGCAGCGACCCACAACCACGATGCCAGCAGCAGATCCCACGCCATCTTCACCATTCAGTACACTCAGGTGGGATGCTTAACCGAGGTGGGATCACCTTCATGAAGAGGCCTGTATTTCCCTGTGACACCTCGCAGCTCGCCTCCTAGTGGTGATCAGATTCATTTCCAGCTCCATGTCTCTTTAGCCACATTAGGAATCTGGAGTGAGACTCTCAATGTGTCCGAGTTCTTATTAATCAACATGCCGTTGATATAGTCGCTTTCCTGCTGCTGGAGTGCTGTAAATTCCATCTAAATATTGTATTTTTATTGACTTCCCCTCTCAGGCTATTTTGGAAAACAACCGACCATCAGAAACTGTGAGCAAGATCAACCTTGTCGACCTGGCCGGGAGGTGAGAGTCCATGCAGTTGCATTTCAAACTCTGAGTTAAAACTGCTTTACTTTAAAACCACTTTTATTAAAATAAAACTGTAAGCTGTACTCTGTGGGAGTCACTGATAGATAATTTGATTTGGGTCGTGACTTCTGATTTAGGGGACATTTCTTCCCACACTATGATTTTTTTCACCCAATGTTACAAGTGTTTTTCTCCCTGTAAAAATATTCCGAATGCAATGAGCACAATGGGGCAGCAGATGGCAGTAGCGTCACGTAGGTCTGACGTCACACACACGGAAAACATGAAGAAGTGGCCAGCAGCAGGGAATCCAAGAGAAATGTTGCGTTTGTCTGCATAGTCACATGGAAGTTGATTTCGTTTCACTTACTTACATGTATGTTGTGTTTTTCAAAGTCAAAAAATACAGAATCTGATCATGTGACCAGCTTTGGATAGAAACAGCGTGAAGACGGACAACATATGCCATTTTACATTTTAGCATTCTTAAATGCATATTTAAAAGAGGATATTAAATTAATGACGGATCTTATTTTCACAATAAAAGTAGGTGCAATTTCTGTTAAAAATCTATTAGATTTTTTGAAAATGTTTTTATTGGAGAAAAGCACAAAGAGTGGCTTTTTTTTCCCTCTGCCTCACAATTGAAAACTAATGCTGTACAAAAGCCATGACAAATGACATGTTCTACAGTGAGCGAGCAGATCACAACTACTGCAGAGACCGACTGACAGAAGGCTCCAACATCAACAAGTCCCTGGTTACTCTGGGCATCGTGATCTCTGCTCTTGGTGAGACCTGTCGGCTGTTCAGTCAGGAATAATGTTTGACATCGCGTCTTTCTTCTTGATGACTTGTTTTGAATATTTACCCAGCTCAAAACTCCCAGATGTCCAGTAGTTGCCACAGCATCAACAGCATGGCCTCTGAGGGTGATAAAAGCACAGCAGGGAGTCACAGCAGCTCGCTGTCAAGAGGAGGAGGCGGCGGCAGGAGACACTACTTCATCCCGTACAGAGACTCCGTCCTGACCTGGCTGCTCAAGGACAGCCTTGGCGGCAACTCCAAGACTATTATGATAGCAAGTATGTATGCCATCATACAGCCTTTCACTTGAGTAAAACACCTGTTATTTGTGTGGCCTGGATAGCAAACCTGGGTCAGAACCAGCTCATGTCACAATTGATTCAGCAGTCGAATCAGGTGAAAATGTTGTGTGTGTGTGTGTGTGTGTGTGTGTTGCAGCGGTATCCCCCTCTGCTAGCAGCTACAATGAGACCCTCAGCACCCTGCGCTACGCGGCACATGCCAGGAACATCGTCAACAAGCCTCGGGTTAATGAGGTCAGCCCCTGAATTTTAGCGAAATCTTTTCACAGTTGTAACCACTGCAACTGTCTGTGTGTGCAGGATGCTAATGTCCGGCTCATCCGAGAGCTGAGAGAGGAGATCGACAGGCTGAAGAGCATGCTGCTCACCTATGAGATGGTGTGTTGACCCCTCGTCCTTTACATCCTCACTCTGCCTGTTGTTGGGTTTGTTAAGTGGTACACTTTTGAAACTCTTCCTTCTTTTATCACTCTCGGCAGAGGAACCACAGCCCCTCGCTGAGTGATGAGAGGGACGGAGCGCTCTCTGATATTGTTCTACAGAATGAATTGAAGGTCAGCTCATTATTGTCTAGTGATACCGACGCTGTGCAGGAGGGCGGCAGATTATTTATTTCATTTTTCATTTTTTTTTTCTGGTGGGTATTTTTTTAATTATTATTTTAGTATGAAAATGACAAAATAGGACATTTTTTTGCGGGAAGAATGTATGAAAATACCTAAAAAATACCTCATGAAAATACTTTACAATCCTGTTAAAGAAAATCAGTCTGTAAATGATACATCAATTATTTTTACAAAGAAGTAGTCAGTTGTTATGAAATCAAAGCAGCCGATATCAAGCCTAAATATTACAGACAAAATACATTTTTGATATTTCATATAAATCAGTAAATGTGATCGTCAACATGATATGATACAATCATAATTCTAATTGGGGAATAATGCATTAAATTTTGCGATTTAAATAAAGTGTAAGAAAAACAACCAACAGAAGTCTTAATAAAAATAAATTCAAAATGGTTTCAATAGTTATAACAGTGACTAAATACACAATAAAGTTGAATTAAAAAAATAAAAACACCCCGTAATTTGGGGGAAAATGTAGAAACAACATTTCGAATATAAATGTACATTTTTAATGACCCTTTATTTGCCATAGATAATTTAATAATCTTAAAAATAATTGAAAATTAAATTAGTTTCAATTTTCCACCGTATGAACAGAGCCTGGATTGTTTTTTGTGCACCTCAGGTGGAGCAGCTGATGAAGGACTGGTCTGAGAGCTGGATCGACCAGAACAATCTTCTGCAGCAGTACAAAGTTGACATCAATTCTATGCAACCGCATCTGATTTCCCTCGACAGAGATGGTCTCTGCACGGGCATCGTCGTCTACAATCTCCCGGTATGACATTAAAGTTTTCAGTGGCCTGTGTGTGATAACTTTTTTTCATCATCGTAGTGTTTGTTTACTTTTTGTTGGTGCCGTCGAAGCCATTCTTTACCCTCCCTCGAGACCTATTCTTCCACACTTTGTGTCTGAAAATATGAATTCCCTCAGCACCATGCAAACTTTCACACATCATTTCCACATGCTTCCCCTCATATTCTCCAGTTTTTGTCAGCTGTCTCAACAAAACAATATTGCTTTCCCTCCCTCTTTCTCCACCTTCTTTCTCACTCTCCTGGAAAACACTTGAGGAAATAAGCCTTTTTTTCCCATCGTCTTTTAGTCTCTCCCTACCCTCCAACTGTCCTGTCAGTCCCATTTATCTTGTGTGCAAGTCTTCGGCTCGCCAAAAAGCTGGGTTGGATAAGAGGCTCTTAGTTCTGAGGCAAGGACTCGAGGGAGCGCAAGCTGTCCTGATTCTGACAATGACAAGCCAACCCTCGGGCCTGAGGACTGCACCGGTTCTTGCATGTGATGAGCAGGACCACAGCAGAGCATGTGTGGACCTGACACCTTTTAGAAGTTTTGATCACCTTGCAATTTTTGAGAATGAAAGATTATTCGATTATGTATTTGTAGGATACAAGGATGCAGATGAATTTTTGGATCTTTTCAGTTTTAACCGAGTGTATTTTCACAGGAGGGAATAACCCGAATTGGACCTCGAGGCCGAGCTGAGGAGCCACATATAGGTATACATGTTTAATTCTATCCACAGCTGCTTTATACTTTGTGCATTCCATGTTCAAAAAGCTGCGGTGTGCTTCACAAATTAATAAAAACAAGTTGACTAATTATATGGCACCCATCAAGTTTTTAGTCACACCTGCCATGATGGAAAAAGGAAGCACAGAAAGTCAGAATATAATGTGTATTAAGGTGGTTCTAGTCACTTCATTAATGCATCTGGATTGTTTTAAGTACAATAATTATATTCTTTTTTTTTTAGAATTTGGTTTGCTATTTATTTATTCTCACCCATTAAAAAAATCTTTATCGACGCTATGTTCACAAATAAATTTTTTCACTCGAAGAACAAGAACTGTAGACTGAGAAATTAATGACTACAAAGTGACAGCAGATGGCGCTGTTTGTTTTGCCCTGAAGCACATGACTGCGCCATGAGTTCAGTGAATTATATCTTTGACAGCTGCCCAATGAGCCAGTGATAAGAGTGATAACATCGCTTGTTACAACAAAGGGCGTACTGCATTTACTTTAAGAAAAGCTAAATGTGTTCACGAGAGTGGCAAAGTGGCTGTAAAATTATGAAGCCAGTAAATTACAAAATATAATTTCTAACGTTAAATTCAGGATATTTTTGTCACCAGAATGGTTTCAAATAAATGTGAGCATCACTCTAAAATGGAGTTCATCTTCGTTCCGGGGTGGTGACGAAGGCGTTGTGACCCAATATATTTCATGGTCATGGTGTTTATAACACATTTGCCCGCTTATCTCAGCATTAAAATATCTCACCAGTTCATCAAATAATTGAACAGTTGAGCCACTGCAGCCCGCAAATAGGCTATTAGCTGGTGAAGAAATCCCTCACAGATTACTAAATACATTATGCAGCTGAGAGGCTTCGTCAGCAAAACCTCTAAATAAATAAACATGAATGTGTTCCTCTCTCTCCTCTCTAGTACTGCAAGGCGGTGCGAGCTGCGAGATTGAAAACCATGAAGGTGTTGTGACGCTGCGACCCCTGCCTGACGGCGTCTGCCTGCTGAATGAGCGGGAGATCAATGAGCCCTGCAGACTGGCGCAAGGTCAGTCCATTCTTAGCTAACAAGTCCAGAACCAGGCCTACACATGAATGGCCTTCTGTATTTTATTTTCCTATCAGTAATGTCTGTGTTTTTCACATTTGTTTGCATATTAAATGATGTGCCCTCGGGTGCACACTTACTTGATCAGTATGCTGTGGACATCTTTGGGCTTCTGCGCTCAAACTATGAATATTGGTTTTAAATAATTGTGTTTCCCTTGTGAGGTGCCGTCATCACGCTGGGAGGTGTGCACAAGTTCCTCCTCAACCATCCAACAGAGGCCGCCCTTCACCAGGAACAAACGCGAGTAGGTGCTTCGCAGATGGCAGTGTGTCCAGGTCATGACTGCCTGGAAAAATAACCATTGTTTCCCCCCTTTTCAGGCGGTAAAGAGCAACATGCCCTGCACCTTTATTGATCTCTGCGTAAAAAGTGGTGCCCAGTGGTAAGAGGAGACAACATATTTTGAATACTTCAGCGTGATATCTGGAATGATAGTGTGAATTTAATCATGCATTTTTGATAAGAAGTGGTTGCGTGCTGTTTAACTGGGGCACCGTCGCATGCCTGTTTCCTTAACTCTCACACCATCATGTTTAACAGTTTGGTTTTCAACTCAGCCTTTTTATGGCTCTCTGTGCTTCCTATCCCACCAACTAAAATCTTATGTTCTTCAGCCACCTCTTTCTGTTTCCTCACAGTGGTGAGAAGACAATGCTGCAGGGGGAACCACCTCACTGTACGTCCCTCAATGACCAAACTGCTGCCCAGCAGCGTGTGGAGAAGCAGCAGCGCTATGTGGAGAGTTTGCTTCAGGACATGCATTGTGAGCAGAGAAAGGCTGAGAAGGAGCTGGAGCGAGAGCAAGCTCTGCTTCAGCAGCAACACAGCGAGCGTAAGCATGGATTTCTTTCTCCAAAGAGCTGCTTTCTCCCTCATACACCTGTTGCAAAAATATGCTCACAAGGTTCCAGCGACGCCTTAAAGATTCTTAAACAGCACTGAATTCATCAATGAAACTTTTTAAATCGTCTTTCAAAGGTCTTAAGACATTAATATGTGGTCAGAGGAATTGTATTTCTACTTCAACAAACCGGTGATGTGGATAACTCCTTAGCAGATTTAGATTTTGTTCATGTAGCTACTTCAGTGTTAATCCTCATTCGGTGCTATAACGTTGTTTTTCAGGTGCTGTAAATGACTTTTTATTTTACAGACTCAATGCACAGTAATTCTAATGTGTGACATTTTACTCAACAGTGCAAACTTGGATTGATCAGGAGAAAGAGCGGCTGTTGACTGTGGAGCGAAGAGCTACACAAGAGCTGGGAGTCCAAACGGACCTTGTCTCGCCACAAGTGCTGGATCAGCTCTCCAGTTTTGTTTCATCTGACCAGAACACGCCAACAGGCATCTGCCCGTCTCAACTAGACAGGGAGAGGAAGAAGGTGGTGAACCAGGAGCTGATAAAGCATCACGCCCTTTGTCGTGCCGCGAGCCGCATTCATCGCAGCAGGCTTCAGTTCCAGCTTAAAAGAATCGCAAACAAGCGTTGCATGCTAGAAGCCAAGAGAGAGCTGCAACGGCTGGAGAAGGCCCTGCCTTCAGGAACAGAGGGGTTGGACTCTGCTGAGTTTGGGTCTAAATGTGCAGGGGATTCTTTTGCTTCGCGAAGACATTCTTTTACGTCAGATCTTCGCTCCAGACGTCACTGCTCAGTCTCCCGGTGAGTACATGCCAGACACTCCATGATCTGATCTGAAAATTCCCAAATTCCACAGAGTTTTATCATTTAAGTTAAAGCAGATATTGTTTTAAAACACTGCTAAATAAAATTTGACCTGTTCATAGACACCATATTTAGCAAAAGATGACAAATTAAGTCTGACTCTGTGACAAACTCGATCACTCAGGGTCCATAATGTCCTCACAGTCCAAGTCACAGGTCAAATAAAATGTCTATTGATGGTCCCTCTTTACCACAAAGTAAAGGCTGAAATATATGTCAGTCACTCAGAGACAAATTTGTGCTTAAAGCATCACTGTGTTTCAAGTGTCTCAGACATAGCTGTCACGAAGCCAACAGCATCAGAGGTGATGTAGCGTTGTTTGGCTCTGGAGGATGTCCTTAGATTGCCCAAAATACCGGGAGAGTACTGCCCATTTACAGAGTGGAGCGGTCGTCATGCTGATAAGACGCTAAATAAGTAGAACTGGACCATGATTTTCTGACCAAGTCTGTCACACAGACTGATTTGTTATGTTGCGGGCTAAATATTTGTGAGTGCACGCCGACATCAATTTTAAAGGTTCAAGTTGTTCATCCCATTTTTATGTCAACAGACATGCTGTGAAGAGAAACCAACACACCCCATCAGCGACTTCTATTTGCAGCAGGACCTGGGTCTCAGATGAGTGCCTCCCAAGAGAGAGAACTCAGAGTTGTTCCAGCAGCCTCTTCTCAGGGCAGTCGTGCCAGGACGAGAAACGTTTGTGTGCCAAGGATGTGACTCCACTTCCTCTCCCGAAGTGTCCTGAAAGAAAGCCCCTGCTACCAAACAGAGACCTGACTTTTAAGAACTGGTCGAATATAGTTACATCAAGTTCACCGGTGAGTTCAGCAACACAACAAACTGGCCAAGAGAATTTCCTGTCATCTACAAAGGAGGAGAGGGTATGTCACACCGCTTCCCCTGGGAATGTCACCACAGCATGTGATGCATTAGCTATTGGACAAGGAACCACCGAAGAGTTGCCTGGTTTGGTCACACCTAAGAAAATCTTTTCAGAGGGGTTTCGATGGCCATCATTTTCTAATGAAGAACGTGGACCCAAAGCTCTCGGAAGGGTCATGAGAAGGGTGCATTGGAGGCAACAACGAGGACTGAGTCTTGATAGAAAGAGGCCTGGAAGCAAAAGGGGTGTGAATTCTGCAGTCTCCTGTGATGATCTGGACCAAACCTGTCTGTTGCAGGGCTTTAGCCAGAGAAGGTGTCACAGCGCCGATGCTCTCATGAGCCAAACCAAAAGGTGGGTGGAGACACAGCCGGAACTGACAGGTTGGGTTGAGGAAGAGAAGGAGGTCAAGTGGGACGAAGAAAGGTCTGACTGTGATAGTCTTTTCTCTCTGGATTCTTTGTCTTCGGCTTATGCAGCCGCCCTGGCGGACCAGCTCAAGTCCACAGAGGACGCTCGAGGTTGTGGGTCGGAGAGTGAGGACAGTAACATGTCTAAAGACTCCTTAACGGTTGTGAGTCGTCAAAAGTGCACTTCGATGAAGAAGCTGAGCAAAGCCTTGCATCCTTTGTTGGTTCAAGAGAGCCCTCGGGTGTCACCACATCAGAAAGGGGATCGTGGTGCTTTGGATTTGAGGACCAGGAACTCTGACAGTGGTACCGTTAGGACCCCTGAAAAGAAATCAGAAACCCATTCTTCTTCTATTTGCTCCAATATTTACATCCATCCTCTTAATGTTGACAGAGAAACAGTTCATGATCCCGGCGTCGGTCCTCAAATGAGCCTCTCGGACTCCCTGGGTCAACTGAAACACAGAGATGTAGCTTTCAGCAGCAAAGTATTGACATCAGTGCCGGCCACTGCACTTGCCTTAAACAATAAAAGCAGTGCTCAGGTGCACTGTAGTGACAAAGCAAAAGGACCATCAACAACTCTGGGGGAATCTCTACTGGAAACTGACGACCATTCTTCAGCGGGGGAGGCAAAATTCCCAGTTGTGAGGTACGAGTCTCCTCATGAAAGACCCACCATAGTGAGGAACACATCACAATCTCCAGAGGAGGAAATAGGCAAGCTTCCCGTGGAGAGCAGCATTTGCTCAGCAGCACACTCTTGCACAAATAGTTCAGAGCTCATATATGATTCAGGATGCTGCATGAAGCTCCCCACCGATGATCACAATCCAGATGATTCCGCTGAAGATGTCGATCAGTTTGAGCTACCAGATGACATTTCTCTGTCTCGTGATGAAACATTAGATGAGAATGGGATGTGCTGTTTCACTCTTCCACCTGGGATTGTGGACTCCGAAAGCATCGAGGAGAAGCAGCAGGCTCTCATGGCCGATGTGAGGATTCCTAAAAGAGACATTGTGACCCATTGTTCGACACCAGCTGGCGCACGCAACAGACTCTGGCTCCATGCAAGCAGCCCTGAGCGCGACCAGACTCCTGAGGTGATTGAAGACAGAAATGACTCCTTAGCTTCTGTGGTCTTGCCAGGCTCTGATCCTATAGGCCTGAAATGTGGTGCGGTTTCTAACAAATTGCCTGGCTCTGAAGACGGTTTTCCATGCTGCAAACAAGGAAGCAAAGTTCATGAACATATTGTTGCGACAAAAGCAGAGAAAATCAAAGGGGTTTGGCTCGAGAGTTGTGACACCAAACACTGGCCGCGTCACATCTCGCAGTCAGAAGCAATTTGCAGCGCCATTGACTTGAGGATCTCTGAAGTGGTGAAAGAGCACGTCAGACTGTCTGACACTGGCAGCGCTGATGAAAGGAACGGCGGTCACAGGCCTTTCCAATCATCCACCTGCCCTTTCTGCCGCGAATGCAGTGAACATAGACGGACGGACAACCTGCCAACAGGCGACCCTGATCTCACTGGTGTTAGTGGACTTGGCTCATTAGGTAAAAACAAGCTGCTGACAACTTGGACCCACTTTGGTTTGTCAAACACACACAAAGGTGGTCAAGAAAAAGGACCTTTAACTCTGACCAAAGGTAGCGCTTGCTTGGAATCGGCTCCTGTTTTAAGTCCCTCACAGAACCTGTCCAGTGCTGGTGTCAAGAGCTGCAGAGAGTTTCTGGAGTCTTCTGGTGTTAAAGAGCAGGTCTGCACTCAGGAAGACTCATCTCTGAAGCAGGGACAAAATCCTGTAGTCATGAACGAGCAGTTAGATACAGGAAATGGTGGACCTGACTCACAAATCAGCAATATTCTTCAGAGAAATGTGGACAATAATGATAAATGGGCCAATCTCCTATGTCCAAAATTGGACCAGAACTGCAGTCAACTTGGGAGTGGTGGTAAAAGTAGCCATGGATCAGACGTCACCACCATTCCCTCAAGTGGAACTCCTAAAATAGTCAGGTGCCGATGCCCCAGACGCAGAAGTGGAAACGGTCGTCCTTCCAGGTCATCAATTTCCTGTTGTGAGACTTCATCAGATGAGGATGAGAAAACTCCCAGGCACCGACAGAACAGCCGGCCCTCCTCTAGGAACGTTAACGCTGATCCCGCTGTCAGACAGGTGTGCTTCACTGACACGGTTGCATCAACAAAATCCAGAAAAATCACGGCTTGTATCGGCGAGAATAGCAGAAAAAAATATTGTTTACAGGCCCCAAATGCTCTGAAGCAAGATTTGGAAAGAGAGACAGACAAGAGTAGAACAGCAGTTGGATCACAGGATTCAATTATGCACTTCGCCTCGAGCGATATAAATCCTTTTGTTCATCATCGACAAGACTCAAGCCAACAAAGCAATAACACCCAGGCATTTGGAAGCGCCGCTGACCTCTCCTGTAAATCTGTGCTTTTGAACAGCGCAGAGAAGCGTATAATGAGATGCAGCAGCGTTGACGACGGCTTGAACGGACAGAACTCCCCTTTCTTATCGCACCTCAGCACCTACGCCCAGAACAAGAGGCTTTCCAGTACTCTGAGCAGCTTTGAGGATTGTCAAGTTAAGAAAGAGTTTGCTCATAAACCTGAAGCTTCTCCAGGTGACAAGACGAAGGCCCACACTGTCGCGACTGGATCGAGCCCCAGCTGTAGTCAAGTGGATGAAATCGTGTTTCTATACTCTTCAGAGACGGAGTCAAATAAGGCAAAGGTCATCAGGAGGACTAAGGAGTGTGGCAGAGGTCCAACTGAAAGTTATTTACGTCATAAAAGAAGCGCGACTGATGGAGCTGCAACTAAAAAGGTGCCTATTGAGGAATGCCCAACTTGGGCGAGTATGGAGAGCATGTCTGTCCACCTCTCAAGGCTAATCGACAGCACCTCTGACCTGCTTGGAGATGTTCAGGGAATGAGGGCTGGGGGAGCCTGCACCAATGTTCATGTACCAGGGACGAAGAGACAGAACTCTTTCGGTCAAATGTCCAGGTTAGATTCAAGCAATCGGAGAGTCTGCTCCGCTTGTCCCAGAACCCATGAGGTCAACGTGACAGTCAAAGTCGTCGGGGCGGAGGTTTTAACCGGGACGCAAAACCAAACTGGCCGCCACGCAGTGACATCTAAGAGCCAGAGAGAGGTCGGGCTGAACTCCTCTACTCAAACGCCAGCTGTGGTTTCTGGGGCGAACTGCCAAGGACGTGCGAGGTCCGCTCCTCGTCTAGGTCCTCTGAGAATCTCGCCTGAGGAACTGAGGACCTTAAGTGTGTCTGACAGCACAGACCTGGGAAGCCCTGCCCAGTCTTCAAGCAGAGATGCTCAGTATATGGACCGGGCCTCTTCTCCGATCGTCACTGTTGGCGCAAAGACGAGAGCAAACCACTCCAACACCTGTCAGAAAGGAAGTGGAAGTCAGGCGCAACTGATTCAGCGGTGCCAACAAGCGCTGCCGTTTGACCAGTCGTCCAAAGAGGAATGGGATATTTCTTCCCTTGAAATTGACCCGAAACCCCTTGACAGTGAAGTTAGTTATCTGAGCCCTAAAGAGTGCTGTGGTAGTCGTCCTTCATCACTGGGTGGATTCAAAGGAACCGAACCAAGCATTGCCTTTTATAAAGACCTCGACTTGTCTGTTCTTCTGCCTCAAGAGGATGATGCAGTGTCTCTGGCTCCTAGTGAGTGCAACACAGATGTCCTAGTGAACGCCCAACCTCTCAGCGCGTGGATGTATCCCAGCAGTCGCGCGCTCCCACAAGATCTGCCCATGCACAACAAGTTCAAGAACTGGTCAGGAATCCCAAATGGGCAGCTCAGGCACAGCTTGAGTTGTGAGGAGTCGACTGAATCAGGGGCTCGGCAGTGCTCCCCCATGATCGAGAGGCTGCGGCAGGAACGACGGCAGGTGATGGCCACGGTCTGCATGGAGCCGCTCACCACGGAGCAGACAGCACCGGCTGGTTTGTTGAAGAAGGACGCAGGGTTGAGGGAGGAGTCTCAACCACATTGTCCTATCAGACAGCATCTGTACGACAGGTATGACTCTTTATTCTCGTACTGTATAACAACAAGCTATTAGAGAGTCTCTGTCACGCCCCAAGTTTTATCTGACACTGATGTCTGCAATTATTTTTATTTAAACAGTTTTATCAAATGTACAGGTTTGATGTTTTATATTAAAGATTATATTAATATTTACATTAAATACATCATGAAATAATATACAATTGCATTATCTTACGTTTACAAGGTCATGGTGCAATTACACTTGTTGTTGTCCTTACCTGCAAAATTTGTATCATTTTTTTTGTTCACTTGTTTTGGGGCTCCTTTAATTATATTTCCCTCCTTGGTCAAGTTCCATGTCTCCTCTTTGTGCTGTTTCTCAGACACCGCAGGAGCATTGAAGGGTTGAGGCAGGAGAGGGAGCATCGTCTACAGACATCCAGGAGAGCTCGAAGTCTGAGTCCCAGACTTCACTCTCGCTTGACTTCTTCTTCCTCTGTGAACATTTCTGATCCGCACTCCGAAAAGGTTCCAGATAACATCAGGTGAGACCCAAGAAGGGGGGTTAATGGAAGCATGCGAAGAGCTGATTGTGACTTGAAATGTCTATGTTTTCGTAGGTTGCCTGGCTGCAGTAGAGCAGAGGGTCCGCATCCTTCTGCCATCGAGCAACTACTGCTGGATTACGGCCGTGCACGGGAGGAGGCCCGGACTGAGATCGCAAGAGCACGGGAACGACTGCGAGAAAGAACAGAGCAGGACAAGAAAAGGCTTCTGCAGCAGGCTTCACATCAGGAACTCAGGGTGAGATTGTGTGTCATGAGTGAAAGCAGCATGTATCATTTCAGAATGTTCTTTCTTTCTTTACACTGAAGAAAATGATGCTGGATCCTTGTAAATGTTGCAAGTACAATGGTGCCTCGGTTTTCGAACATCTCAGAATTAAAAAAAATCGGAATTCGAACAAAAATTTCTAGATTTTTTTGGTTCGAATGTGAATCCAGAACTCGAAGGCTCCCAAAATAAGCTGGAAAAAACATAACACGCACGGACCGATCAGCTGACCCACGACGCGCTTTGTTACTCGCTCTCGACACCTCTGACGCTGGAGAGCGCGCACTCCAGGGTTTGATGTCCTGTTGTGGGCTGGAGCTGGGACAGGGATGAGGCGAGTCTGGGACAGAGCGTGACTTGGTTTATGACTTTGTCACAGCCAAACTGCACAGAAGCGCACATTCAGAGCTGGACACGCACCGGGCACCTCTTCACTTCTGGAGAGACGTCACTCACTCGGCAACCCCTCCCACATGCAGCGGCCACACACATAGAGGAACAGCCACCTGCAGCAGACACTCTACATTCACTCCTACAAAAGACTATTTTAAGGCTTGGAACGCATTATTTCTTTTTCCATTCATTGTTATGTGGAAAATCGATTCAGATTTCGAACAAATCGCTTCTTGAACGGCCATCTGGAACGGACTGTGGTCGAGAACTGAGGCACCACTGTACTAATCAAGATTTAGGTACCGTAATTTCCGGGCTATAGAGTGCACCGGAATATTAGCTGCACCCACTAAATTTAAGAAGGAAAATCTTGTTCATACATAAGCTGCACCGGTCTATAAGGTTCAGTGGTGCTGTCTGCACTGTGGACAGGTCAGTGGTGCGCCAGCTTAAAAACGATTTTCAAAACTAGTTTTGAAAACGGGGTCCGACATCGAGAGTGAGGAAATGGCGGAAACAAGCTGTGTAATACAGAGCGTCTTGATTTATCCACGCTGCTCACAGTAGACAAGGTGCAGCTCTCCAGCTGGGATCAAGTCAGCGGCCAAAACCTGACTCGCTTGTGTTCGCGTCGGACTTATGAGCCGAATGCACTTTGTCTTGAGACAGCATCTCACATCTTTTCACATTAAAGCCCTAAAAATGCACTGTTTGCAAAAATATTCCTCAATAAGTTGATAAAATGACTTGCATGTTTTGCCTGTGTAGTTGTGGGACTCCATAGTCTGTCTTCTGGAATCCATATTTATAAACAACAGCAGAAATATACAGCCCCAGGTGGTGGACAAAATATAAAATGCTATGTAAGTAGCAGGCCTGAAAAAAATGCTGAAATGGCCTCTTCTTTGACTTGAAATTGGAGTCTGATTGTGAGACTAGTCTGTCTAGTTACGAAAGAGTGTCCTTGGCTTTTTCTTACCTCACCAAACATTCATGACACAGAATACCTCTTCCTTTTTGTATGTATAAACATGAACATTAATCTTGACTTGAGCCACCTCATTGGCCATATAGAATGATGGGCCAGATTTGATCCGCAGCCCAGGTGGTGCTAAGCGAAACACCAGTTCCATGTTTGTTTTTTGTGAAAAAGTTGAGACCATATTGCCGTGGAAGTCATCCTAAGTCACCTCCCTCCTCTGTGTGTGGGCAGGATGAACCCAAGCTTCGGACCAGAAACAGCAGTAGCACCTTGTGCACAGGATCTAGCATAAGCCTTTCATCTGGACCGACATCTGGGTACAACAGCGGCAACACCGTCCAGCGTGGCAGAAGACCAGGACAGGTTTGGAGTAGAACACAATCCATGTGCAGATTATCTTCATCCACCTTAGCCTTAATAATGTCATGTCGGGATTCAGGCCGTGGGGTTCCAGGAAGAAGAGCGTGAGGTCAGCACATGTCCTTCACCGTGTGGAAAGGGGCAGCCAACAAGGCTGTCTGCCCAGGGTAAAATCATGTCTTTATGGTCTAGGAAACAACAGTAAATGAAGTTTTACATTTATCGTCTCTCCAGATCTGAGGCCAAACATTTCCCTTGGATCCACCTCTTCCATATGCCCAAGATTCCAAGACGTGACCTGCGGTCTGCTTGACCGAATCTTTGCAGAGGTAAAATGAACCTTTACATGAAACGTGCTGACGTGACTTCTTAAAATGAAGTAACAAAACAAGGTGCCTTCTGTCTGCAGGTGCGACATGCAGCCACTGGAGGGCTCAGCCGTCTGCTGATGGGCAAGGCCGCAGCAGGCTGGGGGTCAGCTCATCTCTGGGCTTTTCTTTCTTCTGGATGCAAACATGGATTAATGCCTGTCTTTTCCCAGGTATCAGGGGGAAGAGCGGGGTGTCCACTCGTTCTACAAACCCTCCCCTAACCCTTCGGTCCTCAGCTTCCTGGCTGCAGCTGAGCTGGAGCGCCCTCTGGAGAGTCTGTGGAGGGTCATCAGCCAGCCGTCCAAGGCACACTTGTACCACCCGTCCGTCAGCTCCGTCTGGACTCGACCACTGGATGACAGCACTCAGCTGGGTGAGCGCCGACCCTCGTCTCCTGCTTCCTCTTTTTGGGAGAGAAAAAGAAGCTGATTATCTGGGATTATAAACACAGATCACAGTTTTTCTGAGAGGCTTGTGTTGGGAGGCACTTGAGATGCACAGAAGTGTATAGTCCCATTCATCTTCCTTAGGTCTCTTTTTTCGTGGTGTGACTCTTAGAAATTCCTGTTGTAGTCAGTGTGTATATATATATATATATATATATATATATATATATATATATATATTCAAATTAGCTAATGCATCAGTGTCCACATTTGTAGTTCATGAAAAATTATCATCCGCATCATATTTTTTTTTTGTGTCCAGTGTACATGCTAACCGATCCATCCTCCTGCCACCTGAAGCAGCCGCGGGACTTCTGCTGCATCAGTAAAGCAGCCAAGCAGGTGAGTGCAGCTGCAGGTTCTGATGTTCACACTCTCTTCATTTCTTACCTTTGCTGCGTTATGAAAGCGTCGCATGCTCGTGTTGGCGTGACTTTCTTTGTTTTTGTTTTGGAACTGAGTCATAAACTTGCTTTTTAAACCCTGAAGCAATGAAACATGTGGATAAAACATGCAGTTATACTGAGGATGTTTCAGAAATGATCACATCCATATTTTGAATAACTTAAATGACAGATTACTACAAACATGACTTAACTGCATTATAAAAAGTCATTCAATAGATATTTATATTAATGTTTAAGGCTAGTCTGAGAGATCTGTCCAAACTCTTGAGTAATATAACACCAATAGGTTTTTTGCTTTTTATCTTTAAATATGCAACATTATTGAAGATCCCTAAATGTTATATTAAATACAATTTTAAATAAAATAAAGTTATTAAAATAAAAAATATATATATTAAAGTTATTTCATCAGAGCAGTGTGATCACATTGAGGTCAGCATTTTGAATGATTTTTTTTTATGAATTGATGCAGCATTTTTTTAACAGGATGATTTTAGCCGGTAATTTGTGGACTGCCCTTATTTGTAGACGGGCATATGACAGGACTTTTCGTGTTTCCTCTTCCTCCATGGTGACTGTAGAACTGGAACCAATGACCCTGCTTTTGGTATCAACCCTCTCAGCTCAGTCTTGAAACATCCAAATCACAACTACTGTCTTTGTCCACTCTACTGCATTGAATTCTACCAAGCCACAATGTGATGTCATCAACAAGCAACATGTTTTCCAGGCCACATTTATCTCTTTTTGTTGACAGAAATAGATGTTTCTTGTGGAGTAAAAGTTGCTTCAAAACATTGACTTCGGAACAATGGGGTGTGTTCATGATCCAACCATCTGCTTCTTGCTTGACTGATGAGAGTGATGCTAGAATTTACTCCTCTGTGGTTGCAGGGAGGGCTTTGTGTTTTGGCCATGCAGTCTGTGTGCGAGGAGACTCTGCCTCCCCCTCGCTTCGGCGCTGTCCGGGGAGAGATGCTGCCCAGCTGCTGGCTCCTGCAGCCGGTCACACGACGAGGAAAGGAAGTGACCCGAGTCGTCGCCCTTCTGCAGGTGATTCCGCTCACCTCTGTATTGTGTTCCTACGTAGTTCTCATTTAAACTCCGACCCTCACTGTCCACTCTAGATCGACCTGGGTCTTCCCTCGATCCCCCCTCACCTGTTAAACACGGTCTCCAGGCAGCACACATCTGTCATCAGCCATCTGAACTCGTATCTCGACTCAACCGTGAGCACTTAGACCTGTGGCACCGTTCTCTTCTCAAAGTTGCACTTGTTTTTTTTTGTTGTTTTTTTTTACACCTTCAAGACCACTATTTAACTGTAAGACATTATTTTAATGCAGTAATGTGAAGGAATGAAACCAAAGGTTCCGTCTTGGATAATGAAGTGCCTTTTTACGATGACGCTTTTGTACAGGTAAATATTTAGTTGAACAAAATTGCACGAACTCTGCTTTTTAAAGAGACACACGAGCGAGAACACAAGGGCAGCTATCGGTTAGTGAGACGATTTTTCATCCAGCTGATTGGGTCATTTTTATCCGAACACTGAAGTTAAGCGGTTACTTTTCTAAGCTCCACTGTACACTCCACTGTCTTGGCTTGTGTGCTTCAGATGACCCCTGCACTGCACGTCTTAACCTCTTCACTGCCCTTCAGCAGCACCTAAAAAAGCAGCGGAGGCATGTAAGCTATGTGGTAGATGCAGGGGTGATTTAAATAAAAGTAGGCTCGTGTGTAATCTGGAACCCGACCGCGACTCGGTAGGTGAAGGGAAAACGCTTTGTTGCAGGCTAACAGACACAAGGTTGAGTTACCAACCTGTTGAAGGTCTTTTTATTCTTTGTATTTATTGTGTTTTTTGATGGTGAATGTCATTTCATTCATGCAGTGTTTCCATTTGGTGTCATGTTTGTGTCATGAAGTCACATGATAAGCCATATTTTCTACATTTACTGCTATGTTTTAAGTTTTTGCTACAGCCAAAGAATATTTTTGTTTTCTCGTATGAAGGTTTTTATGCAGTATGTTTTTTCAAATGCATTTCTGTTTTTATATTCCGGTTATTTATGTTTTTTATTATTGTATTTTGCTATAAAACCTGCTTTATACTTTTTATATTTTTGGTAGATAAAAATCACACAGTCTTTTCATCTTTTATTCATGGTCATCCATCATCAAATGTCAAGTATTTGGGTTACAGCACTGAAGAGGTCAGCACTCCTCAGGCTTTCCACTGGCTTCAACTGGCAACCGAACAGACGGTGAGCTTGGCTGACAAGTGCCTGGACTGTTTGTTGTAAAGAGCATTTGTTTGCCTCAAATACATAAACACATCACCCAAAATAAAGTGCGGATCTCTGTGCGTGGAGTTAAGAAAGACCTTGTCATTTGTTTTGGCCAGTTTGAAGTTATTCTTTCTTCAAAAGAAAATTTTTTTAGGCAGCTTCTGTGATGGAACTCAAGTGTAAAAGTGAAGGCAGGAACTTCAAGGAAAAGAGCATTTTTAATTAAAAAAAAAGCTGTCAAGAATACAAATTAAAGTTCATAATGTGTCCAATCATTAACTTTCATTTTATTATAAAATTAATAGTGATTATATGAAATGAAAATACAGTCGAAGTCATCCAAACATTTACTTTATTGATTTGTTAAAAGTTATATTTCATTTTTAATTCATTGAAATTTCCCAAAACGCTTCTTTGTAGATAATAATTACAAGCAGAAATGTATATAAAATAAAGTAGACATAAATTAGTAAAATAAATGTGGAAATACGTTCATATTAAACCACTATATCCACTTATATTTCCGTTTATTTCCACGTATTTATTACGGTGAACCCAGACGCTTTACACGCCAAACATCAAGCTCAGCAAAAAAGGTTGACAGGAAGTTGCTGTACAAAATAAGACAAAAACGTAGCCTAAGATTACATTCTCGGAAGGTCTCATGTCAGTGATTCTCACTTTAAAAGGAAAGGAAAGTTGCTCGATTAATATCACGAAACTTGTGAAACACTGCTTCTAAAGTACATGATCGCCAGTACTCGTCATGAAAGTTAATGAAGAATAAATGAGGGACAGTGGTAAATTAAAGTGATTCTTATTTTTAATAGAGATCAATTAAAGCAAAAACACTTTATTTACTCTTATTTGTAAAATTAAAAAATAATAATAAATTCCAACTTTGAGAAAGTTAGTAGCTTCCGAGCCCTCACAGTTGTCTGACAGGTGCCGTTATTCAGCCAACAACGTCTCAGGTCTTCAGAAAATAGAATCGGCGGCAGTGGAGGTGACACTTCAGTGCGTTCTTGCCGCTGTCGTGCGCATGAATGTGCGCGCGCGATTAGGTGTGGGGCGGGGGGTGAGTGGTGGGAGTTCACCCCCAAGTGCCCCTGCCATCTACAGTCGCCAGCTATTGCCAGGAATGTGTCCGCTCCACGCGCGCCGTGCTCTGGATTTTATTTTTAACCTCTCGGGGTGGGTCAGTGGCGGCGGGCTTTCAGGAATGAGTGAGGAGCGCGCGGCGCCCACTGTCCGCTTCCCTCCGACCCCCAGATCTGGACCTGCTCTCCGTGGACCCTGACGAGAAGCCCCCCACCCCCGCGTCCACGGGACTTTAATTGGGTTTTCAGGAGTCCGACTTGACCACATATTCAACTTCACGTAAGTTACTTTTTAAACCACTTAAACTTTCGCCCAATTTATTGTTCAGAAATTGAGCTTCACTTGCAGTTGTATTGTTGTTTGGTAGCACCTGTTGAAGACGTTAGCTTAGCATGCTACCACCGCGGGTCAGAACCGACTTATGTTACGTAAAAAAATTATATATATGGTAGTATATTTTACATATATATATATTCAATAACGCATTACGCGTGTTAGTTTATGACTTATTTAATGTTAAAATATGTTTGCGAAACACAAGTCTCGTAAAATGTCCCTGATATTGTGAATATATTTTGGATTTTATTTAAAACTGTTTTTTTTTGTTTTTTTTTTGTCAAAAGAAAGTTGAAAGCGAATCCTTGCTTCACTTTGTTGTTATATTTGATCAACCCACGGTACACGGATGACAGGAGCCAGAGTCGGGATGACGAACTGTTCCAAACGTTAGTCCCCTTAAAAGGATAAGTGTGTGAACAAGCAGGAGCTTTCGCTATAACACTCCAGGAATAGTTCTCTATCAATTCTGGCTCTGTTTTATTCCAGTCAAAACAAGCTCCCCGTGTCACTGAAGTGGTTCATGCCAGCTGGAAAAATTGTGAGTTTGTGTATTCACATATGATGGATGGATTATTATTGCAAATAAAGGAGGGAAATCCATCCATCCAAAGCATCCTCTCTCACCTGCAGACACCACACCCTCCTCCAGCTCCCTCACACAGTCACATTATAGTTCTTCTGTTTTCAATTCAGACTGACAAAGTTGCTTCTCTCTGATGAACTATGATGCTCATGGCATTGGAAGCTTCTGGAACATTTCATTGCAACATTTGTGGAATCTATTGTCCTACTTGTCTTACACCCATAAAGACTTGTGACGTCTGTAGTGCCACTTGATGCTGGTAACAAGTTCTTAATGTCTGTTGCTTGGGTCTTTTTTTTAAATCTTCTTCTTGTTCTTCTTCTCTTCCTCCACATCCTGTCCCCCTTTCTTTTCTATTCTTCATCAGCTTTGTTGCCTTCGTCTTCTCATCCCTGTCTCCTTCTTCTGTTTCATTGTCTTCATCTTCTTCTGCTCTATCTCCTCAACTACTTCTTTTCCTTTGCTGCTTCCCAATCCCTCTCTCTACTTTCTTTGCCTTTTTTCCTTTTCTTCTTTATCAACTTGGTCTTTATCTTCCTCGTCTTCTCTCCCACCTCCTCCTCGTTCTTTGTTATCGACTTCTCCTCCTCCTCTCCTTCACCTCTTCCTTCTTCTTCCATTTCTTCTTGTCCACCTCCTTCTCTTCCTTCTCCTCTCCCTCTCTCACCTCTTTCTCATTTTTCTTTGTTGTCATTGTCTTATCCTCTACCTCCGCCACTTCCTCGTTCTTCTTCTGCTTCTCCTCCACCTGTTCCTCTTCCTCCTCCTCCTCCTTCTTCATTGGCATTGCCAGCATGCCTAACAGCTCGACATATGGAGCTGTTTTGTTATTTTCAGTGCCTGCTCTGACACCATGCCACGTGTTATACTGCACAGGCCGGCTTGTGAAGGACTTGTGAGGTGACTTTGGACGTCCTGTGCCCAATTTAAGCTCCATTTCATTTATGTTTATATTCCAACAAGTGTTTTATTTCGCTCTCAGTTGATCACACCTGCCTGCGTTACTACTGCCCTGCTATCTTCTGGCCTCAGAGCGTTCCATTTTCATGAGGCCTTGCTTGCTTGTGTGTGTGGGAGTCACATTTTTTACACTTGTGATCCACATTTAATCACCAAGGGTCAGCAGAGGAAGCAAGTGGAGCAACAGAAGGGATGATAAAAATATCTTTATTTCCCTGGCTGTTTGTGCCTTCTTAGCTTTGGAGACGAGCCAACGGTGAACTGTTGTCCACCAATTCACCAATTCAAACAGGTCGACTTGACAATTAACCGTCAGACTTTGAAGACTTCTGTGTGCTTCATTATGACGTCATGCAGTTTGTGAATGAAGGAGTCCAGAAAACCCCTCGGAGTGGCGCTCAGTAACACACGCGACGGGTGGTTTGTCGAGCACAGCATGACGCCAGTTTAGCGCTCTAAAAGGGTTGGAGTGCGTTATGTGGTGGTCAGTCCTGTGAGGTGATAAGGAGGTTTCCACTGGTGGGTGGAGCATCATCGGTGTGATAAGCTCCTTCTGCTCGTGTGTGATACAGCGCCAGAGGCAGACTGCTGTGATGTCATCACTCTGCTCAAAGAGTACCCTCTCGCTCCAGCAGCTATTGGTGCATACTTTATTTATTTTTTATTTTTTTCAGGGACATAATGAAGACAGGAGGCAGTTGCAGGAAACTCTGCATTGAGTCCTTATAGAATATATTTTTTTAGTTGAGCCTTTGATTTTCATTTCACGTGTTAAAATGCCAATCTAAAATTTTGGTGCTGCAAAGATTGATTTTCATGGCCTGGATAAGACCAGGAGCCTCCTCCTAGCTAGCCATGTCCCGAGTACCCCATACTTGATACTCATGTCACCTGCTGGTGGGATCTAGTCCCTCGGTGGTGGAGGTTTCCAGAAGGAAGACGGAGCCATTTTGCTCTGGGTGCTGCCCCTGGCACCTACAAGTAATGCAACGTAAGGATAATACTGTCATCCTTTGCAGAATACATCCTACCTAACAACTTGGACTGTAATGGTCAAACAAAATATAAACAAAATATTGGGAAAGAAATGAAGCGTTTCCCTTTCATTTTTTAGGAGTGGCGAACTACCTTGATTCCACAGCAGATCTCAGAATATTTACAAAAATTGGCTGAGCAGAAGCATCTCTCTTATGTATACATTTGACCTGTTCTTTGTAACATCAAATATAAGTGAGGTGAGCTGTAACTGTTCCATAAACAAGTGATCATATGAAAACATGTGGGAGAGTTTGTTAGAGTCTGAATTTATGCTGAAGGAAACTGCGGTTTTCTCTGCTTGAACAGTGCAGGGTGTCCCCATTCTGACCGACTTCAACATACACGCACCATTCAGATGTGCATGCTGCATCATTTAAACTACAACCACGTCACAGGCTGGAGTGCAGAGGGGTTCCCTCCCCCTGTGGCGGCGTGATAACGGAGCTATGCTGAGTGCAGATAGAGCTATCTGAGGGGCGACCGTTCCATGCAAACGCTCTTGGCAAGATGGTTGTTCAGAGAGGCGCTGTGTGAAAATGGTTATGGCAAGTTGGAAACAATAACCAACACAGGGTCCTCTCGCCCACGTAGCCCCCGAAAATGATTCTGACTCCGCAATGAAGCTGCCATTGTCATTTATTCTGCTCACACTTTGCTGTCTTTCACTTCCAGGCTTTAAGTGTTCCAGGTTCTGATCCCGCTTTTCCTTCGTCTGTCATCTGAGAGGACATTGCCGTCTTCTAACCTCGTCACCCTGGCGACCGCCATGACCTCCACCACAGACTTTGACAATGCGGAGATCACGCAGCAGTACAGCCATATCAACACACGCTTCGAGGTCTGTGACGAGGAGCTGGACAACGACAACAGCTCAGCGCGGCTGTTTGAGCGCTCACGCATCAAGGCCCTCGCAGGTGAGCCGCTGCATGGCCAAACAGTTTGGCCCCCACAGGATGCTGCCGCTGTGACTAAGAAGGAGGGTTGCTGAAAGAAAAATCATATATGCTGTTTGCGTGGACAGTTTGTTCGTCCATTCGGAGCAGCTGGGGCGGCTCCACACCCACAACTACCAGGCAGGATCACTTGCACATTCCCCGCATGTTCCCTGTCTGAGTGGTCCTGACAGCTGCCTTGTCTGTCTGACTCCAAGACAGCAGGTTTTTGACATTTGTGGCTAAGCTATGACAAACACGCACATGCACACAGTGGTGCACGTATGCAAGGCAAACACCAACCCTCTCAGTCGTGGATTCTTCACCCCCGTGTATATTGAAGTCCATTGCAAATGCAGCACCGGTAAAAGTGTGGGTTAGCAAGAGCTAACATGAGCAGGGTTTGGTGAAGAAAATACACAAAAATCCAGCCACTAAAAGAGTGAAAATTTAGAAGCGCTGTCCATGAAAAAAAAAAGTTTTGTCTCTGGAAAGTGTCCATGGGAGCTGCTTTCTGGTTCCCCAAGGTTGTTGTCTGTGGGTGACCTGACTGCTGTTGGCCAAGGTGGTCCCTCATGTGACCAATGGATGACAAATGTGGTGAGAATAAGAGTAGGGGATGTTGTTGTTTGCATGGTACTATATTGAAACACATACGCTCCAGCATTCCTGTGCAGAAATGTGTTCAGATCTTGTTACAGTTGAAAGACTTTGACAATGTTATCAATTGGAGCTCTTCTGTGATGGTAGCTTATCCCTCACTACGACACGATCCACTCCTGCCATCTGCCCTGTTGAGCGTTACCATCAGGACCATGGCCCTTAGACATCCGGCAGCATTTTGCATTCCATCGGTGAACGACTAGCGTGGTCGATGCTGTTTCAGCCCATCGCTGGGGTTTTTACGATGAACCCAATATTGGGGCGTTCACACTGTAAACCGGCAGCATGGAGATGCCATTGTAGAGTGTAAGCACTGAACATTCTGCGCCCCATTGGAATATGGCGGCATACAATGTCTTGATCTTAGTTAGAATGGAACCCAAATCATGTTTGATGTGCCGACCTGTCCGAGGCAAACCGTTATTTACACCCCTCAATTTGTGTTCTTGTTCATGGTTTTCTAGGGATAAGTTGTTTTTGTGTTGGTAGCAGCATTTCCAATGTTAATGCGAGTTACTTACTGTTCCAGAGTTCAAGTTGAAGTTGAGTTAGGGTTGAAATTATTCAAAAGTTTAACCCGCTTTCTTTTTAACCAATATTTAGTTCACCAGTTTCTGTACCAGCTAGCAGCAGCTTTTTGTTGCCGTGGTTTTCAGGGTTGAGGTGTGTCACCTCCTGCCTGATGTTGTGGACGACAAAAGTGCCTGTCATGTTCCTGAAATTGACGTCTTTATGGTGGACCCTGGTTTGACAATCTTTGTCTTCCACCACAGAGGAGGCTTCAAAAGGAAAATGTGCAGCTCCTGTCAGGGCGCCGTTTTCTGACCAGAGCACCATCCACCTTTGAAACCTTTTATTGGACACTGCTCCTCTTGCTATCCCGCTAAGTAGTCCGACATCAATACAGCGTCTGTGATATGTTGGAGTGCTTTCAAGCTGATGTTTCTGTAATGTAATCATGGTTTCCTGTCAGAGAGAGGGTGTAGGTGCACGAGAGGGATGCGCAGTGAACTGAACAACACCCATCTTTAATTCACAGCCTGTAAATATATCAGAGATATGAGTCCTATCAAGCTGTCTTTCAACCCAGTTTTAGTCCTGCTGACCTTTACGCTGCTCCCAGATTTAAATGATTAGTTGTGCAAGGGATTTCTCCTAAGTGATGCCGCCAAGTATGGAACGACAGAGCAAACGTTCAACAAGAGTACGCAGATGTAATGATGCATATTGTATGCATGGATGGAGCTCGAGAAACCGTCCTGAATAGAAGTGACGACTGCTAAAGCTCCTCGTACTGCTCATGAGTGAAGGCAGAGCAGAGCAGAGGGAGTGAGAAAGAAAGAAAGGGAGGAAGAGGAAGGAGGGAGTGAGAGAGAGAGGTAGGGAGGGAAGGAGGAGGGTGCACGCGTACGCACCAGAGAGATCTGAAAAGGAGGACAGAGAGCCTGAAGAAGTGACGAGGACGGACGTGGAGTTCGAAGCTCCTGTGTTAGATGTTGTGTTCCGATTTGGGGGTGAAGATGACCAGCCCGTGTCTTCTGCGCGCTGCCCCCATCAGCCAACCCCGACTCCGGGAGGTCAAGATCAGTCTGAAGGCCGGGAACCGGGACACCACTGGAAACCGAAGCACCGGAGGAAGCAAGGAGGCCGTCGGCCGGCCCTATGCTGTCGGCGTGAGCAGCACCAGTCGGAGCAAGAGCACACCACCGGTTCCCAGGGTCCAGCGACCTGAAAGTCGGAAGTCAGTTCGTGGCAGCAAGCAGCAAGAACCAGTGCATCACCCGGAAAGAAATGGCACGGTGCATATCCCGCTGGCTCCGGTCTCACTGGGCATCACACCTGTGTCAACGTCCTCCTCCTCCTCGTCCACCTGCACACCTAGACGGCAGCGGCCTTCTCACCTGCAGCCTCCATCCGCAACCCAATCTTCCTCCTCCTCTTCTTCCTCCGCCAGAAGTATGAAACGCTCCCGCTGGTTGAGTTACAGCACCTCCAACATCTACTTCAACTCCATCCTGGATGGACGCTTCAGGCAGCTCCAAGGTACAAGGTGGTCCTGGTGGTGTGTTTTGCTTTTCTGTAAACAAAAAACAACAACTTTGGAGCATGATACAGATCCATTTTTATCGTCCAAATATTCAAAAATGTTTTGCTAATAGCTGACTTCTTCATTTGAAATTATATACCAGGTGTTAATTTATTTATTCTCAGTTGCTGTAGCTTTGCCCCAATTGTTCACTGACTTGTTGGTAAATTATTCATAGCGCAAACTCCTAAAAAGGTTGTGACGTGTTTCTCTCTAAAGTCGTTCCTGACTTGTTAGTGTCATTTCCTCTCATATAAAAACAACCTTTTTCAATATTCCGCCTGGCCAACTTCCTTCCCCCCCAATTCACCAAATGTTGTGTTTGGACGTCAGCCTCCGTACTCTCATCACGAATGCTTGTGTTGTAAAATAAATAAACCAA
Organism: Synchiropus splendidus; assembly: GCF_027744825.2. Taxonomy (NCBI): domain Eukaryota; kingdom Metazoa; phylum Chordata; class Actinopteri; order Syngnathiformes; family Callionymidae; genus Synchiropus; species Synchiropus splendidus. The sequence continues at coordinate 9,180,038 of NC_071349.1, read as the reverse complement.
ATCAATCTCCCTGACAGTTTAACTCCTCCCTCCTTCCTTATTAACGTTTTAACAGAGAGCGTTTTGCCGTCACAGTGGATTTTTGTTAGCTTGCACTACGCTATCCAAGTCCCTGATGACTGGAGTGCATTAGAGAGTGGAGGCTAATGTAGGAGACGGAAGGTAGGGAACATTGCTCTCTGGCTGATTTCAAATAACGGCCGAGAAGTGAGAAGTGAAAAACAAGGAAGCTCTCCTGAATCTGAGAGCTGTAATAGACTAACTCTGCTTATTAAATCAGAGGAGCCATGGCTATTGCTCTGAGTTTGAGCTTGAAAACCACAAGAAAAAAGTTGACTTGTTGCAAGCTATTCGCTGGAGGTGGAGGTAACTTGACCTTTTAATACAAATAAATGGTCATAAAGTTATTTCCTAACAGTGTTTTTGTTCCTGAAGCTCAGTCAGAAAAGTGGACGCACAAATACAGGACATAGAAAAAGGGAGTTTCAAATCTAAAGAGTAGAGAAGCCTATTTCTTCAGTCCTCAGACCTGTGGTCAGGTGACCTGCGATAAATTCTATATGCTTATTTAAGAGTGTGGAAGTCTGTCTTGCACCAGCAAACAGGCTGAGAGACAGACAAAAGCAAATACATCATTCACCAAAACTTTTTTTGTTCTGAAGAAAGGAGGCGCTGTAAGGGTTCTGCGCGATGACACCATTGTAAAATTTGAAATATGGTAATGGAATCTATTTAGAGTTGGAGTATTGTCTTTGGAATTTTTTATTCCGATGCACATAAAAAAGCTCTTCAGAGAAAAATAGATTCATGGAAGACATCATGGACTTTGTTAAGTGAAGAAGACAAAGTAGGTTCTCCCATGAATGTCATCTGAGGAGGCATAACTAGCAGCCAGACAATTTGGGTGCAGGAACTGTGCAGGATTTGGGTTTCCCCCCTTTACACCTGATTTTCTGGTGCTGTCATCTCTCATCTATGCACAGTCTAGCAGGTAAACAAACTGTATTCTCAAAGGCTTTGTCTCATTATAAGCTTCTCTAAATAACACAGCATTTGTTACATGACAGATGGGGTGGCCTTCGCACCCAAAAATCCCTCCAACCGACCAGCAATGGAGAATTGGAGCGTCACTACTTGAAGGAAGATTCGTACATGAACTCTATTTGAGTATTAGTTCATCCTGTTTGACCACTTTCACTATTTATTTCCTTCAAATTATCTAAATTTCAGGTGTATATGACTTTAATTTCCAAACAGCGAAAACAAAACAAACTAAAAATATGAAGCCAAAACAGCCTGCGTTTATTTTTAAACCATTTAGTCTTTGACCTCAAACCTAAAGATTTTGAAGCCATCTCATTCCTCTTCTGGGTCTTGGCGCTGATGGAGTTAAAACACGTCACAAGAGTGTTGTGTTGTGATCCACACTAAAATGGTGGATCATAAAGTGGATATTTAAAGTAGTTCTGTGCATGTTTCACTTAATAACTAATGTAGAAAATGCTGTTCAGAAGAAGGCGGATTCTTGGATGTGCTCTTTTATTACCCGCCAGGGTTGCGACAGCTTTTTAGTCTCCATCTTAACCCTCTCGTCGCACCTACCTTCATCATGAACTTCGCCGTCACCATCTTCTTTTGCCGATCAAATCTCGCCTCACTTGTCAGGAGAGTTGCGTTTTATTCGTCAATTATGTCATGCAGCACGGACTATTGCTGGTAGCTTCAGGTATCAGGGACCAAGACCAGTGACAGCCAGGACAGAGGCCTTTGGCATTGTCCTTAATTTATTTTGAAAAAATGAGCACTTTTTTTCAGTTAGAAATGAATGTCTCTGTGACTAATGGACTGTGTCCCATTTTCGTTCTCCCTATGGTTTTGATCTAGACACGGTCTTGACTACAACACTATCTGGAGCAATCTGTCCTGGACTCTATAGGGAGCATGAATTTGATCCCACTTCATGAACGTGATCCAAACTGGTGTTGCATCACAGTACATTGTTCTAGCTCCGGGCCTGTCGGTGCCGTCACTTTGGCGCGAGTTCTGGGAGAACTGGGCCACAAAAGCTGACTGTGGGAAACAACGGTTCAGAGTGTACAGGGAAAATCCATCAGCATAAATAAGACATTAGGCTTTCACTGGAGTCAATAGGTGGATGCAAGATGACTTAGTAAAAGCATGTGAAACAGCAGAATGTTTAGTACGTGGTGGTCTGATATGTGGGAGGTGATTGAATCAAGAGGTGACACGTTGCTGATGAGCAGCGAGAACAGAACATGTCCGCCACGATCGCCACTTAGCTACACTAATATTTCATTCAAAACAAGTACAAACTGGAGCTGTTACACAAGCAGCTCAGTGTTGGGGAAACTCAAATCAGTCAAGTCTTTCTCTGGACTCGTAACGGAACCATGTTCCTCCAGCTGTTCTTATCATGCCCGGCTCACTCCAAATGTGCTGTGCCACTGTCAACTCAAAATCAGCTGAGACAGATCTGAGTTTTTGGTGTGTGAAGATGGTTAGAAATGGGACACATCTGATCAAATCAGCAAGTCTTTATCAGCTCTACTGCTCAGTTCCGCTGCTTGTCCTTAAAGGGACCCCATCATTCTCTGCAGTGTTGGCTAGATGAAGCCTCCAGACAGATAGGTTTTACATTTAGTTGCAAAAAATATCCTGCATGATACATCACAACAGCTTTTCATGACATCAGCAGGACAAGGCTTCATCAAGGATTGATGTCACATTTCAACACCTCCACCGACTGACTTCATGGAGCCCCTTCTTTACTGTGCTTCGGTGTTTTCCTGAGAGATGTGGAAGTGTTTTTATCTGTGAGGTGCTATGAGAAGCTGTGAACTAGTGATGTGGTCATGCAGCATCCAAGACACTTGCCTGTGGGCAGCAGGTGACTGCCGTGCAAACCAGCAGATACACTTGTGTATGTGTGTTTCAAGTGGACAGATTGTTAGTGTAGCCAAGTTGTGGTGCAAGAAATTGAGAGAATCCTGGGGTGGACTTGCCTGGTGTCTCATTCTTGAAAGCCGTGTGTGTCAAGTTTGAGGCCTGGCGACCAAAAAGCTAGTGTCTATGAACCCATTGGCAATTGACATCATCAAAAAGTGTGCAGCGGAAGTTTTTTCAGCACTAAATATATTTGGTTGTTGTGTGTTTGCTTGTCATAACTGGTTCACTAACCATGGATTTAAGTTCAAGTGGAACTCTCCCTGATGATTCATGATCTTCTGTAGGTAGGTTGCTTCAGAAGCAACCGTAAACTTCCGTTGCCAAAATGTGTGTGCACCCATTACTTCATCATTACAAAGTTCTGTAGTTTAAATAAAGGTTAGTATTGGAGCTTGAATATTTCCTATATTCTTTTGTATTGTTTGTTTGGTCCTGTATTTAACAGTCTGTCCATTGACTGACTATAAAGGTCTGGTATAAGTCACAGAAGGCATGTAAGCCATCACAAAATCGATAAATTGCAGTATAAAATAAGTGGTTTTTATAGTGATATTGTTCTTCACTCACCAGCAGTCGATGTCATGAGCTGACGCTTTCAAGATCTAAGTCAGCAGAACTATGTGACCTATTAAAGGGAATAACTCTGTTGCTACACCCTGTCTTCCTGTCGAGTGTAGCATTTCTGTGAACAGCACTTTTGTTATGGAATAGAAATCCAAGATCATACCTCCTCCTCATGTTGCGCTTCGCTAAAATGCTCGGTATGGTGGTTCATGTTGTCCATGTTTTAGTATTCGTTGCAGAGCAGCAATAATCTATTTTTTTGAAAATTCTAACTTCATAAAGATAGCATATGATGAACAGAAGAAATTCTGTGTTCAGTGAAGTCTTGTTTTAAAACTATAGCTTGCATTGAAGCTCATCTCATTCAATGAGAGCCATTCATGCATGTACCACAGCATGTTTTAATGTTTGAATTGCAATGATTTTTTCATAAAGGCTTCATCCATGAGGATTTATACAGTATGCTGCCAAGGCAACACAATGAAGCGTGACATGGCTACTGTACTGTCTGCTCTGTTTACAGGTCTCACTTTATGGCTGCCTATAACAGAATCTTGGCCAACAATGTTTGTGCCTTGTTTTTGTATCCATTTTGGTGGAACTCTAGTCCATCTTGATCTTCTAAGTAAAAGCTGTGTATAACCTGGGAGTTGCTGCCAAGCACTTGTTTCCACATTATATTGCTGTCCTACGCGCATAATGAAGTACTGTGTCTTTTGAAATATTGTTGATCACACTTAACCTGATTCAATTGTACTTTTAGCTTTAAAAAGAAGGGTAATGTCTGAATGTCTGTGTCATGGAGATGTCAAACTTAACCCCTGAGATGCCGCAATTCTAAGGTTGAGTTCCAGTCACTTGCCACTTGGATTCAATTATACAGTGTTTTCAAGCTGATGTGGATTTGTCCTTCACCATAATGTTTTCAACTGAGCTCTGTTGAATTTTGCCGCCAGATGAGCGTGAGGCGGTTCAGAAAAAGACCTTCACCAAATGGGTCAACTCCATTCTGTCCCGTGTGGGCTGCCGGATTTCCGACCTCTACCTGGACCTCAGGGATGGACGCATGCTGATAAAGCTGCTGGAGGTGCTCTCAGGGGAGCGTCTGGTGAGACCTTTCATCTCTGCTTCCTTCTTTTTTCCTTTGAAGATTCCTTTTACTTATTCTCATTTTTCACTGTTATCCGAAGCCAAAACCCACAAAGGGCAGGATGCGCATCCACTGTTTGGAAAATGTAGACAAAGCTTTGCAGTTTCTCAAAGAGCAGCGGGTCCATCTGGAGAATATGGGCTCGCATGATATCGTTGATGGCAACCACCGACTCATCCTTGGCCTCATCTGGACCATCATCCTTCGCTTCCAGGTGAGTGCTAAATTTGGCCGGTCGATGGCTATTTTTATATTTTTTCATGCCAAAAAGATCAGATGACGTTGAATGTGGACGCATACAGTTAGCTTAAAGATCAGGTGATACATTTTTTGTACTTCTATCCTGAAGTTTTTCAAACTTATATTTCCATCCGTCAGTGCAGTCTCATTTCTAGAAGGATAAAGAAAGGAAAAGTGGCATTTCCCTCGACTTAAATATTCTTGGGACGTCCTCTTATGTGAAAAGATTTTCATTCAGTGGAGGTGTCAGTGGGTCATAGAGTGGTTGTTAGAATGTTGTTTAAATGAGATGTGTCAATAAAGGTTTGACTCAAGGAAGCAGTTTAACATCATCTCAACATTTCAAATTAATCTCAAGATCAAAAGAATCTTCTTGTGGAGCTCATCATTTAAACTTGCCTCTATGACTGCATTGCCAGATCACTCCTCAGTTAGCTCCTGATGTGGATATATGGCTAAGAAATGTCGAGGGATTGCATCAACTTTGCAAATGAAAACTGGATTATCGAAATCCTTCTTCTCCTCTCCAGCCGATACCGATAGAGGCTTCCTTTGCCGAACAGTTCACCTGCTCACTTTCAGTCTGTGACCAAGTCTCCAGATTGCTGCTGGAAAAACACGTCTCTGTCTGTGACTTACTCGTCTTTTTGAAGGAGGCTTGTATTTATTTTTAATTTGACAGCCGCAACTGCTATTTTTAGTCATGCTAGTTCAAACGGTTCTGCCTCCAGCGGTGTTCAGCCCGCTGCAGAACAGTAGATGAGAAAATAGATCAGACTGATCTGTCTGTGGCTGTTCAGTCTGGAGATAGAGTTGCGGCTAAATTTAGAGCTCTTGCCGGGTTTGATCTTCACCTATCTGTACTGTATAATGACAGGAACAGTCTGTTGGATGACTGACCCTCTGTCATACCTCTCCTCCTCATCCATGGTTGTCGTCCTCTCCTCCTGTTTCCGCTTTTTTGAAGGTCAAGGCCTGTTGTGGGATTTTTTTTCTTTAGACTTGGTATAAATGGCGGTCTCGGGTTCAGGAGGTCACTGGCTCGTTTCCATGTCGGTACCTCCCCGCAGATTCTGGTTTGGCGCTCTATGAAAGCTTCATTATTGATTCTTGGGCTGTGCTTGCGGTTGTCAGATCCAGGACATCATTGTGGAAACGGGCCAAGCAGACCAAAAGGAGACCCGCTCGGCGAAGGATGCTCTTCTGCTGTGGTGTCAGATGAAAACTGCGGGGTGAGTGACACATTGGCTTCTCCAGTGCTTCCAACTGTACACTATGTACTCTGAAAGCTGCTTCACAGTATGGTGAGATGACTCTGTTTTCAGATTCAAATCATGCTACTTTCAGAATAAATTAGCTTATTAATAATTGTTTTTTTCGGTCACCGCTCCTTTATTTGAGTGCAGGGTTTGGACTGAAGCTGCGTTTTGTTCTTAAATGTGTGAATCTGATTTATAACCTTCCGTTTAAAATGAGTTTCGAATGGCAGAATGTCATCAAGATGCTTGTGCTTATTAAGTCTGATGAGGCATTGTTTTGCTTGGTCACTGAGCGCATACATACGCACGTAGATCTTTCTCAAGGTGCCTCACGTCCTGCCCTCTGATTATTTTTGCAGATATCCCAACGTCAACATCACTAATTTCACCACCAGCTGGAAAGATGGCATGGCCTTCAACGCTCTCATTCACAAGCACAGGTGAGGGGAACTGAGCCACTGATGTTTGCAGAAGTGAAGCTGTGTAGTTTAGTTATGACACATTTAAATGAAGACAAGGTGTTTTGCTGAGGATTCTCTTTTGATGTTTTTGGGCAATGATCTGTAGGTACCTTTTGAATTTACTGATGTTCCAAAGGTTTACCCATTTAGATCAAGTACTTTGGGTCACGTGACCGTCTCTGGTAAGAAATGTAAAAAATGGAAAACAAAAAAGCCCAAGTCGGAAATCCTGACTTTCACTCACAATATGCACTCACTAAAATACTTCTGCCACCTTCTGCCCGATTGAGCACATTTCACTCAGAATATATGTAACACGAATTATCTAGGTAAACAAATGCAGGTCACAATTTACGTGAAAGTTAGTTGTGTTGGCTGTGAATGTCCTCCTTATGTCATGATTTATTTGGGCCGACTTTGATCTCAGGCCGGATCTCGTGGACTACACCACCCTGAAGCGCTCCAACCCAACACACAACCTCCAGAATGCCTTCAACGTTGCCGAACAGCAGCTGGGCGTGACGAAACTTTTGGATCCAGAAGGTCAGTGAAAGAGTTTTTGGTTCGTCCATGCCGTCACTGACGCGCCTCTTGTTGTCAGATGTCTTCACTGAAAACCCAGATGAGAAGTCCATCATCACGTACGTGGTGGCGTTCTACCATTACTTCTCCAAGATGAAGCAGCTGGCCGTTGAGGGCAAGAGAGTAGGGAAGGTGAGGAAGAGTGGTCAGCAGCTTCTGTGGTCTTCTTCCTTAACTGACCTCCTGACTCCTGCAGGTTCTGGACCATGCCATCGAGACAGAGAAGATGATCGACAAGTACGAGACGCTGGCCTCAGACCTGCTGACGTGGATAGAGCAGACCATTATTGTACTGAACAACAGAAAGCTGGCCAACTCTCTGACCGGAGTTCAGCAGCAGCTCCAAGCATTCAACACCTACCGCACGGTGGAGAAGCCACCCAAGTGAGTGTGACTCTGCTGTCTCCTAAATTACCTTCTTAATACTCAGGTTATTATATTATAATTCATGCAGTTTAATCCTGATAGCTAATCTCTGTTTTTACTTCCATTTTTGAAGGTTCCAGGAGAAGGGAAATCTAGAGGTTCTGCTGTTCACTATCCAAAGTCGCATGCGGGCCAACAACCAGAGAGTGTACACCCCAAAAGAAGGAACTCTAGTAGCGGACATCAACAGGGTGAGCTGACCCAAACAACCGTCCCTTTTGACAAGAATCACTTGAAAAATATATAGACTTACAATGTGTTTTAAGCACCTCATGAAGAGTTCAGAATGCAGATGAATGTCTCCCGTCAACAGGCCTGGGAGCGGCTGGAGAGGGCGGAGCACGAGCGGGAGCGGGTCCTGAGAGATGAGCTGATCAGGCAGGAGAAGCTGGAACAGATGGCCAGGAGATTCGACAGGAAGGCGGCCATGAGGGAAACCTGGCTGCTGGAGAACCAGAGACTGGTGGCTCAGGTGAAAAACAAAGGATTGATGGACCTAGAATTTCTCTGTCATGATGCATTATTTGTGCTAAAGAGCTCTGAAATATAAGTCTTTTTGCTTGGACAGGTACTAGACATTGCATGTGCCCAATGATATCATAATGGCATGTTTACAACTACACGCTGAATAACAACATTGAACTGCCTGTCCTCAGGACAACTTTGGTTACGACCTCCCTGCAGTGGAAGCTGCCAAGAAGAAGCACGATGCCATCGAGACAGATATCACTGCGTACGAGGAAAGAGTCCAGGCGCTGGTCAACATCTCCAAGGAGCTGGAGTCAGAGCGTTACCATGACTCCAAAAGGATCGACGTGAGGAAAAACAACGTCCTTCGTTTGTGGGATTACCTGCAGGAATTGCTGAAAGCCCGGAGAGGGCGCTTGGACAAGAGCCTGACCCTGCAGAGGATCTTCCAGGAGATGCTTTACATCATCAGCTGGATGGATGACATGAAGGTAGAGCACAGATTTTTCTGTGGTTGAGTAGTTTCAAAACTCCATGTTGTCTTCTTAGGTTCGACTGTTGTCTCCGGATTTCGGGAAACATTTGCTGGAGGTTGAAGACTTGCTCCAGAAACACGCGTTGGTGGAGAATGACATTGCTGTGCAGGCAGAGAGAGTCCAGAACGCCAGCGCTGCAGCACTTCAGTTCGCCAACGGAGACAGTACGTTTAGTTGTGTTGTGTTTTTGTGCATTTTTAAATGGTTAAAAACATTTATTCCTTTTTTTGGTTCACAACACAAGGAAGTTAGTGGTTGTTTGTAACTCTTTATTATTAATCCAAACGTTTTTTATTCACAATTGCTTGCAAATAGAGGAAGATGTTCAGTGTAAGTTAGAGATAGATTGAACTGAGATTTCCTGTTGTGAAATGCAACATTGTTTTTCTCTTTATCTCCTTACAGGCTACAAGCCATGTGATCCTCAGGTCATCCAGGACCGAGTCCAACATTTGGACCTATGCTACAAGGAGCTCTGTTCCCTGGCAGCCCAACGCAGAGCTCGTCTGGAGCAGTCCCGCTGTTTCTGGAACTTCCTGTGGGAGGTCGCAGAGCTGGAGAGCTGGATCAAGGAGAAGGAGCACATCTTCTCCTCACTGGACTATGGCAAGGATCTGACCAGCGTGCTGGTCCTCCAGAGCAAGCACAGTGCCTTTGAGGATGAGCTAGGGGCTCGGCGGGCTAACCTGGATCAGGCCATATCGGAGGGCGAGAAGATGATCCAGGCCAAGCACTTTGGTTCCCCGAAAGTTCAGGAACGTATGGACAGCATCCTCAGGCAGTGGAAGCTGCTGGAGGAGCTGGCCGCGTTCCGCAAGCAAAACCTCCAGGATACTCAGAGGTTCTTCCAGTTCCAGGGAGACGCTGATGACCTCAAGGCCTGGCTGTTGGATGCCAAGAGACACATGAGCAACGAAGATGTTGGCCATGATGAGTACACCACACAGAGGCTACTGAAGAAGCACAAGGACCTGAGAAACGAGGCCATTAAGAATGGAGCCACCATCGACGCTCTGTCCAAACAGGCCTTCACTCTGCCAGAGGAGCTGCAGAACACCCCTGATATCCAGAGACGTCTGAAGGGCATCAAGGACCTGTATATGGAGCTCATGGCTCTGGCGGACCTCAGGCAGAAGAAGCTGGATGACACCATGGCTCTATACACCATCTTCAGCGAGACGGACGCTTGCGAGCTCTGGATGGGTCAGAAGGAGACGTGGCTGGTGGGATTGGATGTGCCGGAGAAGCTGGAGGATCTGGAGGTGGTTCAGAACCGGTAAGCTTTGCTTTGCTGTGCTGTCTTTAGCCATGTTTCGTTGGCAACAATGGTGTCCATTTCTGTCTGCCAGGTTGAGTATCCTGACGCAGGACATGTCCAACGTCCAGAACAGAGTTGACGATGTCAACAAAGCTGTGAAACAGCTGGAGGACAGCAGACATCCGAGAACCAAGGAGGTCAAGGACTGTCAGGCACGGCTGAACAAGAGGTGCGGAATTATTTTTATATCAATATTTTTTTTTTTTAAAGTGTTCATGGTTGTTCGGAGACAGATTTGGTTGTGGTGGTGTTCTGTTGGTTAGTTTGGATTTACCAATGTTCAGTATTCTCCTCATTCATTCTCAATGACGTGAAAGGTACATTCGGTCACGTGACTGGCTCCGTTTAAACGGTGAAGTAACCGGAGATTTTATCCGAGTAAAACGCAACATGCAATCAAATCACTGTAATAAGCCAACTTCCGTGCTACTATAGTGATAAAATGTAAATGTATCTACCCTTTGAAGGTTTCATAATGCGCAGCTTGTTCTTCGGGTCTCCTGTGTGTCAATAGACGCTCCGAGACGCTACTGCCACCTGCTGGCCGGTTGAGCGCATTGCACTGTGAATGCTATGAACACGTATTATGTGGCTGAAGTCTGTGAATTGGCTCACCTACTTACTTAGCACCTCAGTCGAATCCTTGTGATGAAGCAGATCCAGAATTAGGGGAACAAAGAGGCTTGGCAAGGAGAAACCCTGTCAGCCAGTGATAACGGTTTTGGTGAATATCTACTCTGTTTTCCAGATGGGAGGCATTCAAGGCCATGGTGGAGGACAAGAAGAGGAAGGTGGACTCTGCAGTGAGTTTGCAGAACTACGGGCTGGAGTGTGACGAGACGGAGGCCTGGATCAGAGACAAGACGCGAGTCATCGAGTCCACGGCCGACCTTGGCAATGACCTGGCTGCCGTCATGACCATCCAGAGAAAGCTCTTTGGCATAGAAAGAGACTTGGCTGCCATAGACTCCAAACTAACCTTCCTGAGAGCCGAGGCGGATCAGCTGGCGAAGGACCACCCGGAGAATGCGGATGAGATCCTGGCACGCTTGGGAGAATTGGATGCCGCCTGGGACATCCTGAGAAAGACCCTGAAGGACCGAGAGGACTCATTGGGTGAGGTCAGCAAGCTGCAGACGTTCCTCCAGGATATGGACGACTTCCAGTCCTGGCTTTTTAAAACCCAGAAAGCCGTGGCGTCGGAGGAGATGCCCGCCACTTTGCCTGAAGCTGAGGAGCTGCTCAACCTTCACGATGCAGTGCGTGAAGATATCAACAACCACGAGGAGGACTTCCACCGGGTGAGGGATACGGGCACTCAGGTCACACAGGGGCAGGAAGAGGATCCTCAGTATCAGCAGCTGGAGCAGAGGCTGAACGGACTGGACCGGGGCTGGGATGAGTTGCAGAAAATGTGGGAAAGCCGCAAGAACTTCTTGGATCAGGGCCTGGGATTCCAGCAGTTCCTGAGAGATGGGAAAGCTGTTGAGGCTATTCTGAATAACCAGGTACATTATTGTACTATATCACGTTTGCTTTTAATGTCGTGTCTTCAGTCCCTGATAACCGAGAGAACAAATACATTTATATTAATATTGTCATTTTTGTTTTAATCAACTAATAATCAATTTGTGTTGCGTTTTTGAAACCAACTAAATCTACACATAAAAACAATAATAATTGAACTCTGATTTATTCATTTGGTCATGTAAATCTATTCCATCACAATTTTATCTTCGGTGTGCACAAAGACGAATTTGGCAGGTGAAAGGAAAGTATTATGCAATTCACATTTTCTGTAGTTAAATACATGTGTTGCTGCGAAAATGCTCTTAAATATACTTAACCTTGAGTGACAAAGTTGTGTGTTGAAATGATAGAATTTTAATCTGCATTTCCTGCCAATGCACATCGCTACTTATGACTGTAACATGCAACATTTTTTTAAGTAGTAGAGTACATTTACATTCTTTTACATTTGGTGTTAATTCTCGCAGGACTTCCCATTTGCAAAAAAGAATGTCAATGCTCAGTTTTCTCTTGGTCAGACAGCTATTTCGAAACATGCTGAGCGTTTCTTTCTCTCTCTCTCTGTCGTGCCTGTGTGGTTCACTGATGTGGCTCCTGTGTTGCAGGAGTACACCTTAGCCCACATCGACAGGCCTGAGACTTTAGCTGGAGCAGAACAAGCTCTGAAGAAACACGAGGACTTCACCAGCACCATGGAGGCAAACGAGGACAAAATCGACGGAGTTCTGCAGGAGGGTCAGCGACTGGTGGACGGCAACAACCTCTACTCCGGCAGAGTACAGGAGAAAATGGAGTCCATCACCGACAGGTCGGTTGGGAATGCCATCACTGTGTATCCCAATAACAAGTAGCACTATCATTCACAAGAACAAGAGCCAACTTCTTCTTTCATACCAGCTGCTCCAGACCATCTTCATTCTGCAGTTGAAGCAATAGTGCCTTTATTCCTTCCTGGCATTCACATGTGGTATTCTCTAACAGTAATGGTTTCATGTTTACAAATAATAAATAGCAAATGAACACATAAATATCAATCAGTTCAACTCTGAGCCCTTCTTTTTCTTCACATGCAAATGCAAACTAAACTCGTACCTCAGCAGATTATCATTTTTATTTCCTTTTTATGAGTCATTTTTCTTTTTCTAAGGTCAGATCATGGAGGTCGCTCTGTTTAACTGCCTCAGTACCTGTATCATTGAATGCAAGAGGACTTTTAAAGTCTGATTTTCCTTCGAATGCATTTCCTGGTGTTCATTGGGTTCGACATCTGACCCTCATTTACCGGTCTGATGTAGCTAAAAGTCTTTTTTCTTTGAGCTCCTGAGATGTTTCTGAGTAAGACAACAGGATGTTTGTTTTCCATTAACTCCTGCTCAGGAGGTCGTCTCCTTCTAAAAAGGATATTGATCTTAAAGTGAGAACTGCTATGACTCACTGTCTCCCTGAGAGACTGCTGAGCTAATCTCCAGACCTGACTGCGTGGACCCTCAGACGAGACACACTGTTTAGCAGACGCCTTCATGCATGTGCTGCTTTGTTTTATGACCTTCAGGAATAACAAAAACAAGAGGAAAGCCCAGGAGGTTTCAGAGAAACTACTGGATAACCGTGACCTGCAGCACTTCCTGCAGAACACACAGGATGTGAGTCCAACACTTGATAGTGGATTATACTGAAAGTGTCTCACAGAAATGTAAAAGTCCGATCCATTCTGCAGCTGACCGTATGGATAAACGAGAAGATGCTGACAGCTCAGGACACGTCTTACGACGAGGCCAGGAACCTCCACAGCAAGTGGCTCAAGCACCAGGCCTTCATGGCTGAGTTGGCCTCCAACAAGCACTGGCTGAATAAAGTGGATGAGGTCAGTGAGTCTGAGGACTGAGCCCTTTCTAAAGAGCATAATATCTTACTGAGGGGAGTCTGGTGATTCAGTATGTAACGTGTTATAGGTCAATCGTTTTTAGCATGTATTATAAGGACTGCATTTTTCATTTCACCTTAGCCCTGATAATTGAGCCAGTTTTATCTCAATGTTTCCTTCATATAGCATCTAGGCTGTTTAAACGGTTCAGTCCATTTCCTGCTCAAGTCAAATGATTCTACTGAACCAAACGCCCTCATTTCTGTGGTGTTTTGCTTGCCATTGTAAACTCACCGCCTGGTAAAAGTCATCCGGTTGAGCACTGAGCCTTCTTTTGTCTGGTGTTTGAAGGAGGGCCAGCAGCTGATGGAGTTCAAGCCTGAGTTTGAGCCCATCGTGACAGAGAGCCTTGCCAAACTGCATGAACTGTGGGACAGGCTGGAGTCCACGACCCAGGAGAAGGCACGGCTGCTGTTCGACGCCAATCGCTCGGAGCTGTTCGACCAGAGTTTGGCCGACATGAAGAAGTGGCTGTCCGAGTTGCAGCAGCAGCTCTCCAGCGGAGACGAGGAGGTCAGGGATCTGACGAATGCCAACATCCTGCTGAAGAAACACCAGGTTTGTATCCATGTTTCATGGTGAGCCTCGAAAACTGTGAGGTTTTCCCATATTAAGGGGTGAGAGAACCTCACCACACTGTCAGAGGTCATTGATGACATCTACAGATTCACCTCAGTCATGGTTTGAGTTTGTGGCGGCTTTTTCAATGGGAGACTTCGGAGGGAGCTACATTTTGCACCAAAACATGGAGAAACTTACCAGACTTTTGTTCCCTAGAATCTCAGCCCAAGTGACTGCCATTAAAAAGCACATTTTCTGGGCCGCACCACTGCTTGTTTGCTCACACCCACTCGCTGCCCCATCGACATCGCGAGGTCCAGCAACTTGCCCTTCACATATACAGTAGCTGTATCTGTCCCTGTGCTAATGATCCGGTTTTCTTTCACATCAGGCGTGTAGTTGGTCAGCAGCAAGCTTTTGTTTGGACAGTGCTCAGTCTGCTGTCTTTCCAGTACTGAGCTCAGGGCCAAAGGCAGAATAGCTCAGCATTGTCTCATGATGATGAGATTTGACCTCTGACCTTTGGTGGAGACCCTAAATTAAAACAAAAGTAGTGCTTATGACTTCATCACTAAGAGATCTTGTTCCGACTGCTTATAATCCTACTTTTTCCCCCTCGGTTCCTCTCCAGGTGACGGAGAACGAGGTGCGCGATCGAGCCCGAGAGCTGGAGGAGCTTCAGGAGGCAGTTAGGAAGCACGGCGGGGCGAGAGAGGACCAGCCGCAGCTGGAGGCGGAGCAGCAGGCCCTGCAGACAGAGTTTCAGAGGCTCATCACACCTCTGGCTCAGCGCAAGGGAAAGCTGGAGGCCGCCAAAGCAGTTCACCAGTTCTACAGAGACCTGGCGGACGAGCTGGTGAGAAGAGTTGGTGGTGACTGCATGGGTGGAGATTTGATTTCATTTGTGATCAACAACCATTTAATTTATCATTTATTTAGTCTACTGACACGTAAACAAACCACAACCTTGTGAAATGACATGAAACCATGTGATCGATATTTGTCATTGAAAAGTCCCACCAGCAGCAGAACCAGGTGCAAGTCATATTCATCACATTTACTGAAGAAAAAAAAAAGAAAAAAATACACAAAAATATAATAAAACCATCTCTAAATATCATACAATTAAAATAATATATTTTATTGAAACTCCAAATAAGACATAAATAAAGTGTTAATGAAAATATTGGCAAAAAATAGTAATTAATTTTCAAAACTGCTTCAACAGGTGCTTTCATGAACAGTTTTTACTGTTGGGGCGCTATCACTTTCTTTATCATTTTTTTCTTTTCAAGAACTTCTCCATAGTTGTTTACTATACGTGCCTCATGTATTAAAACTGGGCGTTTCACAGCCCAAAGGTGTTAAGAATCACTGCTCTAAATAAAAAGTGTCTGAAGCTGCATCCAGACTTTGAACACTGGATAAACTCAGAAGCGCTGAGTTAACAGTGTTGTGTCTCCTGCGTCTCTCAGCTGTGGGTTGAGGAGCGGATGCCTCTGGCAACATCTCAGGAGCACGGCCACAACCTTCAGAGCGTGCAGCTGCTGCTCAAGAAGAACCAGGTAAGTGAGCAGCACTTCCCTGAAATTCTCTGTTTAGTAGCTACCCACCAATATTTTTGTGCAATACCAGAAAATGACTCAGACAAGTCTTATTATATCTGATATGCATTTCACCATTAGGTGTAGATGCACTTTATCTTAATATTAACTTCATTTTTCACTTTTAAGAAAAAGAGAAAAGAGGAAAAGAAAACCTGCTGTTGAAATTCTCTGATTTCTCACCTGTGAATGAAGAAATGGAGTCTGTCTGTCTGAAAACACACTCACTCTCACCACTGCCGTCCATCCAGACGCTGCAGAAGGAGTTGGAGGGCCACCATCCTCGGGTGGATGAAGTTCTGGAGCAAGGACGGAGGATGGCGGCGGCCGCCGAGGCGGAGGGCGGACCGGACGCCGAGCGGATCCACGAGCAGGTGAAAGAGCTGGAGGAGGCCTGGGCCAAGCTGCAGGAGGAGCTGGCCAAGCGCAAGGACAGGCTCAACGGATCCAACCGAGCCCAGCAGTACTTGAACGACGCGGATGAGGCCGAGGCCTGGATCGGAGAGCAGGAGCTTTACATGATCGCCGACGAGAAGCCAAAGGTGAGGGAGAAGATAGTGGAAAATAATGGACCGTCATTGAGAATCTCGTCTTTTCTTCAGGACGAGCAAAGTGCCATGTTGAACCTGAAGCGCCACCTGATCCTCAAACAGGCTGTGGACGACTATGCCAGCTCTATTCGGCGGCTAGCGGACCGCGCTCAGAAGATGTTTGCAGAGGACCATCCGAACGGGTGAGTTCATCTGTTCCATTTTCAGAGAGTTCATCTCTGAGTCCAACTGGAAATTGCTTTTGGTCCCACAGTGAGGACATCATCAGGCGACAGGGTCAAGTGGACAAGCAGTACGCCGGTCTGCGGGAGCTCGCTGAGGAACGCAGGAAGAAGCTTGACCACACCTACCACCACTTCCAGCTCAGCCGAGAGGTGGAGGACCTCGAGCACTGGATAGCGGAGCGGGACCTCGTGGCTTCCTCTCAGGAGATGGGCCAGGATCTGGACCACGTCATGGTAACGTCGCGTACATGTGTGTCTGCTTTCCGTTCACATCTGAAAGAGATGTTTGTCTTTTTGCTGTGCAGCTTCTGAGAGAGAGGTTCCGAGAGTTTGCACGGGAGACCGGCATGGTGGGGCAGGAGCGCGTGGACCTGGTGAACCAGACCATCGACGAGCTGATAGAAGCTGGACACAGTGAAGCCGCCTCTCTGGCAGAGTGGAAGGACGGCATCAACGACAGCTGGGCCGACCTCCTGGAGCTGATCGACACCCGAGCTCAGCTGCTCATGGCCTCTTACGAACTGCTCAAGTGGGTCTCGCTACACGGATGCCGACCAGGTTCAGGTCGCGCCGATCACACGTTGAAACTGTTTTCCTCTCAGGTACTTTGATGACGGGAAGGAGCTGGTGGCTCAGATCCAGGATAAGCAGAGGGAGCTGCCAGATGATTTGGGAGAGGACTTCAGCAAAGCAGAGTCCTTCCACAGAATGCACGCTGCCTTTGAGAGAGACATCACTGCCCTGGGCCAGCAGGTATGATCAGAGATTCACCCCCCGGAGGACGCAGCCGGCAGCACCGCACGCACACTTTCAATTACTGTAGTCTGAATAAAGTCAGGAGTGAAAAAGAACTTTTCTGATGTGCCCTGCCTTTACTGTTTATTCATTTGACATGCGCATTTCAAATGTACTCCCCGAAGGTACAGCCTATCGAGAAAAACTCAAAACACCGTCTGACCGCAGAGAAGCAGGGCTTTGAGCTCATAAGACCTGGTGGTCTCCCTCTCACCATGTCAGTGAGAGAGAGACCACCAGGCTGCTCCGTCCGACCGCACCAGCTCAAAGCCCCTGGACATTGCCCTTATCAACTGACTGAAAAACGGAATAGTAAAAGTGAAAGTTTGTCACTATAAATATGTAGAACATGTCAAAGTTCAAATTCATGTAATTTAAGAGTTCTATAAAGTTGAAAAGTCCACTTGTGTTTTCCATTTAAACTGCAAATGTGACAATAATATTGAATAGTTGCCAAATCTTCAGTCTAATAAATACAGCAAATTCTTCAACAAATACTCCGCAGGCCTCATGAAAGAATCGATTATTCCACTGTCCACGTGTGTCGCAGAAGGTGTTGACAACCAAGAATGGCTCCGTGTGCCCTTCAGGTTCAGCAGTTTCCTGAGACAGCCGCCAGGCTCCACGCCCAGTACGCCGGGGACAAGGCCGGAGCCATCCAGGCCACGGAGAGAGACGTCATGGAAGCTTGGAAGAACCTGCTGGAGGCCTGCGACGGCCGGCGAGCTCGGCTGGTGGACACCGCTGACAAGTTCCGCTTCTTCACCATGGTCCGGGACCTGCTGGCCTGGATGGAGAGCATCATCCAGCAGATAGAGACTCAGGAGAAGCCCAGGTCAGCAAGACTTTATTTTAATCTCCATTTAGAAGTTGGTAGTTTAGTATTGTCTCGTACCTCCATGTGTGACAAAAATACAACATTGAAGATCAATGATCTGCTCTTCAACAGTCAGAAGTTACAACCTGGATGTGAAATATTTTGCTGACTTTCTCCAAGAAGTATTGGACAGTAAATTGTGTCAATAATTCGGGAGTATTTTAGGGCACCTTTGCCCCCCAAAATAGGGAGCTTCAGCTTTGTCTTCTGATGCAGATGCAGAGCCAGCTGCCTCCTACATGAGAAGCTCTTCTTCTCTCATGCTTGTCTTCTTGTCCCCCCACCTGGCTCACCCCAGGGACGTGTCATCAGTGGAGCTCCTGCAGAAGTACCACCAGGGGATTCGCTCTGAGATCGAAGCCAGAGGGGCCAAGTTCACCGACTGCATGGACCTGGGCAAAGCCTTGATGACTCGGAAACACAAAGACTCAGCCGAGGTGAGGCGGCAAACCACCACCTAGAATAGGAATGAAGCCCGCTCCAGGCCTGGCTGTTGGTGTCGGGCACAATGGAACCAATCGCATTTCAGTGAGAGAGAAATCTGTCCAGTCTGGAGGGAGGCAGCGCAGCAGAAGAGAAAGGAAGAGCACAATGCTGAATTTAATGAGCTGTAATCAACTGACAATAGGAACCTCGGAGTGGAAATGTTTCATAATCTCTCTGCTGCTGTGTCAGATCAAGGAGAAGCTGCAGCAGCTGATGGACAAGAGGAAGGAGATGATGTTCAAGTGGGACGACAGATGGGACTGGCTCCGACTCTGTGAGTGATTGTTTCATGGTGTGTGGGCAGGATTTGTTCTGTTGGGGCGGCGTCCGCTTGCTTTTCCTCGGACCTCAGTTCAACGGACACGTGAACGTCTGTGGTAACGTTGCTCCATGTCTTAGGAAACGTCTGGGCATTTGGTCACAGTGAAACCGAGCAGAGATGCTTTATGTTCTGAAAGTCTTCTTACATAATGCTCAAACCTCCTCTATATTATTTTATTATTACCCTTCACCACCATCCACATTGACCACAGAAGCCAGCAGACCTCCGTCAAGCAGCTCATCTTTATTTCATCTCGATAATTCAATACCTTTTTGAATCAACTGAAACATTGTTGCGACCAGTGAGCTCAGTGGGACAGCAGGTGAACTCTGAGGAGAGACGCCCGACCTGACCTCCACCTGTGTGTCCTTGGCTTGCAGTGCTGGAGGTGTGTCAGTTTGCGCGCGACGCCTCGGTGGCTGAGGCCTGGCTGGTGGCGCAGGAGCCGTACGTGACCAGCAGGGACCTGGGACAAACGGTGGACGAGGTGGAGAAGCTGCTCAAGAGACACGAAGCTTTTGAGAAGTCCACCGCCACGTGGGAGGAGCGCTTCTCTGCACTTGAACGCCTCACCACGGTAACTTGTGAACGTGTGGTGAGACTGGTAACATAGTAACTCTGGAGGCAGGACTTCTGAGAGCGGATGTTGGACAGGTGACTGTTAAGTAAAAGCATTGGTGGAAACTGAAAAATAAAAGAAAATGTATTGCTGTCGTACACTGGTAGTTCTATGACCATAACATCATAACATTTGCATGTCATGAAATGATTGGAGCAAAAGGACTACAGTTGCTGACATAACATTTCATAATATTTCATAACATGACAGTTGGATAAAAAACTACCTTTAATATAACATTTCTTAATATTGCATAACATGACATAACATTTCATAACATGACGCAGTTGGATTTAAAAGAAAAAATCCTTTGATATCATAACATGACATAACATTTCATAGCATGACATAACATTCACAACATGACAGAGTTGGATAAAAAAAAAAATCCTTTGATATCATAACATGACATAACATTTCATAACGTGACATAACATGACACAGCTGGATTTTAAAAAAATCCTTTGATATAATAACATGACATAACATACACAACATGACAGAGTTGGTAAAAAAAAAAATCCTTTGATATCATAACATGACATAACATTTCATAACGTGACATAACATTTCATAACATGACAAGCTGGATTTAAAAAAAAATCCTTTGATATAATAACATGACATAACATTTCATAGCATGACATAACATTCACAACATGACAGAGTTGGATAAAAAAAAACTTTGATATCATAACATGACATGACATTTCATAATATTGCATAACGTGACATAGTTGCATTAAAAACTTCCTTTAATAGCATAAGATGACATAACATTAAATGACATTTGTGAATAACATGACAGAACGAAATAGAGGCACTATACTGCTCATAACATAACATGACATAAAATAACCAGATTGTGTTTCCTCTGGTAACACAATGTAGCATTAAACATAACATTGCATGAACACATACAATGGAGACACGATGGCGCTGCTAACACAACATAACATTATATAGCATTGCACTACATTACGTTACATAGCTGAATAGAGAGACTATACTGCTGCTGACATAACATTACATACTGTAACAAAACTGGATACGAGTGACTCCACTGTTGACATTACAACATAGCATGATGGACTGCACTGCTCATAACATCGCATGGCATGGCAAAACACAAGACAACACAGCAACGGAACATAACTGGAGAGAGAGACTATACCGCTGCTAACATAACATAGCCACAATACATACTGGATAGAAAGACTATACCGCTGCTAACATAACATAGCCACAATACATACTGGATGGAGAGACTACACCGCTGCTAACATAACATAGCTACAATACGTACTGGATGGAGAGACTACACCGCTGTTCCCCCTGTTGAGGTGGCTCAGGGACACTTCCTTTGGGAGGTGCACTCTTTGCACTGACCGCTGCCCCCATGACCCTCACTCACTAAGAGATGATGGATAGGCTTTGGAGAAATATTTAAAATCACACAGCTGCAGGGAACTAACTTGATCTTGATGCGTCTTTATCTTAAGATGTAATCGCTCAGTGCAGCTGTGGGAGGAATGCAAATGCAAGCAAAGCTCTTGAGCACACAGTCACGTCTGAAAACAAGTACACACACAGAGACACCACCTGCCTGGAGAGAGACGAATGGTTACAATCATGTGGTGAAGTCGGGCGTTAGTTTCTGAGACTCGCCAGGTTTCCACGAGTGTGTTCGAACGTGATGCGGCTGTCGTGTGTCATGTTGGCGTCTCAGAGCCGGAGTGATGTTGTCTGTCTGGACTGTGTTCCAGTTGGAGTTGCTGGAGCTCAGGAGGCAGCAGCAGGACATGGAAGAGCTCATGAAAGCCACGCAGAAAACAGAGAAGGACAGCAGGTGCGCACTAACAGCAACACACACACAGTGACAGATGTGTAGCTGCAGACTGACCTTCAGTCCTCCCATCAGCTCCATCAGGAGGGAGGACACCGGCTTCGCTGAGGAATCCTTCACCATGGAGGAGCAGACTCTGGTCAGGCTTCGAGCTTCTCCGCATTTTAGCTTCTCACCAAACCTGAAAACTCAACAGTTCTGGTCTTTGCAGTCCGGCGCCGGTGTCGCTGATCCCAGCTCGGATCTGCAGGACGGGACGGCGGGTGACTCCACCGTGCCCATCCAGTCTGTCATGAGGGAGAGCAGCTCTCTAGACCTGGAGCCCTCCATCTCTCTGGTGAGCCACAGGGAACCAGAGAGAGCCGCCACCATGCCGCCCGAGCCTGCCAGAACCATCCTGCTGGAGGGGACGTTGGGCCGCAAACATGACGTCGAGGGCTCAGGCAAGAAGGCGGCCAACAGGTGAGGAAACGGGGAGGTTCATAGAGGCGCGCTCGCTCACGACACCTGCGTGTCTAACGTCAGGTCCTGGAACAACTTGTACTGCGTGCTGAAGTCAGCCCAGCTGTCCAGCTACAAGGACAGCAAAAGCTTCAGCCAGGGAGCCACCTACCATGGCGAGGACCCGCTCAGTCTCAGCGGCGCCACCTGGGAAATCCTCAACAACTACAAGAAGAAGAAGCACGTCTGCAAACTGAGGTGAGTTTCTGATTCTGAGATTGTCAGGAGCAAGAATGACAGCGATGTCTCTCTTTCAGACTGGGAGATGGCAGCGAGTATCTGTTCCAGTTTAAAGACGAGGTGAGTCTTAAGACGGCTGGCCGACTGTGAAGTGCCGGGTCTGACCATTGTGTCCTTCCATGTCCAGGAGGAGCTGCAGCGCTGGAGCCAGGCCGTGCAGAAGGCCACGGAGCAGACCGCGGACGCTAAAGCCCACAGCCTGCCCGTACCTTCGTCCTCCTCCTCCTCGGCGACTCTCCCCGAGCCGGCCAAGAAAGACAAGGAGAAGAAGTTCAGCCGCTTCGCCAAGAAGAAGTAGATGAGGAAGAGGCGTAGTAGATTTGTGGTAGGAGCTTTCTAAACCGTTTTTATAAGACTATTTTGGAAGCCTGTATTTTCGCCCTCGTATTTGTGTCGTTTTGAAGTAGCAGAAATGAAAAGCACAGGAATGCTCCTCTCACTCAACCAAAGATCGTCGTGGTTACTTTGGCATGCTGGTGCCACCGCACTCCTCTGCCTTATCTAATCCACTGTAAAACTGCGCGGCTGAACACGGAAGCTTCCGTGGGTGAAGAGTGTCCCGGATACACACACAGGGACAGGAGGGCGGCCATCTTTTGTAGACGTAGCCATTTAAGCACATATAACCGCTGCATGCTTTCGTTTGATGGTGCTATCGTGAGATTTTCCCGAGACCAAGAGACACTTTCAGACCTTCATCTGAGCGAGCGCAGAGGAGCCGGGGTTACCGGCCACAGTGACACGACAGTGTGACCCAAAACAACGCGGGCAGGTGCAGAAAGACCATCAACTGAAGACAGAAATCCCACTTTTGTCGGCGACTTTGTGTAAACGTTCTGCACACACACACACACACACACACGTGTTACTGTGACTCACGCGACGCCGCAGCGTCTTCGTCTCTGGTTTTTATTTAAATATGCATTTTGTACTCTCGGTGTAAAGTTTGTCGACGGGGAAATGTCAACGCATTTTGAGAAAGTACATTTCAAAATAAACTCCTTGAACTGACTTGAGCTGAGCGTCTTCCTTGAATGAATCTTTCCCAACACTGACAGGGCAACACGTCACATGACTTGTTGAATAGATTTATTACGTACAAATAAAAGCACAGTCTGGGGAAACAATAGCTTGAGATTTGTGAGCGAGGAGCTGAATATGAACAGAACGGATAAAAGATGAATATTTACATTCTGGTTGGCTGCTGGTCACATGACCAGCGGACGCTACAGCAGCGTAGCCGAGTGCAGTGTCCACCTGAAGCCTGATTGGTGTGTGTGTGTGTGTGTGTGTGTGCGTGCGTGTGTGCGTGTGGCGAGAGTGTGCAGACAGACGACGGACAGCGGCGGCTCTAGTTGATGAGCTTGTTGGCTCTCTGGTTTGCTTCGTCGATGCGAGATTTGTTCATGTCCGCCTGCAGGTGCAAACCAGGTTCAGAACACGGCCGAGGCACTGACTCACACCTGGACTCACCTTGTCGGTGATTCTGTCGATGGTCTTGTTCTGCTTGTCGATCTCGTTCCCCATGTCCACCGCCATGTTCTTCAGGTTCCCCAGGATGCTGCCCACGGCCTCCAGGTTCTCCTCCATCTCGTCCTCTCGGGCGTCGTTGGTTATCCTGGCAGCAGAGGGAGGCGTTGAGTCGCTGAGGCGACAGGGTCTCGGTGCGTCTCCTCACCTCTTGATGTACGGCCCTGACGGGGCCGAGGCGTTCATCTGCCCCGCCTGGCCGTTGCGAACCGCAGACGGTTGCCTGGAGACCACTTTTGACCCGTTGGTGGTGCTGTCGTTGTCCCCGCCCCCGATGCCCCAGGTCCGCTTGTACCGGGAGTCGTGCTCGATGGATGTGACTCTGCAGGGAGAAAGGCCCGTCAGACCAGGACACGCCAGCAGCTTCTCACCGACACCAACAGCTCCAGCAGTGAAGCCGGCGCCTACCTGATCCTCTGGTACTCATCAAAGAGTCCTCTTCCAGAGTGAAGCATTGAGGAGAGAGTTCCACATTGAGACTTCTAAATTATCACCTCTGACAAAGCCATCAAACGGAACGTCCCCACCAAACATGACTCACACTCCCCCACCTCCCAAAGTCGCGGTAAAAGGATGGATGACCCAGAAGCCCCGCCCACTTCCAGACCAGTTCAAACTTGGGGCTGGAGGAAGCGAGTTCTGACTACACCACGGAGAGTCAAGGCAAACAGCCAGGCTGAGCGAGCGAGAGTCACCTGTCACACGGGCAGACACAGAGGCCGCAGCACTTGGAGAGGTCTGTGAGGTTCTTCTCCGCCTGCCTCATGTCCTGGTTGATCTGGTCCATGCCTTCCTCCACACGCCTCAGCTGCTCTGGAACACACACACATTCATATGACGGACTCTGCAAACCTTACTCCGCAACCGCAACTACAGAGCTCCAGCCCAAACTTTACCTCCCTGCTGGTCCAGCATCACTATGGTGTTGGTGCCCGTCTGTTTGCTCTGAAAACGCAGAGGTGACATGGTTAGAGGCGTCACACTCACGCAGCCTTCACAACTGACGGTGAAAGGATTGAAGTCAGCGAGTGTGAGGCCTCGTGTTCATCTCTCAGCAGGTGAGGAAAAACCACCTGGGTGCTCCCAGATGTTTGTCGATAAATGTGTCTGACGCTGGTGAGTTTTTGTTTTCTGGAGAACGAGGTCCAGGTGGAGATCAGGAAACCCTGAGACGACACGCTCACCTTTCCATCTCCGCCACGTTCTGAATTACGAATGTTTGAATCCATATTTCAGCCAAATTTCAGTTCAGGTTGTCTTCAAAAAATGTTTCTAGAATCCAAACTTTCCTCCATAAGTTTCACACCCTTCCGGCAGCCCAACTCAAGGCCCCGGGGCCAAATCATGAAAAAATGATCCCCCAACAATAAGAATTGATTTTATTGTTTCATTTGAAAGTGACGATTAAAATATTCTCATGAATGACGAAAAATATTGATAAAAATGGGTGAAAAAGCTGAGATTTTATTCTTGGTTTAAATCTCAAAGAGAACAAAAATTCTCCAGCAAACAAAGTGCAGTTTGTGCATTTGAAACGTTTTCATCTTCGCTGAACAAACATCTGATCTCGAGCGGCAGATATTGAAGAGACTCTCAGTCATGTGACCCGGCGCTTGTCTCACCTCCTCTGCCAGCTGCAGCATCCTCCGCGTGCTCTCCAAGGACTGTGGAGATAAAAATACGACACGAGCAGAGAAATGTCAGCAGACTGCATTCTCAAGTGCCTGCAAAGAAACACACTCATATCCCAGTGAATATTCAGCACCGGCTGACCCCGATCATCCCGCTGCCTTCTCCCATTCCCCACTAATAAACCCAGGCTTGTTCCAGTGGTGGGAGGCAGGCAGGTTTTAATATCAAAGACAGAGCAGCGAGGTGCATGAAGGATAAAAGTAAACATTCATATTCAGAGTGGAGCACCAGGAAGAACGTCAGCCTCCAGCAGCAGCTCTTCCAAACACTCCCACAAAACTGTCTGAGAGCAGGAGGCTCGTGATCAAAACCGTCATTTACTATTACCATGAAGCAGAAAAGCGGAAAAGAGGAAGTAGAGTAAAAGTAGAGGCCAGCGCAAGAGTTAGCGGCGGAAATTGAGGAAAGATGATGCAGCATATTTGGGTTTCCGCTGAGCAATCGGACCTCACGACAAGTTTCCACGAGTAGTTTACAACCTCGTGCCTCTGCTGTGTCGCATGTGGAGCAGTGCAGTCGGATATTGAACCATAGAAACATGATGTGAAAACCTTCAGCGCCGCTCTGAGCCAGGGCAACACTGAGCTCCTTGTTCACTCTCATGTTGCTGGAAAACTAACTGGTTTTGAGTCACTGTCGTCTCAATGAAAGAAAGGGTTAACTGGTGAGTCACCGATCATGTGACCTGCTGGAACCAAACGGACAAAAAAGAGCGGAGCAGGAATGCAGTCAGTTCAGGTGAGTGCCGCCTCCGTGTCTCTATTAATAGCTGCGCCGCTGCGCAGGGACGGAGAGAGAGAGACCCACTGAAGAGGCAGAGGCAGAGGCTCAAACTCTGCTGTGAGCTCCACTGGTGAGCCCTTCCCCAGCCTCAGCACCGACTCCTCCAGTCGCCTGCTTCACACAGAACAGACCGGGCCGGAGTGTGAGCCAGCGCCGGGAGGAAAAGAGCCGCCATCCTCCGGACATGATGCATTTGTTATCGCTGCTCAGTTTGTAGTCGCTTCACTCGACTGAAAACAAGGCTGAGATGTTGGAGCCTCTTCAGTGAAACATGGTCAAATAAAGTCCTCATCATTTACTCCCCCAACTCCTGGTTGTTCACAACCTCCAGTTGCTTCAGAAACATCTCATGCCTCATGGATGACTCTATTTCACCAGGTCCTCATCATGGTTGTGTCCAACTGCATTTAAAGCTCTCATCCTCCATAGGTGTGTCACAGAGCGAAACAGACAAAAGCGTTGGTTCTGCAGCAGATCTAAATGTGACATCAAACCATGGAAGTGACCTGAGGAGGTCAGACGTGGCTCTCGAAGGTGGGACTCCAGTTATTGGTCTCACTATTTTCACACTCAGCTTCAAGCACTTTAAGAGTCCCTGAGTGTATGATAAAAATCTTGCACGCAGCAGCCAACTATACAGCACAGAGTTACACAACTCTGACACAGGAAGAGTAGTGAAGACCAACTACAACAACTGCTGAAATACTACGCAACAACTGCATAAACGCTGTTCTGGGATATAAACCGTTCTTCCAAGTGTTTTCCCCAAAAAGCAGCACAACAAACTTTTGTAAAGAACATAAAGATACTACTATAATACCTCACCAAACAGGTGAGGAGTTTCAGGAAATGACTAAATGAAACTATTGATATTGGACAAACAAAGTGCTTGTGTTCTAACTTCACCTTTTGTTTTGCTCTGACTGTAATTCTGCTTATGCAAAAACAGAACGCAAAATCCAGAGGTGAACTTTAGTCTTCAGTAGGAACAAACTAGAGGGTAAACAAAGCGGGCAGGACTGCGGAATGAACTTTGACCTGGCACAGGAAGCAGCTGGAGAGAGGATGCAGCGGTGGAAAGTTTGGCTACAATCTCACGTGATTTACTGAGCCGTCCTCCTGGAGCCGACTGTGAACGCACGAGTCGTCACTTGTTCTCAAGACGTTCTTTTGCTTTCACTTTGCTGCGACTGGTTTCTGGTTACTGCTCAGCAACTTCACTGACAAACTACATGTAAGTAGTTGACAGCTGAGCTCTTGCACTTGGCTGACAGACACATATGAAGTCAGGAAGTCCAGACTTCTGTTGGTATCAACCCGTTCAGCTCAGTCCAGGAACAAGCATCCACTCATTCTGTCCCCACTCAACTGTACTGTACTGTACTGAGCCATGAGTGATGTCATCAACAAGCGACAGGTCGGATTCATTCACCAGGTTCATCTTACTGCGGATAGAAACATTTCATGTGGAGTAAATTAAACAAACAGAACGGATGATCCTTTAACTATCCAGTCATTGAAGTGACACCTGCTTCTTGCTTCAACAATGAACACTTGAGGTGAGTGAAACAGCTGAAGGGGAAAGTTAGAATAGAATCAGGTGACTGATCACATGATGCCCGGAGTACTGATCAAACATTGTGATAGAAGGAAACTTAAATACATATAACAATATCCAAACTGCCAAAAGCACCGAGCACACAGAGGCTGAACTGGTCCTGTAGCTCAGAGCTGCAGCTCCGTCGCACGACTGTAAACACCATCACATTTAGCTTCCACCAGCATGATCCAGCAACAGCTGCAGAGAATCGGAATGTTTCAGCCGAAACACAACGTCTGGGTTCAGGAATTAATCCCGTCTCTGACAGTAAATTCTGCATAAGCAGCATTGGAGCCATATTTTTAAAGCACATCTTGGTCCCTGCTCAAAGAGCAAAGCGCTCTGCACCACAATATCAGCTGTAATTCACATGTAATTCCCAGTCTGGAGATACCAGGGCGCAGCATTGAACAACAGAAGTCTGGAGGAGTGTGAGGCACTAAAGGAGGCGCGTTTGACTCGGGTGTGCACAGCTAAATCTAGATTTAGAAGGGACGTGTGATCCCATCAAAACGGCGTTCTTTTAAGAAGGAATCACAAAGCTACGATCAAAAACTGCAGTAGAAGAAGAAGGGGGAGGAGGAAAGGAAGTAGAGGCGTCACCCTCACAATAAAGATGCAACGAAATAGATGCAGTTTTCCAGTGCTGAAGAGTGTAGCCACCATCAGGCAGCAAAGGTCGCAGCTCCATTGTAAATAAAATGAGTCTTACAGATCAAAATGTTGACACCAGTATGATCAAAACATAAATAATATAAGCTCAAAACCCAAGTTATTCCCGGCATCATTGTTGTGTGTACGTTTGATGTGATGTATCAGACATGTCTGACAAAAACCAAGGTTGCTGTCAACTCTCATATCCATCATCCAAGTTTGTGAAAAGGACATGATGTTGAAATGCACCGGAGAAATGCAGCGTCACTGCCTACGCTTTGTTTTGAAAGCAGTACCTCATCGGTGACTTGGTTGGCCCTCATGGTGATCTGTTCTACGGTCATGTCGTCCATGTTGCTGCCCTCCTGTTTGGCGGAACCTGCCGTGGCGCCGAGCTCGATGTTCTGTGGCCTGTCCAGAAGAAAAGAGAGGGTTAGAAAAGCCGAGTCACCCGGCATCCACAAGACATGTTGGACTGAGCTTCAGCGAGAGCTTAATAGCCTTCTGAGCAAACAGGATGTAGCGATCCGCCTCCACAAAGACGAAGAATGGCACCAACGCTCCGTATAGGCACTCGACCCGAGGTATTGAAAATAATTGCCGTAAATGAAGCGAAAAACTATCAATCCATGATAACTATTAATGAAAAATGACGTGAGAACGGTCAAAAAGTCTTCAAGAAATTCAACAGAAAATGCACATCCACTCAGGAACGGCACACGTAACCTCTCAGTCCCCGCCAAGGTTCGGTCCATTCCACTAAATAATCCCTCTGAATAAGGAAAAATCACATCCAAAAAGTCCAGTTCTTAATCCACCAGAAAAAAAGAATCCAACAGAGGACGTGGCCAGAAAACTACTGTGGTGCAGCCACGAATCCAACCGGTCCCGTGTGCAAAGCAGTCTTTGGTTGTTTAATCCGGCAACCTCAATTTTCCAGGACGCCACACATCCACCCCACCTGGCCACAGGTAGGTATTTCCAGATTGACCCGCCTCTAAGATGGCAATCTGACCCCTTAAAATGAGACCCAAAAATAATAATAAAAATAAATAAATAAATAAAGAGAAGCTGAAGGACAAAATAAAAATACAGCCAATAAAAAACTTCACGAGACTCTGATAAATATACACAAACACGTTGCCCATGTGACCAGTTTACACCCTGCATATGATAGTGAACATGTCAGGCACATGACCATTACAAGGAGAAGCTGGTTCCTTAGTCAAAGTAAAACTAATGGAGTCCCAAAAACACAACACAGGAATTCACCGAAGATTAAAAGCAAGAAACGTAGCGATGGTTTGAACTGCTACTAGTGGTACACGAATACTAAACAGGCAATTCAGGGTTAATTTTTTTATTAGATTAGATAATCCGGTTTTATTGACTGAGAGAAGATTAAAGCTAAAGTGAAATTGCATTCTTGTTTAGTCAGCGGTTCCTTTTAACTTGGCAAACATGACATTTTGTAGAAAACTACTTCGAAATGCGACAGAGTCTGGTTCTGGTTCGGTCAAACAGCAGTCGCTCAGCAGCGTCGCGGCTTCACAGGCATCTAAAGAGGAACTTAAGAGTTTAAGCTACGCAGCTATAACAAATATCTTTGCTAGGTGAAACCGAGCTAAAGCTTGTGGGGTTCTGAAATATAAAAATTCAGTTTTGAACACTCATATTGGCGACACACCGGGTGAACAGAATGAGGTTTGGTGTCAAAGCAGATGAAACATCTGGGGAGGAAGTGACTGTGTGAAGTTAGAGGAGACAGTCAGAGGGAATTATGCATTAAGCTCTCGCACAGATCTCCTGAGGAGCAGACGGTAATTCGTGTCAGTCTGTACAGGCAAAACACTAAACCAGCAGGCTTTTTAACTGCTGACTTCTTTCAGACATCAATCGGAATTCTGACCACAAAACGGACACAAATCTGGAGCAGTGTGAGAAGGTGTGCGTCGGCCTGGCAGCACTAAGTAAACATGACTTGAAGATTATCATAAGCAAAGTTTCTCCCCTCTGTGATGCAGCGACAGTGACGTGCAGGAACTGAAATGGTGTCATTTCATCTCTACTTCCACTGAAGAATGACAGAGGCTTCTTTGGCCGCAGGGAAAAACAAAGCCGGGAAATGGATTTTGAACTGGGCACATTGTTTTCCCTCCTGTCCACTTGGTTCACGGGTTTATCCAGAGTCAATGACGACTGGAAAACTGCTGACAGCCTCGAAAATACTGCAGTACAACAGAGAACTTTGTTTGCCGAGTCATGAGAAAACCTGGCTGACAGAGTGACACATCGACAAAGTCTTGTTAAAATCATGAGCAAGTTTAGGTTAAAGATTGTGCATAGTAAATACAGAATGTCCATTGACTAAACCCTCATCTCCCTTGACTCCACTACAAACAACTTCACTCACCAAGCAGACTTGAAGTATGTCAGGGTTCTTCCCAGTGGGGGACTTTGACCCGAAGATTTTCCCAACGTAAGGGGGGTTTTCAAGTGTGACTCACAACCACCCACAACCATGCACAACCATGCACTGAGATCAGCACTGAGAAAACATCCTGTTAGGCTGAGGTGGGCCCTTGACCTGTATCTGTGCAGCCCTCTGAGGTCAAAAAGACCCGAGAAATTGAACTTTTTTTTTTTCATATAACAACATATAAAATGTCATCTTCTTTCCCCCTTCTTCTTCTTACATTTTAAATTTCAATACATGTAATGAGCGACACTCATTTCAATAGCATGTATTCACCCTCAAAATTCACGAATAAATAAAATGTATTGGGGAAAACCCCTTCATTTACATCATTTTTCCATTGCTGTGTTCTCAAGTTATTCACCAATTAAAAAGATCTGAAAATATACAATTTATAGGGAAAAATAACCTTAAAAAGATATATTTAAAATCAAATACATATTTATAATATATCATAACAGATCAATTGTTTTAATATTTAGAAATTCAC
Source organism: Synchiropus splendidus (assembly GCF_027744825.2). Lineage (NCBI taxonomy): Eukaryota > Metazoa > Chordata > Actinopteri > Syngnathiformes > Callionymidae > Synchiropus > Synchiropus splendidus. Next base: position 9,148,762 of record NC_071349.1, on the reverse strand, counting down.
ATTTGACATTTGTCACAGTGTATGACGTGGCCCCTGAGGAAGTTAAACATCCTACCCCTTTGTAAAGAACACCATATGTTAAAGATAAATAAAATAACACGTGTCTCCCTTTTACAGCTTTTTATCACAATGTAGTTGGGAAGTGTAGGTGGGACTCTGAAAAAAATAAATCAAATTCATTTTAGTGTTTGATACCACAAGAACCAAATGAAAGATGTAGTCCCAGCCCCGATTGAAAGGCAGTGAACAACTTTTAAACTTAACTAAAATGAGACATTTTTTCAACACTCAAACTCTCTCCTGAAGGAAATGAAATTGTTCAGGTGTTTGTAGATGCTTATAAAGAAGTGCCTACAAAAACAGTCTCTAAAGTATATAGGGGCTTACAGAAAAACAACGGTACAAACCCACTGTATATTAAAACAACATGGGAACAAGAGTTGGGAATCACAATATCTGAAAGAGAATGGGGTTTAATGTGGAATACACAACACAGTACTACAGCTTCAAGAAAATGGAGGGAATTTGCTTGGAAGAGTTGACTTTTCATCACACCGCATTTGAGAGGCAAACAACTAGGAAAACCACAACAATGCTGGAGAAAATGTGGACACATGAATGCTTGTCATTCTCATGTATTTTGGACCTGTATTAATATACAAATATTCTGGGACAATGTTAAAATATTCTTGAGGAGATATTTGATTGTAACATTCCTAAGGACCCACAGATATGTTTGCTGGGACTCTTGCCCTCACAGGTCCAACAAAGTGGTCAATATTTATTTAAAATCTTGTTGCTTGCTACTAAAAAAGCTATTACAAGAAACTGTTAAAAGGATGATGGACCTGATGTACAAAGTTGGACTGAGATTATTGAAGAAATTCGGCAGATGGAGCATTTGACCTCTCTGTTGAAACTGAAAACTGGGTTGTACGCACAAAGATGGAACATTTTTCAGCAAAGAAATCCAACCTTTTCCCCATTAATTTTTGTATATGTATTTTATTTTTATTTTATTTTGTTATCTACCTTTTTTCCAACACAAGTTATAAACCATTGTATGCATCTTTTTCAAAATTCAATGCCTGTACTTTGTCAAACAGTATTTAAAAATAAAAAAATAATTAACTAAAACGATGCGAAAAAGACTCAACGATTCAATGATCCACTGTAAACATGTTTGCTCAAGTGAGGACCTGAACGAACGCCTGAAATCGACTCACATGTGACTGACTTGCCGATCAGCACATACTTTAATAAATATATTCAAATAGTATTATCGTGACATTTATGCCTTGTTTAGAGTTAGACAAGGGAATTAGAGTTGCTGGTTAAGAAGCACATCAAACACATTTGACAGTCGTAATGTATGCTTTAACACACACCAAATGTTTATCTCTCGATTGTCAAATGTCGCCATACAAAGCTCACAGTATCTCTTGATCAAACTGCAGTACTATGTTGGGTAAAAACACTCCCCCTGGCACAGAAACCCAAGGTGAATTTACATGACAAGGAGAGGGTTTATCACAGGGACCCACAACAGAGGAAAGGGCAGACGCATCCACGATAACAGTCTGTGGCCGCAGCTCCCGTAGGGAAACACATTTCTTGTTCTTCTACCCAAACCTGTTTCTCAACCGCTGAACACACCGCCGTCGCTGCCTAATCCCAACATGCTGTGTGACTTCCTTCTCAATGGACTTTCAGGCTGTTCCTATTGTTCGGAGCACTTCAGTCAGGAGCCATGTTCAAGAACCAGTTGTTTCTTTTTAGGCCACCAACAGGTGGTTGGTCTGAGTCTGGGCTGACTGCCTTTGAGCAAATGCTGAACCAGGTAGAAGAATATAAGCACTCAGGAGTTTGACACAGTTGACCCTAGAAAGTTAATGTAATCATTGATCTTATATTCACAATGGCATTAAGGGTGTTTGTCGCGTATTACTGAAGTCAAACGAGCACAGAGCAACAGATTTGGAGCGACCTCAGCAGTGACTGTGTTCGTCGGTCACTTGATAAACAGGTGACATCAGCCTGAACTGGACACCCACACCCAGCAGCAGAAGTTACACCACAACATCTCAACTAAAGACACCGTAACTCGCACGAAAAGTCAACCAAGGCAAACCTCACATTGTCAGAAGAGTAGCTGTCCTCCCCAGTTTGTTTTTTTATCAAAGTAGGATCCGGGCGAGTCGTTCGAAACTAGCCGCAGTGCTAGCTAGTTGGAGCTAGTTCCGCTTCCCTGTCAACTTCTGCGGTCACAAACAACTTCACCAGGAGGAAAGAACGCGCGGACGATAGTCATCAAAGCAGTCGAGTCTTACTTTTAACCCTCCTTGTTTGAAGAACCACCTGGAACTCCTCCTTCTTTGCGGAACGTGAACTTGGCGCTGACAACTTCAGAATTCCTCCACCGTGAAGTGAAGGGTGTCCCGCGGTGCGTTCAGGGACCGTGCGATTTGTTAACTCCCGAGGACTTCCGAAGTATTGAATGTTCGTAGGCAACAAATAAATAAACAAATAATCGAGACAGTGAAAAGCATATTTATTAATTCATTAACTATGAAACGTTTAAAAAAAATATTTGAAATAAATAAAAATAAACTGCTATTCTTGTAATGTTTGAGTACACATCGTTACACATAGTTTTATTTATTTATTTTTATTTACGTGTAACCGAAACATTTGTTTAATAATCTTGTTTAAAAAGATCGCTTTGCAATCCAAAGTATTTTGAACAACATTTTTGGAGTTTCACTAATCTATGATGAGGCGGTGATCATCAGGAAATATGTGAACAATGACGGGGAACAAACGATTTCATATTGTGAGTGTAACCATGACATCATCAATATTTTCTAGTCACGCCATTAACAATAAGTAGACGAAAACTTTTTTTTCCCACCACAGTTTGTAACCATCGATCGTTCCAATTCAAATTCTGCGCAGTTGAACGCACCACGGCGCTCTGTCCCCTCATGACTCCAGAGGAGTTTTAAGCGCCGGTGCTCAGTTTGCCCACATGAGAGCAGCATTTACCCTCCACCAGACGCCTTCCCTCCCCCTCCCCGTCACTATTTACATGAGAACGAGCTGCTGATGTTCCTCTTTCCTTCCTCATCAGATGCTCTCAGCTTCTAGCAGTCATTGTGCTGCGTAATTCCCATGTTTTTCCGCCTCGGAAATACCAGCTGAAGGTGACTGCAAGGACAAGCCAATGTTCTCTCTTGCAGTTTTACTTGCAGCTATTTCATCTCCCTGTTGGGCTGGCGAAGGATATTTCATAACAGCTTAGAATTAACACGGGGCGCAGCGGAGATGCCCCTCGGCGAAGTGTCCGCTGCTGCCCTGCTCTCCTTCGTCCATCTATCTTTCATAGAGTCTACACTGGATGCATTATTTAGTAATAACACATGGTCCATCTGGACTCCTGAGAGAGAGAGAGAGAGAGAGTGTGTGAGAGAGAGAGAGAGGTCCTTAGTGAACTTTTTCACTATTTCACGCCACATCCAACCGTGCTTGAAGAGCACCGAATGAGTATTTCCTCTGTAATTACAGCGACGAAGAGGAGGACGAGGAAGGAGCAAAAGTGAAACAGTCGCTGCAGATGGCACGTTGAGGTTCAGCCTCTTTCATCATCCTCATTAATAGAGATGGGACTCCTGCCCTCCTTCCATAAACGCCACATCATGCCAACGTGAGGAGAGAGAAAAGACAAAGGAGAGGCACATTCGTGTGAAGGCAAGGAAAAGAACACCATCTGCATGTCCTGGCGTTTCTTTTTGGCGCCGTCATAAAGGGCAAATTTATTCTCCCTAATTATTGTTCCACATGGATGGAAGCCAATGAGACTTAGGAAAACAGTCCAATGATTAATTGGACCTGGATGGAGTGCAGTTGTGTCGGGGGCCACAGTCCAGATCCTTTGTTTCTCCGGCTCTGAAAGCACATCTGCTCGGGTCCAGGCCTGGACATCAGAGGGGTCCAGGACTGGAGCGGTTTCATCCAGGCAGAAAGGTCTGTGAAGCGTTTTGATTCACTGAAACAAAACAGGGCGATACGAAGTTGGAACTCAACTGCTTCCTGTTTCGGCTGCGAATAATTCAGAGTGAAACATTACACTTCACAAAGTTCCTCTGGAGAATGTACAGTATTTACTGAGGAAGCAACTTCAAGAGTTTGTGCTGCTGTTTCATGCTCACAAGAAAGTTAACTTGCTGTATATTTGTTCACTCAAGAGACCGGCGTGCTAAGTGCATTTGTTCCAGTGAACTTGTTTGACTTATGAATATTTACGAATATATCGATGCACTAAGATAAATGCACTTTTCTAAGAATAAGAAATACTTAGTATTAAAAAAAGTAATTAAAAAAATGAATCATATGCAGTATGACTTGCAAAATCATTTCCCCACCTGCGCTTTATTAATATTACCTATTTTCTGCTGCATTCAGTTTCAAATTTACAGTGGATAAAAACGTATTTTTAACTGTTCCTCCTTCTATCATGTATAATGGGGCGGTCAGGTTAATCTAAATGGGCCATGTCTTATGACAAAAATAAAATATAAATCATGAAATTGTTTTGAAATTGAACTTGTCTGTGTTGAAGCGTTAGAGTGATGTCATCGGTGATGTCACTTAAAGAGACAGCGTCTTCATAAAAGCTAGTTACGATAGAGTAGAAAAGTTCACTTTTGTATTGCAGGCATCATTTAAATAATGAAATACAAAATTTGTCTTCTTTTATGTCACAAGTTGAGTCAATATTTTATTCAATTTTTTGCTGTCCACAACAAACACACTGCTGCGGTGGCTTCTTGTAAGTCTTCTTGTACTTTGATCTCGGAGTCCCACACATCTGAGTGAGTCCCGGGACTCTTCCCCAGGTATACATCCTGCAGAACTGCAAACACTATGGTGTGCTCAAATTCCAATGGAAGTCGGGGCTGGGAAGCTAAGTTCAGGTCCAGTTACCACAGCTGGAAAACAAGACGGTGACATCTATGTTCTCACACTGGCCTTGTCTGAACAGGTTGAACTTCTGGGTAGATTCCTTAACTCAAAGCTAAAGATGAAGAAGAAACCTAATGAAGGTATTTGCTTCTTATGTCATTGTAGTAAACTTCGACTTTGCGTCTTAGAGACGGCATGTTAGAAAAAGTCACTTCAAATGCAGAGGAAAACAAACCAGTCGCGAGACATGAGATGAATAAAAAACATTCTTCTGAAGCTGAGGCTTTCATGATTTCCTGAGTCAGGTATCACGGCCCTGGTTGGACGTGCTGTATGTGTCATCTAAGCCGGGGCTAAGTCAACATCAAGGTGACCCGGGCCACCGCAGGACCATTAACAGCTGCTGAGTCCACCGTGTGGGCGCGCTGATGTTGCCTCCATCTGCTGTCACAAAGCCATGAGAACCTGAAGAGTTCAGTTTACATTGACATAAGAGCGCTTCATCCCTTCCATCGCTGGCAGATAATTGAACTCCCGCTGAAGTCTATGCTTTCGTTTCAATGAAGCTCCCATTTGCAGCATTTTAATGGACGTGTTGACATTGATAGCCGCGTGCTCTCATGGCGTACATTGCACGTGTGTTCATCTATTATTCAAGAACAATAATCACGGTTTTTACTTTTTTTCCCCATCAAACTGGGCTTGTGGGGTTCAGGTAACACTTCAAGACAAGGCAGATAAATGTTTCAAGGTAACTCTGGACCTCACAAGCCCCGGAGGAGGAAAAGAAGAGCAGCTTCTCGTGTCAGAATCTGATCGAGGAGGATGTTTTTTCTTCACTCAGGATGTACATCTTCCCCTGCAGCTCCCTAGCTGCACACTTCTGATGGACATTTGCCACTCAAACATGTCTGTCTTCACAGTGGGAAATGCCAAATCCACTTAACCAAACAAAAACAGCAACAAAATAATGTACAATTGATGGATACAATAAATTATAAAAAAGACATACAGTGGTACCTCGGTTCTCGACCACAATCCGTTCCAGACGGCCGTTCGAGAAGCGATTTGTTCGAAATCTGAATGGATTTTTCCCATGACAATGAATGGAAAAAGAAATAATGTGTTCCAAGCCTTAACACAGGCTTTTGTAGGAGTGAATGTAGAGTGTCTGCTGCAGGTGCGCTGTTCCTCTATGTGTGTGGCCGCTGCATGTGGGAGGGGTTGCCGAGTGAGTGACGTCTCTCCAGAAGTGAAGAGGTGCCCGGTGCGTGTCCAGCTCTGAATGTGCGCTTCTGTGCAGTTTGGCTGTGACAAAGTCATAAACCAAGTCACGCTCTGTCCCAGACTCGCCTCATCCCTGTCCCAGCTCCAGCCCACAACAGGACATCAAACCCTGGAGTGGAGGTGTGGAGAGCGAGCACCTCCCCTGTGACACTGCAGTGCGGAGACAGGAAAGGTTTTACACCTCAGTATGAAGAAAAAACAGTCAGTAAATGTAGCTAACGGGACACGTCTTACAGTCATACAGAGGCTGCGTTATACACAATAACAGGGGCGTTCGAGTTCTGAATTTTTGTTCGAAATCCGAAGCAAAAAAATCTCAAAATTTTTGTTCGAACTCCAATTTGTTTGAAGTCCGGGACATTCGAAAACCAAGGTACCACTGTATTTAAAAGAAGAAACCCACATAGTAACAGTATTTTATCTCTGATTATAAGCCCAGCTAATGAGATCTGTTAAGGAAATTTTTATTTTCACTGAGATTTCGGTGGGTGTCTGCCTTCCGATCAAGGAAACTGAGCTGGCATTAGCATAGCAACTGAAAACCTGGCTCTTTGACGCACAGAAAGATGCTTAAAATAATAGAGCAATTGTAAAACATCTCCTGGAATTTAAGAGCCAAAAGCCGCCATTGAGAGGCAGCTGCTTTTCTCTGGGTTTGAAGGGTACAAAGATACTGTGGATTTATGACAGGAAAAATAAGGTGTAAAAGGAAGCACAACTTTTCTTTTGTCCTGATGCTGAAGGTCCACTGATATTATTCTAGGTTGAGATGTCAAAAGCTCAGAGGAAATCCTGAGCTGGGATGCTCCGGAGTCAGAAATATGGACCTTAATCTCTTCAAGTGCTCCGGGGTGTACTTCGCCAGCTTCTCCCAGACGCCTGCGAAAAGTGATCTGCTGTCATCCTGGGAAGGTACTGAAGCAATTTGTCAGGTCCAACATGATGACAAAACTACCTCAGCTTCAGTAAAATGATTTTGCTTCCATGTGAGAGACTCCAAAGGCGCCGTGGATGGAGAGAGGCAGGCTGGATGTGCGTGAGGGAGGAGCATGGAGGTCCGACCTGGGAGGACTGTTGGAGCTGCAGTTGAGCTGAGTCCAGCAAACTATAAATCTAAATATTTAGTCCTCTATAAGGTCATACAAAGCAATTCACAGAATAACTTATTTACTTCAATAATGACACTAAACAAGGGGTTGACATCTGAGTCAGTGCCTGGCTCCCAGTGCTGGAGAGCTCAGTTAAAATGAGGAAAAAAATTTAGACAGTCAGCACAAAATATTTTAAAATCTTACGTTGACATTTGAATTAAAATTCTTCCTTTTATCATGAGGAAATTATTTCAAAATATATTTTATAAACTTTTATTATTTATTATTATTATTATTATTGTTATTTGGTGTGTTCCGTGTTCATTAAAAATAGATAAAATAAAAATAAAGGAAATATGTAGGACAAAGTTGGATCACAAAAAGAAAGAATTAAAAATGAGAGAAAACAAGGAGAAAATTAAAAACAAAAAACCCAAATAGTTTTGATTTTGCATTGTCCAAGATAACATCTGTATAATTTACATGATATATAATGAAAAAATTATAGAATAAATTATTTTTTATAAATAAAACCAAAAAAAAATCACACAGAAAATACTATTCTTGCACCTACTAAATGGTTACTTACACTCCTAAGTATGTTTTAAAAGTATTAAAACCAAAATAAAATATATAGCTACAGTAGCTTCAGTTAAAGTTATACAATGCAAAAGATTTCGATTAACATTTCATTCATTCACAAATGTTTTGTTTGTCAGTGCGGCGTCCATTTTCTATCTTCAGGTTGAAGGAGATTGGAGAGTTTCCTTATGCGCTTAACTCCCTGGTTAATAAGAAGTTCTACTACAGATCACCTCAAGATCTCAAGTGCGATTAATAGAAAGGAGAAAGCAGGAAAGAAAAGTCTTAAAATTGAAGCTGAAACATCATTAAATGTAGAGAAAACTCTTCATATGAATGGAAGTATTTTGCCATTTCTTCTGCCGGCGAGTCGCCTTGATGGTAACAGGTGTGGAGAGGCGATCGGGACGCTGAGCCTCGGTGCTGTCAATAGCTCAGATGAGCTGTCACACCAGCAACAGAGAAGGAGCCAGAGATGAGAAACTTCAGCAGAATAATTCAGCAGGGGTCCCTGGACCTGACGTCACATTCATTCATTCATTCATTTGAGTCTTGTTCATCAACCGTATTCTTCAATAAGAAGGTTGGGCAGAGGTGTACGCAGGCGTCCGGGACCCTGCTGGATGTTGGCTGGAAACATGGACGCACTGTTGTCAAGTAGACAAAAGACAATCTTTATTTGTGTGTTTCTCTCCTCGTTCTGTGTTGACTCGTAACGACTGAGGTCAGCCTCCACCACCAACAGAAAAGGAGACAAACTCATACACGACGCGCGGCCCTGAAGGCATCCTACCTCTACCAACCATGGATCACGAACCAGAAGAATGGACAGAATCAGTGGGACAGAAGAAGAGAAGACACATTGTTTTAAAACGTCGACAGGCTACGCCCCATCACTGCATCCAACACAGGAGTCGATAACAGTGACTTTTAAATGCTACAAAAATAAGATGAAGGAAGTGCTTCCTCTTGTTTGTGTGTAAACATGTGCATGCCATGTTTGGATGTCTCTACCTGCATGTGCTTTTCTACATGTATGTCTGCATGTGTGTGTGTCTCTGTACATGTGTGTGTTCACAGTGCTTACTCATGTTCACGTCCCCACGCTTGAGAAGTCCTTCTTTCTCCTTCTTCAAGTCCATAAATGCTCCACTGACTCAAAGTCTTGTTAATAAGAGATGGTGTGTGTGTGTGTGTGTACATCTACGTGTTCTGGTGATGCGACCCCGACACCACACACTGTCTCTGTCTCTGCGAGCCGGGCTCGGGATCTGACGTCCAGTCGGGTCCATTTATCTCTCGGCCCGAGGTAATCCATCAAGCGCCGGACCTCCGACGGTGTGAGGAGAGCGGGTGGGCCGTCCCCCCGCCGACGTCTGTGAGAGAATTTCCCCTCATGAAAAAATATATCATCATTACAAACAAGATTGATCTGAAGGTTTCACAGTGGTCATGCAACTCGAGTGTCGCCTCGCCTCACCCTTGCCTGTCCCCCCCCCCCGCCCCCCAACCATCCTGCCAGTCCGAGACAAGTAAGTGACCACAGTCGTAATAATCCAGAAAGAGACCGAGAGGTGGGTGACCAGTGGTACATTCAAACATGAGAAAGTCAAAAGTCACCCGACCAAACCAGACAGTGGTACAGAGGCCTGGCGGGCCAGGCCGTGATAAATGCTTTGTTTAGAAACGTACATGAGACAGAACACTGAAAATATACACCGTGCTACCTGACCAACACGTCCACACAGCCCCTCCCACCCCGGCACCAACTGCAACACATCATGAAGCACGACTGAGGACGCCATCATTCAGGAAACATTTTGACCAAATCATGTAATAAACCCTTCAGCTACCACAGTTTGACCTGAATGTGAAAAGAACCTCCTTACTGTTTTGCTCATTTAATGCTACTTAAGTTTGTTTTTGATCATCTTGAGCTTCAGAAGAAGTGTGGTGAAAGTGAGGCTCAAGTCACTGCACTTTTCCCTGTGATTTAAATGCAAGATGGGGGTTTACTGAAGTCCTGAACGCAGCATTGAATCCACCTTTTTTCACGCCTCACAACATACTTTTTACTTTTTACATACTGTTTTAGTTAGTTTCGCCAAAGTGATGTTTGTCACTGGGCAACACAACTCTCACATCATGTCACAAAAGCGACTGTTTTAAGCATGAAGTCAGTGTAGAGGTGCGATGTACTATGGCGCTACACTATAGGAATTTCAAGCAACGTGGTTCAAGCTGAAGAATCTGAACATAGAGCAACCAGAGCACTGTTTTTATAGTTAGACAGGGAAAATTCAACCAGACAAAGAGGTGAAATGGAGTGAAGCCTCTCTCATCCACCATGTTGAATTTCCACTGACCCTAGCTCCGCCCCCACCAGCAGAGTGGCCTACATTTTTTATAAAACTTGAGTCACTTTGGTGATCAAAAACCCACATTTTGGAAGAAAAACTGATGGACAGACTTCAATGGCATTTTTAGAAATCGGATTAGGATGAAATGGATCAACTTTCTGGTGGATCCTGGTCCACCGTTTGTATCTCGTAGACCACCGCTTCTTTCAGTTTGAGATAAACACAGTTTTTCCAGGTTCTGTATTTGTGTGATATTTGATCCAATGTCGGACAAGTATTCCGAAATTTGGTGAGGAGGGCAACATATCCCATGTGACATTTGAATCTCTTCAACTAGACCACAGACTTCAGATGTGTTTGTATTCTGTCTTTCAGTGTGGATTACTAGTCAGGTCCAGGTCTGCACTCTCCGAGTGCGCCTAGTCTTTTAGTCATTTCCAGTGATGAATCATGAAAAGCATAAACACATCTCAATTGAAACACGTCTCACAGGTCGCAAAACAACATGTAAAATTCCTGATTCCAATCTGCATATTCAAACATCAAACCAAACCAAACAAATGGCCCGTCCTCAGAGTCCCACTCTTCTCCAATGATGACTGCTAAATTTGTGCAGTTTAGCTAAACTTGGATGGTTTTAAAAACCTTCCCTCTTGAATTAAAAAAAATAAAAACCCATTTTGCAATTCATCTGCATAAAAAAAATGGAACTACTTATGTGTGTATTTGATTGAATTTTTCCCTCCATAACAAATATCTGTCTTCCGGAGGGAAAAGCATTGCATCATTTGCCAATTTAGGAATGTAATGAAGGCAAATTTGAAATGAGAAAATGAAAGATTGCTGCATGTATTTATTATTTATTTTTTTATGACTCATTAAAAAGATCGGTGGCTGCATTCAAATGTGAATTTCCAGACTGTTGCACCTGAAAAATTAGCTCTCTATTCCAGAACAGTGCGTGAGAACTTTATAAAAAATGAAACATTTATATATATATATATATATATATATAATCATATTTAATCGTTTTAATTTAATGTAACATAATTTAACATTGATGCACAAGACACGTGGCAGCTAGGATGATAACAACAACAACAAACATGGAGGAATCCCTGAACAAAAGCAACCAGATTGCTTTTGTTTGCTTTTATTGTTTGCTTTTATTGATGTTTTTTGCTACACAATGGCCAGGGTTTGCACTACTCTGAATGTACTTGAAATTCTTATAGAATTGAAATTCTTATACAAATATTTTCAAGACATTAAAAGAGCTTTAGTTTAAATAAGGTGATATAAAAACTTGAATATAGCCACCATTGTGATTTATTGTGCCAGTGATGCAAAATAAACAATGTTTTGTTGTTTAAATGTATGTATGGGTCCATCATTTGATTCAGTAATATACCAAATTCATTCAAATTGAAAAATGTGGCTTCTTGTGGCAAATATTCTTATACCATTAAACTGCTATGAAATCATAAATTGATATATTTCTATGATTTAATAGCTTAGTAAGTGACATCTGTCTTTTAATGGTAACCAGGGTGAGAACAGAAACATATTTTTTTTATTTAAACCCTACTTATTTATTTGTGAATAAATAATCATGACTTTTTCGATTCTCGGGCCAAAATCCAACTTTGAACTCTAGTGATGGCCACCTGACCTGGAGCTATGAGACGTGGACGGCCCCTTAATACGCACCTCCCCTTTTGAAGTTAATGTTATCACATATCGCACTTTGAGCTACGCAGGCTTATTAAAAGATGCTCTATAATTCAGGTTTTGTTCATCCTGAACCAAAGATGGAGGACAATTGAAGGTTTCTGGCTGCAAAAGTCTCCGGTTAACATGCAAGAACATGACTATCTGTACTAAGATTGTCTCCCTGTGTGTTACATATTTCAGTTTCCAGGGCAGTGGAGCCACTTCTTGACCAATAGACTGGACTGCAGAACCCATCTGTGTACCTCAAACTTGACCTGTGCCGACCTCCGACTGGGTTTTTATCGTCTAATTGGCCGAGATACTGCACTGCACATGAGGTTCAGGTCAATAGAGAGCAGCGGTCTCTCATTAAGACCTATGTGTTGCGACCATGAAAACACAAACACGTTCCAGCTGACCCGAATAAAAGATCCGTAAAATCAAGCACGCTACATTCCACTGAACTGTGAACAAGGCAAATCTACTCCCACGCGTAACTGGAGTACACAACTTTGTTTGAACCTCCTGCGGCATTTTTAAGGGTAGCTAATTCATTTCTGGTGATATTTTACGCTGTTTACTATACAGTAGTTAAGGGTTTATTACACCATGAAGACAAAATATTTTGCATTGTTCTAGCGCTAAAACGGTGGCAGTGTTTTGTGCATTATGAAACGATACAAGGCGTTTTACACTTGCTGCCTCACTGCTGCCCGAACACAGCAGGTTTGGAAGAGCCAAATATCGGAGCACCTTTCCGCAGAGGTTTTGTTATTTAAACAGGTGGTTTCCTGTGTTTCATTTTCACTCCGGGCCAAACTGCTATTGTCCTTTGCCGATTGCCTTCCTTTGCCAATGTGCTGGAGTTTGCCCAAGTTGTATACAATTCAATTACAAAGCAAGCTTGGCCACTTTCCCGCTTTGACTTTGAAAATGGGAAAGGAATGTGAGGAAGGAGGGAAAACCCAATTTTTGTGCATCCAGTCCTATCACTGAGCGCATCCTGCCGTGACAGGATGACAGGACTCACACCCGAAGATCCATCAAAGCCATGGCTACGTCTACTCCACCAGTCTTTATGAAGTCAATGTACGAATCAAAAGGGATCCACTGATGCAAGTGCAGAGACATTTCCCTGGTGTTCCTCAACGCGTCCCGTCCTCTGGAGATCAGAGATGGAAGGCAGCTCCAGACCCACAGATCTCATTCAAGCGTGGGAAGTGTATCCGTGGTTGATCAGTGGGAGGGAGGGAGGCTGGCGGTCAGGGTGGTCGTGGTCATTTAGAGGTGTAGGACAGAGACAGTGCACTTCCCTGAGGGGTGATGGAGTTAGAGGGAGAGCCAGCCCGGCCCAGCGACCCAGTGCGGGAGCTCCAGGAAGAGGGGTCGAGGGGTCACAGCCAGCAGATGAGTCCAACGTACACGGAAGCGAGGGCACCTAACCACCACATGGGCCCTGGCCTCCAACTTGGATCGCCATCAGTCAGGAAGGGCTCGGGAGAGTCGTATCCTGATCCATCTGAAACGGAGAGACAAGAAAGACAGGAGGTCTGAACCAAGAGGGACCCACACGCCGACGACAAACACCGCTTTATTTTCAACTGAAATCTCTCCAACAATTCATCTAACCAAGTGCAGCCAGCCAAGCTGCCGCACACCATCCAAGTTATCACCTGCTGATACGCACAAAAAAACTGAAAACTGTTTCGATTTTTTTCACTTCTTGTTCATAAATCTGAGTCATATTTAACAGGTACTTTCCCTGGTACGATCAAGTTACTTTTACAGTGAGGTCATTCAATGACTGACTGACCCAGGTTTATTTTGGGTGAAGCAACTGGTTTCCAAATGTAATGCACCGGTCGTTCATCCGACTTCAGTGGTGGAGAAATGAGGATAAAGACAGCAGTTTGGAAGGAGTCTAATGACAGAGTAATGGATTGACAAGAGAAAGCACACGGGAGAAACGTGAGTGACACGCGGCAGAACTCTGACTCAGAAGACGACGGCAACGGAGCTCTGCAGGGGGTTGAACCAATGTAATTACAGTTTAATCACACAGACTCAGAAATCTAGAGCAGCCGACGCACACTCGTCCACACAACACAGACACGCGCGCGCACGCCGAGCTGACAATATTTCACAGAAGAATGTTGCAATGTATGACAGATTGCTTTAACAGCTCGCATTCAAAAGAAGAAAATCTCAGGGAAACAGAAGCAATGACGATATAAAAGAACATGTTGTTGCAGTAATTGTGAAGGAGGGGGGTATTACTTCCTCCTCAGCGAGGAGGGGGATGATCTGAGGCGGGAAATGTGTGAAGACCTTCCAAGCCTTGTCACTTCACAGGCAGCATTTAGAAGCGCTAAACCGAGGAGCTGTCGCTAGGTAGAGTTTGTTGCATTGGTTGAAACACGCTCCGACTGTTTTCACTCACAAGATCTGAAGTAGTGAACCAGGGCTTCAAGAGGAACTGTGCGAGAACTTCACTCTGAAGTTACAATAAAAAACGTCTATTTTATAACAAAATTCTTTCAGTCATTATTTTTTTTTTTTTTCATTTGTGACAGACAATTTTCAATTAGCAATTCATATATTAAAAATACAGGCACACGAATTCACAACTTTATTTTGCGGCTTCATGCTCGTGTTTTAGAGGCTACGCTTTTGACAATACTTCAATGCTTGATAGTTATGGTCACTTGGTAAGTGCTGTTAATGATTTACGAGGGGAAAAAAAGACAAGATTAGATGTGGTGAAATATGGCATGAGTAATGCAGGAATTGAACAGGTTCAAACTTCACAATTCACGTGATGAGGAAACCCACACCAGGGTCAAGAGCCACTCAGAAGAGTGAAAAACATCCCCTCTCTTAGGGTTAAAGGTCATTTTTTTTAGAACTGTGGCGGCACTCCCCCAAAAAATGAATAAAAATAAAAAAAGGAACGCAGCCAATTAAGATCTAACAAAGAAAGAAGAACGCAGAATGGAGTTTTGACATTTAAAATGCTAGTTTTTAGTTCCTGCTATTATGATATTTTGGGCTATTTCGGATTATAAAACGCTGCAAAAACCACCAAAATCGTGTCCAGCTCAATGATTTCCTGCTTCTTTTGATGATATGTTAGATCACAATATTCCATCTATAAAAAAAAGAGACCATTGGCTTCATTGAGATCTGAAGCCAAGGCGCTGCACCACGATGGCAGAAACTGAAGCATGTCTTACCTGGAGGTCTGACGTACACCTTTAGCTTTAGACATGCCCGGCCCACATGGTTCGGATGAGGCGACGCTGCGAAGCCCAAAAACAGACACAGTTAAGCTTCATTTATCAAACATTTATACTGAACATCATGCTACAAAAAGACACTTCTGATAGTTCTCTGATAGAATTTCTGCTGTGTTGTGGGTGTGCAACATACCACATTTCTTGACAGTCATAACTGCTGTGGAATAAAGTTACATTTTATAATACAAGTAACATATGACTTACGACCGGTTGATCGAAACCAATCCCGGTCAGATTGGACGTAAGTGGAACGCCATTCAAAATAGCTGACGTGAGGGTTATAGGTGCTACTGTAGTGGTAGATGGCTGTGTGAGAGTGAGATGCTGGGATACTGTGATACTGCCGTAACTGTCGTACGTGTTGCCGGCCTGCTACGTGCTGCGGTGCCAGACGTTGAATAAAAATAAATAAGCATCTGCTGGCTCTGGTCGTAAGTCGAGCAGGTCATAAGTGGGATGTGACTGGTATGTGGATAATGTATGAATTAAGTGCTGTACAGACACATATTACAATGACCAATTTGCAACCACACAGTCAAATAATTTTATGAAAGAACATTGATCCGATGGTTTGTCTATGAATATGAATCATATGTACATGAAGTAGACTGAACAGAAAACTACTATGACCACAAAAACCAGATCAGATCTTTACTGCATTTTATGTGCCGTTCCATGGATCAGGGTCAAAATGAACACCTAGTTTAAACTGGATTTAAAGAGCTACTAGTGTAGGTATTAAAAAGTCAAGTCAAAGACAGAATCTGACCGTGACATTGGTTTTAAAGAAAGACTTGTGTTAAGATCACGGCGCACAGGGTCGTGAGAGACACGTGTGAAGTGGTATTTAGAGCAAACAATCCAAGCAGAACACCAAAGTTCCACCAGCCTATTTCCCTCGGTTTGAGGAAAGAGGAGTGCAAACAAGGCTGCGGGCCTCGGGGGCAGGTATCACAAATTTACCGCGTTAGAACTTCATTAGCAACCAACCATTGTTAAGTGCAAACGATTTCTTCTTTAATTGCGTTCATTGCTGGGAGCAGAGAAAGTTTCTTTCTAAACCGTCCAATAACATTCTCCCTGGAGTTTGTCAAGTTCCATAAAGATATGGAATACTTCAGACGCCACAAATGTGCGAGAGGAAGCTGTGATTCAGTCACACTCCCATCCCCTCCTCGGGGAGCGTCGGACTCTCACATCCAGCTCAGCTCCTCTTTGAATGTCTCAGGAACTGATGCAAATTTCGCAGTGACCCCGGTCACTCCTTACCACAGAGGCGCCGCTGAATCACAGGCAAAATGATTCCGACTTCAAAGCAGAGTAAATTGAATCTGGGATTTTATTCTGATGTGAAATACACGTGGAGACCCTAAAGGAAGCGGCGAGCGCTCCGACATGCACAGACGTGTGAAACCTGTGCTTACAGAAGTGCGATCTTTTGACATTTCCCCTTGAGGAAGCCTGAATAGTTAGAGCCCCCAGCGACTCCACGGAGGACCATCATCAAAATCCATGCTTGAAAGGAAATAAATCTGACCCCATCGCCGCCCTCTCCTCCCTCCCCTTCCACCATCTCTCATCCTTGCATCCGCCCGGCTGCCCTTCACCTCTCCTACCTTCTCCATCTTCCCTGTAGCCTACTCCCTTTGCCCCCAATTTCTAAATCACCCACCCACTGCGATTGCCAGAAAAATGTCCACACGTTGGGTCTGTTTTGTTCTGACCTCTGACTGTTCCACTGATAAATGGCGACCAAAGTGCACAAGGGTCAGAAGGTGGAAGGATGTACAGGCACCTCTCGCCCCCCACCCGCTCCGCTTTTAATCCTGTCATTGGAAGAAACCAACCATCCACTCGTCTCACGTTCCCGGGGCGTCAACAATACAACATGTCCTGAAAACCATTCAAAGTCACTCAGGCTCATCAGAGGGCAGCGGCGAGAAGCGAAGGGAGGAGTCGACCTGTCAACATGTTCACAGACCCAAACACAACAAGCAGCAAAGCAACGCTCCACATTATTGGATCATACCTGTCCAATTCTCTTATCACCAGCATCATGAACAGAGCAATATGGCCACTGAACACGATGTAGTGCATGTGCCACGCCTGTATGGGGCGTCATACAAGACGCAGAGAAGACGGAATGCTGACTATATTCCACAGAAGAACATCCACAGGAGCGTGATGAGTAAAGAAGGACTGAGTTCTTATTTTCAGGAGGCCAGGGGTGAGTGGTGCTCAAGTTGTTTGAGCTCCGTGAGCGGTTTCAAAAAAGTGAGAGGTTTCAAAAAGTGCATTAAAGGCCGACTGGCCTGAAGCAACTTGCTGTTAGTGGGTGTTTATGGTCCCAAGCTATAAAAATCTTCATTTTCAAATGATCTTAATGATAATGTGGTGCCCCTCGAGTGAAGACGACGTTGGCGAGTGGGGGTCCAAGTGCTCATGCATGCATGTGAGAAACAAAATCTTGTCGGTGAAGTGATTGACATGGGCTTTTCAGAGACTTACAATCACCTGACAACTGACCCCTCAACCATCACCCCCTAACTCTGCTTCTCCTCTGACACACACACACCCTTCAAGCTCCTAGAATGCACGTTAACCTCAGGGGTCCTGCCATCACAATACCAGAGTCAGCGACTATACAAGAGCGCAGGGGCCCGCTCCTTCCTGACATGATACACTCAACAAAAGAGTGTGTGTTTGGATGTTGTGCGACCGGATCGTCGCCTCCTCGGCTCCCACCTCTTTGTCTTCCCAACAGATGCAAGATTGAGGCTCGACTGAAAGCAAATATTCCCAACCAATAAATCCTGCGGACTCTGAATTTCATCTCTCCAACAAAATAAACTGCTTGGCTTCACATCGCCAGGAAAAGAGTGAGAAAAAGGCAGACGTGCAGAGCTAGAATGCAAGGGCAGTAAATGTCACACGCAGCCCTGTTAAGGGTCAAGGTAAGAATCCATCTTCCCCTGCTTAGAAGGTCAGTGTTTATCGGATGGATCACGGTAACAGCCAGATCTGAAAATGAAATCTCAAGAGGGGAAGATTTGTCTGGAATAAGAACTGATAAAAACATGTTGAACACCTGCAGGAAAAAACACATCAGGAAGAAGGAGAAACACATTTTCTATTTTCATTTTTCATTCAATAGTCCCAACCACTCCAACAATAGGATAATGCTTCAGTCAAACCATGGTGAAATAATAAAAGTATTATAATTGAAAGTAGTTTCTGGATCTACACCACTCAGATCTTTCTAAAAAAAAAAAAAAAAAAAAAAATATATATATATATATATATATATATATATATATAAATATATATATATATATATATATATATATATATATATATATATATATATATATATATATATATATATATATAAATAAAATAGCTTGTATCTTCAGAAAACAGCACAATAGAGCAGTATCTTTTAAAAGAGTACAATATAATGTATTCATGTATGATAAATGTAGTGGACAAATCTGTTTATCCCACTTTCACGCTGGAAGAAAGTGGTTATACAAGGACAACTGGGGATGACACCCACACACGAACGCACACTTTACTCCTGGCAAAATGAATCTAATGAAAGCAGCAAGAATGTTTTTCATTTCCTGTTGTCATGTCAAAACACTGGTGACAGTTAAATTGATTTTCCCCAAATCTCCAGAAGCATTACAAAGTCTTCCACCCAAGAGCCGCTCCACTTTTCAACAGTCAAAACACATTTCCTAAAACATCGTCGAATCCCACTGGGACAGACTTGGGTTCCCTCCTGAGTTTGTGTATTTAGGACACAGTTTGTTCATCATCTTTAGGTATGGCAGTATGAGGTTTAAGTTCTGGGAAGCGGAGTTTATTTTTATCTCAGCGTCGCACCCTAGAAAAAGAAGCATTTCCTGCCATTTTGAGGACCTGTATTATATATATATTTTGATCAAGTATATTTCAAATGCGGCTTACGGGCCGAACAGCAGTGTAGACTACCCGGCTTTCTTGGAGTCACTGGGAGGGGTACTCGACAGTGCCCCAACCGGGGACTCCATTGTTCTACTGGGAGACTTCAACGCCCACGTGGGCAATGACAGCAAGACTTGGAGGGGCGTGATTGGGAAGAACGGCCTACCCGATCTGAACCTGAGCGGTGTTCTATTACTGGACTTCTGTGCCACCCACAGTTTGTCCATAACGAACACCATGTTTGAGCACAAGGGTGTCCATAAGTGCTCATGGCACCAGGACACCCTTGGCCGGAGGTCTATGATAGACTTTGTGATCGTGTCATCTGACCTTCGGCCACGTGTCTCGGACACTCGGGTGAAGAGAGGGGCAGAGCTGTCAACCGATCACCACCTGGTGGTGAGTGCGATCCGCTGGCAGGGGAGGAAGCCGGTCAGACCGGGCAGGCCCAAACGTATTGTGAGGGTCTGCTGGGAACGCCTGGCGGAACCCACTGTCAGTGGGGTCTTTAACTCCCACCTTCGGGAGAGTTTCTCCCAGATCCCGAGGGAGGTAGGTGACATGGAGTCTGAGTGGTCCATGTTCTCCTCCTCCATTGTCAGTGCGGCTGCACGCAGTTGTGGTCGCAAGGTCTCCGGCGCCTGTCGCGGCGGCAATCCCCGAACCCGGTGGTGGACACCGGAAGTAAGGGATGCCGTCAGGCTGAAGAAGGAGTCCTATCGGGTCTTGATGGCCTGTGGGACTCCTGAGACAGCTGACGTGTACCGGCAGGCCAGGCGTGCCGCTTCCCGTGCAGTCTTGGAGGCAAAAACTCGGGTCTGGGAGGAGTTCGGAGAGGCCATGGAGGAGGACTATTGGTCGGCCTCGAAGAAATTCTGGCAAACCGTCCGTCGCATCAGAAGGGGGAAGCAGTGCCTCACCAGTGCTGTTTACAGCGAGGGTGGGAGACTGCTGACCTCGACTGGTGATGTTGTCGGGCGGTGGAAAGAATACTTCGAGGGTCTCCTCAATCCCGTCGTCACGTCTTCCACTCAGGAAGCGGGGACTGAGGACTCGGATGGCTCTCTCATCACCCGGGCCGAAGTCACCGAGGTTGTTCGTAAGCTCCTCGGTGGTAGGGCCCCGAGAGTGGATGAGATCCGTCCGGAGTATCTGAAATCCCTGGATGTTGTAGGGCTGTCGTGGCTGACACGTCTCTGCAACATCGCGTGGCAGTCGAGGACAGTGCCTCTGGATTGGCAGACCGGGGTGGTGGTCCCCCTGTTTAAGAAGGGGGACCGGAGGGTGTGTTCCAACTATAGGGGGATCACACTCCTCAGCCTCCCTGGAAAGGTCTATTCCAGGGTACTAGAGAGGAGACTTCGGCCAATAGTCGAACCTCGGATCCAGGAGGAACAGTGTGGTTTTCGTCCCGGTCGTGGAACACTGGACCAGCTCTATACCCTCCACCGGGTGCTCGAGGGTTCATGGGAGTTCGCCCAACCAGTCCACATGTGCTTTGTGGATTTGGAGAAGGCGTTCGACCGTGTCCCTCGCGATGTCCTGTGGGGGGTGCTCCGGGAATATGGGGTGCGGGACCCTCTGCTAGGGGCTGTCCGCTCCTTGTATGACCGGAGCAGGAGCATGGTTCGCATTGCCGGCAGGAAATCAGACCTGTTCCCGGTGCATGTTGGTCTCCGCCAGGGCTGCCCTTTGTCACCGGTTCTGTTCATCACTTTTATGGACAGAATTTCTAGGCGTAGCCAGGGGTCGGAGGGGATCCGGTTCGGGAACCACAGAATTTCATCTCTGCTATTTGCGGACGATGTTGTTCTGCTGGCCTCATCGGACCGGGACCTTCAGCATGCACTGGGTCGGTTTGCAGCCGAGTGTGAAGCGGCCGGGATGAGGATCAGTACCTCCAAGTCTGAGGCCATGGTTCTCGACCGGAACACGGTGGTTTGCTCTCTCCAGGTTGGTGGAGAGTTCTTGCCTCAAGTGGCGGAGTTTAAGTATCTCGGGGTCTTGTTCTCGAGTGAGGGAAAAAGGGAGCGTGAGATTGATAGACGGGTTGGTGCAGCGGCAGCAGTGATGCGGTCGCTGTATCGGACCGTCGTGGTGAAGAGAGAGCTGAGTCACAAGACGAAGCTCTCGATTTACCGATCGATCTACGTTCCCACCCTCACCTATGGTCAGGAGCTTTGGGTAGTGACCGAAAGGATGAGATCGCGGATACAAGCGGCTGAGATGAGTTTCCTCCGCAGGGTGGCTGGGCGCACCCTTAGAGATAGGGTGAGGAGTTCGGTCATCCGGGAGGAGCTCGGGGTGGAGCCGCTGCTCCTCCACATCGAGAGGAACCAGCTGAGGTGGCTCGGGCATCTGATCCGGATGCCCCCTGGACGCCTCCCTGGGGAGGTGTTCCGGGCATGTCCTACCGGGAGGAGACCCCGGGGAAGACCCAGGACTCGCTGGAGAGATTATGTCTCCGGTCTGGCCTGGGAACGCCTCGGGATCCCCCGGGAGGAGCTGGAGGAGGTTTGTGCGGACCGGGAAGTTTGGGCTTCCTTGCTCCGAATGCTGCCTCCGCGACCCGACCCCGGATAAGCGGCAGAAGAAGGTGAAGGTGAAGGTATATTTCAAATGATGTTCAGGAGAATATAAAGTAGCTGTGATTGGTCAGAAGCTGAACCCACTTCATGTCTCACTACTGGAATACAGTCTGTTATTAAAACGTTATTTGATCTCACCTGCCTCTACTTCAGTGATGCACACTTCTGGGGGACAAACTGCTCTATGCATCGAGGGAATGGGATTGTTGGAGACTTCCTTTGAAACAGGGGCTCTAAACTGTTCCGACTTTAGGACCCACTGTTACCCCTAAATGACAAGATTAGAATTTATCTTTTTGCCCAGACAAAGGCGCAAGAACCACTGAAAGTGGCATCTGGATCCCAAACCACCAATTGAGGAAGTGTACTTTAAAAAGACAAGGTCATTTTTTAGTGAAAAATGCATTTATGAATTTCCAATTTTTTTTTGACCAAGTATTAAGATCAGTAAAAGAATTTGAGGATTGACAAGCGTTGATATGATAAGCTACTATAGGATAGGATATATGTTGTGATATATGATACACTATACGATGCGATATACGAAGCGATATAATATGCTACGGTACGATACGATATGCTACGATACGACACAATACAACAATACGATACGACGTGACGCGACACGACGCAATGTGATGACCTATACGAAGCGATATGATATGCTATGGTACGATACGATACGACGCGACGCGACACGACTCGACACGACGCAATGTGATGACCTATACGAAGCGATATGATATGCTATGGTACGATACGATACGACGCGACGTAACACAACGCAATGTGATGCGCTATACGAAGCAATATGATATGCTATGGTACGATACGATACGACGCGACGTGACACGACACAATGTGATGCACTATACGAAGCGATATGATATGCTATGGTACGATACGATACGACGCGACGCGACGCGACACGACACAATGTGATGCGCTATACGAAGCGATATGATATGCTATGGTACGATGCGATATGATATGCTATGGTACGATGCGATGCGATGCGATGCGATGCAATACAAATAATATTAAACAAAAGTTTACAAGTTACCAACAGAGGCAAAAAGACATTGCTATGCTACATAAACACTGTTCGGACAGCAGTTAATATGAATGACCTATGAAGCTGCTTTGTCCTGCACTTTCGGAACAACAGTCTCTGACTGTAGGAGCTTTTTAAGGCCCCAACAGTCTTGTGCAAGCTGCGCTCATGTCCTCGATGGAGTCCAGTGGACAGCTACAGACTGCGCCAGCTTTTTCAATCCGATTCAGCCTGTTTCTGTCCTGCACTGGAGCGGCAGCAACTGCCACTCGCACATCGCCATCTTGGCATTAGCAAGTTTGGAAGGTAGCTAGGAGGTAGCTCCGTAAACACACAGTTGAGATGACCACTGGGATAACTCATGTGTCTGTGCTGCTGTATAGAATTGTATTGTTTCCTAAAGGGCACATGAAAGCTGTTGTATTTCAGTGGTTTGGTTATTTGGTCGTGAAGTTTTCCATTTATTTTTGCTAGTTCTTAACACGTGAAATGAATCCAGTAACATGACTGGATTCATTCCTCTCAAAGTTCCCTCCTGGCATCCGCTGAAACACGACCACCAGCTCCCACATCAAACGCGAGAGCTTATACATTCGTTCAAAACTCCACTTTCCATTACACTTAAAAGTTCCCTTCATCCCGCACCAAAGTTTGGACGGCGGCAAAAACCCTTCTGAAAGTCAATTTAACGTGCTTTTGTCTGATCACAAGTTGATCTGGCCCTAAACTGTCCTTTCGCAGGGAATCTATCCCGCCAAATCTGGGACAGCGAGCGGCAGAAAACAATGTTTAAGAGCAAATTGAAGCTGCTGTTTGTCCAACGCCTGCTGGGGAAATGATAGCTTTTTAACTCGCCCCTGAAAAATCAGTCCCAGGGGGGCGCACGTCCCATCCCTGACTCTAATACATCACTGATGTGGAGTGAGGAGAAACATCAATATCGTAACATAAAAATGATTACACAGTGCGGCTGTTGACAATTCGGCCACTTTGCGACGCGGACAGAAACTTAAGAGACGGGAGCGCGGCGGAGTCGCAGGTATATTTAAACAGCACGGCAATGGGATGTTTGAGAACGCTCTCAGTCAATTCCTGCTGATTGGATATTTACATTCAAATGCATACTGAACAGCATCAGCGATCATGTACACAGATGCAACACAAATAAATATTAGAGTTGAAGGCGGCAGGAAGTTTCGGCGTGTGGGCAAATACTTTACGAATGACTGGGTTTCGTTGTCGTTTCTGATTCACCTTTTGCAAGCAAGGATCAGCGGTGATGACCCTGACATCTAACTCGGGTGAGCCCCAGTTTACATTGTGTCCAGTGGAGCACAGGACACGGTAATAATAGTATAGTTGTAGACTCCATTAACATATTGTGGAAAAAAGTCTAAACAAACCATCGGAGAGAGGGATTTTCGTTCATTATATTCATTTGAAACATATTTTTACAGCAAGAAAATAATCCATATTGACGCTTGTATTTACTGTTTGAGGGACCTTCAACCCGAAAGCCAGAGGGATTGGTGAAAAGTGGGTCATAAATTTTACTTGAAATTTGTTACTGGAATATTAATGAAGGAGAAAACTGGAAAAAGTCAAACTCCGCTCTTTTTCCATTGCATGTAAATGGCGGTGCTAAAACTAAAATCTGCCACGACTTCACAATGTATATAGAGTCTACATCTGTGCACATAAACAGACCATAATAAGAACTTTAAAATTGTATTGAAATAAATGACTCAGCTCTGTCGCTGTAATTTAATTTGAAAAACGCACACTTGACTCTCAACTTCGAGTCCGATTGTATTGCGTTTCTCTCGAGATCTGTTGATCACTATGTCTGTCGTGCACCTCCTTAATCTCAACACATCAAAACCAAGATTCAGTGGCAGCACCGAGCGAGACGCCCGACACTTCCAAGCGGAAACCCTGATGTCATAAGATTAAAATATATAACTGGACTGGACCTTATTTCATTTTATGATATACTACATGATACGTGATGAGTAAAAGTAGAGCCACATGTCTGAGTCAGAGTCACAACTTGAGACCAGGAGCTGATCATTCAATGATGGTTTTCTCTTCAACTAACAGACACAGCAGCTGCACAAAACGCTTCAACATCAACTCACAGATGTAGTAGTACTCGTGTCCCGGCCTGAACTCGAAGCCCAGAGAAAAGGGAGTGAAGAGCTGAAACTTCTCTGAGAAGCGCAGGGGTCCGTCTGGACCGCTGGGACGGTTGCACTCCCAGCGCTTGAAGCCTCGCATCCGGTGCTGACAGGAAGTGTACCCCTCATGGTTGACCATGAACAGGATGTAGCGCTCCATGCGCCCGTGAGACGGCGGACCGTCGTAGAAAGGACAGTAGATGTCCAGATAGTCGTTGATGTTGACTGCCACCCTGTACTCCCCGTGCCAGAATCTGAAAGAAAAATAAAAACATATGAGCCCATATGGTGACGCAGGACCGGTTCTCAGAGCTAAAATGAGCGAGTTAGCGCCAAAACTCTTCTCCTTTAATAATGAATATTGATATTTAGAGCAGGGATGATGCAGGAAGCAAGGAGCCGCTCTTCTACTTGATGTTCGTGCAAAACAACAACAACATCTATACATTATAAATGTACACGTCTTGAAGACGAATGAGCAGTAAATACATTAAATTATTTCTTTACAGTTGTTGTGTCACTGGAAGTTGGCGTGTTGTTAAGTCGAAAGAATTGTATGCAATGCAAGAATTCCATTCAAATGTCATATATATTTGAACTGGCAACTGACAAGTGTCAAGTGTTTTCGTCATCCACAATGACAATGGATCAAATTCAAAGTGAAGAAAAAGTCAAGTGGCTGAAGTGCTGCTATAGCATTTCGAAGATAAAAGACAGGCTCAACAGTGTCATGATCCGCTTTTATTTTTATCTGGTAACTCCTGTTACCGGATAAACGTGTGCCAGATCGACTTTGTTTGTTTCCTTGGTAAATTGGCTCTCCTTGCTTGCGCTCACTTATCCGTTTGTTGACTTATTGTTTGATCACTCTTTCTGAAACCCTGGTGCTCGTTTTGGCTTTGGAGTTTTGTTTACTCTCCTGGTTCTGTGACGCTTTTTGTGTTTTTATGTTTTGTAAAATTAAACAATTGTATTCTGCCTGCTGTTTGCCTCCTGTGAATCTTTCATTGAGGTATTTGGGTCCCGCTCTGCGTCTCGAACATAACAAACAGAAGCTAACTGATTTACAAGCAAAGTGAGGCTTATAACAAAAACTTCAGATGAACTTGTCTAGTAGCCAGACAAGAGTCAAATATAAGTTGCGGGCGTCCACAGGTGCGTTCAAGGACCCTCGTAAATTCCATACCTGAACACCTGTCACCAGTTGTATGTGAAGAATGCAATGATATACGTCATTTATGAACAACCACAAAAGTAGTAGTAGCATGAGATTTATAAAAAAAAACAAACCAACATAAAACATTCAATAAAACCCTTTTGTCTCTCATTTATCTGCTTACGATGGCGTCTAGTTACTTAAATCCACGATAGGTTTGTGTGAATATATGAGCAATTGTTAAATGTATTGTTGCTGAATTTAAAAACGTGGATTAATGAGTATTATTTCTGTTTCTTGCACAATAGTGGACACAATGGTTTACATAGCTGCCATTGCTCAGCTGTTTGAAGCCCGAATACAAAGACGTCGAAAGCAAGATGGCCGACATTTCCCCAACTGAAAAATGTCCTACTATTGAATTGAAATTAAGTAGGTTTTCACGATTAATCCATGAAAGGGCTACATTGTTTTGACTGGAAACAAGTCTTTCTTTTGACCTACAATCTAAAACTTGATAGGATTTATATATATTTGCGTCAGTCATTAAATGAAACAACTCCTCTATCCTGCTGTGAAATTGTTTGAGATGATATCTTCAGTATCAGCTGTCAGCCCTCATCGTCATGGCGACCATGCAAATCGACACGACTTGGAACAAGCCCTGCTCCACTTCGCCACAAGCGTTGAAAAGCGACGTGAACATGAACGTCGCCGTTTCCTCTTTAACTGAAGCAGATCCTTTTGTTCCTCCAAGCCCGAAGAAACGCCATCACTGTCGACGAATGGGTGCTGATAAAGTCTCGGAACGTTGCTGATGTGAACATGCAGAATAGCATCATAATCAATAACCGTCCCAGAGCTCTTGGTTTGCATGGCGAATAATTCCATTTTAATCACGTTCGGCTTACGCCGATGGGGATTAGCAGCGTGATGAAATACAGTTCTGAGTCAGAAGCAGTCAACAGAAGTGGGTCATGTGACGCTGCAGTAGGCTTCACCATCTCACACCCTGAAGCGCCGAAAAGAGGTGCCTATGACAACGTCCGCTTAGTTCTGTAGACATGCGGATCGCAGAGGTCGGCGCCGTGAATTGAAGTGGGTCAGAGGTCATTGGAGAAGAAATAGTCTTGGAAAAACACCAAAGAATGTGTGTTCTGGAGCTATGTTCTTGCTATATACCTTCTGGCACCCAGTCAAAGAGCTTGGGAAGGAAATGATGAGAACATATGGAGCGACACGGTGCGCTCAGCTGGCGTTTCTCCTCATGGCACGCTTTGAGAATTAAATCACAATGAAAACATATGACTCTGACTCTCCCTCATAAGGAAGCACGTCTTTATAATTCAAGTGGAAGTTTTGTCCTTGACAAACTCACCAGAGGATAAAGACTTGGAGTCTCCCAATGTTGTATTTGTGTTTGAAAAGCAATTGCCATTTACACTTTCGTAGACGATGTTTGAAGATCCTCTCTACAATGAGCTATATTGAAAAAAAGCAGAAAAATTTATTTATCACTGTATTAAAGAGGTGTTTGCCTTGAACACTTTTTCTACCCGCGTTCTGAAGGTTTAATTTGTCAATGGTTTCCAGCAGCATTGTATTTTTCATTTGATATTTCCTGTTGCCAACCAATGTAAACAGTGGACGGCTATTTTCGTAGTACATATATCATTTATCACCCATTCATATGGGCCAGTAGGCTTGTACTGTACCACCTGTTTGGAGGTGGCTGCTTGTCCCCAAATATGATCTGAAAATCCCAAAATCGGAATTTTAAGACGGGAAAAGTTTTTTGTACGTAGCACACAGTACTGGGGTCCTACAGAGAGGCAGCATATGTTTGAGTCTCTGCTGAATGAATGAATGAATTGATAAGTTTATGATCAGTCCTTGTTGTTTATGGGTTATTTATTTATTAGTTGTTTCTGTTTATTTTGTTTTTATTATTATTATGTTTTTGACTGCACGTTTTCCAAAGCACTTCCCTAGTTGGTGGGATCCCCATTGACCGTGGCAATAAATCTGATTCTGGAGGAGAAGCACTTCAGAAAAATGGAGGGAATGGGAAGACGGTACAGAATTTCGAATTGGATTGTGGATCATTGCTTTGCTGCTTTATCAGTAAAAGATATGATACAAGAGAGTGAGTGACAGCTAGCTACATTTCATGTGGCTGCATGGGAAGAATCCAAAAAAAGGCTCTGGATCTTCTTCTATCCTAAACCGGCCTGTGAACACCTTCTCTGCCAGCGTACATGACTTTGAGAGGAGTTCCAGAAGTTTAAAAATTGAATATTATTAGTGTATACTGTACGTGACACTGCGGTGCGCTGAGTTAGAGACATCACCTTGTAAACGCAGGCTCAACATCCACTTTAAAAACGAATGTGTTTATATAATGTTCCTCATTGACTTCACTTGCTACGAACGTCGCTCGGTGTGCAAACACTCCGTTGAATATTTCATATTTTCCATATTTTATTCACCAGCTCTCCATATACATTATCCCTCCAGGGCATGACTTGATAACTGTTTTGTTTCAGCAGCATCCCGCCGTCATTTACATTTCGTGTTGACCAAGATCTGCTCCTTGCTAACACTTCAGATGTTTCAAAGGCTTCGTCTCTCCCACACTGCCCGCACTGATCCCCACCGCCTCTCGCGTCTAGCGGATTGAAACCTGCGAATTAGACTTTTGGAAATGTCCTCAATGAATAACAAGGCAATCTTCAGGTCTCAGGTGACGCTGCTTTAAATAAATCCCCCAGTTATCTCCTCACCTTGGCAGTAATTGATAGCAGGGAGTAGAGACATTTGGTCGAAGCACTTTCGGTTGGTTGGATATTTAGCTTTGGGACAAATTAGCCCTATAAAGTCCGACCCGTCTTTCTCCCAGAGCGCGAATCAGGAAGCGAGTTAGACGTGAAATGAGTGGCTTCATGCTCCGCTGCTCTATCAGAGGGAGTTTTGCAGGTTCTAAAGGGATCCTTGAGCAGATCATTTACAGGCATTGATCCTCTGGGGAGCTCCTCTCGGCCGCTCTGCTCCCTATCAACTCTGATTAACAGAGGCACGCGGACAGAGGGAGATGAGCAGAATAAAGGGCTGGAAACAGAGACAAAGAAGCGGTGGGAGAGGACTTGAGATGTGCTCTGCAGGAGGACAATAGCAGGAAGGAGTGATGGCGAGGATAATGAGATTGCATTGGAACGGGAGAGAGGAGGAGGCCAGCTGGAAGAAGAGCAGAAGGAGGAGGAGTTTTTAGCTTTTCATTGTCATTTCTTAGGTGTTTGCATCACCGACTGAAGCGGCAGTGATATGTTTATGGAGGAATTCCATCATAGCATCTGTGGATTCAGTCCTCAACCCATGCAGTGTGTGAAAGGTATTTTCCAGCGTGCGATGCGTGAGGAGGCTGAATCCCAGAAAGGCTCCGGTCGCATTATGTGTTATTAAACTACTTAGCGACTGGCCCTGCTCCTTTGACACCTCTCTAATGTGTGCATCCCTAATACGCGCCCAGAGCCCCGGGTTGTGTGTGTGTGTGTCGCTGGCTCTAAGCTGCTACATGTGGAGAGCGTCGCCCTCCGTGGTGTCATTTGGAATTAAACGCACAAAGCGCAGCGGCCGGAGATACATGGGAATGCACTCCCGGCTGGCATGTTTCTCTTTTAAGGGCCATTTAACTTTCAATGTTTGCATGTTTTTCATGGACATAAATGGAGTGGAGTCCATTAAGGTCACATTACTGTCACCTGGGGCTGATATTTTCCTCTATTCTGCCCATTTAACCAAATGTGAAATCCATCGTTCCTATTGTGGCGTGCACCTGAACGCACCATGCTTCTGGTCGGCGGTCATAAACTTCAGGTTTGTTAAAATTGTCATTTTGTGTGGAAAAGAGGCGCATCTCTTCAGGCTTTTATTTTGGAAGGAAGCTTCCTCCTTTTGACAGTGTCGGGTACGATTTAAGTTGCAGACCAGCAGGTTTGTTTAAGTGACTTGCAAGCTGCAATCTGTTGCCAGTCACTCAGTTTATGGTCCTAGTTTTTTCCAAATCCATTCAATCGGTTTTATTTTTTAGCTCCCGATGGTGTTTAAGTTATTCCCCTTATCGCGACTGATTTGGTTATGGACTTGTAGACCTGCATTAGAGGCCTCTCTTACTGTTTTACTGCTTCTGAGATGCTACTTCCATCTCAGTACTCTTCTTACTGTGGTGATGGACAGACAAGGTTAGGAAGGAGTGTCATGAGTGATGATGTTTGCGGATGACAAAGTGATTTGTAGTGCGGTTGAGGCTGGAGAGAAGAGGATTGAGGCTCAGTTGAACCAAGATGTGTGTAAACCAGAGAGAGGAGGAGGGGAAGTGAGAACATGAGTCCAAGTATTTGGGATGAGAGACTGAGAGAGGTGAAGCAGAGAGTGCAGGCAGGGTGGCATGGGGAAAATGTCTAACAAGTAGATGAAAAAAAAACAAATTATTGCTCAGCTCTGGGGTCAGAAAAACCTGAACATTCCCACTCTTTATTTTAGCACTGCTGTATGTTGGAGCACATACTATACACACAGTGCATGTTTGACAAATGAACTGCTGTCTTGTAATGAATCTGCATTTCCATCACACAGAGTTGCAAAACTTAGCAGACTCTTCTTTTAGTTAGAATCCAATCATTTCTCCAGCCAGCTGTGAGTCAGCGGACACGGTTAAGGACGCGCTGGATACACTGTTTTTTTGATGTAGCGTGGATGTCTGATGTTGCTTCCACTACAAACTGGTTTTCATTTTGAGCCACGAGACGTTTTACGGTTGAAGTCTAAATTCAAAAGGCTCCATCTGTCCGACGGTTCCTCAATCTTGGCTGTCATAGGTGACATGGGGAGGAAAAAATAGAAGTTTGATGTTGGAGAGCTTCAGAGGTGGAGAGGAAAAATAAGTAGTGTGCACTATAAACTTCCATAATTACTTGCTTAAAAGTAAGTATTGCAGTTTGTATATTTCTGTCATGACAGTGAGAGTTTTCATTCAGCTACTTTACATATTTCTAATTTGACGGTGTTGTCGTGTTAGACATGCATTAAACGCCACTAAAGGTATAAATACATAAAAGGTAGGTTGTGAAGATGAACAAGTTTCTGATAAAATAAACAGGACTGTTGTCTGATATTGTGCAAGAAGAACTTCATACATAATTCAAAAATCGGTGTAAAAATATAAAGCAAAACAGCCTTAGGTGGCAGTAAGTCCAACATAGGGTCATAAAGCTAAGCTTCGTCGGATAAAAATGCATCCACATAAATAAATATATGTATTTAACATCAGGTTAAGTGAGAGCGGAAGTGAAAGGGAAGACTGAAAATATTAATTTAGGTGTAGAGATATATCAAATGTATTTGGGGGAATAATGAAACAAAACAAAACACAAGCGCAAAAATTCAATGTTTGGAGAATTGTTTGGAGAGATCAATTGTTAATACTCCTGGAAAGAGTTGGGAAACCCATGACTCCACTAATAGTAACCAGATTGACTTGTGTTGAACATATAACTTGAATTAAAAAAAAAAAAAAGCAGCTTAAATATTTCCATGTGAGCAGCCGTGGGTAGGACTTTTCAAAGGGACGGAGGACTATATTTCATAAACTGCCGGCCTGGATAACTTCAGAAATCTGAACCAAAACAATCCAAATACTACAACAGGTTTGCATCATTTGTAACGTCTCTGGAAACGTGCTTAAAGAACAAATATGTTACCAGCTTCTGAGCCATAAATGAATATATAGTATAAGAATATAACATTTCTCCTTTGTCACAACAGCCACCATGTGTCCCTGCAGAAATACTACGCAGCAAAACTCCAGAACTAGCCACTGAACTGTGGAGAGAGAGCGTCTCATCCTAAGCTTCAACACAGCTCTGTTCCAAGACAAACCTGTCAAACTAACGGACAGGTCAGTCTGAAAGACAGATCAAATTCCGACACATTCATTGCTGTCATAAGTAAGTCATGGGACCATAGATGTCAGCTGAGCGCTTGTGTTGGGGCTGTTCTCTAATCCAACAGCACTATTGAGTCATCTTCTCATTTTTGGAACATGCTGCAGATCAAAGCTCTTTGGCTAAGTTTAGCTGCCTGTGTCCTGAGCAGCGGCGCAGCATCCAACATCAAACGCAAGTTTACTCTCATGTATCGTTCCCTCCTTCCTGCTTCCCCACCATCTGCCACCAATGCACAGCTGACATGCTGCTTCTCCTTGGCAGTCACCAGGAGGGATTTTTGAACTGATAAAAGCCCCTTTTTTTCTTAATGGAATCATTAAAAAAAAAAAAAAAATCATGTGACAAGCTTTCCACTCGACTACCACACTTTTACCACGTGGGAGGCATCACTGTTAAACACTGGCTTATAAGCAAGTCGGTTTCCACACGATAAAAATTGGACGTGGCAAAAGTGGCTCCAGGTTAATGCAGCAAACATCATCCACAGTCATGGATGCAGGCGCCATCCTCATCTAACACCTCTTTACATACCCTATAATAAACACACAATCCATCTTTCCGCCGCATTAATTCTTATTTTTCTGTAGCATGAACTCTGCTTCCTGATACAGCTTTTACCAATTAAAGTCTGCTCTGACCGAGAGCTGAACTCAGGGCCTCTCTGTGACGCCACTAACATCCCATCCGCGAACCCTCTCTGTCTTTGCTGCAGTCGAAAGTTCGGCACGGCAAATGGAAGGCACGACTTCAAGTTTGGAATATTTACCGGCTATAACTCCAGCAGGCCGATTGTATATGTTGCAGTGAGTATTAGTGTCTTTCATTGGGAATGCGATTCATGATCCAGCATTTTCTGAGAGGACAAAATACAGTTGTAACTCACACCCGAGTGCTGCAATGAGAAGGAGACGCTAAGGAATAGACCTTTCATTTCCTTTTCTGTCCCCCATTTTTCACACATTATGTATCTCCATCAGAATTCATATCCCGCGTTAACTTCGGACAGAAAGCAGCAAATGGCTTCATATTTTCAATGATTTATTAGACCTGATATCGTGTGGAAGTGGAATAAAATAGCACTTGATTTCAGCATCATACGCGGGGGACACAGTAAAAAGTAAAACTACTTCATATCTGCTGTGATTATAGCTCTATATATGATGTCTGAGCAGAATAAACACTAGTTTTCACCATGTAACGGGGGAACATATTCCAACGACAGCGACCTGACAGAGGCTTTATCCCCCCTGTTTTATCCCCCCCACACTATAAACAATCGAAAGTAATTTGAGTGTCCTGTGATCTTTAGAAAAGTAGCTACTAACGTATGAAACACTGCAAATATTCATGACATCAACAAGCCTTTTCATGTGTGTGAATAAGAGGGAGCCAAGTGGCCATGTGAAGTTACAGGATGCAGAGATAAAGAAGGTGGGGGATTTGAAGTACTGAGGCTCAACTGTCCGGGGCAATGGAGAGTGTGAGAAAGAGGTGAAGAAGTGGATGCAGGCAGGATGGAATAATTGGAGAAAAGTGTCAGGTGTGATCTGTGACAAAAGGGTGTCGGCAAGGATGAAAGGGAAGGTGTACAAAACGGTGGTCAGGCCAGCAATGTTGTATGGTGTGGAAACAGTGGCACTGAGGAAAAGACAGGAGGCAGAGCTGGAGGTAGCAGAGATGAAGATGCTGAGCTTCTCTCTGGGAGAGAGCAGGATGGATAGGATCAGGAAGCAGTAGATCAGAGGGACAGCACATGTGCTCAGGTGTTTAGGAGACAAAGTCAGAGAGGCTAGATGGAGATGGTTTGGACATGTACAGAGGAGAGAGAGCCAGTACATTGGTAGGAAGATGTTGAGGTTGGAACTGCCAGGCAGAAGGTGGAGAGGAAGGCCAAAGATTTATGGACATGGTGAAGGAGGATAGGAGGTTTGAGAGAAGAAGAACAGGGTGAGATGGAGGAAGATCCGCTGTGGCGACCCCGGAAGGGAGAAGCCAAAAGGAAAAGAAAGAGAAGAAGAACAAGCCTTTTCAATGAGGGGAACACAAATTCAAGCACAATGGCAGAGACAGAGATGCACCTCACCGTTGCAGTGCCGAACTGCTCTTCACAGTGAAGATAGATAATTGACAGGAATCTATTTTGGAAGTCATTTTGTGCTGAAAATTTCAGAACAGTCAGAAAAACCAGGCAGCTGCCCCCAATCCCGCCCTGTCTATTCCTATGTCTAGAGTAAAAGATCGACAGGAAAGAGCGTCTGATTCAAACTGTTGATCACACTGGCTTGGAGCGGCGCTGTCCTTGGTCCTGGATTCAGCTGCACAGTCTCATGAGCTTGTGTCTCCCCAAACTCATCCTGCTACTGTTATAGATCAACCATGAGTCAACATTTACATAGTTTATATGTTTATAAATCGGTTTTATGCTGTTTCAAAATCCACATATATGTATATTCTATCATTTTCTGATTTGTTCCTCCTCCATTTGTGTTTCTCGCCACACAGTTGGGATGTTGTTCCCACGTGCCAACCCACTGCCAAAGAGACACCTGCTCACAGGCATCGTGACGCCCAATGGCCTGCCTCCAAGACTTCAACAGATGTCTCGCCCAATCTCCATTTAATTGTGTTGGCCATCAGTCGCCTGTGTATTCTCTCTTCTCGCCCCCTCTACTCTCTTGTTTGTGGCTGTCAAGGACAATGTTTACACGTGCCAGCCACCTCGTCCAACATACCCCGCGTGTCAGTTTGCTGTAAAGGACATCAGGTTTTGGGAAGTCATCGGTCAGTTACCGTTACTCCCGGCGGATTTTCCCATTGTAGGAGCATCTGCCAACAACATGGAGACTTGTTGCTCCTGGCTACAGGGCCTGAGAAGCTTCTGTGGGACAGCAATGTCCAGGACATCCTCTGCTACACAGAGCTGTGAAAAACTCAACAAGATATTTGGAGTCTCAGTCAATTACACTGCGATACAGTACGATAGGTGGCGCTGTAGGTCACACCTCAGCTACAATACATGAAGCTGCATTCAGGAATTCCATTCAAGCTCTTTTTGGAACGGAAATGGGGAGCCACCTCCTTTTAAAATGCATCACTTGGACATCAGTCAACTGTGCTCACAAGACTGTCTCTAGAGACATTCCCACACTATCCTCCATCACATCTGCACTGTCATCGCTCACCATCAGCATCCTCCGGCTGCTTCCCGAACATTCAAATCCGGCATTAAGCTTTTGACTGGATCTGAAGATTTGACAGGAGGATGCGCGGGTGGCAGCGCGCACGTGTCTGTCAGACTCCTCAGCCGCTTCAGTTTCGCTCCTTTCAGTGTCTGTCTAATTAACTCCACATTACACTCCGGCTTCATCTCTCCATCCTCATCTGCTTCTGTCTCCATCCTACACTGCCTCACTTCGTCTGTAACTGCTTCTCCTCTTCATCCTTTGTCTTCACTTCTTATCCCCCTCCAGGTTTCTTCACTTTCATTCCCCTTCCTATACCTCCTCCTTGTTCTTTTGAATGTTTAAAGTTACTCCTCCACGTACACAAACACACACACACTCATCTTCCCCCTGCGAAGACTTCCTAGCTCTCAGCATGAGTTGTCCTTTTCTCCTGTTGTCTTTTCTTCCCGCGACTCCCCCTGAATCGCTGATTATACATCCAAGTTTAAAGAACACAACTTCATAAATGGAGAAGACAGATTCTTGTAGAAGGATAGCTAAACTACTGCTGGACCAGCTTTGTGCTCCGTTCACCAGGCTTTTGAAACAGGGCGGCCAAAACCCCGCCCTCGACCCATAACCCCGCCCCTGACCGCACCCCCTCCTGACACATCATGTCAACCACTGACAACTAACAACTTGGTTTGTAAAAAACACCGCTGTAAACATCTATTTGTACCAAAATAACTTGAAAAACAACAAATAAACAAGCATCTGAGTCAAATAAACCTTAACAGACATGAACTCAGTAACCGTGGCCACAGTAACACTTGGGCAATTGTTATACTTGGCTGTCCCGGATTAAAAAAATATATATATAATCATACATATATATATATATATATATATATATATATTTATAATGATTCTTTCCCTCACCACAAGCCATCGTGTGTACAGCCTTGTGTCTACAACTTTTTTCATATATTGATACAAGGTAAGCAGTTGTATCAGCTGTGATGGTTTTCTAAACTTTCACAACCACAACATTCATTCATTCAAACAATACATGTTTGTAAAGACTTGTCGCTTGGTTAAATAAATAGAACTTCTCAATTTTGATCCCAGTGAAGCTATGTTGCTCTCATTCTGAAATGGCGGTGTGTTCATCCGCTTGCCTTTGGGATGTGGAGGGGAGTTTTCTTAACAACTGTTTAAACATACCATTGTAGGTACCAAATGTGTCCTACCTGCCGCGGAGTGATGACGTCACATATACGGCATATACGATTTCTTTTTTTTAAATGTTTTAATGAGCCAGAGGAAATTGAAATAAAGGATTAAAAGGCGCTTTCTACCACGTGTGTAGCATTTATTTCCACAAAATACGATGTTTGTCATTGAGTCATTTGCAAAGTTTATGTCCGTTCTTCTCCTCAGTCTGTGGAACAACGTGGGTTTATTTTTTTTATTTTATATCTCACAAACTTACCACGAGATCACCACGAGATTATGCCGGTAAACAAATATGGCAACAGCGATGGCCAAAATATGCCTGCGAAAGTTTCAAGAATCTGCGAATTTGGATCATATTCGGTGAATTTACCGGGGGGAAACACAATTTAATGTAAACCAATGAGTTGACACTATGAGTTGGGCTTTATACAGGCACTCATAACACATTTAGGGCGTCCTGCTGAGGAAACAGGGCGACCGGTTTTGAGTGCCCTGGCTAAGACCACCTGTCGAAAATGAGTGACCTGCAAAGAGTATCAAATATGCATGTATTTTACTGACAATTTTAGGTATTTTCAAATGGAGCTCATTTTCACGAGTGAGGTGGAAGAGCTGAAGAACATTCCCTGGAGCGGGCAGCCGATCATGCCGGAGTAGTTCGGACTGGGTGGGTTGGAGTGACTTCTCCACGTGTTAGATGATGGCTGTTAGCAGGGAACATTAGCTCCGGTCCATTACAGGGGATAAAAACATGCGAGTGATGTGTAGATCACACAGACTCATCGCGGCAGCTGAGCATGTTTAATTATGTAAATGAGCATTTGATCTGTACCACAACATATGTCGAAACAAACAACACCACGTCAGTTTGGGTTGAAGATACGGCGGCAAACATGAAGGAGGGACACACGTTCTACATCTGTCACCCAGAGTGACGGCGCTCACATCGCTGTGTGTGTGCGTTCCCTCCGAGACAAACCCCATGGATAGAGGGAGTCGCGCACAAACCTCACGTCAACAAGTGAATTCTTACTTAAGGAAGTGAAGATGATGCACCAGAATGTAAACAACGCTGTTTGGGAGTGATATTTTTAGTCGATGCTGGGGGCACTTGGAGCTCATGCTCTGCATCACGTGTTCTATTGGATCCACTTTTGCGCCTGTTAGGAGCCCAACAAGCCAAGTGGATGTTTTTTCTGTCACATCTGCAGGGGTTATTAACAAGCAGTCATTTTTCCAGATCCCAATGTCGCAGCTGCATAATTACCAAGGACATTTTAGGGAGGAGGCGCTATTTTCACCTCCCATTTTCCACTGTATCTTCGCTGACGTTAACGTTCCACCTCGACCTCACAGACCCCGCCCTCATGAGCCGCCCCATAACAACACAGCAAGCTGCCATATACAAACCATGGAAACAGACCAACATTAAAACGTCATCCGTCACTTTTCAACAAAGAGACTTTTAATACTAATTGCCTGGTCTTTTTTATTGGGCAGACAAACTCCCAGACAATACAGCAGGATGAGTGTTGTCTGCACGTAAAGTACATCATATAAGAGTGGAAAAAGCCTGCTATTTACCACAGCACGTATGCTTGTTTTTGACATAAAAGAAAACAGGCAGAGTCGCTTATAACAACACCAGTTACAACTTTATTATCATTGATGTTTTTCTATGACTCCTATTATTTCTGCTCACCAGTTGACCAAGTATTTTCCTTAGTTTAGGTCATAGACTTTTAGTTTAATTGAGCCATTTTGAACCAGTAAATTCACTCAAAATTCATTCAAAAAACAAAGTTAACTCAACAAACAGCAGCAGGCTCAACAGAAACGGAGCTCCATATTGTAGCTACAATGTCCATATTGTTGACCTACAAGTATATAAAATTATTTGTCGTATTATTTAATTTACTTGAATTTAAAAAGGGCTTTCTCTTATTATCATTATTATTACAATGATAAAATACTTTTATAAATGTACTACAGCTCACCACAGGGATCGAGCATAATGTGGGTCTTATTTTGGAACAGTTCGGTTCTGAATACATTTTAGTCGATTGAGTTAGAGTGAAGCACAATTTATTTTTTGTCCGCTTTAGTTTACATCACAGAATGAATGAAAAGGATTAGTAAAAAGTTATTTTCCAACCCTGTAATCAAGCGGCTTGTCTGGATCACATCAATAGTTGAAGTAATGTACCATGGTGAGAGGAAAAAGTCGATGAAAACCAAAAAAAGTTGAATTTAATTTTACATACATAATGAGTTTAATCAGTCCTCTCTGGCCCAGTGGAGGCCGAGACATTTGTCTCTCCTGTCACAAATCCAATACACCGTAATGGAGCCGAAAATATGTTTTTTTCCCCCCTAAAACCACCATTTCGCCCCAGTCTTGAAGATGAGAAATGTAAGAAATGTTTCAAAAAATATTGTGGACATGGTGACGGGTTCATCGGCGCCCAGTCGATCCGTATGAGACAGAGATATGAGTTGACATGGTGACAGGCTGACAGGATATCACTGCCCCAGCGCTGCTGGCCGACCTTCTCCATCACATGGTCCAGTCTCCGACAACAGCACACCTGATTGGTATCGACAAAGTTGGCCTAGAAGCCACACCGTAAAGACGATGATGGCCAGCGTCCAAACACAGCGAGAGGAATCCATCATCGCTGTAGCCATGTCAGCGCTCGCAGGCTTGTCACACAACTACAATCACAGTCAGCAGAAGGTAGAGAAGCGCGGGATCTGTTTTTCTTCCCATCAGTAGCAGCTCATTCTCTTCTCTGATGTGTTTTTTTCTCACAGCCAGGAGATGTTTTTGCCTGTCAGTCTTTATGAGGATCCAGGACAGACTGAAACCTCTGCTGTAGACGAAACAGAACGTTCAGTCTCCGCAGCTCTGAATGCTGCACTTGTTGGAAAAATAACAGCTTCAAAAGGTCAGAACTGGATTAGTTTAATGGTTCCTAGCTCATTCCTGCCTCTCAGACGCCTGTTAAAATGATCGTTTTACTTGCTTACTAGTTTTACGCTGGTGTTTCTCAGAAAAGTCCAGGCTGCTGAGTTTTTTTCCACCTCAATACACGCACTGGAATTTATTAAAAGCAACTTTCAGGCCTTTGACTTCTATTTCGCTCGCCTCATTTGACCTTTCATTCCTCATTTCAGAGGTTGAATCAAACCTTTTAGTACATTTTTTATCAAGCCAAAAATGATTCCATGAAACCAACGGGGAGCTCAAAGAAATAAAAATGTATAAATATGAAACCAATTTCTCCCTGCCCTTGATGCTACGCTGAATTATCCGCAGGGATTTAAAGGTTAAATAGCCGATGTTGATATTACTGGAAATAATAGCACAACCATTGACACCTCCTTTGCAATAGGAGGAAACTATTATTGACATCTATACCGAAACATGCTCTTGAAAATATTACAGATGACACTACGTCTCATTTTCTTTCACTCAATTTATCCCACAAATAAAACTATCAGAACAAAGTCTCTGACAAACACACAAAGGTTCTACCGAGCATAAGCTTGAGAATCACTGCCTCTGCGTCGGTCTGACAGCACTGGCATCTGTACTTAAACCACCCCGTAACACTTGCATGATCTGGCTACTACAGAGTCCGGAGGTGGGCAGTTAAATTATATATTGAGACCTTTCCGAGGGGCTGTCAAACCCAAAGGAAGGAGGGTAAGAGAAAATGGAAAATAAAAATGTGATGACATCACGTGTGGTGATGAAATTACGCTTTGAAAATACACAGAAAACGTTAGCTTGCTGTTTTTTATTTAATTTAAACCACATTCAATTTAAAGATTATGCCTCATACATTTCTAAATCTACTTTCAATTCTGATGTATGTTAAGGGACAGTACATCAACAATTAAGAAAAATAATCAAAGGACTCTGACTCTACTCTGACTCCAGGCGGACCACGAAAATATAGTCAAAGAGCCGCATTTGGCCCACAGGCCGCACTTTGCTGACGTAGACTTTGTATCTTTAAGTGACATCACAGACGGTATCCTTGCTGGAGACGAGGTCTCTAGCAAGCAACATGATATTTTCTGCCTTGTTTCGTCGATAGATAAGGTGAGCTCATTCGGAAGTGAAACGTCTCGCCCTCTAACAGCCCAGTGGAATGGAGAATAAACATCCAACTGAATAACAAACCGATCATTTCTAACATGAAGGTGAGGACATTTTGATTCAATGCATTGCAGTATGTCTCAAATGGGGGCACATTATTTAGACCAGGGGAAGCGTCTTGTCCTGTATGAACATTGTGTCATAGAATGGCGTCTCTCACGACGGAAAACACTGTTTCACCTGCGGAACTCTCTTGACAGCCGAGTGTCTAACGTGAGCCAGTCCTCCAGTCTGGAGTCGTGTATCCACGCTCGCTTCATCATGACAAACAAAGGACACGCACTTTGAGCCGGTACTTATCACCACAGGAAGTGAACAGCACAACACGGCGCGGCTCTGTCGCGTGCTGCTGAGAATGGTACGTGGATTTGCTCCCACTGACATCTCCATGAGCACATTACCTCTCAGTCACACTGCAGTCGCAGGCGTCTCAATGTCAGAGTGACTTATTAACCCGTGTGTCGCTGCGGCATCATTCTCTCACATGCATTATCTCACATGCATGTGTTGATCCAGACTGACAAGGTGAACTAATCCATGTCGGGGTCAAACACTTGAGCTTCTGTGGGCCGCGAGTCAGGGAGGGCAGAGGAAGCAAACGGAGGGGAGGGGTGCGGGGGGGGATGACCGCTTTGCAGCATCCCTAATGACTCATTAACCACTTGAATGGAGTCCAATTAAGATACATACGAGGTACACACACACACTCACAAGTCGATACGCTCACCAGTATCTGCATGTAAATAAAAGCCACAGGCGCAGAAAGCAACACACGCGTTCATTTCACACGGACGCAGCCTCACCACATTAGAATGTGTCATGTGTGCAGAAGAGAGGGAT
This sequence comes from Synchiropus splendidus, assembly GCF_027744825.2. Classification (NCBI taxonomy): domain Eukaryota; kingdom Metazoa; phylum Chordata; class Actinopteri; order Syngnathiformes; family Callionymidae; genus Synchiropus; species Synchiropus splendidus. The sequence continues at coordinate 9,107,117 of NC_071349.1, read as the reverse complement.
GAAGGTCATCGATGTTTACTTGTAATGTCAGGCCTCTTCGGCGTCTTCTCCGTCCGCTTATTTCCATCTGTCACTCATTTTAATTTGCCTTCCCCGAACGCCTTCGAACGTGAATGAGAGGATGATCTTCTTCATCATGGCGGAGGCAGAGATGGTGAAGTATTTCACTCTTTATTTGGATGGTTTCATGGCGTGCAAAAGGGTGGTGAGGCCAGCAATGTTGTATGGTGTGGCAACAGTGGCACTGAGGAGGCAGAGCTGGAGGTAGCAGAGATGAAGATGCTGAGCTTCTCTCTAGGAGTGAGCAGGATGGATAGGATCAGGAAGCAGTAGATCAGAGGGACAGCACATGTGCTCAGGTGTTTAGGAGACAAAGTCAGAGAGGCTAGATGGAGATGGTTTGGACATGTACAGAGGAGAGAGAGCCAGTACATTGGTAGATGAAGATGTTGAGGTTGGAACTGCCAGGCAGAAGGTGGAGAGGAAGGTCAAAGAGGAGGTTTATGGAGGTGGTGAAGGAGGACATGAGGTTTGTCAGTTTGAGAGAAGAGGAAGCAGAGGACAGAGTGAGATGGAGGGAGATGATCCGCTGTGGCCACCCCTGAGGGGAGAAGCCGAAAGAGAGAGAAGAAAACGATTTGGATGGCTTCATGCTCGCCTGCCTCTGCACGTTTGGCCAAACTGTTACTCTTGTTTCCATGCAGTAAAAAGTGATCCAGTGACTGAACACATCTAGAGGGCACTAAAAGCAATGTCCACCACCATTGAATATAACGCACAATACAGTGCCTTTATTTGTTTTGTTTCCCACAGTTGCTTTCTCACACTGAAATTCCTGTGTTATCCAGCATGTGGACTTTTGCCACCAGAAAAACTGATCTTTGGCTTCTACTTGCCACTTCAGTGGGAGCCTCTGTTGCAGCTGAAGCTGTGGGAAGAAAGAAATACTGCTCACACAGCAGTCAACCAAACACTCCCCACCTGGAGACTCCGGGGACCGAACCACCGTCATTAGCTCCGTAAAGAATTGCTTTTCTTTCCAAGAAAAAAGTAGTTTAATTGGACTCTTTGATTTCAGTTCCACTGAGGAATCATATTTTTTCTTCACAAGTAACTCTCCTTTGAATCTTCACAACATCATCTCACCAAATTTCCCGCTACTCTCTCTCTCTCTTCACCCATCTGGTGTTAAAGCAGTGTGACTGAAGCAACTCCTCGGTGGATCCAAGCTTCCTGCTCATCCCAGGAGTCAGTATCCCAGGAGTCACTCCATTTCCCCAGAGCTGTTTCAGACACCCGACACGTAACAGCACACACACACGTGCTGTAAACATTAGTCAACGCTGGTCAGCACTTAAACCTGCCCTACATGCACTTCCATCCATCTGCCTAAAAATCAGGGGAAGGAAATTGTGTTGCTGTACTTCTGGACTCCATCCATCATCCTCAACTCATATCACCAACTTCCCGAAATAGGTCCTCAGTCACAGTGGAGCGAGACGCAGCTGTGATTACGAATCACTGTCAGGTGTGGGCGGTTTGCTCTCCTGACCATTGTTGGGTGCAGTCGAGTGGATCGACCAGTAAATCCCTCCTGGGTGCTGCAGCGACCTGCCTGTCACTTTCACACTCCATCTTTGACATTATAGCACCGGCATCAGAGCTTCAACCAAAACAAGACTTTGATATACAGAGCAAAGCTGCTTCTTATGAGTGTCAGGCGTGTTCCGATCATGAACAAGTTTACAGAGGGGCGGTGTGAGGCTGAGGGGCACCATGCCGTGATGTTTTTGGGGGACAGCATGGGCTTGAAAAAAGAAAAAAAACATCTGCATCACAGAGTTCTATTTATGTTTGGGAGAAGTTGACAGCAACATCAGGAGAAATGGGTGGGATCCAGGATGTGACAGGTTTTGCGAAACATCCAGCATCAAAAACAGATCAGCTGCAGCAGAGCATATTCAGAAGCAGAGCGACAGCTTTTTATTGGGGAGAAGCAAAACTATATGGCCTTTTATTCAGTTCTTACAGCTTAACAAAGTGGGATTATTGTTTTGTGGATTTATTTTTCATTTCCTGTAATGTATTTAATTTTTAATAACATAAACATAAACTGACATTATGTCAACTTTATATGGAGCAAAATGACTTTGGAAATTTTCTGTTTTGTTGTGATTTTTTTTTTTGTGCGTAAATCATTTTGGAGGTCCAGGGAGGTGTTTCACCCCAAAAGTCATTCAACGTAGGTCATTCACTGCATCTATTCCCTTAAAAAGTGTCGCCTCACCTGCAAAACTGTCGACACGGAATATACCAGGGAATTCTCCACTGTAAGTAAGATCACCAGAGCTGGTGAGGAGATGTGGACTGAGGACAGAGCAGTGTAATAAGATGTCTCAGGAAGGCTCTTACATTGTGTCTTGGATTTATATTTTTCCCATGGAAAACAAACAAACAACAAACCAAAAAGCATATTGTACTGTCGTAAATGTATTGCACCGTCAGTCGGTGTGATATATACTGCGTCTGTGCAAATCTCCAGACCACATGTTGATGAAAACAGAACAGCTGGAGGTCGATCTGAACCTGAATAATAAAAGGATTCTTAAATATTTCACCAGATGGTCCAAAATAAACACAGCTAAGTTCCCCAAAATATATAATTCAATTTGGCCCAATAGAAATAAGGGTTTTAGAGTGCAAAGCAAGTGAAGAAGTTGTTGAACTTTCCTGCTCCGTTCAGGAGAGACGGACTTTAGCGTTGGACTCTTGTGATGTTCTCTATCACACAAGTGGAAACATGACTCAGGCAGGCTGCTGCTGCTTCGGAGGATTTCATGATTTATTTTGGCTCGCTGTACAGGGACAGTTCAATTCCAAAACTGTCCCACTCACCCACTTCTCCTCTCATGTCCGTCTCAGCCCTCACACACAGAGAGAGTGCAGACATCTGCCAAGCAGCTCGGTTCACATGACAAAGAAAAAGGAAGAACAAACTTCAGGAAAGGTCTGACCAGCATAGAGGTACATTGATGGACAGGAAGTATCAATTCAAGCCCAAAACATTCACAACACAACACTCACTGCAGCCATTTGATCATAATTACACACCAACTGTTTGCACATATAAGGAGGTGCTGAAAAGGTGCAATATTCAGGTGCAAATATAATAATACAAGGGCTCTTCATCCATTTTAGAACATGAACATCATCAGAAAATCTGCCTCCAAGTGTCGAGCTGTGTGCATCACAGACACACTTCCAACACAATAGACTCTTGACCAAAGCCAGACGCGACAATGTGGTAATATTTCCTCCCAAAACCGCGTTGATCTCAAACTCCGCATCTCTCACCACTGTATTCTGCTGAGGACCAGCGCTGTAAATGATACATCAGTCTTTTTGAGCGACACGCGAGACGATCTCGCAACTAAACACCCCGGGGTGTCCAAAATTCTGCTGCCAGAATCCTTCTCTCTCTCAGGGCTTTGAACCTGCAAGTCAGTCTGAGTCACCGTCACTGCTCAGAGTTCAGCAGCTGAAAATGGCTTCTAATCCAGAGGACCATTTCGGAAACGCTACTAAACAGCCTGTAGTTTCTGGATTATATTCTCAGTCTGGCCTGACAGAGGATAGCAGCGCGTCCCAAGAGGCTGGGAGGGGAACCTTTCATTTAGTTCCCTGATGTAATCACAACAGGCCGGATTGCAAAGCACGGACGAAGAAGAAAAAACTATTTGACTTTAATTAACGTGTCAGAGTGTGTGAATGTGATCTTCTTTTTAATCGCCATTTTGTCCCAGTTGGGTCTCCGCGGAGGGATCTTTGAATTGATACACAGGGTTAATGTAGTGAGCGGAGAGCGTGTGTGTGCGATGGATCTTCCTTTCATTGTGAAGACACAGGCTCTTCTCTCTTCTAAATGGGAACACAGCTATTCTTCCACCGGTGGCCAAACCTTGACCCTCCAGCCGGTCTAGAAATAGGCCTTCGCCGGGGAAGGAAATGAAAGAAACACTTAGATACACTTGAAGCCTCTGGGCCTTCCACAAACACACACAGGCTTGGCACACACACGCTTCACAAATCTGAATACACACACCACTGCGAAGGAGGTGAGCTTATATTCAAGAGTGCAGAATAAAGTACACTAACACACACCAGAGACTCGTGTCCAGATGTCCGTTGGTTCCTGGAGATGAGAATATTCTTTTATATATTTGCTGAGCATGCACGCTGTCTGCCTCACTTCGGGTCAGCAAGTACACTCTAGATACACAGCTAATGCAAGACAAAACATACTGACTAAATGCCTCAGACTTAGTGTCCCTTTCTGGAGTGTTTAAGAGCAGCGCCAGGACTTGCTCGGTGTGAATTTAAGCAGGAAAACAAACCAGCTTTGTGGGAATAGTGCCCTCTAGATGAGTTGTGTTTGCGACGGCTCAACGGTGTCACCATCTCCCTGGGTCTGGCCATGATGGATCCGGAAAGGTTCAACACCAGCGAAAGATTATTTGAACTGTCCGACCCATGCATCACTTGCTGCTCTTTATTTGATCACTTCCCTAGCTCTCTGTGGTGTCCAGTATCAGGTGAGAGTGTTCTACTTTAAAATGTACCGGACTTCCTGCCTGAAAAATCAGCTCTACTGTAGTTTAAATATCTATAAATACACACACACACACACAGAGATATCTATATATTTATCTATATATCTACAAGTAACATCCTACTTATGACCTGCTCGACATATGTCCACCCGTACTTACGACCACTGCCAGCATTTGCTTTTTAAAATTTTCTTATTCAATGTCTGGCAACGCATCACGTAGCAGCAACGCGTATGACAATCCGGCATCGCCTACGACAGTTACAGCTTGGTATATAACAGTATTCAACAGACATTGTGTGTCCTATACAGTAGCACCTACAACCCTCGCGTCAGGCATTTTGAATGGCATTCGACTTACGACCAATCTGACTTACGACCGCTTGGTCGGATATATATATATATATATATATATATATATATATATATATATATATATATATATATACACATATATACAGAGTACAGTAGTGTAAATAATAGAGATGCAGGAGGAAAACTGAAGACGCCCTTATCCTACTCCTTAGTAGAGCAAGAGAAAATAGAGTTGAGTCACAAGGGTGATGGACAAAGAGGCAATGAGAAGAGTGCAGGCAGGGTGGAACAGGTGGAGAAGACTGTCTCGTGTGATCCACTGTATGACAGAAGAGCTGCAGCTAGAGAAAGGGAAGCTCCATAGGACGGTAGTGAGGCCGGCCATGATGTTTAGAGGCAGTAGCTCTGACACCCAGGGCAGGCAGCAGAGTGAGAGGAGTCAGAGTTGGTGATGCTCGGGCTCAGGCAACCCATGAGTTTCATGATAAATGGGGACATGAAGAGGGGAGATGTGACTGGGCAGGATGATGAAGATGAGGATTTGTGCTGGAAATGCTGAAAAAGGAAAGAAGGAGACAGAACGGAGGCTCTTCTGTGGCAACTTCCAAAAGAGTAAAAAGTGCCCTTGATGCATCCGACACAACTCCGATCTGAGAAGAAACAGAGGGCTGTTTTTGACAGGAGATCCCAGTGATAGAAGTGTGTCACTGGGCCCAGACACAAGCAGCGCAGACAGAGCTGGAGGTACCTCTGCTGATGTGTGATTGAACGTGACCTTGTTGTTGACAAATCAGAGCGTCAGCCTGGGAAACTTGTGATGGCTGAATTTAGACAGCCAAATTGCCTTCCCCTCAATCTCCTCCGCCAGTGGCCAGGGCCCCGCCGGTTCCGCCAGACACGGGGCAGCAATCGAAGGGATTCAGATTGTCGACTTGGAAGGCAACGCCAAAAAGTGGGATTAAAACAAGAAAACAAAGCTTTGTGGACGAAGAATTAGAGGAGAACGCGCTGATTATTTTCTGAACGGAAGCAGAACTAAAAGCCCGACCGAGACCAGGCCAGAAAAGTCCCAGTTCGCTCTGCAGGTTTTTATTCAAAAGGGTCGAAAATGTGCTGCAGTTGACTTTTACATCTGCACTTTTGTTGTCCATTAATGCAGGCACCTGGAAAACAAAAGTCTGTTAAACTTACTTCAGCATATTTTAAGAGAATTATTTACTAGTAGTGTTAAATTCATAATATTGCCATAAGGATATTTAAGTGAACCTATGTATCTTTTTGTCATTGTCAATATTTCATATAATTGTTTGGAAAACATAAGATATTGGTAAATATTTCTATTAGGAAATATGCCATTACACACACACACACACACACACACACACACACACACACACACACACACACACACACACACACACACACACACACACACACACACACACACACAAAAAATGTTAAAAAAAAAAAAAAATATATATATATATATACACAATATCATATAAAAACAAAAACTATATATATAAAAAAAAAATTAAACAAAGGTGCGTGGCATAAATTAATGTAGTCATCACCTAAATCTTTAAAATAAAAAATAAAAAACATAATAAAACAAATAAATAAATAAAAGTCAGAATAGATGTGGCCAATAAAAAATAAAATAGGATTTTACTATATGGTTACATAGACAGGAAGCATAAATTCAAGAACCACAAAAGACTAAGTCTAAGTCTAATTTGTTGAGCAAGAAGCTCTAATGTCAAAAATGAAATCCAAAGGATGATCCAGATCAGAACCAAACTCTATCCACAATCTCCTTATCCTGGACCCCTCACGTTTTTGGGGGGTCCCCCACTGTACCACTGTGGAGTGAACATAGGGAGCGTACAATAGAGTTCGGAAAGCCAAAGTTCAGCAGTCAAAAGCTCAGGTTGTCCATCAAACCTCTGTAAACATGAACATTACTACACTGACATATCTAGTATTCTTCATCCCAAACTGTGTGTAAATCCTCCCAAACAGTGAAAAGTTTTGGGGGCACACACTGAGACTCAAATTATGTATATGTGGATGACTCACTTTGCACATTTTTACCCGCATGCACCTGCCCCTCACACTACTAAAGTGGGAACTTTTCTGTTGCATGACTTTCAAGCCGAATGAAAACACAAATGATTTAACATCCTACATTTTCCCCTCTCACCCCAACCTCCCCAGCGCCACACAGAGAGGACCCCGATTCACCCCCATAAAGGCTGAAATAATGGGAGTACGAAATTCTGAGCCGAGGTCGCACAACTCTCCGCGTGTGGCACTGCGAATCCCAGACCTTTTCCACAAGCGTAAGGAGCCTCTTTAGCTCCCGACACCAGCGTTAACAGTTGAACACCATGTGCATGAAACACAGCCATCCTGCAGATATTCAGAGGAGAGAACGGAGTTTCACCCCGGATAAAGATCTCCTCATCTCAGAGTTCAACGACTTCTCATTTAATTGAAAACCACTTCCTTGAATACAATTAATTGAAAACGGCATAGAGCCTTAATTCGGAACTAAGAGCCCGTAACTGTGGTCAGCGGTGAGACTAATGGCATTTCTGCTGCAAGAGAAGAAGAGTGGACCCCGGTCTGTTTGGCCAAGACTCCCCGGCCAGAGAGGCCCTTGATCCCCGGGAAGAAAGTCTGCATCTGGCCACAAGCGCAGACTGAATGAGGGCGAGATGGAAGGAAAACCATCCAGATTTGACTTGTAATGGAATGTTGGGCCGCGCTGCACGGCTGAATAATTCACTTTAGCCAAACTGTTGCTTCGGGTTCCATTCATTTTTAATGCTGTCTTTTGATGTTGATTAATTAAGCAGCGCTTGCTCCGCTGTTTCTGCCTCACACACACACTTCATCCCCCCCCCCCCCGCACACCAACACCTCCCAGCCATTCCGAATAAGAGTTAAAAGTCTTTTATTCCAAGGCGGTTGCGACGCAGATGATAAAGCAGTGGCGCCTCTCAGCAAACACACCGAGGATGAGCCGAGGTGTGTGTCGCCACTGTGCGACACAGCGCCAGGATCGGATGTTCATGAGAAGCTCGTGAGCGCGCTCCGTGGCGCCTGTGCACGCTCAACACTTTCATGTGACTTTAGCCAATGGAAATACGCGGCCGGCGAGCAGCAGCCTATCGGCACGCGCAGGTTTATAAATAGAGAGGAATCCTGCTTAAATTTCACTCTCTTTCTGTTACAACAAGGTCAAGCCTAATATGAGGGAACTAAGCAGGCAGGAAGTGTGATCACTGTAAAAGCACGGGGAGGATTTTCGGCGGCTGCATGTGAGAGGGCGAGCGTGTGGTCGAGCAGGAGACATTCTTTTCCACTTTCCCTGACACACACTCACCGTGAGAGCGATTTTGCTCCTGATAATGAAGTGTCCGAGCGCCAGGACAAGGTCTATAAATACCCAGGCAAAAAGCTCCCTGTCATGTAGCATTGATCTCCACATGACGGCCACAGATTTCCTAATTCCGCCGCATCTCTGTTACACGGCTTCGCGGCGAGAGATTCTTTTACCTTTTCATTTGCTTAATGGCTCTCATCCATCTTGGCCGGGCGCTGCTCACAGGTGGAGAGCACAGAGATGATCTATAATCGCTGCTATGAATGCATCACCAGAACTATTTGTTATGTTGCGGCTGAGCTCAGCAAGTTTGGACTGAATCAATTCTCTAATTCCAGCTGTCTGAGGTGCATCGATGCTCATGAGTCTGGCTGGTGATCACTGGCCTCATGCGGTTTCTGAAGGCGCGTGGTGTTAATAAAACCTGCAGTCGACTTGTATCGGCAGCTCGGCCAGGTCACATGTGGGGCAGGTTTTCAGCTCTGCTGGCGATATTGTTGGTCGTGTTCATTGCATATGAATGGACATTTCAGCTATTTTTCCCTCTTATTTTTTTACATTAGTAGTTTATAATAAAATATACTTTTCTCTGTTTGAAAAAAAAGAATTAATTCTAACACCAGACGGTTACATGAGTGATAAATAATGACTGAATATTTTGTTGTTTTTACTCACTCAAGAAAGGTATATATATATATCAAATGATGGACCCATACATATATTTGTATATATATTTAAACAACAAAATAGTGTTTATTTTGCCTCACTTTGACAATGGTAAAATAAATCACAATGGTGGCAATATTCAAGTTTTTATATCACGTTATTTAAACTAAAGCTCTTTTAAGGTCTTGGAAATATTTGCATACGAATTTCAATGCTATAAGAATTTCAAGTACATTCAGAGTAGTGTAAACCCTGGCCATTGTGTAGAGAAAAAACATCCCTGAACAAAAGCAAACAAAAGCATCTGTTTCCTCCATGTTTGTTGTTTTACATATATATATATATATATATATATATATATATATATATATATAAGAAATACATAAATAATTAATAGGAACCAAAATAAATGAAATGCAAGATAAATGTAATTATTATTAGTTTTTTTTTGTTAATTTTCATAATATATTTATATACTATTTTATTATATTTCCATATTTATTTTTTATTTTTTATTGTTTATTTTTTATTTGTTTTTTTTTGGTATGTATGGACATAAAGATTTTAATGTCTTTTCTCTATTTAATAGTGAAATGACAGAAGGAAGTAACAATAAAGAACACGGATATATTGGCCAGGCTGTTTGCTGATTTTAGAGCGTAATATTTCAGTACAGTATGTGAGAGGTTTGGGGACGACCATAAGGATCAAAGGTAACTCTGTTTGTGTATTTTCAAAACACATTTGAGTGTCATTTATAAGTCCATGCCTTCCACCCTCCTATGCAGCCAGAGTGGGACACGTTTGGCGCTGCTCATGGCTCCTGACAAAACCGCTTACTGCTCCGATGACAGGCTGTTAGGCCACTTCCAGGGAGTCAGTCTCAGCAGGAACAAATTAAGCACCACAGAAGCAGCTGACCAAGAAAGTCACAGTCAAGCCAGTTAAGGCTTTGTTAAAATTCCTGCCCTAGCAAGAAGTCTGCTCCATTTTCCGGGTGATTCAAGGTGAAAACCGTCAGTAAAAAGTCTCAGCCTGGATGATGAGGGGAGCATTCCGCCGAGCCGTTCATTTAAACTCCGATTTTTCTGTTGACCAACGAACAAACAGAGCCTGGACACAGGTTCTGTCACTGCAGAGGAGTGCAACTTTCCTCCAAGCCACTCACACACACACCGCAATACAGTCACTTGACTATGCAATGCTTTTAGCATTTAAAATATCATTGAATGCAATGAGTCCAAGTGGACAGCAGGTGGCAGCAGTTTTGCAGCACCCTGACAGTCATGGCTCAGGGGACTTGGGGTCGCCACTATATACCCTTCCCAGACATTCAATCCCGGCCTGTAAGTTATTCACCAAAGTGATTGTGGCGCAGCTACATTAACAGAGTAATGGAATTTGTATTCGGCTTCTCCAGGAAACACAAAAAACAATTTGTCTGCACAATGCGTTTATGAGGCGAGGACAAAGTCAAAGTCAAAGCAGTGACCTGTTTTTGCGTTATTTATTTTCTCTTATCAAGCAGATGCACTTTATTAGAGCGACACACTGCATCTCGGAGCAATAACTTAGGGACCAGAGGGTGTTGGGAGTCGGTCACTGGCAACAACATGGACTCCTGTTTTCCATGGAATCCTCGTAGGATCTGGAGGTTTGAGAGAGTGTATTGATGAAGGCATGGCAACGGTGTCTGGCGGGTGGCCACTGAGGCCGACCAATCAGGAGCCTTGAATTCGCAGCAAATATTGAGAGGAAAACTGTGAAAAAATGAATAGATGAAAGGTCCTCAATCTGAAACAGAAACTCAACACTTGAAGATTAAAACCAAACTGACTTACTGTGCCATAAAGCAGGAGTCAAACTCAAGGCCCTGGGGCCATATCCTACCCACCTGGATGGTTTATGTGGCCGACGAATGCCATACAAGTAACATCCTGCTTGACTTAAGTCCACCTGTACTTACGACCACGGCCAGCAGATGCAGATGTCTGGCACCACAGCACGTAGCAGCCCGGCAACACGTACGACGGTTACGGCAGCACAGTATCCCAGCATCTCACTCTCACACAGCCATCTACCACTACAGTAGTACCTATAACCCCCGCGTCTATTCTGAGTGGCATTCGACTTAGATCCAATCCGACTTACAACCGGTTAGTCGGAACCGACCCTGGTCGTAAGTCGGATGCGCCAGAACTAGCATATTGATATCACGACCTACAAAGATCCCCAGGAATATTCCTCAAAACTGATGCTTCAATGTTTGAGCTTCAGGAAGGTGACACAACCGATCCACCGAACGATCTTTGTGTTTTGAATTGAGCTTATCCCCCAATAATTCACAGAGACAGTGACATCAGATTGTGTTGAAACTGCTCCGTCGTCTGTCCAGAATGTTGGCCCCTGACTGAGTTCGACAGCTCCCTCGAAGGTTTCTCTGTATTTACAGTAAATATGGCGGATGAAAGCAGAAAGTAGGTCAGAGGAGCGCGAGCCTTTAAAGAAGCCCAGCGTATTAATTGCGAGTTTTCGCCGGCTTCTTTCCTCATCAGTGAATCCACGGGTTTCATCGCAGGTGGTTTTATTAGTTTAAGGCTCCACGCACACGCGCTGCACTGCGAGGAGCCGGCTACAATCTAATGAAGTCTATGAAGTGGAAGCCGTCCGTGGCTCCCAGATGGATTCTCATCTCCATGGGAAGAGCTCCGAGGTTAATCACGACATGTATTTAATGAATGAACTTCCACTCTAACAGAGGCCATTACACATTTAGCTTCGCTCCCTTCTTCGCCCTTTACATGTCAGTCATGTGTTCTGGTTGATAAATAAAGAAATCGCTTTGATCGTGGTCATGATTCCACTGACAGAAGGGATCAATGCTTCCAGAGTGGCAACACTGGTGACGTACATTTGTAGCTTCAAAGGGAGCCGCTGCCGATGAGGTTCGCTTTCAACATCTGCTAGCGTAAGTTAATATACTTTATGGAGCCTATGAATTCCAATAAAATAAACTATAGGATGAAAGCATGCATGAGAGTGGACAGAAAAAGGAAACATACAACAAAAGTGGACCCTTGACCTCACTAAACTGATGTTTTTTCTTCACTAACACGCTACGCTGATCTTAAACACAGGGTTTGTTGGTGGAAATAAGAGCTTTACTTTAAGGTCTCATCTAAAATGCATTCATATGGCATTGTAATGCATGTATAAGGCTTCATTGAAGATGTTCATAACAGTATGGGAACTTATGACAAGGCTTATAAAATATAAGTTGTGGATTTAACTTGTATAGTTATACAGTCTCAAACCTCTGAACCCGACCACACTGTATAACATTAGACCACTCTTTCAAATTCTGTACTTTATAATACTAAATAAACCTTGTTATAGGTTTTCATAAATTATTAAGGACATTCATAATATGTTCTATAAGTCCTTATGGATTATTAATAATTATGAATGTAGTAATAAAACACTATCGATAAGGCTTTTAAGTATAGTGTAATGAGACAGGACCTACAAGATAAAGAGCTGGAATAAGTTGCATTTTAAGTGTCTTTTCTTTCTTGAAAATTCACACCAAATATGACAAAAGTGACTGATTTACTCCTGAAGTCAAAGAGGAGCTGCAATTGCACTGTTGCACTACGATATGGGAGTGATGGATGTGACTCGAAATTGGTGTTCGGAAACTAGTGACTCCCTCAGTGAGTGGCGTCGCAGGACAGTTTTTCTTTGTGTTTGTGTGTATAGAGCTATGTTCATTGGGGGTTACAGTTTTTATACTTCCTTCTCCATCTTTTGTTTATACTTATACTACGTATACTACCACAAGGTTAAGCTTGAATTTGAGGGTTGAAACTTCAGAATAACAAAGGTTAGCCAAGTGTTTTGGATGGTTTAGGTTTAGAGTGAGAAGCTGGGGCCATGAGAGGCCCCCACAAAGATAGTTTGTGTGAGTGTCAGCACAGCATTATTGTTAGCACTGTGAGTTTTACGAAGTGATGGCTGTGGGGCATGAACATTATGTGGGCTCACCTTCTGACACACACCAACACAAATGTGGATTCAGTCCACTGTCTTCTCATCCACGTGTGGAAGCTTCAGGACGTTGTTGCTTCAGGGGACACTAGACAAATGGTGAGTTTTGAATTTGTCACAGCTAGATCTTGATCTTGGTTCAGATTTGAATGACTTCTGAAAACAAACCGACGATGAAAATCCTGTTAGGGGAAGTTTGAAAACCATAACTGAAGTGTCAGTTAAAGCAGTTACCGAACTTCCGCCCATCAGAGCAACGCTGACGCGCATACTTGAGTGAGTCACTCTCTAATCTGCATACAGTCGCGGTGGGAATCGGCTCGCCGAGCTAGGTCGCCGCGCAGCCGCTACTTTAGCATGTTTGTGCGCGCATGTGTTTGTATGCAGCGAGCGAGCCGGGAGAGCAAAGGGGTTACATAAGAATAAAGGGGGACACACTTAAATGGCTTTGACCTTGGGCCCCAGCAGTCCCACGTCTTCCAGCGGCTCAATAAATCCAGTATATTTGGGCTCCAGACATTCGCAGCGCTAACTTGAAGCTGCTACAGATTAGCAGCCACAAAGAACAACGGCATCAAACAAGTGGGACTCCTCTCTTCCCCCACTTCATCTCCATCTCTATCTTTTTGTGCGTCCCATCCTGCTAATTCTCCCTAACCTCCTTTGTTCTCCGGCTATCGGACCATTCTTCTGCCCTGCTTAGTGTGGCCTGCTTCACTCCACTTCAATCCATCTCCCCCTCGCCCCTCGTCTCCACACCCGTCCAGTCCCTCCCATCTCATGCTCTCCTTTCATCTGGCTTTCCTTCCTCCTGCATCCCTCCATCCTCATCCCTCATTCTGAGTGACCGCTGCTCCCTGAGGCAGTGAGCACATCAGACTGGCAAAGCTCTATCTTCCATCACCCGTCACCACCCCCTCCCTCCCTCCCTCCACCCTCCTCCGACACTCTCTTTCACTGCTGGCAGCACTGGCAACATGACAGTGCTTTCCCAGGGCAAGGCCTTATGTAAACAGCCCCGCTGCACTGAGCGCTGTGTGTTCCTACTTGTGTGTGAGAAATTACATTATATCTGATGAGATTCTCAGAGAACAAGCCCAGCAGACCTAAAGAACCGAAGGTCTCTGTTGGTGGTGAGGTGGCACTCCGTCTGGCTTTTGCTGAGCACTAGCTAAAAAAAAATTTCTTAAAAAATCTATTTATTTCAAAGAAAATACAATATTTTTAAGACATAGATATTTAAATAAATCAATACATTTAAAAAGTCGACAAAATTTGAAAGGAAAAATATATAGTTTTTATAATAACCGCAAAAAAGGTATTTTACAAATGTAGACAGTTGAAAAACAAACTACTAAAGGGACAGGAGAAAAAAAAAGATTTCAAAATGAAAAGAAAAAAGAAAAAAAAGAGTATTATTTGAAAAAAAAAGTTTTGTAGTTGTTGTAGTTTTTTTTGTTCCTCAAAATACATTCAGGGAATAATGAAAATATATTTTAAAATAAATTTCCTTTTTATCTTGAACATCTGGTACATAGCTATGTCGATTCATATTCAAATTAAATGCACATCAAATGAAATATTTCAATAGGTTTCATGGCATATTTACATTTCTTAAAATCCTTACTTACATTTAATCTTTTAAGGCTAATTTTGTCCTTGTTACTAAAGGGTTTCGCTGAGCACAAGCTAAAAAAATGGCTGTCATTTCTATTTATTTATTTTTAAAAAACAATATTTTCAGAACAGGTATTTAAATAATTAATACATTTAAAAAGTCAACAAAATTTGAAAGGAAAAATATATAGTTTTTATAATAACCGCAAAAAAGGTATTTTACAAATGTAGACAGTTGGAAAAACAAACTACTAAAAGGACAGGAGAAAAAAAAAGATTTCAAAATGAAAAGAAAAAAGAAAAAAATGAGTATTATTTGAAAAGAAAAAAAATAAGTTCAAGTTAAAAATGAGAAAATGATTTATAAAACACTGCTTACACCCGCATAAATGAACGAACATTGTTTTAAGGATTGCCTGCATTTTAATAACTAGGAAACAGTGTCAAACAAGATCACACCATCTTGTTCACATGGTACGTTCACATCCAACTGGTGACAGTTGTCGCACGGCTCCCAGACGACAACTTTTCCCTGGTTTCTCAAGTCACGCTTCAAAGGTTCCTTCACAGGCGCTAACAGCTCGCTGCTAGCAAACGCTACGATCAGCTTCTCCTTCATTTCACCTGATGAATTTTGACTTGTTGCATGTGACTGTAAAACCTGGGCTGGTTAACACCATCAGAGTTTAGATCTCTCAACTAGAGCACTAGATGCCAGGGATGTCACCTGAAACATAGCTGGAAACAAACAGAAGCTGTGATCTTGTCACCTCAAGCATGACATCCTCTACACCAGACCTGGGCAAAGTGCGGCTCGGGGGCCATATGCGGCCTGATGCCTGTATTTTTGTGGCCCTTTTGACATCAGACTAAAACTATAACTGACATGTTGTAATTTTTCTGCCTTTTTTTGTTCTCTCTTTTGGTCACCACCACCACTTTCGCAGTATATATAGCATGATCTTGTTTGAAGACTATACTTTTCTTCTTTTCATTTTTGTGTGTTTTTCCTGTTCCTCAAAATACATTCAAGGAATATTGAAAATATATTTTGAAATAAGTTGCCTTTTTATCTTGAACATCTGGTCCATAGTTATGTTGCTTCATATTCAAATTAAATGCATATGAAGTGAAATATGTCAATAGGTTTCATGGCATATTTACATTTCTTAAAATCCTCACTTACATATAATGTTTATAGGTTAATTTTGTCCTTGTTACCGATGGGATTCGCTGAGCACTAGCTCAAAAAAATGACTGTTATTTCCATTTATTTATTTAAAAACAACAACAACAATATTTTCAGAACATAGATATTTAAATAAATTAATACATTTAAAAAGTCAACAAAGTTTGATGGAAAAAATATAGTTTTTATATTAACCACAAAAAAGGTATTTTACAAATGTAGACAGTTGAAAAACAAACTACTAAAAGGACAGGAGAAAAAAAGATTTCAGCATGAAAAGAATAAAGAGAAGAAAAAATTGGGTATCATTTGAAAAGAAACGTGCTGCTGAGATCTTTAAAAATTAGATGACCTGGAAAAATCATTGAGAAAATAGTGCCATCACGCCGAGGTCCCAGGAAGGGCAAAAAAAAAAGTTAAAAATGAGAACATGACTGATGACCTGCTGGGACCCTCAGACACCTTTGTCTTCGGAGAGGCCGCTCTAGCAGATGCTGAGCTCACTGGTCTCAGCCAGAGTTGTGCGACTATCGTGTCCAACATACTGGGACTGTCACAGAATGGCTAATGCCTCCGAAGCACTGACAAACAGCTCAGCAAGTCAAACGTCACAAACACAGGTCGAGAACTGTGTGTAGTCGACCCCTCAGAGACACCACACCTTCGCTTTCCCGCTATTCCGCCGGCTCTCGGTCGATTGAAGATGTAACAGGCTGCTGCCGTTTGATTGGTCGACAAAGCCGCCTTTTGATTGGCCCTGCCCCCGGGGCCCTTCCCCGCCACGCTCTCGGACGACCTTCAAAAAAGTTTACCAAACTTTGCTTTGATTCCCTCCCCCTCCGCCCCCCGCCTCCTCCCACCAGGCTCGCCCCGGATTCCCTCACCAGTCGACAGCTTCTCCATGATAATGAACACCCGCTCCATTCTCTACAGCTGACGAAGCGCAAGAAGGAACTCATAAAGCTTCCGTGCCGGTGCCGCTCCATTGCAATCTCGTCTCAATCAGCAGCAATCGAGACGTCGTAGCTCAAATATTGGGGTCACGCTGCCCTCCCCTCTGCATGAGCAAACACAGCGCCCACACACGTCCCTCCACTGCCGTCTGATGCTCATTTAAACACACTCGGAAATGGAATATATACTATATACACACACAGTGTATATAGTATATATACAGTGGTACCTCGGTTCTCGACCACAGTCCGTTCCAGACGGTGATTTGTTCAAAATCTGAATGGATTTTTCCCATGACAATGAATGGAAAAAGAAATGATGTGTTCCAAGCCTTAAAACAGGCTTTTGTAGGAGTGAATGTAGAGTGTCTGCTGCAGGTGCGCTGTTCCTCTATGTGTGTGGCCGCTGCATGTGGGAGGGGTTGCCGAGTGAGTGACGTCTCTCCAGAAGTGAAGAGGTGCCCGGTGCGTGTCCAGCTCTGAATGTGCGCTTCTGTGCAGTTTGGCTGTGACAAAGTCATAAACCAAGTAACTTAGCTCTGTCCCAGACTCGCCTCATCCCTGTCCCAGCTCCAGCCCACAACAGGACATCAAACCCTGAGGTGTGGAGAGTGAGCACCTCCCCTGTGACACTCTACCACGGTCCAGTGTGGAGACAGGAAAGGTTTTACACCTCAATATGAAGAAAAAACAGTCAGTAAATGTAGGTCACGGGACACGTCTGCATACAGAGGCTGCGTTACAGACAATAACAAAGCGCGTCGTGGGTCAGCTGATCGGTCCGCGCACGTTATGCTTATTCCGGTTTGGCTTTTTCAGGGACGTTCCAGTTATGAATTTTCGTTTGAAATCAGAAGCAAAAAAAATCTCAAAATTTTTGTTCAAACTCCGATTTGTTTCAAGTCCGGGACGTTCGAAAACCGAGGTACCACTGTATATAGATATATATATAGTGATCTATCAGCTGCTCCAGCTGTCACCACCCAGTAATACAGCACAACTACCTCCATCGCCGCCCAAACAGCTGCATGTTTCCACTCTATTATTGCCAGAGAGGAAGCTTTTCACAATTACATTGAAATCCAGGAAAGCTTTCCTGCCATAACAGCACAGCTTTGAGACTATATAAGTGTTTTGGAAGCAAAGAAACATTCTTCTTTCTGGTCACCCTGAAGGAGTAAGTACAGGACTTGAAGTACCCCAGCATGACCCAGAATCACGGTCTGATGGGCAAAATCCAGAGGAGTAACATGAAGCGAGTCCTCTTCCCAAATTGTGTTTTTTTTAGAGCAGTGACGGCGACAAGCAGCATGAAACCAGAGTAGACAGCGCCAGGCAGAAGAGAGGGGTACGGAAGAAATAGGTCATGTGGCAGGAAGTATGGAAAAGATAAGTCGCAAAATGTAAAGTCGTAGTGGGAAGCAGTGGGGCAGTCGCAATGGTCGCAGCAGTGCCCTCAGCGACAGAGCGTGTTTGTGCTAAGAAGACTGAACAACACAACCCCAACACCACATCCAAGAAAGCCTGTATCTAAGCAACATGCCTGCAGCATTGCTCGGGCAACCACTGCCGTAATGGGTGGTTAGGAAAACACAAAATATGACAAGATGGGTGGAAGATTTCAGCAGTGACATTTATCGGAAGATATTTTCAGAGCCGCGGACATCCGTGAACTACATGATGTACTTGGTGAATAATTACCTTGTGACAGATCCATACATTGTATCTGTATGAATCATTTGTGATGTGTTGCTGCTGTGTTACACATGCATTGCAGCACAAAAACTCTTAAATGATCAGTGAGATTTAAAAACCAGTTTACATAGAACAAGAAACAGGGTCTATCCAGTCTTCCGCACACATTCGTTCACAGAGATGGAGTGAGTTGTGATGTTGGAAAACAAGTTCAGGGTGCCAGTCAGAGTTAGGAAATGAGCCGGAAAGGTATTTTATTTTACTAAGACGGCCTGTTAGGGAGTGTAGTGTCATGTTTACAACAGTAGTCTCAGCCAAAATCCAGCTGCAGCAGCCAGCACAAGACAGAAAGAGAGAGACCACTTGGGTGCTCTGTCCTACCACACCAGGTAAAAATGGCTGGACATTTGAGAAACACAAACAGGACAATAAAGCAGAGAAATATTGTTACACTTTATCATCTCACTTTAATATTCATGTCATTTTAGAGTTCTAATCATGAAGTTAAAAAATCAAAATGTAATGTTGAATAAGTCTTTGAAATGGTCGCCTATCTTGGCACATCCTCCATTACACCGCAGCTCTGACTCTCCAGACACACACTTACTCAGCAGTTGCTCTGCTTGGCGACGTCCCTTCCATAGCCTTGCAACTCAACAACAACCTTCCCCTCGTCTCCGTCTTTCACAAACTTTGCGAGCTATTGACGGAACTGACGCCTACTGGCATCTAAAGATAGCGGGAGAAAACCCTCGCAGGGCTTTGAAGTGCTAATCGAAGCTATCAGGGTCTGAATCTGACGTGAAGTCCTCGACCGCTGCCAATTTGTTGTGGTTTATTTTCCAAGGGAGGGTAATCTTGATGTAAGACTTTGATCTATCTCAACTCGGGTCTCCACGGTTTTCCTCGCTGAATGTTCGTACAACACTCCTCACAGAAAGCTTATTAACCCCACCCTTTTTTATCTTCACCCCTTTTTTTAATCAGACTTTATTATGGCGTAATAACTGTTGCCCTTCACTGTGTTTAATGTCAAACCTCAGTGTCCTCTCACCTCAAGAGGCCTGCCACCAGCATGTGTCTGTGTGGTGCTTGAGCTCTCACTATAATCCACCACAGTGTTTGTTTGCTTCTGCCTAAACCTGTGCTTGAAGGGAGCGAGTGGACAAGAGTGTGAGAATAACTGTGGGCATGAATAAGAGCAGGGAAGCATTAGAATGTGTGTGTGTGTGTGTGTGTGAGACCTTGTGCAGTGCGGAGCAGAGGGCCGGTCCTGTCTGAGACTGGCAGGCAGACGTTATTCACGGATCACAGCAGACATATGGGCAGACTGTGACTAGCTGAAGACATGCCCTTACAGCTGGGACTGGAACCAAGGGATAAACAGATGCGGGCAAGACACACACAAACACCCACTGTCATGGAGATCCAGGAGGATCACAACCTTCACTGTGTTGAAGAAGTAATCTAGGATTCATGAAAGATACTGCAGCCCACATTGTTTTGCAGTGTAGAAAAAAAAAAAAGAAAGCACAGCACAGCAAAATAAAACACAACAAATACATACGTCTACATCTAAAAAAATAAAATAAAATAAAAAGCCCTAAGAAAAAAAGTTTCCCATATTCAGACTACAAAAACAAAACAAAACAAAACAAAACAAAAAACAAAAACAAACACTGGAAGAAGAATAAATAAATATATATACATATATTTTTTTTTTCAATTTATTCCATACTGCATATTTCTATACTTATATTTTAGAGATTAAAAAAATCAGTGAAAAAAATAAAATAAAAAATTCTAAATGATGGATCCAAGGAACAAATATCACTTCAGACATCAAGTAGTATTTAAAAGTAATCTAAAATGGAAAAAAATGGAGTGTCCCGATTTGTTGAGTGCAAATATTTGTAAAAGTAAAAAAAAAATAATAATAATAACTGAAGTCAGACTAAGCAAATAGGAAAAAAAAATGTAGACATGAAAAAGCAGGTGGAAAAACTTACAGAATACATATCAAAACACACTTGAAACACAGCAATAAGAAGAGCTTGGTTGTGTACTTTTGGTGTAAAACAGAGGAACATTGCTCTCGTCTCGGATTCAATTGTTGATGCTTCCAGAAATAGCCCTGGTTCATGTCAAAGACTCATCACATCTCAGAAACATCAGGAGCACGCAGCCAGCATGCAGAACTAACACACAACCCCAGTAATGTACACAAAGAACTTTCCCTGATGTTCAGGGAGAATCCATTAGAAGACGCCAAGGCAACGTGATATCAGCTGCATCTCAACCAGCCGACCTCCTCATCTCCTAACTTCTCGCTCTCCTCCTGTACCCTTCTCTAACAACCCTATTTCTGCTTACTGGCCCTTCGGCGTTCCAAGATACGCTTTCTTTCTCCAAATTCTTCAGTGAACTCCCCCTCCCTCGACCGTCTCTTCTCGCTTCTTGTCCTCGTGCCAACTCTCCTCAATAGTCTGGGGTTGAGAGATGCAGCCAAAAGTGTGAAAAGGGGCAGAAGGAGGCGTGCTATGGGATGAAGAGGAGGAGGATTGCAGAGCTGCTCTCTATTCAATCTGCCAGCTGTCCTGAGAAAAATACACACGGCATTGACTGGTAAAAGTAAGCGAGACAGAATAATGCACTCTGTATTGACTGAAGGAGCATTTTCTTTCTGAATTAGTGCTCGGTGATCCACCATTGTTCACCTGCAGGCCTCAGTGAGCATTCAGGTGGAGGCAACAGTCGGTCACTGGGTGGCTGGATTCACATAATGGATGGATGGATGGATGGGCAGATGATAGATGAATGCTATTTATTGTGTTGTATTTAGTTGCAAATGAATTTATTTCAGTAAGGCTGCAGTTCTCTATGAAAGAGAGACCATTAGGTTGCTCAGTGGTACCATAGTTGGTAAAATGCCTGGACATTTGGATGGATGGATGGATAGATAGGACAGACAGACGGACAGACAAATAGCCCACAAAAGATATGTTCATTGCCGAAGCAAAACAGTTCGACCTTGACTACAACAATGATGATATCAAGGTGAAAGGGAAAAAAAAGATAGTTGTCAAAAATGGAGAAGAAGCTCACAAAGTGGAAGTGATGCAGCGAGGGAATGATGCGAGAGTAAGTGAGTCCGTCCACAGATAGCCAGAGATAGAAAGGAAAAGATGAAGAGGAGGAATCTGTTTTGATGAGGAGCCGTGCACTGTGGGGATTTCTCTGGTTCAAAAAAGCTTGTTCGAGAAATTCCCAGGAGAGAAGCGCGAGCGCAAACGGGCACAGTGTTTGCTTGCGCAACCCATGTGCGCACGTTTCCATTTCTGGAACCGTGACACCGCTCAACATACAGAGAAGGTGAGAGACCGATGGGGAAAGAAAAGCCGCCACTAAAGAAGCGGCTAATGTACACGCCGACCAGCAGCTTCCTCTGCGCTCCCTCGGAGGCTCCCGGCAGCACTCTGACACTTTGAGGTGTGTTCCACTTACTTCCATCTCCCACTTCCCTTCTCCACATCTATACTTCTCCAGCCCATTTACTTATTTATGTTTCTCACCTCGTTCTTCTAATCTTTACTTCCACATTTGAGCCAAAGTCGACCCAGTTTTCTTCTAATTCTATGCACCACAACAACATAATGTTATGTACAAGATGAAACATAGCCATAAACTTTACTGTTTTGTCAATATGTCAATGGAGTTTCTGAACAATTCTAAATGTTAATGGAACATAAACATTGAATTCTCAATGAAGCTTCTTAGCAGGTGTCTTTAGAGGCGGTTGCAGACCCCTGAGTGGCAGTAACAGGATTAAATGGGTGGAAAGTGATAACTCTATAAGGAGGTAAGGCATTGATCGGGCGATATAAAACTCAACATTAGCTTCTCAACATCATGTGGGTTGCCACTGCATGTAATTAATAAGACAAGCAGGTCAGAGCAGCTTCTGCTGCCACACCTCATATTGATCTTCTCCTTTATTGGAATATAAATGCAGACTTCCCAGAGGGTCCAGGCCATATGGTGTAATATGGATCGGTGTAGTGTGAGGTTCTCTACAGCAGGGGACCAAACCTTCATGTCACAAGGGGCCGAAATTTCAAACGGACTGGACGAAATGAATATTTACAGAACAGGAAGGCAAAAGCGTTAGCCCCAGAAAACATCCTCCTTCAAACACCGACTCACAACACGGGAGACAACTGCTTGTGTTCTTGAAGCACACGTTCTCCCGCTTTAACTTCCTCAGTCAGACTCCTGCTTGAACTTTTCACAATATTCCGGACACATTTTTGATATTTACCGTCTCCTCCTTTGCATGAAATCGACACACTTCGCTGGCCGTCTAGTTTTTGGTCCATTTTTTTATCGACTTTCTTCTGAGTTCCGGCCACTTAGAGCCAGTTGCGATGTTTGGCACCAGCCCTATAGCATGTGCATTGATTTCTCTGTATGTAGGTTGCTCAGTGCAGCTGAAAACACCCGTTGTTTGTCAGACAAAAAAAAAATCCATAGAGAGCATCAGAACAAATACAGAAGAGGAGGAAACCTAAATTTGGAGCCTGGTGTCATCAAATTAGCTCAGGAATGTCAGATGAATGTGACAGGAACTTGCCGAAGATCAGAGGATTAGATGCAGAAAGAAAGTCTTCCCCACTCTTCCGTCTTAATTCTACAGTACAACAATCCTTCAGTGAGTCATTCCATGTGAAAAGAAGAAAATTTGAAACCTTGACAGCCGAAAAAAAACCCCAGACAAACATGAGGTAAACTAATCAAATCTACATGACAGGAAGGGATCCGTGGAACACTTTGAAGGGAGCAGGAGGGTTATGTATTCACAGCCTGCAGAGGGTTATATAAGCTGGAGTTTCGTTCAAGCCAGAATCAAATAATCTTCAGGGGATTTTCGGATTTTTGTCTGGTCACGTACTTGTAAATGTACCTGCCGATTACCCTAATTCACATTCCTAACACCCCCCTCCATTGGGTTTGCTCACTTTGGACCTCATTGTTTCTTTCTACATCTCTAATTCCCCGTCTTTCACTCTTTCTCTCTCTGTCATCCTCCACCTCGTCCTCTTTCCACAGCCCCCTGCTTTTCTTGGTAATCCCAAACAGGGTGAAAGGAGATGGAGTTTTTTCATGCGCTCTCCGGCCCCGGCGCCTTTTGTGCCACGTTTAATCTAAAGCTTCCTCTGACCCTCAAATCCGTTTCATGCTAAACTGGGATAACTGGAATTGGAAGAGGTGCGGGCAATGTAAACACGACAGGGGGGGTTCAACGACGGCCCGTTCTATAGGTGGAGATTTGTCCGAGTTTCAGCCTGATATCCGTGGCCAAGTTCTTCCGAGCCTCACGTCGTCCAATCCGGTCCATCTTTTATGCAGTAAGAGCGTCCGAGGAGCCAATAAGATTAGTCGTGGAGAGGAAATCGGAGCGGGTTTGGCAGCGAGTCGCCAAGCCCTCTTTCCCCTTTCATGTTTCTGTGCTTGACAAACACACACTCATAAGTGTTGGACAAGAAAGCGCGTTGCCGTGGGAGACGGAGGCCTGGGGGAAAGAAGGATGCTGGCAGCAAAAGGGCCTGACCCATCTTTTGGCAATGAAGAGCCTCTCACCCCCAACTAATGCATTGAAAGGAACAAGGGAACAATGAGGGGCAAAGCATTCTGGGTGATCCCAGGACCCATGCACGTGCCTCGGTGGGGGGGGGGGGTGTTGAAACCGTGCATGAGTTTGGACCCTGGCTCTGTCTCCAAATCTCCCCATCCACACCTCCGCCTAATGTGAGGCAGACAAAAGTCATAATGGCGCCAAATGAAGAATTTATCTTGTAAATGATGATGAATATTAGCGACAGGCTGTAAGCTGCAGGAGTCGGAGGAAATAATTCGATGACAGCTCGACCCCCAGATAGCTCGTCTGGGAGGGAATCTTCGACGTGCTGCTGACACCTGTCCGGTCTGTTTAGCCCCCTCCGACTGGAGAGCCGGGTGCATCTCCCTGCTGCCCCTCCTTTTTTAATGGAGTAAATATCCTTCTCTCAGAAGCTTCCACTCATATTTATCTCCTCCGCCGCCTTTAATGCAGTTACACACTCCTCAACACTGTGGAAACACTCGCCGCTCCGCCATGGAATCCATAAAGGAGAGCGGGCTGTATGTAAATCTATATCCGCAAGCACCTCGCCGGCGTTCAAAATCGATACTCCATCTGTGTTATATTAATAATTGAGTGCACTGGCAGCCATTTATCGCCCCACCTTTAGTTTGAATTGGATTTGTTTTTATCAAATCTTCCCTGAAAATGCGTTCAGAGGATCATGACCTCATGGTTTTGGCTCGGGGTGAAACAAAAACGCCTCCTGTTTTAGTTTTCAGTCTTCACTATATCTTCTCCATGATTCATGAACTACATAGCAGTAAGTAGCTATGAACGATGTACTTCCACTTGTGCTGGAGGGTTTCTCCAGTTCCGGGACGTCCAGCCTCATTTGAAATGTCAGATGTATACATCAGTGGCAAAGATCTGTTCTGCCTCTTCCTTCTCAAATGGTGGGTTGTGAAGGCCAAAGTTGAGTCTGTGACAAGATGTTGGAATCATGTATAAATATTCAGTATGAAATGATCAAATATCGTCTGGTTCTGTTGAATTCAAACGTAAAATAATGGGAAAACTGCTCCAAAGTGACTGTTGTGTGGTGCCATGACGACAAGATGTTCCAGTGGTGGCCATGTAAACAAGCTGTTTTGTGAGCTGTTTTGAGAACAAGCTGAACCTCCAGTTTTGAAGCGTCGCCTGACGCACAGGAATCTTCTGCCGTAATAGTTGACAACAAACCGGTTCTGAAACCGACTGCGACACCTAAAGCAGCTCAAGAGGAGTTCAAACAATCCAAACACAATGACCTTGAGATTTGAATGCTACTTTTCTGTTCACGGTGAGGTGACCAGTGTCCATCTCCAACCTTTCATGAATGATATACTTCCCGCCATCTTCCTCAAAAACAGTCATTTAAAATGCTGATATCACTCACAACTTCCTTTGCTTCATTGTACTCAACCACACTTGCTTACATTTCTGTTTCACCTTATTGCGTCACAAGGTGGCGCTGGCATTTGACCCACTCATGACAAACACAACCTGCATCAGAATAAGAACAGTGTTTCTCCTTTTCCTCTGTGTCTTGGCTTCATTCAGATCCTTTAAACAGTTGTGTAAAATCTGAGGTAAATTTCTGTAGTTCGGTAGTTTCTGTGTGTGAGTGAAGCTTTACGTGTTCATGGTAATCGGACCAGACGAGAAGAGGAAAACTGGGAACAGATTTACACAAACTCATCTTCACTGATTTAAAAACAGCTCTTTATTTTCTCACTCCAGGGTGGAGAGACGCCTTCTTTTCATATCTGTCTGCATATTAATTTCACGATTTTGTTCTCAAAATGTCGGCAGCTCTGATCGCAGCTGCATCTGGGGAGGTTTTTCTGGGGGAGTGATCAGTGCTAATGCGCCGACTGTAAGTGCCGGTCGGAATGCACTCTTGCAAATGACTGCGGAAAGCATTTGCAAGTCCTAAAGAGCTCATGCCTGCTCGGTTGGCGGGTTACGGGGAGGGGAGGTGTTTGTGTTGATCAGGGACAAAATGTCAAACATGATCACGCTGAGATTGTCTGCCAAACAACAGTACAATGCCAACGGAAGAATTGTTGCACAGGACGTGGGCGAAAATCATGTTCACCCTCCCTAACAACTCCCGACCTGCATCTCCCTTCCGGGATGGACACGGATTCTGGCCCTTTTTCAGTGTCCAGTGTTGCCTCACAACTGCTCTGTTCATCCCCTGCAACCAACCTCGTCTTCCGTGTTGACTGTTTGCCCCTCCTGTGTCGTACGCACGCGTGTATTCTTGGAACTCCATCGGCCAGTGCCTGTCATTATGCTCATGATCTTTACAACCCCTGGTTTTTGATATCTCTCTGCTCCTTTTTGCCAGCCAGTCGCTGCTCACCGACTCACCTGACTTACGTTTTGGGAATAAACAACAAGTGTGAAGCTTCAACCTTTGCTAATCAGATTAAATGAAACTACTTTTATCGTAAGAAGATAATCCTCATGTTGAACAGACGTCCTACTCGTCCTTCCGTTCGACAAGCACAGAAAGCGACGGCATGCTTTCACACCGGCGGTCGCGCGCTGCCCCTCTAAGCTTCCCGGCCGCGGCGCCT
The DNA here is from genome assembly GCF_027744825.2 of Synchiropus splendidus. Lineage (NCBI taxonomy): Eukaryota > Metazoa > Chordata > Actinopteri > Syngnathiformes > Callionymidae > Synchiropus > Synchiropus splendidus. Next base: position 9,080,391 of record NC_071349.1, on the reverse strand, counting down.
CGTGTGTTGATTTGAGGGTTAAGTCTTTGAAAGCGTTTGACACCAGATGTACCTGTTTGCCCTTTCAGACGCACGTGGAAGGCTTATCATTCCCGTCGATTCTGCTTGAGCCAGCTTTCTCAGCACACGCCTCAGATCTCAAGAAAATCAGGTCAACTGTGTCTGAGACCCTCTAAATCTCATCAAAACGTTCTCTTGTTGGGTTCCCATGGCTTCCTGCTCACATCTTAAGCACGTCTTTTGCGAAGCGTTTCGTGAGATCAAATTCTCAAGCACCTTGTTGTTTGTTACTTGTCACCTGGGCCTCATTAATACGGGTATTGATCAACTCAAGTCCAAACATTTGGGGAATAGTTAAGGAAGTTACATACAACATACTGTAATTTCTGGACCATAAGCCGCAACTTTTTTCTCGCAGTCTGAACCCTGCGGCTTGTACAGCGGCGCGGCTAATATATTTTACGGACTGTAAATAGATGAAATCTGAGGCAATGAAACCGATGAAACTAGCGGCATTTAATTTACCCAAAAAACGCTCAAAATGCCCCGTTCTCACCCACGTGTCCTCAGCTCCAGCAACAGAGCCAATCTCCTGGAGGTCGAGTCGAGAAGCATCTGCTGAGACCAGCTGTGGTGTCGGAACTTTGCGTGCGCAAACAGCGCATTTTAAGCACTTTAATGTGAATAGAAGATGTGAGGAGTTTATGATTCAAGTTCCGAACATTGCATTGTTTGTTTTATGAGTCAGTCTCAATGCCGAAGCCTGTTTTTCAAAACTAGTTTTAAAATGTTCTTTTAAGTCGGGTGCACCACGGACCTTTCTACGTCACAGACAGCACCACTTGATCCGTGGCCTATGTATGAGCGAGATCTATTTTCCTTAAAATTTAGTGGGTATGGCTAATATTCCGGTGCGCTCTATAGTCTGGAAATTACGGTATATATTTTTGTGGTGCACTACTCCAAAAACACATAAATCATCCATAAAACCGAAATATTTTTCTTTTAATGTTATCAACTGAAATAAAGCACCCACACCAACATAAACCCAAACAAATGAATGTAAAACAACTATTCTTATTTTAAAAATGAAAAATGCATAAATGCACGTTGTAGTAACAGTAGATGTTTTGCATAAAGTAAAGACGATTTAGAGGTTAGATTTATATAGGATTAAAACAAAAAATCCAATAACTCCTTTAATATAGAAAAAACAAAAAGAGATACATAGATAAACATGCAGAAATAAACCGGGAAAGGGTGGATACCGAAGGGTAAACCTTAAATAGACCAGGTTTTGCAGCTCAGAAATATGTATTTTCATTTACATTTCGAAGATTTTTTAAAGTGGAATTGGCTTTTACGAATATAATTTTTTTTGTGAAATTCAACAGGTAGAAAGGTTTTCTTCAGGTGCTCTCGTGAAAGCATTTTCTTCCCTCTACTTCATACATCTTACATCTCTTCATTTGAAAGACAAACTTTACATGGATTCTTGAGAAAGATCCAGTGACAGTGAACCAAACAGATCTTGGCTAGATCAAACACAAAAGCTGAGCCACAATTTTATTTTTCCACAACACTGGTGTCCAACTCATCATCTCCAGGACGTGGACCAAAAATGGATAGGAATTTGGTGACCGATGGGAGAGCAGAGGAATGGGGTGATTTACTCTCAGTTAGCCCACAGGAAGGTCCCACAAACAGCAGTTTTTCATCCAGTTCCCCCCCCAAAAAAGAGTTCCAAGCCACTAGTTAATGTGAAATGAGTTTGGGTGAGTCAGCTGTGGTCCTGGAAAAGCAGCACCATCGATATAGAAGATGCATTTGCTTAAAAAAAAATAGATTCAGTGGGGGAATTAAATTTGCCAGAGAGCAGTGGTGGAGCAAAGTGCACTTGGGAAGAGGAGACGACGGTGTGGTTTACCTCCACCTGACGCCCACTTGTAGATTTGAGAAATGCTTTAGAGCGACAAAGTGGTGAGAAATCAAACCGGAGGAAGGATGAAAGCGGAAAGACACATCAGAGAAGAGGGGGGCTGTCGGAGATGAGAGTGGTGAGCTGAGGACTGGGGGGGGGTTAGAGAGGAGAAGGCGAACGACAAATTGAAAGCAGAAGGTGAAAGGTTTTCTATCGCTTTTCTCTCAGCTCTAACACTCTCATTAGCAGTATTGATTCTTGGTTTTTCAGGTCTTTAGTAGTCAGATGCACACACACACACAGGTCTGCTCCTCCCACACACTCCTGCTGGGGAATTCTGGCGGGACTGTTTAGAAAGTGTCGTGTTGCTATGCTTACGTAACGCGAAAATTCATACCTATAAATAGCAGTATATGCATTTTTTATTGCACTCTGGACTGTCAGACAGCCGTCTTCATCCCTCACACAGGATGTTTCATAACTTTCCCGACTCTTCTGCGGTGAGAAACATTCATCGGGAGGTGAAGTTTACGGCAGCCATGTTTCACTGGAAATGTTTTGATGTCAAAGATGGCATTTCCGCGATTAAATCATCTGAGCAGATGTAACTTTTATCCTCCACACAACAAGAGGAACACACGCAAATTCGGTATCTCCAAGAGACGCACAAGAAAGCGGCGGCAACTGAAGCATCCAGGAAACCCCGGAGAGCAGGATGCTGAGCTCAGCAAAAGCATTTCAGTCAGCTGTTTCAAACCTGGCTTTGATGAAATGATTTGGAGAATTGATGAAAACCCCAGGTTGGAAACTGAAAAGCTTGGCAGCCACATACGTAAATCGCTGGGCTGAACGGCGGCGGATTGTTTCAGATCAGTTGACTGTGGAGCAATTTGTCGCAGGTAAACACTTCGCTGGAGCCACAGGGACGAAGATTCAACAAACAACCTGCGTGGTAAACACAGGAACATCCAGGGAGTCGGGAGGAGGCGCCCAACAGAGGGGCCGCTGGATGGTGGCGCGCAAATATACAAATAAATATACGTTTGATAGTCATTAAAGTAGTGCTACAGCTGAGGCAACCGAACCCCAGAAGAAGATTTTGAGGACCTGAGACCAGTAAGCTGAACCCAGATGAAGCTGACAGGAAAGTTGATCCATTTTGAAAAAATAAATACAAAATAAATGGGTGTGTTCATGACTCATAGGCTCATGCTTCTGGATTCAGTTGGTCACTGGTCCCTGTATGCTCTGGTTTCAGCCTCAGGTTCGGTGGTCTCCAGTGCAACACAAGTGGAAAAATCCTGCAAAACCTGTGAAAGAAACACACTGGAATTGATGGGGAAAATTCTTAAATTCAGCTTCAAGTGAGAGTAAGGACTGTAACAAACTAAACAAAGGCTTGAAGGAGAAAGAAATAAAGGTCACTCCTTGAACTCGTCTTCATAGGTGGAAATGATCGCACGTCTACACTGGCGAATGTCCAGCTAACAGGCAGGAACAGATGGATGCAGTGGGAACTGACGGACAGCGGCACACAGAGTTAAAGAGACTAAAGCAGAGATAGAGATGGGATCTCAGGGACGGCACACTTTAATAATCTGGCACGATTTTGCCCCTTCCAGACTGAGGATGGTGAACACCTGGTTACCTTGACTTTTCTAGGACTATCCTCTGAGATTATGAGCCTTGAAAACAGTTGTAGAACTCGTCTAAATTTTGTGAATTTCACAACCCCTCATCTCGAACTTGACAATAAGGATCATGTTCCTGAATTTACCTGGTCTTTATCGGGACTCCCGACACCAATATCAACCCGTGCACTTGCATGTTTTCCCGGTCTTCTTTATGTGAGACCACGCCAGATTTCCACCACGTTTTTCACCTTCATGTCTGGGGTCTCTCTAGTTTTGGAAAACCTTGTGTGCATCCGTAATGTCACTCGGCGCCCCCTGTATTAAGAATTAATTCCACAAACAAAACCCGATATTGTGGTGTAAACAGCTGAACTGAGTTTCTTGTTAGCTTTCGCGTCGTTCCTCACCAGCCTCTGCACAGACCTGACGCCCCATTTGTCTTCAGTAACACCAGGGATCAATACGTCTCCCTGTGTTTTTCTCTCCTCTTTGGTAAAGGTTAAGAAGTTGTACCAAAGGTGTGCAGAGCCCAGATATTATTTCAGCCTCCAGCTCCAGCGCTTGAGGAGACGGGACCGGAGGCGGTTCAGTCCGTAATGGATCAGCACAGGCAACGGAAAATGCTGCGATTTGACCTTTAATTTAATTCAAAGACAAAACACCACGATGCTTCAGAGAGAGTCCCGCCAGAACAAAAGTGTGTAGATCCGGTGTGAGAGTTTCATATTATACTGAGAATTTCAAGTGGCTTTACACCCTCTGACACACACACACAAAGACGGAGCTAGATATTGGCAGGTCAATGGTTATTGACGAATTAGCTGGAGTGAATTGAAGCAGCAGGTTTTGTTAAGCGCTGCAACACTTTTTAAAAGCCTATTCTTCTGTATTACTGTCACACACACATACCTCCAGTGAACAGCTGGAGCTTCTTATATAGGTCTTAATTGGACATTGTTGCTGACTTGACAGGTTTCTATCGCACCACACTGTGTGTGTGTGTGTGTGTGTGTGTGTGAGAGCATACAAAATATAGCAGGATATTAATGTGAAATCCAACATAACCAGCAGCATGTTTGTGTGACTGGAACAAAACTACATGTCAAATTGAAGCAGGTTGTTCCTGAACCACGTAGCCCAATAATAAGAATGTGAGAAGCTCTACAGGACAAAAAAAATCATTTATGTAAGAGCCACCTATTAAATCTAAACTTTTTGTGTCCCTCAAAATCGGGGGTCAAAGTCAACTGATGAAATTGCTCTCACTTTTGTCCTGTTTACAGCTGAAAGCTTCAGAGGTTAAATGTGAGTCTGGCGACTTTTGCTTGAGGGTTTAACAGGAAACTCTCACTCTTTACAGCACCTTCGAGATTGTTGTGCATCACCCAGCTCTCAGAGAGCTGGTGAGTCTATAAAAAATAAGCTTTTTTTACACTGTATATTAGTGGTCAGCGTGTTTGACTCTGCGATTCCAAACAGCATGTGACTGTACTGTAATATATGCGCTCCTCTGGGGTCTTTTGTCAGCTCAGCTCGCCTCCTCCCACCTGCAGCGTGACAGTGTGGAGGCACCGCCTGAGTTCAACTGTTCCAGGAGGCTAAGAGAGAGCAAGAGCTGCAAAGAAAAGAGTCATTTGGTTGACAGATATTCAAAAGCTCGATCGATGCTCCCTGGGTGTTCCTTCAACTCGCTCCATCAAAAACTACAGCCAGTCACTATCTCCCATCTCAACAGAGCAGTCGATCATGCTGAAAGCGGCAGGACGGTCATCATTAAGTTACTTAAACTTTTTAGCTCCCATATAAACTGACTTTTTCTAGCTTTTAATCCAGATAAAAAATCCCATTGGATGAGCATTATTAGACAAACAAATCCAAGACTGTTTTAAAACTTTTTAACATCACAATGTTGGTCCTTTTTACGTTAATGCCATTTTATTTTTTACCACACCCGATATATCGGTTGGCTGTGAGACTCATGAGACAGAAGTTCACCCCCTGAGACTCTCTTGCCGCCTGAGTCTCTCAGTATTTGCTTCTATAGCTTGAGATCAGTTCAGAGTCTTCAGTAAAGGAGGCACAACTGCTCGCGGCTCCTGGAGATCCAGACTTCCGCCAAGGCGCCAAACAAGGCAGGATAAACATGCAAGAATTGTAAAGAAAGAATACATGTTTGGTGGTGGCAACTTCCGACCAGTCACAAGAGAGCAGGCGCGGCCTTGGATGAAAGCCCCTGAAATGAATACGGCCCCTTTAACACACCTGTGTCTTCGGCTCCTGTATTTCAATGCAGAATTTCTCCCGCTGTGCAGAAGTATGTGCGTCCAAAACACTTGCTTTTTCTCTAGTTTTGACGGAGTATACTGGCAAACATTTATATTTCAGCATAAAGATTTAAAGGTTAAATTCCACTGCTTGTGTTGCGACGCCTAGTGAAGTTACAACACAGACACGCACACACACGCACTCTCTCTCCAGGGGTCAGGGCTGACAGTTGTTGTGGCAGCAGAGAGATAGAGGTGAGGTGTAATCACTCCATGGCGATGAGCCTCTGAAGGTCTGCAGGACGAGCGCCGCGGCGCCTCCCACTGGTGCGACTATAGATTGTTGTGTTGCCTTTGTTTCCCTGGCCTTTCTCTTCATCCTCACCTCGGCTTCATTTATCTCTCTCTCCTGTGAGCGCTTCCATTGACTGATTCTCCTTCTGTGTCATTGTGCGGTTGGGAGGGAAACTCGGCATCAGACAGCTCTGTTTGGGTTGAGTTTAGCGGAATTCGATCTCACCCTCTGCAGTCAGAGCACAACCAACACAGGAGCTTAAAAGAGAAGTTTGAAGGGTGAAGTTGGAGCAGCATGTTTAATTTTGAAACGCATAATGAATGGCTTTTAAAGTGGGCAACATTTGGACCAATAAAACTGCTCATTATGTAAAGCCAGTTTCCGTGTAAATAAGAAACGCATCTGAAGGTGAGTGGAGAAAATGTTGAGCACACTTTCTCACAGAAGACTGAACTTTGAATGAAACTCGGCTCTGCTCAGAAGAACAGCAGCTGCACCACCATCTGCATGTGAAGTTAGCTACGTCAACATCGTTCAGAAGTGAGTCTTTATGCAACACTGAAAGGAAAACATATCAGTGTGTAGTGATGGACTAGGACAGGTGTGTCAAACTCGAGGCCTGGGGGCCAAACCTAGCCCACAACGTCATGTTTCATGTCTCGCAAGAGCTGGAAGTACTGATATATATATAAAATCCCACAATGCATGATTCAAATGTACAGTTACAACATACTATGCTCGAGTTTTTACATAAAAAGGTCATGCGACACAGTCAGAACAACCTCTTGCTCATGCCATCAAAACTCCTCCATTATCCACTAACCATAACCCGAACCAATCCAATAGGTTTTAAAAATTACAGTAATTTCTAAACTGCTAGAGTCACTGTTCTAATATAGTTTTCTAATGATTTATTTTTAAAGTATTTTCCATTTTTATGGATTGAAATTGCGCTTGCCATTCACATGTGCTCCTATTGCCATCTGAAAACTTTTACTTCCGACCACATTTTTGTGCCTCAGTCGGAGAACAAAAAAACTGTTTTTTCTCGCTCAACGTCGGAAAGTTCGACAACCAGATACATCCATCACAATGATGAGGTTTGAGACCACAATGCACCCCCAATATAGGTGATATTTTCCCTCACAAAGTTTAAAAACTCATTCAACAGAGCAGTAACCAACATTCCTTGTGACTCTTTTCAACAGCCCAAGGTTTACCAAGGGTTTGCGTGCACTAAAACACGAGCAAAAATGTGTGGTTCAGTTTATAAGGTGTGCAGACAATGGCTCAAATTTTTGGACAAACGCATGATTTAAACATTTTTTTTGGGGGGGGGGTCATACGTCGGCACAAAACTTGCAGCCACCTACAGTTTGCATGTTTTGACGTTGCTTACTTGACCTGTTTGAAGGTGCCGACCAAGCAGCTTAAAACAGTCATACATCAGCTAGTGGGTTTCAGGTGTCACTTTGCCAAACAACTGTCATCCAACTGAACAACAGCTTCTCGATCTTTCAGTTCCAAATCCGTCCCGAGTCGAGTCGCGATGAGAAGTGAAGCCAGGGGACACCTGGAAAACCATCTGAAACCCCCATAAACCAGTGCAATACGTGGCGTGTTCCCTCTCCCCTGCGAAATTAAACAACTCTCCCGGAGAATGGGTGTCGCCGCGCCGCGTCGCCGTCGAGCTCCTGCTGACATTTAAATGGAATATAACACTCATATATATGATAATCGCACTGCTCATCCTCGCCACCAAACTCGCAGCGAAACCGAACATGACACGCTGTTTTAAACAGCCTAATTAGTCGTCGGGAAATGTCAACCCCAAAAGATGGAAGTGGGACGCTGATGATTTAATAACACGGGGTGGGTGAATGAGGCGAAGCGCCGCCGCCGCCGTGATCTGCCGCTAATCCACATCTGATAGGGGCAGTAAATACTGGCGTTCACAAACCAGCTTGAGAGGATTCCAGCGTCTCCCGCGACTCGTCTTTCATTCCGCTCATCATTCTTGCATCTCAACCCTTCACTTATCTTTTTCAGTCAATAAGGCTGATATAGTTACACTGTCTTGGGAACACTAAACGGAGTGTTTCTATACATTGGAAGCTTGGTCTGCACCGGCCGTCCTCCGACAGACTGAGGCCCGCGGCGCTGTACCTGCTATCATTTTTCAATTCGCAGCCCTTTTTTCCGCTGCTGATCCCTCTTCTCCCCGGTCGCTGTCCATTAAACAAAAAGCTATTCTGTTACATTGAGGAGGAAACTCTACGCAGGCACGGCGGCGACACGTGCCTTCTGGTTTCTATCTTTGATACGTCTCCCTGTAGATGTTTTCTCACGTGTTTCCTGCCAGGGAGGCAAGAGGCTCTTCCTGGCTGCGCTGATGCATCGGAGGTCCAAGATAAAAAGTCACCACGGACGTCCAGCAGCATTTTATTCTGGGACACTGCACAGACGATTTGACTCTGTCGGCAGGGAGGTTAAGTCACGCCCCACGTGGCACTTTTGTAAGAACAGCTGTTCCTCTCAGCACGAGGAGAATTTGCATGATAACCTTTCGGACTTTTTCAGAGCGAGGGGAGCCGAAAAAAGGTCTCAGTGATAAAGACACTCAAGCAGGCAGTCGGAAAGATTATGCAGAAACAGACAGGTGTGGCGACACGCTGCTGTGACATCATGAAGGCTTACGTTGAAAACATCTCTTGTAGGAGACTCAAAAAGATCTGAATCTCTGTGAGACAAGGAAAAACTGCATCTGAACTGCAGTTCATCTGAACTGAACTGAATAGCCTTTAATGCACTACTCCGACTGGACATGTTTTACCTAGTACCTGGGGTTTTGCTCCAATCTGAATGCTTTCATTTGTACCCCACAATGTCGCTTAAGACCTTTGGAGAACAGGTTTGGAGATTTAACATACCCCTTTCCAAATGATTTGGCTGTGAACCATTGAAGTGAAATTGAACCTTTTCCTCTCCAGTCATAGTCAACACAGACCTTCAGTTGAAGCACCTACAGTGCCTTCCGTGGACTTGGTCTTCCCAAGGCAGAAACTTCAACCTCAGTATAGGACACAAAAGTTCACTTGCAGACAGTCTATATTAGGGATGGGTGATAACTTATCGTACGCCACATACCACAATCTCCACGATCACAATACTGCATCTCATGATAAATTCCATAAACACTCGCTGCTTTGGACTTGCACACATGAACATGACGAGACCGCGACGGCGCTCTGCGCTCACCAGCTCCGCGGTGTTTGACAGGCGACACCGGCGTGTGAAAGTTGTGGAGAGTGTGTTGGACTTTGGTTCACGATCGCAGTTTTAAACTTATTTTTAACACAGGAAACCTTTGATAGTGACACTGGTCGACTGAGTCTCTGGATCGGTGTTTATTTTATTAGATGGAGTGGTCCTCATAAGTTCTCTGACGCTGTCATCTGCCTTGGTTCACGTCAACACATGCAGGTCTCCCGCTGTACTGGCACCTCGGCCAAACACCCTGGTGAAAATAGTTGGATATTGGACGGAGCTCCGCTCCGGTATTGGCGGTTGCATCCTCTTCCACGTCACCATTAGGGTTCACTGATCGCAGACACATCCCTAGCCCAAGACTCTTTCATGCGTCCTTTGTATTATAATATTAATGGATTAGGAAGGAAAGTGAAGATCCATAAAACTATGGGACACAAACTCACCAGGCACCTTCTTGCTGTGCAGCCAAAGCAACTCTTCCCGGAGCTTAATTCAAGCCCACAATGTTTTGGGAGTTCAGCTCTGGAGTACTCTTTTGGGGGGACTCCAGTAGCTCCAGTAGGTAAGTTGAGTTGCACACTGCTGAGCTCCACAGTTTGCCTGATTCCCCCATTAATTTCACGTCACGTTCCTCTCATGAAAAGGACTCTTAACTACTCCTCTTCAGGAAAGCACTCTGCAAACCTGTTCTAATAGTTTCCAGCAAAACTGGATGTGGCATTCTGTTGCTCGACACTGTGGATCACACTTTTATTCAAAATAGATCACTTTAACATGTAACGTAACTGAATTTTTTTGTCAGTCATCTTGTGTGGCTGCAGCACGTGAAGCTAACATTAGTTGGGAAAAACACCCTCTGCGTGATCAAATGAAAAAGAAAGGGAAAAAGGGGAGCAAATGTGTTTGAAATTCCGAACATGGGTTGCAGATATTTAATGCACCGACTTCACTTTGAAGTGATCGCAGCTCGCCATCTACTTAGCACCGCCACGGCGCTCACTTGGCCTAAATACGGTTTGGAGACGTCTTCTTTTCTCAAATCAATGTCCATCTGTAGCCCTGTCGCTGCGGTGGGAGCAGCAGACAGCTCTTTCTGAAGCAACAGCACAAGAGTCACAGCTTACAGTCAATGGCAGTTCAGGAGCTGACAACGCTGTGTACAGCGCTGCTCTTGTTTAACTCCCCAACACTGCTCCAAATGCTCACTCACCCAGCGGAGGGTGAAGAGTTCTTCTCTTGGTTTTTGCCTCGGCATGTCCTCGCTCTTCTCTGCGTTTCTACTCCACCCGTTCTCTTACTCTTCCAGGCTCCGCACTTTGACCGTCTTTATCTTCTGTGGCGCGAGCTTACACGTCTTCATCCATTACCTGGCCCGCTGTACTTTCTCTCTGTTCTTCCGAGATTCCTTGTCTGCCCCGGCAAAACCAGCAAATCGCAGAGTGAGGAGAGAAAAACTCCTCACATCAAAGGGCCAGGCTTTTTGAAAGTCAAAATAAATCCTACATTTTTGATGTGACGTACACCCACTGGAAATATACAGTCCTCATTCAACCAGAGAAGCTGAGGTTGGAGGAGGCAAAACAGATGATCAGAATACATTCATGTTCCATACCACTGAGTTTATGACAGTGTCGCTACACAACTGCCTGCCAATGGTGTTGCTACGGCAAGGGAAACAGAACAGACCCTTGAGGTTCTCCAGTGCTGGACTTGATCCACTCCACCTTCTGCCCTTACATTTGGGGGTCAAGTTGTGCACAGTGGCGCCACTTATTGAGCACTGCTTCCATCATTATTAGCATGGAAGGTTGTAAACTGTCCGTCTGAAGTGATACACTCTTCCTGATCAAAGTCTCTCCATGGCTTCATTTTCAGGGGGAAACAGGAAGATTTTTGAACTCAGTTTCACACAGATTATATTCATTCATCTGAATTTGCATTCACTTTGTCCGAGCACAAAGTCTTCTCTTTTAAAAGTGCCCTTTCACGGCCTTCCCTCCCACACAACTACAGCAACAAGTGGGAGACTATAAAGGTGATCTGTGCCAAATACAAAGGATGAATGAACCCGGGCAGCACGGGGAGGCAATGATATCTCGCAATAAGAATGAGCATGAAAATGATGTGCAACACGTCGAAAAGGGCCAGATTCCGATGGATATTGGTGTCAAAAGTCTCTTACGAATGCTGGTTAAAAATGTCCCGCCCTGATCACATGACTTTCCAGCAGGGAATCTGAGGATACTTGAGTGTCACGCTTTTAACTCTCAAGCAGTGAGTGAGGCTCCCCTGCACCCAAGTTTATTGCCAGGTTTCTTTAGAGGCTTTGAGAAGAGACATGTCGAAAAGAAGTTACGTTGAAGAGGAGAAAGGCACGGCTCAGCTCTCAAGGTGTTGATCCTCTTCCCTGCAGCTCTGGAATCCTGAGGCAGCAAACAGGAAGGAAAACCACTGCACATTCAGCTGAGAGCAGCTTCGCGCAAACTCGCTCATTACCCTTGTTCCCGCGACGTCGCGCCCTCCCCTCCCTGACCATCGCTTCACTCTCCTGCCCTGCACTTGATGCCCCCCTCGCCCCCACCTCCCACCACAGGGAATGAGCGAGTGCACGGTTGAGTGGAGCAGAGTGGTCGGTCCTGCCCTCCCAAATCCTATTTCAGAGGAACTTGAGTTCCGAGAGGCACGCCTGGCCGCTGCGAACTGAAAATGCCACACGATGAACACAAATCATGGCAAATCGATAAACGCGCTCAGGAAATGACTCCGAAGTCAAGCGCTTTACACGGTTCTTTTAACCTTCAGCCACCTTCTGGGAAGTCAGCAGGCCAGCGTTCCCACGCCTATACATGATTTATACCGACGTAAAGACACACAGATGTAAACACAGGCGCGCGCCCCAGCGCACGCTCACGTACTCAGATGACCTGTTCTTTCCGCTTTGCTTCTTCTGAGGTTCAGCCTGTTGAGTAACGCTCGCGCGCACACACACGCTCAGAGAAGCTGGCAGAGCGGCTATGAATTATACATCTCCGTGTCTCTGTGCATTAGATGGAGAGGAACAGTGGAAGAGGCCGAGATGGAAGGATGAAGGAGAAGAAATGGCAGCGGTGAGAAAGAGAGATAATGTGCTTCTGATACAGACCGTGTTGTCCAGACCAAAGGAGGGATGCCGCTCCGCCATGGGTGCGTTGTGTAGCAAGTGTGCACTGACCAACACACGCATGTGGGAGAGATGCACGTTTCAGAAAAACTAGAATCATATAGTTCTTCAACTTGGAAATGACCTTCAAATTGTCAAAGTAAAATGACTTTCACAGCCTTCTGTTTTAATAGTCACATTCATTTGGACCAGTAGGCTCCTAGTTGGTTCAGCAGGCTGCATCGGTGGGTTCAGTTCGAGAGTCTTGTGTACTTTTGACTTGCTTTCCACTAAACACCAGCAGCTAGTGGAGGCGTGTGCACAGACCCCCTGGCTTTCCAGCCCAAGTCGGAACTATCAAAGAACTACGCAGACAAAGAAAAACATCAAAGGTCAACAACTTTAAACTTCCATTTCTATTTCAGCCACTGGTCAGATATTGTCATTATTACCGTGCAAAAAGAGGAAAAGCAACTTGATGCCTGATAAAACAGTTCCGTCCGACAGGTGCTTGAAAACGATGCAGTGTGCAAGGGATTTAATTTACGGATTTGCTTCATTCACTTCGACAACATCAGAGCGTCACTGTGTCATCAGAAGGACTACAAAGCTGCCTGAGATGAATCACTGGAGCAGCGCTGCGATCCGGCCCACGGAGGAGAGTGTGTAAGGTGTGTGTGTGTGTCGAGTCCCCGTCCACAGCAGGATATAGGAATCGCTCCTAGCAACGTCTTCCTGCTGCTGCGTCGCTCATTGGTGCGCAGATCTGAGAGCACCGTCCTCCACAGACAGATGGAATCTCAAAATACACTCCTTTACTTTCTTGTGCCCAAAAGCTACAAGCCCAGATCACATTTGTCTGCTGGTGAAGGGGAGGAAAAAAAAGAACAACCGCAGCCAAAAGTGCTGGAGGGAGTGGAGGAGAGAAACCTTTGTTTATTCTGGAGATGGCGATCGCATCAGCAGGAGGACGACCTGCCTGTCAGGGTTGTCAGGAGGAATCCCTCACTGCCACTGGGACACACGGCGGAGGAGGCGGTCCTACACTGCGGTCCATGCATTCCAATGCCGAGCTCGCCGTTAGCTTCACTTCATGCATGCACATACTTGAAAGCAGCTTTTTGGTCGTCCACAAAAAAACATGAAGCACAACTTCTGAAACATTTGGAAGAGCCTGAGGATTCCATTTGACAGGTTTCATCATCACTCCCCAAACATTTACTCCATATTGGATCATGTATTTGTGTTTGTGCACTGAGTACACTTCACACCGAGACACAACACCGTGGTGCATAATGGGCTGCGCCGGCTCTTGTTAAAGAGCGTCAGAGACTGTGTACGCAAATGATGTACCTGACTCAACCTGATTTTTTTTACGCTTTTAAAGGGATAAACAGCATTAAAATCCCATGAAAAATGTTTTCAAATATGTAGTGGTTAAACACAAGACTATGCTATGAATAGAAGTAACTGAAGAGAGTAGTCTACTTCAGTTTAGACGGCGAGTGAATAAGTGTTTAATGAGAGTTTAATGTTGGCACTGCAACACCATCGCTGACCCACTTTATCTTTGAAAGAGAAAGACATGACATTCAGTGAGAGATCAGTGGGAACATGGGTGATGGGCTCACGGACTGGATTCTCTTCAGATGACAGAGATCAGCGCAACACAAGACACTTCCGTTTGACATTCAAATAATTCCATATTCAGCATTCAATATTTGGAGTAAAAATTATTCAGAAAATTCCATCATAAACTCTGCGTTTTAAAAGGTGGGACACCGCTTAAATAAAAGACTCCGTAAAGCCACACGAGTGAATGTTTTGAAAGTTTATGTGAATCGCTTTTCCAAAATCAAAACACCATCTGCTGATTCGAGACGACGTCAGTGGCAGGAGGAGACCTTTCCGCTGCTCAGCTGTCATCAGAGCAGATGAGGAAGGTGAAGAACTGAATGTGATCAAAGGGTATTTATCTATTCAGAGCAAAGGTTTCGGAGTCACTTAGTTTGTGTTTGAGCTCAATTACATGTTCTCATTACTGCTGCCGTCATGAGTCCGCCAAGCGACGCGCCTGCAGTCAGAAGCTCGGCGGCTTGTTTACCGTCTGCAGCCTTGCATTCGCATGAGGTGGAGAAAATCCGTTCTGATTCTGCGGTAAATTTATCTGGATTTGCAAATCAACATCTATAACAAAACACTCTCACACTGTGTTGTCACATCCAGACACCTCGGAATAATTCCTCTTTACATAGCAATGATGAGCTGATAGCAAGACGCAGCGCCGTCTTTACGCCGCTGACACCAAAGGAACCGTCAATGTGGAGCATGTTGAACATCACTTGCTCACATTTGCCCACAAATATTGCCGCCAAGGGTCGCGATTCAGAATGATTCTGAATCCATTCTGACATGTCCAGGTTCCCATGATGTAAATGTTGAATAGACGGAACTGAAAGGTGGAACTCAATAGTGCTGCACACCGTCACCCGAACTCTATACAGGGTGGAAGTAAACAAACATGGCTGACCGTGAGATCCATCTCTCACCTGGCTATTTCTGAAACTACATCCCGACCCTGTGGAACACATCAGCAAATACTGTTTCAATTGGCTGTATTGACGTGCTGCTGAACACACACTAAAACACAGTCCCCACTTTCACCTCTCAGACTCCGCCCATCCAAACCTCCGCCAGTCTCCGGCCCTTGTGAGAAGTTCCGTAACAACAACAAGCGCTGCCATCCCGGAAACTACTAAAGATGGACTTTATCAATTTTATTTTCAGCATGAATTTATTTATCCATTTTATCTGTGTGTCTCTTTGAACTCAATGTTAAAATCATTGCAGCCTGGAGCTTTTTTCAAGCTAAAAACCGACAAGTTTTTCACAAGTCAGTTTCCAAAGGTCCTTATTTTCAGTCATGTTGTTCCAGCAACATAAATGACTGCAACTTTCTCAGCAGATTTTAAGACAAAAATCGCAAAGTCAGGCACATTTAAGGCCACAGAAATCTATTTAAAAGTCAGTAAAAATCCTGGAGGGATTGTTCAGCTGAGGAAAGAGAAGTGATCCATGTTGTCTTGTGGTATGAATATTGCGGTGGATGAAGAAGAGAAGAAGGATGATGAAGATACAAAACAAAGAAAAGAAAAGAGAAGAAGAGTTGACATGTGAATGACATATATGGAAAGTTAAAGGAAAATAAATAAGAGAATCCAGACTCCACGTCTCCTGTGACCAACTTCCACCAACACCACAATCCACTATTAGCATCATTGCGCAATTGGGAAATGAAGGTGGAGGGAAAGCAAGGAGCGAGTGTTTTGGTGTGACCTGCAGCTTTTATTGGACAGTAATGATTGAAGAATTGATCTGAATTTGAGTAACTACCTTGTGACCAGCAAGACTAATCAAAGTGCAAATCAAAGGTGAAGAAAGTCAAAGCCAGTCCCTCAGATGGAGAAAGAGAAACCATCACCTACTTTCTCTCCTTCGCCATCCTCACTTCCTGTCTGGTCCTGCGGTGAAGCCCGAGGATGCAGAGGAACTGAGGAGCCATTCCATCTCCAGCTGCAGCCCTCAGCTATTTGACTTGGACTCTCCCAAAAACTTCTCGGCGGAAGTTCACTCCGCATCTATTTTGGAGATCATGTTCTTCTCTGCGGGCAAATAATTGGGATGCAGACAGCGGCGGCTGGTGCCAGCGCCGAGCGAGACAACAAGGCCATCAACAAACAGGAGGCGCTAGATTTCAGCGGAGAATAAAGGCACTTTCCACATTATTGACTCGCTCTTGTTTGCCAAGTTGCTCCCCAGGTGTTTCCCTGAGAGCGTGTCGTCCTGCCTGCCGACAGAGGAGCAGGGGATTCATTAACCTGTGACACAACAGCGGAGAACTTTCACTCCGGTGATGTTTGCTGCTGCACGAGTAGATTTCTCACAAGACCACGCAGGTTTAGCTGCTTCATTAAGTCTCTCACAAGGTCGTTCGACGTCAGCCACCTGATCAGAGAGTGGATTTAAGAAGCGGTGCCATGATGTCGCACCCTGACCTGCTCAGGGAGGGGGAGGGGCTTACATGACTCCATCGGTGGGAGACATCATGTGGACAGCAACACCTGAAAAACCGACGCTCTTTTCTTCTTCTTTTTTTTTAACTCATTTTTCTAAGGGATATTATGGAACTTTTATTTCATAATTGTAGTTCTTTTATTCTGTTTTTACTTGTTACATTTTCTTATCTTGTTAATATTTAATTATTAAATAAAAGTTTAAATTTTAATATCCTATTGCCTCAAGGAAGGTCCGCAGTCAGTTTCTCCAAACAACAACTTTTTCCAAATTGTTTCTTGATCTACAATATCTTTCAAAATACTAAATATGAATTTATTCCTTATTTTAATTTGTTAATTTTATTTATTTATTTATTTTATTAAGGTCATTCCCCAACTTTTCTAACAATTAAAAAGAAGCTTCCTCATGAAATAGGACTCACTCTTCTTCACTGACATTACAATACTAATATTCTTCTGTCGCCATGTTTTATGCACGGCTGGATTATTGGGTCTCGAGAGTCCTGGCTTGTCATGTGGTCTCGTGGGAAACCCCTCACTGATCTAACGGACAGGCTTTCTCAGTGGAAGCACGAGGCAAATCCAGCCAACTGATATCCTGAGTGTCTGTGTGTGAAATCATTTTAAAGACCAGCTGATTCAGGACATTTAAATGAAAGTCCTGACAAGAAGAACCGAATGACTTTCCATCTGTGTCCAAGATGAGCTACTTATTGAGTCTGAATCTGGATTAGATCCATCATGACCAGGCCAACCAAGAGACATGGTGATTCCTATGAGTACAGGGTTCCAAGATTCATGTACCCAGAGTACCTCAACCTATGCCTATGCATACTACTTGAGTGGGTGACAGTTGCACCTCAACTGACCTCTGAAAATGTACAGATTGTGGGAGGAAGCTGGAGTGCTCGCGGGAAACCGCCGACTGCCCTCACACCGACTGTGAACAGACCACAAAACTATAGCCCATGTGATTCGACACGGCACTAGTGAAATATCACTTCCACAACGGCGCCATATTCCTGTAATATGCAATGTTTCGTCTGGTCTAACACCGAAAGCAGTCGCAGTTTGCGGAAGCTCAGCACGGCGTCCAAAGTGAAGCAAGACCCTCATCACCAGGGGACGGGTCTTGCACCATATTGTTTATGTTTCAAAGATAAACATGACTCAAAGTCTCCAAATATTGCTTCATTTTTTTAATTTTGCTGAAAGTACTTTCACTCTTTTGTTGACTGGTTTCCTGTCTCAACGGCAACTTTAGCAAAACAGCGGTGGCTCAGTGGATTAGCTGGTTTGGTGCCAGTCTTTTTCCATCACCATATTAATAAGATGATTTGAAAGGAGAAACCTTCATGTTTTTGTAACAGAAAGACAGACCAACCAACAGAAACACATCTGGAATTCAGGGTGTCGAGCTCCGCTGACACCCGCTCAGTTAGCATAGCAGGCTACGTGCCTTGCGATGGCCTTGTCTATCATCCAACTGACTTCCTGTTCTGTATCACCTCGAACTGAGAGATGCTCAGCCACCTTACGTGCCGTAACTGCTCACAGAGTATTAGTAATTCCACTAAACCTGCAGCGCCGACCCCTGAGGAATCAAACAGTGAGACCCTCTTTGTTCCATCTGTTCCTGGAAATCGATTGTCCCACAAAAAAGGTTGCTAATTCGATCGTCTTTGCAGATCTGATCCGCCGGGTGCTGCTGAGCGGCTGGCAGAGCTGTACTCCTGGACGCCCCGCGAGGCTCCACGGAACGCTGCTCCTCTGACTCACATCAACACATCTAACTGGCCTTGGTGGAGTCAGTGTGATGAGGGCGCAGATGCTGTTTAATCGGCGAGCATGGCCGCCCCTCACTCAACCAGAACATTCATTTGAAAAAATCACCACCACCACCTCCACTTCTGCCTGCGACCTGCTCTGAGGATCCAAAGTATTTCCTCGCACGCTAACCCGTCCGTCCACTCAGAATCTTCCAGATCAGAACCTCTTTTAAATAGTGTCACTGGTTTCAACGCTGGAGAATTGGCAGCAGCTGAGCACGCGGCTGTTTCGCGGCGCAGGGAGCAAGAATATTCCAGAGTCACTCACCTGTTAAACACTTAATGAGTTTGCATATTTAACACACACAACCACATGTGCATAGTGGCAAAATGCAAAAATAAAACGGGAATAGAATTCTGAAAGGTAGAGAAACACCAGCTGTCATTCAAACACTGGTGCGCATTCCTAAGGCCTTGGCTTGGGTTACAAACCAAGTCCGTTTGAGGGTGGAGCGTGTACATAACTGAAATATTAGTTGCCTGGATGTAACTCCAGTTCTATGAGTCCTCTAGCTGTTTGCCCAGCTGGGCCTTCTCTCCATTGCTGAGTTTCAAAAAGGGCGATTTGGATTTGAAGATCTTTCAGGTGATGCCTCAAAGGGATAAACCAATAGGAAAGTCAGTTGTACTCATAGAACTGGGGTTACATCCTGTATTTCTCAATGCTGAAGTTGGTCAAATGGAAAGTGGCCTTTGTTATGAGACGATGAAATTCCCCGCCACAAAGGCTTCTTGCCACGGCTCTGCAATAACGCTATAACAATCGGTGACTTGCCGTCTTGACCTCATCGTGAAAGAGCAGGTTTGTTGTGGATGAGATTTTGTCAAGGCTTCATTACGAGGAGTGAAACCAAATGGACGTGGAGGCGAATAAAATCTCCCTTGCAAAGCCTCAAGTTTGTGGCGGTTTCGTCGCTCGCTCGTAACAAGATGGAGCTTGTGTGAAAGAGAAAATAGAGACGTGAGGTAAGTTTCAACAGCAAAGCTCCATAAATAAATGATGGCAGCATGAATATTTCCTCTTGACTGGAATATTGATGAGTGGAGAGTTTGTCATGTTACGAAACACAACGCAGCGATGCGAACGGAATGGAGCGGAGGCTGGTGTTTCAAGCTCATTGTGTGTGATCAGATTGGGTTATTTTAGTGGGTGGCGATGTTGACACGCCTGAATTTAAAGCTTTTGCAGGACACATCAAAATGACTGGGGCCAGCAGCTGCAGAACACCAACGCATTCTCAGCTTTTCCTAGTTGCGTGACTGAGATGTTTCCTGAAAGTCTTGAAAACAGCACTGCCATGGTGCAGTCACATTGCATGTCCAGTGGCCTTGGACTTTCAGCAAAACCATCTTTCCTGCCAGATTAGAATTCAGAGAAAATTGGAATGTAATATTCCAGTGAAAAGACGACCGCCCTCCATCCAGTCTCTGTTTAATGTGCGCTGCTGTAGATGCTCAGTAAACACACTGATTATGCTGCAACTGTGATCCACTCCTCTGCCTTCACAACCCTGGAGAAGTCATCTTGAGACACAACAATAACAGATAAACAAAAATATAACCTCCTCTATGGAGGTAGAGCAGATCTCCATGCCATGAGTTCAAAAAAATAAACAGAAAGGCAATTTATTCTCTTTATTTTTCATGTTTATTGCCACCACAAAGCCACGGCGGAACAGTGTCTTTGTGGAAGCACACATTTAAAAGACATTGCAGCTCTAATATTACCCTGAAAGTCATATTTTAAATTCACTCCTGGTGTATTTGCTGAGTGTGAACTCTATGTAAATTGATTGCACTTCAGGCAGTTGACTGCATTATAATATTCATTAATCTTCAATTGTAACCCCGCGCAGCAGGGTCACCCATTCATATTTTGGCAGGGCGGCGCACCCTGGGACGAGCTCCAAATCTATCGGAGGTTAAACTGTATCGACAAAAAAAGGCCCGCGCTGGTATGGATAACACACAGCTGGAAAACCTCACGGGCCCAGTGAGGTCGCAGGTAGGTTCAGAAGCAAATCACCAACTTCAATAGAGATTACAGTCATGCTGCGGGGCACTCATGAAAGCAAATAAAAATAAGAGGGGAAGCAAAATAATGCAAGTGGAATTAAGAGTATGTCAAAGTTTACAATAAAATAAACTTTTACGAAGCACTAAAATCACTTTTAAGATGATTGAACATCATTTTATGCAGATCACTATCGATGTGAATGATATGGAAGCCCATTTCCGCCAGGTTAAAAAAAAAAAAAAAAAAAAATCGGAGAAAACCAAGAAAAAAAAAATTGGTTTTGCTGAGTTTTTTTTTTTTTTTTACCTGGCGGAAATGGGCTTCCATACATTCTTGCAATGTGGGAGAAAAAAAACCACACAAATAAAATAACCAAGAAAAAAAAATCACCAAGCAAAAAAAAAAAAAAAAGCTTTTTTTTCTTGGTGATTTTTTTTTTGCTTGGCTTTGCTGAGTTTTTTTTTTTTTTTTTTTACCTGGCGGAAATGGGCTTCCATACATTCTTGCAATGTGGGAGAAAAAAAAAAACACACAAATAAAATAACCAAGAAAAAAAAATCACCAAGCAAAAAAAAAAAAAAAGATTTTTTTTCTTGGTGATTTTTTTTTTGCTTGGCTTTGGTGAGTTTTTTTTTTTTTTTTTTACCTGGCGGAAATGGGCTTCCATACATTCTTGCAATGTGGGAGAAAAAAAAACCACACAAATAAAATAACCAAGGAAAAAAAATCACCAAGCAAAAAAATCATTTTTTTTTTTGCTTGGTTTTCTCAGAGTTTTTTTTTTTTTACCTGGCGGAAATGGGCTTCCATAGAATGAAGTAAAACTTCCAATTCAAGTGTTTTGAAAAGCACAGCATGAGTGGTAGAGAGTGTAGAGTATGTCACAGGCACGTCCACCAGGGGACAAACTGCCACGCTTGATAAAATGATCAAATGAAAATAAAAACCTGACTGAGAAAATCACTCACATTTACACCCAATATTATTGTGTATTTTAGCATTTGAAATTTTAGTCCAACCGCAGAGGGCAGCAGCTATTCGGAACTCAACACCACACACAGACACTCATCCCGAAATGTAACCATCCGTTCCTCTTCTCACTATGATTTTTTTTTATTGCAATACGTTCATCCGTTTCTGAGCTTTTTTGCTAAGAGACTGAGCGATTTAGTGGAGGTGAAAAAAGCCGACTTCAATGAGCAGCAGAGGTGAAGGTTGTTAACCCCAGGGTCTCTCACAGTTGAAGCAGTTAGAGAGCAGCCAAATACCCCGCACTGGTGACGTCCTCACTGTACAGTCTGGGGATGACCCGGTTCAGATACACAAGACAGCAATAATGCCGTCCTCAGCAACACAGTCACTCATACATTCCGGCGCAGGTGAAGACGGAGAGCGTCTTCCGGCTCCACCAGAGGAAGTCAGCGAGTGTTTGAAGTGCGTGTGATCAAACGGGGCGCATGCAGCAGCAGCAGCAGCGAGCGCCACAGCCTGCACTCCGCAGTGCACCCACTGACACCGTGTCAGCTTTGTATATTTAACATCCGTCCCCGCTTCTGTTGACCCCTCCGTTTGAAAAGAAAAAGTTCTCCTCAGCATTGTCAACAAACACTCACTGAAAACATGGCTGAGAGCTGTTTTAAGAAAGAAGTCGATTTGATGCAACTCCAGTTTCATGACACGTCAGTTTCATAACCTAATAAAAGTTCCTCAGAGCCATTTCCACGTTCGGAACGCCGCCTCTCCTGATGTGCGTACTGTGCAAGTATATTATCAGCAGCTTCTCCTCCTTCCTCCGCGCTTGTTTGGGGCCCCGTCACTTCAAAACAGATGCGTCTGGCGCGTACGTGTTAGCGCTACCTGATGGCTCGCGGTACATTAAGCGGCATAATCGTAAAAAGCCATGCTTTCTCTGGCTGTCGGCTGTCATCAGTGCAGCATGTGAGAGACGATGAACGGCTCACTCAGATTAGTGATGACCCACTGACATCGTGATGAGCGTCGCGGTAATGTACACATCACACAGCTGCTCCGGGGCAACAGAGAGGAACAGATTTCATTGTGATAAATGCTCTTTTTATGAGTTTAAAAAGGAAATATTTCACATTTCTTTACTCCTTCATCTTCCATGCTTCTTCCCTTGTGGGGGTCACATGGGGCAGCTAGTCAGGGCACCATGTGGGAGGGAGACCACACACACTCACACCGAGTTTAGAGTGCTCTGCATGTTTTTGGACTGTGGGAGGAAACTGGAGTGTACGGGGGGACATAGGCTGAACCTGCAACATTCTTGCAGTGAGGTGGTGCCACAACAATTACTGAATAATAATAAACATATCCTGTAATAGACTGTAGGTTTGCCTTGCTTTATGTCCTCCAGAGGCTGCCGTAGTTTGAGAGCACCATAAGATAATTTCTGGAATATATTTCTCAACATACTCTGTTTTATATTTTAAGGAAAAAATATTTAATGTTACAAGCCAAAGTTATTTTGTGGTAGTGTAACTACAGGTAGTTGCTTGATGCAATGCAACAGATGACCAGTTAAACTAGCTCCTGAATGATGAAATGCAACACAAACAACACAGCAAAAACTCTTTGGAAAAAGACGTCAGCTCGGGGGAATAGCGATGAACAGTATGGCGGAGTGGCAACAGTGATGTTTGAAAGAAAGAAATCAACAAGGGGAAACATTGTAAAGACGACAAAAATAAACAGTGAGAAGGAACTCAAAATAAAAGTGCAAAAACAACAAAATGGACAGACATTTTTTTAAATAAAGAGATGAACAAAATATGCCACAATTTGCTAAAGAATCTCTGACGGAAAAAAATACTAGAAAAATATTGATTTGAAACTATTAAAAATGGCGACCTGAGAGGTGAGACAAGAGGCAGAGACTAGAGGGAGGAGCGTGATCGGGGATGTGTTAAATGACCAGACCAGGAGGCTTTGGCTCACAGTTGCCCAGCGAGGATTTGAAACAAGTGGCAGTAAGAAACAAATCCGTGGAACTAAAGGCGTTACTGTCCTCGCAAAGCTGGGAGTTCACTTCCAAGATGGCCGCTTAAAGCGGTGCACCACGACCAGTGGGGAGGACCTCAACCTTCGGAAGAAAGCTGGATGAACGGAAACAGAACCCAGGAACCGGACGCTGCAGCGACCCACAAGTGAAAGCACGATATTTGGCTCCATCAATATTCCATCCCACTCCTTCCATAAAGGAGGTGAAGAAAGGTGGCGGCGAGCCCCCTTCAGTCAAAGTAATCACCGCTGAGAGGAGGTGGGAGTGATGGGAGGAGAAGTGGGGCGCCGTGGCTGAGGAACATTTGATTAGCCTCTTCAAACCAGAGCAGGAATACTTGCACGGGAGCACGTGACGGAGCGGCCGCGGAGTGAGACGCTCTCTCTTCTCGCTCTCTCTCTGGAGTTCAGGGCGACGTCTCGCTGAATGGCGCAATCTCATCAGCTCATTTTCCCTTTCTATTCCGAGCTGCCAAAACCCTAATAATGTTCTTTTCTCATTCTCCGTGGAAAGAGGGGGAATGTTAATGGAGTGGCTTGATCCTCCGACACCTCGACTGCAGTGGGCAGCGCCGACCAAGCATCGTTTTTGGCTCAATATTTAACAATCGGACAGTTTAAACGCTGGTATTTTTGGCCTGCTCCCTCGCCTGAGTCCATCATTAGGTTCCACCTTTTGGCAACGAAACTCATCCACTGAAGGTGATCCATCAAATACTACTGCAGGAGAGGAAAGTGTTTTTACACCGCAGAAAAGTCCGGAACGCTTCTTCACTTTCTGCTAGTTATTATGGTGATAATTGTGTTGTGCTTCTTTAGCATAGTTACTTTATTAGGGACCACATCTGATCCACATCACCATCATCATCCTCATCTTCATCAGCGCCATCTGCAGCGTCATAATAATCTCTGCTGAACTGAAGCAGCAGGTTTGAGAGTAACGTCTTCAGGGCGCTAGTGTGTGTGGTGCCATCAAAGAGAAACATTCATTTGTCTGCGGGTGAAACACGATACAGGTGACTATCCCAGGTCCTCGCCTCAGTCTGGAGATTAAAGATGCACTAGAACAGAACTAACCTTTAGAGAAGTAAAAAAGGTCTTTGAGTCTCCGAGGGAGAAGAGAAAAAAAGGGTTCAGAAGCCTGGAGTTACAGTGTGTTTTTATACACTTTAATTATAATTCTTTAAAAATGTTTTTTTTATATATCCAGCAGAATTTCTTCATAAAAAACACTTGACCTTTTGCTCCTGTAAACAGTATGAAGAGTGCACTTTTGATTTCAATGTTTTGAAGAAGGAAGTGAATCACTAAAACTAACACAACTGGGAGTCAGTGAGATTTTTTCTTGTCTATTTAACTACAGAATTTCAGTAGTTGAGATTGAGGGTGAATTGTACTGTAAAACAATGTGTTCAATATTCGCCTCCGTAAGCAAGTGTTCCAGTAGGATGATGTTTGACATGACAAGCCTCATTGTCTGGAAATGACAACACAATAGGCTTGGACTGACACCTAACTCTGCTGTTAAAGCAGAACACTTGTTTCAAGTACACTGTTCGTGGATTGAATTGACATTTTTTGTTTAGTGAATCATAGGTTTAACTGGTTAAATGTCACAGATTTATGAGGATCACTTCAGCACCTCACCAAACACCGCCTCCTCTACAACAGTGGCTCCTCTTTTGTGCAAGTTTTTGTACGACATCAATTCTTCTTCCACAGTCGCTATGTTGGTTTTGGAAATTGTTGCCGTTAAAAGACTTCAAACTTGACTCTGTGCCCCTCCTACCCCCGGTGGATAGCAATACCAATGGAAGCATGTGATCAGTGGCATTGAGGGCTGGTGAAGACAGCACAACACTTCTGAGTACACTGCCCCCAACTGGTCAGGTGAGAAATGACAAATGAGACACAAGTCAGACGGCTGAGGCGTGAAGTGGCACAGCGTGCACTAGCACCCCTGCAGCATCCAAAAAGAGGAGCATGAGCCCAGTGAACGTTACTGTGGTATAAACAAACCAAAACGACTGTTTCTGTGGGCAGTAAAAGTGCGGCTGTAAAAGTTTCTGGGCTCAGTCAGGTGGAAGAGGACATGCTTCTTCTACACTTTAAATGCCAACACTCTTCCTCAGCTCCACAGGGCACCTGTGCCGTCGGATGACGCAGCCATCTGAAGGTCAACGTTTTCCCTCGAATACCAGCTCTCCGGACCTCACCTGCCAGGACCACCCGACCATTAGCCTGGGTCCACTGCGAGTCAAACGCCCCCCACTCGTGCCACCGCATCGCTTGTGAAGAACAAAAAGTTTTTCTTTAAAACTTCAGGTCCTTCGCATTCAAGCTCCGAGTGTCCCTAATCCAGAAAGCAGATCTGTCTTTTGCATTTTGCCGGCTCGCTTGGACTCGTCCAACTGTTATATTATCAGTTTCCGTGTGAATGTGGGGAGCCATCGTCCTGTCAGAGCCTCAGACAGACAAATGATTCTATTGCTCGGCTTTAAAAAGTCAGCCCGGGGAGCCGAGGAAAAACGTTCCACGGCCCGACAAGGATGGAGCGGGAATGAGAATATCTGCCATCATTTCTATGTAATGAGTTCGGCATCTTTCGCATTGCTATCTTTCAAGCCCCCCCCCCCTTTTCATCATGACTTTGGGCCTTTCGCTTGCTTCTTAAAAAGCTCCAGCTCATTGGTTTTCTCCATCTCCAGACTCTGAAGACTCCCGGGATCACCTCAGGTTGTTTCAGCGCGCTTACATCACCATCATCTTCGGAGCTTCAGTTGTTATCAACAAAGCTTGTTAGCGGAAGGTTGCAAGAGGAGCAGCATCTTTTCCTGTCAACCTCCACCGCGGCGCCGACAATCAAACGCCTGTGTGGGAGTTAAATAAACATTTCATATCACATTACGGGCGCGGTGCCGTGCCGCTGACATACTAAATAGATCATTACAGTCCCGTGGGCTGATCCACAGATGATGCTATTATGCAGCCGCCATGAAAGGCCAGCAATCCTGGGTCTGGGTTCTAGGGCTGCAGGCCTGAATATTTTCATGGGAAACTTTCTTGAATATGTGAGGCGAGCCAGACAAATACGCCGCTTCATACCGGACTGCAATATTAAGAAGGGAGCAGGCTTCCACAGAGCTAACTCAAGAGGCTGCTGGTGTAGGTACATATCGTATTATGAGGGAAATAAATGTTCCGCATGTGGTTGAAAGCGCCTTGAAATCCATTATATCAATTTCCTCTGGCTCATTAAAACACTAAAAAAAAAGATAGTCATCATCCCGTGGCAGGTAGGACACATTTGGTAACCGGACACATTTGGTAACTACACCGGTTCCAGACCAACAGGGTCAGGCTTTTAGCTAGGAGGATGTCTGGGCGTCTGCAAAACATTAAAAAATGGACGGTATATGGGCTGGTATACGGCGGCATCTGACGGCCAAGCTACGGTCGAGAATCGGCTGTCCATTTTTCCATGTTTTGCCGACGGCCAGACGCCCTCTGCTATAAGCCTGATCGGGGTAGTGGACTTTTCAGTCCAATGATGACGCAGATGTCTTCCTCCCGCGTCACTGACAAATGTTTACCCAACTGCCGCATTTCTTGATGTTAAAAAATCATATTTAGGGCACAGAAGATGACATACCGCGGTGCGGATCATAGGCTCTCATCACGGTGGTCCATCCACTAAACCTATGCCCAGGGCGTGAAACTGCCTCAACTCTTACCGCAACCTTTTGGACAGACAGACAGAACGGGGCGCATTGCACATCCTTAATGGTCCTCCTTAACAGTCTACCTTAAAAGGCGGAGTCCAGCTCGACGGAAAGTGAAGGACATTTGCTGACAAACACAGCTGAAAACATTTGCATTTCACATTTGCACTCCAGCATAGGGGGCCCACTCAGAGGTAACTCTGAGAACCCTTTCTGCATTTGTCACCGTAATATCTGGGCTACAATGGGTTGACAAGCCACTTGTCACTGGAGTTCAGATTTTTTCAACTCGAGATTTTGATGCAACTTTGTCATTTAAGGTATCACGAGGGTTCCCCAGCCAAAAATGGCAGCCCATCCTCACTCCCGTGGAGTTATATATGGACTTAGGTGCCCGATACTGACACCAGAGGCAGCCTTTTGCGTTGCATGCATTAGCGTTTCAATGGGAAGAAGGTGCAGGAGGTGGTACTGGGGGGAAAGGAGTGGGGGCAATTGACATGTTATTACGTGAAGAGCCAATGGAGCGCCCTCCCGCTCCTCCTGGCGTCAGGATATGCCGCAGAGGCCGGAACAAATGTGTCAATATGTGACGCAGAAGGCTGCCTGTGGCGTCAGTATAGGACGAAAAAGTCCACTTCCCAACGACAATATATTTTTTATGCCATGGTAGTGAGAATAGGTTGATAAGGGTTAGACCGCCCCTAACTCCACTCGCAAACACTCATAAAGTGCAGGGTTCATGTCAGCGACCTCACACAAATACTCAAATAAATATATAGATAAATAATAAAAATGGAAAAAATAACTGCCTGTGCGTGTACTAAGAAAAACAAATTGTATCAGTATGGCATCGAATCAGACTTTAACATCTAAGATCATGTTTAGAGTCTTCAGTCAATCTTTCTTTCTGAAGTGAAAACCTCATGGGAAAACAGATCTATCACTTCACCGTTGTAAATCTGATTAAGTCGAACATGAAACGGCTGTTAAAGACTTGAAACATTCTTACACATTGACATCACAGGAGGAAAAGCAACATTAATGACTGCCGGCGTGAGGGTGAAAGTGTCCAGCTAACCCGCCTGCTGGCGCTTTAGCATCCATATGGAGAATAAAAGGTGTCTTCAACAGGAGATGCAACATCTGAGCTCAACAGTTGGAAGTTTTCTATGCTGAAAATATACATCTTTTAAGTCATTTATCTACCCAGGAACATTGGCTTTGCTTATTTGGGGAAAGCTGATACTGATACGAACAATTACTCAAATATTATCTGCCAATTTGAATCACAATATATCGTAACGTCACGCCTGTATCAAGGTATGTGTTGTATCACTAGGTACCAGTCAATACACAGCCCTAATAAAGACCATAATATTCCTGTTTTTATCATTCATAAAAGGCCTGTTCTTTGGATAAGATCATACTGACGCTTGGTTCAAGACAGACATGGATCATTTGCGCCACAGTGGAACTCGCAGGTTCCCAAATCCACTCGACAGAATATAACTGAATAAAGGTACTCCGCCATGATACTGACATCACCCGCCAGGGGTCTCAATGAGACGGCTGATGGGCGCATCAGTTTGAGGCTTTATCACTTTCATTCTCAGCCCTGAACAACTGGGAAGTTCAAACAAGTGAAGCCCCTTCCTGCTGCCGTCTGGATCAGCAGCGTTGGGTTACGCAACTGTGTCTCCTGCTGACAAGGTGGAACTGTAATGACTATATTAGAGGATCATTTTAGGTTGAGCCGCCGCCGCGCCGCTCCCCCCAAGTGAACCCTCCTGGTTGTGGCATTCAAAGCAGAAACACAGCAGCGCGGTCATGTAAGTCACCGACAGAGCAAGTAACCTGATGTAGTGCAGCCTTTTGTGTGTGTGTACTGAAGGAAGCGTCGCCCGAGGCTGTGTGGACGGTCAAAAAGGGGGGGATCAAGAGACGGAATACATGCTTACCGCATCCCAACGGGACGGTGGAGGAGGGAGGGGGAAGACGGGGGAGATGAGAGAGAGAGAAACGGTGAGGTGGAGTGGGCGGCGTGGAAGTTAACCCAAGGGCAGGTTTGGATCGGCCGAACTGTCAGCCACTGAGCGGGTGGCTCCGTGGAAATGGGATGCAAATGTGTGTGTGGTGGTGGAGGCGAGATGAGTGAGGGACGCCACGTCGCCCGGCGCCATGGGGGACACCATGAAAGGAGGGCGAGCGCGTGAGGGGGACGCAGCTCATTGAAAGGAAGTGGCTCTGTATCGGTGTCTCTCAAGACGATAGATTCTGTCCCGCAGAAGAGGAGCCTCCTCAGCCGCCAGAGCCGCTCACTGACATGGAGTTCCTCAAAGACGCAGGGATGAAGGCAGAAGAGAGGCATGAACAAAGAGGGCAGGAGAAAAGAAAGTCTTTTGAAGGATAAACCACGGGATTAGATAAGCCGCTCCTCCTGGACCGTGTGTGTGTGTGAGAGAGAGAGAGAGAAGCCCTTTTGCTCTGAGCACATTAGCAGCAAGACGGGGAAGCAAACCATCACCTGAGAACCTTTGTGGGTCTCTGTGTGTGTGTGTGTGTAAACCAACAAACATGTTTAATCTTTCATAAAAGACACCACAAGGTTAATTCAGGACAAAGTCAGGCTCCCTGCACCAATTCTCCTGTCAGACAGGAAACTTTTATAGAGACTCGAGCGCAGAGACCCTGAGAATAAACTGTTGCAACTACACTGAGCAGAGCAGCGCTTTACCAACAACATCCCCATGGATTTGTGTGCTTTATGTGTGTGAGACATCATCAATGTGTGTCAGCGTGTGTGTGGGTCATGTTGTGTGTGTGCCTTATGTTGTGTGTGTGCATCTCTTGAGTGTGTGTGCCTCTTGTGTGTGGGTCTCTAGTTGTGTATCTCTTGTGTGTGTGTGTCTTCTTGAGTGTTTGTCTCTTGTTGTGTATGTCTCTGGTTTATCTCTTGTTGTGTTTGTCTCTTGTTTAGTATATTTCTTGTTGTGTGCGTCTCTTGTTTGGTGTGTTTCCTGTTGTTTGTCTCTTGTGTGTGGCTTGAATGTGTCTCTTGTTGTGTGTGTCTGTTTAAATGTGTTACTCTTTAGTGTGTGTCTTCTTGAGTGTGTGTCTCTTGTGTGTGCTTCTTGTTGCGCCCATCTTGTGTGTGTTTATCTTGTTATGTGTGCCTCTTGTTGTGTGCGTCTTGACTGTTTCTTGTGTGTGTGTCTTGTTGTGTGTGTGTCTCTTGTGTGTGTGTGTGTGCATCTTGTTGTGTGTGACTCTTTGTTAACCGTGGCTTGTGGTGTGTATCTCCTGTGTGTGTACCTTCATGTCGTTTGTGTGCGCATCTCTTGTCGAGTGTATGTTTCTTGTCTCATGTTGTGTGTGTCCCTGCATGTGTGTGAGTGCCTCTTTCATGTGTGCGCATACGGTAAATGTGTGTCAGCTGTGTGTTTACCGCGGCGAGATAATAGAAAAATGGATTCAATGAGCAGCCTCTCCGCCCGTGTGCGATTGTGCAGCTGAATTTGTGACCTAAATCTTTCTGCCACTCGCATGTACCAGTGTGCGCTGCTTCTCCACTACAGTATTCGGAATCCATTTACGAGGGAGATCTCCAGATCCGTCCCACCATTGTTGTGTTAATGTGTATTGTGGTGCTTTGTTACTACACACCACACCAGGAGAGTGGCCAGCAGCGAGAGAGCTGCCGCCCTCGCTGACCGACAGGCTCCGTCGCTGGTGGGACTGGATTAAACCCATGCATTTTCCATCATGGAGCAAGACTCAGGAAGAAGATGGAGGGACCTGGATGAGAAGGTCTGCTTCATTTGTCATCTTGACACGGTCGCGTCAGTCTTTCCAGTCGACCCCCAGTGCCCACGTAAAGTTGAAAAAAGATCAGTTTGTTTGAAATACAAACCAGTTATTCTGAGTCCACAATATAAAGCCTATTAAAAATGTAGTTTTTGGCTGAAAATATAATGCATGAATGTAGGTGAACGGGTTCAATCTTCTGCTGAAGTGCATGTGGTGACCTTCATGGGCCGCTTGAGAGGCGGAGGTCCTCAGAGGAACACTGACCGCACATATAACAGGGTGACTGATGTGTGTGACCAACTGAAACACCAATGTCAAAGTGAAAAAGTGTGTTTGAGGTGTTGATCTGACGTGACAACATCTCGGACGAATCACCTGCCTCATGATTCCCTGTGACATCACACGATCATCTTGGTCAGCTGCCAGTAACTGCGATTCAGAGCGAAGCCACGTGACGTCAAACTGCAGGGAACAAGCTCTCAGAATGAAGTCAACAAGAAGAAAATAACTCATGAATGTTCCATCAGTTTCGACCTTAGCGCTGAGCTCCAAGGTCATTTTGCGTTTTCTCAGCAGAAAGAAATGACTCCATCCAGGTTTAAACGTCTGTGTCAAGCTGCGCTGCTTCACGGCTCTTGTTTTCCTCCTCGTCTTTTCCCACACACAGCTATGGTTGTGTGCAGATTCTTCTTTGAGAATTCAATCTCTTCAAAAATGAACCTGCTTTATAGGACTTCAAAATATGCATTTGAAGTGTCCATTTCACTCACAAGTGTGTGTCACAACAGTTCTGTTTCACCAACTGAAGCGTCACGTATCGGGCACCAACATTTCGTTCACCAGTTTATAAGACATCTATTTAAATTACTGCACTGTTCAACCGTGGTGTTCCTCAGGGGTCCAATATAGGACCAGTCAACTTTATACTACCTGCGCTGTCATAACAGAAATGATTCTTTGAAAATAAATAAATAAAAACAAATGAGAAAACAGCTCAGAGGAACATGCTGAAGTTGATATGTGTCCTAAAATAAAGTGACTCCACACATAAGACACACTAAAGCAGGAGAGAAAGAACGGAACATACCTGCTCTTGGTTTTTCCCTGCTACAAAATGTCACATGGTTTGTACAACTTCAATATCATAGTTTATAATCCCCACATCGGAGAATATCAAATTCATATTTAACTTTTAGATTTTACACTCAAATGTGAGCAATAAAACATCACAAACTACGTACGTGTAAAACTTTTTTGTTACTCAACTGAGGTGGCCCTCGGGGATCATACATTGGTCCAGTCCACTTTCCAGTTGCAGTCGTGTTTCAGTCCCATCAAAATGTGGAAACATCTCTGAGCATTGTGATGAACTTTGGTTTGAAATTGTGACCAATTGTCACTTCCTACAAAACAGCAACTGCTTTACACAACTTGGGAAAAAAAACCACCTACCAACCTCACATCAGAGAAATGTGAAGTTTCATTTATAACAGCAACATGAGCAACAGTCCATGCACGAATGTGTGCAGTAAAAATTCAGAGTTATCCAATGACACATCACAAATCATGTATCAGGGACGACACCTGCTCATTGCTCAACTGAGGTGTTCCTCAAGGATCAACTATCAAACACAAAGTGCCACCCTGAAGCAGCAGGGTCACTGTGGTGACATGTGAAATGAAATGTTGTGTCTAGACAAAGAAAACCCTTGAGTAATAGCGATACAGAATGTGTCCACAATCAGCACTTCAATATGACAACATATAGGAAGGACATGTGGGGTTCCACAAGGCTCCCCTGTGGGCCTCTCTTTGATTCCAACAATCTGATAACACACGTTGAATGTCGTGAAAACTTGCTGGACACAAAACTTCCTGCAGTGTGAAGCCGAGGGTCTCGCAGTCGAAGGCGACTGTGGCGCATTTAACATGTGACCGGCTTCCGCCTGGGTGGAAACAGCGCCACCTCCCTCCACCTATCGGCTCACACATAAACAGTGACGCTTGCAAATATGAGTGCGAGCGAGCGCACGAAAGACAAAAATAAAGGAGAGAGGATAGGAGGGCTAGAAAGGGAGAAAATGTTCCCCCTCGTCTGTTAAATATTTGAGGAGCCTTCTGTGGAGAAGCCATGCGAGCGGAGATGCTAGTTCAGTGCGTCGGGTTGATGCAGAGAGAGAGAGACAGTGCTGTTAGTTTGGACTAATTCAGCCATGAGCGAGCGAGAGGGAGCACTTTCACTGTTTATTTATCTACCTGGGAGAGAGGGGAGGCGAAGGAGAGGCAGCGAGCGGGGGGGAGGATGAGGGGGTGAGGGAGGGGGGGGGAGGACGTGGGCCAGGTTGTCACAAATCATTAGAGAGATGGACCCGGAGCTCTGTGTCCCATGTCAATGAGAGAGGTCTGGCTAAACGCTGTGTGGTTGTGTGGATCGGTGTTGTGTGTGTGTGTTGGCACATCAAGGTTCACGGCCTCATGTTGTTTGTTTGTGCTTTTTCACACACGTTCTGGAAATTGAGCGAGAAATAATGAGCCCTTCTGTTAGCTGTGCCATCCAATGGAAGTGTGTGCGAGTGTGTGTGTGTGTGCAATGATAATAAAGCAAATAAAGCTCTATACAGACATTATAAGTCAAAATCGAAGAGCCACATGATGAAACACATTAAATACATGGACTATAATAATATTTATAAAATCAGCAGTTTTCTTCACCTATACTTTAAAGTATGTATTTAAAAAAATAAAGATTTCACTGTTCAACCGCGGCGTTCCTCAGGGATCAACTATTGGCCCGGTCACTTTCTTCTCACTGTCATAACACAACCGACACCATAAGTAAAGTTCACATTTAAATATTTATCTCTTTTGCTGTCAATATTTGAAAAGCCCCAAGGCTCAGCGACCAAAGGGGAAAAGTGTGCGACGCAATATTTCACAATAGATTCAATACAAATATCTAAAACAAGGACTGAAAAGTCACAAGTCATCAGTGTTTTCAGCGTCATATTTACACTGATTTACCAACAAGGTGCAGCAGATTCCACCTGAATTCATGTTTGTATTGACAAAACTTCTCTCTTTTGCGTGTGATTACATTTTAATGTATTCATTTTTCACGTCCATTATCCCACAAAATCCACCCAAAAAAACGCATCTTTTGAATTTCTGAGTCTCTAAAACTGACGCCACATGTTCAACGTGGTGTTGTGTTCAAGATCCGCGCTCGGGTGACCTGAATTTCTGCGGTTACAAAACACAACATAAGACTCACAAACACCGATTCACCCAAACAAACAATATAAATCGACCAATCTGAGTACAATTTTTGTGCTTCGTTTCATCGTCTTCTCTGTAGAGCATTTCAGTTCACTCGCTCATTTTAATGTTGCGACACTTTATATAATGTTATTTATATAATGATTTCTTGCTATGGCGCAATTTAGCGCGTCATAAACACGAGATCATATTTCATCCTTTCTATATCTTTTTTTATGTACTATTTTACCGCCACGGGTTCGAGTCTCGTTCAGGTGTTTGTCTCGGGATTTTATTTTATTTTCGCCAGCAGCAAGAGCAGAAAAAAAAACTTCTCTCCGGGGCCACAAACACACACGCGCGCGCGCGCGCGAAGGTCTTACTTGGGGTTGGAGCTGTTCCAGTACACGGCGTGTCTGTCGAAGATGATCTTCTCCTCGGCCCAAACGGACACCCACGACAAGACGCTCAGCACCAGAATTTCCATCACACACTTGTGCCGGACCGGGTGCAGCATCGTAGACATCCAGAGAGCTCGATCTTCCTCTAGTTCGGTGTCGGACTCGGGCGGTTCGGATCCTCTCTAGTTGGCGAATCTCTGGCTCCGATCGAGGCTTTGTCTCAAGTCATGCTGGATCCGTGGAACTGGACTCTGATCTGGGGACATGGAGCTGTGGCAGGGGGGGGGGGGTCTAGGACGGCGGGATGCTGCGTCTCCTCTGGAAGCCTCCAAACTTTTCTCCCATTACGCGCAGAGAGCGGAGATGCGCCGCTTGGCTGAGACGCGCTTCTCCACCGGCTGCATCAGATTTCTTCCCAAGACGTTTGATTAGCGGCGATGGGAGGAAACAGGAGCGAGCGCTGCTGTGGACTCACATCTGCGCATGTTCCAACATTTCCAAGATTCAAGTCAGGAGCATCCTTGAGTCAACAGCAGGAGGGGTTATTCCAGTTCACGTCCAGGGTTGCGTCCGTCACCAGCCGAGGAGCCGCGAACACTCCTCAGGCTTGGAAGATCCGAGCACGCGCTCCACCACATCCAGCAGCCGCGGAGAAAGTGAAACTCCCTCCCCCTCCTCCGCACGCCCCTCTCCGTCCCTGTGAGGGAGGGGTCCAGCGCGCCGCGGCTCCCCCCCCTCCCCACCCCCAGAGACCCCCTGCTACCTGACGCACAACACACAACCTAAACTAAAACGTTGGAATGAAACGCTCGGACTCGGACTGCGTGTCAAAGTGACGCAATTGACCCAATTAAAAGGGCGGTTTGGATGGTGGGGGTCTTCCTCGCGTTGACCCCAATACTTCCAGACAACAGATCCACGCGCCAGCAGCGGATCGATGTTGTGTTGCATTACAAAACTAATGCATCACTCCAGAAATCAATAAAAAAAAAGTTGGAAAATTGCACGACTCCTAATTAAAAAATGTATGATAAAATAAAAACATTAAATAAAGACTCCAAAATAAAAAAATATATAAAGAATAAAATGAAATCATAAAAAAAATAAAATCCATCACTCCAAAATAAACCTGTACATAAATATCTGATTATATTTAGTGCATCATATATTACGAAGAAAAAAAATGCATGACTGCAAAATAAAAATATATTTTATAAAATAATACAAAACACAAAATGTCTAATAATTTTTTATACATTTTATCTCTTTATTCCATGAATTCTCCATGTCAAGTCAAGCAACTGTCAAATCGAGTCCTGTCTTGTCAAGTCACGACTCCAAGTCATGACAAGTATCTGTCTAATCGAGTCACCTCTTGTCAAGTCAAGTCCTCAAGTCATGACAAGTAGCTGTCTAATCGAGTCACCTCTTGTCAAGTCGAGTCCTCAAGTCATGACAAGTAACTGTCTAATCAAGTCACCTCTTGTCAAGTCGAGTCCTCAAGTCATGGCAAGTAACTGTCTAATCGAGTCACCTCTTGTCAAGTCAAGTCCTCAAGTCATGACAAGTAACTGTCTAATCGAGTCACCTCTTGTCAAGTCAAGTCCTCAAGTCATGACAAGTAACTGTCTAATCGAGTCACCTCTTGTCAAGTCGAGTCCTCAAGTCATGACAAGTAACTGCCTAATCGAGTCACCTCTTGTCAAGTCAAGTCCTCAAGTCATGACAAGTAACTGTCTAATCGAGTCACCTCTTGTCAAGTCGAGTCCTCAAGTCATGACAAGTAACTGTCTAATCGAGTCACCTCTTGTCAAGTCAAGTCCTCAAGTCATGACAAGTAACTGTCTAATCGAGTCACCTCTTGTCAAGTCGAGTCCTCAAGTCATGACAAGTAACTGTCTAATCGAGTCACCTCTTGTCAAGTCGAGTCCTCAAGTCATGACAAGTAACTGTCTAATCGAGTCACCTCTTGTCAAGTCGAGTCCTCAAGTCATGACAAGTAACTGTCTAATCGAGTCACCTCTTGTCAAGTCGAGTCCTCAAGTCATGACAAGTAACTGTCTAATCGAGTCACCTCTTGTCAAGTCGAGTCCTCAAGTCATGACAAGTAACTGTCTAATCGAGTCACCTCTTGTCAAGTCAAGTCCTCAAGTCATGACAAGTAACTGTCTAATCGAGTCACCTCTTGTCAAGTCGAGTCCTCAAGTCATGACAAGTAACTG
This sequence comes from Synchiropus splendidus, assembly GCF_027744825.2. NCBI lineage: Eukaryota > Metazoa > Chordata > Actinopteri > Syngnathiformes > Callionymidae > Synchiropus > Synchiropus splendidus. The sequence continues at coordinate 9,043,515 of NC_071349.1, read as the reverse complement.
TCTAATCGAGTCACCTCTTGTCAAGTCAAGTCCTCAAGTCATGACGAGTAACTGTCTAATCGAGTCACCTCTTGTCAAGTCAAGTCCTCAAGTCATGACAAGTAACTGTCTAATCGAGTCACCTCTTGTCAAGTTAAGTCAAGTCACCAAGTCATGTCAAGTAACAATCTGGTCGAGTCCCATCTCAACTCATCATCGCCAAGTTATCATCTCAAGTCTACGCATCAAATCTAGTCTCAACGTCATCGTCAGGTGAAGTTATCATTTCGCCAAGTCATTGTCTTTTAAACATCTAGTCTGTTCTCCTGTCATCTAGTTTGTCCTTACCCTCCTCTCGTGTCGCCTCTTATGACTAGAAAATAAACCTATTACTTGCATGAAGCACATTCCAGGATCAGTGAAGCACTTAAGAAATGTTCATCACCGTCCTGTCGACATATTAAAAATATTCATAACAATATCACACATGTAGATCCTTCAAGACAACATGAAGAATATTTGAAAAAGATCAACAGATATTGTAGCTTAAACAGATAGAACAACAAAGTAAAAGACACAAGTGCAAGTGTGTCATATCAGTTTTCATGCGTCCATCATTTATTCACGTTTGTTTATCAGTGAAACTTGTAGAAGCGCGCGTCCGTTATCTAACTCGTGCAGACGTCGTAACACGGTGTCAGCGAGACACAACGCTCTGAATTATTCAGCCTCACATGAATATTTGGCAGCGGCACTCACCAAGTACCAGCCCCACTTTCGTTGGCGTTCCTCAGGAGTCAACCTCCGGTCAGATCGGATTCCTCCCCGACAGATATTTTAGCTTCAACTCACTCTATACGCTGATGATGCGCACCTATATGTCTGAGCCAATGAGAGCGCCATACCTTGGTTCAGCTCGGGGTTTAAAAGGTTTGTTTTGAGGTCCAGTTCAGGTCTGACACCAACTTGGTTTTGGTCCACTCGTCTGAGCTACTTTATCTTGACAGTGTGGAGAAACAGTAAGCACAGTCCGATCTCTGCTCCCGACCCGCTGCTCAAGTGCGAAGACAGAAAAACTATTCTGCATTATATTATAACTCAGCCTACCATCAAATTGCTCCATTAAAAAAAACTCTATTGCCGCCCCGAAAGAGCAGGAGTGAGATTAAACTTTAGTCTCCGCTTCCATTTGTAGGCGGCAAGAAAACGGAAAGGTTACGTGGTGAAGTCATTGTTTCGTGGCTGCAGAATATGGAAATGTTTGCGTCGATTTAAAGGCAACATGAATTAAATCTTGTGGAGCATCTATTCATTTTAATGGTTCCACCTGTGTATATTTTAGGCTCATATGATCAATGCATTTCACAGAGCATGAATCCACTCTGGACAATATTGAAGTGAACAACAGGAACACGAACCATCTGTTCTAGTTCAGGAAAATCTTCATTTGGCCGGTGAAAACTTTCAAGCCTCTTTCCCCGTCAGCTCCAGCTTTGACTCCCATCAGCTCTGACACATTAAAGGAGGCTGCAGGAAGGGACAGATGGAACACTGGCATCATTTTCTCATCACTGTCTATTATATCTAAAGGGCAGAGTCCAGACAGCAGCGCATCCAAAACCCCTGAGCCACAAACCTCCTGGTGGAACCAAATAAAGGCCCGATGATTGATGCGATGTCCGGAGGAAGCTCATTACTGGGATCAGTGGGGACGTTTGTTCACGGAACAAGATGGAAATCTACATTAAACACCACTATGTAGCTCGGAATGTCAAGTGCAGGAAGGGGTTTTCAACTCAGAGTGACTTCAGTCACAGGCTGAATGAAGCGACGGGTCAGTGAGGAAAAACTACAGGACTGGACACGACTGACATGAACCAGCGTGATCGGTTTGAGCAGCTCACAGGAGATCGATGCCGAGGCAGAGGCATCCACAAGAGGCGGAGACAGTCAGGATCAACTCAGGCCGACGCACACGGCAAAACTTGACAAGCCTGGAATGGAGTGCAGCGACAAGACAAGAGGGTCAACCAAGTGTTGCGGAGGTGTCGTTCAACTGAAATATAGTCGGACCTTCTTCAGTGTCTTACGAAAACTGTGAAACTCTCATACGGTGGTGGGCGCTTACGTTTCCTGAGGGGCCACTTTTGTGAGGACGAGGAGAGACTTAAACTGAAATATTGTGACTGAAAATGAGAAAAAAAACTGGATTATATTTATTTTTTATTCTCAACGTGGATCGAAAATACAGCAGGGTTTTTGAAGTGCGAATATCTTGGTAACTTAACTAAAGGTGAAAGTCTTTTAATTCCAAGGTATGTTTTCAATCCATTTTATTTCTTTGTTTTGAGGGTAATATCTAATTTAATGTAATATTTCAATATCATGAATGCTGGATTTGGGGGAGGAGCAACACATTAAATAGGTAAAACATACTCATCTGTAATTTTATAATTTTATTTTTTTTAAAAACAACTTTTTTTTTAAGTCAACAGTTTGGTTCTGAGCTCCTGAGGGCCTCATAGATGAAGGGAAAGGGCCACATGTGGGCCCTTGTTTATACTGAAGCCAGTCTTGTAAAGAAAAACTGGTTCATGCCAACGTAAGGGACGTGAACCGTGAACCATTAACCAAGAATGCAATTCCGACTGAAATATGAAACATATGAATATGTTTCTGTCCTTTTAATAAAGTTGTGGACAAAACCGTTGCGGTAATTGAGTGAATGAGTCCTCACTCAATAGTTTGTTTGACTCAGTGAGGCATGATCACGAGGGTTTAACACATCTGCCGCCTCACTCTAACTATCCCCTACATGTAAACGCGGTCACTGGGACTTGTTGCAGGAATGAGAAAAAAAAAGAATCCAAACCATTCAACCAAATAAAGTTTTCAGAGATTTCTGAGTCAGATTTGGTCCCAAAGTCAGGCGGCACCTCCCTGGCTGTGGCTCGCTCCTTCACTCCTTGGTGTCCTACTTTCCTTATTTTGCTTTATCCTGCTCTGCCTGCAAAGTAACGCCAGAGCGTTTTTTTTTTTTTTTTTTTTGGGGCTGTGTGAATTCAGGCAAGGAAGAGAACCCATGCACCCCCATAACCCAAATACAGCTGCATGTTGTCCGCCTCTCAGGATGAATTATTCAACAGCTGTCTGAAACGTGAATATATAACCAGGTGGAGAGTCTCCTGATGGCAGTGCCACCACAGCATCTCATCTGGAAGCCTCACATCTTTTGCACTGCCACTCGAGTCTGCCGCACTTTCGGGTCGAGCCTTGTTGGTGCAGGTGAGTACTGGAGTGGTTATGAAGTCAGTCACCCCTGAACCCCTCACACACCCAAAACACATTCCCATGTGTTCAAAATACTTCAGCAGGGCAGTCAGCGGGGGAGTTAGTAAATATTGATACACTCACGATATTTGTGTGTATCAATATTGTATCAATATCGCAAAACTTGACTGAGTGATATTGTCTTGATTTTTTGAGTGGGCTACATCAATATTTTATATATATAGATGCAGCTGCATTTGTGACGTTTTCATTTTGTACGCTGGAAGGAGCGATTCATTCCTTTGGTGAGTGCGATAGTCCAACTGGACTGACGTCATAATCTCAATTTCACGGACCATGTTGCACTGCGTCATCTGATTTTCTCCCTTACGATGGCTCGGTTTACAATGTAGTGTTGAAACAGTATCGCAATATATCGCACCTACTGTATCTAGCGATACGTATCGTATCGCTAGATACCTGCCAATACACAGCGCTAGCTGTCGGTGGATAACATTTTTAATCTCAATTGCTCGCACATCGTGAAATGAGTGATATTGACGTGAGAAGGTTTTTCAAAGTTACAGGTTTATTGTTGTGAATCCGCATTGCCTTTCTTCTGCCGCTTATCCGGGGTCGGGTCGCGGAGGCAGCATTCGGAGCAAGGAAGCCCAAACTTCCTGATCCGCACAAACCTCCTCCAGCTCTTCCCGGGGGATCCCGAGGCGTTCCCAGGCCAGACCAGAGACGTAATCTCTCCAGCGAGTCCTGGGTCTTCCCCGGGGTCTCCTCCCGGTAGGACATGCCCGGAACACCCCCCCAGGGAGGCGTCCAGGGGGCATCTGGATCAGATGCCCGAGCCACCTCAGCTGGTTCCTCTCGATGTGGAGGAGAAGCGGCTCCACCCCGAGCTCCTCCCGGATGACCGAACTCCTCACCCTATCTCTAAGGGTGCGCCCAGCCACCCTGCGGAGGAAACTCATCTCAGCCGCTTGTATCCGCGATCTCATCCTTTCGGTCATGACCCAAAGCTCCTGACCATCGGTGAGGGTGGGAACGTAGATCGATCGGTAAATCCAGAGCTTCGTCTTGCGACACAGTTCCCTCGCATTGCTGTTTGGAGAAAACATCTCAACACCATCGCGGCTGCAAATATTTGAGCAACACTTGAGCAACAAATGTGGATTTTAAACTGGGTCAATTTTGCGCCTGGCACATCAAAGAGTTTGCGTTTCAAAGACAAAGTGTATCTGCAAGCGGAACCGGGACGAGCCTCGACGTCGGTGAGCCTGATTGGAAAGGTCCAAAGATCAGCAGCACATGTGGGTCTCTGATTCGGGGTCCAGGTCCCAGGGGGGCCAGGACCCAGCAGGAGGACGGCGGAGCGCGGCGGCACGCATCACGCACATAATTAGTTAAAGACTTGAGTGGAAACATCTGAGGCTTCCAGCGCTTGGCAGCCGTTTGATTTCTTTTTCCTGCTGCCTTTTTGAAAGACTCATATTAAAGCAAGCATCATATATTGCGCGAGTCGGCTCCGCCGTTACATAACCGCGCCGAAAACATCTGAAATCTATGTTTGGGTTCTTTGAATCTCCCCCCTGCGCCCAAATTATTCAATCTCTTTGCATCTCAATGTATTCCAAAGAGGATTTCTGTGTCGACTGTGAGTCAGAGCGGCGGAGGAAAGAGGCGGCAGCACTGCGACGGCAGAATCACTTCAGAGAAGGAGCATTTTATTACCAGCTCCTGCTGAAGAAAACAGAAATTAAACGATGAGAATTGTTCTGAGAGGGCCACTGTTGAAAAATGGGAAAAATAATTCACTTCTGGTTTCACGCTTTGTGATGATTTTCTTTCAGTTTTACAAGTCTGATCTGTCGTCTTTCGTTTCACAGTCCGTAAAATTAAGATGACGCTAGCAGTAGATTTAACAATCTGGAATTTAAAGGAGGAAAGAGGAGAATTTCATTTTCATTTTCAAGACACAGGCTTATTACAGGTTTTAAGTAGCATTTACTCTGCAAATATTGACGCCTTCTCCTGCTTTAGTGAGATTTGTTTTTTGTCCACCTCAGACACCATAGGTCACGCCACTCACGCTACCAGTTTGAGCTAGTCAGGCTGAAATAAAGGAGGAATATGTTGCTTTGACACGTAACGGTCCGGTTTGCTGTCTTTCTCTCTCTGTGAAGCGCTGATCTACGTATCTCGGCTGCGTGTGGATGATGCGTTTAGGAGCAGAATTTTCTAAAACCCCCACAAACAATCGGGTTTACATTTTTATAGGATTTGTGTTTGGTGGAGACAAAATGACCAGTGGCAAAAAACTGACGCCTGTGTTTCTGACAGCTTCAAGTTTATGTTTAAGCCGTTTATTTTACTATTATTATAATTTTAATGCAACTTCATCTTCACTTTCAATTCAATATTGAACTTGTCACTTCTTTACCTTGTTGTTTTTAATGGCCACAGCTGTTAACATTCATATTTAATGTTGTCATGTAGCAAGTCGAGCCTTTCCTCCCAACTGAAATACTGCATTTGTGGATATATATTGTCCCTGAAAACCACAGGGCCAGGGTCCATGGTTGGGCCGCTAAGTTTTTTTTTTTGTTTTACACCTCTGGGCCATGAGACGTAGAGTAGTAGTAGTAGTGTGTCACTGAATTGACTTGACAGCTGCAAATCTGTGATAGTTAACTATGGAGAAGTTCTTGAAAAGAAACAATGATAAAGTGATGGCGGATCCAACAGTGAAGCAGTTTGGAAAATAGAACATTTTATGCCGATACTTTCATTTACACTTTACTTCTATCTTCTTGGGAGTTTATATAAAATATATTATTTTTATGATATTTAGACTTGCTCATATTTATTTTATTCAGAATTTTATTCATTTTTTCCAATTTTCTCAAAAATTCAAGTATATTTTTCTCATTTTTTCTTTATTCAATTTGATGAATATGACTTGTACCTGGTTCTGCTGCTGGTTGGACTTATCGATGACAAATATCTTTGCAATGATCACATGGCTTCATGTCATTTTACAAGGTTTTGGTTTGTTAACGTGTCAGTAGATTGAATATGGTTATTGATCACAAATGAAACAAACAGTAAAGAATCAGTTCTATTACTTGAATGGGCCCCGGGCCCATGTGTTCTAAGAAAGGTGGATCCCCAGATCAGAAAGGTTAAGAAACCCTGTCTTGAAATACATTGCATAAAAAGAACCATCTGATGGTTCAGCTGATGTGTTTTATGAGTGTAGTGACCATGTTTCTGGCTTGTAGGCAACTCTTTTCGACAGTTGACCGCAACCTCTTGACCCCTCATGACCCACGTCCACTGAGACACTCCACCCCATCACAAGACAGAAGCAGAAGCTCAACACCAACAACCCTGATGCCACTAATCCCACTCAAGTCGGGTGCTCCGCCGTCCCTCCCAGATTACAGTCAGTCTCGGTTAAATGGCCTTAACTTGGGACCTGAAGGTCTCCACACTGGTGACCTCTTCTGATCTCTGAAGAGATTTACAATTCTTTTGTCGGTGTATTAATCTTTTAATGGTCCGAGTCTGTCTTAATTGACGTGCTCCTAATCCGCGACCCTGCGAGGCCCCTCACTTTGCCTTTTATCTGTCCCTAAAGTTTGCACTTCAATATTTGGGCCTGGATTTTGGAGCGTTTCCAAGCACCCGAGTGAATTCATTTGCAGCCTCTTCATAATTCATCTTGAATTAGTGACAGTAAACCACTCATCTTTTTTGTTGTGTATATTATCATCCAGAAATAATCCACAAATTCTATAGGTTGAGCCTGATATTCACACCTTCTCATCCCATCTCCCAAGATGCTGCGCTAATCTGGATCTCTTTTCCGATGTATGTTTCCTATATTTCACTGCCTGGCAAAATGATCCTGGGATCAAATCTGGGTGAGAACGTGTGCCAGTGAGCAAGGTTGATCTGACCCTCAGGTTCAGCAAGATCTGGCCTGTCTCTTTCAGGATCTGCCATAAAAGCAGTCAACATTCGCACCATGGGGGGGAAGGGAATGAAGCGGTTACAAGGTTGAACCAGTCGCCTCTTTGATCCTGTCCTTTCATCTTGTGTGATCACCTCAGCAAAGAAGGTTGTGTACTTGACATCATTTGTCAAAGACTGATGAACAGATGTTATGTCATTTTCTAACAGGACAAAGAGTCGATGGTTAAATTTTGGTGGCGTTCCTGTGCTGGAAGCAGGTCTGACTAGTCTCTTCTCTAAGGTTGAGAACATCTAGATCAACAAATCATTTGAAGGTTCACCACTCACTGCCACCTGCTGTCCCATTGAGCACATTGCTATCAACAATATTTCAATGAATAACTAACCATATGGACAAAATTAATGTAGGGCAGAGACTGGGAGGGAAAAATATCATCCGTAAAAGTGAAACATGAGTAGACGGATTAGGAAAATGTAACGAAGGATGAAAAAAAAAAAAAAAACATTTTTATAAAGAATATTAATGCAAATTGTGCTCTTTAAAATCTAATACAGATCCATATATAATACAGCAACTTTTATAATGCAACAGATGGTGTGTCATTTGTAGTATAAAATAAAACTTAAACATGTGACAGAAATATTCAGTCAGCAAACAAAGGGACTGTTTGATCAAATGAATCCACGCGGAGGAAAACAGAGTTCGCCACCAACAGCTGTAGATCAACACAGGGTGCACTTTTTTCTGTGTTTTTATAAGGAAAATGGCGGCTTTGAGACACAGAGGTTTGCTGGGTTTGGGTATATAGTTTTGAGCTAGGAGGTGATGTAAGAAGTTTTTATCCTGAAGAGGGCAAAAGAGGCTGCGAGTAAGTAGGTCACCAACTTGAGCTGAAGCTTCGGTTGACGCTGCGTGACAGGTAGCTGCCGCTGTGTGGCTCTGCGACGGTGCAGCAGCGACACTCAGCGGCTCTTACGAGAACTGAACTTATAACTACAGAGGTAAATAAGTTGATAATGAAAACAGGAAAGCGAAATGCGATAGAATCAGATGCTCGGAGCGTAAATGAAAAATAAACCCTTTAATTGGACATTAAACATTTTGTGTTGACGGGATAAATATGGATGATACTTACCTTGATCCAAAATATATACAACAGAATAGAATACAAAACACTTCAGGTGAATATAAATAAACAACATGGGAATTTCAGTATATATATATATATATATATATATATATATATATATATATATATATATATATATATATATATATATAATAAAGGGGTGGAGATAGAAGACATTCTGTCCACCACAGCTGTTGAAACCGCACCACACCAACAACCACAATCTGTGATGTTTAGTCTTGGCAAATCATTGTGTTGATTTTATTTACTCAGCAAACGTGTGAAGAACTCAGACCAGTGCAGCCCTGTTTTAACGCAGCGTGTGTGACTGCACCATCGACTGGCACCAACCATCGGCCCCTGCCTTTCACACAAGGTAGCTGGGACACCCCTCACCACAGCTGTGTCTCTGCTCAGAACCAAGATCATCCTCCACACAAAGGAATCTGACTCCACCTGGGCCGAGGGCTTCTTCTCATGACCGTCACGGTGGGAAGTGAGAATCCCCCGATCCAGTCATGCGGAACAAGACCGCCCCCTTCCCTCGCCAGATGAACCCATGCATGGGGTTTGAACTAACTATGCCCTAAAGAAAGTGTTCAGACGAGCAAAGCAACTGATGTAGTCTCATTTCAGGTGTCTCTATATCACATAAGACAGTAACACTAAGTGATTTTTAGTTCGTGGTCAGATCACTGCGATCATATGAGAATCCTGAAGTGAACAAAAAAAACCCAGAGGTCCGCAGCTTCAGAGGGCGAGTGCTGGTCCACTCTTGCAGCTGTAATCCCTCCTGAATGCAGGCCAAAGCCGCTTCCAAGTCAGCGAGACGTGAACATCAAAGTCAGAGATGAGGTGCTAGTGCAATTCTCAGAGATGAAATTGCAGTTAAAAAAAAACAAGAAAAAGATGAGAAGTAAACTAACCAGTAGTTAACGGCATGGAAAATGTTAACACGGAGAGGCAGCTCCAGAGGACAGACAGAAGAGACAGAACCCAAATGAGGCCAGATGAAAGAAACACAAACTGAAGGTTTATTAAAGGCAGCAGAAGATGCAAAAGATAGGAACAGGATGGCAGGGGAGGAGGGGGGGCACTTCCAAAGACAGGATTGGATTTAGATCGATTTAATGTTGGTGTTACAAAAGATGTACTTTCAAGAACCAGAGTAGCTCAATAGTTGTGTATTTGTATTATCAAAATATACATGTTTGAAAAGTAAAGTAGAATCAAAATGATTGTGGTACAAAAACATGAATATATACAACCATCATCAACCTGCTTCATACAATAACCCCACCCCGCCCCCGCAGAATGGTATCAAAAAAAAAAAAAAGCTGAAAATAAAAGCTCTGAACAAAACTGGAATATTTTCATCAGGAACAATGTCGGCGTTTTGTAACACACAGGACAGGTCGCATTCGGGGTGCGACTGGTGGCGGCGGAGACGGAAGCTTGGGGAGTGACGGGGGAGGGATGGGAACTTTGGTCCTTAACAACAATAACCGTCTGCAGCTACACGGAGCTCATAAAGTGGAATCATCTCTTAGAAAAATAGCGGCTGGGGCCAAGCCTGAGGGGAGCGGGTGCGTCAAGGCACTCGGGAATGTGACAAGGATTAAGACTTCTGTGCGACGGGGAAAGTGCACGGATGGAACCTGACTCGTTTACAGGACGTCTGTCCGCTCACACGCGCTGGGTTCGACTCCCTCCAGGTAGCTGAATGTGACAGGATCAAGGCATCTTCCGAAACGCCTCTCAAGTAAACAAAGTAAGGCCAGTAAACTATCTGCCTCCGATTTAGAAAAGACAAGGCACTGTGACAAACTACAAACTCAGCGACTACATATAGACTCGGGAAGGCTTTCTACAGTTACGCGTGTAAATGTCAACACAAAGAAAAGATACATGTACGATTACATAAACATGGAGGCCACGAAGAAGCACGGGCCGCGTGAGAGGAATAAATGAAGGCTTAAATAAGAAGCTAGACCGCTCCACTCCTGTCACCTCAGAGCCATGTTGTCTAGCAGATTATAAGAGCATCAATCTGACTTTAAATCCGTTAACATCAAAGGGATATAGGCAAACAAGTTCCTCGATAAGCACTTGTGTCTTCTTAAAAGAAAGATTACCCACGTTCGATTATGCTGGTACATAGATATATATCTGAGAAAATAAGGCTGTTCTGGAGGGAGTTCTGCTCCCCAAAAAAAAGCCATCATAAGGCACATGCCTGTGATAAAAGATTCAGCTACAGCGGCCAGGAGCCCTGTATCAGCAGAGGAAAGAAAATACAAGATCCTTCTGGAACCGTTTGGACTGACCAACGTCTCAAAAGTGGCATGGATAACACAAAGGAGGAACGGACACACCGCTGTGGTGTGAGGAATGTTGCGCGTCTGCTGTAGATTAACGTGGAAGTGTATGAGTGTTTTGGTCTGTGTGGTGGTCCATCGAACAACTAAAAAGAGGGCTGAGCACTGTGTGCTTCCTTCAACCCTAGTGGGAATGTGTCGGTTCAAAATCTGGAAACAAGGGTCATGACAAGTCTGCTCTAGAGCGGACTGTGTGGCGACAAGAGGTGGGGGGTCTGAAGGAAGCACCAGGTTTCAGCAGAAAAACTCCACATAAATATCAGCTCCACTGAAAGCAACCTGAGCAAAGGAGCGATCAGAGGTGAGATCGATCGGGAGGCACTCAGATGGTGGACTTGGAGAAGGACACTCGAAGGTGGTGGTTTTCTCCCAGGTCATGGTTGTGGAACTCGATCAGGGACTCGATGGCCTCTTCCACGGAGCTCATCTGGATTAGAGCCATCTTGCGGTCCTTCCTGTTGAAGGAATCGGAAAATATGAATGATCGCTGTCAGTGCGGAATAAAACCACGAGTCACTTCACATGGAAAAAAAGGCAGGGCTGCGAACCCATGGCCTTGTCTCAGTGAACTTCAGGACGCAGTCACCACAACAACAACATGCCTCATAAAGAGGCTCACTGACAGAAGGCCCTGGGTTTGCAGTGTTGTCGAGAAAACAAAGGGAGGAGGCTGCTGCATGGACCATTTTTGCCTTGTGATTCTAAAAAGGGTTACAGCAACTTGTCTAACTATAATTGACTTTTATTCGGGGCAGACGGGTTCATCACTCAAGTAATTGTGAAGTCGTCCTTCTCTTAACACAATCTACAGTGAGAGGAAAAATGGCTGATGTTGCCTGACCATCACGACACGAAAACATCACAAGTAGGGGACCATTTCACAAAGGACAAACACTGTATTACACACAGTAGCGTTACTCACTCTGCCTTATATTTACAGTGGAAACATATGGCTCAAAACTCATTGTAAAAACTCAGTTGTAAAACCCACACTGTCATATTTTAATGAACCTTGCAGATTGTTTACTCATCCATGATTCACTACTTCACCACTCTAGACACCGGCATGAATGAGTAACGAAGCCAAAGGGAGAACTTCTGTACTTATCTTCATTGCTGTAACAATCTCAGCTGCAACTGACTGAGTGATAGACAGTTGACCAATGTGACTGAGTGACTCATTGCGGACACATACAGTATCAGGAAGCTTTTCCAGACCGCACGCTGTCCCTCACAAACACACAGCTCAGTTTCACCAGTAAATTTCTTGCTGAAAACACTCCATACTGACTAAAGATGAAGGAGGAACTTACTGAAAGAACTTGAAGGCCTTGACGGTGGCTCCAGAGCTGCCAAAAAGCCTCTTGAGGTCATCCTCCATCACAGAAGGCCTGAGGAGAACACACTTGACCTTTATAGACGTCTCCTTGCTCATTTCAAGACGCACAGAGAAGAAACACTTACGGGATGTTGGACAGATGGAGTGTGGCAGATGGTGGGAAGATGTTGGAGTAGTTCTTGGAGCCTGGCTTTTTGAAGCGGTGCAGAGGCGAGTTGCTGAAGTCTTTAGTGAGCCCCTGGTCCTCATGACCTTCTCTGGGGAGCTGCACTGTGGTGTGTTTGGACAGCGTCACACGCATGGCTCGACCATGGAGGCGCTGGCCATTCAGGTGACTCATCGCTGTGGTCAGGAGAGAAAATACAACCATAACGGTTAAAAATGTCAACAAAGCATCAAAAGTAAATCTGACAAGGAGAAAGAATCAGAAAGCACAAAATAAATTGATAGAGATGACAAGATCTAATACATAAAAAAAGACTTATACTGCTTTCAAAGTACCGAGCTGAGCTTGTGTGCCGTCGGACATCTGGACCAGCGCGTTCTCCTTCTTATTGAAAAGAATCTTTACCCTCATCACATCGCCATACACACCTGGAGGGGAAGGAGAGCATTTCAGAATTTAAGCGTGTCAAAAGAACCGGAGCCACGTAGCTGATCACAGCAAGACAAACTACAAAGACACAAAAATGGTGCCGGAATAAAAGACTAGGGTGACTATAAAGACTCACTTGAAAATTGTCAAGTCAGCAATATCTAAACCGTCCGAAGAGATTAGCGATGTGAAAGTAAAAGGCTAAAAAAAAACGGGATACTTCAGTTGATCGTGTTTTGGGTTAATATGATTCTTTTTTTCAGAAACAATGTTGTGACATGCATTAATACACTAGTCATGCAAGTACCTACATTAGTTAAGATGTGACAAACCTCTTGTTTGTCAGCACAGAATAGTAACAGCAGCAGCATTTCATTACCATGTTAAATCTTCATCATCCTATCGTCAAATTCTGATATTGACCTAAATAACGGGTAACAGGTGGACTGGGTTGATCAAGTATATCGGGTCGGTGATGTTGGTATTACAGGTATATAACTGCTGAAGTGAAATGCTGTTGCCTTGTCATGTTTTCTTTCTTCTCTCACGCAAACCCACAACAACCACGTCAGGTTATACAAACCCCACAACAGACAACCCGACCCTCCATATCCCTCCATGTCTGATGACAAGCCATCAGTAGTTGAAAACAAAGCCAACAACTTGAAACAAGACATGCTGGGTAACAGTAGTAATTAAAAAAAGGAGATGAAAGAATGATAACGTACCGAAAAGAATAAAGAGGCAGTGTGGCGTAACGGTCTTTAGAGACAGCAGGGGGAGCAGCGGGGCAGGGGTGGCCGAAAGTGGGAGAGGGAACAGGGAAAATAGACGAGCGGAGGACAGTGGAGTGGAGTCGGGACATGTCCGCAGGCCACAGGCAGCGAGGTCCACAGGAAGGCCACAGTACCATGGAGTAAGGAGAGGCATGAGGGACCAAGTTGATGAACAGGACAGGAAGAATGAAGGTGGCGGGATGGAAGACAAAAAAATGGGCAGATGATGGGGAAATTGGTTGAGATGGTGCCGACGTGACCAGACATTGTAACGTTCAGTTTGGGGACAATTAACAGGGCAGAGAGGGTTGAGGAAGGGGAGGATGGGGATTGGGGGGGGGGGGGGGGGGGGGGGCAAAGAGAACAATTGTCATGGGTCGTGCAGTCAGTTGGCAAGAGTTCAGGTGAGGGGGAGGGGTTTAAAAAAAAGGAGAGGGGGACAGAGAAAAGAGAGAAAAGGGAAGTAAAAAAAACAAGGTCAGTATACACATAGAAATGTAGTGCTTCAGACAGTAGAACTGGCTAAATTAAAATGTACTGTCACTATGGGAACACTAGGAGAAAAAGAGAAAAAAAAGATTAACAATGAAATACAGAAATACTGCAGAGACAATATTTACTTTTTAACAACACACTAGACTGACTGACTGTGTATATATATATATATATATATATATACACAAATTATACTTAAACATTGTATGGATTTTAATACTCCAAGTACTCTGAAAAGATGAGTGCATCTTCATATCAAAAGTAATATTGTCTCTCCAACAACTCAAGAATGATATAACTAATGAACATAAACAAATGAAGATATGAAATGGTGAGTTCAAATAAAGTAGTTAGTGTTTCAAATAAACTTCAAAATTCACAGTGAGCAAAGTAGCAGGTCAGAAATGCAGCAGGATTGGTCAAACACAGAGAGGCCACGGAAAGAAAGAGAATCCGACTGGCACTTATTTTTCAGTGTCTTCCCCAAGGGCTGGTGGTCTTGAACTGTAGCTCAAGGAGGGGATAGGTTCCACACATCCAAAAATTTTGAATACATCTGGCTTATTTTTGTGTTCAAGCGCAGACACGTTTTTAAGGTTTATTAGCGCTGCTTCTCTCTCCATTACTTCTCACCTTGAAAGTCACATTTCGGCTGAAATAAATGCCATTTTGGCAAAGATTTCAAAAGCTATTTCATGTGACTAATGGACATGACTAATGTGGATGCTTAACAATAGACTAATAACAGAGCAGGCAAATGCCTTACCCTGATCTGACTAACACCATATATGAAATTGAGCATACTGACCTCAGGGTTAAGATTGCTGACTAGTAAGACATTGTGGCCTCCAGCTGTAGCAAGGCCTGGCAGGCCCAGCCTGCTAGCAGCAGCTGCCGCAGCAGCCATGCCACTGTGCCCAACACCGAGAGACGCCAAAGCACCGGGAATACCAGGCATCGACAGACCTAGGAGGAGGAACATTTTTGTAAATACATGGTAGAGATTAAAAAAAAAAAATCTGAGTTAGATTGGAGGACAGTTTACATTACCTGCTTGCTGGATGGCAAAGGTCGGAGGGAAAGCATGGGCTCCTCCATAGGGAGAGGCAGAGATGAGACCTGGGGCAGCTGCAAGGAATTAAAATAATATATAGAAGTTGCATCTTGAAGGCAGGTGTAATGTAAATACTATAGACTTCTCGTGACAGTGTCTTACCAAATGCAGCAGCAGCCATGGTCTGGTGGTCAAGAGAGGGCTGTGAATCGGCAGTTGGCAGATCTGGTCTGGTGTAGTCTCTGCTCTTGTCATTGTTGTACTTGACATTCAAGCTAGTCAGCTTGGAGAAGCTAATTCTCAGGGTGCAACAAGCATTGTAGATGTTCTGACCATCCAAAGACTGGAACACAAAAGGAGTGAGTACGTTAGCTATTACGAAAGATCCCTGTTAAAAAAACAGCCTGGTTAAACAGTTTGGTCCCCAATGGCTCCGGTTGTGCTGGTCTTACCAGTTTGGCGTGCTGAGCTGTCACGCCATCAGCATACTGGATCAGAGCCTGAAACTGGTTGTTCTTGGTGAAGGTGATAATCTTTAGCACGGTGCCAAACTTAGAGAAAATCTGGGAAAGAGACCATTGTCAATTAAATTAAACCCAAAAACAGCAAAGCATTTACCACACTGAAATATCAAAACATTTTCTATAAGCAAAGACAGATGTCAAGTCCCAGCAGCAGGAGTTTGACTAACTTCTTGTCTCTTCTCACCTGGTGGAGAACATCGAGAGTCACTGGGTAGAAGAGATTTTCCACAATGACTCGGAGGACGGGGCTTTGAGAGGCAGCAGCGGCCATCGTACTTGCATCAGCGGCGATGGCCATGCCTCCAATGCCGCCTCCTTGAAGAGCATTGACTGCCTGCAGTGCAGCCTGAGCGCGCTGAGGGAAAGAAGAGTTTCTGAATTACACACAAAATTCTTGCACCTCACAAAAACAAGGACGGATATTTAGCACTTACCACTTGATTGGGTGAGTTGTCGGTCTTCAGCTCTTTGTGGGTGGAGTACTGCATGTAGATGGGTTGATTTCTGATGATCGGCGTGACAGATGAGTAGTAGCTGACCATCGTCTGTGCACATTCCTCACTGTTCAACTCCAGAAAAGCCTGCACAAGAGGTCATGACACATTTATAATCCCACCATAGACCTTAATATGTTCAATGGCTAAACCCATTTAGTTTTCAGCAGCTAGCAAAAACATAAAAAGGTACATCAGTACATTTCCGGACATCTCACCTGGTTTTTTCCTTTGAGCATCAGCAGATTAGTCACCTTCCCAAAGGGCAAACCCAGGCCAATAACCTCAGCCTCATTGATGTCACTTGGTAGCTTGCGTACGTGCACCACACGTGACGGAACTCCAGGGCTGCGGACGTCACCTTTGAATTTTTTGTTGTCGTTGCCATTGGCTGCAGGAGAAAACAGAGTAGGGTATAATCAGCAAGTGAACAGAAGGCTTTGGGTCTTCCTGAATAATGGATCGATTGCCATGGCAACGTAAACAAAGACGTCAAACACTGCAATAAAAAAGGAAAAAAAGGTCACCTCTTGGTGGTAGCAGCCGTTCCCTTACCTGAGTTCATGATATAGGGTCCGTTGGATATACACGAAGAAAAGAGTTCGTCAGATCCCCTCTGCGGAGGAAAACAAAGGGTCACTTCAGTGAAATTACCAATGAAGGGCATGGCTGCTCTCGTGTTACTGGACCATTGTGTGGTGCAGGGGAAGCCATTCGATAGCAGAACCACCTCTTACAGAACAAAGCCTAGCCTGGAAATCAACAGGTCTTCTCTTTCAAGCACAACCTGGATACCTTGAGTCCACCTTGGTGGTCTATTATTTGATGAGTCGCTCAGATGGCTACATGTTTCGCAGAGTACTGATACTGCGTTCATCTGATCAAATCTTATCTGAGAAACGACTGGGTTACAATTTGTGTCAGTCTACATCTTGGCCTGAACAGGAAGCAACAAAGATCAAAGCAGAGACTTGAAAGCTTGTGGGACATTCTTTAAAACCACTATACACAGCAGGCGATCAGACTGTTCCAGACTAATAACCTCTGCAACTTTGTTTTCAGCTCAGAAATGGCAGATCAAGGGAAAAAAACCACGCTACAATGGTCAACAAAAATGTTTCTCACAGAGCTACACTAAATCTGACATATTCATCCATGACCCTCTAAGAATGTAAACTCATGGTTCTGTGTGGACTCGGAAATGTTTTCTACTACTTAGATTGTCTTGAGGAAGGCTAAAGTAACAACAAATAGACAAGCTAAAACAGCAACCAGCAAAATGCACACTGCACCACCAATCTATACAATACAAATATTATTTCACAAGGCACCATCAAGAGCCTTTCGTTGACCCCCTCAGGGCCGACATACAGCAAACACAAAATGTGCAAATATGTCAAAACGTCACGGGCATGCACTTAATATTAACACTGGTTTCAAGGCACCACTTATGGGTAATGAAGTGCAGCAGTCACAAGAAGTGGCTCAGCATAAGCCCCACATTACTACAATGAAGGTCCTGTTTGGGACTAGAGTATGGCCATTGTTGGCGGGCTGTACGCAAACATATGGAGAGCGGAAGAGTTCTTTGCGAGATGAAGAGGCCGGCACATTTCAGCAACCGGTCCGGCTAGTTTGAAGGAATTCTTTCCCACCAAAGGAACCGACTCCCTGTGTGGGGCGGGGTTCATTAACCCTCAGTATTGAGTAAGAGGGCACCAGCTTACCAGGGTTGATATGCTGTCACTTTTCCAAGGGCTGCTTAAAATCATAGGTTCTAAACCATGGCAGTGGATGAAGTCACGCAGCAGTATCAGCACTCCATCCTGGGTTTTCCTGCTTTTCCTCACAGGGGACAGATGGTTACTGTTCCCACTCTGCCCTGCAACTTCCTTGTTCTATTAATAGTCAGCACCCCAGCAGTGTAACAACTAAACATTTTGAACAAAAATCCAACAGAATGTGGACCAAGTTCTTGAATATGCTAAATTGTCTTTTTTGTCTGTCTTTTAAGGGCTTGTCTTAATCTATTAATTTTCGGCAAAGCTATCTCTGCAGAACAGCAAGTCCACATCCTGTTTACGTAAGACTCTGGGAGTCAAAAAGAACAATACCAACCCACCATACAGTCGCCTGTGACCATTTAAACACCCCTGAATTTACGCTCTAATGCAGTACGTACTGCATGACTACCACAACGGAACACCAGTACACGGTACAAGAGTGATCGTGAACCTGCAATGGTCAGCTTGCGCTTCTCACTTTCAAATTAGGCTATGTTGTAAGTGACTATGATTACAAAGGCTTTAGAAAGCCAGAAGAAGGTAATGTCTAACTTGGGATGTGCAAACAACTGCACCAGGTGGTAAGTTTAAACAAAGGGCATTAGTCAGGAGATAACAGGTAGAGACAAGTTGGTCCTTTGTGATTCTGGAGGGGGCAGGGATAGCCTCGCTTTACCAGGGGGCTACTTAGAGGGGGGGGGATTGGAATGTGACCGCAAAATGCCAGACACTCTACCCAGACGGAATAATTACAGATTCCAGCAAACCAGTACTCCGTAACTCATCGCAACGTTTACCGCAACACTCGCAAAACAAGACGGAAAAACAATCTGCACACTGGGTAAAATCTCCAGTCAAGTATTGGTCGATAACGCAATACTAGACACGCTGTAGGGCATGGCGGAATGAAAAGAAAAGTGTGGGGAGCGCCCGGATTAAGGGAGTGTAGCCGTCACTTGTTTTGACATGGCGAGGACTTATGGACAGAGAGGGTTCTGAAAGAGTAGTTACAGAATAACTACCTTTTTGTCTTGATGCTTCACGTCCAGAAATCAGGATGTAAACTACCCTCTGTTTTAGTGTGCATTTGGCTCCAAATCAACAAGACAGTAAAATTATAAAGGCTAACATGACAACAAACACCAAGTATTAAGAGGCTGATGACATAAGTACAAAATCAGTCCAAATGTGTCTCACAACTGTCTTTTTTTTTCCCCGACCGGTTGCAATACTCTCATTTTTAAATGAGTACGACGACAACTTCAGCACCCAAGGACAAACATTCAACAGATATCAGGTAATCGGCACACGAAGCTGAAACCGAAACATGAGAACGATACGTGGACGAAATGTTGCCTACCTTTGTGCCAACTGATATGTCATGGACACTTCTGCGAAGGAGAATTCAAAGGATAACGTCAATTATTTCCTTTCAGAACAATTTGACAGATGAAAGCGAACATAAAAACACGAAATCAGAAAGTATTTTTACTTACTCAATTTCAGGGACGTAACCAGATCCCAGAGGGTACAAGTCAGTGTCTAAGCGGCTGTCGAATGAAAACAATATTTAGCGTATTTTATACAGTGTTACTTTTCGTATTACAGTCAACAGCACTCAACTGTTGCTGCCAGAACTGTCCGATACAGGTGGCGCTGCTTAAAACCGCATCATTCGCTTTTCTTTCGCGCTTTATGTCCAAACAGGTACGAAAGTCAAGTTAATACATCGATCATTTTAAGGGGCCAGATGTCTCCAACATGGCCCTGGTTCTTTTCCGCGGACAAATGAATGCGGAAATGAGACACGTTGCTTTAGCCTCGATTACCTCAAGTTACTTCTTCGCGAGGCCACAAGAAAAACGCACGGAACACAATATCTCTAAAAGTAATTGTACGCATTACTTCGAACAACTAAGCTAAAACGCCACTGTTGGCCAGTTAAACGAGTTTGCAGCGTTTCCGTAGCAGCTCGGTAGCTGACGTCGCAGCTAACTGTTGCATGCTTTGATGAAAAACACATTTCAAGTCAACTTCCTCGGCAAAACGGCAAAGTTGAGCGCGTAACCACAGCTAAACAACTTCGCACATCATGTGACTGCTTCTTTGAGTCACTCGGACGTCGGTTTAAGTGTAGAATAGTAGTTGAAGTGTCGTCCTTCTGAACTTACCCGTCCATTGCACAAGAAAAAAAGCGCAGGTCTGAAGAGAAGGTAGGGCGGCAGACGTGCTTGGTTTTCTTACAAAATGGCTGAACAAACGTTGGCTCGCGCTGATTGGCCCAAGCACTTCGAAGGGACGCGAGTGGGCGGGTCTCCACGTCACCTCGAGCTGTGGTTGGACAAGAAGTCGGTCATTCAGTCAGGGGACGCGGTAAAGTTCCATCAACAACACGCTGCGTGTACTTGCTGCTTTAAAGTTACTCTTCCAGTGTTTGACCTTATGTAGACGTTTCCTCGTTGATATAGAAACTGGCCCGTGAGCTAGTCGAGTTTCAGATGACTCCTCACCCAATGTGAAGGAAACAATGATTTTATTATCTTGTAGTGATACTGGTTTATTTGTTTTTAATCACGTGACATAGAACATTACTCAATGACTTCTCTTAAAAGAGAGATAAATCGATCTTAAACACTTAGCTGCTGTAAAAAGCACGTAGAAAAGCTGAAAAACTCACCAACAATAATGATAGAAAGCTGTCAACTTTAAGATCAGGTCGATATCGGCGTATATATTATTAATAAATGAGAATAAAACAGTGGAAAGCGATGCAGTTACCGCTACAATTCTTCTGCCTAATAATTGTTGGATGTAAAAAATGGATAAAACTATCAACACACCATTGAAATCAATGTAATAAAGGACATTGAGGCCTTTAAGTGAGGAAAGGCGATAAAAATAAAGTCACAAAAGTCAGATTTTAACCCTTGAATACAGGCAGGATTAAAGGAAATGCACTTCAAAGCCGAACATTGCAACAATACAGTGTCAGATTAAAGAAAAAATAGACAAAAATATACAGTTATTGTGCCTCATTGTGGGACGGTTGCCCGGTAAATGGCGCCTGTGCTGTCATTCAGAAGGGCCAGGGAAAGCTATTGGAGCTGATCCAAGTGTAACGTTGTGGTTAAAGAATTAACAGTGGATTTGCGGGTGCTGAATGAAGGCGCCCCCCACCTGGCACTGCTCATCAAACAACCGGGTGGGGTCTTTAGATAGCTATCTGGGTCGAAGACAATGCAGTTTCAGGTGTGTCGCAACCATTGTGATACACACAGAGGAACAATGTCACGCTCTGTTCTGAACCACGGGGGCATTGTCCCCTCAAGGACAGCAGTATCCCCTGGAAAATGCTGTCTAACTAGTGTCACTTTTCATCTAAGCTCCTCTATCTAGTATTCAAGCGTCATCATGTGTTTGGAAGAAACTTGTGAGTGCAACTGCAATGCGTGTGCTGCACAGGTGTTCACCAGGTTCTCAAGTTTCCCATGGACCTGTTAAAGATACATTTTCATATGGTTACATTAGATTACTATCTTTTTATGTTTGAATTTCTTGTTCCACCTTTGGTAAATATTGTGAGAAACCAATAACGTGATCAGTGTTTGAGCATTTGAGGAATATAATGTTTCATTTATCACTCATAATTATTTTATTTAACAAATTTTGGAAGTGTGTACGAAACTGATGGCAGCCCTTTAGGTCACACAGTGCCCTTAGAGTAGCTCACAGTCGCAAAAAGGTCGGTGACCTCAGCCCGGGAATTTGTATCCCTTTAATTTTTGACTGAAAAAAGAAAACTGCTTCAATTTCAAAACATGAATTTGAAGTGATTTTTAGACTCATTGTGACTACAGCCATATATCTGAATTTGTTCCCCCATAACATTCATTATAAATGTCTCATATTCGCATTAATATAATTTACAAAATAAACAAAAATCTTGAAAGTAGCACTTGAGTTGAGCATCATACAGAGAGAGAACTCTGACTATAGCAACATCAGAATTTGTTCCCCCTTATAACCTTTGCTTTATCAGATATTTATGGTGATTTTTAGTCATACTATCAAGTCTCAATAGCATATTGCCAGACACGATAAACTGTAATAAAAGTAATTCCACTGCCCTTCACCCTTGAGACGTAAATATCACTCATGAAATACATTTAAATATTGATCATGACATGAGGGGGATACAAAATCGAACGCAGGGACAAAAGAAGTTGCCTGACTTAGGATAGAAAAGCAATAATTATACAGTCATTATTATTCCTTTGGCAGCAGAATAAGTCGAAAAGGTGCGCTGAATAATACGGAATAAAACGGTGGTCAGAGGACCTCTAGTGGCCCTGGTGGGGTGAGGCACACAAACACTGAAATAAACCGTTTTAACAATTATAAACAATGATTCTCAAGCAATATTTTAGTGCTTATAAATTATTGTTGAGTTAAATCTATATAGAAATTTGAAATAGTTGGGTTTTTCCTCTCCAAAATATTGTATTCAAATGAGAAAGCAGCCAATAAACTGAGGTACAGTAGCAACAGAATTTATTTGGTTCATGAAGAGACGAATAAAAAGCTTTGCCGTGGTCGCAAATCAATCCCAATCTGACCTCTGGACTTACATTCAAGTGAACATGATAGTGTCTAACAGTGACGAGACGCTCACGACAGTACGTTGCAAGGCTTCATGCAGTGCTACCTCTTCCGATTAACATCGACCCCTATGCTGGAGAAAACATGGTCAAAGCGTTTCTTATCATTGCGCAATGTTTGTCACTTGAAAACAAAGCAACGGTGACCCTTCTAGTCGGAAATACAAAAGAACTTGTGCCACATACAGTACTCAGAAAGCAAAGGTTCGCTATAGACGGCCAGTTTTCTCAGCTGGCTCTTTCTTTCAGTGACTTCTTAGGTATACAGACTTGAATATTCAACAACGCCAATTGTAACTTTTGGCAGATAGACATGAGTGACTAAAGATATGAGCACATATGATGCGAAAGCACAGACACTTTTATGATGGTAACTCAAATCTGGTAGAGCTCACAGGCGCGACATGCAGTCCATAAATGATCTAGAGAACCCAAGGACAATAAATACATTGTATAAAACATAATTTCATATCAATATATTAAAATACTATTTAAAATAATATCTTCGACAATATTGCAATATGAAATTGACTGATAAATAGCTGATCGGCCAACACAGAGAAATTTATATATATATATATATATATATTTGAATATATATATATATTTAAGTATCTCTGTCCTTCATGTTTTTTCCCCAGAACAATTTAGATGGCTGATACCATTTTTGAACACTAATAACATTGAACTTACAGTACACAGTCCCATAATAAAGGTTACATACAGAATACAATAGAAATGTCAAGACAGAAAAATAGAAAAATATCAATAGAAACCAAAAGTCAAATACGTGTCAGAGGAAAAAGGTCGACAGAGTATCTATGAGTCTTTGTGGTTCTGGTCACAGGAGCTCAGTCGGGCTCTCAGAGTTGGTACGTCGGCTGTGAACTTTGCTTTGTTCTCCAGTCTTGACTCACACACACACACACACACACGATGATGACACACGTCTGCACCAATCAGCCAATGTGTTTGTTAATTTTTTTTCAGCCACTTCTTTGAGGTATTCCTTATTCGGGTCAGTACAAGTGGTCAACTGGTAGTTTTTGCCAAACCGTCCTTGTGAACCATCCTTTTAGGAACAGTCTACTTTGTGGCTAGAGGATGGAATTCAGAACCCAGTGTTGTTTCACCTCACATAAAGGAACAAGTCGTGGATCTGTTCCCTGAAGAAATAGAATTCATAATGTAAACTAAATGGCCGGAGTGGAGATAATTTAATTTAATGATCATTAAGAGCTTCCTGGTTTCAACCTCATACATATATATCTGCTATCTGCTATATCTATAATAATATAAAACAATATCAAGTTCATGTAGGTTGAAAATTAAAAGTGCATAATAGGAATAGGGACATGTTTTTGCATTCTAATTGTCTCTAATTTAAATCTAAAAATCTCTTGAGCAAGTTTTTTTTTTTTATCAAGTGTTTTCAGTCGGTTTTTTAGGGTCGAGTGATGGAAAGTAAACAAACATGACGTCATTCGGGGACATCATCCCACAGAACGAAATATTCTCCCGACACGTTCCAAAAATATCGCGTGGGTTGAGGACCGCCGCAAAAAGTAACATCCGACTTCTGAAGTCCGTTTTCCTAAACTGACGCGTGTCCACGTGGTGAAGTGAGATCAAAGCCGCAGTCCATACAGTTCAACTGCTGTTCTTTCATGAACTAATTTCTGCACTTCAACTTCAGTAAAACTTAAGTAAAAATGGTGAGGTTGCAAACTTTTGCAGATGTTTTTGGTGTTCTATTCAGACAACTCAGATCTGACTTACTTTGACATTTGAATGAGCCTTCCTGGCGCCACATCTGGAGCAGGGAAGTGAAACGTTTCAATGAGTATATTTCATAATTCTGCAACAAGTGCAACAGCAGATGACAACTTGTTAACGTTCCGCCACAACAGGTGTGTAAATTTCCGATCACTTTATCTGCTGCAGTGCAGTGGGCCCGAGCTTCCCGCATGCATCACCGTGCTGTCCCCCCCCCCGACTCATGACGGACACTAACCCCAGGAGATCCAGTCTGCACACACAGAGGCCGCCGACAGGCCACGTCCCGACACCACGGCTGATTGGTGGAAGCATGCGTACTCATCCACACACTCACACTGAGCTCACATGATGGTGCAGCATTTGCACGTCTGTTTCTTCTCCTTCTTCTCCTCCTCCTTCTCCTTCTCCACCATGCTGCCGTTAGGTGGAGCCTGCTCGCCCGTGGCCCCGTCCGCGCCCCCCTTCCCCTCTCCGTCTTCGATCACTACAAACTCGGCTTTGACGTTGCCGTCTGCGTTGTCCATTCCCAGAGCCGTGCGGCCCTCCTGCTCCTCCTCCACCGTCTTGTAGCCCATGAAGACCAGCGTGACCGGGTTGTCGGCGCTCGCCTGGTCCGGACTGGGGCCCAGCAGTTTGGCCTCGATTCCTGTCACATCTCTCTTGGGGGTTTGACCGGAGCCTTGCACTACACCATTCTCACCTACAGGAGGCAGCAGAGTACAAGTGAATGTCGGCGCTTAAAGCAGAGAATTCGCTGCAATGTTATTTCAACTGGCGGATCACGACATCGATGAGGGAACCGGGACATGCTCCGTGTCCCAGTGAAGCGAGGCAGGGCAGCCATGTAAGAGCTGCTATCGTTTCCTGCGCGATCGTCCGTTGCCATGGAAACATACCTCCATTTTCTTTGGCCACTCCCTTATTAGCTGGCACGCCTGTCTCCAGCTCTTCAATCTCCTGCTCCAGCCTGGAAAACATACAGCACACACACTGTTTTAGTCTGAAACACATGCTGCACTGTTTGTTACCTTAAGGTTTTTCCAATTCATTTCGCAAACTGATTATTAGTTCTGCTGTTTTTATTTCATATACTTACATTTTTTATTTTATAATATTATTAGGTATAACTATTTTTTGTCTCTTTTTTTAATGTATTTATTGTTAAAGCAAGTCCTAAAAATCCTGTTCTTCTTAAAAATGAAACACTCTTAGATATAATAGTCTTCATATTTATCAAAATATAACCACATTTTTCCTTCAAACCACAAACATAAAAAGCAGGTTCCATGGCTTTTAAACAGGCATTAATATTCCATGAGAAGTTTATTGGGTCAAACTAAATTAAACATCTCTTCTCAAGACACGGGAAAGAAAGCTGATGGAAAATTAAGAAAGGGAATATGTCTGTAGGTGGACGATTATTTTAGGCTAATAGGTACAGAACGCAATGTAAAGTTCAAGATAAAAATGTGTCATAAGCTGAGCTCTCAGCACGGAAGACCAAAGAAGGTGGAGGGTTTAAGTAAAGAGGGATTTAAAGTTGAGAAAGAGCTGATTTAAGATAGAATTCCTAGCTGAGCTACAGGATGTAAGGTCAACCTAGAGAGACCTTAAGAGCATCTGCAATGCTGCTGGGTTGTCCAGACATGGTTCGTTTTTCTGTATACTAATAGATGTGCACAAAAAAGCCTCAATATTCACACTTTAAAGTCATTAAATTGACTATATTTGTTTAGTTTCTTTCTATTTTGCTCAGAAACTATTCAGCTTCGGTGACTCCCTTTGTGTTTTCCAATTATTTGACGAGTTTTCACTACCATTCCTCCTCTTCTTTTCTGCCCATGTGCAGACATATAATTTCTATTCGCACAAGTCAGTTTCAGCCTTTCGATCCGCAACCAGACTGACAAAATTACTTTCCAAAATGGTGGGAAAAATCATTGGAGAGGAAAAGACGTGATCTGACTTTCACGTTTTATTGATGAGTACAGTCAAAAAAATTATCAGTATACAGTTTGTATGTTTTTGTATTTTTCCTTTTTTAAACTTAAGACAACTAAAAGCTCCTATTTACTTCTACCCAAATTTATTGGTAAGAGTTTTAAACTATTTAAATAAACTTTGTGAAGCGTGTGCAAAAAAGTGCTCTATAAACAATGCTTTATTATTATTATTATTAAGAACATTATATCAATTGATGATGTATACGTCACAAATAATTTTGAATGCTTCAACCAAAAATGACCAAAAAAAAAATGAGTATAGAACAGTTTCAATTGTTGGAGAATATGCATCTAAAAGAGGAGTGTTTTAATACTTTTCACAAATAAAGACAGACCTCCACCTCAGTGCCGAGCAACACCAGAATGCGTTTGCATGTTTTCCGACACAACCTCCTTAAAAGTAAACCGTGTCAGACTGACCTGAGGATGACCTGCTCCAGAAGCTTGGTCTTCACCTCATCTTCCTGAAGGCGTCTCTGTGTCTCTTCCTCTTCTGGAGCGCCGTCTAATAACCAGCGCTCCCTCAGCGCCTTGGACTGCCAGGACAGACAAGCCACAAAAGCATGTTGAGGATGTTGGCAATAACACATGCATGCAGACAAGTCAATAAAAAGAGGCAACTGCAAATCATAACATGATTTGGCATCAAATATAACACCAGTTCAGCCATTCTCTGACAATATAGTGGGACAATTTTCACTCAGCGTGTTAAATAAAACAGCGACTTGTGCAAGACTGCGTGTTCTTTCTGTTGTTTTCTTCCTCTGCTTCTGGAGGGCTTTGATCACGGCAGACTATCTCCCCACAGTTGGCATCGCTCTGAGGTAAATATAACAGCACGTCCTTTCTGCAGCTGTCGCCAGCCTGCTGGGAAGCAGACCCTCCGTGGCCATATGGAAAATTGCTGGAGAAAAAAAAAAGGTCTTGTTTTCCTCAGTCGAAATGAATATCTGGACCTGCTCTCCAAGAAAATTCCTCAGAGGTGATGCAAGAGCAGCAAACCCCCTCCTCCCTCTGCGGCTCATTTGAACTGCAGACCACAGGGCGGATATCTGCCATGTTTGATGGTGTTTATGTGCATTTAATCGGTTACAGTACCTGCCTTTTACTGACTGGAGCCATGTTATCAACAATCACACGGTGCAATTCTACACCTCGACCTTCCATCTCTCCCTGCTGTCCAAATGTGGCTCACTCTCACACCACACCCTTCAGTGAGGGCTCATGCAATGTTCGCATACACACTTGTACCGCTATCTGTGTGGGGACATTTCATTGACTTTCATGCTTTCCCCAGCCTCTCACCCTCACCACCCAAAACACATGGCTAAGCTTAACCAGGACTCTGAACCAAACTGAAGCCCAGTTATTTTGAAGTATGAATCCTCAAATTGAGGCTTGTGGGGACCGGCAAAAGTGAAAAAAAAAGTTTGACACACTGATCTCACAGACAGCTCTGAAGTTGTGTGTCTTCATTGTTAGAGCTGCTCACGTACGAACAATGGGCGGAACTATGACACACACATGCACACACACGCACCCACTCAGGACTAGGGTTCACAACCTTCACCGTGAAAGCCATTTTAGCTTGTAACCTTCTGAGCCTCTTTTTCTCATTTCCTTTCTTGCAAAATGTGAATGATCCTATAAATGGACTTTTGGTTTCAAGTCTTTTCTAGGAGTGTAAACATGTTGCTCATATAGTGACTGCACATTGGCAGCTAAAGTTAGTGGAAAGTCAACATGGTGGATCAGAGAAGCGGAATTGCAGCTCTTTTTCTACTGGGGACGTGTATTAATAACAAAAAAAAAAGTTTGGTTGCCACCATCTCTGGGTCCATCAGGTCATCGGTGATTGTCGGCTCTGTTTTTCAGCCGCTGATACGACAAATGTGTCACAACCCTGGTCCCAACGCATCTAACCATGGAGGACACAGCCACTGAAATCAGCCTGGAGACGTATTCCAACTTTTCTGGGGGCCTCTCATTGAGATAAGCCTCTCACCCAGAACCTAACCATCGTAAAAAATGGCTCACCTTAACCAGAACTCTCAACCAAACTCTTTTATAATGACCCAGATATTTTAATGTTTTCATCCTAAAAGTGAGGCTTCAACTTGTAGGGACCCCACAAAGCAAAAGGTCCCCACAAGCATAGCTTTACAAGGAACACACAGGGACTTATAGACTTACAAGACAAACAGATTGAATGATGTCTGAGTTTTCTTTTTGGTTTCAATGGTCTTTTTTGTATCTTTTCCCCATGTCCCTCTTCTCAAAATCACAGCCTGTGGAGGTGCATGTGGCTGCCGTGGCAACGTTTGTAAAGGGACAGAGCAGGGTGTGACGGTCGCTGAGGACAGCCGCTCAGGTGAGGGGACGGCACGGCAGCTTCCAATTTTCAACCCTCATATTGCCAGTTTAGGAAGGATGAAGCTGCTCAGGACAGAGAGACCTGTGTGGAGATTGCAAACTGACTTACAGAAGGCTGGAAGAGAGTTGGAAGGCTCAGGAAAAATCTATTGCTACCCAAACAATTGATCTTAAATATATAGTAATATAGAAAATAAGCGTAATGTAAGATACCAAAATATTTGGATAATAACAGATGATAATAAAAATATTATGAAAAAAAATAAAAATAAAAGTGAAGTAAAAATAATATAACTTGAAATACAACTTTAAAATAGAACTCTTGTTGGATTTGTCATGTTGTGTATCTGCCTGGTAACTCAAACTCTGTACGTGTGTGTATATTATGGTGCACAAGCATGTGAGGGGTGAAAGAGGGGCGTGCGAGGGGCTTCCTGTTGGTGGGAGTTGGACAAAAACCTGTTTCCTCTGCTAAAGTCCTCCACATTGTCTGAGGCTTCTGTGTTCTTTTATGAAGCAGCACACACACGCACACGCACACACACACACACACACAACATCAAGCACAAGGGCAATATGAGTGTGCATCCCTTCAGCCAAGAACACACACCCTTCATCCACAATCTTCTCTTATCAGTGACCCGCTGGATTGTCCGGAGCTAAAATAGCTCCGATAGCGTTGACACATTCGCTGACCAAAGCTTGGGCTCTGGCTCGGCCAACAAGTGTGTGTGCAGGCGTGTGTGTTTCAAGGGAGTGAGTGTGTACATTAGAGCACACAGAGGAGCTGCTGGTGTTATCAGCCGTCCATTCTGGACATTCCATGACACCAGCAGTTGGGAGTCTCTTACTGCGGAGCACCGATGGATGGAAAGGAAGTGCTGTGTTCGGCTTGCTCGCCAGCACTGAGGCACAGCTGCTCACAGGATTATAAGGATTATAACAATCGTGTTCGTCTTATTACCCAACATATTTCTTCCGTGTTTTCAGGGGAGATGTGACTTTTCTGTTGGTCTAACACTCAGATAGGAGTAGATAGCAAAAGTGACACCAGTTTTCTGCTCAACGTTCAGGTCACTTCCTTTCAAAATAAACTTCAATCCAGGTTGAGCTTCACTGAATTTTATTTTGAAATTTTTATTCTTCCACGGCTGATGGACGGATGGATATTTTGACTGTCTTAAGACAGTCAAAATAACTGACTAGTTATTTACAGTTAAAATAAAAGAACTTGACTATAGCATTTACTGTGACTCTAAAGAGGGACTAGTAATAGTACCAGTAAAAAGAAAAATAAACCAAAATATTGGGGAAAACAAGGACAAAACAGAAAAAAAACAAGGATATAAAATCTAGTATCATTATTTCATGCCTCAAATTAAACATTTCTTTTGCAATTAATTATTTATTGAAACATACATTTTATAAACAAAGGTAAAGTTCACCAAGCAGAGAGACAGTCACGACTCTACCGTTGTTGTTTTTGTGTTCCACCTTGGTTTTGTTATTTTTTGAGGCAAAATACAGAGCAGAACAGAACAGAATACTCATTACTCAGGTCTGCATCATGCATCACTTCGTGTCCTCAATAGCAGCTTTATTTTTTTTAAATGTCAGTGGGATGAAAACACAGAGGGCAGCGAGGATGGAAAACATGAGCGTCTGTGTCTGGAGGAAGGATGAGCGGTTCGATAAGTTATTCCAAAAGGGTGGCCCATCACACGTGGATATATTAGTGTAAAATATGACCCTATGATCGGCCCAAATGAAATCACTGTGAATAAAATCTGTTTAGTGTGTGTGTGTATACCTTGAGATGCTGCAGTTGCCGTCGATCATCATCAAGTTGCCTCCTCTTGTTTTCAATCTCTGTCTGCTTCTTCCTTTTCTCCTGAGACAACACATGCACAGGCTGATGAACACGACGGCCGAGTCAGTCAGCGGAACAGGTGAAGTATCATTTTGAATGATCCAGTTTTCAATCATTTTCATAAAGAGATAGGATTTTAAATGAGTTTGCATTCCAGTATTGACTTTGTTTTACATTTATACGTTTGTTTTTGTATGATTTTTCAGTATGTATTTGTATGGAATTATTAAAAATGTCGGGCTTTTTGTGCAACAATAAAATCGCTGAAATGTCAGAATATTACTCTTCATAACCTGCTATTTCCCAGTTTTTTTTCTTGCATCAATGTAGACTAAACTTTTAGGCTCGAATAGAATATGGATAGCATAACTCATAGCTTAACTCCAGAAGACTTCTGTCAGAAGAAAATCCTCTCACAGGGACGGATCACTCACCTGCTGTCACCAGAAGCATTTCCTGAAATTCTGAAATGATGAAAAGCTTCTTTATTCAGTGGAATTATGTATATTTGGGATGGAACTTGCGGTTGCATTACCAGGAGTTGCTTGAACCGGCATCAGTGCCGTGATATTGGCCGCCATCTTTACCTTTGAGCAAGTCATGGTGGCAGGTTTTAAAGACTCCCTGTGTTTTAATAAATATTTGATGCTATAACTTACTAAGTTTTAGCTGTAATTTGGTTGTTTGTTTTTGTCATTACATTTATTTATTTTTGATTTTTGGATTTAACTGGTAGAACTGAGGCATCCGATGGTGCGTGAGAATGAGAGAGATGTTCACTCACAGCTATAGCCTGCAGTCTCTCCTCTTGTGACACCTCAGCCATCCTGATGGAGAGAGAGAGAGGGATTGAGAGAGTTGACCTCACATGACAACCAACATGTGACTTGACAGCAACATTCCTGAGGCGGCTTCTCTTCACCGGCTGTTTACCTTCCAACAGCGTCCCGGGGTGAAGGGTGAAAGATCTGCCTGTTTGAGCTAAATCGGCGTCTCTTCCTGTCAGTGGGAGCTAGTGGAGGTATTCTAATGTGCTAACAGGATGCTGTGCGAAATTCCGGGCCTAATGGGTTCCAGACTGGAGCCCCTGGAAGGACGACGGACGGAAGCGGGGTTGAAACCGGAGGGGAACCATTGGACACGGGGAGACCACGCTTCGCAGGAATGACTGGACGACTCGGCGGAGATTTCACTTCAGCTCGCCGTCCGCAGGGAGCGGCTCCACAGCTATCAGGCTCTCATGAGTCTGGTTTCTGTGCGGAGATAAGACGCCTCCAGGAATGTACGTCGGCGTTTAAACAACCACGCCAGCTCAAAACATCACGGAACGCACCATCAGCTCTGAATTGCACCCTAATGTTTATGTTTATTTCCCGTTTCCACACCATAAATGATAGTCAATCTCAGGCTCCCCTCCACATGTGTGGTCATGGGTTCACAGCTCTGAATGCACGTACACCATCAGCAAAAGGTGTTCTCAAAGTGGGCAGGCTGCCATGGCATAAGTCTGCAGTCAGGCGCCACCACCAGTCCGAGCGTGTGCAGCTCCACTGCAGGGCTTGGTGACGGTGAACACAGGAGGGAAGGGAAAAAACAAATATCATCGTAACAATAACATCACCAAGACCTATTTTAAACTTCAGGCACATGTTGTGCTCCTCTTTTTATTCTCCCACGATACAGGGAGATTGACTTTATTTGTCGAGTACATTCCTAGTTCGCCCGTCGAGACCTCACCCCTCGACTGTCAGCGACCTCTCGTAGCTTTTACCATCTGACAGCTGCTCCAATTCAAACTCTTATCCAGCGATCCTCACAGGGATGCACAACTGTGAGGGATGTTTACTGGCAAAAACAAGAGAACAGCGCAAAGTCTCTCTTTATTATAAGTATTGTTTTCCAACAATTATGTGCCGACTTTTTGAGCTCAGAGTTTAAGTGTGCTCGCTTCACTCCAACTGTTTGGATGCCAAGGCAAATCTTTTCCAAAGACACAGGTTTAAAACAGTATCAATACTGACCAACACCAGTGTGCAACATCAAACTGCACTTCGATAAGCAACTATATTTGCACGTGATTCATCCATACTGAAGCAGCAAATCTACTCCTTGTTCAGTTCTGTGACGCAAAAACATGTCTGAAGTCTTCACCACGATTTAGTTCAAGCGTTGACCTTGTTGAAATTATATATAGAAAATACGTTTCAAGGAGACGAACAGCTTCATGCACAGATCTCCTTTGAAGAGGGAGAACTTGTCCACACAACCCCACTCTCAGGCTGCGGTAATTGGTAACATACAGTACATGGAAATGCTATTTTTGTTTGCTCTGTGTGACAAAAAAATATATATTTTAACCTTAATTTAATGTTTAAATCAGAGCCCAACTGAAGGCCCTGCGTGTCGCCTTGTGCTTGTATTGATCAGGCACTCATGAGGTCAGAGGGAAACTATGAAACTGATCATGTGGAAATGTCACTGACAGTTCCAAGTTTACGCCCCGAATATTAAAACATCCGATCCGTTCATAATTTCATTCAATATTTTTACCTATATTATAATTGATTACTGTTTCAATACTAGTCATAACATGTTCATTTCCAGTTTTTCCACCACATTTGGATAATAACATTGTCCGCAGCAATTCGTCATATCTTAATTTAATTTCTTTTAATTTCTTTTTAATTTAATTTCTACTTTTTGGTTAGGTGGGTACTTGTTTTACCTCTGCTTCCTACTGACTAGTATGTAGATAAACAATAGTAAAATAACCTTTCCTTTTTTTCTGCTCATCTCTTCAATATCAACATCAACAAACATCAATATTTTCTTAATGTTTTATAAGAATATATATATTTTTTAAACTGTTTATTCAGTCTTCAGGTTAGGTCCTCCCTGTATAACGTAGCCCTTCAATTTCTCTTGAATAGTTTTGCAGTTTCCATAATGAATATATATATATATATATATATATATATATATATATATATATATATATATGCTGCAGGTTGTTTGGCAATTAAAAATGTGTGAAAAAAAGCAAAATCTGTGACTACACATCGCAAATGATACAATAAAAACGAAATAAAATGTTTAAAAGAAAGGAGGAACTCTGTTCAATCTTGAACTGGAGACATAGTAAACACTAAAGTCTTCCACACGTTTGATGTGTTATTTAAAGCATCAGCAGGGCAGGATGTGGCCCCGCAGCGACACTACGACCCGGTCAGCTATATAAACGTCACTTAAAACTCGTAAAACTTTTGTGGCAACAAATCACTCTCAGATGCTGCTGAACTGGCTCTTTGAAGGCTGCAGACCTCCGACCTACTTAATGGACACCAGTACTCTAGTATGAGTGGAATTCACTGGACTAAATCAATAAAAATAAAGGTGAATATCAGAGGAAAGAGACATTGAAACTGTTGACGGTGCTGACGCTACCTGACCTCCAGATGGGCGAATAAAGTCCCACAAAACACCGAAACCCTAAACTGATTTCCCATTTCGATCAGATTTGACATCAGAGTGAGTTTAAATGATTTAGGAGCTTGAACAGTGAATTCTTCAGAGTTAGCTAGCTGCTACGTTCCTTACAGAATTAACCACTAGACTGACTAACTGACCTTCAGATGGTCTTAAAACAACTCGTACATAAATGTACCAGACAAACATCGAAGTTGGAAAAGAAGATAGCAACGTCCATGAAAGCTATTCTCACGCATGGCTTGTCTGGATATAAGCAACTTGCTAAGATGTAAAACCTCAAGCATGAAGAACTTCTATTTCTGCTGCATCCTTGACATGTCGTACGAATACATGAACTGAACTTGGCTGTACGGAGGGCAACACAAGTAGGAGCAGCAAAAGCGGGCATGTGATTTATCAGGCCACTAGCTCTTGGGGGAACAGAGCAGCATGACACACAGAAGGTCTGTAACCTGCTGAGTTGATCACTGGCTGTGCCTCCAGTGCACCCAAACTCTATCACATCGCTTGATGTCAAACCATGGCGCGATCACATGGAGGGCCCTTGGCAAACCACTGTCATCTGATCAACCACCCGAGTACACACACACTATTGATACAGTGGTACTGCTTCTATCTCTCGCTGGCGCCCACTCCAGCGCAAACAGGAAAGGAGATTTCTTGAATAAACCTTCAAAGGCTCTCTGCTGTCCCGGCTGCAGGTTTAAGGCAGTTTATTTGTTCGGCGTGATTCATGCTCCGCGGAACCCAGAGTGCTGCGCGTAAGGATGAGGCTGTGGAGACTTTGGATGTCTGACTGCACCCACGTAACACGTGGCGTTAAACTGCATTAAAGGTGTGTAGTTTTGGACTCTCTCCCACTCTTTCAGATACAAGTAGAAATCTACAATCTTTCGACATACAGTGGTACCTCGGTTCTCGACCACAGACGGCCGTTCGAGAAGCGATATGTTCGAAATCTGAATGGATTTTTCCCATGACAATGAATGGAAAAAGAATGTGTTCCAAGCCTGAAAATAGGCGTCTGTAGGAGTGAATGTAGAGTGTCTGCTGCAGGTGCGCTGTTCCTCTATGTGTGTGGCCGCTGCATGTGGGAGGGGTTGCCGAGTGAGTGAGGTCTCTCCAGAAGTGAAGAGGTGCCCGGTGCGTGTCCAGCTCTGAATGTGCGCTTCTGTGCAGTTTGGCTGTGACAAAGTCATAAACCAAGTCACGCTCTGTCCCAGACTCGCCTCATCCCTGTCCCAGCTCCAGCCCACAACAGGACATCAAACCCTGGAGTGGAGGTGTGGAGAGCGAGCACCTCCCCTGTGACACTCTACCATGGTCCAGTGTGGAGACAGGAAAGGTTTTACACCTCAATATGAAGAAAAAACAGTCAGTAAATGTAGCTAAAGCCACACGTCTGCATACAGAGGCTGCGTTATACACAATAACAGAGCGTGTCGTGGGTCAGCTGATCGGTCCGCACACGTTATGTTATGGATTTTCGTTCAAAATGCGAAGCAAACTCCGATTTGTTCGAATTCCGGGACGTTCGACATCCGAGGTACCACTGTATTTATCTTTATTATATTGTGGACTTCTACAACCTAATCTTGCACCCTGATACGACAACCCCCCCCCCTTCAAAGATGAATTCCTCCCCCCCAAATTTCCACTGCCTGCCATTAATATTTGAACCAGTTGATGGAAAAAAACCCACATCGCCGGAACATCCGTTGTCTCTGTCCTCATTCATTATGCATCATATAAAAGCAAAGGCATGTTTCAAGCATGTTGCAGCTCATTTGTGATTTCCAAGGCTAAAGAAGATCCGGTCAGGGATCGGACGTGACTGACACGCAACACACTGAAACAAGTGATATTTTGTCAATAGGTGGAGTCGGTGCACGGCGAGGAGGGCGACTAATGACTGGATGATTCCCTGCTGCTGCTGTAGTGTTTCCAGGAAGACATTAAGAGCATAGAGCCCCTGCCTCCCGACTAATAGCCCTCCACTCCAGCACCAGCAGTCACTACGCACTTCAGGTCTATAGGGACTTGTCCCATAGCAAATTACCGTAATGACTATTGAGCAGTGAGAGTTATCATTCAAACAATCTGGTCTGTACGGTAACATAACACTGACCCGGAGCAAACACGGAATAGAAAAGCGTCGACTGCAGCGGCTCTTTCTTCCGATCTATCATGGAACATGAGGGGGGTGACATCCGGTTCACTTTCATTTCAAACCGATAAAATGTGAACTGGTATATGCTGGTTTGAAGTTGGGTGGAAATGAAGCACAAACACTTGGTAGTATTTCTATGGATTAAATACAAACAAATACAGGTCATTGAGAAGGAAGAAGTTTAATTCCACTTAGTTATTTTGGGGTTTTGAAGGTGAATTCTGATGTTTATTTTAGGATTCTGCCATTTAGTTGCTCTTTCAGTTGCACAAAACCAGCACCAAAAATTATTGATTGTGTGGTGAACAGGGGCTGCAACCATCCTGAACAGGCGTGAAGTAAATTACAGCGATTGGTAACAGATAAACATGTTATTTCCAGACCCTTTCCAGACAAATGCTGATTCGCCAGCTACAGATCTGGATGATTTGAGGATGAATTTGTTCTCAGTTCAAGTTTGACTGGAGGTCATGATTGAGGAGTTTATATTTGGTATGAAACCAATGTATTGTAGATGTGGCCCAGAGAAAGACGAGCAACAGAATGTTTCCTGTTAAAAAGGGGAAAGAAAATTGCTACATAGATTCTGCGTATTTTTTTTATTAGTTTTGATAGGTATTTTGTGAGCAGTCATGTGTGGCTACTCCGTCAATCAAGTTTCAGCTTCAGCATTTGTATTTTAATTGCCTTTTTATCTATATATTCTCATTAAAATGCAGTGATCAGATGCGGACACACCATAACTGAAACACTGAGCACTTGTTGAAGCGTTTAAAGACACAATTGTGCAGGGAAGTATCCATGACTAAGCTGTTAATGCATCTACTACGGGTTAAAGCAGTGTTTTTAACTCTTCATTTACCGAAGAAATCCAGAGACACACCACCAAAGGATCCTAGAAAATCTCTTTTAACTTGTGAAAATGTTTTAGACTCTGTTGACACTATGTTTTGGAATGACATTAACAGAAACACATTGCAGAAAATGTATTTGTTTAAAATGTCTGTGGAAAAAGGTGGGAATTTTGGCAAAATATACCATGATTTATTATTATTTTTTTAACTTTAGCACAGTATTGTATACTATGTATTTATGAGACTAACTTGCAAGTTTCTGACAAGTTAGACCAAAGGACTTTGGAGAGTTTGGAGAATTTCCAGATAAAGCTGACATTATTTGCCTCAGCTTACTTCATAACTACAGTTATTCTCTCTCTCTTCACAAGTTGGGGGGCATCATTGCCTTTAGTTTTGAACCAACTTTTAAACCACAGAGAAAACTTTGAGAGTCTACAAGTCTCAGTGAAGTTTTGAAGTGAGACATCACATTTGCCGTGGGCTCTGTTAGAATCGTGTGTGGTGATGCTGGAGGCACATCAGGTTTAAAGACAACTCAAAGTTGTGCATTTGACCAGCTTCATCTTGAAAAAACACTGGATTGGAACATTTCATTATTTCGCTGAAATTGTTGCTGATATATGTATGCAAATAATAAGTATTAAAATTCAATGGTGGCTACTTTCTTTGGATGTTCACTGAAAAGCCCTGAATATGAATTGGACTTTCTCTCAGAAGAGACCTAGTATTTTCTTGGCTACATCACTTTCCTGAGGCGCCATTTCCTTTTTAAGTTACATACTCATCTGTTGTAGCTCACTTTCAACGTCTGAGATATAATACCTGTGCAAAAAATGTAAATAGAGCATTCAGAAGCAAAACTATTTACTAGATTTATATGGAACAAACATCGAAGCATATTCACGTTGTAGTGCAAGCGTTATTTAGAGTCACAGCACACACCAGCTAACTGTTAATATCACTCTGTGCTTTGCATCTTTGCTTTTGCTTTTGCTCCTTTAAGTTGATCATGTGAACCACCAGCGTCTCCTGCCTTCTGACTAAGAGCAGAGCATCATATATGCTGCACACAAAGCAGGTGCAATGGAGTCCAAAGAAGAAGCCCTTCTCTGGCTGCAGACACCATTAGAGCGTCTGGCACAGAAACGTCTGGACTCAAGGAAGAAGGATGGCGGCGAACACGTCTCCTGAGCTTAATGAGCACGGTCCTGCATTAGAAAAGCTCCCGGAGAGGAAACTAATCTCAAATCCCCTTCACCCTGGC
Source organism: Synchiropus splendidus (assembly GCF_027744825.2). Classification (NCBI taxonomy): domain Eukaryota; kingdom Metazoa; phylum Chordata; class Actinopteri; order Syngnathiformes; family Callionymidae; genus Synchiropus; species Synchiropus splendidus. Next base: position 9,005,244 of record NC_071349.1, on the reverse strand, counting down.
CACTCTGGAGTGGCACTTCTCTCAGCCTCACTTCCTCATCTTCCTTCCTCCGCTCCAAAAGAGGACAGAGATAACAATGCTCCTCCCTGCATTCTTGCCTTCTACGACACACACACAGCTCCTTTGGGCTTGCACATGCATTCTGCATTAGACTGCCAAAGAAATGACCCGACACAACTCAGCAGCGCCAATAAAAACAGACAAATGTCGGCGAGGTCACGTGTCAATGTTTGAAGGGTCGCGAGGTAAAAGTCTTTTCCCTCCGAGGTCGCTCATAAACTAACAGCTTTGTCAAGCAGCTAAAGGAGGCTGGAACGCTTTGAAACACCCAGCACAAGTGAGATGTCTCCACCCACATCAGCCTTCTCACAGGCCATGTTATTTTTATGCAGTAATTTAACCGTGTATAAAGTCATTTCCTCCGCAGTTAGCAATTATCTTGTCAGAGAAATCCGTCGTCTGCAGGGGGCACTGGAAAGGTGCGGTTTCAATTTCGAAAGAATGAAGCGGATCGGCTGTCGTCACATGAATGATGTTACAGAGATGTTTCAATTATTCTTGTCTCCCTCGGCGCCTCATTCATGAAGGGACAACTGGCTGCTACTGAAGTACTTCAGTCGTACATCCAGCATGTAAAACACAATTGAAAGGGCCCAAATCTGGAACAAGTTATTATATAAAATAGATTAAAATACATATCTGTCTGACTTGTTGCTATGTTTTGGATAAACAGAGAAATACAAATGAACAAGCTGAATAAAAAAATTATTCAATTCAGTTCCATTAAACAGCTTCCATCTTGCAAAAAACACCTTAGCTCATGGCAAAAAAATAAAATAAACACCCAGGAATTAAACCCAAGCTGACAAACTCTTACCAAGTCCCTTTACTAGCAATAGCAAACAATGCTGTGTGACATTTTTTCCAGTGAAGTCACATGGCGAAGTGAAGTTTTCCAGGTTCTTTAGCCTGAATGTGCTTTCCAGGATTGTTTGTCAAAAAGCTCCACAACTTTCTAGGTCCAGAACACCCCCAAAATTCTGGACCTTGTCCTATGATTATTATTGACTGAGGCTTTCATTAAAATATGTTTTCAGGTTATTTTGCTGGCAGACAGACAGTTTGAAAGTGTCATAGAAAATGGAAATAAGACTGAACTCACACAAAAACAAGCACACTTGTACCAGTATCTTTGTGTGGACCTCTCGTTGTTATAACCCTTTCCCCAGCCTCTCACCCTTAACCTGACCATCCCAAACAAATGGCTGACCTTAACCTCAACCAGGAGTCTGAACCAAACCTACCACTGTATTATAATGACCCAGTCTAAGTTTTAATACTGAAATTGCCCCACAACATGTCCTCACAAGTCAAACCAGGTTCACGCACACACAGGAGGAGCGTTCCTAATGTTGCAGTCCAATATCTCTCGCATGTGAAGTGAATTTCACAGAGTAAAACTCTCACCTCCACACTGCAGATCACAAGGTGGGTGTGCATGTGTCATGGGCGAATTGGCTGAACACATAGAAACACTCATTCAGCAGTGTGGGCCATTCAACAAGCTGCCTCCAACACACCGCACGTCCTCTCAAAGTCAAGTCTTCTGAGCGATGCATTTTACCGGTTATCCATCACACATTGGTCCTATCAACCTGAAAGCACCGGATGCCCACCTTGGTCCGTTGAACCACACCACAGGTTTTTGTAAAGCCATGATGTCATCGCCCCGCCTCTCTGAACTCTGAACAAGAACAGAGCAGTGCTTGTTCTGATCTGGAGTTTATCTTGAGCTTGAACTTACAAGAGTGTTGATGTTCACTTTAGCCTGTTCCAGCGGTAGAAAATACAATTTTACATATTTAGCATGCAATATGAGCGCAATAGTAATTTGAAATTTAAGTCCATTTACAGTGCACACACGGCGCTTTTCAGTCTTCTCACTTCAAGCAGACTTTGAAAATCAACATTTCCTAGATAAGAAAAATATTCTTAGCGTCCATTATTCTGTGAAACCGTGACAAACGTTGTGGTGTGGATGGGTGCAACATAAGGCTGGAGTTACACATTTATTTTTATTTTACAGTGATGCAGTGAAGTGTCCTCAGTGTCTCTCCTCCTCATAATATATATATATATATATATATATATATATATATATATATATATATATATATATATATACACGCATTTAGCATTTGGTTCCATTAAACTGGTTTGACTTAGACATCAAATAAATGCAAACCATGTGCTAATCTGAAGTTCTCAATCCCTAACCTCGATAAATCAGCGTTCAAAGAGCAAAAGTTCTTCAGTCACTGACAGTAAAAGCGAGATTGATCGGCTGCTCCTGCGTCCCGGGGCGCTCTCTGGCTCTCTCCATCTTTGTTCAATCAGCACTTATCTGGATATAGGAAGCTGTCTATACACATGCATTACTGCTCCGGCACCTCAGCAGGAACCATTAGGGTCTATAGGTGTCCTCCTTCCTGGTGGACACTTCCCCAGCCTCACTTAGGCGCCTCTGAAGGCTTGTTTATGCTCCATGTTTCTGTGTCCTGAAGTCCACTCGCTCCTCTGCTGAGCACCAACCACAAAGACATGGTTCCATCTAGAAACATGGCTGTTGGGGAAGGGCGATATGGAGAAAAAAAGTTATCACGATAAATGTAGTAATTTCAGTAAAGTATCACGATGAATCAATGTTCATTCTATTCCATGTGTTGTACACACTACAGTCTCTCTTGAAACTGGAATTATTATTGGAGTTTGTCTCCAGCATCATTATTTGTTTATGTCTAAATATAATAGTTAACCAAATGTAGAGATGAGAAATTCAATGTTTCATGTCTCTCGTAGAACCCGAACCCGATTTTATTTAGGGGTTAAACTGAGCCGCCTGTCTGCTGTATATAAATGATCATTTAGTCATATTCTATTCTCAAAATCATGATACAAACTGTTAGTCCTTTTTCTTGTGAGATGAAAAACCTTTTAACAATTCTCTCTCCTAAAATAGTTGTTTTTTTTGCCTTATTTAATATTTCCCGAATACAGTGGTACCTCGGTTTTCGAACGTCTTGGAATTCGAACAAATCCGAGTTTGAAAAAAAATTCTAGATTTTTTTGCTTCGGATTTCGAACGGAAATCCAGAACGGCCCCGAAAAAAGCCGGAAAAAACATAACGTACGCGGACCGATCAGCTGACCCACGACGCGCCTGTTAGCTACATTTACTGACTGTTTTTTCTTCATATTGAGGTGTAAAACCTTTCCTGTCTCCGCACTGGACCGTGGTAGAGTGTCACAGAGGAGGTGCTCGCTCTCCACACCTCCGAGGCTGGAGCGCTCACTCCAGGGTTTGATGTTGTGGGCTGGAGCTGGGACAGGGATGAGGCGAGTCTGGGACAGAGCTAAGTTACTTGGTTTATGACTTTGTCACAGCCAAACTGCACAGAAGCGCACATTCAGAGCTGGACACGCACCGGGCACCTCTTCACTTCTGGAGAGACGTCACTCACTCGGCAACCCCTCCCACATGCAGCGGCCACACACATAGAGGAACAGCGCACCTGCAGCAGACACTCTACATTCACTCCTACAAAAGCCTGTGTTAAGGCTTGGAACGCATTAGTTCTTTTTCCATTCATTGTAATGGGAAAAATCGATTCAGATTTGGACAACAATTCGCCTCTCGAACGGCCGTCTGGAACGGATTGTGGTCGAGAACCGAGGTACCACTGTACTTCGACCGCTTTCAAATTTGTTGATGGTCCCTAACTGATAAGTATATCGTATATCGTAAATTATCGCCCGTCCCCACTGGCTGTGTTTCTATCTTCCACGCTTCTCAATAGGCCTTTTCATATCCTCGGAGCTCATGATCATCAGATGAGCGAACGGGCATCCTCGGGTTCACTGGAGACAATATGGATGTAAAAGTACAGTGTGTTCATAACAAAGGAAGAGAGGGGGAAATGAGGGATCAGAGGAGGTGTAGCATCATGCTAGCTAATGATATCACATCGCTCTGAGCCAAAAAGCTCCGTGCTGAGCAGCTTCTCTTCCACACCTCACCTCTGAGACACCGTCACTCGGCACAAGCTGTGACACTAATGTATCTGAGTCATTTCACTCGCCTCGTCCACTGATGCGATTTGCTGCTTAAATGGTTTCTTAATGACAAGAAGGTCAGCAGGCAGAAATAACAGTATCCATCATGGTGAGACAACAGGAAATGAACCCATGCCCTGCCAACTGTCCTTCATCAGCAGTGTCGATCACTGCATTTGTTTCACATGCATGCGCCGTGTGTGTGTGTGTGTGTGTGTGTGTGTGTGTGTGTGTGTGTGTGTGTGTGTGTGTGTGTCTGGTATCAGGGCGATCTTGACCTCAGGCCAGCTGAGATGTTACTGGTCATGATAGTGGAGTGATTCGCTCGATGAATCTGGGAAGGACTTGAACCCACAAAGGCACTAGGTCCTGCATTTCAGGACCAAAGTTTGAGAGGTGAAGTTTTTCATCTTTGTAGCAGCCTTTGTTTATCGCCCATAGCATTTCTTGATGCAGTTCGACCTAGGATGAAGATGAAACATCTGCTGTTGACTGTCATGTCAGTGGGGCAGCACGACAATCACAACAGCACCCATGTCAGGATTCCATTGTAGGTGCCCAGTGTGTCCGCTTACCAAATGTGTCCTATCTGCCGCGGGATGATGACGCCACATCCGGCATAGTCGATATCTTTTCTTCTTCATGTTTTAATGAACCATAGGAAATTGAAATAAAGGATTTCATGGCGCTTTCTACCACATTCCTAACATTGATTTCCGCAAAATACAATGTGTGAAGTTTATGTACGTTCTTCTCCGCAGTGTGCGGAACGTGTTGTTTTTCTTTGATATCGCAGAAGAAATCTTAAGAGACTCCACACTAGGCACTTTTACATACGTTTTCATTTATTTGCCAGGGGTAAATATGCATCGACGAAGGAGTTTTCACCCGACTAAATCAGTCCTACCACTTCCGTGTCAGGTGGACCACGCGTTTATTTAATAAAAATATAACTGCAGGTGTATACGTGCCTACTGTACAGTCTATTGTGATTTTTGTGCGATAGAAAATAAAAACAGTGCCTCATCCATGTCAGCCAGACATAAACTTCGCAAACGATCCGATGATAAACATTGTATTTTGTGGAAATAAATGTTACGCATGTGGTAGAAAGCGCCTTGAAATCCTTTATTTCAATTTCCTCTGGCTCATTAAATTATAATAAAAAGATCTCAAATATGCCGGATGTGACGTCATCACTCCGCGGCAGGTAGGACACATTTGGTACCTGTACCGACCGTCAAATGGTCAAGACAATGAAAACACAACCAGGAAATGGACGGGGTGATGGTGGACTGGGGTGTTTCCTTTTTTAATGGGAAAAAGTCAGAGCCCTCTTCGGGGATCCAGGGACATGCCCACCATCCGACATCCCACCAATAACAGAGCACTTCCATGCCACATCGACCTATCAAAACAAAGATATGGCTCCCACGATGGCAAAACTGTGGCTCCACGAAGGGACCAGGAAGTACAACGTAACGTTCTAACAACAAACAAAAGAACATATGACAGCACAGCAAATCCCCAAGAAGGAAGGTTGAGGGTTGTGCTCCAATTGCAACCTGAACATGAACACAGGGACGTTCATGTGGACCTTCGACAGCTGTTAATACGAGCCACGCTGAACTGAAAATCAAGAAAAACAACTGAAAATTTTCAGCACTAGCTGGCACAGCAGCGCATAAAGGGTCTGTCGCACTGGGATTTGGATTTTCTATGTGGAGTTTGAGTCATCATCAGGGGTGCAAATCACTGTGTCGGGCGCCCGAGTGGCATTTTCAAAATTCATAGATCGTGCATTCTTCCAATTACATGGTTCTCGTACGTTTAGAACAGTTATATGCTGCTGGAGGGTGATAAGCCTGGTCACCAGTCGGTTTGGACCAAGCTAGTGACTCACATGAGGCAAGTTAGTGGGTGATACCATCCATCTTAACATGTCTTGCTGTGTGGAACAAGTCAGAACTATTGCTTACTTGGTTGAGGCTACTGCCAGCCACGGTACAGCAACACAGCCCTGCTGTAAGCAGAGAGCCCTGCTCACTCACATTTCACCTAATTTGCCACTGACAGTCCAAGATTAGGACGAGCTTCCCATTAGAAAGCCATTTCCAGCGACTTCATGAGTGAATGCAATAATTCCCGTTGCCGACTGGGTGTGTGCCCGGCGAGGGCGGCCACACAGCAACCCCAGCTACAGCCCGCTCTCTGGCGCGCACAAACACGCAGGTATGTCGCTGTCCAGAGTCATGACGGCAGATAATGAAATTGTGGACGAGACAAGTGCAGTGAGCTCCACTCTGACTCGCTGACGCCACACAAAACAGCCACATGTAGCAGCCTCGGGCGAAGGCGCACGCAGTTCTGACTCCATCAGGAAAAAACAGCTTATAAGCAGACAATTTCAATTTGTTCGTGGGTTTCAGTAACACAAGGAAGATTTACTGGCAGCGGGTGAACGCTAGGACATGTGCAAGCTCATGAAGAAACAGACAACGTGAGTTACCCTGAGGCACAATACCTTGCCATGTATTGTGCTGTAAGTTCAGCAAAACATTGTGATAAGGACCATCATTTTAAGGGGGAAAATCAGATAATAAAGTGTAATATCATGTGCATGACAACGCGCCTATTACAGACTTCCAGTTCAATTTCGCAGTCCAACAGAGAAATGAACAGCTCCATAAAAATCAACAAAATAACGGAAAAACGCCACAACAACACAGCAGCATTTCCATGCATCTATGTAGAAGTAACATCCGACTTACGACCAGCTCGACTTACGTCCACCCGTAGTTGTGACCACGGCCAGCAGACGCTTTTTTTTTTGTTCAATGTCTGGCACCGCAGCATGTAGCAGCCCGGCATCGCGTACGACAGTTACGGCAGCACAGTATCCCAGCATCTCACTCTCACACAGCCATCTACCACTACAGTAGCACCTAAACCTCGCGTCGGCTATTTTGAATGGCATTCGAATTGTGTCCAATCCAACTTACGACCGGTTGGTCCGAACCGATCCCGGTCGTAAGTCAGATGTTACTTGTATTAAATATTGATATCGACAACTTAAAACATCACACAATACAGTATCACAGAATCAGGTATCGTGATATTTCAGTCGATATTTCCTTATGCAGCTAGTTACCAATGGTTTTGTCCGGTGTGATTCAGTTCGTACTTCAGGTGCATTGAACATACAATTCGTGGTGTCAACATGCAATGTTGCTTAAGTAGACGCAGCATGTTTGTGACTAGTCTGTTCCATTGAAGTGGGATGCTGAGATTTGGTGGCTGCTTTCACCTCCCGACTGCTGAAGCACCTTGGTACAACACACTCTCACAACTACAGTAAGTCCTCACAGATCTTTTTGAGAAGACTTTTTTGTCCATTGTTGATAATAGAGTTACAGTGATACATTAGCCTCAAATGCTTCCTCTTTCAAGGCATTCCCTACTAGGACTTTAAGAAAGTCTTGTGTCAATTCTCAGCCTAACACTCAGTTTTGCCCGCTCTCGTGTCGGTGTACTGCATATGTGTGTACTGGGCACACGCCGTTCATCACTTGCAATGCTTCCTTCAAACCGAGGGTGCAACGTTGAGACGACATCAAGACAACATTGATAATGAGTATGTTGTTATTTCTTCTTAACTAATAACAGTCGACTACCATCCAGGCGAACATTAACGTCGACATACCTCGAACAGATCACCGCAATATAGCGGCGAAGCCGTTTTCAGCTCCGCCCATTTCTCCTCCGTTGGTTCACCAAACAGAGTAAGATTGTCAGTGCTGATGTAAGAGGTTGCAAAAACGCTGGAGGTGACATTTTCAAAACGTCTCCAACACTCAATATACAGTAAACAAAACACAGCACAGCAGTCAATGTGCATGCAACACAGAAGCCATAAAATATGTGAGGCCTCAGGAGGGAGAGCTTGCTGGTTGGTACCAGGTCTGGACCCCCCTGGAGGACAGCAAGCTTCATGCTTGACTCAAGGAGGAGGCCTTTGCCTTGCATTAGCCTTAGGCAAAAGTCAAAGTCAACCCTGTGGTTCAAGCCCTCTGTGGTGACTGTTTCTGAGAAGCTTTGTCTGCTGAACGCCAGCTCAAGCCCACCCCAAGATAAAGAATATTTTAACTTTCAAGCGTCATTTTTAGGGGTTATACAATTGTCTATTTGTTGAAGTCACATAAAGGCGTCTTGTGTGTGCAGTCACACAGAGATGTTGTTTGTGAGGGGGAATATTCTCGAGTGATTCAGATGATGTGAATATGGTGAGAACAGAGATTCCTTTGCAAATGACGAAGAATAAGTGCTTCGAGATATGGTGATTATTTGCATCTAAAAACCTGACTACAACCCAAGGACAGCGGGAGCTGGACACCAAGAGCATCAACAGGTGACATCAGCACCACAGCAGCTCATTCAAACACTGGTTCTCTCCCAACTTTTCAGTGTATTGAGCGGCAGTCAATTCCACTTTCACTTTCTATAGTTGTAAATGATAGGTACTGACCACTGCGAACTGCAATCGCAACACAAATGGAATAACTGTCCCGAGAAATACATGCTTTGATTTCCTAGAATTAGTCATGTTCCCCAAATGACAAACAATTGCTTTGTGGAATCAGGCGCCACAAAGATGTTGAGCCGCTACTGTCCAGTGGGGACCGTGGGACAGGAACCCAGCCTAGAAAATACTAAACAACCAACAACACTCTCTTTGTCCCTCAGGATTCCCGCTGCGATCAAACATCGTGAAGTTGATCTGGTTCTCCAGCAGCGACTGGAATAGATGGAGCGGATGGCATCACCCATGGCAACCTGATCTGACAGAGCGAAGCTCGTGCGCTGACGTCCACTCCAGCGAGTGGAATACCAGACACGAGTATGTCATGTCCAAAGGGTTGATATCAGCTTATGCGCGCCATGTTGGAGCCGACTGCTCACATCACAACACGAGATCGTGTTGGCGCGCTCGGCTCCGTCAGCATCCCTCACGAGGGCGGCCTCGGGAACACGCGCAAAATGCAGATCGATGTGACAAGACGGGACATCTCCGTCCCGATCCACCTGTCGCCCTCAATGTGGAGAACACGACTGCGATTTCATTCCCAGTTGTCATTACGCGGCGCACTATTGAGAGGACTCGCAGGTCCGGTCAGGTTAAAGCTTGAGACCCTTGTTATTGTCGTCTGTTCTGTCTGCTCAAATCCAGCCGTGATATTGCGCCTCACGCGCATCTCAACCCCGATCATCCCGAAAATCCACAAGTAAATCACCACTTACTCAACCGCCTTTCGCCTCTCCAGAGCAGCCTTCTTGCTTATTTCTTAAGCCTCAATTCGGAGTATTTCAACAGCCCCCTCTCTCTCCTCCTCCTCCTCCTCTTCGACAGCGCTCCGGATCTTGGCGAGGTGATGCCGCGGGCAGCTGGAGGCGCGCAGCCCGGTGACACTCAGCGCCTGATCGGCTTCCTCCGGAGCAGAAAGGGCGTCGACTGAGGCAGGTTGTAGGAAAGAGAGGGAGAATTTGGAGGGCAGGGGGAGAAAGGGAAGTGGACCCGCCTCCCTGCCTGGTGCAGATAAACGGGGCCCTGGCTGTTGTGGAGCTGCGCTCAGTTCTGGGTCCTCCCCTCCGCGCCGGGGCTCCGCAGGCTTCCTTCCACTCGCGCCTCAAGCCCTCCAAAAGCAACCAGAGCCGTCCGTCTGGATCTGGTCTCAGTCGCGTTGTTGAGGAAAACCGCTCGTGTTTTGCGCCACTTCGCCCTCTAGTGGTGTAAAAACACAACACGATTTCCATTATGTCATTTATCGCAGCAAATCTCGGCGCTTTTTCAGACCCTCCGGCGACAAAACGCGTTATTGACACTTAACTTTAAATACACAAAGCACTACACAGTGCCCGGTGTCATTTCAAACATAGTATCACCTTGACCCATTTTTTTTTTTTACACATCTGCCCACTAAAGCAACGAAAATATATTGCACCTACTCATATTACACAGCAGATGGCGCTACACACAAGCCTGTAATGCAGATAGTGCAGTGTCACTGAGCGGTAAAAATAAGCAATACCAATAATAATATATTGAAATATACCTTTACATTTGGAATCATGATTTAAATATACAAACAATGGTATTTAGTTATTAAAATTATAATATTTCAACATTCATATATTTGCAAAAACATTATATTATATCATATTATATTGGCTTTTTTCCTCCATCGGTAGGGATTTTTTTCTTGTCACGGCAGCAAATATTAAAGATGTTAAAGACCCGATTTATACAAATAATCATACAATTGTATATTAATACACTTGTGACGTCATCTATGACTATAAAATCCACTACGGCTTACTTATTCACCAATGAACAGTACCGTAACATTTAGAATGTCTCTGAATCATAACTCTGCTGCCACAATATCCTCATTTTCATCAGGCCATTAGTCAACGTCATTTTTTCCAATTGTGTTGCAGTACACTATATGGCCGCTAGAGCGCGTGGCAATCGATGACCTTGTCCATACAGTCCGTCGCCGTAATGAGCGCAGAATGGTCTCAAAATGACGCTTGGATGGAGGGAAAAAAAGAGTGAGAAGTTAGATAGGGGCAGAGCTTATCCAAAAAACTCTAAAAAACAAAAAAAAAAAAAAAAACAAATTGCATTCATCTAAGCGATTTTCCTCCCAACAGTCGGGAATAATATATTTCACATCCCCCCAAGGTGCAAGTCTGCAAGCTTGTGTGTCTGCTCGTCTTGCTGTGTGTGTGTGTCACGGCGTCACTCTAAACACTCCTGACAGATGAGGGTCAGCCATGTTTTGGGAGAGACATGCATTAAAAACACCCAAATACAAGCTTCATTCCCAGTCAGAATCCGCTAATGCTTGACTACGTTCGACACTGGCTTAGAGAAGAATGGTTTTTGGGTTGTGAGCATGCTGTTTCCGGCACCATAGCTGAGTGACTGGGATCCGAGCGGGCCTCGGGCTGAGTTTTGCTCTTTTTATCTTTATTTTCCCTCCAAAACCTCATCTATGCATAAACATGAGGGTAATTCAGATGAAGAAAACAAGCAGGTCGGAGGGTGAATGAGAGGGTGAATGAAGGCTGATCTAGTGGCTTGTCTGAGGGTGGATGTCCCTTTTATTTGACCCTTTCTCTGGGTTTCTGTGCATTGTAGATGATCCCATATGTACCTGTCAGTCTGCCTCAGGTATGGAAGTGCGTCGCTTCACTCCATCTCAACTTGTAACCCTCTTTATTGTTGCTGACTTTCGGGTCCCTACTTCCCGATGTCAGTCCCTGAGCAGCACCTTGACTGCGAGTACATCACCAGCTGTCTCCAATATCACCTTCCCTCATCATACCTTCTCTACCTGTTCAGTCTTTCTTGCCCATCTGTCTGTCTCCAGTGCCTCTAGCGACTTGGTTCCTTCTCTCTTGGTCTCACCGTGCATGACTGTGACTCACAAATTAACCAGCTCTGCCTCCATTAGTGGGTGGGAGTGGGAGCCATTGCTTTCTGCACATTGGGTTGTAATGAGTCATTGCAGTCCTTATTTTGTTTTGTTATTTTGCCAGTCTGTCTGTCAAGTCCTCGGGTGGACACACTACCCATGTGGGATTTGCATGCGGTATAAAAGGGACCTTGGAGAGGTGGTTGTGCTGGAACACACCAAACCCACCACCGATCACTGCTCAGAGAATTGAGTCATGTCCACTCTCAGACAGTTGGATCCTTCAAACTGCTCTACCTTCTGCATCATGGGCCCCATGGGCCCCATGATGCCGCAGTACTGGCATGGGTTGAATATGATCGTAGCCTTGATGGGACAGGCACACCCAAGCAAACAAGACTGTTGAACTTGTTGAAGTCAAAGAAGATGAAATGTAGAGCTTCCCACCCAAGGACCAAGAGGAACAAGAGGTCAATGATCCGGCAGGAAAGTGGAAAAGCCATCTTCAGAGCAAGAGGCATCCTTGACTGGTTCCAAGTATGTTTTGCTTCTGTACTCTGAGATGTTTTTTTTGACATTAGGGTCCAACATTGTGGGTGGCAATAGGCATCCAAACCTTCATGAAGCTTAGTGTTACTTTTTGAGAACAATAATGGAGACACATTTTTGCAATCCTTTTGCACAATCCGTTTCACGAAAAAATATGGCATTGGCTTTCTAGCGTCCAAATACGCAGACATTTGTATTCCTATTTTTGTGGGGACCTCTCATTGCAAGAACCCTTTCCCCAGCCTCTCACCCTAAACCATCCAAAACACATGGCGAACCTTAACCAGGACTCTGAACCAAACTTAAAAACAATTATAATGACACAGTTATTTTCCAATTTTAATCCTCAAATTGAGGCTTAACCTTGTGGGGACCAGCAAAAGGAGGCATGTCTCCAAGATATACAAGGCACACACAACACAACTGTTGTTGAATAATAGATAGACAGCTTTGAAAAATCTCACATCATTATCAGAAGTACTGTAATGTGCGCTACGATACACAAGATGTAATCTGAATACTGTCTTTGTGTTTAGCGTACACCACTGCACCCTTCAGCATCTTCGCTGCTAGGATGCTGTGCCAAAACTGGGTCACGCTTTTTAGGGTGCACGGTCGACTGCCAGGAGCTGTCACACTGAACTCGGAATATTTCCTTCTAATTTCAAAGGCAGGTAGAGACGCAGAGAGACGTTGATGTGACTGAAGCCGTTGCCGACAAACCCGCAGGTCACGCAGCAGCGCACGAATGTTTAAAACTGAGACCGGGTTAATGAATCTGTTCTCATGCATTGAGAGAAATATTCACCCAGTACCACTTAACTCGGTCTGATAACTGTGTCAGTGGGCTGCTACCCCCCGTTCCAGGGCCCTTCAGGGTATTTAAGTCATGTACTGTACACTCTTAGTCATGCATGTAAGGTCACAGTCGAATCAGCTCTTGCTTAAATAACCCGGTCCCCCGCACCTCAACTCCACATGCAGGGAAACAATATGAAACAAAAGGTTTATGCATTGAAGGCCTTGAACACACCAGTCAGACAACACACAAATTATTCATAATTCATTGCACGTACATTTCAGTTATGCTTTTACTTCAGGTGCTTGTGTGGGAAACAAGGGAGGTTGACTTATTTTAGTGCTGGATGAACTGGTAGTTGAACTGTATAAAGTGAAAACTAAAATCTTTTGATTCGACTATTGAAATATTTCAGTTGGAAATCATGATTTATTACTTGGCGGAATGGACTGAAGACAAGTCTTCTCAAAGAGCGGCAGACTTGGATGTGTTATGGCAACATGGCACAAGAGGACGGAAGAGACTCTCAAATAGCTGAAGGTCAGTGGAACATTTTCAACAGGCAGGATTGTAACGTGTCCCACCAAGTGGTTGAATATGTGTACTGCAACATGCGGAGGCCGAGATATGTCACAGTTTCACACCTGCTCCTCCCATGAGAGCGTCAATCTCTCAGCATCTCACCTGTGTTCCTCCTACTGCAGCTGTTCGAACCAGCCACCGGGCCAGAACCAGGCCACCCATTTTGTTTCCTGCCTGCCTCAGACTGTCCAGGTATTGACAGGCTGCGGCTCCACCTCTTCCGCTCATCTGATCCCCTGACCTTGGTCTAACTTCCATGAGTCTGGGCCTTGCTAAAGACCACATTGCCCGTGGGGACAGTACCCCTCCATGGATCACTAGATTGGACCTTCATAAAGATCCTTTCAGGGTTGTGAAAGAAGAGTTGGCAACTCAGGTTGTTCTGACACCACTTCCCAACATGCTGCTGCTGAGATATCATTGGAGACCAACAGCCTCTCAATAAGGTTGGTTGAGAGCTGATGCCGAGGGCCTGGACTCTCTGAGTGCTTTTCACATGTATCAGACTGAGCCTCTCGATTCCAACATGCAGATGCTTTAAATCAAGGCAAGTCGGGCCGGGAAGCTTCCCGACCCGGCTGCACATTTCCCCCGACCAGGCAGACGTGACGGAGAGTGAGATAGTAAGCAGGAATATTTCATAGCGGAAGAAGCATCAGAGGGAAAATAAATCCACAAAGTCGATATGCAGTAAAAGTCAGAGGGAGAAGTGGCAGGTAGTTTGACAGTCGGGCTCACCCAGGGACTGCTTCTCTCCTCAGCCTGTGAACAGCGAGTGGCGACCAGAAATGTCAGCTTCTGCCCCCAGCAGTGGCTGGGTGACTGGCGTGTTCTGGCTCTCTGAAAAAGAAAGATGCAGCAAGTTGCGCGTCTCGTGGGCGAGCTGGTGACAATTTATTAATCATACTTGGATGCCGCTCGGCTCTGCCGCCACGGAGCGCTTTTCACCGCCAGCGACGCCATGTTTTCCTCAGGTGTCAGCTTCAAAGACACTTCAGGCCTTGGAAAAAGTGAACGCCATGTTCAAAACTTCACCCAAGAATGCAACACTGCCGAGGAGCGTGACAAGCAAACACAAAAATATATGAAAGGTATAAAGTAGATGCGAGTTTGAGGTAGAGGCCCATGAAACTGAAGTTTCACTGGGATCAGTATTGGACTGGAGAAAATTGACTTTTTATATTGATTATAGAGAATGTAAAACGATCCTTGTGGCTCTCTGGGGACCGGTGAAAATCAAGATGAGAGATGCTCGACCCTCGATGGGAAACGATTATTCAGTGGCTGATACATTTACACACTGACAAAGAATGGCAGCAGAAAATGTCTTTGGAAATGAATAGAGCTGTAAAATGGCGCTGGCGCCATCAAAAATTACATTTCCAGAGCCAAGAAAAAAAAACCTTTTTGGCTTGCACCAGCGGTAAGACATTTGTTGTCGTCGGTCACCGGGTTTGCACACAGCTCACGGGGGGATTACGCTTCTGTTCTCTTTACGGAACGTCTCAATCCCCCACAAGTCTCTTGGCAGCCTGGAAACTGGAAGCAACAGCTCCCCACACCCCATTTGGGTTGATGTTTGGAGGTCGATTGGGCGACTCCATGACCAGAATATGTGTCTTGTTAAGCCACTCCTTTGTTCCGCTCTCAGATGGTTTTGGGTTACTGCCATGCTGGAAGGTCCATCTCCATCTGAGGAAGAGGTTTTCATTACATGACTCCATTCATTGGCCCCTTAATGCAGTGAAGTACCCTGTGAAAAAGAGGTACCTAGTGCTTTGAAAGGCAGCACCAAAACACCACTCTGCAATGGCTGATGGGTGTTCTTTAGACTGCTTACAGCGTGGGAGGCTCACCTCTGGTTTCATCTGACCTTTGCCTGAGCGAGGGGACCTTGCAGACCCCTGTTTTCTTGGTGACTGAGGTCCCAAGTGCCTTCAGTTCATGAGCAGGTCAGGAGTATTGGTAGCAACTGACAGCAGGAGGACACCAGCTCCCCATCTGTGGGAGGCAGACTTCAGAGTGAGATGTTGAGGGTCCGATATCGTGGCGTATTCCATCACATTTCCGACTGACAGATGCACTTTTTTATGACCTGAATTTTCTGTCTTCACCCATTTTATTTATCTGTTTTACTGTAGATACAGGGGTTGGACAAAAAAAAAGCTAAAAAAGCTTTAAGGTGTTTGCATTATTTTGTCCAACCTCTGTATTTGATCCTGTGTGACTGAGGAACCTACAGACTCCACATTGAACAAGTACAGGTATCTTGATCTGCATGTTTTTTGTTGTTTTCTGGGCCACGGGGGGAGGGGATGCAGGCACATGCATGTATGCACACACACACACACACTCACTCACACACACACACACGCACGGGGAGGAGGGGTGTGAGTTCATCGAATGTAACTCATGGACAGGCCAACTGTCCCCAGGCCTTGGTGCACCATCTGCAACTATCTCCGTCCTCATCATACAGTTCAACGCTTAAGACACACACACGGGCACTGGGGTACACACACACACACAGCACAGGGACACACAGATTTGAGCAGTGAAACATGTCTGGATTGGAAAATACGTTTGTGACAATCCTCTTGAGCCAAAATGTGACACATTGCTGAATGGACAGTTACTGACACACAGAGCAGCGTCAGTGTTAATGTGACACGGCCACGGGATAACAAAGAAACAGACACGTAGCATGGACATATTTTAGAAAAAACATACAACAAACACACAGATTCAGGCCAACGCTGGCTCCGTCCCTGCAGTCATCGGACCAACATTCTCACACTATTCATTATGGCAACCCGACACTGGACTAAAGGGAAATCTATAGAGTGTGTGTGTGTGTGTGTGAATGAAATGAAAGACCTCACAATGTCCCCACAAGGTTAGAAATACAAAGGTATGTGTAAATAAATATATAAATCCACAGGAAAAGATCCTTTTCATTCCAAAGACGACGTACGTCCACCTTATTTATTCAATGAGATTAATAATATGACACATCACCACAGTTATAAAAACATGAGCCCGTTAAAAAAAGGACTAGAAAATGACGACAGTATTGATAACATCGGTAAGAAGAAGCTGTTACACTCAGTCCCAACTATCACGCTCATACATGCAGCACTGAACACTGAACTACAAGTGGAGGCTCGCTACGGAACAGTTTGACAGTTTCCCTTATGGTTTCTTTTACAAAACATGGTCACGGCTATTCACACGTGTGGCTTCCTTCGAATAGAAAATAAAGCACTTCAGACGGATGAGAGAGAAGAATGAGCTGCAGCAATATTTTTCTCAGCTATATCTATTGCTTATAAACTCTGTAGTTCAGTGGAATCCATGGTCAGTATTTCTATCATACATTTTAAGCCAAAACATCTGCAACAGAACAAATTATTTCATCATAGTTGAGAATATACCACAGTTTCCCCCAAAGACTGGCTGAAACTGGCCTTATTTTCAGTTTCAAAAACTAAATTAGACGATTTGTTTTCAGTATGACTAACCTGGATTTGTGAGTCTCTATGTTGTGGACGTGAGATGATGATCACTAGAGGGGGAAGTGTGCAGTGGATATAAATAATAAAATAACATATAAATAAATGTACATTTTTACATTCTTGTATTTACTAGGAAGGCAAATTTGATAAAATTCAAATGTGAGATACTTTAAGAAGTGTTTTAAATGAAGATGAAACCGATATATTTTTGACTGAAGTCGAGCAGAATGAAGAACGACCTCATATCTGTTCCTCTTTGTATCGTTGAATGAAAGGAGCTCCATAGATAACCTGAAAGGGAATGACTTACTTCGAACAGCAGCCTTTCTTCTGCTGTAGACTTATCAGATGAAGGCCATGCTTCTCGCCACCTCTCTAAGAATTAATGGAACGAATGGGTTCCATGGAAAATCTTCTGCTGAGCTGGATTTTCATCACAATCATGAAATGAGTTAAATATATCTCCTGTCAGTCTGGATGAGAAGTGCCACAAATTAGATCAGTCTGTCTCCAACGCACCGTGGAAAGACTGGCGTTGATATCCTGTCACAGAAAGCGGACACTTTGGTTCCAAATAGCAACGACAGAGAGGTTCACACTTCATGAGAGAAATGAAAATGTTTAACTTGTAATTGAGACTCAGATTCTGGTCTCATTGAACATGGATGAACATCTGACATTTACCTTCATCCTTCACAGCCTGTCGTACTTTACTTCCTCATTCCCTCTGTGTACAAAAACCAACAGATTTTCTTTTCAGCTCGACTTTGATTCCTTAGCCAGGGTTATTTTCTATTCTTTGGACAAAGATTTGTTGAGATGTTCAGATGAAGAGCGCCCAGGATCATCGTGTGGCTCTAACCCACCACCTGGGAACAAGTCTCTCTCATGTTTACAACGCTAATCCATTCAGCAGCAAACTGTGCACGACTGCTCTTAAAGCAGCTCCTCCCCGCTCCATTTTTACAGTGCAATGTCGTCCCCGGTGACTGATTCGCTCGGCGGCAATCATGTGCTCCTTAATTCAACTCTTTTATGCCGATGGATTTAAGGCTCTTGCGCTCCTTTCGCTGAACGATCGTCCCGCAGCTTCACTGCTTAGTCACCAGAGGAAGTGTGTTTGCGAGCTCAGCCAGCTGCACTAGTTTAATAAGCATTTATTTTTCCATTAGTCCTTTTGTTTATCGCTTCCACTCAAGGAAGAGCGCATCAATTCCGGAGGGTTTGTTTGATATCTCTCCCTCAGCTGTTGGTGTTACGCCTATCCTGCTCAAAAACAAATGGAGGAAGTGAAGAAGGGATTTAGAAAAACCCGAAAATGTTCAGTTGCTTTCAAGCTCTTTGAGTTTACACGTGGGAGAAAAAATATAAAAAAGGATTCCAGACCTCAGCAAAGTCCAGCTGCGTAGTCTTATAGCTTGCTTCTGAGGTACAATCATGACGATGGTATTCTTGTACTACAACATTCTCTCATTCTGGAGAGCCTTGTAGTAGTGCTCCTGCTCCGCATGGCTGCGGGCAGAGCCGGACGGGCGGCGGGGCAGTGTGGACGAGCGGGACAGCATCTGACCGTCCATCAGTAAGTCAGGGTGCCGAGAAGGAGGGAGCATGGTGGAGCAAGAGGGGTACGGGGACATAGTGGAGGAGCTGGGAGGGGGTGGCAGCAAGGAGGAGGATGAGGACGGGTGAAGCGGTGGGAGCATTGTGCCACAGGATGGTTGTGATGGTGGAGGAATTTGAGAGGGGTGAGGAGGTGGGGGCATCTGCGAGGAAGGGTGTGGATGTGGCAGCATTTGAGAGGACTGTGAGTTCATGTGAGAGACAGAATGAGGAGGGGGAGGCATGTGGGACATGGAGGAGTGAGGAGGGGGAGGCATGTGGGAGGAGGAAGAGTGAGGAGGAGGAGGAGGAAGCATGTGGGAAGATGAAGGGTGAGGGGGAGGCAGAGGTGGCATGTGGGGGGAAGTGGAGTGAGGAGGAAGAGGCATATGTGAGGAAGAAGAATGAGGAGGAGGAGGAGGCATGTGGGTGGAGGAGGAACAGGGTGGAGGAGGTGGTAACTGGGAGGAGGACGATTGAGAAGGAGGAGGCATGTGGGAGGAAGAGGAGTGAGGGGGAGGAGGCAAATGAGTTGAGGACGAGTGAGACGGAGGTGGAGGCATGTGGGTGGAGGAGGAGTGAGGAGGAGGTGGAGGCATGTGGGAGGAAGAGGAGTGAGGAGGAGGTGGAGGCATGTGGGAGGAAGAGGAGTGAGGAGGAGGTGGAGGCATGTGGGAGGAAGCTGGGTGAGGAGGAGGTGGAGGCATGTGGGAGGAAGAGGAGTGAGGAGGAGGTGGAGGCATGAGGGAGGAGGAAGAGTGAGGGGGAGGTATCGGTGAGGAGCTTGGGAGAGGTGGTGGTGGCAGTGGGGATGAAGACGAGTGAAGGGGAAGTGGGGAGGACGATAGGGGAGGTGGGGGAGGGAGGGGGGAAGAGGAGGTGGAGAGAGGAGGAGGTGGTAGCGCTGACCCTCCATCCCCTCCAGCAGAGGAGGTGGACATGGAGTCGGACTTGAGCGGGAGGGTGCGGTAGTCCCTGTAGTGGGCCACATTTTCCTGCCGCGTTAGCGCGGACCTCTGCTTGTCAGCCTCGGCGCTCATCAGGTGTCCACTGATGGTGTTCCTCCACTCCCATGGTTTGCCATTGGTGGCCGACACGCGCACCACCGGGTGGTGGGGGGCGTGGGCGTCAATGGTGACGATGCTGCCGCTGCCGCCGATGCTGCCAGGATTGCTGCCAGTGCAGCTGTCGCGGTCAGATGGGATCTTGTAGTACGGAGACTCGGAGCAGTTGGAGCCGGCGCCGGAAGACGAGCCGCCCTCCGAGGTCTTGGCAGTGGAGGAGATGAGGCTCTGCTGCTTGGACATGGCCATCACCTTGCAAGTCAAAGGACACATGAAGAAGCTTGGCATCTCAACACGGTCACGTGACTCTAAATCATGGTGCACTGGGATGGAGGAACATCAGCTACAAGACGGTAGCCATGGTTGATCTTACCTGTGTGGCCCTCTGCTGGGCCGGGGGCTGGCTTGGTTGTGTGTTGGGAACCCGGGGAGTTGACACAGCAATGGGCCCTGTCCCTGGCTCTTTGGTCCCACCCCCCTCGGTGAGTGCCAGCCACTTGGCACGGGTTTTGGCGCTCTTTGGAGACACCGGCGGCGGCCGAGTGGCCTCCTCTGGAATGTGAACCAACGGCGGTGCCATTGCCATCCTGGTGGTGGTGGGTGTGGCACTGCCCTTGTTGGCTTGCACTGTGGGGTAAAGGGAGGACGGCATCGCCTGGTCCTCCCCGGCGGCACCTCCCTCGCCTCTGCCATCAGTCCTCTCCTCCTCCTCGTCTCTGGAGCTCTGACTACGCAGCTCCATCGAGCACTGCTTCCACTCTGTCACCAGCTGCCGCGACCTCTGCGAGTCATATGGCACGTGGAAAGTCATGTGCCGCTGTGTGCTGATTGGCTCATCCGATGGAGAAATGGGACTGTTGCCATTCGCCACTCTGGGCAAAGTGTTGCTGAAGGTAACCATGGTTTCTTTCCCCATTGGGCCCCTGGTTGCCAGAAGCTCCACGTCAGCACTGGCTCGCTTTAGAGAAGCAAGCGAAGCCTTCTCCCTGCGCACCTTGCTGCGCGCGCCGGAGCCCATGGGGGCCCCCAGCTCCTCCCGGCTCTCAGACACTCGCGGGGGTTTCCTGTACAGAGAGTCATGACCCCTCTGACTTAAGACCCGGAGGGTGTCCTTCTGGTGGGCAAACGCCAGTCTGGAAAGAGGAGGAGCGTCCTCTTCGGAAGATTTGAAGTTCCCCACAGCATACACAGCCTGGTGCAGGACACGAGACCATGAGCAAGGTGAACCAAACATCGGCAACTCCACATAAAAGCCTGAGGCAACGCTAGCTTTCCCGCATTAGCCAAGACACAAGAAGAGAAGAGGACAAAAATAAGTCCTTAAACCTGAGTGACTTTCTTCAGCAAAACTCTTGTTGGATTAAACTCTTATTTCCTCTCGCGTAATAGAAATACTAAAAATAGCACGGTGAAGGAAACACAAGACACGCAGAGATGGGAGGGTTGTGCTGCTACAGAAGGGAACAGGGCAGTTATTTTGGGGCAAAAACACATCAGTGTGAGTTCTCTTTTCCACACATTGCTGAGGCGCAACTGCCTTTGGACAGTTTAGCAACACAAAAGAGGGTCACAGCAGGAACTTTGACTCTCGTCTTGAGAAGTCATATTCAAACTAAGATAAAAACAGAGAAACAAAAAGGGAAACTTTTACTGTCACAAGAGTTTGAAGCGACCCACTTGCTCCTGAAATACATATATAACAATTGTTTTGAGTTTTTCTCCAGTAACACGGTTGAGCTTCAGTGAGCATCCTAGCTCAAGCTCTGTTCATGGTCTCTAAATTCCTCTGCTAAATTTGATGCTTCATCGTAGTTATGTTTGGTTTTTAACCCACCTTCCCCAACATGACAATAGACATCCTTTCACGTACCTAAAAAATTTACTGCGGCAAAGGGAGGTTGTTCGCTTTCAGTGATGAACAGCAGGAATAAATCTTCAGCAGCAGCATCAAAACATCCCACGACAGTCGGAGACTTCTAAATAAAGTATCTCCAGATCTAGTTGCTACGGAATATTCAGCTCCACTCACCAGGTAGACTCCGATGCCGGCTCCGATCAGGTAGCCCACGTACACATCTATGGGGTGACTGCGGTGCTGGGTAATCTGGGTCAACCCGGCCAGGCCCGCTGCCATGCAGAAGGCGAACACCAGGAGCGGCTTGAGCAGCTTGGTGCTGTTGCTGATGCACGTGTTGAAATACATCTGGGAAGAACACAAACAGATCCATTATTAGTTCTTAAATAGGGAATTCAAACTGTGAAACACTTTTGATTTATGACTTTTTTCTGTTTCTCAAAAGCAAAAAAAAGTTTATTTAAATGAACTGAGAGTGTGAGTTTGCCCAGCTGGATTTGCATTCCTTAGTCCAAAGCGTTTTCAGGAGCATTGGAACTCAATGAGATGGCATTATAGCTTTGAAAGCCAACCAAAGCGGGACACTCTCGAGTCTCCGGCCAAGTTACCTCCTGCGAAATCATCACATCGCCTCGGTGGCAGCAGCAACAAGCTGCTCTCCTCCTCCGCTCTCACCAATGTGACTGCAAATGAGTCGACTCACCAAAGTGTCACTGATGTGGACGAGCAGGACGCTGCGTGTGGGAAGGTGTTACTTCGTGAAGGGCTCCAAGATGGAAAAGCCCCAGCCAACAACTCCAGTTTACATTTATTTTTATAAGAATGGTTTGTCTGGCAGATAATCTGTGACCCGTGAATAAAAACATGCTGTGTTTAATTGTTATTCAGCTCTCACGGCTGAAAACAGCTTTCATGATTCCTGAAGCAGCGATCGAGGAGGAGGAGGAGTCAAGCCTTTTATTATCACTATTATTCACCAGCAGCCCGGGATTGTTGTGGGGCTTGAATGAAAGACTTTCACTTGAAACTGCACACTGACACAGTAGTGCTGCGTATTGGCAGGTACCTTGCGATACAATACGTACCGCAAAACAGGAGTGGTATGATACATTGAAATATATATCAATACTGTGAGCTCTGCAATATATTTGTTAATAAGAGCCATAATTTTAAGGTGAAAAATGTGATAATGCAGAACAATATTATTGCACGAAAACAAGTTCATTGTTATGAACTCAGTCTGCACTCCAACAGTGGAATGAACATCTCCCTTATTCACAAATGCAGCAGTAGGGATGGGTGACAAGTGTCAGTTTGTATAATGATTTCGAGAATTGAACATGACTAAATGATCATTTATTCACATTATTTCTAATATTTCAGTCCAGACGGGTCCATAGTTAAAGTCAACAGTTAAGAGACATGAGATACAGCAGACAGACGGCTCAATAAGTTTCATCATAAAACAGTTTCAAGAGAGACTGTAGTGCGTCAAAACACATGGAAGAGAATGAAATTGTATTTATCGCAGAAATTACAACATTTACCGCAATAACTTTTTTTGACCATATCACCCATCCCTATGCAGCAGCATATCCAAGTGTTTATGCAATAAATACTGATATAGCCTACTTGAAATATCATTGTCAATTATCGTAATATATATGCAGAAATATTGATACAATATCGCGGAATCAATGATCGCGATATTTCAGCCCTATTTTCGTACACCACAATTTAACAGAAGATTAAAAGCCTTTTATTCATCGATACTTCTCCATAGATGCTTGTTTTATACAGTGGATATTATCAATGAAATGAAAGAAGAGATGAATTATCAAACTGAGGAGATGAATTTGAACTTTGATCTATTTAACATATTTACAATGACATGTCAAGTTCAATTTTTCTGTCAGTTAATGCAAGCCATGTCCTGCTGTTTTTAGCTGGTGTAGTTGGAATGTGCAGCCAGGTGGTTTCTCTCTTTCACACTGACAGAACCAGTCACCATTCATGTCATAATTTGAAAACCATCATTTTCTGCTTTCTGAATCTGTTATGAACTGTTTCAGTGATTAATATCTGAGGGTAATGAATCGCACCAATCGCTCAGAGGTTACTGCACTGAGAAGAGTTGGGGGTCTAGATTGGGTCAGTGACAGAGACTCATGTCCCACACAGGTTCTGAGGTGAGGAAGAAACAGGAACTTACAGAAATATAGACTGCAGCGAATCCAGAGAGTGTTGCATGCTGTGATGGAAAGGTTTTCCTGGAGAAAGAGAAGATCATTCAGGAAGTTGAGAAGCCTGCTGGTCTGGACTGAAGTAGTCCAGTAATTCAAGCACCCGTGTCTCACCTGGCAGACAGAATAGCATACAGGTCCTTGCCCATGCAGATGTCCTGTGTGATGTAGGCGTTGTTGTCACATGACACGCCCGGCGCTGTGTAATTGGGCTGGCACACGGTGAGGAAGAAGGGGGTGTGGTAGCCCGTGGCCAGCTGGATGACATCTGTCACCAAGGCCGTTGCTAGGAGACCGAACACATGAACACCTGAGGGAGCGAGAGGTGAGAGCGAAGCGGTAAATTAGTGAATGAGCTGAACTCCGGCAGGCTGCTGGTGACCTGTTTGTTTGTGAGAAGGTGCTGACTGAAAACAATCTTCCCTGCTGTAGCCGGAGGAGACACGAAGTGCTGCAGCTATTTTCACACACGCAGACTCATCAAGGTAAATGGACGCAAAATTCAAATTTGGCCTGGGGTTATTTATAGCTCGATGAATGATAATATCCCGCAACACAAGTCTGGAGCTCATAAAGCACATATAAGCAAAACAAAAACCAAGGCACCATCGATATGTGCAGTGAACATCTCACAAGTCTAATAGTGACCATGGAGGGGAAAATTGATGTGATATATATATATATATATATGTATATATATATATATATATCACAGGTCAAAATTCTGTCTAGTGCTAGGTGGTTACGGCGAATTTCGGTTTGAATGTCTACAACAACAAACAAACAGGTTCCCTGCCATTAGAATAAATCACAATTTGCTGGAGCTGAAAATGCTACATTTTCAAATTGTATGGACAAAATACACTCTAAAATCACAATGCAGTTCGAACAAAAATTTCGAGATTTTCGAAAATACAGAACTCGAACGCCCCCGAAAAAAGCCGGAAAAAAACATAACATGCGCGGACCGATCAGTTGACCCACGTCGCGCTTTGTTACTGTGTATAACGCAGCCTCTGTATGACTGTAAGACACGTGCCGTTAGCTACATTTACTGACTGTTTTCTCTTCATATTGAGGTGTAAAACCTTTCCTGTCTCCACACTGGACCGTGGTAGAGTGTCACAGGGGAGGTGCTCGCTCTCCACACCTCCACTCCAGGGTTTGATGTCCTGTTGTGGGCTGGAGCTGGGACAGGGATGAGGCGAGTCTGGGACAGAGCTAAGTTACTTGGTTTATGACTTTGTCACAGCCAAACTGCACAGAAGCGCACATTCAGAGCTGGACACGCACCGGGCACCTCTTCACTTCTGGAGAGACGTCACTCACTCGGCAACCCCTCCCACATGCAGCGGCCACACACATAGAGGAACAGCGCACCTGCAGCAGACACTCTACATTCACTCCTACAAAAGACTATTTTAAGGCTTGGAACACATTATTTCTTTTTCCATTCATTGATTCAGATTTCGAACAATTTGCTTCTCGAACGGCCATCTGGAACGGATATTGGTCGAGAACCAAGGTACCACTGTATCATAAACTTGAAGAATATTAGTGTTTGCAATCTGCTGAATGAAGACGGCTCTCTTTTTTTAACGCCTCACATTGCGACACCTTTTTCATTGCAGTGGCACCTTGACTGGCAGCACGGTGACACAGTGGCTAGCGCTGCAGCCTCCCAGCAAAAAGGTCGTCGGTTCAACGCAAGCTTCAGGCAACTCACGGGTTTGAGTGAACCTATACTCAAAGTGGTCTTTTCCTATGCTTGCATGGATTTCCTCCAAGTACTCCAGTTTCCTCCCACCATTCAAAAACTGTGGTGACTCTGAATGGGTAGCAGGTGTGAGCGCGTGTGTCAAGGCTTGTTGCTCTTGCCCTAGGTAGCTGGGATAGGCTCCAGGATAAGCGGACGAGTCGCCTTGGATAAACAAAACAAGTCCTTACCCACGAAGCGCACGGTTCTCCGCAGGAAGGAGTTGAAGCTGCAGCCTCCAGCGTTGATGCTGGTCTCCGACTTGGGACACGTCTTCATCTTGGACTGCATGCAGTACATCAAGCCCTCGCCCATCATGATCTACAGAGGAACCGTTCACGTGTTTAAAGCGCCGCATTAGCCACCGGCAGCGTGAAAAAGTGCTCGCCGGCGAGGGAGGGAGAATGGATGCAAGGTGCCATCGAGTAGTGATCGCTTCCACTATGAGTAAGGGATGAGAAAGGAGAAGCGTCTTTGTGTGTGTGTGTTACGGCGGCTCTGAGTGATTGGTTGCAGAGCGCCTTGTGTGCATTGATTGTAGAGTCTGTGGTGTTGGAATGTGAGGTGTGTGTACTTGATCAATGTGGACTGATTGATTATGCGTTTCTGAGAGGAAGGAAGTACAAGTCTGAAGAGTTAAATGTTAATGAAGGAATGTGTGTGTGTGTGCGGGGCACCTACAGAAGCTGCAGGTCCAGCAAAGGCCAGGCTCAGCAGCATCAACAGAGGGATGAGCTCGTCTCCTGTCTCCACGTACGGCATGGAAAGGTCCCGGTCGTGACAGCGGAAGCCCACCATCGCCGGGGACAACACATCCGTCAGTTCCAGAAAGTACAGAGACACCAAGGAGGACAGGACAATGGGAAGCTGGGCGACGTGAACACACATGTCAGACACAAGAAGACCAGTGCTCCGATGTTGACCTTTGTAAAAATGCTCACCTCTACAAAGTAAAAGCATGGCAGCAGTGTGATGCTGTCTTTAGGAGGCTTCTTCTTGGCTTTGCTTTTCGGTGACGCCATCTTGGATTGAGACCAGTCACATCCTGTTGGGACAGATTGCATTGGGTGAGGGTTAGTTACTGAATCAGAGAGAGAAACTCGGCAGACTAGTTTACACGAACTACGTTGCTAAGCAATGTACACGGTAACTTGTCAAGACTTGTCAAACAGGATTAAAAGCAGGTGCCCCAAAATACCAAAAAAAGGGGGGACCTTTTTTCAGGTCAGGATAGCTTCTTTATTTTGCGTCTTAAGTCGTAAAATACACTAAAGTGATACTTAAACTCTGTATCAGTGTGTTTGTGCTCACGGCTACATGGACGTTTAGTCCCAGTGATAAATGCAGGAGTGAGGATGGATTTGGAAGACCAGATGGGGGGGCTGTTCCATGCCCCGCCCTGTCGAACAACTCCACAGTCTGGTACAAACATTGAACTCAAGCAACTCAAGCTTCCGATTTATTTATTTTTTGTGTGTTTATTCGTGATTGAGCGCTGTCCTTGGTGCTGTTTTCACCCCAGTTGCTTCACTTCTTCATCTCAGAGTCTTCGGACCTTAGCACGCAGCTCACAGGAGAGACGAACAACTAAACCAGTAGCAATATACCTGAGGCATTACAGGTGATTATGAGTTGTTATACATCATGGGAGAGAGGATGCATACAAACAGCCTTTAAAGGCACGTTAAATAATCATAATTGTTTTCTGACTCGACTCACTGACATGGAGGAGCATGATGGGAGGTTATTCATCAGTGAGAGAGGAGGAAAGCAAATGAACACAGGGTAGAAGAGTGTATGCAGGTGGAGTATTACAGAGTGGAGGAGAATCGTGTGCATTCAAATGAGATCCTTGTGCTATAGAGAAAGACGTCTGCTTCACCTATCTTCATCTTCTCTGGTCACACTTCTCCTCTTCGTTTCATCCGAGATCCTACATGGCTGTCTTTTTCTCCGTTACTCACATTCTTCATCCACCATGTTCCCTGTCCATCTGGCCTTCCTGACTTTGTCCAAGACCAGGCATGGGAACCTCAGTATTCCCACAGATGCAGGTGGGGGGTGTCAATACCGTTGCATAGGTGTGTGTAATACATCATACACAACGGAAAGAGTATTTCTAACATCCTAATATTTGAGCTAAATTTGTCCTTTTCTTCCACGACTCGAAGCCAAGGGCCCATAAGGAAATTCAAACAGTTAAATATTTGATCTCTCCCTGCAGCTCTTTCTATCTCTTCGGTCCAAACTCCCTCTCTGTCTCAGGCTTTATCACCATGCTCCATTTTTACATATCTCCGTCGTCCAGAAAACCTTGACGGTCACCACCAACCCTTCTGTGCACACACACGATTCTCGACATCCGGCCTTCCTCCTCCTGGATGCACTTGTGCCTAGACACAGCCAGTGTCTGCTCGCTTCCTGTTGTCACTGCTCTCTGTGTGAAGCTGCTGCTGACCAAACAAAACACAGAGGCACATGAGTGACCTATGACTTCATGTGAGTGTCGAAATGCCATTTTTGGTTTTGCCTGCTTTCTTACAGCCGTCAATAATTTATATTTCATACACTTGTCTTCCATGCACCCATTTGCTCAGCACTAGATGAAGAATTTGGTTGACAAACTCACGGATTTGGCAACAAAATGTAGGGTGATGAAGTGGGCACAGCCAAGAGATACAGATGTTGTCAGTGGTCCAACATGCCACCTGATCTATGGGCTCCTAGGCCGCCTTCAAGGTGGTGCACCAGACCGAGATCCCCCTATACTACAGGCCATTGGGCAAACCGTTAGGGTTATGGGTCACTAGCGGTAAGGGTTCATTCCTCTGCCAGACAAGCGAGTGTGATCCGGACCTAACACTGACTGCACACTCAATAGAATAGAATAGAATAGAATAGCCTTTATTGTCATTGTACCACAAGTAGTAACAACGATTAGACTGCAGTGATCATGGTCTGCCGTACCCACTGAGCCTCCTGGCCCATATGAATAGCTGAAGAATCACAGCCAACACGTATTCTTTCACCACATTACAGTCTCATTTTTAACATGTTCTTATTCTCTAGCTCTTTTTCCCCTAACCTATTTTCCTCTCCTTAATTCTTCCATCCTTCTTCTCCCCTTTCTCCCCTCCTCTGCCAGATAAGCGAGTGTGATCCTGAGGCTCTGAAGTCACCAAGCATCAAAAACGGCTAATATCCGTAACTGCTAGAAATGTGGGGTTCAAAAATGGAGGGAACCCGGGGGGAAAGAGATAAGTGGAGATCAAAGACATAGAGAAAAACAATGATTTGTGAAAATAAAAAGTCCAAAATTAAAGGCACGCGGGAGTGACAGCGGGGGGATGCTGGCATGACGGGAAGGAGCTTAGTGGAACGCTGGGATTGGGGTCTCACTCTTCCCCCTGTTTGGCTCAGTGACCTACTCTAGTCAGCACTTAAAGCTCACCCCAACACACACAATGGGAAGAAGAATGTGTACGGAGGAGAGGGGTTTGTTTATCTACGACTACAGCATTGGTCCCTCAGGGTTTCCACTGTCTCCAGCATTACCATGCTTGCATGCATGCATCATTGGATGTGTCTGTCGTTGTGCATGTGTGTGAGCGCGGGAAGGATGTACAGCCGTAGGAGGACAACAACAGTATGTCAGGCTGTGGTGAAGATGCAAACCCATGTGACCCTGGCTGGGGAACTCAAGTGACTAGCAGATTAGAAGAGAAGAGAAAATCTGTGGTCTTACTCATGGCTCTAGGTTGGGAGAGAGCTACAGCACAAGCCCCACTTCTACCCCTCTTGGTGTGTGTGTTGTCTGAGCGAGCATCAGAACACTATTGCCACCTGCTGTCCCACATAGGTAAAGGTATTTCAAAACGCTGTGTTGAGCTCTATAGATGAAAGTTTAGTAAAGAAAATGGGTGGAAATTAGCAGTTTGCTGAAGTGCTGCGTTTTTTCTAGTTTTTAAAGTTACGTGGGTTAAAGATCACCAGTGATAAACATGGAGAAAGTATTTGGTAATGCACATACAATAACTGTTTTCTTCTCTTTGTACACTCCTGGTTCAGTTTCTCCTAGTCAAGGGGGCATTTTCTGTTTTGTTTCTGTCAATTTGAAGTCAAGTATGAGTCATTGTTGACCCTCCCTACTGTGTTCTCTGGTGGTTACATGGCAGAATACAGTAGTTGTGCAGTTTAGAGTCCAATAAAAGCAAGTAACAATTTGTTGTACACAAATATAGTGTGTTGCTGCGACATGCTAGGGTTGGGATGTCAAACTCCACATTTTATTTTACATATATTGACTGCCCCTCCATTGACAGGAAATAATACTGGGAACAGATGTCAGTCAGTCCTCTTACAGGCCGCTTAAAACAATCCGGTGAGCCAATTGTAGGCCACTAGCCCTGAGTTTGACACATGTACTACAGCATGCTATAGATGACTATACTGTGTAGTCTAGAAAAGCAGAGTTTCAGCACTGCATAGTTTTAGTTGTGCATGATACAGAACAACAGTATGGAAGTATTTATTGATGTATTGTGCAGTTGGTGGAGAGTGGGTGGATAAAACAATTTAGGTGTAATATCCATCCCCCAACCCCTCATCTACTCAAATACTTGTTCACAACTGTGGTACTTCAGTCATCAATTAACCCCTGTATGTCATGGTAGACTATGGGAGGGATACGGAGTCCTACTAAAGTGTAGTGTAGTACAGTGAGTATCACATCACAGTGCAGAAAATAAAGGAAACAGTTTCATATATTTGGACTCCTTATAGCCGCATGTGTGCAGTTCCCTCATGCACCAAGCACATGGTCACTTCCATCAGTCAGATGCGTTGCTGTATCCCTGTTTGCTTCCACAATACTCTTTTTGAATTCAATGAATTTGCAAGTTAAAGCGTGAGACCTGATTTATCGTGTTTGAAAGAGGGAATCGATAGCTGACTCTGATTCATCAGCGCCGGCTCGGACTCTCATTAGCCAAGCGTTAGAACCCAAAGTGATCAGACGCCATCAGCACCGCTTGTTTACAAGCCAGGATGTGAAACTGAATGAAGTAGATGAAGATAAAAACACAAGAGGCTCGAGCGCAGCTGATCTATGATCCCTCCCTGAGACCAGTGAAGACTCTCTTACCTGCTTGTTCTATACGTGAATTTAAAGAACTGAAAAGGTCCTGAACATATTTGAGGGAACTTGTCAGTGAATGTTGACAAAAACAGACTGAGGCTCTCCAGAAGCTCTTGAACGAACCTCATTCACTTGCATGGCTTCCAACTCCACTTCATTGTTGTATTGAGAGTGTTCATTGGAACACCACGGACTGTGATCTGTCAGTTTTATTTTGGGGCTAAACTGCCTGAGTGCTGACTGAAGAAGTGCCCAACATGGGTTTATTGTTTAACATTAGTGTTGTGTTTTTTTTCTATGCAGCACATACTGCCATGGATATAATAAACAAAGGTCAGGGTGGCATAGTTTTCTACTCTTATGAGTGGAAATCAAAGCATTGACCAAAGCGACTCTTGTTCGTGACCAACCTAAAAAGAGGTTACGGAACAGGAGCTTTATCTCACTGCTCACCGAGAACTGCCAGTCACAGACGGCGGTCCACACAGCACCCCAACCCTTCACAAGGAGCACAACGGTTTCAGCATCATCAACTTCCTGACACGACCCTGTCCGCGAGGACAAGACACCAGGCTAAGTGTGTCACGGCAAGACTGAAAGGCACACTCTGGAAAAGGGCCAGACGGAGGGGGAAAAAGCCCTTGACAGACGAATGGGCCCTTTTGAGGGCCATTTAAAACTCTTCAGCAGCATCTTCTCAGAGGAGATTCCTTGTCTTGAGACTAAGGGTCCTTGCCCAGGAGTCAGATGCCTCACCAACAAACAACTGGTCTTCTGTCAGCTTGGTGACAGGCTGGGTGTCA
This sequence comes from Synchiropus splendidus, assembly GCF_027744825.2. Classification (NCBI taxonomy): domain Eukaryota; kingdom Metazoa; phylum Chordata; class Actinopteri; order Syngnathiformes; family Callionymidae; genus Synchiropus; species Synchiropus splendidus. The sequence goes on along the minus strand of NC_071349.1, from coordinate 8,973,751 downwards.
AGCAGAGATGCTGTGATGCTGAAACCATTTAAAGCCCATGGATTGACCTCTATCTAGCTCCTAAAAGCTTCACCACTAACACAAGGTTGCCAGCCTTATATATAGTTGAAAGGTATCAGCCGGGCACTGAGATGATCTGAATTTCCACCTTGGTCTGATGGAGTTTCCATCTCATCCAACCACATAAGCTCTAGACGTTCAAGAGCCTGGCAACCAGACTAGTTTACAAGGGCTCTACTCAGAGTATCAGGTTGACGGTACAACTCCTGTCTTCCACTGAAGAGTCTGTTTGGTGGTCTAATATAATCCTCGAGTTAAAGCTCAAATTAAATGCGATTACGCGGGTTGTTTTTTGTAATGAAACGCCTTAATTTTGGCCAACACGGAGGCACATCCCGCTTTCATGAAACTAGGTGAAAGAAGTCAGGTGTATTGATCAGCGATCACTGATCGATCGCAGCCACGGCTGCTACTTCTCTAGAAATAGACGCGTATGAGCTCATCAATTATGGAAACGTGAGAGCCATGTGCTGCTCCGTCCCTCATGCACCGCCAGCCAGCCGGGACCGAGGGACGGCCGCCGCACTCACCTCTGTCCCGGGGGCTCCGTGAATTCACCGAGTCCCGGCGCCCCCTTCCCCCCCGCCGCGGCCGTGCTTGCTGCTCCAGTTTGGCGGCTCCGCTAATCCATACCGAGGCTCTCAATCCAGCCAAAACGGTTCAGTGTGGCGGCTGAAAAACGGGGGCTTTGCTGGGGTATTCCAGAGTGGAGGAATCGGGGAGAAGGTTGGTGCTGAGGAGGAGGAGGGATGAAGAGGATGGTGCCGTAAAGTCCACTCGCTCCTCGAGTTCGCGGGAGATTCACGTGGGTCCGCCCGGTTCTCCCTTCCTCTTAAAACAATCCCAAAGCCAGACCAGTCGCAGCTTCACGCATCTCGCCTTTTTGGGGTTCGCCGTCTCACACACACGCCGACTCGCGCGCACACAAAGACATGAGGAGGACGCGCGGTGGGGGTGTGGAGGAGAGGAGACGGGGGAGGAGAGAGTGTGTGCGTTAATGGTGGGGGGAGGAGACAGTCTGCTCCACACACACTTTTTCTCCGGCTGCCGCTGGATTCCAGAATCGGGGCGACGCCGCAGACAAAGGGCCGTATTTTGGGATGCGCGCGTGAGCAGAATGGGCGACCATAAGTTGCGGCGCGCATTTCAACACCTGACGTTCTTAAATAAACGCTATGAGCCAGTGATCCTCAACTTCTGTGGGCTTTCCAGAGGGCTCTGAACGCACCGGAGCAGTCAGACGCCTTTGTTTACTCCTGGGTGTGGCACTGTTGGGGTGGAGTCCTGGGAGGGTCCTCACCTCCAATTGGGTGGGTGTCAAATGAGAAATGAGAGTGAACTTGAACGCACCTGCTCACAGGCTCCTTTCTACTCCATGAGGTGGAGATCCTTTTGGATCGGCCCCATGACCTCCAGGGGTATGGCCTTGGATGCTCCTCTGTCCCCTGGGTTTCTTCTCCAACCTTCAAAAGCACAGCTCGCATCAGTTAACAGATCATTGCTGACTCGGACAGAGAGTGTCTGACCTTGTGACCTCAGGCTTCAGTGGAGGTCATCACATCCCCATCTAAGACTGCTGTGGATTTGATCCCAACTATTCAATGCTCATGCAACCCAGAGGAAATAACTTGGTGGCCAGATTCAGCCCCCAGACGTCGGGTTTGACTCACTATCTACAAGGTTTGCTGGTTGACAAACTGATCATTGTGACCATCCAGATATACACACCTTTTTTCCTCTTCTTTAAATTCTGAAAATAACCCACTTTCTTACTATATATTTTAGGTCTTGTTGAAGAGACTTTCAACCAACTTTCTTTATTTTCATTGATTTAATTTAATAGCTTGGATTTGTGTGATATTATTACTAAGTTAAGATTCTTTTCTTAAGTTTGTAACATTCAAAAATATGTAAAAACACAACACAACACAACACAACACAAAACAAAAGGTCAACAAAGTGCTGAAGTTTTAAAACTATCGTAAGATTTTGGATGGACAAACATTTCATTATTAATAAATTATTGTAAAGTTATCGACTGTCTATATCACAAGAGTGGAAAATAAACACCTCACACCTTCATCATCTGCAAAAGTAATTTCTTGCCCTTTTTCAACAGTTTTTCCTCATAAATCAATAGCTTGGAACTTCTGATTTGTAAATATACTGTTTTTCACTGTGAAGTTATTGCAAATAATTTATTGTTATTTTTAAATATATTTATAATTTCTAAATTTAGTTCTGTAAAGTTGTTTTTCAAAAATATATTTATTTTTATTTTTAATTTTTACATTATTTTGTTTATTATTTACGCTTGGCGCAGGTTCATGCCCAATCGCTGGTTTCAATTCTATATTTTTTGGTTTCACTTGTTTTCGACAGCAAAATTCTTGGTCCCGAAACAAAGACAGGGATTTGAAAAGTGCCCCCCTCTGGACCAGTGAATAGCCCTGATCCAGACACTTGCAGTGAGGCGCACCCACCCGCTTGGTGCTGCAGCCAAACCTTCCTGAATGGAGGCGCCCCATTTAGTGTTGATCCTGTCTGTGGTTGCCAGGGAATCTCTCTGGTTCTCATGAGGTGTTCTGCCTCGTCTCAGATCCCCCCCACCCCCGCCCCGCCTCCTCATCCCTTCAGTGTGGCCCAACATCATCATGCAAACACAGCGCCATCACAACAACACCCAAGGGTTGGCCACAGCTGCTCGGAGCTAATAAACTCATCACTCACAGAGCCGGGGTCCTGTTTAGTGACTAACAAAGGACCATGAAGCGCCTGTGGTTAAACACTCTCTCATCACCAGCAAATTCACCCTCCGCAGTTACAAGTTTGAGGAAAATTCCTGCTGAAAGGTTTGGCACTGGTGACCCACTTACCTCACCCGAGCGAAGGAGCTGACCCTTATTCTCACACATGAGGACCAGACATGCAGCCGAATCATTCACCACTCAGCATTAGAACAAACCCTCAATGATGACCGTCGACTCTGACTTGCTGTCAGCGCACACAACTCTCCCTCCCCGTTGGTTTGTAATTGATTTTCACACAGAGCGGTCAGACGACCTCAACAAAAGGCCTTCGTTGACTTTACTGCAGCAAGGGCAATGTCACAGTGTGAAACAGCAATGAACACATGATGGATTGACTTGTGATCGGGATGATCAGTTAGTGTGCTACTGTAAAGGCTAAATCACCCGTGTGATGCCATGGTGTGAAACCCGCATCCATACAGGCATGGAGCTTCAGAAAAATGCTCTCATGCCACGAACAAAACAGCAAAACAGCACTGAAGTCAACAGCACGTTTGCTAGTGCTAGAACATGAAGCGATTCATCAGGAACATGCTAACTAGCATGTCCCGATTTGTACGTTAGCTACAACGAATATGCAATTTGAGGCGTTAACACGCAACATATAGTATTCAAGAGAACAAAATATCATTTGACACTTTTACTTCATATACTTATAGAATCGATATCTATCAAATTTTTATTTAGCATGTTCTGAAGCTACGTGCTAATAGTGTACACTTTATGGATACATCATTTTAAAACCTATTATGCTACATTAAAAAAGTTGACAAAATAAAACGTTTTCACGAAGATGTGAGTAGTTTCCGGGTGACAGCGTGTAGTTAGCGCTTGTTTTGTGACGGAGCTCCTCACAAGGGCGGAGACTGACAGAAGTTTGGATGGGCGGAGCCTGAGAGGTAAAGGTGGGGAATGCTTGCACAAGTGAGTTCTGTCTATTACATATTTGTATAATGGGAATTTGGACATTTGAGAATGGAGTCAGAATCGTCAGAATCGCGACCCTTGACGGCAATATTTGTGGGCAAATGTGAGCGTGTGGTGTTGCGCATGACGTCATCTCAACAGGGAGGGAGGGAAGATGATCCATATATATATATATATATATATATATATATATATATATAAACACACAGCAGACTACTACTAACTAGGAAACAAGCAAGTTTAAATAATTTAAATAAATGACTCGAATTAATAAATCAAAAGTGACACTTTAGTTCTGTCCTCCGAGCAAACTTGTAAATTGCACGTGCTGTTTCGTACAAGCAAACTGTGATCTTGGTAAAATCACGTGGAGAAGCAGGATGAAAGCAAGTGGAGGAAAACAGCAAGTAAGTATAAATGGAGAGGTCAGCCACACAGCGAACCAGCTGCTTTGTGGTAACCATAGTGACACAATTTCAGCGACACAGATAAAAGCCACTGCCTCACACTATTTTCATCTCTCCTCATGAACACTTGTAGTGAGTAGCTGACTTTTTAATTCCACATTTTGATGCATGAAAATGCCTGTGAGAAGTTTGAGATACATTTTTTGCGGATGGTACATGTAAGAAGTCTCCGACAATAGAGCTTATTTTTAAATTCCAAATACAGTGGTACCTCGGTTTTCGAACATCCTGGAATTCGAACAAATCGCAGTTGGAACAAAAATGATTTTTTTGCTTTGGACACCTCGGAGGCTGGAGCGTGCACTCCAGGGTTTGATGTCCTGTTGTGGGCTGGAGCTGGGGCAGGGATGAGGCGAGTCTGGGACAGAGCGTGACTTGGTTTATGACTTTGTCACAGCCAAACTGCACAGAAGCGCACATTCAGAGCTGGACACGCACCGGGCACCTCTTCACTTCTGGAGAGACGTCACTCACTCAGCAACCCCTCCCACATGCAGCGGCCACACACATAGAGGAACAGCGCACCTGCAGCAGACACTCTACATTCACACCTACAAAAGCCTGTTTTAAGGCTTGGAACACATCATTTCTTTTTCCATTCATTGCAATGGGAAAAATGGATTCAGATTTCGAACAATTCGCTTCTTGAACGGCCGTCTGGAACGAATTGTGGTCCAGAACCGAGGTACCACTGTATAGATACCAATGCATTTAGTACCTCAGGCACACCACCTGGATGACCACTGGGCACTCATGCTCCGCCCCCTACTTCATTTCTGTGGTACGTTTCACAGTCCAAAATTGGGTTTCACAAATACCAAAAATAATTTTGGATTATAATATTGCATGAATACTTAGAACAGGATTATTTCTCAGGAGGTTTAGATTAACTGAACACAAAAAAAGCATCTTTGAAGATGAGTTTGTATGGATATAGGACCCGAATAAATGCGCTCAATACCAAACACGTGAAGACAGATCAAAGAACGCCCTCAACACATCTTCTTTGCCATCAAATACACATTAAATATACCAACATATAGAAAAAGCTGCAGAGCTATTCCGCCTCATTTTTTGGAATATAAAGACAGAAAAAAAATTCTCCAAAAACTCCAAAAGGCAAGTATATAAATGTTTATTTCAAAACATGAGAATGACCATGAAGATATATTTTCAATAAATGTTGATACAATATTTCTATAAGGGATAATTTTAAAACCATTTGTTAAATATATTTTGTACCACAAGCTTTTTTTTTCTCTCTTAATAAAGACCTAAAATATCGACTCCTCTTCACGGAGTGAGAACACGACCACCTCACACACGGGTTCGAACGACTGACTGCGTCTCTGGAAAAGTTAGTATGACAATATCAGCGCGAGGAATCTTCGAAGGCCTTTTTTTTTAGGAGACAGGACGGTAGAAAAACACATCTGCTACACGTTTTTAAAAAGTCATTGCTTGGTTTCTTTACACTGAGACAGTCAACAACTCAGGCGTCCATAACCGCGGGAAGCAGGGCTACAGCGCCATCTAGTGGCTCAACACAACCATAAACATTTCATATGAAAATAGCGCGCTAAAATAGGCTTGTAGAAAAAATAGAATCATTTATATAAGCTGCACCGTTTTTGCTTTTAGACTCACCAAGAAAAGAAAGTGAACCGACATAAAAGACTGAGTAAAAGGAATTCCGGAATTATTATTATTTTTTTAAATATGACTCACTTACTTACTTTATGACGAAAGCATCAAAGCGAAGTGTGACGGTTTTACTTTTATGATGTGGACAGGTCTTACGCCGATAACTGGACAATTAAGACACATGGTCGAACTCAGAAACAAAAACTTACGCCATTTTTCTGTTCCTCGATCAGGTGTGCGCATGTGCAGATGTGACCGTCAGCTTGGTGATGTCACGTTGGCGTCAAATGGTTTTGTCGTCCACGCAGAAATGACATGCGCGATTGCGTTCAATTTTAAATCATAAAATATAATTCCATGCATTTGGTGAACGCTAAACAAATTCCCGTAATGATTGTGGACCAAAATAAAATACGTCGAAAAAGAATTATGTTTACGTTGACATTAAATAACTATATATAATATATAAATATATATATAAATCGGATATTTTTTAGAGATTCAAGAATGTACATAAAAAACGTGTCACTGTCAACATTTCAGCATGAACATGAAATTATCAGAAGTTTCTCTTATTTGGAAGCAGTTTTTGACTGAAAATATGGTATCACATTTGAAATTGCATTTTGCAAATATAGTTTGTGAACTCACCAGGTTTTTCACCCAATTGCTGACTTATATTGTTTTTGAGTCAGGTTGCAAACTTTGTCCAAACATTAGATCATTTTCTAAAAAGGTTTGACCAAAAGCCACTGGAATATCTTTAATATCTAAAGGTCACGTAACACAATGTTTTGGAAGTTTTAGTTTCACGAACGGGTTGTTACTGAAACCAGGTGGTTATGTTTCAGGGTTGGTTTGTTTCCTGACAACGTCTGAGAAAGCACTGCTGTTCGGCCCTGTTCTGTCTCACATATCCCGTGACCCTTCGCTGTTGGACTCACTGAGTCGGAGATGAATATGATGTGACTCATAACAGTGGATGGAAAGTTATTAAATGAAGGAAAAAAACTATAATCACACGTTGACTAACTGACATACAGTTAAGATTTCCCTTCTATGAAACATCTCAAAATACACCTGGAAGTCACCAACTCCAGGTCTGAGGCCACAGTGGAGAGTCAGTCTCACCACAGAAACACACTCTCCGACACTCTCTGGACCTCACCACCATCTTCTCCATCCAGCAGCTACTGTAACTTCTACCGTGTGCAGCGCAACATTTGAATCAAGCCCAACTGCAGCCAACTTCCCGCGGCTATGCATCCACTCCACACTCACTCCTCAGAGTCACTTAGGTCCCACTGCTGGGACTGGACTGGTTGGCTTTTGTCCTCTCCAAAGTGTTGCAGGACAGCTTCTGCCTGTCCAGGCTGGAGCTGCTCCGCGACTGGCTGTTCCGACTTCGCTCCAAGCTGGTGGAGGTACGCGACTGGACCGTCCGCTCCTCTGACGGGGAAGCGGCTGTGCGGACCTGGATCGGTCGGCCTCGGTCCAAGCTGTTGACCGTGTTGAGGCGGCTGGCTCTTCCTCGCTCCAGGGTCTCGGCGGCGGCCGCTGGGTTGGGCCTCCCCGCCTGCTGATTGTTCAGGGTCTGCAGCTGACTGGTCCTGTCTCTGTCGGGGAGTTTGGGTGGATTACTGCGGTCGGTGCTGATAGTTTGGACCCTCCGCTCCATGTCCCTGTCCATACTGTTGTCCCTGCGCACGTGGCCACTCCTCTCTCTCTCCAGGCTGCTCTGGATCTCCGCTCTCCTGGCCAGAGCCTCTCGCAGCTGGGTGCGGAAGGTCTCGATCTTCCCTTGCAGCTCCTGCAGCTCTCCTTCCCAGAGGCTTGTCTGAGCTCCCCTGCTGCCCAGCGGGGACAGCACCAACCCTGTCGACGCCAGCGACGAGACCGGACCACCGTTGGCGTGGAGGCACATCTGCGACGGGGAGCCGAAACTCCCGAACGTGCCCAGGCCCAACCCGCCGAGACCCAGACCGGGACGGCCCACCATGCCCGGGCGGCCGCGCACCGAGGCCGTGTGAGTGCGCAGGCGGTAGCTGTGAAGCGTCTCCAGGTCAAAGTGCACCCGCTTCTCCTTGGGCTCGTGAGAGGGGGAGGAGTTCGCAGTGTCTCCTGCAGAGTTGGATGCAGGAAGTGACGTAGGAGGGGAAGGGGGCGGGGCTTGGTGCTGCTTCCGGTGAAGGGAGCAGTTCTCTGAGATGCACGACGACACACTGGGGAAGAGAGTGACAAAGGTGATCAGCACAGGGCTTCAAAACGAAATTTAGGCTAATGCTGAAATAAAAAAATAGGTTTTTGGGAGATATTTTTTTCCAACTTTCAATGCCATGAAGTCACTTTCACCTTTTCAAGTTTGCGCATGGCTAGTAGCGGTGAGTGAGGAGGTGAAATGATCTTTAAATTATGAATCATATTGGACATGAGATGGAACCAAATCCATATATATATATATATATATATATATATATATATATATATATATATATATATATATATATATATATATATATATATATATATATATATATATATATATATATATATAAACCTCAACCATTCACCTGTTTATGAGATAATTCTCATTAAAGATGAAGATTATAACGCTCTTCAAAATTGTAAAACCGCTTAACGGTATCGATTATTTTAACCACTAGAGGGCGCTCTTTACTAATGTCTCACTCACCAGGCGCCAACCAGCAGAGTGACTGAAATATTTTGAGACAATACTTGTTTTGTTCGTTTATAACCAACCTAAAGAAAGCTGCTTTAAAAAGCACTTATTGAAGTGGTCTCTATCAAAATACAGCCAGTCCCTGCAATGTCAGCACAAGACGAAGTCTACTGCTTCTTCTGTAACTGATACTACGACACACACCTCCACTTCCACTGAGCCACTATTACTACTTGTACTACCACTAATACAACCACGGCTGCCAATACTCTGACCACTACTCTTTCAACAACAGAGACAACCTCCTACTACAGTACTATTTCTAGAGCAGCTGCTACTACTACTTCGACTGCTATTTAACTACTACTATGTACCAATACTACTTTGACCACAAATACTGATACTACTTCTTATACAAGCACTACTACCAAATCCTGTTTATAAATACACATCTCTCTATTTCCCCTTCATTTGAAAAAATATCAGAGTTCTAATGTCATATATTTGTCACAACAGCTCCATTTTTTCTCTTAAAACTGGTTGCTTTCCGCTCCATATTACTCACTGGTACTGTGGCGCCATAATGTATCTGCTCCCCAAAAAGAATCTCCGAACTTTACCTGGGTTTTTGATATATGAAAGCAGATAGAATATGCCTGTGTTGTTTGGAGTGTTGCTGAAGATTTATCTTGACCAGAAATAACCCGTTTCAGCGGCTGTCATGTCGTCTTCCCCCTCACACGACAGGCCTCAGTCACTACAACTAAAGTTTCCTGCAGAGTCTGAGGAAACATCTTCCTGGAAGCAAGCCAGTAGTTTTTGGAGGGTTTGTGCCGAGAGTCGCCTCTGTCCATTTTCTGAATAAACAACAAAGTTAAAGTGACGCTTGTGTCCACCTGCGGCGCTACAATGCTGTAAATCAATACTGCAGCACCGCAGACAGTTGCTCACTTAGAAGAGGCGGACATTGCTAGCAACAGGGATCCCACTACCACACGTGACTCCGCTCCTCATTGAAATGATTCTGAACTATCGCCAAGCCTTCACTTCTCTCAACATAATGTATTCACAGCGCTCAAAGTCGGTGAGCGACAGCGGCTTTTATTGGAGCTTCGCCACGTCTAAAAACAAACCAGGAAGAAATGCCAGTGTTGCCACGTCAATCCGTGTCAGGATGATATTCTGCACAGATGAAGCTCAAAGATAAAACAGTCCAAATCGCCTGTGAGTCGGCAGTAAAACCGCCCGGGCATAATTAGTTTGGGGCTAAATCTGCTGATTCTGAGGAGCGTATTGACGACTTTGAGCAGCGGCGCTCTGCCGCTGACATTTAAGCCAGTGAAGCACAAAGGTCAAGTTGGGGTCTATTACTTCTGGTCCAGGCCCGTCAGCTCCTTCCCGACGTCCTCGTAGGTGGTGTGCAGGGCTCGGTGGATCTTCTGCGGAGAGGAACGGCACAGGAGAGCCATCAGATTGATGAGGTGAAATCATGAATTTCAATCGCAGAGAGCTCTCTCCTGTAATTGTGTGGCGCGCGTGAAGGCTGCAGTCCGTTCCAGCTCTGGAGTGGAATCCTCGTAATTCACTGAGACGCTTGATTGGAATGCGCCGCGCCATTAAAGTTTTTATTAAGAAAGTATCTTCCTGCAGCTTTTATTCTTTGCGTGAAAGGCTGTTTGAGGAACAAGACTAGCTCAGACGTCTTCCTTTCAGCTGCAGTTGTGGAAGCACAAATGCAGCTCCCTTCATCAGTGAGAAGAAATGCAACAACAGGAAGTGTCTTTTCTTCATGGCAACTCAGTCACTGTTTCTGATAAACCCACCACTTCTCCTCCCCCGGGGTCCTACAAGCATCTGTAGCTTCAAAATAAATCCAGGGGGCAGTAAACTCATAACACAGGTATGTCGCACATGCTCCAAGGTGGGGCCAGTGTTGGATCAGATCAATGTCGGGGCCAAGGGGAGGAGCATATCACCTGACCCCTGCTACCCAGAATGCACCTGGGTTATCCAATTTCTATAGTACGTAAAATGGTTTAGTCTATTTTACTGCCCCATTGACTCCTATTTTAAGCCTAACATGAGTCGGCACAAACATAGTTTTGTCAAGTGGTTATGAAACATGACTCAGCAGAAATGGACCACAGAAATATATAAACACGTGTTTAATTTAGCTAAGAGGTGGATTTAATTGCAATGTATTTCGACTCGTGGAAGTTGATTTATTTTCGCGATTCAATTGTATGATGCTTTTTTGGAACTGCTGAGTCAGCAGCAGCAGTGAGCAGCTGTACAAGTGACAGAAAAAAACGTCATTGAGCTGCATTCATCTGTTTCTTTGTAACTTTGCAGCCTCCACGCAGGTGATTCTGAAATAAAACTGTTCCATTTAAACTCGGTTTCAAACTAATTTTAGACCCATAGGAATAAAATGAGGCAGCGTCAGTATACTGTATTCATGAATGACGGTTGTCTTGCTGACAAAGTTGTCGGTGTTATGACGGGATGCTGCCACTAGACTCACCTGACTGGTGTGCATCCAGTACTGCAGAGTGTGTCGGCGCCGCAGGCGAGGGATGATCAGGTGGTAGAAGGTGTGTTCACCTGCCAAGGTCAGCAAGGCTCCGCCCACTCCCATACACAGCAGCACGAAGAGGCCGGAGAAGTGCTGGATCCCCATCTGCAGGGTCTGGAAAGCACATGGTAACACAAACACACAACTGTATTTCACGAGAAAAGAACACTTACAACTAACTCGAGGCCAGAATGTTTCAGCACCTCTCTGTCCAACGTGATTCTCAGGGCACTACTTGAATTCAGAATTTATTCTCCGTTTCTATTCATTTTAGGCTCGATAACAAAGTTTTAAAAGGCTCCAAGCTCCAGGCTGAGTTCACAACCCGACACGCCACAAAAGGCTGCAGACTTTAGCGAGAGGTTCTGCCGGGCTGGATGCATTTCTCTCTTGGATTCACTGGGCAGATCGCAAATCAACATTTGTGTTTCAAGCTGGAACCAGCGGCAGATTGTTGTTCAGTGGGCAGTTGATTAATGAGGTTCGCTGAACACACCTGGCAAATGTTTGTGTGTGCGCAGAAGAGGGAGCACAGGCAGACGCTTTTATGCGTCAGGCCTTTTCTGTAGTTGTTGATCTTGTCTGCGACAGTTCTTTCTCCGCTGCAATGAAGAAACGCGGAGCTGTGTTGAAGGAAATACAGGAGTCATAGCTGCTGCTTTACAGGGTCATTGGACTCCTGCTTGCTGGACACTTCTATCCTGTAAAGTTGCTTGCTTTTAATTTTAATTGATCGCTTCCCCAGCTTTCTCCTTCCTTAGACATTTGTTTGCATAACTTTTTTGTTATAAAAATTTGTGGGTTTACTGTGTTGGACTAATGTGATTCCATTGCAGCACTTAAGTACGACTTAAGTGGATATTATTATCACTTCTATCATCATTTTTGGGAGATATTACTGGCATTTCAGTGATTTTTGGGTGTGTTTCAGTTCGGGGTCGACTCCTCGATGAACTGCATGTTACGTTGTGAGTTGTATTTTTTTGCATCTACAGTTTCATTCACTCATAACAACATAAAGTCAGCACTACATCAAACTGTGGTACTTTTTAGAACTTTTTAGCAGTTGTTTGTGTTAACTTATATGGGAGACGTAAATATGTATATATATATTGAGATGTTTTGAAATTTTTTTTTAGAATTTTTTTTCTTTTTCACCAGCCGCCCTGGTCTGGTAATCCACGAACACCCAGGAACCAGTGCAGCATCTAGTCGCATACTACATCTCTGCGGCACATTAGCTTGTCTGCTGTTCCAGCGGTGCACGAGTGAAGCTAACTGGCGTGGATTACGTGGTCAGATTTTAAGCAATATAGTGGTGCAGGTTTAAACAGACCATGAGCTGGACAATCCAGGTATCTTGGCTCAACTGAGAGAAAAACTCTCTCCCAGAGTCAGAGTTTTCCGAGCTGCCATGAATCCACTGGACTGTCTTTTTATTTATATTTCTGAGATCAACTTCCACGTTTGTCTCCCTGCTTTTAATTGTCATAAACCAGAATGAATCCCCAAATATCATTTTCATTAAATATTAAAAAAAATGTTGGAATTTATTAGTCCTCATAACATTTTACTTAATTTTTAAAATATATATATTTTTGTTTCAAATTTTCAGTTCTAGTCTGAGACAAGGGTTCAGGTTCAACACCAGCGGCTCAGTTTCTCACGTGCGCCGCGTTACACTGGTGGAGACTGAGAGGGAAATAAGAGATTGATGCTTTACATAATTCGATTTGCACAATTTGTTACTGAGCGATTGACACTCCGCTGTTGTTCATGTAATTTGCCGAGAGTGAACTGAAGCAAACGCTAAAGGCAACATGACAGGAAGAAAGGAGCGCGGCAGGCGCGAAGCTCTAATGAGAGCGACGGAGAGAGAGTGAAACCAATAGCTGCTCGGTTTGCTCACATCCTTGTTGACATTGTGTCTTGAATCTCTTGCGTCCGCAGGCCGAGCGGCGGATGGCAGACCAGCGGTATCTAATCTAGCTTCCTCGGTCCTGCTCGTTCCTGTCAATTAGCCGCATGCTGACTCGACAATTTCATCACAAACTGACCTCCTTTAACTCCGAATCCAGCGATTCTTGGAAGGCACCAGCCCCTCCTCCTCCCCTTTCTGGTTTTTCAAATAGCGAAAGCAAAATAAGTTTCCCAGCGCAGGGTGAAGTGAAGGTTTTCACCTCATTGGAGAAAGCAATGACTGTGTAATTGTGTTTGTTGCTATAATATGATTCAACTTTGAAGTGGGATTTAAAAGGATGGCTGAGGGGAATTGCACGGCTTCTCTATTCCCAAACAAGAGATACAGAAGCAGACACTGTGCTCCATCGAGGGATTTGGGATTTTTTCCGGGCTGAAAGGACCAAGTTTACTTCTGCTGCACACGTAGTTCCGAGGATTGACTCCTCCGACATGACGTGTCTGCGGATGTTTATACGACAGAGGAGCTTTGTCGATGTTTAACAGCCAGAGGTGGGAGGCCGTCTGGGGAGTTAGAAGTTCCCTCCATCGTCTTTTTTCCCAGCCTCATCATCTGTGACTCAAGAATCTCAGGTTGTTTCCAAGATTTCTCTGCAGTGATTCTGGAGTAACGTGTTACTTAGTAACACGTAACATAAAGCGTTACTATTACAAACTCAGTCAACAGATTAAAGTTACTTGTCTAAGTCACCCTGCGTTCATATTTTTGCCATTGTCAAGAAATGAAATATTAATATTTGTTTTCTTCAACTGGGTCTTTGGGCATGACGTCATGTGCGGGACACGCCAGTCACGTTTTCACTCAGCACGCGGGCAGCTCACGTGTCAAACTGAATGGCAGTAAATAACAGAGCAGTGAGGCGAGAGATGCACGTTTCTAGCAGAGAATGCAGCCACTGCTTTGAATTAGTGTCTGCCACAGATGACAGTATTAACCCTGCTGGGTCCACCAACGCACAGAAATGACAGTTTTTTAAAAACTTCTTGCTTTTACAGGAAGAAACGCTACTCATGTGATGGTCCGCTTTGTCTCAAAAGTCTAAAATAAAATTCTCCACCAGCACAACGGAGCGCCGAGACGCAAGTACGCAGCAGCAATCGCTTAAGTCTTAAGAGATACTACTGCCCCCAGGTGGCCAACAGGAGGCGTGACACACTGAGACTTGGTAAATGTCCCGCTGTCTTGTAAAAAAGTAGAAAAAAAAAATCATAATAATAGTTATGGAGCATATGCTACATTTTCATTTAAACTATGATCCCAAATCAGAGCCTGAGCCGCTGAGCAGATCTGTGAGGATCAAGTCTCTTAGTATCACCTGGTTTTGATCAAGTACTGGATCCTAAAATAGACGATTAAAGGAACGATGGCCAACACGGATAACATCGTCGCAAAACGTAGTGGCATAAAAGCTATAAATACCTGGAGCTGCTACGTTGTTTTCGCTTCATCAATCACAGAAATCATACTTCCAGAGGCATTTACTGAAAAGGTGCATTGTTTAGTGAGCGCTCGGGATCGATTGAATAACTGTTGGTGGATAGGGAAGACGTCGAAACCATTAGATCTGACTCTGGATCAACATTCCGAGAGCGTGAGCGGCTCAGCCTGGAAGCACAGACTCCCTCACTACGGTCCACGGAGAGAGACTAGAGATTGTCAGCTCTGCTCAGATGCAGCAGGAAACTGTGCAGAGGAAATGATGATATTTGAAGCTTCAACTGACTAAAATCTTTGTGAATGAAATAGAGTATCTAAATGTCCACTCAACTTGTGTTTTCAGACCTTGTTCCGAACCTGTTTGAGTCAAAGGGTTTGTATGGAACTAAACCAATCCACCAGTGAATGGACAGAAGAACAGATCAATCATCAATCAGCGACTCACCTCAGTCACGGCGAAGACTCTCTTCCCACACGGCACCACCTTGTACCACTTGTCATGCAGCATGTCCATGAAGCCATCGGACTTGTAGCGACTCACAAACTCGGAAACGTTGCGGGTTAAAGGCGAGCCCTGCGGCAGCCCGATGCCGTAGCCTGGAAGCAGAGAGCACAGAATTGAAACAACACGCAGTAGAGAGTGGAGCAGCCTGAAGAGCAGGCCGACGCCTCCGCTGGTAATTCAGCAACAGGAATCCTGTTCATCTTTTGCAGTTAGCCAAAGGGCAGATACCCCTGGAGGAGATTTATGGGTTTATAAATCCACATGGAGGACCTGAATAAACCTATTTATTTGCTGGGGGCGGTTATATTATTTTTCCTTCTCCTGTGTCAATAAAGCTGCTGCGTGACAAGCTTTGTGTCCCAGCTCCCCCTGTGTCACTTCCCAAGACTGCAGCTGCTCTAGAGGAGCAACAGAACCACCTGTTTTCTGACCACCTAGGCTCTCGATCGATCCGATTCTCACAGCAGACGCTCAATTTCCGTGGTTCCCCAGTCAGAGAATGTACTTTGTGTAAAGTTCCCCATGCCTTTTTCTTCAGGGATCACCGTCAATGTACATTCTGCCACCACAGTCCGAGAAACTTCCTCCACTTGAACGTTCGTTCCTGGGTTCCAGTTTTTTGGTACTAAACAGTGCACACAGTTAGCGTGGGGTTGCCTCATTTTGCAGGATTTTGGTGCTGCAGATGGTCATCTTAAATCAGGGGTCGAAACCTCACATGGAGCTCTTGATGTTTGGAGAGACACAAACACACAGCCTGCTGAATAAACCCTGAAAGGGTTCAGCACCTTGGACAGCGCACAGTAAAGCCTCTGCGCTGCCATGTTGACTTTCCACTGGCCCCAGCCAATTCACCTCCTGTTTGAAAACGAGACTTGAGACATGAGGGGAAGTTGTTCTGCCACCCGAAACCACTGTGCAAGCTGTTACATGTTGACATACTTTAACAACACAAGTGCTTCGTGTAGAACTAACAGTTTGGTCAAACCTGGATGGCAACCATCAGGCACAACTCGATGCCTGAGCCACCTTATGTGATCTCTGTTTATAAAGTAGATGCACGTTCCGACAAGTCATTTAGTTACACAGTCGATATTCAACCAGTGGCATGAATAATTTAATTTGAGGGTGTAATGCATGTTTAGTGGCACATAACTTCAAGCCCCATCAAATGCAAGAACAGCAATTGCGCCTCCATTGAGCTAGTTGTTTTTCTTCGCTGGTTTGTTTATGTGTTCACATTAATATTCCGACGTCAGACGAACCCTGGGCCTCTTTTCTAAGGCTTGTAGGAAGGAATATGAATATTTTACAGGATGCAAACTGGCAACATAGTTTTGTCCGCAGCTGAAACATCCATCAAAGCGAAAGGCCTTTAGCGACACTTGAGCGATATAGGGGTCACATCTCCCTGGATAGAAGGGCAGACACTGGTGGGGAGATGTGCTGCGGAGGTTGAAGGGTCCCACAAACGATTCTGTGGCAGGTGCTAGTAAGGGACAGGGACACGCTGGTCAGGGACAACAGGCTGTCTGAACATTTATTAAAGCATTCACTCAAAACAAGGCTCAGCCAGACGCTTCAGGGGGAGTTCAGAACGTGTTGAGAAGGCAGTTCTTTCATTAGATTTATGGTTTTTCAACACAAAGCCGTCCACCTCGGATCTGCCCAGCCCTCAGGTTACTATAGCACTTCATAACCATGAGCGTGAGGGATTTTTTTATTCAAATATTATTAGTATTATGACTTTCATATTCAAGCATTCATTTTTATTTTATGTATTTATTCATTTTTGGAAAGATTCCAATACAAAACTCCTTTTTTACATACCACCGCACCACACATACATGTTCTGGCTATACCATCACAAGCCATCAAACCTTCTCTTGCAAGAGTCAAAGTCTCAAGCAGGAAACTTAATCCCTGAACAAAAGCAAACAGAAGCTTCTGCTTGCTTTTGTTCATGGATGTTTTTCGATAGGCAATGGCCAGGGTTTCCACTACTCTGAATGGACTTGAAATTCTTATAGAAATATTTTCAAGACATTCAAAGAGCTTTGGTTTAAATAAGGTGATATAAAAACTTGAATATAGCCACCATTGTGATTTATTGTGCCAGTGATGCAAAATAAACAAGATTTTGTTTGTTTAAATGTGTGTATGGCTCCATCATTTGATTCTGTAACATACCAAATTCATTCAAAATGAAAAATGTGGCGTCTTGTGGCAAATATTCTTATACCATTAAACAAGAAAATCTGATTCATGCTGGGAAAACATTGATGGTTTTGGGTGGTAAAAACAACACATCTGGCATGAGGTGGGAAACCATTGCTGGTCACACGTGTCTTACACAATGCAGATGTCTGGATTAACTGAACTGAACCGGCTGAACTGAGGTGAACTTGAGGTGACAGGAGATCTGGTGCCCCTGAAACTGCCGTGTGACACTGAGGTGTCCATGTTTGATATTTTTCTGGATCAATGAGGCGACCTTGTGTCCAGGGAAAAGCAACGCTGCAGCAAAGCCTTGACTCCCATCAATGAAACATCAAGAGAAATTCTTTACTTTACATTTAATTCAGCGTCTTTTGCAACAACTTGTCCTTCGCTCATCTAACACCTTTACTGTACTACAATAAATCAGTAGTATGGAGACGGTGTTTGCAAAAGGGCACCGGCGTCATGATCCAGCCATGATTTGGACATCTCTATAATGTAATTCATCGGGTGTGGAGTCTTAATATTTACAACCTCCGTTATTCTGCCCACGCTGTCATCTTCGGAGTTCTTCTCCCTCCTCCCGCACATTTCTCCTCTGAGATTTTCCCAGGAAATGTTCTGAAATGAGCGTCTTGCTATCAATCTGCTGTCTCTTCACAGCCACAGCTAATCGCACACCCTCTGAATAAAACATACCAGAGACTCTGGTTCAGTGTGGAAGGTGTCTTCCTCCTTCCAGTGGTGAGGCAGGACAATCCTAGTTTTCCTCCGACAGAGTCGACTCACGGATCCGTTTCACACGATTATAGCTGGGAACTCGATGATCCGGCTCGCATGCTGGCCACGTACCACTTCCATCCAGGCTGGTTTTGTTGTTGACGGTGCTCCTGTGTAATTACTGTTGGAGTGTTTCTTTTGATCGTTTCCTGAGAGAACGTATCATTATATTTGATTTTCAGAGCCAGTGAGACGAAATATTCCCCTTTTTCAACTGAGTTCAGACGCGGAAAACAAAAAAGGTCTCGCGTTCATCAATCGGCATTAGCATCGCGGGCCGCGGCTAATTCAGGGTAACGCACGGCAAATTTCTCCGCTGCTGTGTGTGTGTGTGTGTGTGTGTGTGTGTGTGTGTGTGTGTGCGGGAGAGCCGCAAAGATGGTGTGACAAACCAGCGTGTGTGACAGTGTATTTAAAGCAATTTACAAAGCAAACATTTCGACTTTTTCAACCACTTTCAAGATGATTCATTGCACTGGATCAGATTAGATGAACAGGATCACTGGTTTCTAGAGGCAATGACCACCATTCTGTATTCGCCTTCCCACTCCATGACCAAGGCGTGTGGTACATTTCACCTCAGAATGAGCGTAGCTAGCGTGCTACTGACTAGCTAAGCTTGCAACTATACTGAAAGGCTGAAAAAAAGGCCTTTCTTCTGTTTCTCTATGTTTTGTCTTCTGGGGTGGTAACTCATAGGTATGGAGCCTTGGAAGTGACATGCCTGTTTTTTGGAGGTGACATGCATGACGTTTTTGTTTTTTTTCATCTCAAGATATTTTGTATCTCGAGATAACTGTTATGTCGTAATAATTAGTATCTCAAGATAATTTTTAATGTTAGCACAAGCGTAACTGCCTCTCTGGAAAAGCATTTGGTATACATCTACCTGTAACCACTATGTCTCCCATGGTTTCGTAACTGTTTGTCAACGTTGTCATTCACTGTCTGCAGGTCAGAATATTGCAGACAGCAAAGTCTCTGCGCTTTTCACACTCTGGTCAAGTGTCTTCTCCTCACTCAATACCACATGTAGCTAAGCTATACATATTGGAATTGGCGTGCTTGACTTTATTATTATTTATTTTTTTATCTCGAGATAACAGTTATCTCGTGATAATTTGTATCTTGAGGTCATTTTTATCTCGGGATTAAAAAAATAAAGTCATGCATGTCACTTCCAGGTACGCGTAATACGTACACATGTGGTATTATTTTGAGTAGAAGGCACTTGATCAGAGTGTTAAAAGCGCAATGACTTGACAAACAGTTAAGAAGCCATGAGGGTGACACAGTGCATTTACAAATGCATTTACGAGATAAAAATTATGTCAAGATAATTGTTATCTCGGGATAAAAAAAAAAAAAACAACGTCACATACGCCACATCCAAAAAATAAACAAATGCATGTCACTTCTAGGGCTCCAGACATAGGTGACCCCAACCAACAAGTAAAAAACAGCTAATAAAAAAGCACCTGCAGGGGTTTGATGGCGTCATCTGTGATGTCACCACCCAGGATGGTGCGTGAAACCAATACAACCATGACTTTACGTCGCAGAAATTACACTAATATTAAAAACGACTAAATAATATAGCATTGAACAGTACTGGATCAAATATTAATAAAGAATTTGATTTCAAAAATCACTCTATTAAATCCTAAAATGAGAAAAAAAAGTCCATGTTTTGGTTAAACTGATGAAAAGTATATATAACCAGTGACACAGAACACTGTGTAGAACACTGTGAAACCCTCAAGAGCCGGAGTTTCTAAAGCCTCTCAGTCGCATTATAAACCCCTGAACTCCCTGTGGTAAAGCAGCTGATGATAAATGAACAAATGTTTGGTCGCGATAAAACTTGGACTTTACGACTTGAACTAGTGACGGTTTAAAACACGCGACGAGCTAAGAAAAGCCCTGCTATAATTGGCGTATATGTCTTCCAGTCTGACAGTACTTCTAATTGCACAGTCAGTATTGCATCTCATTATAGCAGGACATGAAATATTCAACCACGCCGGAGCAAAACCAGCTCCTGATGGTCTTGGACTCTGTTCGCCTCTAAAGAAGTGGCAGTGTTGGGGAGACACTGCAGTCATTACAGCAATAACCTTAAAGGATGTCAGCGGGTTTAATGAAGAATTTAGCCTCAGTTTCCTTGTTATTTGGCTCCATTGTTGCTCTTTGTTGCGTCAAGCTTTGATGCTCCGGAGGAAGCCGTCTCCTGGAGTTCCATGACTTTAGTATGAAGAGCATGTTCGTTTTTCATCAGTGACGACACTGGAAAGTTTTCATCTAATAATGAACTGCTTCTTCTGAGTTTAGGTGATGGAATTGATGGGTCACTGAACAATAAATAAACAACGTACATTCACAAAATACATGTACAAATACGTCATAATAAATCTTTACACTCAGAGGAAATAAGGTGAGTTCATATTATACGACACTGTAATTGTGAACTGTGAAACCAAATAAAAACAGATCAACAAAAAGTGCTTCCTCACTAGATTCATTTTCATATCTTGAAGTTCTCATGGAGGAACTAGCTGAAATGTCAACAGAGAAAATGATCTGATTTACCGCTACTGTACCTCCCTCTGCCGCTCGATTAAAAATCAAAACTCATCGACCGAAGCTCCAGCGAGATGAGATTGCAAAATAGCTGACAGACTTTGTCAGCAGTTTTCTATCAGTCAGCGCTGCACCTAGATGCCTGAGGAACATCTTGAGTCTCAAGTGCTCCTCCAGAGAAAGTTGCTCTCCTTGTGACTGGAGAGAAAGTGTTTTCTTTTTTTCTTTCGACCGCAGCGATGTCAAGGACCACTTCGACACACATGTTGCACACTCACAGGAGTGAGGCTTGAAGAACAAAGTCTAATAATATTGTCATAACTGTCCAGCATAAGACATGTTTCACACATATCTCAGTGCAAAGTACATCACTACAGGAATGTACACATGCATTATATGAAATGCATTTTTGTACAGAGTGCAGTTTAAATATGATAAAAGCTTTGCACACTTGTGTGTACAATGAAATCCCTATACTTTGTGACTGTCACTTTTTAAATTGAAAGGTATTCAAAAGTATTTCAGCAGTTTCCTGTTTGAAATAAACTTATGTACTTTTTGTATTTACGTTGCAGTGCCCCCCTTGTCCTTGAGTGTGTATTATGCACACACAGAAATAGTTTCAAGTGAGTGTGTTCTGGATTTTACGAAGGATCCAAGCAGAACTAAATACTGGTTTAAGATCTGATATAATGGCACACAGCAATGACATGTAACTCCATTTACTTGGAGGAGCAGATGGTCGGTTCAAACTGAGCTTGTCATGAGGAAAATGATTAGTCAAACTCGAGGCCTGGGGACCAAATCTGGCACGCCCAATCATTTTATATGGCCCACTGGAGCTTAGAATTTAACACAGAAATCAATTCAAGTTCAGTTTGAAGTGGACTTCAGAGCAGGTTGACACCATGTCCTTCACAGACCCAGTGAATACAGGTGAAAATGAATGCAATGAAAGATGAGACGGCAGATGGATGCCCGTGCTTCAAGAAGAAAAACACACTGTCTCCACTGTTGGGAGGAAAATCTATGTAGAGTAGACACTCAAATTACCCTTCAATAACCGAAATGGACACTGGTGTCAGACTCCATTAAAACTACTGTGCTTGACACCTCAGTTTTATGGAACTATGCTCCTTGAGTTGAGGCAAAGACGGGGCTCACTGCAGCCCAAAGCCATCATGTGAGGTGGCTGGGGTTTGATGAAGACAACCATCATCTGGAACAAGCTTTGGCACAGTCATTTAGCCACCGCACAGTCGTAATAAGTCCCATCGAAGAAACCCCAGAACAAGCTACCTTCAGCGGGATAGGTCCAGCAAGCTAGAGCCTCAACACACCTGCCACTCTTGGTCCCTGTTTGCACACCACAGAAACCACCCTGACAAGTCAATCACACCCCTCTTCCAAATCAGAAACAAGTGTGCACTGGACTTAAGTCTTTAAAGAGGAGAGTAGTGCTGTTTCTTATTGTACTCAGAAGAACCTCTTCAACTAGGTGGAGGTGACAACCTCGTACAGCCAGTTGAAAGCCTTCCCTGAGTCCCACACTAGTCCAGGCGACTCACTGGCTGTTACAGCCCTTCAATCGTCTGGAACCTTCAGCGTTCATCTGATTTATCCCAGAGGGTTTCTCACACAGGCGTTTCTTTGACCCCTCCAGTAGTACAGAGCTATTTCTGAGTTCCTCAACATGCACCTTCCATCATGATGGTCCGGGAGGGCGCCGTGTCCCCAGCAACACGCCTGCAGGGATCATGGGAGTGGCTCCAGGGCCTGATCGAAAACTGTTTTATTTTAAACAATCCACAGCACCAGGATTAACAAACCCATGTGGCACCAGTCTCTTTATTTAATGGGACCACCATCAGACAGCGGAGTTTAGGGCTGTCAGGTTTTCCAGAGGTTTGGACAGAAACGTGGGTCCATGAAACTGCCACACTCTGCTTCCTACATGACAACGCTCGTCTTCATTTTCTTCCCGCCATTTCCTCCGCCGCCGGCCTCGTCTTCATTTAAGTCGGCTGCTTATCTCTGTCATCCCATCATTTTCCTTCAATTTCTGCTTCACTCCATTCTTCTCTTTATCGTGCAGCTCCTCGGCGGTGCCCGTTGCTTTGTTTTTCCCATCTGTCTTTTCTTTTTTTTTTCCCAGCAGCAAGGCGGATGTTCTGTCATCAGCCCCCATCCCCACCCCCTTACGTTCAGGCACTCAGTCAAATCAGGGAGTACAAGTGGGCAGCCACTTGTCATTTGTTTGGATTCGTCCTCCGAAGACAGTAACATATTCCCTCTCAGGCGTGCAGTCCCAAAGCTGCCAGTCACAAACCCCCCCACACACACACGACGCTCCCCTGACTGAACCTGGGCTGCAGTCATGAAGCCATAGTGTCAGAGCTCATGGTTCAAGATGCAAGGAAAAATGACTGTGGCTGAAGCAAACCAGAAGTCGGATAGAAAAATCGGACGATATCACCAAAATGAAAGTGTTGGAAAGGTGGATGTTGTTTAATATCTGTACACACAATATAATAAAGGGACAGAAAGATGAAGCACTGTAGGAACACAGACCTCCCCCATGCAGCTCATTTCAGGAATATCGTTTTATAAATGCTGAATATATCAGTGAGCTTCAATAGGTTTCATGACTGAAGTAAAGTCACAAGCTTTAGAATAAAATGAAATGAATGATGCTCACTAGTGTAATGAATGAAAGAATTATCTTCACTCTTTGCATTGCTTGGATGAGAAGAAGAAGAAGAAGAAGATGTTCTGCCTCTGCCTCGTGATGCAGTGGGCAGTATAAAAGAAAGATGTACGTTGAAACATGGGAGGCGCTTCTTTTGTTCAACGTGCAACGTATGAATTGCTATTTAAAGCCCCTCAAGCATTTCTGTCACTTTCGACAGTAGTCCACAATATATCACGCCATGGGAGTGAGGGTGGGTTAGTGTCCCATGAATCCGTGGAGGGAAAGACATGAAAACAGAGATATTTTGTTTTGATATTTCCATTTTTTTCCCTAAAACAGAAGAGCAGATTTCAATATTTGGAAATGTAAAAATGAACGAGCCAAGGTGTGAAGCTGATCAGGTTTGCATTGCTGCATACTTTAGCACAAAGTCGGTGAAAAGCCAAGCCGCCTTGCTCTCACCTTGGCAACAAACTCTTGTGACAGGCTCATGGGCTCTTCAGCCGTGCCTCTTCCTGCTCGACTGAGCCGAGCACTTATGCACAAGCACACACAGACAAACCAGCGCGGAGGGAGCGTGCGTGCTTGAAGGCGATGTTATTAATGGGGTGTGTCTGGATTGTCGTAAACATCTCCCAACAGCACTCAGTGGAAAGGCAAGCACCGCGACTGCGTCTCTCTCGACCTGAGCCGCCCGCGCCCACTCCACAGACACACGTCCTGCAGTATCTCCCCACCACAAGGTGCTCCATAAATCCTGCAGGCATCCTCATATGGCCCATATACTCCCTCCTCACTTCCCCGACTGCATCATCTCTTTTTCCTTGTCCACCCCCCTCCTCTCCTCTTCTTCCACCGGTGTTTTGGGGTAAAGGTTGGTCTTGATTAGAAGACCCTGCTGACTGCTTCGTTTATCACCGGAGCTGCAGAAGCGGGCCAACTGGCGTCGGGTAAATGAAAAACTTTGAACTCTTCCTCAAGCATCACTGGAGTATCCCCTCACCTCTTCCACCAGGCCCTCCTTTCTTATCTCTATTGTTCTTGCCCATTTGTTTTCATCAACTCCGGTGTCATTTCCTCCTCCCTGAATCCATTTCCTGCTCTTTCTTCTGCCAACAGAAAACGCACTCGCCCTCACAGAAGCCGTTGTAGGGACCAAAGAAGGAGTGCATCCGTCGTCTTGCCTGAATCGAGGAGTCATGAAAGTGACCCGCGCTGCATACAGATGAGACCCGCGATGCTTCCCCCTTCCCAGCCACCGCCTATTATGATGTCTCCTGGCTGACTTTGTCTGATGCGCGGAAGAAAGCCGCGGAAGTCTCGGGTGATTATTAAGTTGTTTGTGAGTGGGGAATGTGGGAGCGGGGTCATTCCCGGGCTGAGCTTTGACTGACAGACGATCCGAAAACAGGGTCCCGTGCTGCGAGATTCCATCACCGCAGACAACAGTCTGATTCACATTCATGTTATGGAGTTGCAAGTTTCGCCTACAAGTCCTTAACTTGACTTCAGGCTTTCACCTTGGTTCATCTCGGATCGTGAGGAAAGAGGAAAAGACATTAACGTTCTAAGTTCTGAAACTGGGGCAGTGGTAACTTGCTTCCTTTCTCTGCGGCGTCTGTATGTCTGGTTTCCTTCTACACTCCAAAAACAAACATGAATCCAACACTCTAAATTGTTCGTAGGTTTGGGTCTTATTTGTCTACATGAGCTCAGCGACCTGTTTTTTGGGGTACACCCCACATCTGTTCAAGGGGTCTCCTGACTTTCCCCCAGTCAGCTGCGGTGGGTTCCCATCGGGAAGCAGCGGAAGAGAATGAGATGAGATGGGAAATATAACGGACTAAATCACAGGTAGGCACCAGGTGTTGTCGCTTGAGGGAGGGTGATGCCTCCTGGTTGGCTAGTGCTCCGCTCCACCGCTTGACAGCTGTGATTCCCCCAGGTGATCATCGAGCGTGAGGACAATAGGAGAATTGCTCTTGATTTCCATGGTTCTGATCTCTCCCTCTTTTTGTTGTTTTTTATTCCTGTTTTTATGTGTTTTTTGATGTTTTGCCCTCATATTTTCTATTGCTGTTCTTAGTTCTTCATGGAGTTTCATGAACAGCCTTGGCTGGTGGTCCTGACCCGTCACCAGAGTGTTTGGTTCCGCTGCTGATGGTAAGTTTTGGTGAGCAACAGTTGAAGCTAGAATTGTTTGATTCACTCCATACTGAACGCCAGGGACGTACAGAGGTCACACAGTGCCCCCTCAGGGTGAGGCACATCCGAGCTCACATCACCACTTCAGAAAGCCATGCTTCCTGGTTGACCACAGGCTGAGAGATCTGCAGTCCAGGGGGAATCATCAGCACGTCCAAGCGAGCAGATTGATTCAGGAGCCGAGAGAATTAGGCAAGATCTGGGTTCATCCTAAACTGAGGCAGCCAGCAGTGACCCACCAGCACATGGGTACCTCAGCTTCTGGATGTATTCAACCCAACCTAAACCCACTCACTTCCTCTTATATAGACTGGATGCAGACTGGATCATCAGGCTGATTTTACACAGTAAAATAAATGTCATTTTCCTGCAGTAATTTTGTTCATTCAGCAATGGATGAGCCAGTAACAGCTGAAGTTGAACAAAATCTCTGTGAGATAACCGCTTTAACCATGCTATCAAAACAAAAAATGTTTGTGTGAACTGCTTGAACATCACTGCGCAGTCCATCATTTTTTCCAAGCAGCAAGTCCCTTCTACTGTTTCCCTTTCCATCTCCACGCTCCCCTCCTGAGTCACAAACTATGCTGCTGGCTGACCGGTTCATGTCCAACCTCCTCCTCCTCCCGGGAGAGACAGCTTTCTCTCGGCACGTTTGATATCGCTTGCTCTTGACGGAGAACCAGAGCTTCAGTGACAGTGAGGCCTTTGTGATCTGAGCAGCAACAACAGCGACTTCAAAGACAACTGAGCCTCTCATTCCCAGCAACAGATACCACGCTCCTCGCGCTGTCACATGGTGAAGGGAACAAACCATGTGACCGGCAGGCAGTAATGGCCGCCAGATTTATTTCCAGTGAGTCTCCACTGCTCTTCATGGCTGCTGAAAGCCACCAGTGCTCTTGTGTTTAAAGCCCGAATTTATAGTCTGACAGTCAAACAGTGCGATTAACATAATGAGCACAGAAGCTGATTATAATAATGAACATCTCTCTAAACACAGTAATTAAATAAGCGATTACACTAGTGAGCAGGCTGGTGATTAGTCTGATGTTCATACATCAAACTGACTGGAATGAAACAATATTGACAGACTGCAGAGGAAGTTTTCTGCGCCATCATTGTTTGACCAACTTGGTATCATTTGTGGGCCGGTGCTGCTGCAGCCCGTCTGCTGACCAGGTATCCCCTCGGTTTTTGGACCATTCTGGGGAAACCCCAGAGAGGGTTGTCGGTTAAAATCCCTGTTGTGTTTTTTTTATACTGAGACCAGCCTCTTTGCCACCAACAGCCATGTAGAGAGTCTATTTTCATCTTGAACTTCAGTGAGTCGCCGTCACCACTTTGCAACTCGAGTTACTGAGCAGACTGACAGACCATACCATACCATAAATGCATAAAATTTAGACACTAAAAATGACTAACAAGATCAACTGTGCTGTTGTACAAAAGCCAAAGAGTAAAAGTGTGTTTTAAGAAGTCTTTTAAAAGTGTCTAACATGGGGAGGGAGGGCATTCCATAGCCAGGGCCCACAGACTGAGAAAGTGTGGTCTCCTCTCATCTTCCGCTTAGCTTTAGGTCCCTCCAGGAGCAGCTAGTCAGCTGACCTGAAGGACCACGGAGAAAGCTCTACTCGGTACTGAAGGGCAAGAACATTTAAAGCTTTAAAAATGAACAGAAGAACAAATCAGTTCTAATAGTCACAGGCAGCCAGTGGAGAGAAGCCAAGAAGGGGGCAAGAGACAAGGCTAGAGAGCAGCCACCATGGAGCATGATGTTTGCTGATCTGTGGTGAGGGTGAAGATGAGTTGGAGAGGTGGAGGTACAAGCGGGGGAGAAGAGGAATGAAGCTCAGTGGAACTGAGAGAGGAAGAGATGACAGATGAGTTCAGGCGAAGAGGAGAGTGCAGGCAGGGTGTGACGGATGGGGACAACTGTGAGGTGTGATCTGTGGCAGAGGAGTGTAGCCAGAGTGAAGGGGATGATGTTTAGAGACAGTAGCTCTGTCACGGGGACAAGAAAAACCGATGGAAGAGTCAGAGTTGAGATGCTCAGGTTTTCATCGGGTCGACTTGGAAGGACAAGATCACTCTATCAAAGGGACACGTGGGGAAGTTTGGAGACAAAGTTAGGGAGGACAGATGTTGGACACGCGGAGAGGAGAGACAGGAAACATGTTGGACAAAGGAAAGAACAAATGGAGGCACTGGAGAAAACAGAAGGAGGAAGCCCCAGAGGGAGGGGCCAGGGGCCAAACGAAATACTGAACAGTCTGTAAACAACATTCTTTGAAGGAAGGGAAAAACTAGAAGCAGATGTGAGCTTCTCTGTTGTC
The DNA here is from genome assembly GCF_027744825.2 of Synchiropus splendidus. Classification (NCBI taxonomy): domain Eukaryota; kingdom Metazoa; phylum Chordata; class Actinopteri; order Syngnathiformes; family Callionymidae; genus Synchiropus; species Synchiropus splendidus. The sequence continues at coordinate 8,945,852 of NC_071349.1, read as the reverse complement.
AGCTTCAAAACACAAACTCACAACAACCTGACTGTCTTTTTGAAGCACATCTAGCTCCATCTAGTTTTAAGATCTATCCAGATTAACTCGATTGATTCAGAATCTCCACATGCCGGCCTGTCACCTGATGGGCCACGACATCTTGACTTGACCTGTCTTGTTGACGATCTGCCACATGAAATTGGCGGGCTGGATTTGGCCCACGGGCCGTGAGTTTGGCAATTTCATCTGAGATTTCAGGTTTGTGATGATATTTTCCTTGTTCGGCACAAACTTGTTTGGCAATCTCACAAGACGCTCTGTAAAATCAATGCATCAAGTCGAGGGTGTTAGAAAGTGTTCTTAAAAAGAGTCTAGTATTTGGGATTCAGCTGTGGACCCAAGCTCAGTGGAGAGTCCACATGGACAGCCACCCGTACCGTACGGGTAAGGAGCGGGTTTAAGAGCTCAAAACAGAGTTGTCAGCTCAGTGCTGACCTTTGTGTTGCCCTAAAATAATCACCTCTTCTATACGATGACGGCTCCGACTGAAGATTTTCATCTCTTTTATTCTCCCCCAGCCTCTTCCGCCTCTCTCTGATGTGAGGACTGTTCATTCCCAATAAAAGCTTTGTCTCCGCTCAGTCGCTCCGTCACACGCCTGAACCATCGCTGACAGCACAATAAAGTGAAAGTCGACTGTGTCCAACCATTAAACTGTTTGTTGTAACCTTGTCCTGCACTCCATTTATTCATACCTGGCGTCAGACGCTGGAGCAGTTTAAACATGAAGGTGAAACAATTACCTTCTTCTTTTTTGGAAAATAAGCGGCTCCACTCAGAAACAGCACGGCTCCACATCAGACAGGTGTGTGTGCGAGTGTGTGTGTCAGAGGTGGGATCCTGACGAGAGGACCGATCTGTGCGTTCTGCTCGTGCTGCAGCAGGTTTGACCCGTGCATGAGTAGCCAAAAAATGTTCTGGCTTGGTATATGTGTGAATTTTTGATGCCTTTTTGTTCCACCCTGCGGGTTCTCGGTTCAGACAGTGAATGTTGTGTCAGCGGTGCAGCCAACGACTGCATTTGATCTCCAGCATGATGGATACGACTGTGCGATGGAGAGCGCCTGTGGGCTTGCTCAGCGTGCGCCTGCGTGCGCGGAGCTGTGTGCATATGTATGCTGGGTTTTCTGCAGCAACTGAAGCTTCCAAGTGTTTACATTAAATTAGTTAGGCGAGGGATTCTGACCAAACTTCTGGGCCACATGTGCATCTACAACCCTCCAGTTTATGAAATGCGTAGAAATGTCAAAATGGGTTTACTTCCCAACTGTAATGTAAAGTTAAGGACATGTTGAAAAAGTTACCTGGTCCGAAAATAAAACATGTATATATATAACGGCGAGAAACGAAGCAACTCCTGGCAGCAAACTTCAACAAAAACAAGACACACGAGGAACATGCTGAAGTCGCCACATCCCCAGAGAAGCATGGACAGGAGTTTCAAACCATTTCCATGTGTGTGTGTGTGTGTGTGTGCATGAGTGTGTGTGTGCACGTATGTGTATGTGCCCACCTTCAATAGCGAACGGCTTTCCCACAGTGAGCAACTTGCAGTCCGCGTCGATAGAGACCTCAAAGTCCAGCAGCGCTTTGTCCATGATGAAGGCATCCAGGGTAGGAGGATCTGTCCTTCATCACCACACACACACGGGCACACGCACGTACGCACACACACACACACACACACACACACAAACAAAAACAAGAAGCAATAAGTGATCAATAAACTTCCTCATCATCTCCACGCCTCCAGAACTTCCCCAAACTTGTCCCAAACTTCAGCCTGTATTCAGCGCGGAGCTCTGCTGTTGTCATTTATAAACAGGACGAGATTTACTACCTTCTCGTCGGCCGTGTAAACACATACATCATCACCTAAACCAACCGGGACTGTGGCAGCCCGATAAGGGCCGACACATAGCGCCCATGACTCTGTTACTCCGGAGATATCGATCCCCCTCAACCTAATTGACCTCTAATTACACAGTGTCCCGAGCGAGACCGCGGCGGCGGAAGATAACTTTCTGGACAGTCGGCGCAACACGGCGGAGGTTAACAGCGCCCATTCAACAACTCATGATCCAGCACATCTCTGGAGAGCTGACATTTCTGACTAAAGATGATTTCTAAAGTGAAGTGACGCCGTGGGTGAGAAGACAAAAGCCCTTTTCATATTGAAATAATTTCTTGGGTTGTTCTACTTATTATTTTCCCACATTTAAACATGAATTTCCACCACAAATATTTACAACAATTGATATCTGTTCCTACTCTAAATGTTAAAAAATGTATTTTTATTTGCCTGCCTACCTTTCTAATAAATAATAACTTTTTATTTCGCTTTTTTAAAGTAATGTTTTTAAAAAACAAGAACTAATTTCACAATATTATGTGTATAATTACTGTGTAATAACTATGTTTTTGTTTTTATGTATTATTATTATTAGTGTCATTATTTTTTTTAAACATACTCCATCTATTTTTTTTTCCAAGTTAAAAAAAAAATTCTGCACCACCATTACATTTGTGTGGCTTATCTGAACACAAATTTAAATGACTTCTGTTGTCCTCTTACTGAAGTGCCGATATGAGCAGCGTGATCGGGGAGAAAGCATTTCACTGTAAACATCCCGCAGTCAGACACAACAGCAAGCACACGATCAGGTTCAGAATATTGAAATAAGCAGTAGGAAAAAACCACTGCTGTCTCAGTGTTTCGCAGAGGAGCGTCTCCCAGAGCTGAAAAAAAAAATACTATTAGAATACCAGCAGCTTCATGGATTGACTTCCCCGTCTACAGTGGAAGAGATAGCAGGATGACTGGCAGTTATGATCGGCCGCATGACAGAGACCAACTCATCACTGTCAACTTTAGATGATTCCAAGTCTTCACGCTAACTCACCGATGAACCTGCTGCATACTCTCTTCACTTCGGGTTCTCCAGTCACAACATCGATCAAAACATGGAAGATTATCGCTGCGACTGACATTTGACAGCAGCAGAACACATGTAATATCTATGGGAGTTTGTTTACAAGGTTTCTCCTCCATCTAACCCTTCGCTCTTCCACACTTGACGGCAAACTTAAACACCTATCGATGAATTTGCTTATGCTCCAGTGCTAATAATCACTTACGAAAGCATCGTAGTGTCCTGATGTTCAGACTGGTATCGGCGACACCGATACCTACATATATGTGACTACACCTTATCATCGCTTCCTTAAGAATACAAGGATGAGCGACTTGTTTATTGTTTATTTATTTATTCTGAAAAAATAAAACATTAAAAATATTCTTTAATTATTAACAACAACTGTACATGTAATTCCACATGATGATGTTAACATGAAAATACTGAATATGTAGACAATGCATTCAACATTATCACCGTTCCCTCACTCACAGGTTTTTGTTAAAGAACAATAGTATATTTACTATTGTTTTTTAACAACATTGTATATATTTAACATATATACAATGTCATGGCCGACTGTAAGCAGAGCCATATATATATATATATATATATATATCAATATTTTGTTTTGAGAATCGGTTTCAGAGAATCAAGATCTGGTATCGGCGCTATCGATATTTCAGGATTGATCCGCACATCAGCGTCGTACCGTCTTCTTGTTTGTTGCTAGAGCATTACAGCGCCTCTACAGGCCTGGCATATGTACTACATCAAATTATTTCCAGAGAATCCATGAGGTGTTTTATGGTGTACTTTTTTAGAAACAAGCATGGAATATGTCTGCATAGGAAAATGTGTGGAGAAGTACAGATAACAGCCACCATTTTCACACCAAGGACAAACAAGCAACAGACCACACGACTGTGAAATTATCCCCGAAACAATAATAAACTGGAGGCAGGGACTTAAAATTAGCTGCGCTTATTGAAACCTGAAATATTCCCCCAATTGAAAGCATATAAATTGGACACACAAGAATATGGCAGAAGTTTACGCGGCCCGGGGGGGTCACGTTGAGCATCTCCACCGTCCCGTCAGCGTATGTTAGCAACACTTTTTTCTCATTATACTGCATATTGCTCCACTCTTTACAGAGCCTCGGAGGGGACAGGGAAAAAAAAGGGGATGAGAGGAGAGGAGGCGGATTGTGAAGTCACGGTGCAGCTTTGATGACAAGTCACTTCGCTGGCTACACACCAGGAACCCTCTCTGGGTACAAGAGTCAATGATCAGCAAATAAATGCACATATTGACCTGAGGTGGGGGGATGAAGAAGCTGCTGTTTTTTTTAAATCCATTTTAAAAGGTTTTTTTATATATATATATTTTGCTTCCAACGTTATATACATAAAATAAAAACAATAATTTGTTGAGATATAATGAGGGTTGTCAATAGAAACTATTTAATCTCAATTTATCGCACTAAAGCTGAGTAAACATTTTCTCTCTGCGCTAAATCTAACTTTATCAACTATAGTGTGGCTGGCAGGCAGTGAAGCCGTTGTCGGAAATGAATCCATGAGGTTTGACTCTTCCGGGATTCAGAAAAAGTCAATCACAGTCTTTGACCCCAAACAGAACCCTGTACAACTCGAGCGGTTGACTTCCTGCCAGATAGATTTTACCTCCTGAGTCTTCAGCTCCCATCTAATGAGCCAGTGACTCGTGGATTAAAATGTAAGCTGACACCACTTCCATCCTTCCATCCAGGTTCATATTCACGGCGTGCAACGCGGTTTAGGTTGCCATGGCAACAGCCGCGCACACACACTCCGGCATGATCTTGTTTTTGTTGCCGTGCATTACACAGCGATAGCTCCAGCGCCACCACTTCAACAGGTTGACTGTGAGACGTTTCAACTTCCACTCTCCTCCTGGATCTTCTCTCCAGCTGCTCTGGCTCTCACAGCCCGATCAAATGACTCGAGCCAAAAGTGACTCACTGCGTGTTATATTATGTGACCACGGAAAGTACAGACAAACTTGAATACCCATCTCATACACATACACACCTCATGTGCAGCCTCAGTGGTGTGCACTCTCTCCAGAGCGTTTGTGTGTGTGAAGCTCATACATTATTTCCTCTGTGGGTATAAGTGTATTTTTCGCTGTTCAGATTTGAGTGCAGTATCGGGGTCAGTAATTCTGCACAGCACAGTATTTTCCAGCCACACGCTGCTTGACTGTATTGCTCCGACTTCTGTTTCGCATCGCAGGCATCCTTCATTTCCCCCTGCTCATGCTGAAGAAGTACTTTGTATCTTCATCTTGTATCATCAAGTCAGCATAGGCACTATCTCAGCATCGATGCGCTTCTGCCGGCTGCGGATGTGTCGATGAAGCAAACGCAGTTTATTTTTTATCGAGTGTGCCAATGTTGAATTTCTGTTATTATTGTGGACAAACATTTTTTGATAATCCATTCTGTTTTGTGGTTTTTAAGTGTAGTACAGTGAAGTGCAGCAGAATACAGAGATTAGGAAAATATATATATATATATTTTTTTGTTTTTACAATTTATTTGCTAATAATTCCACAGATCATATGCAATACCTGTATGGAATTCCAGGAGTGCCAAAATTAGGAAATGAAAATAGAACATTTTTTGATTTTATAGTTCCACATATGCTTTTTGTTCACTTCGATTTATTCAATAATTTTCAAATTATGCCACACTTATTATGTTTAATGCCAGTAGTGCATAATTATATGGAAATAATGATGGGAATGCATTTTTTTAATTTTAAGCTAGAGATTTTTTTTCTTTATTTGTAAAGTGTTCTTCATATATTGATGGATATCGACTCTTTTTATAAGGTTTGGGAAATTATATAACCTAAATTTCACATTTTTGTTCACTTTTTTCTTTTCCAGATTTATTTTTACAAGTTAAATAATAATAATGACAAATATTTAAATGCAAAAAACACTTTTCTGATTATAGTATGGCCCCTCTTCCAAAGGAAGAGCCCCTTCTGGACCTTGAGGGGGATCAAAGGACAGTAACAGAGAGGGTCCAAACCTTGACTCTAAACTTTCCTGGCAAAGACAATGACTTCAGCTGAAATATTCAACGCTCCTTTTAACCTTCCATGTGTGCGTGAGGTGTTGAGAACCTTCAGAGGCGGCGATGCCTCCTAAAGTGAAGCGGAACACACCGACTGTGTCAGATCTGATTATTCAAAACCACCGCTCCTCACTGGAAGCCCACGCCTGAGCTGTCCTTTTCAACTGAGTCGGACCCGCTGTGAAGTTCTGCATTCAGTATTCAGCAGAAAAAAAAAATACAACAGCCTTTTTATAAAGCGTCAGCTCTTCTTTAGCTTCTTAGAAGCATCACAAAATAGTCTGTCAGCAGACGTTTTGAACAAGATGCAGGTGTGTTGTGTTTTTGATTTACTGTGTGTGTGCGTGTAAATGTGTGTCTTACTTTAACATGTGGACTCCGTCCGGGGTGGTGGGCTGGTTGAAGCGACGCATGTAGTCATGCATCTCAGGGAAGCTCTTCTTCATGTAATCCTCAGCGCTGCTCTCCCTCACGGTGCCGAAGCGGAACCCCAGAGAGGGATGATGGAGCTACAAACAGAAGCCACAGACAGAGGAGAGATAGACAGAGAGAATACGATGAAAACCTGCTCCCCACAGAACACATCTCGCTGATCACTGACTCCCTGTAACAGTACAGTGGAGGTGCTGTCCTTGTGCTGCGGCTGACCTTGTCATCGTGAATCCCAGACACTTGCTCGAAGGTCTTCTCCCCGACCATGACGGCGGCGAGGTTGGCTGTGTAGCTGGACAGCACCAGTAAGCAGAAGATGGCCCACAGGTTCATCAGGAAGCGGCCGGTCCAGCACTTTGGAGTCTGGAGGGTCAGGAAACACTCATTTGGTCCAGCGGCTCTTTGTTATTCATGCAGCAATGCAAACATCATGACTGATGAAAATAAAGTCACACCCGGACACCGGTGATGAGACGGAGGCCATTTTTCTAAAATGAAAACTATGAATTATTTGCATTTAAACAGCAACCTTCAAGGAGAAGATGCAGACTAGAGGCATTTCTCCTACTGGAACTGAATCATGGTGCAACATCAGCAGTTCGGAATGCTCTCTCTTCCATGACAGAATTCCTTACATTTATGTGGAAATTCAGTTCGGACAGAAGAAATCTTTGGAGTCACTTGATCTGCTATATCTGTCTGTCTGCAAAATACCTCAAAAACGGAGGAATAGATTTCAATAACTCTTGCATTATGGCAAAAAACATGATTACATTTTGGCAAAATCACCATCTGAATCCATGAAACATTTGAAGGATTTGTCACTGAAGAGAACAGCAGCACTTTCTTATTCTTTTCTGTTTTTGCTTCTGACTTCTGTACTACTGCCACCTGCTGTCCCACTGAGCTCAATGCTAGCCTGTCTTTTTTTTTTTTAACACAGAAGATGGTTTCAAATAATTTAGCTGAAACATGTTTAAAAAAGATAAATGGGTATAAACAAGCTGCTTGGCGGAGGCCTGCACTGACTGAGTGCCTTTCAACATCAAGGACATTTTCATTTCCAGCTTCTTCTTCTCCTCCGAAGTGGGAAGTCAAAGCGGGAAATGATGTCATCGGCAAGTTATTACACTCTAGTTTGCAACTAGAAAACCCAAAGGATGATGTGGAATCAAAATCAAAACACACAATTTCTGCTGACGTTCAGGGAAGCCATCTTGGATAGTGTACTTAAGTTGTACCGCACCATTAATCACGCACTCTGTACTATATATACAAGTAACATCCGACTTACGACCTGCTCGACTTACGTCCACGGCGAGCAGATGTTTTTTTTTTTTTTTTTATTCAACGTTTGGCGCCGCAGCACGTAGCAGCCCGGCAACACGTACGACAGTTACGACATCACAGTATCCCAGCATCTCACTCTCACACAGAGATCTACCACGACAATCGTACCTATAACCCTGGCGTCGGCTATTTTGAATGGCATTCGACTTACGTCCAATCCAAATTACGATCGGTTGGTCGTAACCAATCCCGGTGGTAAGTCTTTCGCGGGCCAAATAAAACAACTTGGCTGGCAAGATTTGGCCCCAGGGCCTCCAGTTTGCCTCAAAGTGACCGCACAGAGAAAAGTATCCCGCCGGTCACTTTCAGATTGTGTCATTCCAATTTTTGTCTGAACAATAAAACTCGCCGCTCGTAAAGAATGAGCAGGGAGATGCGGTCAGGGTCAACTGTTTGAGGTTTGAAGTAGAGCGCATAAAGAGAAAACCACCACTCATGTAAAAACGGTGGAAGTGGATTAGCATAAACAGAGCACTGCGAAAAGTCCCGGCAAAGTCATAAAAAGTTGAAAAGACAGACTGGCATCCTTGTTCAGGACTTCAGTTGCCAGCGGTCCCATCCAGAATCTCAGTTCCCAGAACACAAGCGCGGAGATTCACCTTGGAAAACAATAGCGTCGGACAAGGTGGCTGCACACTTGGCTTTAATAAACATGTTTCTTGGCGCCGAGCGAACATGGCCTGAGTAGGAATGATCGCACAAGGGCGTTTTTACAGGTCACCAAGCTGCTAATGGACTCAAAATCTTAATTGACACATTGCAAGTTGTAAGGATCAAACCTGTGACCTTTTCATTATCGCAAGGTTCCTTTTAATCACTCCGCCTCTGTTCTGTTCCAGTCATTTGCATGCTCCTGTAGGGACGGCGGTGATTATGATGCGAGGCCGGACAGAAGAGGCTCTCGGTAATTGAGGTGGGTTTCGTTGTCCATGTTTATCACGTCTTCCTTCCCTTCATTTGACGCCCGTCTTCGTCGCTTTATTGGTGAGTTCCAGTTGGAGCTGGAGGATATGCTATTCCTCAGACAGCTTCCTCTGAACCAGATGGAAATTCTGACGTTCTCTTGCAGAGTTAGGGGCTTAGGCTCTTCTTCATGAACTTCCAATGTCTCTCCGTAACCTGACTTTGTCTCTCCACGTGTCCCTCTGGTGCACTCCTTTCTTCTCTTGTCCTTCCGAGTCATTTCCAATGACACCAAAGCATCTTCCCCTGTGACTCCCCTCCTGTAACTCTGCTTCTTCTTCTTCTCCCGACCACACAGGATGGCAGGTCTCAGACTGTCCAATAAAGCCTTGCTAATGATGCACTGATACTAAAACTTTAACACAGCGATGAAGAATAAATGAAGCCACAGCTCCAGGCGACGATCAAACCTGTTGTTTAATCTGTATAATTAAACGTTGAAATAAAAACGGCTCCCATAATCCTGATGCCTTCTCCAGTTTTTAGCACTTCCTAGAACTTTCCCTTCTTTCTTCATAAAACAGAGGTCTTCAAATTTCATTGGTTTGACCTGGGACGATCAATGATAATTCGCTGTGTCATAACTGTTGCTCAGCAATAAAGAAGGACAGATGATATAGATGACATTGTTACATCCGAGTTTCAAAGGATCAATCGGGTTGGTCACATACGAGGCCTCTGGCTTGACCGCCTTTAGCTTTCAGCACACATTCTACGAGCCACAGCTTGTGCAGACCACTTCAAAGATTCTCAATGGAGGAGGAATAATCCAGTCGTTCTGGACGTCAGTTAACCTCAATCGTTTGAGGCGTAATGCATTGGCCTCAACCCTGTACGACTGACAGGAATCCAAAAACAGCTTCATCGCACTTTGAATCTCAAGAAGTTCTGTTGGCTCCCCTCAAGCCCGATCTCACCAGCATCCTCCCCTGCACCTCCCAATTACCTTCTTCCTTTGATTCCATTTCTCCGCTTGCCCCCTCATATCTTCTGCTTCAGTTTGGAGCTGTGGGTGAGTTAACCTCCCCTTCATCTATCCCCATCACGCTGACCATAACTGCTTCAATCTCTGTCAGCTCACTTACCCTTTAGCCTCTCCCTCCCTGTATGTGCATTATCCTCTGTGCACCTCGCTACTTCATCACTGCCCGCCTCCTTTGCCTCGCCCCGATCCATCTCTTCGCCCCTTTCTCCACCTCACCTTAGCATATATCAACTTTTCCCCTACTCAATCACTTCTATTCCTCAGAAGAAGGCTTACCTTTGTGGCGACGGTGCGTCCGAACAATATGGCGTAGCAGAGATTGAGGGCGGAGGAGTACGAGAACACGCGCAGCCTGTTTCTGCCATGAGGCGTCATGCCGAAGGGGCTGTTCCACTCGTACAGGGTGAGGAAGAGGGCGGTGAGGTGCAGCGTGACGAAGATGCCCACCCACATTGACCAGTGGAGCGGCCACATGAAGGCGCCGATGGGGGCGGCGGTGTCCCGGCTGCGAACCTGCGGGAGGAAAGTTTTACAGTTCTACATTTGTTTCAAAAACATGCAGTCTGTTGATTCACCGACTTGTCAGGAAAGGGATTTCTCATTTGGAAAAACTGTCAGTAGATATTACACGTCACAGAGTGTCAGTCGCAGAGGGACGCGCTAACACACAAGAGAAACTGTGTTCTCGGCTCGCACACGCCATCCTGTCATTTTGACTCTTAATGATTTTGTCAGCTAAAAAATGTGGATTAATCATCACTGAGGCGGTTTGGGAAATCACATTTACTTTACAATGTTGAGATGACTCACAGAAAAAAGTGAGGACGTCTTCTAAATACACAAATACTGGAAAAAAAATGACAACGTGCCAATAAGAAATTATTGTTCAGCGGGCCGTCTGAGACCACCTGCTGTCAGCCGTTGTCCTTTTGCTCTTTAAAAATGAAAAATTCAGACTTGTATCTGAAGACTGAGACACACATTATTTTGACAAATATTTTCATTGTGTTTCACTATAGTCAAGTTCAATGTCAAGACATTTATTTAATGCCACATTGAAGTGTTTCACACTGCAGCATCAGTATGTGAAACCTTTTCGTCACTCATGAAAATTTTAATATGATTTTGCCTTTATTTAACCTTGCAACCGAAAATTCTTACACAGACGCCATTCATCCTCACTTAAACGTTTGTCACTGGGACTAAACACAAACCACAGCACACACATGGACACCGGGAAACTTGCACTGACACCCTCGAAATTGCACACCTTTTGCTGCTAAAACTGGGGTACACACTCCCCTTTGCCCCTATGAAAGATGCAAATCAATACATGCTGCCTTGGTGAACAGTAATTCTTTCTTTCAACTCCACTTCTGACTTTACTTTGGCTCACCACAAAGTGGCTTGTTATTACCTCCCCAAGGATGTTTAGCAAAACAGCACAGATAAATGGATTTCAATGGAATTCTCAGGAAAGGATGATGGGACAAAGAACAGACGATTGAATTCTGGCGGCCAGCCGAAACGAAACTTGGATCTGAGACTGACTCGAGAGCTGTCTCCTTCATCCTTGTGTCAGTGCGTTCCATACCGTGAGTGACCTGATCGTTGTCACGTCACTACTGGTCGGTGTCACAGCTCACAGTCTGGTGAGCCTGTGGTTGAAGGATGCAGAGAATTTCCAAAATAGGTCAATCTATCACTTCAGCTGCGTTGAAAGACTCTGGATAACTGATCTGTGGATGAGCGCTCCAGGGATGCGTGCTTGGAACTCATCGCCCCCTGCTGGGTCACCTGGGAGAGCGGATCTGATGTTGAAAGACCCAAAGCAGCGGACGACCCTGGGTTACACCACTGATGTCTCTCTGAGCATCTGAGAGCTGGGACTTCTGAATAAAGCTCCTGTAACTGAAAGTTCCATGTAAATTGCCAGCATGCACATGAGCGGAGAGGCTCAAGACACTGACACCGCTTTGTTCCAAAGACTTGGTCGGAGTGTTTGTTAACCTCTGTGATCGATCGCATTTGTGCTCATTTTCATTCCGAAACTCCTCCAGTTGACTATATCAGGGATAAACATCCCTCTGTTCCATGAGATAAATGTCAAGGAGAGTAAGAACATTGGTGCATTATAATGAGTTGTTTGCTCTTCTTTAAGGCGGCAGACTTTTTAAGTCAATCCAGAAACGTATTCAAGATCTCTGCATGAGAAATACATCTTTATTCACAACATAACTTTATGCATGAGCCTCCACATCAAACCGGATTTCAGGAAGGAAATACAAAGAGGATTCTTCAGTGTTTGAGAGCTGACAAGAGCTAATTTAGCGTGCAATCCCTGACAAACAATAATCCAACTGAAACAGTTGTGTTTGCAGTTTTCATATCATCTTTCACTCGATAAATCTCTGCTGCCCGCGGATGGAGCTGCGTGGTCACCAGGGACTTGTCTTGGTATCACAAGTGTCCTGATGGTGCATAAATTAACTTGGTGTAAGCTCTGTTAATAAATCAAAACATGTTTACATATTCATCGATTCTTTTATAATTAGATCTTGGTTGACAAGTTTTTCAGTTGGAAAGTTTTCGGGAGCACTCACTTTACTGCGGCCACTAGCGCCAACAGTTCAACTTCAGTTTGAGTAGTTGCTCAGGAATAATTCGGTGGGAGTGTCGTCCATGTAAAGCAAATGAGTCAAAGCGAGGCTGCCTACCTGAGTCACATCATGGTGCTATTTTGTCCTAGGAAGTCTAGTGTATATAAACTATATATATGGAAACCTCTGTAAAAGTGATATCCTTTGTGTGTCAAGGATAACTAGGAGGACAACAAACTGAGACTGATGCCATGCTCAGTTTCAACTCTCACTTCCTCAATGAGACTGTGAAGTAAATGTTTTGCCTGTGACTAAGACTGTGCCCCTTATGTAGACTGGGAACCTGCCGCACACCAGTTTGAGAGCTGACACTGATCCATCGTGATTCTACGTAATAACAAGTGTGTGCATGTCTCAGTCTGTGGTTTCATTTGCCTACATAAGCAAATTGAGTAGGTAATGTGTTTTGTCTCGTAGAACATTATGGGTGAAAATGGTGGTCAAAGTATCAGCAAGAACTTGAACTATCATGAATTTCCACTGAACAGTGGACCGGCTTGGATGGAGAAATGAAGCGAAAGTTCCAAGGGCCATGCCTGAAACTCCACCAGAAGCAGTAGATATGTTGTTCCCATATTGCAGCGGGGTCAGAGTTTGTAAAAACAAGAGACAGATCTCAATACTACCATGAGCCGAGTAAGCCCTATAACTATGAAACTTTCAAGAGCCCCATCTTTGCTTGCATCATGCACAGGGTTTACATTATCATTCAACAATTCCAGTTGCATACAAAGATACTGTACCAGAATTCCCAAGCTGGTGGAGTAGAAGGGAGATGTGAAGTCAATGACTCTGCTCCGGGCTGAATTGATGGAGAATGAGGTGACGGCCATGTCGGCGGTTCCGCTGAGCAGGTCCCCGACGAGCCCGGTCCAGCGCCCCGTCCCGCTCATCGCCCCATACTTTCCATCTCCCACGATATACAGGTCAAAGGTGAAGCCCATGTCTTCCGCTAATTTCTCCAGAAGGTCAATGCAGTAGCCGTAGCAGCACTTCCTCAGGTCCTCGGGGAGATCTGGGAGGAGAGAAGAATGATCACACATCTGGCCTCATTGAACATGCAGGAACTGCAACAGCAACAAGTTCAGGTTGAGCCAAACTCTCTGGATGGTGGCTCAAGCACTGAGTTGTCATGGAAAACTGGAGCTCCATGAACCATAGTCGGGAACAGCTTGGCGCTGCTTCTTATAGAGTCATTTCAGCTTGATCCAAGTGCAACACACTGCAAAAAACTCTGGTTTTCATAATTATACACAAGAATATATTAGAATATAATATTGATATTCATAAAAAGAAGCTATTACGCATCACATGGTTCATCATACTATAGTGTGCTATGAGAATTATGTTCATCCGTGTCTCATTTAAGACAGAAAGGGAGAGTTAACGGGTGCATTTCAGCTATTTCAATTGGAAATTGATGGATGCATTTCAGTGATTCCGCGAGGCCGACTTGCTGCCCGCTGATACTGGCCGGCTGCTGATAGAAAAATCACCTCTTGCGGAGTCATCCAAGGCAGTGAGGATATATAACCGATCAACTCTACAAGCCGACACAGCAGAAAGTCAGCGGAGGAGCGTGCTTAAATTCTGCAATTAGGAATTCACAGGGTCCTGAGCTGGATCTATCCGAGCAGTTAAATCAGCCCAGGTCTCTCCGTCACGACTTTCACCCCACCATCAGGGAACATCCCAGGCGAGCTGCAGTTAGATGGCAGTGATGTTACCTTGAACACATCTGTTTGTTTGTTCTAGACATGGTTACCTCCCCGAGCTGGTGGTTCACCTCTCAAGCATCTGTGACGGATGCCAGTACCTGATACTCTTTGAAACTGCCATGCAAGTCTTGATCGGGATCTTATTATTTAAGGCCTTTAATCCTTAAATTTTGTGATGTAGCATACTGATGTAAGTACTCAAATTAAATCCTGTCCTGAAGAGGATCACGCTGGGACACTGGCATGACAGCTGCATCTATAGAGAGAAGCTTTTACATACGTTCCTCATCTTTTTTGCCTTATTTGTCTGCTTGCTTTGTGACACCATAAAATTGACCCTGACTTACCGCCGGGATCCCAGTCTGAAGAGATGTTCGGGTTGTGCAGCTGGTTGAAGAGTCCATGGATGATGTCTGTGCGGTTGGTCCTGGGGTCGAGACACAGCTGACCAGCAGGACAGAGCCCATCCTCGTCCACTTCACGAGTGAAAACAAAAGGGTGCTCCACCAGGGTCACCACCCGGAGCCGGTGTCCTTCCACAGACAGCCCAGGTCTCCACCGCCCTCCGCTGTGGAATTCCCCCTGACCATCCGCTCCTCTCACCCCAGCGCCGAGACCTTGACCTTGGCTGCTCCCCAAACCACCTACCAATCCCAGGACCCCGTTTTCCAAATCCAGCCTTCCTCTGGTCCACTGGCCGACGGTGACCCAAGCGGGTTGGCCGAGCGCTCCTCGTTTTAGACTCCAGACATGAAAGAGCTGCGAGGACAGAACCCTGGAGCGCCCGGGGTCCACTTGAATAAGCCCTGTTGATCCAGTGAATGTTGAGTTTGAAAGAAATCTGAAAATGATGGAAGGAAAACCATTAGAACCAACCTCTATAGCAGTTTAAAATTCTCATTTCTAACCAAAGACATGGATAGACACTATTTGTTGGTGTCAAGTGTTCAAGACAGTTTATGGAGTACCTCATACCATCCAGAATTTTGACAGGATCTACATTTTAAATCTACTACTACTAAAGTAGTAACTGCACAGACATTTTGTGAGTGAGGTTGGCATCAACACAGCCTGACATGGTGGTGGTATGACAAAGCAAGTGATTCCTACTGTATGTCCGACAGGGATGCGAGAATGAGATCGTTTTACTTCCTCAATTCACTGACTCATTCCATTCAGTTCATTTTCAGTGGGTTTGTGGCTCTTTAGTTCAGCTGGTTTGTGAGGCAAAAGAATGAGAAATGCTTGAATCATGAGCTCAAAGATCAGGAGAGCTAGTGACTGATGGAGAGACAAGCACTGTTGGAGACTTGAGTCGGGAGAACTTGAGAGATCCAGAACGATAGAGATTTGGATCATGAGCGGGAAGAACCAGTGGCGGAAAGACAGACTCAGCAGAATACCTGGAGACACTTCAGGAGCAGTTAATAAAACACCACAGGGATGTGAGTTATTGGTTGACTATTGTTTTTAAACAAAATGGATTGTGACAGAAGGGAATGAAAACAAACACATCACTCAGAGAAATGACACGTTGTAAATATGATATTTTAAAGATGCACTCAGATGAATGTGTCGCTCGTGACATCCCTAGACACTAGGTAGAAGCAGAGGTGTGGAAGTAAGCCATGGAGGTTGCTCACTAAAATCATCGGTTCTCATTGGTTCAATGGCAAAAAGCGAACCAGGAGTTTAATAAAGGCAGTGCCCCATTTTTCACCCTAACACTAGCATTTGGTTTTGAGTGCCCTCCACTATGAAGTGCCCTCCGATGATGTGAAGTGAAGTGACGTCCCTAAGAATTGGGACAAAACTTCATGGTGTTGCGACAATGTGCCAGTGGCTGCCATGCCGTGTTTTGTTTCCTGCATATCGAGTGTTGGAGACATTTTGGAAATGCCAGTTTGAACGTTTTTGCAACCTCTTGCATCAGCGCTGATCATCTCACTTGGTTTGGTGAACCAACGGAGAAGAAATGGGTGGAACCGCAGCCGGCTTCGCTGTTATGTTGCAGTGATAGATCTGTGACGATGTTAGCATGGAGGCTCGCCGACTGTTGTTTGTGAAGAAGAAATAAAAACATACTGCTGTACATACATGTTGTATTGTTCATCTCGTCGGACACGGTCGACCATTTGGCTCGCTAACATGTGATACCAGACAAAGTAAACAAACGGGAGAGTTGTCCTTGTCGCTAAAATGTCCCTGTTGTCCTATCCAACATTGTTTTTCAATAAAGTACTTTGGTATCCTATCTCCACACTTCATATCCCCACTTTGTTTCAAGTTAACTTCGGAGCTCCCTCGGTTTGAAGGGATCATTTCAAGTGGTGAACAGCGAGTGCTCTCGGTCTTACGAGTATGGGGACACACTACACTTACACATGAACGCGCAAAGCCCAGTGTTAGGGTGAGAAATGGACACAGCCAAATACTAATGATTGGGGAATGAGGTAAACATTTTCAAGATCCAAATTTAAGTGGTAAATCTGACAGATTATAGGGCGGTGATGCTCATTCTAACTGACATAGGGGTTTGTTCAGGTCTGCGTCAATGAAAGGAACTTCCTCTTCATGTTAATTCTGAGTATATATGTTTAATACCACTGTTTCTTTGATGTCCTCATCAGTCTCCACCTATGACTCATCCTGGTGTACCAATCATATTAGTCAAGCGGAGTGTATGTGAGAGAGAAATTGCAGATGGGGTCTGGTCTGGCGGGGAGTCTCTGCAAGTCTGGTCTGAAATGGGTTATTGCATCAGCCAGAAAGTCATAATTAAATGTTAATGCACTGCAGAGAGGGTCTTTTCCTATCTGCCCGTCCAAACCAGCTGCTTTCGCCATTCGTCTCGCTCGCTGGGTGACACCATGTGTGGCAGGAGAAAGGGCCAATCCCATAAATCCGTACAGGGAGTGTTTGGGAATCACGCTCTGGTCTCCATGATGGGGAATTTGACAGGTGGTGACACATCGCGTCCCTGACAAGCGTAGCGTGAGCATGTCCGGATCAGCGCGGGGAGGATTTCCTGGAGGTCATTGAAAATCTTACGGGTGGTTGTTTAAATGTTAAGAAATGCAGGGATCAGTGAATTTGGTGTGGGAGCTGAACCGTGCGGAGCCTGCTGATTATGTCAGAGTCGAGGATAGAAATGGCAAGTTTTCCCCTGCTGTGGATAGAAAAGGTTGGTGAGGCCGCTGCCTTCCATCTGAGCAGGGAAACATCGCTTCCTTCCACGGCTTTGTCTTCCTTTCAAGATGAGATTACACATGGAGTAACACCTCGCCTGCCAGGGTAAATATTAGACATCAAAATGAAACGGACGGTGAAGTTCATTAACCTGAACCCCGAGTCTAGACTGCCAGGCAGGAAGCTTAAAGAAGCCCACAGTTCAGAATCAACCCCCATCCATCATTTGCCTCCTCGGATTTTCGAGAATCAGTGGGTCACCAAACTTCCCCCTTAGGTCTTTGCAGTCGGGTGTTTAACTCCTATACGATGCTTAAACAATGGACTTAAGATTCAAAATGTAGTTGACAAAACTGAATTTCTAGAGTGACCAATACACATTTCATTTCATCAGAACACATTGTGCCCAAAAATGTGCTCCTGGGATCAGTTTTTTGAACTACTTGAACACATCAATTTGCGGTGCCTCTACTTTGCTGCGGCCATTAGCACTGATGCTACGCCCCCACAGTCGAAACCACTGCCACTGCTTACATTCAACAAACCAGACGAACAACAGCTAAATAATAACAAAGAAGCTGCTGGCATGCCACGAAAAAGAAAAACAAATTTGCCATTGAATCACAAACAACCGAGCCGCCATTAGCGTGGAAGCTAGAATAATAGCCGAGCTGGCAGAGTTCAGGCTTGACTGGCTGAGTTAAAGCATGCGAGAGCTGGCTTTGTTTACAAAGTTCAGCATGACAACGTTCCACGCCACAGTCATCGCAACTCAAACTGTGACGGCTGCGAATAATGGTGAGCTGAAGAGTTGGTCAAGGAGTTATTTATAGTGTCCAGCGGAGGGCGAGGAGCCGGGAATTAATATTATTAAAATGTTTTACCAGACTGAACTGATTTAAGAGTGTTAGTGGACAAGAGAGCAGCAACTTCTTGTTTGCTATGGTTATCGTCAACCTGACAGATGAGGGTTGGATGTATTTATAAAGCACTTAAAAAGCAATACTAAATCGTCAGTAGGTGCTGTACAACAGTAAAATCAGCATAAAACAGACATTAAAAACAATAAATACATACAAAAAGTGTGTTTTAAGAAGTGTCTTAAAAGTGGACAGTGATGGTGCCTGTCTAACTTGGGGGGGGGGGGACCAGTTGTCATAGCCGGGGTCTCCTCTCATCTTCTGCTTTCCGCTCAGCTGACCTCAAGGAACGCGGAGGAACGTAGGGGGTTAAAAGCTCCGCTAGGTACTGAGGGCAAGACCATTTAGAGCTTTAAAAATGCTTTAAAATCAATTCTAAAAGTCACAGGCAGCCAGTGGAGAGAAGCTAAAATGGGGATGATATAGTGATTTGCATTGCAAGTGAGTTGAAGGCACAAGGACAGCTCATGAAGAACAGACCGCAGACTAAGCTAGTGAGGTCAGATGGTTGGCAGAGAATGTTAGAAGCACCAGGCAAAAGCAGCAGTTGAAGACAGCATTGAGGTTCGGGTAGAAGGTGTTGAAGGAAGCCCTGATGGATAATAACACTTCCAGAGGCAATTTTTTAAGCACTCCTTTTTTCAACTGCCTTTCCATCAGTGGTCCCATTCTGAGATATCTTCTCCTCTTTGCAAAACACACTGTCGCAGCCCACCATGACCCACCCTCCAAAGGAGAACTCTCCTCAATCGAAAACCAAAACCAACCGTATTCACCGACCTCCCATCTGCAATATTCCTGATGTGTATCTCCTGAGGTCCCCGGGGAGCTACTTTTTATAATCTAATTTGCCACAACAACATCTCCACAAGAACGGCAGCATCCCCTCCGCGGAGTGAGTCCCAGGAACCTGATTAAAATGTCTCTGATTTCAGACCTCCTCTCTTCCCAGCTCACGCAAGCGTCTGTTTCCTCATCAGCGGCTCCCGGGGTCTGCGTGGCGGCAACAGAGAAATGCTGGCCGTGGCCTGAGCAGAGAATCACTCATGATAATTGCATGCCTGAATCATCATATCTCGCCGACAGACGATTCATCATCTCCAGCCACTACGGTACCATGTAATGTCCGTGGCTGGCAACAATAATACAACACCCTGAAGGCAGAGAAGATCTCTTTTCTTGGCCCTGAGGTGTGCTTTTGTCCTGTTCCTGACACTTTAGGAGACGACGGAGGAACACAAAACCTGACAATTACAAAGTGTCATTTTTAGTTATCGGATTCAAAGGTTGTATTCAGTCTGAGAAAATGCTACATTTAAATGATGACTGGAGATCAGAGCGACTCACTGCACCAAATGAAAGTGTCAAATTTGAACTGTCAGCGCGTCGGTGAAAGGCCGCTCCATCACAACTCCACTCTGTCTCTCCCACAGTTGTGATGCATCTGTTCTTCAGTCCCGGGACATTACAAAGACTTGATGGTTGCAACCGTCTTCATCTTTATCATGAAAGATCAGCGGAAGGAAGGAGACAAAACGCTCAGCTTATCCTAAACACCGCTCATTCTTCTGTAGCTGCAGATGAACTGTAGACTTTCTGCTGTCTTTTGCCAACAAGGTTACATTTCAATTATTGTCATAATATCAAATTTTGCAGAGATTTACATTAAATATACAGGAATCCTTGCACACCACAGTGAAAAATGTCTACAGTCACCCTTTACAATCTCTTGTTGAGATCTACGTCAATTCTCTCACCACAAAGTTTGTAACCCAAGGGAAACATGGGCCATGAAAATATTACAGTTGTAGTTGAGTCCAGAAAACACCAAGGCGAGATTGAGCCAGAACCAGAGCATACGTACACACTAAGACCAAGACTGCAGGGGTGTGAGGCTGAGTTGAGACCAGCAGCTTCAACAGCGAGCGCCAAGTGTTCTTCTACCGGGCAACGCCTGCCAGATCTGACTGGGAGATTGAGAGATGCTTCCATCTCATCTCTCCACCTGGTCCTGGGTCGACCCCCTGGTCCCCTCCAAGCTGGTCTTGTCTGAAAAACCCTCATGAGATGCCCAACCATCTCATCTGGCTGCTTTCCATGTGGAGAAGTGGCGGCTCTACACCGAGTCTCTCTAAGGGAGACCATCACCCGACTCATTTGTAACCCTGATCTCCTTTCCATCATGACCCAACACTTATGACCATAGGTGAGGGTTGGGACCAAGCTGGATCGGTAGATGGAGAACTATGGCCTTTTAAGCTCAGCTCTCTTTTACACACAACAGTGTGCACCGATTCCTCAACCAATATCCAGCTCCCTTACCAGCCCATGCGAGAACAAAACCGAGATACTTAACGGAAATGAGAATGTAAACTTCTGAGCTCATAAATAACTGTACTTATTTCCACTTGCTTCTCCAGTCTTCTCTGTTTTACATATCTGTACCCTGTCACTCCCTCTTTGTCCAGCGCCTCCCTCAGGAATCCAGCTGCTAATTGCCTTTTCCTAGTGGAAGACTCTCATTTCCTAGAGCTTTGTTGGGGCTCCTCGGAGCAGCATAGTGGCTTGGCACTGCAGCGCAGGACGGATACCAATCAGGGGCGACAACTGGAGGGCCAGGAGGCGAACTGGAAGCTTTCATTAAAGTGATAAAGTCTGTTATCTGTCGCTCAGCATGGGACAAGGGTCACTGACACCATTATCTTAAGTACTCTTTATTTTTCAAGCATGTTCAGATAAGCTGACCATTTTCTAATTACCCATTTATGATCATTTTTTTCACTCCCTACGGTCCTCAAGTTTTCCCTGTTTGTGGGGCGTGGAAGTATAGTTACTCTTTTTAAAGTTTCTTTAAAAGCAGCTGCTATAAAAATGAAGCCATGGAAGGTGGACTGCAGTACTTATCTGACAGAACGCAGTATGTGAATGTGTGCAGCTTTGTGTATGACAGGTCCCGGGGCCCCCCATGATGGTGCTCTCACCATGCTCACATTCACAACGCGGATTTCACTGCAGGAGTTCTGGGATGGCACTGCCACTGTTGGCTCAGAGGGACATGTCATCACATACTTCTTGACTAGAGAACCACCTGCTCCTGAACTCCTGGCCATCATGTCAACAACAAACTTGTCAGGCGACATCAGCATCCTCTGATCAGGACCTCCTCCTCCTGAGAACAATTGAGCTGATCTCCGCAGTGAGTTGGGGAAGTAGCCTCACAATAGTTGAGGGCCAGTGAGCTGGAGAAGTAGCCTCACAATAGTTGAGAGCTGGCTCTATCTTCTGATGATGGAGACGATAGGCAGAAGGATGTTTACATCCGTGATGGACATGAACCACGCTGTAGAGGCTCAGAGCTGCCCGCAACCATCAGACCATGCCCCTCTTTAAACTGCAACTGAAACAATATAATCTTGCCATTGTTTGGTTGCATGGATTGTTCACGCCACAGGATCATTGCCACTCAAATCTGACAACTTTTCAAGACATGGTTCGGGAAAAAAAAGCTCTGTGTCGAGACATCAGAAACGCTCCCACATGCTCCATAGAGAGGACGACTGTGAATTGATCAGAAGCGACACAAACTGTTACTCACAGGGCGCTCTAGTTGTTTAAGCATTTTCTGGCATGTACACCGATATGTAAACCAGTTTTCCCCTGTTTACATGGCAACATAAAGACTTGATCTTCACTGAAAACGTTTTTTGTGTAAACAAGAAGCCAAGACCAAAACAAATGGGCATCTTCACAAAAACCAGTTAAACAGAGCATGACAGAGAAGAGATGGGAGAAATTGAGGTCAAGTTTAATAGACATGTCAGCATCCAATTGTTTCAGACGGATTGTCAAAAAAACGATTGGACGAGGTTTTTAAAATGCAGGTGACAAAAATGTTTCACTTTAGGTTCTCACCATTTAAATGGTTGCAGAGAGGTGATACGATGTGTGATAAGATTTTAAGTAATGTACAGATGAGGTTAGACAAGAAACCCCGTGGACAATGATGTTTGCAGATGACATTGTGATCTGTGGTGGGAGCAGGGAGCAAGTGGAAGATAAGCTAGAGAGGTGGAGGTATGTCTTAGAAAGGAGAGGAATGAAGGTTAGCTGCAGTAAGACGGAATACATGTGTGTGAATGAGAGGGAGCCAAGTGGACAGGTGAAGTTACAGGATGCAGAGATAAAGAAGGTGGGGGATTTGAAGTACTGAGGCTCAACTGTCCAGGGTGTTGGAGAGTGTGAGAAAGAGGTGAAGAAGTGGGTGCAGGCAGGATGGAATAATTGGAGAAAAGTGTCAGGTGTGACGTGTGACAAAAGGGTGTCGGCAAGGATGAAAGGGAAGGTGTCCAAAACAGTGGTCAGGCCAGCAATGTTGTATGGTGTGGAAACAGTGGCACTGAGGAAAAGACAGGAGGCAGAGCTGGAGGTAGCAGAGATGAAGATGCTGAGCTTCTCTCTGGGAGTGAGCAGGATGGATAGGATCAGGAAGCAGTAGATCAGAGGGACAGCACATGTGGTCAGGTGTTTAGGAGACAAAGTCAGAGAGGCTAGATGGAGATGGTTTGGACATGTACAGAGGAGAGAGAGCCAGTACATTGGTAGGAAGATGTTGAAGTTGGAACTGCCAGGCAGAAGGTGCCAGCTAACCAGCTGATTAAGTATTGAGTGTTGACCTTTCTACACAGCCAGTATCATCTAACATTGGTCAAAATCACTTTTGTAAAACTGAAGTTTTGGGCTGGAGTTTAAAGCGAGAAGCCACCGACGACTGCAGTGAAAGCGAGTGAAGCCGGTGTGTTTCCATTCGCTCAGAAATAGCAACCCGAGCTCACACTCTCCAACAGCAGCACCTAAAACAATATCAAGTCCCATGTTGGCACCAGTTATGAAGTGAGAGAATAACACTAATAAGTGTGGACATCTTCAATATGCTGCTTTTGTTGCCAGAATAACCCCATCTGGGAGACTGCAATCCAAACAAAGACACGATAACAGAAAACTGTGACAACCACACAGCAATAATATGGTTTCTCACACATCCAGCTCCTGTTTCAGCCGGTGCTGCTTCTGGACAGCAGGTGCCTGTGGCTGCAGTCGATGAGCCCTGTAGCTGGCAGGCACGGCGCGGTCAAAACTCAAACCACATCCTTAACCAGAGGCACACGACCGCAGACGATGCACACGGCTGGGTGTTCAGAAAGAAACGTTCCCGTCAGCTGAGCACAGAAATGTGACATCAGAGAGCTCCAGCTTCAGTGCGCTCAGCATAAAGCAAACACGGCTTTCGAGGAAACAGACAAGTGTTTCTGATACACAAGCGAGGATTAGGCTGCTTTAAAGAGAAACATCTGAGGTTTAATACACACGTCAAGATGCCCGTCCCCCGCCCCTGGCGCCTCATGTGTTATCACAGGACACACCTTGACAGAAAGTGTGAAAGCTGGAGGAGGGTCTCTTGAAAAGCCAGCAGGGATGGCAGCAGCTGAGGGCAAATGAGTTTAGCCATAAAAAAAACACACACACTCCCGCAGGGTACGACTCCACCATTCAGAAATCTCCTCCCCGACAGCGGTGAGGACAGGCAAGGGCAACGTCCGGCGCATAAAGTGGCAGCAGCTTCACTCAGAAACGCCATTCAGAAGCAGACACACGTCTGGAAGGCAGGTGGTCCAACCATCGAGCCGGAGCATGTCAATGCCACTGGGCGCGTCGATTTGGCCAGGAAATCTTTTTGCATTTTCTGGAAGGTCAGAGGGCCGGGTTTAAAAAAATAACATAATGGATCTCATCATGCTGTTATAGCAGCTATTCAGAGGCATTTATCGTTGTGTATTTGGTTTTCAACTCAGTTTCCACAGAGACCATCTGGATGTTTTTTCTACTGGACATTTTTGGATAACTCTTGAGAAGTTGGCTAGCAAGAGTTATGCTGGGAAATGGAAAGGGGATGCAGGGAGTCAGGTTCATGCTTTGGAAATATGCATTTTTTAAATGTCCTCTGCTGCACAGACACATGCTCGTAATATAAGGAACTAAAATGAAGCTAAACATTCAACTAACATGAAGATCTCAGATGTACTTTTGCATTCACTTCTTTGGTAGTTTCCAGGTCAGTCTGCATCTTGTTCTCACATCGCTCCAGCATTCACAGTTTTAACATAGTCAGGACTCTTAACACCCAACTGTCATCAAATTATTACTCTAAAGTTATCAAACCAGTCAGAAAATGTGTTGGCATATTAACCGTACAGGCATATACGCTGGGATTTTATTCTTATATAGAGAGTTAGTTTACAGTCTCAAAAGTGTGCGGAAGCCGTTGCTCTAAGTAGAAGCCTGTGTCAATGCGTTGACATTAACAGCATCATTCTGCAACTTTCAAAGAAACTTCAGTTGTGAGCCTTCATCGACTATTGAACCTTTGAATCACAGATGTGCTCCTTCATCTGAGTTTTGCCTCCTTTATTGGTGCCATGAGGACTCAGAGACGAAGTTTCACTTTCATGTATTTTGACATGGGAGGTTGAAGTTCGATGGCAAGTGTTAAAGTACAGTATATGAACAAGATGTGGCTACAATGATAAATAGGATAACATCGCCCTGTAGTGTGCCTGGGCTTGTTTCACCTACTTTGTGGAGACCAGTTCTTGACAAAACACTATCCCTCCTTTGGCTGGACCTCACAAGGTTAAGCCTCAATTTGAGGATGAACACTTCAAAATAACTATAATTGGGTGTAAGTTTGGTTCGGAGTCCTGGTTAAGGTTAACCATTTGTTTTGGATGGTTAGGTTTAGGGTGAGAGACTTATGGATGAGAGGATTATGGAAATGAGAAACCACATGTGTAACCACAATGTCTGCATAAGGTCAGAAATACAAATATATGAGTGTGTGTGTACCTGGATAGATACTGTCCCGATGATGGCAGCTCCTGACGGGTGGTCTTGTCGTAACAATTGACCATGTTCTGGACCAGCGCCAGGTCCGGTCTCAACATAGCAGCCGCAGTGACAGCTCGTCCAATGAGCTGCAGCGCATCCCTAATGTAGAAGCTGATTGGCTTCCTTCCAACCTCTC
The DNA here is from genome assembly GCF_027744825.2 of Synchiropus splendidus. Classification (NCBI taxonomy): domain Eukaryota; kingdom Metazoa; phylum Chordata; class Actinopteri; order Syngnathiformes; family Callionymidae; genus Synchiropus; species Synchiropus splendidus. The sequence continues at coordinate 8,920,470 of NC_071349.1, read as the reverse complement.
CATAAGCTAATAAGCTGAGGGGACCTCCTAAGGTGTGCAGTGAATCTGGCGACAAGGGATATCCCATGATCCACTGCAGCGCCGGTAGCGACGTGATGAGTCTCTGAGCAGCGCGCAACACAGACGAGAGACACTCCGGGTCAGAGCCCAGAAGGAGCACTGAGGAAATGGGGGATGAGGAGCGTAGAAAACTGGTGGAGATGATCTTCAGGGCCTCTTCCTCCCTCTGGTCCTCCCGCCTCTCCTCGCTGGTGTCGCTGCGTCGCTCCCCGCTCCCTGAGATGTGGGTCAAATTAATGATGTCCCACAGATGCCAGGCAGGTCCACTGTGCGTCTGCAGGTGAGCCAGCAGTCCGTCTCCGCCTTCCTCCCACCCGGGGCAGATGACTGCCGCTCCACCCCAGGTGCCCGGCTCACGGCTCCCCCTCTCCCCATCGCTGCCCTGCAGCACCGCCAGGAGCAGATCACCCAGAGTTGACGGGGGGACGCGGGCTGACATCTGCAGGTGGAATTGGTTCTGTCAAGCACAAGACAAAAGGCGGAAAGGAAACATTAAAAAGTTGAAGCGCAAACAAGCGCAAAAGCCAAAGTGACAAAGTGATTCAACAGAGGCGCCAGACCAAGATGAGATGAATAGATAAATCCACACCTCGGGGGCCGAATCACGTAAAATCACATTAAAGAAAGGCTTTCATGAGCGGCAGATTACTGTACTGCGAAACAATCCCCGCCACCACCACACGGATCAGAAACAATCGGTCACATTTGTTCATTATCCCGGGCACTGAATGAGACGAGCAGCGGCGAGTCAAACAAGGAGTCAATGATTTGCATCTAATCAGCGACATCACAGTTGGCTTGGCAAGACAACAATGGCGGCCACAGTTCATCCCGCCGCCCGCCGCTCCAAAGCCCAGCGAAGACACTGGCCTGTTTCACGCTGTTCCAAAGTGGATAACACTGTTGTCCTTGAATCCTCTCTCAGGCAGACCTTCCTCTTCCTTCCTTCTGTCCATTTCTCATCCTCTCAGGGCTCCAGGCAAGGTTGAGAGGGGGTATTCTTTCACCTATGCAGCTCTCAGTACTACATGACTTCAAATTTCGCTTTTGGCCTCCAACCAAAGCGTCCCATAATGCTCAGGAAAACCCCCCTCGGCAAAACAAAACTCCACAGCGTCGTCCATGTAAGCCGCGCTATTAAACACACACATCATATCAAGGCGTAGACCCCATAGCACTTGTGAGACGCCTCAACAGTCGAAGGCGATGTCTTCTGGCAGCCTGTCAGCAATTGCACTAGAACCGTGATGCATGCTCAGTATTTGATGCCTTCAGTTGCACTGCAGCTGTCTGAACTCTTAAATATACATCTGCGTCTATCCTCTTCCTGGCAGCTCCGTTTCTAAAGCAATCAATTATGTGGAATTCCTTTTGAAGTTGCAGATGAAAACTTGGTTTTAATTCTCTGTTCTTGGCTTGGCTTTTCAGCAGAGGAGTCCAAACTGGTCCCCTATTGACACCTATACTGTAGCCATTAGCTTAGCATCTAAACAACATTGTCAGTGTTTGTGTTAGTTTAAGTTTAAAAATTCAGCTGAATCTCTGCCACAAGATGAGTATAAGGACTACAAAAATGGCCGATCCAGACAACCAACAACAAACAATGTTCCTGTTTTGACAGAAATATTAAGCACAGATGTATATAGAGCGGAAAAGTTGCTTATAGTGCAAAAGACATTTTGAAATGACTAGCTGGTACCATAAGTTTCTGTGAAAGTAAAGAAAGATGATGCATCATATTTGGGAAAATATGTCAAAATACAGCAGCCAAAAATAATGGCGTTTGAAGACAACAGTTTGAAAGGACTTCAAGTTAAAAAAAAAAAAAAATAGGCTCATAGCTTGAAACAAATTCGGCAGACACATCTGGATGTTTATTTGTTCTGTGTGCGATACGTCAGTGAGCTCCTGCATCTGAAGATTACTTATCTAAGCTTGACAGCAAACACACTCATTCATGTTCATTCAAATGGAAATCTCCCACCGGGGAGAAGAAAGTAAACAGAGCGGCACACTGCTCAAAGTCCTTGAGTCCCTGAAGAAAGCAGGAACAAAAACTATCTGACTGAAGTGTAAAGAGACATGGATGATTTAATGCAGTGTGTGTTCCACTGGGAGAGGGTCGGTGTGTGTGAGGTGAATATTCCTCTGAACCCAGCAGGGGCCTGGAACAGGGGGAGGCGGTTCAGCGGCGTGGAGAATCGACAGGCAGGAGGCGTCCACCACAGGTGTACGGAGCACCCCCATATTGTTATCGGAAATAGAATCAAGCATTTTCACAGAAAAGGACACGCAGAAGCAAGATGTGATGATGAAAGATCGGAACGCAGCCTGGAGACATTTAAAGGAATTTATATGTAAATCTATAAGTGTCCCGGCTCAGCTGCATTAAAACTTAGTGACGTTCACGGCGAAGATTCCACGTGAATATTAAAAAAGGTTCAAGGCCATGATACTGAGACAGAAACGGAGGGCTCTTCTGGAGGGTGCAGCTTTTCGACCTTTACTCTGCTCATACACACAGAGAATGTTTGATTCCAGAGGTGCGGTCAGATTCAGACGTGAGAAGAAAGGTCTCCTTCCTGAGTGTCATGTCTGCACATTCCCACATTCTTTATCCTCAAGGTAATATAACAAGTATAATAAGTAAGATATAAAAAGTAACCTGCCCGGGATTTTGGAATACCAACAGGCATCGAAAAATTCAGTCCACAATACTTTTGGATTTTTTTGGCTAAACTTTAAATGATCAATGATATGTTTCAACTAAACTGAACATCTATCTTTAACTGTGAGCCATAAACCTCTCAGAAGCTTCCACAGCCATGACACCGTCTGTGTTTTTCCACATCCTTTCAAGATACCTAGATTTACTGACTAAAATCTAAATTTGTATGTACTAAATGTCATACTAAGCAGCGCTACAGAGGGATTCACTCGGATTGAATGTGCAAATGAAATGATGCAGTAGTCTGTTGAATAAAATTCTACTTTGAAGTGATGATGAAGGATGCATTCTCAGCTTCTCTTTCATCGCTGTGGTACCTCCTTCCAAATACCAACTGGGGCATTTAAGTAATTTGCTGCTTTAAAAGATGCAAAATATTGTGTGTAAAGAGAGAAAACTAGAGTGAGTAAAAAGGTTTGCACTTGCACTGCAAGCCTTGACATTTTAGTCAAGTGTATATAAAAAATGTGACTTTGAAAATGTTATTAAAATATTCTGAAGATTCAATCGCAGTGGGTTCCATTAAGTTTGTTGAAGACTGCTAAAACAATGTGTCATTAAGTGACTACTTTGAAAATAAGACGGTTAAAGATACGGAGTGAATTCAGCAGCTGAATTCAAATAAAAGTACGTGAAAAAAGTTAGTGTTGTTGCTTTGCAACATCTTCTCGTGATTGAACCCTCATAACTTTTTACATCCCTAGTTTGTGTCCCTTTTGATGCATACAGCCACAAAGTAGAAGATACAAAGATGTATCCCAACATCTGGGTCAATTCAACCTAACAGGCCTGGTGTATGAAGCATGATTTGCACGGCATTACTGCAATAGGCTCACGTGTAATTACACATTTATTACACATTCCTGAACTAAAGGTTTTGGATGTGTCTGTCAACGCAACAACATGAACAAAACTGAAAAACGACAATGAACAAAGTGTCTGTAACTTCAGGTAGTCACCGCTGTAGACACCAGCAGAGCGGGAGCCTTTAGGGAGGCCAACGGTGCAGCAAGCAGGTGGTCATAATAGGAAGACTTGTCAGTGCATGCGACAGCTCAAGAACAGCCCTTGACGGTGAAGAGACCCATTTACTTCTCAGATAGTTTCAAAACCTGCATGCTCATTTACCGACGTCCACGGCATCTCATCATTCTGCGCGTGCCGCATCATTGGCCCTGATAGAAACCCCTGAGACGAAACATTGTCTCCACTTGAAGAATGCAAACACAGTAAGTGACAAGTGGAAACAGCGCTGGTGCTTCTGCCGAATAGAACGTCAGGAAGCGATTACGGCTGATTCAACAGCTGAAATCAAGCGCGCCGACGTTTCTTCATGCACTTCTCATTACGCCTGACTGGCTCGGGACGGGCTGGACAAATTACGATGCAGTTGATGCATTGAGAGTCGGAGAAAGTGCGGCAATATCATTAGAAGGAGTGAGTTGCTAAAAGGAGAGCATGTTGTATTTGGAATTGCTGCAGTTAGTGGGGGAAGCAATTGAACGTGAATGGATGAGGTGGAAGCATGAGTTGATTCTGAAGAGGTGATATTAGCTCTGCGAGTTTATGCTCATGATATATATATATATATATGTCATCTACCGCTACAGTAGTAACTATAACCCACACGTCGGCTATTTTGAATGGCATTCGACTTACGTCCAATCTGACTTACGACAGGTTGGTCGGAACCCATCCCGGTCGTAACTCGAATGTTACTTCTATATGGTCATCATTAATACCATGTGATCTTAACTCTAACCCATAGGTCCCAGTCATCAGAATCAGAATCAAATGTATTGCCATGGTCAGTGGGGGTCCCACCAACAAAGAAAAGTGCTTCGGAATAAAGTGCTGTTAATAAATAAAATAAAATAACAATGGCTGATCACAAATTCAACAGTCTGACGGCCGAGGGGAAGATGCTGTTCCTGTGACGGGAGGTTCTGGTCTGGATGGACCGTAGCCTCCTGCCAGAGGGAAGAGGAACAAACAGTCCATGTCCAGGGTGAGAAGGGTCGGTTCTGATCCGACCTGCACGTCTCTGGGTCCTGGAGACATACAGGGCCTGAAGAGGTGCAACTGTTCACCTTCTCAGCAGAACATACGATGCGCTGTAGTCTGCTCTTGTCCCTGGAGGTGGCGCTGTTGTACCAGACGGTGATAGAGGAGGTGAGGATGGACTGGATGATGGCCGTGTAGAACTCCACCAGCAACTTCGTCTGCAGTATTCCTAGCTGCCTCAGGAAGAACATTCTTGCTGGGCCTTCCTGATGAGGGACCTGATGGTCGGCTCCCATTTGAGGTCCTCAGTGATGGTGGTTCCATATGTGATGCCTGACAGTTCAGGCACACCAGAAGTATTTATGTGTGTCATTTGCATGACTGGATTTTCCAGTTCACTTGAGGATCGCAGCATTGCCCAACAGCTGCTGCACTAAGGGCATTTTAAGGGAACGAAAAAAAACATATCTTAAGTGACCGATTGCTCTTCATGTAGTCACTTCAAACCATCACCCACGGTGTCTAGTGTAGAGTGAGGTCCTAGCCCACCAGATGGCTCACTGCCCATGCTGTGGGTTAAAAAGCAATGTTGATATTTCAGAGTAAACTGCCACTACACAACAATGAGACGGCAAACTCTCTTGTTCACCGACACTAAGAGACTGATATCTCCAAGCATCAAGGTTAGTCAAAGTTCAAATGATCAACTGCAGAGCTGTTTTTGGTGGAACCGATGGATGAGATGGGTTGTGTAGGGAGGGGTGACACTGCCTGTAGATAAGCTTGAGTCTCAAAAAGCAGCAGCATTTTGAGGTCAGCACTCAGTTCATGTGCCTGACAAGGTAAAAAGAGAAATGTGACTCCAAATGTTTGGATTTACAGTTTGAGGTGCTAAATTTCAGCGATAGCACGCTGCCATGTTTGTCACACGCGAACTGATCACACCAAAACTCACGACATCTGACATCAGTGACATCTCCCAAGCGCTTCCAGCCGTCAGGTTGCCAGTCAGGAGCAGTAAATAGCTTCTCGCCTCCTTCAGAACACCAACACATATGGGGCGGAATGTAGGTCAAGTCGGAGAAACTAGTGCATTATATTTGACTGCGGAGGTCAGAACTGGCCTGGCTTCAGAGATAGGGTCAAAAGCTGTTTACTTATTGGGCCCAGATGCCAACAGACGCGGGCCTAATGTTTTTACAGTACCTGAGCACTGAGCACACACACAGCCACATTACCCCGCCGTCCTGCCACCTGACGATTTGAATACTCCATCTCCACCAATTGAGCTCACAGTTTTCACTGTCCATTACCTTCGCAGAGCGATGGCTCCGGATTTAGCGGCTAAATGCTCAATTACGGTCCTGATTTGTCTGACTTGGTGTGCAGGGTGCTGCTGGGTCGGTGTGTACGGTGGGTCCTCCGCAGCTGTGATCACACAGCTGCCTGCTGCGGGGACTGCGACAGGCAGAGTCAACACAAACGCTGAGTTAAACTCCTCAAAACACTCTCGGGAGCTGCCAAACAGGCTTTTATTTGTTCGTCGACAAGGCCCAAGCGTTTAACAGGCTTTTAATATCTTATGGGTGATGAGCCTGAGCCAGAGGAGACGGCGTGATGAAGGCTGCGCTTCAGGACGGAGGGTTGGAAGGGACCTCCAAACCCGTGGAGCCCTGCACTGCCCTGCTTATGTGGGCTGCTAATACGGAAACTGTTGTTGTCCACAACACAAGTTTCTTATTATGGTAATGGGCTCGCAAAGAAGGTCAACCAATCCTCTTGTTAAATACCTTTGGCATGAGCCCACGTCCTTCTAATGGCGGCCGGAATAATCATTATCATTTACATTTTCATAGCCCATCGGAAGCATTTACAGCAAGAAACTGTTCTCCTGTGTCTCTGTAGTGCTGATGCCGTTTCTTTGTAGGTTATATTGGAACTTTTATCAGCCCCATCTCAACCTACAGAAGGAACAAGACTGAAACATGAAGATGATTCTTGTCTCCTGTGACAGAATTTGAGCTAAATACAGTCCACTCTCTGTTCGAACAAATCGGAGTTCGAACAAAAATTTTGAAAATTTTTTGCTTCGGATTTCGAACGAAAATCCAGAACTGGAACGCCCCGGAAAAAACATAACGTGCGCGGACCGATCAGCTGACCCATGACGCACTTTGTTATTGTGTATAACGCAGCCTCTAGATGCAGACTTGTCCCGTTAGCTACATTTACTGACTGTTTTTTCTTCATATTGAGGTGTAAAACCTTTCCTGTCTCCACACTGGACCGTGGTAGAGTGTCACAGGGGAGGTGCTCGCTCTCCACACCTCCACTCCAGGGTTTGATGTCCTGTTGTGGGCTGGAGCTGGGACAGGGATGAGGCGAGTCTGGGACAGAGCGTGACTTGGTTTATGACTTTGTCACAGCCAAACTGCACAGAAGCGCACATTCAGAGCTGGACACGCACCGGGCACCTCTTCACTTCTGGAGAGACGTCACTCACTCGGCAACCCCTCCCACATGCAGCGGCCACACACATAGAGGGACAGCGCACCTGCAGCAGACACTCTACATTCACTCCTACAAAAGACTATTTTAAGGCTTGGAACGCATTATTTCTTTTTCCATTCATTGTAATGGGAAAAATCCATTCAGATTTCGAACAAATCACTTCTCGAATGGCCGTCTGGAACGGATTGTGGTCAAAAACAGAGGTTGGACTGTATGTATTTGTGACCTGTGGGGGGCAGTAATGCACATTTGTGCCATCTACTCAGCCAGAAATGACGAAGACACACGTTAAATTCTAAAACCCAGAGTTTACTAACTCACCCTGAGCGCTAAATCATCCTACAGAAATGAACATGCAGATCTGCTGCTGAAGTGTTTTCAAAATCTTCCACCAAACAACTCATCTCAGCTTCCTGTCATATCAGATTCGGGACTTCCCTTGACAAGTGGGGTGTGAAGCGCTTAACAAGGCCTTTAATGTCATCAATGACTACATCATCATCTTCAAAGACATCTAAACTCTTGATCTCACGCCACGCGTCTTCCGTTTCTGTGATCAAAAACTGACTACCACCCCAACCTCAAAAGCAGGAGGATGGTGGTGCTGGATGTTTCCAGGCTCCGTGACGCAGCAGGATACATGTCAGGACCAACATCACGATAGTTCAGAACCTGCTTGAAAATAACCCGTGACCTGTCTGCATATGGATTACAGAAATCGTAGCGACTCCACAAAGGCTCCCCGGTGACATCCTTTAATCCTTCATCCTACAGAGGAACTGCTCAAGTCGACCCCGACGGAAACTCTTATCAGACACTTGTATCTGTAATTATGCCCTTTTGTTGCAGACCAGAGCGCCTGAAGTGGGGTGAGCTGCGGTCACAGGCCATTGCTATGCCATGGTACAGAAAACGGACAATACTGTTTCCCTTTCTTAACATGTACACGGATTATACTGAAAAGAAAGTCCCGGATCTGCAGCCCCTCTCAGCGCTACCAGTCAAATTGTACAGTTGAAGAAGATAAAGAGTCCATTATTTTGGAATTTTTTTGCTGCCTGTGGTGAGGACAGACATCCAGAGCTTCAAACAGGCCCAATATTTTGACAACTCAGCCTCAACACTCACAACAAAACACATGGTCAGGCTTCAAGAGTGTTTTGGAAACGCTTTGGTTTCGTCTGAGTTATGTAACGTTTGGGTCTGGCATCCATCTGATCGCCGTGTCAGAACTCCAGGCAAAGGGCTTTCAACCCTGACTCCAGCAACCCTGGAAGGATCTAGTTGCCTCATTTTAGCCCCATTAGCAACAGCATCTTAGAGGATGCCACAGCAGCTTCAAAATGGAATTTTGTTGCTTTTATTTTCCACTTGATGGAAGTGTAAAGCAGTGTTTTTTCAAGGCTTTGCCCACTTCTTCCCCAAAATGCTATAATCTCGCACTACTGTCTATCTCACTCAGCTCTTTTTTAAAGACTTCTCTGTTGCTGTCGCCGTAGCTGTCACAGTAGCCAGGAAGCTACTGCCACTTGCTGCTGACGCACTCCGTCACACAAGTTCACCCCAAATGAATAGTGACAGAACAACTTCACGGCAACATCTGTTAGGATAACAACAGAGTTTTAAAATCAAAATCACTTTCATATTTGTGACACACTGAAATATGAGGACCAACAACACAGTGCTCAAAACACACAGTTAACACATAATTTGTTTATACACAAAGACTCTGACCTTCATAAATAGTATTTAAGTGATAACATATATTTGCATCTGATGAAAGAAAATCTCTATATTCTGTTTGAAAGTTTGACTTCTTTTCTCTGTTGGTCAGAATTCAGTGTTATTTCCTGATAATTTATACTTGTTTCTTACTTTTTATGTATTTATTTTTTATTACCTTGATGTTTTTCACCAAAATTCTGCTCAATCTATTGATTCAAATCTGTCCACAATGAATGGATCTTGAATGTAAGTTATCTATAATCAATACAGACACAATAAATCCACCATCTTTCCTCCGGATACAACTGTCCTTGGGAGACAGAAAAATTCGAAACCTAACGTGAGTTGTCCTTTTCTGGCAGAACAGAGGCCACTTTTATGAGGTCAGCGTCTAGACAAGATGAAGGGATAAGGATCGTACGTTTTCCTGCTCATATAAACCCCAGCTGCTTTGAAAAACCATCAATCCAGCCTGAGCCTCGGCTCGGCCTCCACACAGACTCTGTAACTCTTCTCCGAAGGAACTTATTTGGAGCCTGGAACACACGTGAAAATAATGCAAAGAGGTCTTTGGTTGTTGTCGAGTAGCAGCCTTGTACTGGAGCTCTGGTCAGCTCTTAAAGCGAGAGCTCACCTTGGAGATTGTTTACCGTTTACACAACAAAAGACCACAACTCCAAAGTAAATATCAATAATTTACTTCCATACTTCCTACAGTTCCAACAATGACACAGCGCAGGTCTATTGAGATATTTATGATGTTATTTTCAGCTTAATTCCATTCGTTTTCTGTCAGACAACATGAATTAGCTTTAGGATCGACTCTTCACTGTCTTCAGCACACAGCGGCATCACAGGTGACAATTTTTAAGGACATTATATCGCTTAATATATCGCTCGAAGCAAGTTGGTGAAGAATATTGAATGAAGAATGTTGCCTTGCATCTTTAAATCCATCACACAATGATTGTAAATCATCAATACGTGAACCTGGATCATGAACTTGCCGACCACGTTCAGTCCTAAAAGCAAGCGTAACTTCTCGAGCAGCCGTGCATTTTTACAGTGGCAGGATGAGTGTGAGCGCGGGAGCCTTTGTGCTTGCGCATCAGCTCTTATCTTTGTTCTATTTCCAGGTAAAAGCTCCATCTGTAAGCATTACAGCTGGGAAAAAAAACACCAAAAACTTGAAACTAGGGATCCAAGATAAGCAGCTAAAAGGATTGTCAGCATCATTCTGGCCTGACGAAAGAGGAAAAATATCCATTCTGTCTCATAAGTGTGCAAATGACAAGCCTTGAACTGAACTTTAGCCTCGTCATAACCATCTTTTTTTCGTTTCTGGTCTTGGCCTAAAGGCTTTTAAAGCCTTTTCAAGGAGCATGCACACGCTTGTATTGACTCAGAAGAGGCTGAACTTCAGATCGCGCTCACACAGACGCTGCTGCGGTGTGAATGCTGAGGGGTAAACCCAGAGGGGAGTGGAGTAAGCACAGCAACATGAGAGCGTTGAGTCAGAACAGGGGGGAGTTACTAAGCTCATTCTTTATTTAGACCTCCATAAGACGTGAAACGGCAGCCCGATGTTTGTGTTTGGGTGAGAAACAGGGACAAACGAAACAGCAGCACCTGCACTTTCACAGCTTATTAGGGCTTTGGGGCGAGACTTTGAGAGCTGGAGGGGTCGAGGGTGGAAGCGGAGACTCGGCAAAATTTAATACCAACTTCAGGCGAGGAATCACTGTCTTTTGCTGGGAGTACTTAATATCGCTGTCGTGAGATTTTCTTGGACAAACACTGATTCCTATACCGCCAACCTTTCGCACTCTGAGAAGTTTCCTGGTGAGCACTAACATGGCCGACCGACGTACAGCTCCCTCAGCATGCAACCTAAACAGCAAAACTAGCAGTGAGTCCAGGATTGATGTTCATGGATCCGCTGTCTCTGTGTGGTATCCATTACCTTGCCCCATGCCTCTCACAAGTAACTGAGCTTCTCCTGAATTCTGCAGCTGAAGAAGTCTGTTCTGAAACATTAAACATGGGGCGCTACACCTGACCTTTTCTAGGTCAGGAATTCAGCCCAAAATTTTACCTTGACTGAGGATCCAGACTCCATTTTTATACTTTTATACTATACAAGGATTTCCTTTTTTGAACCTATAAATAACTAAAAGCCTGGCGATGCTGTAGTCACTACACGTCTCATTCTGTAAAGGACAGCGACGCTCAATCCTCTAATGCCCTAATTACTGTCGCTTCAACTCACGTAGTCGCCGACTCCTCCATCCAAGTCAATGAGCAACTCTGGACTCAACAACCTTATTGCATTTGTCTTGACTGGCTTGGATTTGTGAGACTGGTACTGAACACTCTTTTTTGGAAGAGGAAAAAGTGTGCTCCCTTCTCAGCCAAGCACTAAAACAAGCCTTGTACTGGTGGTACTTGTCTTTAGGATAGTGAAACATAGAACTACATCCATATCTGTCCACGTCTGAATCCAGTTTATGCTATATCAAAAGAGCGACTTCTGAAGGGCATTTAAAACCAAGAAAGCAGCAAACAGAAGTCAACACTCCGGCGTGGATCCCGGTAACGGAGGGCGGCACAGATTTCCTCCTCCATCTAGAAACAAAGCATCTGGTCAGGGCAGCGCTCCAACACAACACCAGTTGACTGAACACATTAATATTTGACCGCCTTTGTCAAACACCAAGTGAGTCGGCTGTGCGTGAGGTTTCGGGGGAAGAGATCGGAAGTGAGACGGTGTTGCTCTGGAATACATTTGCGATGAAAGACAGAGGAGGATTTAATATCCGTACTGGAGATGGTGGGAGGTAAAGAGCCCTGGTTTGCATCTGAATGTGTGCAACAGGAGGAAGAGAGGATTTTCCCAGCAGGTTCTCAGTCTAGTTCAAATACACGCGAGTCAGAAGGTTAAGTAGAGATTCAGGGCCAGGCACCAGCCGTGCCACTCCGCAAACAACTTTTCTTGGGTTCAATATCGGTGCGAGATCATATCGAGACCATGCTGATCTCAAAAATCCTTTGTCATTTTTGGACTCTGTAGGTTTGTTTTTATTTCATCATGTAGCTTCCTCCTTCCTGAGACTGTTTGTCAGGCTGCTGAATTTAAAGAGCATGGATATGTCTAGACAGTCTTTTGTGTTTGTTTTGATAAGTGATTTTGATTTTTTTGGCGTCACTATCACCTTATCGTAACTCAAAGAGAGACTCTCTGACAGGCTGCAGAAGCAAGGCCCGCAGTCCCATGAGAGGAAACACCAGAGGAATTTTCATCGGCTGCTTGTTGCGCTGTATATCATAACCATTTCCAGTCACTCAGTCAGTAATTTATTTGCGTCATGAAGTGTGGAAATTAATGCAGCGGGGCAGTAACGAATACAGTGAGATTTGAACTTTAGTTACCTTACAGTAAAAAAAGTTCCCTCTATTCAAATACTCAGTGGCCCATAGAGCGGGGTGATGACAGCCTGCAGGAGCCCCAGGAGGAGCCCACTGGCCGATATGAATAGGTGATACGTGCTACTAGAAAATGACCCTTCAGTGGTCTGACAACTTGCATCGGGTGGCTCATGTGGAACCTGAAGAATTGCAGACTTCATTTAGAAGAAAGTGACGTTTCAATGACATGTAGTTTGACCTTCTGACTTGTTGCAGTCATAGCTGCAGGTGACTCGAGGAGCGGTTTCCCTGCGGCGCTGAAATCTACTTGTTGTTGAGCTGGTAGCGCAACTAAAAGCTCTTGCACTCTGAGCATCACGGAGTACGCTCTGCACAGCTTCATCACATATTAGTATATGTGCTATATATAAGAAGCCCTATCATCCCGTCAGCGGCGGCTGCATGCCAGCTCCGTATCAGCACAATCGCTGGAGTGCTTTCAGAACTTCAGCTCTGGCTGCGTTAGCGCTGAAGTGTTTCACAGCTCTGCAGGTTGAACGACTGACTGGCGATTGAAAGGTCACACCTTTGACTCCCAACACCTGCAGTGATGTCGGAGCACGATTATGAAGCAAGAAATGCTCCACTGTCGTCTGAAATTTAACTTCCACATTAGGCGATTAATGCAGTGTAACCTTTTCCCTGATACCTTTCATTCTGGCTCGATGGGAATAACAGCAGCATGCAGAAGCAATCATCGCTTTTGGCAGGTTTACAGTTCTCTTCTTTTTTGGGTAATAACCCAAACTTCAGGGGGAAAAGTACCTACCTGTTTTTGTGTCAAACCTGGGAAGGCGTTCACATTCAACACTATCATCACACCTCTGCTACACCAACATCACAGCTACAGTAAATCCAATATAGAGTTACACTACATAGCTCCATGTTCTCAACTGGTGGGTCGAGACCCTACATAGGGTGGGCTGCCATTTTCAGTGGGTCATGAAACTCTGTCTGGGACAATAAAAAAATTATTGGACTGGACTTACTATTCTGTAACACTATTTTTTTCCCAGCTTGTTACAGCCCCCGGGCCTGTTTGTTTGTTTCTTTGCTCCATTCCACCAGTTGTCCTGGCGACCTCCCACCACCGTTCAGCTCCAGCCACCAGCATCGGAAGCCTCATTTAGAGCACACCTCATGAAACTTTGTTGCGAAGACCATTTGTGGTAGTTTTGTGTCAAGCTTTTGTTTTGCTACACTAGCTTCAATTCAACAACCTCTAACTTTTTAATCCTTCCCTGTTCCCCTAGTGAGGCCCTAACAGCACAGAAAGTTTGTTTTCAAATGCTGCAGCAATACACAGGTATGACAAAGGTGACCAACAACACAAGCTCAAAGCAGTAAGCCATCTAACCAAGTGAGGATTTGCATCAACTAAGAAATATTTTGCATCAGAAAACTCAGGAAGCAACGGATATAATAGTGTGTTTCATGGTGCTGTCCAACTGACAGACTAGGTACCTCAGAAGCAGCATCATTTTCACAATATTTTTTCAGTATTAAGCTCCTGATATGTGATGTTGTGTTGTATGTTGATGATCCTGTCACAGATGACATGATTTGACACGCACATTTAAGATTACTGTATTACCTGGAAGGGTTATCCTGTCTAGCTAATTCACCACATCAAAGCATATAATTAAAACAAAGAGCAAAAAGGCGAACGTAGTATTATAACAATGCTCATTTGGCAGCGTTGTTTTACATGTATTAACATGGGTCTCTCTCAAAAACACAAGAGAGAGACCAGCAGGCTGCTCAGTCCTATCACAGCAGCCAAAAGAAACACTTGGACCTTGGAGGGGGAGAAAGTTTGTCATTGTTATTTTGTTTTTCATTTAAAATGTCATAATGATTATTATTATTAATTACTAAATTAATTATTACACCATCAAATGAATGTATTTTCCGATGGAAAAACATACAAAAGCAATCACTCTTTTTTAAAATCCCACACGACCTGTACGTAATTGCAGTCATAAAAGGGTTAAACATATTCAGTGTGCTCTTGTTCGGTTCATATTCCAGCAGCCAGGCCATGAACCTATCAGCACGTGCCTGTGAAGCTTGTGACTTTCCATTATCTGCGTATTTTAAATAGCAAAAACGATGGTTAACACTCAGACAAAAATGACTATAATCATATAATCCCATTATTAACACACCAATTTGTGGCATCACCCTGAAGCTGAAGTCTACTACTGAAATTTTGGAACCGTAAAAACACCAGTTAAGTATGAACTAGTTCATCTGGTAATATTTGCTGAGCAAAGCGAGGAGCTGCTGGTCCTTTCCCCTGCAGTTTTGATGAGTAATTGCATGCAAAGTAGCATTGTTTGATTTACTGTGTAATTTTCGCACAGCTGCTGCGTGTGGCTTTTCGTCTTAGCCAGCTATGCGACTGGGACCGGAGTGATGCTGAGCTGTGGCACACACAGGAAGGCACTGGATTGAAAATTACATTTCCACACTTAGACATTAAAGTGCATCACAGGAGCACGTGCCGGCAAAAAAAAAAAAGCCACTTAACGCAGCAAATGACTGTGGTTATCTAAGCATAACAGCCTGTTGGCTGAGAGAAACGGCGATAAGCAGCGAGATACACACTATTAGGCAGCGCGGCAGGACTGGCCACAGATTGCCAGGCGAAATCTTGTTTCACACTTGATGAAGATGGTGCTCTGCCTTTCTGATTGTTAACGTTGAATTGCGTATATGCAAATACCAAGACCAGAGAGAGAGAGAGAGAGAGAGAGTGAGCGGGCGAGAGCAGCAGATTGTGGTCCAACATGGAGCCAGATGAAACAGGAGGCGGGAAAGCGCCCCCCCGCTTGAATTAGGTTTGATTAAAGGCAGCGGCAGCCAGTGGCTCACGCACCACTCTGTCGAGTCCATTAAGAAGATTTCCTGGTTCCCTTGCTGGCGAGATGGGTTAAGGATGTGATGGTGGTTTTACAGCTGCGCCATAAAAAAAAGGGCAGTAAGAGACATAAAGCCTGCGCCGGAGCGTGCCTCTGCTTTTCCAGCCGGCTTTATGGGCTTCTCTGTAAAAAAAAAAAAAGTTGAAAGAGAAAAAGTGTAAATGGCATTTGCTATTTTGCGCGTCGGTATTACCCGGCCGGAGGGGGAGGAGGCGCTAGTGTACGAGTTAATAAAACGTGACAAAAGTATTTAAATGTAAAAGTCTGTCAGCGGCAAAGAAAAAAGACATTAAGGAGAATGCTGTTCTCCAAATGCTATCGGCTTAATACCAACTGCTCCTGCTGGAAAACAAATCCTCCACACGGGTCACATGACTCACATAGACTGCTGAGCAAGCGGAAATTTCAAATGATATACAAGAAGAATGGTCTTGTTAGGGGGATTATTTTCTTGTTTTCAGAGTCGAGAAGTGAAGCAAAGGTGCTCTGTAAAGCACGAAGTCGACATGGCCGCCATTTTCACTTCCATTACATTTTAATTTGTTGCACCCGGATTCTCGGGCAGCTTGCTGACATCACAAAATATGCAATAACCAACATGATCACAAGGAACACAATATTGTCTCTGACCTCAAAAATATTCCAATTGATGTTGAACAAGAGAGAATGAAGTGGAAAACAAAGAAAAATGGATTGAAATAAATGAACCCAGCCAGGAAACGCAGAGAAGACAAAAATGACACAAATGATTTATGGTCTCGCAAACATGGTTTGCTCAACATGCCTTTCATTCATTAAGAAACGTCAGAATGCCAGCACAAGACCAGAGTGACTGAGGAGATTCAGGTTAAAATCCAGGAGAGTGAAGCGACGGCCCACAGCCTCAGCTATAAGCTGTGTTATTGTTGCTTTAAAGCACTGTCGTCTTTACGCTTTAAATAACACTGTGTGTTCACGGTGCACTCCAGGAATCCACCACTCTCCTCTATCAGCCAGAATGAACCCAGTTCCACTCACTTCTTCTTTCAAACACTCCAATCAGGACCGTTTTGTGCCTGACTCCTCATCCTGAACCACGACTGTGACTGATTCTTCTGCTCCAGGTTGGTATGTTGGACTTCCCTTTGCACTGGATAACTGTGACTCTTGTCCACCGTCCTCTGACTTTCCACCTTCCCCACACAAGCCCTGAACTCTTCCTGGTCACTTCCTCTCCTGATCCTCAGCCCTGCGTCCCGCAACACAACTTTTCACCAGCACCCCTGAATTTTATTACACCTGAACTCATGACAGTTCCCAACTGAAGACTTAATATTTCACATGATACTACAGAATTTATTACTATTTTCCGACGGTGAGTGAGCTTCAATGTGACGCGTTGAAGGCATCCCCTCCCTCTCATCCCAAACAACTGGGACCTCTGAAACTCCTAAAGTGGCAGAACCAAAAAGATATGATGAGAATTTAACACATTTTATCAATCATTATTTATATTTTATTCGTTACATTTTATGGGAAAGAAGTATTTATTGACCACCAACCCAACACACCAGTGTGATAACCTGAGCCTGGTGTCTGTTCGTCTATGAAGCAACACTAAGGGTTTTTGTGAGCGGGATTCAGCAGTGTGAAACACGGTTGCTGTGTGAAGGGATGATGTGAGGACGCAGTGTTAAAAGTGAAGTTGGGCGGATGAAAATCACGGACCTGAAGCGACGGAAGCGTCACGATGAGTTAATGGCTTGTGGGCAGAGGAAAGTGTAATGGAGGTATCATGTCCAGGGAAGGAAAATTTATTGTTGGATGCGACCTCAGGATCTTTGATGTGGTTCATCTCACTGAGCAGGAGGGGAAGAGCGGATCGAATTATGTAGACGTTTCTTGGCGAACCATTGCTCAACTTGTGTAACTTTGTATCGAGTCAGTACAAATCAACACAAAGCAAGTGAAAGTTTTGAAACACAACTACAATTTACGATGAGCCCCACAAGACGTGTTTATCCTTGGTTATTCCCATCGATGGCATTCAGGTTATGAGTCAGTGAGGATCAAATAGATGTTTTTGAGTTGGTGGTCGAGGCAGTGGTTTGAAAGTTGGAATGGCTAATATGGTATTGGTAGGGTATGAGTCTGTCCAGTTGTGGTCAAGATGGGAGGGGCTGGTTGGCTCACATCCATCAGTGTAAACCAGGGCAGTGCTGGCTGGCTGCAGACCCAACACTACTAGTATTTAATGTAAGCCACTGGACTGACTTTTGGGGCGAAACTCTTTCTCTCTAGCTGGAGAACCTGCTTCTCTGGTGAACAGATCTGTTGTGCATCAGATTATCAAGGCCAGGGGCGCTTTTACTGGTACAAAGTGTTCTCTTTTAACATGTTTCAAAGGTGTCTGGCCTGAATCAAGACCCACCTCATGTTTCCAGTCACAGCACACCAGAGAATGAACTAAAACACACAGATGTAAAGCACCTGCCATGACACAACGGCAACCTTGACTTACACAGGTGAGTGCACGCTCTTCTTCTTCTTTCGGCTTCTCCCTTCAGGGGTCGCCACAGCGGATCATCTTACTCCATCTCACCCTGTTCTCTGCTTCCTCTTCTCTCAAACCTACAAACCTTCATGTCCTCCTTCACCACCTCCATAAACCTCCTCTTTGGCCTTCCTCTCCACCTTCTGCCTGGCAGTTCCAACCTCAACATCTTCCTACCAATGGTCTCTCTCCTCTGTACATGTCCAAACCATCTCCATCTAGCCTCTCTGACTTTGTCTCCTAAACACCTGACCACATGTGCTGTCCCTCTGATCTACTGCTTCCTGATCCTATCCATCCTGCTCACTCCCAGTGAGAAGCTCAGCATCTTCATCTCTGCTACCTCCAGCTCTGCCTCCTGTCTTTTCCTCAGTGAGGTGAGTGCACGCTACATGTGCTATTTAGTACATGCAAAAAAGATCTAAACACCATTGAAATGGCTGAAAAGTGTACATCTTCAACATGATTTAGAGTCAAATAAGAACTGGAGAATCAGACCCTTGTAAACATCTTGGAGTGATGCTTTAGCCAATGTTTTCTGAGGGGTCTGGGATGGAACAGACATGAGCAATACTCCGCTGCCACATCCATTCCAGCTTACCTCTGGTAGAACAAGTCACCATCTACATTAAGGCAGCCCTCTGAGGAGCACAAGTCTCACGTACATCCTGTCCTTCCTTCCTTCCTTCTTGTAGGGAACTTGCTGTTGAGCGTATTTTAAGATTACTTTTCTTTACCCTTCGGAATCATTTAAGCTGTAGAGTCGTGACGTCTTCGGACCACGCCGGGAATTCCGAAAACAGCATTTAATCACTGACATTAATAAACATTAAACACGACCTCGCCTGCCCTCACTTCCTTGTTCATGCAGGTGTTGACGCTAAAACATGGCTCTCGCCGATAATTGAAAATAAAAGCTTCAAAGCAGGCGCTTAATCACGGGGCGGGCCCACAGGGAAGAGCTAAGTAGTGCACCGGCATCAAGCTCCATCCAGATGATAAAAAATGAAGGATTCCTGAGTGTCGTGTTCGTTTTCATTATCTCAAGACTTTTGATTTAATGAGCCTCTCTAGGTCGGCAGATGCCCTGATGTCATCACTAAAAATCAGATGGAACCAACAGCAGGGGAACTGAATCTGCTGGTCTGGACTGGTTCCTCGGGTCTCTTGTCAGCCATGGTAAGTGCTGAGTGCAATGCTAGCATGTGTGAAGGCTGTCATCTCAGCACGCTGCATCGGCGGCTCTTTTGTCAGGAGCTTCTTTCATCCCCTGAGTGGAAGATACAAACCCGCATCAGAAATATGCTGAATAGATTTATGTATCACCCTTTGCTCCCCGCCCCCCGCAAGCCGCCTCCAGCTCCCTCGCTATTTATGTACATAATACAATCTGCTGTTTATTAATAAGTCAGATTGTTGGGGTTATTTTTTTTCCTTTTGATCAATGGCCTTGTCTCATTCAATACCACCAACATAATGGTTGAGTTTTACGTCATAAGAATTTGAACCAGAAGCTGAGCCCAGCACGGCACTGCGAACAATGCAGTTTCGCTGCACGCTTTTCAACTGAGGACTTTTATCACCAGCAAAAGCATTTTAATTTTTGGTTGGTACGACTTCATCACTTCTACCATCAAAACAAAACGCTCTCGCATCATAAATCAGGGCAGGAAAATAACCAGAACAGCCCAGTAACTCCATCATGCTGCTACCATTAGGCAAGAGATACAGAAGCCCCCAGGCCCACATAAATATCTACAATAACAGTACTAAACTGGCTATCCACAAATCTATCTGTGGCCTTGGAATGAGGATATTGTAAGCAAAAGACATTTTTCATTTTGATAAAATGTCCTTGACTTCAAAAACAGCACAAAGAAATGGTCTGCTTTCTTGTTCTTGCAGGAAAGGCCTGAATGAGATTTCAGACTGACTCTCGGGTGTTTCTACGAACTCATTTCTGCTAGGCGTGTCGCGATTTGGGTGCACGTCTAGAAGGTATCACTCTGACTGAGCGGCAGCTCTTCCCATTCTTTATGGAGTTTCTCAACTCTGAACAAGTCGCCAGATTATCAAGTCTCTTGAGAAGGTACTGGTCATGTTCTTGCTCTCAATCTGCATCGTGGTTTCTGGCCTTAGCTCTGTCTTCTTTCAGTTCTGCCGACTGTGCCCAGCTTCCTGTTTGTCAACTGGAGATTTGTTTCGTCGGATTGACCAAGCTTTGGATTTAACCTTTTTCCTTGTGGATAATTGTCCATTAAAAGAGACAATATTGGGGTTACTACCCACCTATTCTTATTGGAATTGTCACAAATAAAATTCCGATTAAAAAAAATAAATAATTAACGGCTATAGGAGGTGGTTTATTCCAACTTTTTGCTACAAGTTTTATGGATAAAAATACTGGACTGGATACCACATCACATGTTACAGTCGCAAAAAAGGGCGGCGGACGATACAGATATGTTTGGGCAGTCCAAAACACGGATATTTTTCTGGAGTTGATCGGTCATCGTCGATGTTTTGTATCAGAGAGGCGCTCTCTGATGACATCATCTCATGATGTACTCTGTTCTCAATAGTCGTGAAATGATAACAAATTGAAACAGGCATAAAATCTCACTTCCTTTTTGCGCATTTTCTCTAAATTTGTGATAAGAGAACTTTGTCCATCTGCTGAACTGTTTCCTCTCAATTCATTTTAAAACAAATCATCCAGCACAGGACATTTTTCAGATGCTCACATATAGGGAGACTTCAATGATTCTGTTATCGATGCTGCTTAAGGATTCGGTTCCTCAGCGATTCTCTTATCGATTATCAATGGGACAAAAAGAAGAGAAGAGAAGAAGGTTAATTAGTATCAATAGATTCAGGTGTAGTGTAGCAATTCCATTTACGTTCCGACTCACTGAAACTGTTATGTATGGATTCAAATCAGTTTTTAAACTTCGGTTAAATGTGTTGCCAGTTCTTTTAAACTGAGGTCTTTATTGGTCCAAGTGAGCAACTTAAAACATCAATGTACATGTATGTACCTTAGTTAATGTACTTGCACATGATGCTTAACTCTCCCTATTTGAATAACATAAACATGAACAAAACAAAGCATGAAAATGATGCGTTCAATGTAGCACCTGAGTTCACTTCTGCTTCGTGCAGGACAACCACACATGCTTCCCCCAGGAGACATGCTGGGGTCTCTTCCATACCTCAGTGTTAAAACAAGAACGGTAGCCTGTGTGACATCACCAGTCAGTTTCCTCTGTAACTGTTACTGTAGCTCAGTCACTGTCACTGATCAAACATGGAACATCCTTTCATCATTATCTCATGATGTCGAAGGGGTTCGGCCATCCCAAAGTCGCATCGTCTCGGCCAACAAAACAAAGCCTTGACCATCCGTCGCCACTCAAACTCCTCCATAACTGCGATTAGCTACAGCTGGGTGACTAGAGTCGGACTTCACAGTGGGGAACCGATAAGACCAACCGAAAACCACTTCCAGAGAATCTGACAATTTTGAGCTGAATAGGAGTTGGTTTTCGATGCCCGTTCTTATTCACATATCATGTGAGGCATGATCTGCGAAACCATTTTTTCCCCACCTCAGTAATAGAAACTGACTTCCCCTGTGCAGTGTCACCTCACAACTGTGCAGTAATGCAGTAAAGCGCCCTTCATTGAAGTCATGACAAATGTGTTCTTCCTCTCTCATGTAGCGCAGCGTAGTGTAGCAGTGTCCTGTAAAGGCCCGGGTGTGAGACGTGACTCGTGGTGAACACGACCGTGATTGATTCCCGGAGCGGTAGAAAGAGAAGAAGCCTAATCTGAGGTATGATTGTTGCTATAATCGTATTTGCTCCCCCGACTCCTCCATGCACAGCGCCGCACATGTGCCGTATTGTGATTCTGCAGCCCACATGCCAATAAGCACACAAAGCCCAGGCTGCGGAGTCCACCAGCTCCTGCACGAGACCCTCCACTGGTTTTCCATCACCACAATTTTCTAGTTCATAACCTTCCTCCCTTCTCGCCTGCCGTCTCTTTTTGTATTTCCCTGCCCGCGTCGCTCGGAGAGGCGCCCGGCATTAGCTGTAATCATGCCGTCACGTCGGGGGGGTAAAGTAAGCCCTTAGTGAGGGTGGAAACCGGTCTCTCGCTGCGACTTAATAGCAACAGCAGGACACCCAAGAAATGAGACGCCATTGTTATTTAGTTAACAGGAGAATGACGGTGGCAGTCGCCACAGGTAGCAATGCAAACTGTTGTGATGCCATTAGATGTAATCTCATGAGGAGGGCATCTGACAAGCAGCAGGGGAACCTCCATTGTTCTCCGCTCCGTGATGGAAGCGTGTTAGGCCTGTAATGAGGTGTCCAGAGTTTTGCCGGTGTGCATCTGATTCCTGTGCGTGGAACAGGACCAACAACTTCCTAATAGAAAAGTGCTGTTTGCGGCATTGGTGTTGAATAGTGGTACTCCGAGTAGATTTCCCAGGTGTGGAATAACACACTGAGAGAGATGAAAGTCATTTAGGGGCAGTGTGTTTGTTCAAGTGAGTGTGTGTCGGGAGGCCCACCGCAGGATGGATGAGCTCGCCGTGAGTAAATGACCCGCCTTGATTCGGCCTATCAGCTGAGCTCTACACCTAGACTCTCTCTCACATCCACTTACATCCGTCTCTCTTAAGAGAGGGAGATGACAGATGGATGAAATGGAGGGAAAGAATGAAGGAGCTCTGGTGCCGGAGTGGCTAATTCGACAAGCGGGAACATTTTTGGCTGTATATATGAACAGAGGACTTTGTTTGGTTGTGTGAGACAAGATTCTGATGCGAAGCTATCACTGTGAACTTCACGGTTTGAGGAGGCAAATTCGATTTTACTGCATCAAGGTTGTTATATTGAACAGTTATGATGCATTACTGCTCAAATATGATGATGATATGAAGTATTATGGTTAATACATTTAGTATAGAATACTGACAAACACAGGTGGTCTATATCTTTACAGCCATGTCTTTAAGCATTTTGCTTTTAATTGTTGTTTGACAGTAGAAACATTTCAGGAACTTTCATGAAAGTTTTTTGAGCTCACGTTGATCTAAGGTGGTACCAGTTCTATAGATTTTTATTGCTGAAACTCGCAACAAAACAGCAGCAAAACATGCCACATTTACATGGCTGGTAGGTGGGCTACTGGTTTTACCAGGGAAACATCTGAATACAGATGAATGTATCATAGTTTATGATAATTTGGAGCTCATACAGCCTGACTTTATGTTCTGCAAAACCAAGATGACGGTCCGCCTCACTCTGCGTTCACTCCAAAGCTCCCGAACTGTTTTGATGATGAAACTGGGATGCTACAGCTGGATGTGTCTCATTGGGCTAAACATTACTCAGGTAACATCGTGCTCGGGCTTTCAATAGATTAAAATTTGAATGTCAATTTATCACACTATAGATGAGTTAACATGTGATTAATGGCAAATGAATTCCACATGTTGCTTCTGTTCTAAATGTAACTTATAAGAAGCAGTTTTCATGTAAACATTTGTTTACTCCGACAACCCAACACTGTCAGAACTGGCTGAACAACATAGCAACAGCATAACATTATTGGACACTTGCTGACCCATATCTAGAGGGGGCGCTCCTGGGTTCTTTTTTTTTTTTTTTTCACGCAGTAGAAGAAAAGGCTTTTTAGTATTTAACTGCCATTGCAGTTTGATGTATTTTTCACAACAATCTGCTTTTCCATTTAGCAGCAGCCATGCTCACCAGGAATGAGAACTTTGATTTGTTTGTGGACATTTACATTTCCCCACCAAGCGTCTCAGGGAAATGGTCCAGAGAATGTCATTTAAAACACACTGCCTCGGCATTAAAAACTCTGACAAGGACATTGGTGCCAATCTGGGCGACGCAAGACGGACGAGGCAATGCAGTAGATGCAGAAGGGAATTGGAACTAAGTTTGATATCTGCGCGTAATTTCATGAATTTCTTTATGAGCACAGTGGGAGGAGTCAATGAACTTCCTCTGGACGGGCAGTGGAGACGGGCAACCGGTGATCGGCATCTGGAGGTGGTAGCATCCATTTGAAAAAGATGGCCTGTCGAGTCAGACTGACTGCTTGTTTGACTTTATCTCTGCTTGACAAAGCGCCCGCTGCCACTTCTCAGTGTTGATGCCTGTTTATCTAACTTCACAGACTTTGAATTGGAATGAGTTGAAAGTCAAACCCGGTAATCGCATTGGATCTTAGTTTGCATGAGAAATGCGCGACATATACAGGAACTATAAATAAAGGAGGACATTTGCTGTTTCGTGGTTAACATTCAAGTCTGGAAGAGATCTTTTATGATTCAAGAATCAAGCAGGCAAAGTGGACCCGGGCCACCAGGGTGACAGCCAAGAGTCTGAATGATGTTGGATTTAGTCGAGTTGTGAAAACTGGAGAGATCTGCCATGCGATTTTTCACAAGAGGAATGAGCTCGTGAACACCAGTGAAGTGTCGGTCTAGCTCAGGGGTCTTCGACATAAAGTTTCATTCATGACTGACACCGCTTGAAGAGCTCTTTAAAATGAAGAACAAGGCTCTCATCCCTCGTTCACCTGGAGTTTCAGGCACGTCTGAACCAGGAAGCCACCTGGGTGGCATTTTTTCATCTAAAATGAGGCACAGCATGAGCGCTTACCAAAAGACACAAGTGATAATAGAAAACTGAAGAAGTAGCTGGGCACCCCCGTATGGAAGGGCAGTTTGTTGCACTTCCTGAACCTTTTACTCTAAATGTTATTTTTATTTTTGTCTGTTTTGTTGCAGTTACTTTGGTATTATATATATTCTAGTACTATCATTCAAACAACAACAATAATGACAATAATAAAGGGCTACAGTTTAATTCTACACAAATACTGGGAGGATTTGCTTGAAAGTTACACATTTAATTTCTGTTTGTTATATTTTCTTGTCGCATCAGAAGTTTTAAAGTTTAAAAACTGCTATATTTTGTGGCACCAGACTGTATTTCTTTGGCATAAGAGGGAGCAAAACGGCTCATTTAAAGGCTGTCGACCCATGGTCCAGTCCATTCAACTCCCAGAGCGTGTGCCAGTGTTGGCCAACAGCGGTGGTAGTGTCATGATTCGCTTTTATTTTGAATTACTTCCGTATTCATCTCCTTCCTCTTTCCTGTTTTGTTGGAGCTTCACTCTTGGTATTGGCACACAGCTGGAGCTGATCTACAGATCATCCACCGCCCTTTCTTAAGCGCTTCGGTTTCAGAAATATGCGCCAGATCGAATCGACTCATTCTTAGGTATTTGGCCTCCGCGTATCCTTTTCCTCGTCCGCTCGCTCTCGTGTTTTCTGAACTCTTGTTTTTTTCCCTGGTGCCTGAGTTTGTGTTGTTTCTCATCTTAGTTTGCTTCCGATCTCCGCGTGTTTCCTATTCCCTCTGATTTAGTCCTTATTCCTCGTGAGTTTGTTCTGACGGATGCGTTTGTGATTTTGTTTTTTCCTGATCAACCTGTTTTTGTATTTTCAGATTCCTCGCTCATGATCTCTCGGTTCGGTGACGCTTTTGGTTGGACTTATTTTCATTTTGTGTACTTCACCCGGTTCAGTTTTGGGACTTTCTTTTGATATCCGGTTCGGTGACGCTTCCTGTTTGGATTTTGAGACCTTTTTCTTTGAGTATTGTGAGATCTTAGTTTTGATTAAATACTATTATAAAATACTACTCTGGGCTCCTGTGACTTTTTCATTCAGGCATTTGGGTCCCGCTCCGCTCGAACCATTACAGCTAGAAGCTACGACAGCCACCAGAAAGCACAGAAACACAGTAACACGGAACCAGCACCCCCTTCTTTCCTTCTGGAACAGAGGTCGAAATCTATGTATTTTTATACTGATAAAACAGCAGCCAGCAGTGCTCCCTGTACCGACACTCAACATCCAGATCAGGTGAGAACTGTGGTAACCGTGAGGCATGTAACATTTAAAAGCGGCCTCTCAAAATCGGGGAATAAATTGAGGTAACAACCCTCCTACTGATGATCACTTATACGGACGTGGAGCACCATCTCTTTAAAGATCCTCGTGGCACACGGAACAATAAAAGCGAACCCTCTGGCTTGCAATGATCATCACTGTTTATTGCCTTTGACTTTGCAGCTATCAGCTTGATAAATTCAATTATAACTTTAGAGCAAAGCACACGGCAAGCTGTTCTCGACCACCGCACTCTACAGGGACGACATAAGGCTTCCGTGCATCTGGACCTGCCAGTGGCTCCGAGCGGCTGACAGACTGTGAATAAAGGGAGCGGATGCTTTTTTCAGGTGAAGAACTCCGACTCCTAGATGCAGCAGGTAGAATTCAGCATTCATCGCCGCGGCTTGATTTAAACGCTCATATCTTTCCACCCACTATCTCGCCATCCTCAAGGACATCGGAGTGGACGTTTGAAAGAATTAGTTGCGTCGACACAGACTTGGCCCCGCGGTGATCAAACCTGCAACCTCGACCGCTTGGCTGTTTACTTCCATATAATGACAACACATTCATCACACTGTGTTTTTCATCAAAGTGCAATACATTAGCGCCAGCACCATGGCGGCGGAAACGCATATTGTAAAGCTGAGAGTAAATAGCTCTTGGGAGGAAACTGTTTTCCTTGTTTCTCGGATAATAGTAAAAACAGTTTTTTATACATATTGCGCATCCAAACAGAGCGGGGAGATGCATTCCTACAGCTTATGTTGATCTTGCTGTCAGACCCTGAGGTTCACTGAAAGGTAGAAAACAGGGAATCTTTGTAGGAATACAGGGGAATAAACACGATCTGATCTTTACTTGCATTTACATGTTTTCCAGAGGAAATGAAAAATTCATATACAAGCACATGAGCTGATGTTCCACAACATGATACGGTGCGATCAGTGATCTCAACTTTGTTTTAATAAAGGTGCAAAAATTGAAGTTTATTTTAATGGGGTAGTTTGAGGTGAGCGTGTGCATTAACATGTTTGAAGGGTTGCTAAACTATTTACCTATTCCAACTACCAACAACAGACTTTCGCTCCGACAAGTGTGACGTCACTTGAAGAAGCGGGTTTTAAATGTTGTTGTAACAGTGAAACGAAAAACTGTGGGCAAGAATATGTCATGAATTTATGTCAAAAATTATGCTTTTTATTAAAGGGATTAAAAAGGTGCAGCATCAAGGGCATTATTTTAATCATAAAACTAATGAAAACTTGAACTAAAAAAAAGAATTAATTTGGAATCAAATGTTATGTGGTAATTCCAAGGGCATCAGTTTGTTTGGAGACGTGGTGGGGGCGATGACTATAATGGGTTTTACTTTAGATTAGGCGATGATGAAAGGATCTGCAACACAAACTTGTTACATATTTTAAGTGAAATCTGAATTTTTACTTCTGTAAATATTCACCCTTTCTCATGAATCCCTCTTTAGTGAGACTTACTTTTTGTCCACATCAGGCAACTGAACATCAAGCTACTAGTGCTGTCTTTTATATATATATATATATATATATATATATATATTTTTTTTTTTTTTTTTTTTTTTTTTTTTCCCAACCTCAACATTGAATGAATAACAAAGCTTTAAATGAAGGGTCCCTTTAATTCTCAGATTTTAACCCAAAAATTCCTCTCACACACTCGGTGGCTTCAGGGTGATCCTCACTTCCACCCAAACGTGTTCATATTTCATTAAAGCCGGGGTATTCCACCACATGACACACAGTTTTCTCAATAAAAAAGAAAAAAAAAATCCATTAGACAAACAAAACTGTCTTGTTTTTGTCTGGGTTTAAGTGGTGCATTAGATGACTCCCAGGGAATGTTGCACATTATAAAATATGCAAGCAATATTAGCAAAACTTTGCACTTAAGCAAGCCCCTCAGCCCCTCGCTTCTTCACACAAATGCTCCATTAGTCATTCTGATGGCTTACCCAGCATACGGCGGTTTAATCTAATTGTTTGCTCCAACCTCTCCCGTCGGATTAAACCTGCGGGAGGCTTCCGTGAAGTCTGTCTGTTTGCTTGACGACAAGTGAGCGCCCTGTGTCATGAATGAAAAGGTGTAGGACCTAAGTCAAGCTTTCGGTGACGTCAGGTTTTCAGGTAGCGGTTCGTGCTGTCAGCCAAAAACACATGAGGAGAAGAAATAAAACTGAGGCTCACACACTTGCTTCTTAACCATGAGCCAGCACATGCATTGCAGCAGACAAGCCCACTCCCCTCTGGCGTCGACAAGAAGGTCATGTAATGCCAAGTTTTTCTTCCTGTGCTGTATAAATGGAACCAGCGACGGGAGAAAGAGAGGCTGGTCAATTAACCCGACTTGAACTGCGCTAATTCCTCTAAACCCTCCCTTCACGGAGCACTTCTTTTGTCCGAATCCACTGTAAGAGGAACAAAGACTGAAATCAGATTTCACTTGGTGAACATAAAACAGGCCCTTTAAATCATTGTGTGACCCGTTGTGTAAATGGATCCACGGTACCTCCGAATCAATCCTGACAGGACCGAAAAAAAATATATATATACGTCTCTCCCGATCTATTTTCTTCCCAGAATGCATCTGGAATGGAGCCCAGGTGAGCAATGTGTTCACATGACGTACAAAGTCAAAATGAAACGCTGGACTGGCTCCAGCTGGGAGGACTCTAGGAATGAGCCTCAGCTTCAGGTCCAGCTTTGACTGACAGGTATTTCAGCTCACAGCCATCGCTCATGATTCGATTTCGCTCTTCTTGTCGCAGGACGTTTTCAGAATGCTGAGTCGAACACATGGTTCTGCGACCAATCGAGAGGCATTTCTTATCCATATCCATTTGACTCCGGTCCAACAATCCTCAAAGGCAATCAGGATAAAACCGTCGGCCGACGCTCTCTCCGGGCTTCGGAAAGATGAAGCCACCGATCAGTCTGCGTGTTACCCATCTTTCTGCATCCAATAAATGGGCCAAGTCGCAGCACACATTCTTAATCACTTATCTGCCATTAATGCTTCCAGCCAGGGGGTATAATTGAAACAGCTGTGGAAAATAACGCGGCGTTATCGCCCACAAAGACGAGAGGGTGGCCCACATTGAGCCGAAGCACAGCGATGAGTTAAGATCTAAATAACCGGATTAGTTCAGCGCTTCCGCGGTGACTGTGTGTGCATGTGTGTGTTTGCAACACCACGGGATGTAATCCACATTATCAGTGTTTATTGAAGCAATAGCAGACTTCAGGACGTGACGCCCATCCCAACGTAGAGTCCTGCAGACACAATTCACCGACACGCTCCCTTTTCCTCATCCAAAGTGACACGAAGAACCTTTAGTTTGGAATTTACGTCTTGTCAGGTTTTCCTTTTCTCCCCGAGGAACGTGGCATCGTCCAGAATCTGCACGCTCTAAATGTTAAATGTCCCAAAACATTACACACTTGTTGTGTATCAAGCCGCAGGACCAGAGACGTATTAGTGCCATGTTTCTTTCCTGGCTGGAAAATACACTCAGTTAGCTCAACACTCCAAAGGCCGGGTGGAAGCAGCTCCCCCTCCATCCACCTCCGACCTCTACACATGACATTTACCAGGAGCCTGTTGATGGGAAACATCAATTTCAGGCAGCAGGATGCTGGATCAAATGCTGGTGTGGTGACAGGACGTCATCTTGTTCTTTCATTAGAACTCTTATGGTGGAATTCATGTTTTAAAGATCACACAGAAATCACTTTCATTTCCATGATGCAGTCCACAGCCAGTAGGGCGCCAGTATTCAGAGTGAAGAGCTGTGGTTCCCTGTGACTTTTATTATCATTAGCATAAGTTTTTAACCAAGTTTAAACTGGGACTGGGAATCATCTAATCCCCACCAAAACTGGCTGAAAACAGGGCTTAGTATAGGAGGATAAAAGAGGATCAAGAATCAGAGATGCAGCCACGAAGAGTCTTGCATATGTTTTCCATACGGCTCGTACAGTGCACCACACCTGATGTTCATTCACGTCAATTGTTCACGTCACGGCAATTGTTGCAACTGCACCTTCAGGAAGTGACCTAC
This sequence comes from Synchiropus splendidus, assembly GCF_027744825.2. Taxonomy (NCBI): domain Eukaryota; kingdom Metazoa; phylum Chordata; class Actinopteri; order Syngnathiformes; family Callionymidae; genus Synchiropus; species Synchiropus splendidus. Next base: position 8,890,416 of record NC_071349.1, on the reverse strand, counting down.
CCCTGAAACCCTCCATTCTTCGCCAGCTGAACTGCGACAGAAGCTGTGTGAGAGTGTGGCTACGAACTTCACCCTCACCTACATTACTCTCCAGACCTGGCTCCCTGTGACTTCCACCTCTTTCAGAGGCTGAAAAAGGGATGGTGAGGAGCTGACTGCTGCAAACTAGATGGACCAAATGTGTGGAGTTGGAAAGGGACGATGAAGTATGAATCTAAACATTGTACTCTTTCTGTGTGAGGCTCAAAACTACAATTGAAATCAAGAACTGACTCAACTATTCAACATGGATATTATTGTGCTGTGTGGAGTGCCTCATTCTTTAGAGCCATTGTTGGGGGGATAGTTCTAGACGGAATCCAGGCTTCAGTCCAGGACTAGATGTAGTTGCCAATTGCAAGATGTTTTTCTAGTTTGCAGATCTTGACTCTTAGTTAGCCATAGACAGAACATGGTCTGTGTCAGATCTTTCTCCCATTCTACTCACTTTACTCAAGGTTGTCAGAGCAGTTCAGCCTCCTCCATCTTTGTCACAAACGTCTTCCTTTATCCTGTTGATAAAACCTCATCGGTGGGTTTCCTCCTCTCCATCTGCCACATTCTCTCCTCTTCACGAGGACCAACACGGTTCCTAACTTTGACACAAGACTTCTCCACATTGCCCTCTGATATAGTGGTGTCTAACCATGTTGTCACTCCTAATGAAACATCTCCGACTCTGCCTCTTCTCCCTTTGCTTCTTGTCTTTGTCTCCGAGCTACGGTCTCAAAACATCATGGCAGGACTCACTACTATCTTAACAGCCTCATCTTTCCACAAGAACTGTGAGTTGATTCACTGGATCCAAAGTCCTCCGCCTTCCCTTTTTATCTCAACATCCTGCAACAGTGTTGACAAACAACAACAGCCAGACGCCTCCCAGGATCAGAGGCCTTGTCCTGGGTTTGACTTCCATTTCTTGAAGTTGATGAGCAGAGACTGAGGAGGAAAAAGGCAATAATCTCTGTAGAGGTCTTTCAGAGTTTACCTCCGACAAAGTCATTGCAAATTGAGATTCATAAAAAGACTGCGTGCATCAGACTTCGCTAAGTAGTGGAGCTTGTGTGGGAGCCAGACTTAATTTCATTAGTTGGCACACACCTTGTGGCGTGTGAGGCAGCGGCTGGGAATCGAAGGTGTGTGTGTGCGTGCGTGTGTGTGTGTGGGTGTGTGTGCGCGTGGGTGTGAGTGTGTGTGTTGATGCGTGCCGCAGAGCTCTGACAGTGACACCCGACCCCAAGAGGATCTGACAATATCGTGGAGCAGTATTCACCGGGATGAAACCCGAGTCCCCATTACAACCTTGGTATCCCATCAGCAGTGGCGATCCAAGGCCTGACTGATGCTGATTGAAGCGCGATGAAGTCATCAGTGAGTAATGAGGCCAAGTTTTCACGACACCAAAGCGCTTGTACTTACAGCATCACGGCTGTCGCGCTAACACGCTTGTCTTGTTTACTTCCCTGACGTGGCATTTTCAGCAGCGCATCTCCATCCAGTGGTCGACCATAACAACATGAGTTCACACCCAACCATACCCACCAAGAATAACAAGGGACGACGTAATAACATGCAATAATACAAAATAATAAAAAAAGGACTTGGTTAGGAAAATCAAATCGCATTTCAAATTTTGCCATAAAACCTAATAAATCTAATGCAGTTTCAGAGTGGTGTGGAGGGCCAAACATCTTTTGGCTCCTCCAAAAATCGAAATATCCCAGTTCTCCTAAGTAGTGGAGCGTCATTCGGCAGTTTCATGGAAACGCTCTACAGCCTCAGCGCACTCGAGAAGAAGTCAATGAGTTGCTATCAAGTCATTTTAAAAGCTATTGAGAGCTACATTTTCCACAAATCGTCAGTTACAACTGTTGGCCCTTTTGCAGGAGCCTTCTCCAAATGAGCGCCCAGATAACTCTTGCACATCGAGTATGACGGATTGTGTACCTCACTTACCATCTGTTCGACTCCCCTCATTTGTCATTCGAAGTAGTAAACCCTGCAGTTGTCTCGACACAAAAACAGAGATGGAATGGAAAACAGTCTTCTGCGGTCAGACCGTACCACAGATTTCATTATGATGTCATAAAGTGTTTCCAACCTCAGTCTTTTACCTTGAAATTCATCGCTAATGCTACACAGCTGGCTGACAACAGAGTAGCACTGGTGGAAATCGAGTGCTATCAATACTTCATTGTGTTTACATTTTAGAGTCAGTGCCCCCCCAGGAAGTGTCCATATACTGCGTCGCAGAGTAAAATTCTAAAAATCTCCAAATTGCTAGAAACGTAGTAATAAGGATTTTGCCATCAATATTTATTCATCATTATTACACAGTGGCGGGGTGTGCATTTTCCACCTAGGCCTTCAGTCAAGTCACCAAACATCTGTGGTTTCATTGCTCTGAAGCCAGTTTGATAAAAATCTATACATGTTTAAGCCACAGGCCTGTGCGTCCTGAATGGCGGTACGAGTATTCAGAGGAAGCGTGCAAGTCACGTTCAATGTGAGGCCAGCGGAATGACATCGCTGTCCCCAACTCGTAATCTGATTGGCTATCGCAACTATCCATCAACTATATGTGTCCATTCCTCTGAGGGCACCAGCGCCTGCACTGCTGCTGCTGAAAACCTTGGACATGACAACACAAGCTAGCTGAATTCTGTTTGGATGAAAACTCTAATCTGGAAAAACAACACTGATATGAGTAAGATTATCATATATACTATATATGATATATATTTTGGGAAAATACATAAAAAATGAAATTCACTTTTGTCATAAATATGCTCATGATTTCTGGTTATGTCAGGCCAGTTGAGAAGGCCTTGCTGGCCCTGACGGTCCGCCGCTGTTATTACACCACATGCTGTCTGTGCTTATTCTCCAATGAAGCATCATAAAAAGGCACCAACCGCTGCCTAATAGGTGTGATAGAAAACTGTCATGTTGAGGTAATGAACGTTTCACTGCATGCAACGGTTGATGCTATTTACGCTTTCATTTCAAACGTTACAGGGGTCTCAATTATTCTAAACATTCCGTTGTTTTTTTTTAAACAACAGTTGGGGGGGGGGGACAAAAACCGCCATTGAAGTCACCGGGATCTTGAACATGAATTTGCCGAGGAACTCAGTGAAACTCAAAGGTGTTTCCCGGTTATGAAACCTGGCTGGTCTCTGATTTCTTTTCCCAGACTTGTTTCCACTCGTCTTTCCACTCGTGAAAGTGAAGGGGACGCTGCCTCTTGTCACCATGGTTCAAGGGTTCTGTTCATTAGTCAAGGGCACCAGAAACCTCAGCTTGCCAACCCGAGTGACAGCCTGTGAGGTGTCAAACGTCCAGCCTCCAAGTCTTCGGTTAATGACGCCTCAGACCAAATTAGCCAACTTGATGCGTCAGCAAATCGACTCATTTCCGTGGAGTTTGTTGAATGGTTTTATCAGTTTTATAGAGCCATAGTCACATATTACAGATGTCATAATAGAGTGTCTTGGAATGATAGTCGCGGCCATTTAAAAGTCCAACTCAACATGGCACTCGCTCACCACACTGAATGGATAAACGGGACCCGGACTATGGAGCCTGTTAAACCGCTAACGTCAGGTAGCATTAGCATGCGTTAGCCATGTCGTCCTTCATTTTCCCCGCTGGTGAAAACCACTGTGCAAAAGTTGGTTTTTGTTCGCTTGGCTCGGACACCTCGGGGCCTGGCAGCAGATTGCGTCTGGTGGCAGCCTCCTTATTGCCACAAGAATGTTGCTATTCTCTGCCCATTTGGATCACCGCTGTTCGGCTTATGTCAGTTCCGCTTCGCCGCCTTCTCACCCCGCGGGATTGAGTTGGGATGGAAAGAAAACACAGGCTTATTAAAAGGACCTTAAAACGCACCCCAGTTGAGAAGGTTAATTTTCACTTACTTTTGTTGTTTAGCTTAATTTATTTTGGATCATTTGATCTGACGTCTGCATGACTATTTTGCCGTCTCAGCATGTGAGTTTGGTTTGATCTTGATCAATATTGTGAGATGGTTTTGTGCCTCAGTCCTGACCTTGAAAGCTGCTTATCTGACTTCAGAGGACAACATGCTTCCCCGCAACTGTTTGTTCAAAAGGAAATCCAGTTTGAAAACTCTATCCCAAACCAACACTCAAGTAGAGCATTGTCTGCTTTGAGAAATCTTACATTTTAATTCAAATGTGGTCAACTGTAATTCAGAGTAATGCTGGAGTTATACATATATTAATATTTTTAAGCATATGCTTGATGACTGAAATATTCGATAGTCTCTGCCATAGATGAAAACCTTTACATAAACCTTGCATTTACTATGTGTCAATAACAGGAATGTACTTTAGTGTTTAGGTGGATTTCCATCCTCAGAACTCGACCACAGTATGGACGTAGATAGCTGTGCAGAATTCTCCTGAGTAAAAGAGACATTTGCTTTGAGGAAAATGAATATTTTTACTGGGCTGAAACTGTGAGAAAGCACTGGTTTGTGATCCGCCACAAATGTGCAGAACAGCGGCATGCTTTTCTGTCCTTTCTCCGCTGTGGGTTTATTACATATAATACCGACTGATCTGTTCAAAACTCAAAAATAGTTTCCAATTAATTTGACTAATTTCACATTAAATAATTCTGAGTGATTCGGTACTCGTCCGGCTACAGATGACCCAAATCAAGTTCTTTTTTTAACTTCAAGTGGATTTTATTCAGAGCATGGTTCCATCTTTAAATTTAAATTTGAAATGAATTTAATCAGTATTTAGTTTTAAGATGTCCTCATACTAATTCCCACCAATAATTCATGATTTAAAAGCCCAGAAATAAAGTGGTGGAAATGCAGTTCTGTAAGCATTTGTATACTGAATTAATTTAGAATATGAGTCGGACATTTTTTTGACTTGTCAAAAGCAGTGTTGTGCTCTGATGTTTAACATTCATATATGCATTACTTTAATGTTAAATAAAGTCCAGAGGAATAAAGCAGCTATAAATCAAACAGTTGTGTTAAACCAGACAGCCAAGCCTCCCAGCTGCAAGGGTCTGACTCCTCCATATGAGCAACAAAGCATCGCAGTGTGTGACGCCTGCCGCCACACGATAAAGAAGCTCCCTGCAACTCCCCTCCGGTCCTGAAGTTGTCTCGAACTCTCTCATCCGGGTTGATGTGAGGCAGATGTGTAAGTCTACGTCTGACAAGAAGCTTCATCCTCTGGAGAAGAACAGCCACGTCTCTCATATAAACGTGAAAACAAAATGGCAGAGGCGTTATGATGACTCATGGATAGTGAATGGATGACACTTCACTGGCCAAAATAAAAGCGCAGGAGGAGAACACTGCAAAATGGGTCCACCAGTTGAGTTACATTATCACCTCAGACTTACTTATTTATCGATTTTATTTTGTCGAGGCCGATCCCAAAAGCCTGTTTCACACCAGCGATTGTAAAAGCCCTGTAGAAGTGATTTAGTGGGGGAGCGAGGAGGCAGAGTCGCTGGCAGGTGAGAATGTGTCTCAGACTGAAGCTGCGAGGGGGAGAGATGCATTTGAGTGTGTAACTAAAATCAGATCAGATTAAGCAAAAAGAGGTGCACGTGTTTTCAACCCTCAGAGAGACGGAGGAAATTGAATTTCTGAACGATAGCCAAACGATAACATGGCATTTAAAGAGCGGAGCGTCGCGCGCAGCTCACTCTTCAACAACAGGCTGCCCATCCTCTCTGGCTGAAAGGTCTGCGCACTCATCTGCTCCCTTGAGTTTGAGAATCACACATGCAGATAGGCATCGTGCAATTTTGTGATAGTCAATCTTACACCCGAGTAACAGCGACAGTGGAGCTGTCCATGTCTGTGATGGTTCAATTCTATCTGTGCAACCACCTTCAGAATGTTCAGCTCTCACGTTGCATCGAGTCCATCAGATGGCTGCCGCGGTCTGTCAAGAGGCTTTCATCCGACACATTCCCTCCATCTCAAACATAAAAGTTACATACTCCGAAATGATGAGCGTGTCACTTCACTGGTATCTTTTCTTTGCAGCAATCTTTTGCTCGTCATTTTAGTGGAAGGGTCATTTGAGATTTTGTGTTGATACTGTCGACAAACCTCGACAGCCTTTGCCGAAAGCTAGTCTGTTGTTATTGTCGTGAAGTGACAACTATTGTGGACAAACAACCAAGAGATGGTTGTAGTTCAACACAATGTGACACTTATGACAATAATTGATATACTCTCAGGCCGGGTTTTAAAAAGTTGACTGAAAACGCTGGAATTGTGTGGCTTATAAGAAATATGCTCAACTTCAAGTATGGATCCAGAGCCGGGAGCCTGTACTCTGAGCCTGAATTTCGTCTGTATTTATTTTCATTTCCACAGAGCTTTCCGATACAAGCCAAATGGAGCAGTACCACTGGAAACCATGGGGAGGGGGGCAGTGTTGCTGTTACTACCAAATACGTAGCTCAAATGAGATACACAGAAGTGGGGAAATTCTCCGTCCACCATTTGTGATATATTTAACAACCTCACCAACCAACGCAAGAGGTACATTAGCAAGACTTCTTCCACACTCGCCATGTTTGTTGTAGAGTTTGTTGTTGTCATAACCGTTTGACTCTGGGCTCCACTCCCTAGTGGATATATTGGTCAACAGCAATTCCAACGTAAAGAATGCATGGAAGTATGTGATCAGTTAAGGCCACATTATTTGGAAATGTCAAGTATAATATCATATGTGTAGGTATTCACGCAGTGGAGCCCAGCTTGACGCTCTCAATATTCTCGTTGCGTTGTTGAATAAATCCACGTAGAATCGTTCTTAAATGTTTGAACAGTTTACTGGTGTCAAACAGTAAAAAAGTGCAAAAAAGGGCATCGAAGCATCCGTAACATCCAAACAACAATGTATCAAAAGTTATCCACTGAGTCAGCGAGAGAGAGAGACAGTTAAAAAAAAACGTGGTGCTCTACTGTTACTTTTCCCGACTTCCCTTACGGAAGCCCCAAGGTGACTAAATGTGCGGAGCAACTCAAAACTCAAAACTTCCACATGCTCCCATCCACCTCAAACCATACAACTGATAAATGACAAAGAAACCACACAAATGAACAGAAAATACGCGCAAACAGGCCCTTCAATCTCTATATCCAAATAATAAACTTACATTGTTATAAATTGTATCTGTTTTTAAATTAACTTAAAATATGTATTAATCTTTTTGAACTGAAAATCTAAGAACTGCATTTAGGCTCCTACAATATGTAAAGGACGTATACAGTAAATCATCCTTAAGACTTTGCGTGCGGACAGGTCCTGTATCATATGTGTCGTAACTGGATATAGGAATAAAAAAGTTAGTGATGACAGCAGGTATTTTCTTTGGCGACTCACATGCTGTACCCACCAACATCCATTGAAATCCTCTATTTCATGATATCCTACTAAGCACAAACAACTTGGTGATGCACTTGCTCTCAAAAAGAAAACAGCTGAAATCAAACTCAATAACGTCCTGTTTAAGGTAGATTAGCCTTTTTTACTTTCAGTTTTGCCCACTGCTCCCTGTACTTTACAGCTACCTTGAGTTCCATGGCTGGACGACAGGAATGGGAGCCTTTAAGAAAGTGTGAAATAAGTCCTTGCATGAATTTCCCTCCAGGCATTAAACAGCGTTGCGACAAGAATATAATCTACCCGACTTTGCTTAAGTAGATTTCTTTTGACATTTACAAGTTTTGTGCATGATATCACCGAATGACAAAGGGAACGTCGCGCCCATGCATGTCAAACAAAATTCAAGAGTATTAAAACAGCTTAGTGTCTGATCTGCGTTCTGGAAGATCGAAAAAAGACTCACAGCAACTCAAAAAAAAAAAAGAAAAAAAATCCAATTATGCAACCGTTTTTATCACTTGAACAAGTTCGTCACTTATTAGGCATTTTGTCTTCTGGAGTGTGAGTTGGAGAAACCCATCAGAGCAAATGAACGCGCGATGCAGAGTTTTAATGAATATGTAAATGAGGGACAGACTCATCAGAAGCGCCAAAACAGCCACGTCTATTAACTTTGACATTCTTTGAATTGATGAATTAATCAATTTATCACCAGGCGGACGTGCGGCGGCGAAATACGGTTTTCAATTTCATGTGCTATTTACTGCTTTGGATCCTGCACCAATCGAGCGCCTGAGAAAGTGATGCAGAAACGGCCGATGCCAAAACAGAAGTGCAGAAAACAATTGTATCCATCACTCAAGCAATCTCAGCTGGAGTGAGTGTCTGGCGATGGAGTTTTACAAGCCAGTGAGAAGGTGGCAGTCAACTAAAAATAGTCCTGCAGCAGGTTGGCATAAATGGGAAGGAGGGACACTGAAGAGAAATGAAAAGGAAAGCACACACAGCCCACTGGTGATTTCATTTCCCTACCTGTCATATTGCAGTTAAATAACTCTGGTCAGGGTATTACTGGCTCCAGGCGCTGTGGCTCTGAACAGCAATCTCACGCAGCTTGGAAATGAGCACCAGCCAAATGATAAGAGGTGAAGAAAAGTAAAACAAAACGGGAAGAGATGGATAGTTGCATGAGGAGAGTGTGGAATCAGAAAGTAGGACGGAAAGAGCTGCCACGATGAGTGAGAAGTTCATGGTCACATAAAGGTGCCCTGAAATCATGGCAGAAACCTAGCAAGAACCAGACATTCAGGCTGCAATAATAGCTCAGGTAAAACCCAAAGCAAAGGTCTGAGGAGGACCACTACGGTGTATTGACGTTGGGAAAGCGTCCTCTACTGACGCCGTCAGCAGCCGTCAGCATTGCATGTTGACGCGTTTGAATTCAATGTTCCGCCTACCACGGCAACGCTACACAGTAAGGTAAACATTCATACTCCATTGAAGCAGCATGCTGTGACTTTAAAGCATGTGGGTGGGGTGAGGACAAGGATGCACAAGGGGTAGGAGACTGTGATCATATGCTCTGATGATCACACTAGAAACAGTTTACAAAGTGAAATGACACCGTCTTTCCAGAGTGGAAGCTTAAAAGGCACTACTCCTTGACCTTTACCCCGAACACTTTCTTGTTTTTGCATTTTGAACTATCTATTGAGGCGCTGCCAGTGGCATCAGGAAATGCCACAGGAGGGTAAACGTGACTCCATTGAGAGTCCAAGCCCACTTGTCAGTATGTAACACCTTTAAAGGGAGAATGTGTTTCCCACTCATGCTCAGCTCCCATTCCTCATTTCTCTCTATGAAAACGTGAAAAAAGAAAAACTTATTTTAGAATGCCGCATCCGCAAATTCTGCATCCTTATTTAGTGCAATGGGTCACATGGATTGCAGGGATGACGGTTCATTTGATATAATGTTACACCTGCATGGAGACAATGCTATTTTCAGGTAGTGTGTTTTGGCCCCTTTGAAAAAAAAAAAAAAGGGAAGGAAGGTGTCAGACTTAGCACTCTTCAAACAAACACGAGGTGATAGTGGACTGTCAGAGACATCGCATCTCTGGCAGAGGTTACTTCCTCAACACGTTCCCACTCTCTGCCTGTCAGTCTGGCGAGGATAAGTTTCAAACTGCACCGCATTGCACAGTGTGAGGCAAACTGCTACGGATTATTGCCAAGAGCAGTAGACTCTGTCTGTCACTTGGGTTCAGAGGAGAACGCGTACGATGCTAAATTCAAAATAATACTGACCCAAAACAGTTTCACATGATGGTATGGTTGGTTTGGTAGATAATAGGGATGGGCGAAAAAAACTATGGTTATGAATGGAGATAGGAATTAAAATCATTTCATGGACTATGGACTGTCTGGACACATTTCCTAGATGCTACAGCAGAAATACTAGAAATAATGTGCATAAATGATAATTTCATATTCTATTCTCGAAATCATTATACAAACTGCCAGTGCTTTGTTTAATGTGATGAAAATTTAATTCACAATTCTTTCTCCTAGAACGGTTGTTTTCCTTGCCTTATTGAAGATTTCACTAATACTTTGATCCTTTTAGAATTTGTTGATGGTCCCTTACTGATGCCGGGTCGTAGCATTAGCGCTGCCTGTGAGAGTGTGTCCGCGATCAGTGAACCCTAATAGGGACGCAGAAGAGGACGCCGCCGCCAATACCAGAGTGGAGCTCCGTCCATTATCCAACTATTTTCACCACGGTGTTTCGCAGAGGCGCCAGCGCAGCGGGAGACCTGCATGTGTTGACGACCGCGTCAGAAAACCTATGAGGACCACACCATCTGATAAAACAAACACAGATCCAGACTCAGAGTCAAACAGTGTTATTATCAAAGGTTTCCTGTATTAAAAATAAGACGGTCTCGTCTCATACGCAAGTCCAATGTAGCGAGTATGCAGTGTGTCTGTCGAATTTCATCGTGATATTCAGAATTGTCATTGCGGAAATTGTTTTTGGCGGTATATCATGCATGATCGCCCACCCCTAGTAGATAACCTGTCGCTTGTCCACCACTCCCCTGAGCAACTGATGGACTCAACCAATATCACATTTGGTCCCAAAGGATGCATCATAGCCAATGGGAAAACAAGCTGGTCCAGATAGAACAGCAGCCTGGAGTCAATTGTTTATTCACACAACTCCAGGAGCGTTTTAAGCCAAGGGCCGAACCATTTGTGTTAGTGTGTGAAGATTCGTCCAGTGGATCACAACAAAAAAGGTCAACAAAGATCATAGGAGCCCTGTTTCCAGAATTCACATGGACAGTTCCTAAATTGTGGGCTGGGCAACACGTTTTTTTTTTTCCAATGGGCAACAGCAGAATTATTTTTTCAATTCAGCGTATGTGCAGGTTGCTAAATAAGGTACACGATCTTTACTTGAAGCACTTCACTGGTGTTTTTAAAGTATTATCAGTCGAATTTAACCAGAATTCTTTTTGAAACCAGGATTCAATGGTAAAGATTCCCTGCGCTGCACCTAGGTTGTGACACCATCAAAGGAAAGACAGTAAAGCGGAGTGTACAGACAGAAATTTGGCCAGAGCACGTGTTTATTCTGTGAAGCTTGTGTTTGCAGGACCTAAAAACCTCTGCAAAAGGTGTAACCTCATGTGTCAGACTTAACTTTCTTCAAATAGACACTGGGATGAAAGATGGCTGTCAGAAGGGTCACGGATGTGCGGGGAAAGGTTAGCGTACACAAGCCAAGATCAGAGCACCACGAGTGAGATTATGTTTTCAGTGGAGAGAAAGGCAAAAAAGCAGGGTCGGCTGAACTGCACAAGGCCAGAATCTGTGTCGGATTCCATCTTATTTTCCTGAATCTGTTTTATTCTACATCATTCTGCAGGGTCAAAAGACTCAAGCTGCGGAGTGGTCCAACAACACGGATGCCAGGTGCAGATAGGGCTGGAGTTGCCTGGATGCTGGGGACTTTCTGGGGGTGCAGGACTCCACTGGGGAATTTCTATGGTACACCTGGGGTTGGTCTACTTGTTTAGTATGTCTAGAACAGGAGACCATCAACCTGCTTATTACACATTTCATTTTTCACTCATGGATTCATGAATGGTTTCCTTAAATCCCTCAAATTCCTTCCTGTCAATGCGAGATCTAGCAGCATGAGATATGTCTTGAGACTGGACTTCTTACAAACAAACAGAGACGTGTGACATTCTATTCTTCAAATATTTGGGGCTTAATAAGTGAGTCAGATTGGCAGCAGAGTAAACCTGAAGAAGCTACTGATGACAAGTGGATCTGGGTTTCTGTCTGCATATTTGAGACACTTATTTCCATATAGAACAGATAGAAACAATTCCTGGAACTTTTTTTATGGCTGGAAACTGTTTTCTTTGCTGTGTACTGTGAAACCAAAGTACCCCATGAGGTGAGTGCACTCCAAGCGACGTGAGAAGACTAGGGTGTTGCTCGTATATGCTTTTTCAATTTTCGTCATGCACTATAGGATTGGCACGGCAATGGGTTTATCGGTTTGTCAGACATAAACATCGTACTAATCTTCGACAGAATCAGGTCAGGAGTTTGATGGTGGCGCGATTACTGAGGCGCACACAGCATAAGCGAGAAATGATCTGGTGTTGCACTTAAACAGAGAGCCTTCCAGCCAGCATATGAGCGCATGATCTGAGAAAATTCAAGCTCCAAGGACATTCGATGGAAGTCATAAAAATGAGAGACGACTTGTTGGAACTGAGTCACTGCGGATTCTCTCCCCCAAACTTTACTTCCTCCGCGCTGTTCTCCCTGTTAGGGTTTTCCTGAGTGACTCTCCTCTGCAGACGTTTTAATCCTGCCAAAACAGTAGCTCCACACCTCGCCCCTGAGAGGTAGATGCTGGCGTAATTGAAAAAGTTGGGAGTTAAGCAGAAAAGATAAGGCGAAGTGTTGGTTGGAGCGCAAAGGTTCGGAGGGAAAAAAAAGGGATGAATTTGTTTGTTTTTGGAGGAAATGCGTGGGGAGAATTGCACTGAGGATAAATGGAATTAATGTTGAGAAGCCAGTTTGTGTGGAGGGATGAAGGGGGAGTGGGTGAAGACAATGGAAGCTTTATCTTATCTTTAGCCATCGTCACTATCCATTGGCTCGGTGTATAATAGCCACTTATGCAGATTTGTCCACAGCCCACTCCCCTGTTTCTGAGGGAGCCACAACAACTCATCATATTGTGCTTTCCTCTCATGTGCTCAGCTTAATGCAATTTTTAGGTCAGTGTTGACCAAACAATGGAAAGTGCTGTGCCACGCACGACACCTTTTCCACCTCAATCTCACTGCCCATTCAAATTCCACTCACCCCAGCCTTCTCCCGCCCCTCCCTCGCGGCTTCTCAGCACCTGTCACGGCCTTTGTCTTTTCACCTCATATTGCTGCGGATCAATCACATGCACTCAACACAGTTTGTTTGCCAGAAACTGTATCAAGGAAATGAAATCCCGAAGACTAAATGTCTCCCTCGCGTGTACCCCCTGAACTATCCCCCCGACAATCTCTCCTCAAGTGATTTTGTGTTCCTGCGCAACTAATCACGTCGGCTTTTACTATCTCAGCCTCAGTCTCCAGATCAAATCGGCAGGATTATTCGGCTTGAACAAATATCCACGGGTAATAAATATTCCCCGGTCTAACAGCCATGCTTTTAAGGCAGGGAATGGAGGTCAGAGCCATGATTCTATCTGTGAAATCAACCGTCAATAGGATGGACAGCCTCATGTCCGGGACCCGTCCATTGCCTGGTGATTTACGTGAAGCGGGAAAACAAGTTATGCACCCAAATCAATATCTCATTCTATAAGTGCCAGCAGAGGAACATCCTCAGATCATCTCTCAAGGGCGGGGTGATATTTACATGCAACAAGTAAAAGGCACGCGACTGAGAAATTTCAGCTTCTCTTGATGATATTTCCCTTTAACGTAATCCCCTCTTCATCGGTCTACTTATGCTGAACCGTCTCCCAAGCTCCTGTAGCGCTCTAGTGGGGGGATGCAGGATCAGCCCTGACCAAGGAGACCAGCAGCTTTCACTTCCTGATCATAAGATGCATCCAGTATTCCAACTGCAGTGTGAGCATGTGCATTAAACCTATTGTTTCACAGAAACAGAAAGGAGTCAGTTCAGGTCAGCTGATCAACAACCATCCCTCTCCACCATCTCAGGAGGCAGTGTAGCCACACCTACCCAACAATGGAGACCAGATCATTCTCAGAGATGCGAAGACCAAGCTGGACTTGAGTCCATTTGAGTCACAGTCTTCCTCTGTTTGAGTTCTATTCACCCTAATTCATGCCGCTGCCGTGAACAAACAAATCAGTTCCATCACCAACCTTCTGAACGATGAGAGCAAATGAAGGGATGTGAGCGAGCTTAGTACATGGTGTAATTGATTTCACTCATTCTGGAGTGCACATCCGTAATATGGAGAGCTGAACAGCCCAAAACGCAATTATACAAATGTGGCATCAACGTGGCCTTCGCTGTTTGTTTATCAGTACAGCCGCTATGAAGTCTCATTGTGAGTGAAGCAGGCGTTTTAGCACGCAGTGATGATTCAATTTGTTATACATGAACATCTAAGTGTAATGTAAGTGCCTCAGCTGCCGTCACAGCCTTACGTTGAATCGCCCACCGCCTGTGGAAGCCTTGTTCTCAGCCTCAGGAATGGTTGTCAATCCAGTCTTCTCTTCTCAAACTTGGATTGTGGATGAAGGGGTAAAGCTTGTTTAGATCATGCTACCAACACAACGCTTGGTGCTTGATCACTCTTATGAAGTCTTATCATGTGACACTGCTTTGTTGCAGCGCACCAGTGTTTAAGAAATGTTTCCATTGTGCTTTTGGGAGGAAGTTCAATGTGGAAACATCCCCTTTCAGAACTCTGTTTTTTTCCATTTTTTTGCAGAGCGGACTACACTGGGAACTGCTCAGGGACACACCAGGACAGAATACTCAGTCCCACTCTGTGCACACACAACTGAAACCAGGACCATCACAGCAACCTACTGAGGTGAAATCCCACATCGAGATGAAGATTGCGCCCTCAACAACCCAGCCCCTCATGCCAACTGGAACAAAGCAGTGAGTGTAAGCTGTAGACCCCTGCCCTTTCTGACTCAAGGCGACACTATAGAGAAGGTCAGTGACTGCTAGCTCCATTGGAACAGTACCACTGGCACAATATCACTGCAGTGCCTGCACTTTCTAAAGTCACCAGGGGGCAGCCCAGCGTCCTGACCTGCAGCTGCCCTTCCACATATGTTCTGTAGAGGGCGTCCACACTCTCAGCATCCTGGTAGTAGCAGCTTTCAGGCTTTCAAGAAGGCGGCTCTGGAGAGAGTCAGCTCAGAGCATCATCGCAGTACAACTGACAGCCAACACCAGATGCCATCAGGACAGTGCTTCTCTAAATGGAGCTAAGCACAAAAGAAGTCACTCCATGAGTACTGACAAAGATCAGTGTGAAAACAGAGAAGAAGACGAAGTGCTGCTTTTTGGTATATTTACGCAAATGTTCAGCAAAAGCAATGATTTCCAGTCACCTGACGTTGTCCAACTCTTGTTTGCGGTCCAAATCACAGGACTTCCGAGGATTGGAAATGTTTTGTTTGAAGTGAAAGGTCAGTTTGAATGCATTATTGAGTTTTAGCCACATGAGGAAATGACAACAACCTGGGAACTCAGCAGAAGCAAAGACCATGTCAACAAACAGTCATTTGCACAGCCGTCCGTCTGCGCGGCGAATTTGCATTTGTGTGGACTCGTGTCCGGCCGGCCGAATCTCAATTCCTCTCTTAATTTCAGCACACAACAAGGCCGGCGGACGATTGATATTCAAGTCAGGTCTTGACTCAGAGCGGCCAGCTGCTTATCAGAAGACCATCAACTCATTTATTTCAGCATGTGACCCATTCTGTTCCAAAGATGCCGGTGAGACGAACGGTGCCGGGGACCCGGCTCTAATTCGCCATGAATAAGGAGGAGATTTATAAACACTTATCTTTTCTGAGACACTGATACACATCCAATCTTAAATCTCCAGATAACAGAAAATTTAATCTAAACTCCAGCCAAAGCAGAACTTGTTTGCTGATGGTTTTAATAAAGTGCGGGTCACAAGGTTGCGTCAGAATATCGCTTCACTCGGAATCATTGTTCAACAGATATGAAGGGATACTATAGATGCGTACAGAAGAGTTCTAATTTGGCCACAAAGGTTTTGACTCAAGGGTGTTTCAGAAGCGTGGTTGTTGCAAGATTGCGTCACTGGCTTTTGATGTGAGCTTAAAGCGACCACTATCTCCAGAAGTTTGACAATATCTTCCCAGCACTGACTTCAGAGCGTATTAAGTCATGATCTCAAAGTTGGGGCTTGTTCTGGTGAATCTTGAAGTAAAGTAAACTGCATTCAGCTTTACAGATGTTGTTCTCAAATTCCTAACTCCACTGAGAAAAAAATAAGAAAACACACAAACTGACTCAATTTCATGAGAGATATTTTATTCTTGTAAACACGTCTCAAGGTGCGCTGTTTTATGCGTAATCGCCCACAAATGACTGCGGTATCTGCAGTCGTGTCTTATATTTCCGACATGAAAGAGGAGATTGTTTACACCACAGCGTTCCTTTGGCGCCACTTATGCAGATGTTTCTTTCTTCGCAGAAGGTCCTGCTCTGAATGAAAGATAATATCAGAAAAACAGGACTTGATTCATGTTTATGTATCCTGAAACACTGGAAATCCTGAGCTCAAGCCAGGTGACAGGTTTTATGCTCCCCTCTTAAAACCTCAAATGAAAATCTTCAAAAAGTTTATCATTGCATCTTACTAAGTGATTTTCAAGGTTGGACGGAATAAAGCGGTACATGTGTATTGGCTCTCTCAGAGATCATTTGAAACAAACTGTTTCGGTTTCCTGGATCCAGACATGTTAGCTGTGAGTATGCAGTAGTTTTTAGGCCTTTCTGGTTGGGGCTGGATTGACAGTTCTATACCAGAAGGACTCACCTGGTTCTAAAAGTGTTCAGAAAGGCCAAGCAACATGATTCCAAACACACATGAAGCTAGTCAGAAAGAAGATTGTTACTGTCGCGCCAGTTAAGAAGTCAAGGGTCAGAAAAATAGCCAGTGAGTCACAAGTCTGTTTCTCCTCTGACTCAATGTTTTTCAGTTCATTCATTCAAAAGTGTTTGCTAAACAGCTAGGCATGTCTCAGACTGAAGGCCCAGGGGGCAACTCCAGCCAGCCAAGTGGCTTTATGGGGACGCAAGAGCTTTCAACACTTGTTCTTATATTTCAATTTAAAGTTCACCAAAAACAGGGTCACAGCAGAACAGGAGGTGTCATGAAAGTCAACAATGAATATGGTAAACGCAGATCAGAGGGAGTTTCTTCTTCAACGAATAGAAACAGAGCGTCTCCTGGAACAAGAAGCTTCTCTCGCTTCAGAGAAAGACTTTTTGATAAATATGACTATCGTTTTGGCCATGGCAGTGTTACAAATGCACTCAGAGATTCACCAAAAACCCGGATAGAGTGAACCCTCGTGTTTGCAGGTGAAAATAGGGTGAAGCAGCAGTAGGAGACGGCGACTAGGAACTCGAATATGAATCGATATTTTTTTTGTTATCATTCGATTACTTGAATTCTTCATTATCGTGACAGGTCTAGACACACCTGACCTGAACTCAAGGGTGAGTCTCTCGCGTTGGATTAAACAAAGCCAGTCATTGCGACATGAGCACAGAGCAAATCCCATAAATGTTTAACTGAAAGAGCTAAGGTGTGTTTGTGTAATTTAACTCAGAAATTGGAATGAAGAAGCGTGAAGTCTCCGATGACTCACAAGACGGAGCGCCAACAACACCGGGATTGTCGTCTTGTGCAAGAATGTCATCTTTTTATCGAATGAACAGAGGTTTTAACAGTCGTCTGGTGAGCAGGAGTGTCATTTTGGCAGACGGCGGTCGCACACCAAGGCCCACCGGAGTCGCGGCAACCTGTGTGTGCCAGTGATGCGCACAGAGAAACAAACACCACGACAATGGGAGACGAATCTGCACATTGGCAGAGCCGGAAAATTGGCACGCAGTAACAACACCGGGTGGAGACTGACGGCCAACAGAACCAGAATTGGTAGACTGGGAGTGCTGGCGTGCCACAGGCATCGTTCGGCAGCAGCAGATGTTGCTGCCAATAACTGCTGCCGCTCTTCAACATCACCATCAAGGCAGTAAGAACCAGCCACTCTGGCTCCAGTTTCCATGCTGTTATTATTAGTAGTAGGAGTATTAGAATTATTGTGTACAAAAGCAATAATGTGGCCTTTAATCTTGGCAAGCCTGTTTCCGAATGTTTTTCAGTAAATTTAAACCTGCAGCTAATTTGCATTCACCATCCAGTAAATGGATTGCCAATTACTATTCTAGGACGGGGACTTGCAGGTCCCTTTGGGACAGAAATGTTAATTTTATCCCACTGTGAAAGACTTATTCTGACATCCCTGAAGGACAAAGAGCAATTTGATGAAGGCTGGAAGTCTTTCAGTTTTTATGCGTTCCCACAAAGCGCAGCCATGAAGTGAATGGAAAAAACACAGCTGTAGTGTCTCAGATGAGATTTAACAGTTTCTTTCTACGCCTGTCTTGGGGCATGAAGCGTGGTGGGGGGAGTCGCTTGTTTAAGTGTACTTATTGATCCATCCTTTCAGAGACACTTCAACCAAAACCAAGATGTCTCCACCTTGGCCCACAATTTCACCTGACAAATCTTGACAGCGCTTCTGTGCAAGTGCTGCAGGGAAAGTGCGTTCATCTAGCCGTGCCGCTCCCATGAAAGACTTCTGTGGCGCAGGCATGTGAGCGCCGACATACAGGAGATCAGCTCATGCAGGAAACACAATCTGACACTCCTACACTGCAGTCCACCATTGCCAACAACTGTTCCCCAAGCTCTCCAATACGCTTCCTGCATTTGGGGTTTTGTTCTTGCATGGTACCGTTAAGAGGTAAACTGAAGATCACTGCTGACATACTTTAATACATTTATATTTACTTATTTATCCCAGATAACAGGACTTCAGTAACCTGTCTTCAGTTAACAGAATCAGACACAGGCCAAGAGATTCTTTGTTCTTGGTCTCTTTTCCACGCTACTTGACCTGCCCTCCTACAGCGATCTGCACTCCACTTCCTCTTCCTTACTCAACTCCAGCTCACCTCACGCTCACTTAAGAGATTGTCCAGCTATTTTTAAGCCCTATGCTCGCTCCGTTTGAAACTTGCATTCAGTGTAGGAGAGGAGAAATCTGTTCCTCGCTGTCAACAGTTCAACTTGAGTTTATTTATTCAGTAAATGAAGATTTTTTTGACTATGTCCATCCTATTTTTTATACCTTAAAACAAACACATTTCGTCTCACTGTTTTTTTAAAAAGACATTTTCACCCTTTATTCATGAAATAAGGGCAATGGTTAGCACTGCCGCCTCTCAGCAAGAAGGTTTGGGGTTCGAAATCCAGCTCTGGGCCTTTCTTGTTGTTCTCCCTGTGCCTGCGTGGGTTTTCTGTTTGTACTCCGGTTTCCTCCCACAGCCCAAAGTCATGCTCACTAGGGCTGGCGACCAGAATTATGTCTTGTTTTTGTAGAATTTGCATATATATATATATATACACACGACAGCATTAAGTCTCATCTCTACATCTCTACATACATATATGCTGCCCTACAACCAAATTAATAATTTAAAATCAATTAATTTTAGGGCCTCTACTGCCTTCACAGGATGATAAAGTTGCTCTGGACAAGGTTCAAAATGTTTCCGCTTCATTTCTAACATGAAATTATGAAAGACCATGTTTTAAATGCAGATTCTGTACGTCTTCTCGGGTGCGCGCAGCAAACTGCTGTGGAAAATTCCCTTTAATGGCTACCTATTTTCAAGAAACTTCAAAGCCAAACAGAGAAAAAAAACACGTCTTTTACTGCAATTTCTCCGGACAAAACACTCCTAATGCCCCGGACAAGAACAAACCCAGGTGAACATGAATGCCGCTTGACGTTATGAATCACTCTGCTTGAGCAAAAAAGTCGATCACTCAGCAAAGCCAAACTGTTCATGATAAAAATATATTGACTGTTTCACAACGTCAGGGCAGATTCATGACAGACTTGCGTCCTAGATTTATCAGACGGGAAATCCCCCACCAAGCCCGCGGGACGGATGAGTTCTGTTTCCTCATGAGGTCTAGACAGGGTTTGGTTTAGATCCATAAGAATAAAATAATCCAAATTCCTCAGCACTGCACGTTCTTCATCTGGCACGCACACGTGTGGAGTGCGACGAGCGTGAGCAAGTGAAGCCACAGCAAACACACACCGGAAACTAAACAGAAACTTGTGTGAGCGTAGACAAATCCATTTTGTTTTTAAATAACAAGTGAGTGGTGCTCATAAATCCTCCACCCCAGGATGGGATCCAAAAATAAAAGTCCCATAATCTCATCGTTATCACTTCACTTCCCTCAGGGACGAACCTGTCGCGAGCATGTGACTGAAGGGACGCCGCAGCACGAGACGGAGCGGAGAATCAGAGCAGCAAGTGAGGTAATGAGTTCTGTCACCTCCAACTCTGAGGAGCAGCTGCAGCCGTGTCATGATATCACTAACTCACAAATGAGTGGAGATGTGGAGTCTCCATCTGGTTCTGCCTCGAAGTCTGCTACCAGCAGGACACACTGGACGTGTCAGTCGTGACTGCAGGGGGCGCCAGGCGAAATCATGTCTGCATGACTCTTTCCTGAACCCCCATTCTTCCTTACAGGCTTTCTTTTAGATGCAGGGACACCGGTTCTCAGTTCTTTTTACCTTTACTGTCATCATTTTTTCTTTGTTCTTTAGGTGAAACTGCGTACTGGAAAAAAGATGTTCATAAAAATCCCACATTAATTCCACCCAAATTACAATTGCACACTCCTGTTTAACCTGGAGTTACATTATTCACTTAACAGTTCTGATAAAGCTCTGAAGATATGAGATTCTCATAGTATCATGACCAGCTAGAGAGGCATCCGTGCGTCCAACCTGAGACTGTTTCTTCAGCAGGACGCACTAAATTCGATCCGATCATTAATGCCTGTACAGTGCCCTAACTGTCGTGTTGTCAGACTGGTTTCCATAAAAAAGGTTGTTTCTCCCCAGTAATTTCGCTGAATTAACTCAAAACTTGCCGAGTCTAATGCTGTTGTTGACCCTCGGTTTTGCCATCGCCGGTGCCCATATTTGTTTGCAGGCGACACTCGCATTTGATGGGTCAGTAAGTTTGAAAACTTGAGACAATTGTTTACAAAACTTCCTGAAAGCCTTTTAACCCGAGGCGTATTTTGGCTTCGTAGTTGGGAATAATTGTCAACGAAGAGGGGAAAAAACATCATCCAACATCCGGATGCCCTGTCTCAAAATCCTAGTTAAAAGCCATGACTGAGTTTAGTATGCTTTCAATTTGTCAGTTTACTTCCTGTCCCCGCTCTTCAGAGCTTTAAGCGCTGTACAGACGATGATAATCTGGCTGGTTTTGACCCCATGTTGCTCCCGACTAACCAAGGAAGGCAAACGTCCCAAGATTTTGTCTCTTCTAAAATAGTCCTCCAAATAATCCTGCGGTCTCTGGAAGCAGTCGCGCCAACAATTGTAAACGGTGAAGGTGTTCAGTATTGATGATCTTAAAGCTCAGCTAACCGCTCCTGACTTCAAGAAGTGATCCAGCACAGAAACAAGGAAGCAACGGAGGAAGTTTTGATGCGACTGCCTTTATCCGGTTTAGGTGTCTTACTTTCATTCTGCAAGCAACAGTTTCGTTCCCTTTCCAAACCACATGCTGCTGTGTTGGGACTATCAAGGACATTCCTGACCTGTTTCTGTGCTTAGTTATTTTGATTTTTTTTCCCAGAAATCACCGCTAAAAATCTGCCACTTTATTACTTTGAATGTTTATAACTATAATAGCTACTGTTCTAGCAGTATATTTTGACAACACCACTGGAGCGTTCAAAACGTCACCACAAAGAAAGAAGAATGGCCGTTAGTCGACCCCAACACACGCAAAAAATG
Organism: Synchiropus splendidus; assembly: GCF_027744825.2. Taxonomy (NCBI): domain Eukaryota; kingdom Metazoa; phylum Chordata; class Actinopteri; order Syngnathiformes; family Callionymidae; genus Synchiropus; species Synchiropus splendidus. The sequence continues at coordinate 8,868,768 of NC_071349.1, read as the reverse complement.
AGTCACGATCTGCAACCCTGCCGAGTCTGTGCCGTGAAGGTCGCAGACACGTGTTGCTGTCCTCCTGACGCTACATCACAACCCTGAATAAATAATCATCTCTTCAAGCTTCAATATTTTAGGATGTTTGTCGTCTGAGCTGAGCGATGCGGGGTGTCTCCACGTGCCGCGGTGTGGAATAAATCTTCCCAAAGCGTTTAACCTTATGGAGTACTTGAGTAAAGCCACGCGGACCGAAGGAAAGAAGTGACATATCTGCATGATACCGAGCTGAATTAGATTGAAAAATTGCTCGGCTGTGTGGTGTGTGACTTGGCACCAGATAATAGCTATCTGGAGGACGGTCTCTCCTTCTTTCGCGAAGGGCAATGAGGAAGAAAATTGATCACATCTCGGCTTCTGTCATACCTCCTTTCTCACCCTTAACTCCTCTTTTCCTTTGGTGTCATGCAAACCTTTTTTGCTTTAATATCATTTACGGAAACGCACGACCGCCGGCACGTTCGCTGTCACCGTAACTTTGGGCTTGGAAACGACCCCGGACCTCCAACACTATCAGACGGACGGACAGACAGATAGACAACCAGCTTGCTCTCGTGTGCATGTGCTTCAGCTCAAGTGTGAATATTATTGGAGCCTTATCTGAAGAGATGTTTTGCAGAAGTTCTTGAACCCGTGCCAGGGTCGTGCTCACAAAAAAATAATCCAATTTCAGTTTGTTTTATGCACAGCAGCTGAGATTAAATGTAAAACATGTTGAGAAAAAAAAAATTTTTTAAAGGGACAAAAAGATGTTACTTTAACAATACTTTGTTTTTTGGCAGCTGAAAAAAATAAAACTAATAAAATTAATGAACGTTCTGAAAATAAAATATTTGTTTGACACTAAATATACTATAATGTTAAGTAAGGGTTTCATAAAAGTTCATTTTATTGCCATCATCACTGTATATAACTCACAATTGTAGTTTTAATAGCCAAACATAATACAATGGATTTGTTTAACTACACTGCTTTCTCCCTTGTTTATGAAGTTTTGAAAGCATTTTGTGAAAACTATTTCCAGCCTCAGTACAATCTGTATCTTTCACATTTCTTTTCCATTTAATGTCATCATGCTCCCCTCACTAATCCCTCCCCGACACATCGGGTCCCCCCTCTGATACGGTCCCACTCTCACCGGCTTCCTCCAGTCTCATAAATGGCATGTTCAGCCGGTGATAGTGAAGGAGTGAGTCTCCGATTGTCTGGATGCCTCTCTGCAGCCGCGTTTACACAATGATATCACTCAGAATGTATCAGTCGTTCTGCTCTGTTTCGCCGAAAGCCGACGACTGGAACACAGAGGTCAATGCAGCCAGACAAAAGAGAGGGAGGGGGAGAAAGAAGATGTAAACCAGACTTCTAAAGACATGACAAGTGCTCCCTTATGTGATGGATGATGCACCATCTTCCTGGGTGTGTGTGGGAGAGGTGCTCATATCGCCGTTACAATGTTTCTTTTACACACTTATCTCCTTCTCCCACTCTGTGTATATGCCAGTGAATTATTTCTACATTTGTGCAATCACCTTACACTCTACTTAAAAGCAAAGCCGTGCTAAGCTACGAAGAAAATTATTTTACCAACATAAACCGATAAGCAGAGAAAGCATATGACAATGAGTAAGTGTGCTATTGTGTGTATCCATATTCCCATAATTCATCCTTTTATGACCTACGCTAAGCACGTATTGTAAACGTTTGTCTGTCTGTCTGATACAGAATTTGTCTCCACCTGTTCCACCCTGCCCGCACTCTCCTCTTCACCTTCCATGATCTTCATTACTCCTAACACTCTTGTTTTCTCTCCCAGCAATGTCACTGATCCTCCTCTAAATTCACAAAGACACAGAGTGGCTCCTTCTGACCTCAAGGTACGCAACAGTGCTTCTAGGTGTGAAAGAAACACCGCACGGCTGCTCACTTATGATGACGTCTCCCTTTAGTTTGCCCTCAACAACTCTGTTCTGCATCTTCACTGCATGACTCATCAACTTCCCCATAGCTAGTGCATTTCAGAGCATGGCCCTTGTTCTTTTAAGTCGATACCACAGCTCTTTTCTTTCTCCACGTGTCAGGCGTCCTCTCAGCCTTCAAGATCTGTTCGGGTCAAAAATATCCACTGGGCTGCTGCATTTTTTAAAGTACATTTTAGTGCAGGCTTTCAGGAAATATGTTCCCCACCCCAAAATTAAAAAGTCATGGAGAAGAGGGTTAGAGGATTAATATTTCCTTCCTTCGTATTTTAACATTTCTCTGGAATACTTTCGACCAAAAGCATCAATTATTTTGTTTAATTTCCTCACAAACATTACTTTCAAATGGCACAAGGGAAAGACTACAAGGTTGCACTGTCATTACGACTCAGACTTGAATACAAATCCACAAAAACAACAGAAAAAAAACCCTGTATAAAACGCAGGTACGCAGCTATGGAGCACGCTAGAACCTTATTGTTTTTGGTTTTATTTGCACACGTTTTCAATCGTATATTTGATTGTCTCCATGTTTCACCCAAACAGCTTAAAAAGGTGATGTCCCGCACTGATTCGGATTCGTCCAGTGAATACCGGAGCCAGTGAAGTGGTCAGAACAGTGTAGCTTAAATTTAGTGTTCTGCAGTAACATAAATCCACCAGCTCACTGGATGATGGAGTTTTTCTCTCATTGTTCATCCCAAAAGCAGCATTAGCAGTCTCCTGTTTCGGCCCTGCAGGATCACAGCGCCGCTGACTTATAGCATCTCTCTGAATTTGAGGTCATAACTTATGTTTAAAATATATATTCAGGGGACATTTGCTCCTGAATGGCTCAGCCAAATGTAAAAACGATGCCCTCACATGAACCCTCATGTCAAACCCTCTAAAGCATTCCACCCTTACACTTGGCTATAATCTCAATTCCCGGAAGTCGTAAATTCCAGTAAAAGTGGGTCTGCAAATCGACCTATTAAGATGGATCTCGCTCATTCGCCTCCTCTGCCATTCATTACATCCATCCCAAAAGTCCCTCCACCCATTTTCATCTCCACCCAGACCACATTTCATCCATCTTCAAAATTCCAATACTTTGTAATTTTCCTGAATTGCGTTTGTTGCTCAAGCTCGCTTCCCTTTGTTTGTGTCTACAAATGTGTCTGGGACCAAAACTGCCATGCAGCCAGCAGCAAAAGCAAATCATACAGCAAAAGTTTATAGCAAAATGTACGTCTACATTTACTGTGTTGTAAGACACGGCATACTAAAGCTTCTTCATGGTGAGTCTTGGAACTCTTCGGAAGCCATGTGCATACAATTTTATAAATATATCAATATGAGAAGAGTCATCAAAAACAATCACGTCAATAGATTAAAATGGTACAGTATTTGGGGCAGAAATGAAGACGTCCCAAAATTGCATTTCCTTTTTCTTGCATGTCAAACTAGTTTAAACAAATGTGACTGATGTCACAACGTATGTTCATGACTAAGCGAAGATCACTGTTGTGTGGCCCCTCACAGGCAGCTCCTGTCAGTGGGCAGGTGGTGGTGAAGCGCATCCAGGTGGTTTCTAAATCTCCGCATTGGTTGCCAACTCTCCGATATATATATATATAGATATATATGTATATCCAGAAGGAAGCGTCACCCCGGGATCCACCATCTTTCAATCCCCTGCCTACACCGCCGATCCTCGAAAGCTTTTCTGTCTGTCACATTCTTGCTGCTACCTGTTCCTGGCCTGTTATTTTGTCTTCTCTTCGCTCTGTTATGAGCTGGCTCACGTCGCTGTCTTCTACTAAATCTCTGCCTGTCTGAATCGCTGCTGTCTGTCTGATCTTGCAGTATCTCTTTTGGCTTTTTCTTTATCTCCTGTAACTTTCAGAACTCGCTCTTGCTCCTGCTGTTTACTCCACTTTCTCATCCGCACCCAGGGGGTGTTTGGCTAACCTGTCGCTTTGGCTTCTGCTCAGCCGTGTCCCAAAACCATCTGCCAGCATCAGTTTAATCTCACATCGGCTCACGTCGCTCACCTTCTCTCGCGGTTTCGCCTTCTGTCTATCTCCACCCTTCGGACCGTCCTTCACCTATACGACCTGTTTAGGGTCCTGCAAGGTGTCTCTCTGTTTGCGATACCGAGAGGTCCGGCCTTATCACCAACACCCACCTGGCCTAGATCTCTGCTTTTCTGCCTCAGCTGGGCCGGGTGATGATAACGCACATCCTCACACAAGGCTACATTAACATCTGCAACACCACAGGATGCTAAAAGTAGAAATGACTGTGCGTAAAATTAATCAGCGTGGTTATAAGCCAGCATCTGTCCTGGCTGAGCGTGGGCTGGCCAATAAAGGTGTTTTCACTCGCAGTTATCAGCCACCTCTCCTCTAATGAACTGCAGCGGTTCAGATAAGGCTAGCTCCATCAAAGCGGAAGAAAAGTCCAGGTTTCCGACTATCAGTCCCAGCTTGGCTTCTGCCTTCCGTCACTCCTCAATCATTCATTCTCTAAGTCCTCTCCGTCTCGGTGGCCCACTTCCATCGAAATCCAAAATTTCTCCATTCCATAACTTTTGGATTTCGTTTCATGTTCGACTTCAACACGGTTCATGTTCGGGCTCCTGTTCCGGTATTTTACTTCTGAAAGAAGAAAACTGGCCCAGGGAAGTCAAATGGTGTCAGCCAAACACGACGCCAGCTCTTGATGGTTTGGACCAGCCTACAGGTGTAGATCCCTTCCACCACCGACGCTGTTCGAGACTGGAGCCTTCCAGTCGCTGTGCAGCAATATCTTACTTTTGCATCTCCACTATAGTGCTGGGTGACTCATCAATCTCAATTCATGGTCATGGAAAATTTGACCAGCTACAAGGATACACTCTCTCTCTCGACCAACAGAGCTCCGCCAAAACGTAGCGTGTTTATTCTGCTGCACTGGGCTGCAGTACTGAGCTCTCTTAGAACGTCTGATACAAAAATTGTGTACATTTATTCAAATAATCAATTAAACCAGCCACATTTGTGTTTCTTTGCCTCTGACTTCATCAATATGAGGAGAGATTGGAGATTGTTCTTAAATCACTGTATTTATTTTAATTTATTTGCTTTGAAGTTAAAGAGTTTACTGTTCCATTTTTCAACATTGGTAACAAGTATGTTATTTTTTAATTAAATTTGCTTTGCTGTTTGTTTAATGTCAAAGTGATTCTAGTTTCTATAGTTTTCATATATATATATATATATATATATATATATATATATATATATATATATATATATATATATATATATATATATATACACCTCATGGCTTAACCCTATCCACCCACAGAAACTCCAACGGCCATCATGGGTTGCCTGTAACTTCATCCACTGTACACTACGGTGCATGACTCCGTGAACTTTTCACAACCTAACATTTCACCTAACTGCCTTTTGATACTTGAAACCATACGCTTGTAACTCTCCTTTAATTATGACTTCCCCAGTGCCGCGAAATCGTATTCAATGTTCATCGAGCCTCACGCATGATTATGTTTCCCTCATGACAACCGCCTCGCTGTTCCGATGGCATCGCCACATAGGCAGTGACATTATTAGACGCTAACATATTCGACCGTGTGCCCCCAGCCATTTGTGACCATGGGGGGTTAACAGCTATTTAAATCATCATAAATACATTTTAAAAAGGCGTGAGTGTCTGACTGTGATTCCTTTCTGGTTCCAGAGTTCACAGCCCTGCAGTGACATCCAATAATTGGTCTAGATTGTCTGCTCTCGCCTGCTTAATAAAAACAGACTCTGGTGTCACTTTGATAAATGCCAAGGAGCCCCTCTTCTAAGCACCAATGCAGTTCAGGGAAGGGCTGCTGTCACACTTCCACTGCATAGTTCCCGCGGAAGGACCGGACATCAACTCCACACAACCTCAACTAAATTTCCCAGCAGGCACTTGGTCACAATGACCGCCAACATGAGGACTACAGATTCAAAAACATGGCGTCCTCTGAGAGAGCAGGTGTTGTTGTGCTGGTTGTCTGCATAACAACACAAAGGAAGACAGACAAGGACACGGTGGAAGACACAAAAACGGTGGACAAACACAACATATTTGGGGAAGAGGAGCTCAGCGACAACATGTAGCCCTGGCTGAATCAGAATCAGAATCTGATTTATTGCCATGGTCAGTGGGAATCCCACCTACTAGGAAAGTGCTTTGGAAAACAGCAGTCTAAAACATAATAATAGTAATAATCATAATGATAATAAAATTAAAGAAAAAAAAACAGTCACCAGAGGACCGTTTAAAAAAAAAAACCTTCACTTTCCCGAGTCACTTTTCATTCACGTAACCAGATTCAACAGCAAGCGGAGTTGCAATGACGTTTGCAGTTGCAGACCACTGGAGCAGACAGAAGATACTGCGACAAGAAAGAAAGTGAAAACCTCATTTGAGTTGTCAACAATGAACCACAGAAGTCTGTTTCACCTTGATTCCTGACTACTGTTGCTAACATCATGCACACGGTGTGGTCTTTGTTTCAGTTTGATCAATTACTGATCCGACGTTTGACCAAATTACGCTCCAGTTCTGTCTACTGGAATAATTCTGCGACCAAACAGATTTCAAACATGCACCATGTTACTGCAGCTACCAGTGTGGAGTGTGGTTAGCAATACTAAACATGATAGCTCGGCCATACATCACAGATATCTGGATTATTAATCGCTGATCACAGCCTCAGTTTTCTGCTGCTAAAAGCAGCTATTTCTCTCCAGACACTGCAGCTTGGATCTGATAGAAGTACATATTATATAAGTATCCATTAGGATGATTTGTGAGTTCTGGCCTCTGAAATCCCACTGGAGCCAATTCTATGAACCTTTACAATATATTATACCATAGGTGAAGCTATGCTTTCACCTTCTTTTACATGATGGCTGTAAGCCAAATTATATGGTTTAAAAACACAACCAATCAGATTTTAACCAGAGGATTTAAAGAAGGTTTTAGAGAGAGAAATTTTGGTGCTTTTTAAAAGGATATTCATTCAGGACATGTTTGTTTTCTCATCACATTTTAAGGTCTAATGATAAAAACTACAGAATAGGGCTATTTCCTCCACAATTTTTAGAATGAAAAATATAACGTGAAAATAACAGCATGCATATTAACTATTTATAAGATAAGTGCTTGCTTATTTACTGTCAGTAGTCAGTAAATATTGTGCGACTATTCCAGTGACTATTCCTGGGTAAATTACAGCCAGGCTTAATAAGACACTGATCAATAATAATGATTCATTTCAGGGTAATATGAAGCCAATACACACAAGCAGTTTGTTTATGATAATATATGTTCCCTAATCTTACTAACTTCCCTAATCTAAAGTGTAACCAAAAATACTGACATCTCCACAGGGAAGATGTTGGATCAAGGACCAGGCGAAAGATCCATCCATCGAATCCTCATTTAGTGTCTTTGGTTTGCAAACTTTTCTACTTGGTGAATCAATAAAGGAATACGCTTCAGTGGTTTTAGGCAGTCGATTAGATTAGCATGTTATTACGTCGCATATGCAGTCGATACATATATATATAAGCCTTAGGGACTCCCCACATGCAGTGCAGATCCTGAAATGCCGCTTTTCAGGTCCCACCAAGGAGACTGAGCAAGTCAGAGAAGGGAAAGCTGAGCTCTTAAATACTAGCCAGCACGAAGTCAGCTTCATGAGTACATTCATGTCATCAGCATCAATTGCATCCTACTACAAGTAACATCCGACTTACGTCCACCTGTACTTACGACCACGGCCAGCAGATGCTTTTTTTTTTTTTTTTTATTCAATGTCTGGCACCGCGGCATGTCGCAGTCCGGCAACGCGTACGACAGTTACGGCAGCGCAGTATCCCAGTATCCCACTCTCACACAGCCATCTACCACTACAGTAGCACCTATAACCCTCACATCGTATTTTGAATGGCATTCGATTTAGGTCCAATCTGACCGATCCCGGTCGTAAGTTGGATGTTACTTATATATGGGTTCTCTGGCTGTTGAATGCATTGAAAACTTAAAAATAAAAGTTTATTCTGAGGATAAAATGAGCTATCGATCCAGTAATGGTTGTAGCCAAGGCAGTCCCTTCCAAAGTAGGGAAAGAATTTAGACCACAAGAGGAATTCAAGCATCTCTTGTTCTCAAAACAAACTAAACCTAGGCCGAAAATCTTCACTATCAAGTGCCAAAATCGGTTTCCTCTGACTTTTAGAGATAGTGCTTAAATATGTTGACACCAAACACAACTTGGTCACTTCCCCCCACCTCTCAAGTTGAGTTCAAAAACTAGGTCAGTACTGTGGAAGTATATTGAAAGAAGAGACTCGGACAGTGCTGTCTCAGATCCCTCAGTGGGGCTATCAGTTTGGAGAATCGTAATTCCAGCAACCATCGGCTTCTCTTCCATTTCACTTCATCGCCTTGGCCATGAAGACGTCAAATGACAATGTCAAATGACGCCCCAAATGTGTTGCATATCGTGCTCCCATACTTTGGCGTGTTTGTCACTTGTAATCGCACCTCTACTTTGACTAGACATGCAAATCTGTCAAGCCTGTTGAGGATTCCTGCATCTGATGGAGGGACTGAACACCTTCTCTATGGCGCCATCTATTGAGCATCTGTGCCCCAGACGAGGACCTTGCACACATGTCCCAGTCATCTCGGATGTTTTTGCAGACAGCTCACGAAAGGACGGAATCATTTAGACAACTTGGCTCACGATCCGGGTCAGTGTTGAGGGGGTGGGGGGTCAAACACAGCTGGAGGAGTGTTTACGACCACTGAGAAGGAAGACGTCCTGCTCTAGGTGGCACTTCTCGGCAGAGGGTGTCCAAGCGGTGAAGGTCGACCTTTACCAATGGACATGAAGGATAATAGTAGCGTCTGCTGGAGAAGGGAGCCAAGCTTTTGACTGTTTCTTTATCTCCAGTGATCAAGAAGGAAAGAACCTTCCGGTCCTAACCATGATTAGAAGTGTGTTGGGCACCTGGATGTTTGCCACGGTACTTAAACTGAACAAAGATAGTAACAAAACAAAGAGAAGCAATTTGCAGCTTTGGTAAACACAGAAATCTACTTGCAAATGAAGTCGTCACAACGCTAGCTTGGTATCCAAACCCTTTTCTGTCTGTGTTTATTAGCTCTCCGTCTCACTTGTGAATGTCTTTCTCTGTAATAAATATCGCTGGCGTGGAGTTTCTGAATCCTGTTGTTTCACCCGAGGCATAAAAAAAGCGAAACAAACACAAACATTAAAATCACAAATGGCATACAGAGCAGCTCTGACCAGCCCTGAGTTCTGTTGGCTGCTGTTTCTCTTCAATTAATCTGGCGCAGTCAGGACGGCGCTCAGCTGTCATCATGACGCTAATAAAGAAGAAGCTCGAGCTGTGTGCAGTAAGTGGCCTGCTTGACTCAAACTGTCAGTTCGCCCGCGGCTCCAGCTCATAGTGAGTTTCGTCCTCGTCTTTTCATTTGATTATTCCACTATGGTCAGGGCCACAAAGCCCCTCGTCGCCTGAACGCGACAGCAGAAGACTACATTGTCTCCTGGAGACTCATTAGCTTTAAAAACATGTGTGTGTCTGAGTCACATGTTGCATCCTTCTGTGTGTGTGTGTGTGTGTGAGTGTCCTAGCTCCGAGACGTAATGGCTCTTATTCAGCAGGGTGTGTGGATTAGAGCGTGATTTCATTCAAAGTGGCAAATTGTTTCTTTTTACTGAACTAATCTTCATTTTCGGAAGCAGAATGAGGTTTGTCATTAAAAAAAAAAAAAAAAGGCGCCGCATAATGACAAGATGGACGTGGCGCAGACAGGGAACTACTTCACAACCAGCTGTGACTTGTTATCAAATTCACAGAGAAAAACAAAGCAGAACACAGCCGACATCTTCAGGAGTTTGTAGCTCAATCAAGGAGCATTTACACTTTTACAAGGCAGTCGAAAGATGGAACAGAAAACACCCACTTTCAGCACCACATAAATAAAATATCTCAAAATAACTTGACTACAGATGATAAAGAGGATCAGAACTAACAATTTAGACCACAAGAAGAGGAATTCAAGCATCTCTTGTTCGCAAAACAAACTAAACCTAGGCCGAAAATCTTCACTATCAAGTGCCAAAATCTGTTTCCTCTGACTTTTAGAGATAGTGTTTCAGTATGTTCACACCAAACACAACTTGGTCACTTCCCCCCACCTCTCAAGTTGACTTCAAAAACTAGGTCAGTACTGTGGAAGTATATTGAAAGAAGAGACTCGGACAGTGCTGTCTCAGATCCCTCAGTGGGGCTATCAGTTTGGAGAATCGTAATTCCAGCAACCATCGGCTTCTCTTCCATTTCACTTCATCGCCTTGGCCATGAAGACGTCAAATGACAATGTCAAATGACGCCCCAAATGTGTTTGTCACTTGTAATCGAACCTCTACTTTAAAGATTTTCAGAAATTATCTGTATTATATCCTGAAAATAAACACTATTACTGTACAAGAGGGGACTGGATGTCTCTTTTAACATGGAAAACTAGAGGTTTTATCTTCATTTATGCAGCTTCATATCACCACATCTCAAATAAAAGTTAAACTACAGGCTTATATAAGAACAAAATGACTTCTCTTCTGTTAATATTTAACATTTCTTATGGACATAATGGAGCTGAGGGGACGACAAGGAGGGGAAGATGAGCTGTGTAATTTCAGCAGAGTGTTCAGCGGTATTAAGTGAAGGCAGCAGTAAAGTGACAGTAACTGAGCTGGAGGGATGCACATAATGAATTCACATCATCTCTCACCTAATCGTATTTAAGAATCAGCAACCATTTCCTCCTGCTCTTTTTTTTTTTCCCCAGCGACGGCAGAATAGAAATCACAATCTAGCAAATAATTTCTGTGATATTATCAGGGATTACAGATTTGTTTGGGAAAAGACATTGCTATAAAGTAGTCTGTGTTTTTTTTTTTTTTTGTTTTTTTTTTTTCCAATCGTCGTCGTGGTTATTGCACCCGTGCAGCAACAATACTTCTGTGAAGCCAATTCTACTTCTCACTTTGGGAAGGTTAATAAGGGTTACACTTTCCTTCCACAGCCACGTATCAATTCCATTATCGATCAATTTCATTCTCATTTGATAGAAAGCACCAATCACCTTCCGAAACACACGGACGCTTCCTGATGGGATTTAAAAACTGCCTCGCGCCATTTGTCCTCTCGTCCCACTCGCTCTCTCTAGCTCGGTGTCGCAGATGGACGGCAGAGATTTACAGTTTGGGGTCACACAGTGGTTCTAATTAGCTTAAGTAGGAAGGGAGGGAGAAAAAAGCACTTCTTTACGGAGACAAATCGCCAATTCCCAGTGCTGTGTCTGACTAAGCAGACGACTGACCTCCATCTCTGCCTCTTGGGCTCACGCCGGACTTAATATACGTCTTACTTCATCTAAAAAGAAGGTGACAGTTCAGCATCGAGTCTTCTGTCGTGCTGGAAATAAGCCTCATAAGTGATCCTGGGTCTGTTTAACTCCAAATTCAATTGCGTGTATCAATTGAGTCCAGGTTCTGAGTCAGAATGATTTTTTTTTTGGGCATAAAGTCTGCTGTTATTGTTCAGTAGCAGAACTCCAGAATACTCCCACATCAACTAACACATTAATAGAAAGAAGACGTACTCGGAGTATATAATTTTTTTCTGAAAAAAAAACAAGAAAATTTCTCTATGATTTAAAAGGTTCTCATCAGTGGGTCAAACGCCAGTGCCATATTGTGACATCGCTGGTGGTTCCAAACACCAGTGCACTGTGCACTAAAGCTGTGGAAGTGTCAACGTTTTTTGAGGAATAAGATCAGGTGTATGTAAACCAAGCATTTGTTTGGATTCCAACCACGTCATTGTGGGAGCGACGACTCAGACTAGTGTGAGAGGAGGAAGTGTTCAGAGCGGACAGTAACACTGAACACTAATTTAAATGAATCTAAGACTCTCTTCAGAAGAGTCAGCAGGACAAAGCATGTCATGTGTTTGGGTAAACAGTGGGATTGACTCGGTATTTTGCGTTCGTGTACTGGCGCTTGATCACCCATGTTTTTGATAGTGTCACTGCTGTTTTGATAGGTTGCTATCATCACTTGTTTATGCTGGAAAACCTATGGTTTCCAAACCCTTTGAGGCAAACTTTCAGGGCAAAATAATCCTGCAAAACAGCCAAATGCAGATGGTTGCCACTCGTGCCTCATTCTTTAAACTTGCTTCACTCATTTCTTATGACGCTCTTCATCATTGAGTTAGAAGAACAGGCTTCCATACTCGCTGGCATCATCAGAATATCCAGCTGGAATGCTGAAGAGCCTTTTTAGCTGCATTCTAATGGTGCGCCGACAGGATTTACCTCCAGTGACGTCACAAAGACTTGTTTCTGGTTCTCACTTTGATTCATTCAGAGCTAGATTTACACTTATTTGCCGCTGTAATTCAGCAGAACCACCTTAGTAGATGATATACAGTATATGGTCATTTCATGCTGCATATTTATGCGTCATTCCAGAGGCTGAACTGAAGAGTGCTTCAACTTGCAGTTTGGAATTCATGGCTATGGACGACAGCACGTTCATGTCAGCACTTAGGCTGGATAGTAAGTCGTCTGTTCTATTAAGATTTACTTTTTTAAATGTAGGTACAATTTCACATTATTTTGCTCTCAGCATCACTGACATCGCAACGTGTGAGACCTGTGAAGACGAGCTGCAGAAATATAAAGAAGTCTGAGCTGCAGCCTCCACGGATGACAGTTGTTTGTCCAGACGTCTTGCAGATGGGAAAGAGACTGGGGAATTTGGAGTCAACACCTGGTACTGCTTTGCTTCTCAAACCATCCCTGACTCATTTCAGCACTGGCCGTGGGGAGTATGATTTTTGGAAGGTGGGACGGTCAGCAAAAGTGATTATTAATGGCACTTGACAAATCAAACCCCACATGAATGGCAGGACACGTGGCTGCTGGGCAGAGCTTTGGACTGGTGGACTCGGACCATCGATCATGAAGAATTATAAAATGAAATCACACATTATTAGGCTCATATGAACACATTTAAACAGTGCAGACATAAATGAAACAGGATGGACTATCAGTGGAAGCATGAGGCAAGGTGACATAATATACAAGTCTTAAAAGTGAGTCTTCAAACTGAGAACACCTTCAAACCAGCAGGCTCATAAGAGTTTCAAGAGGGTCTTTACAAAGACATCCAGTGAAGCTACAACTTCAGTTATGCAACGTCGTATTCAGAAGCCTTTCTGCTCATGGTGACAAATACATTTTGAAATACCAAGTATAAATGTGTATTTTCTAAATACCAAGCAGAGAAGGAGCCAGATTGTCGGTCATAATTCTGAAAATAAATTCCGTAAATAAAGAATTACAACGGATGTAGTGATTACCACAGCATAATTGAAAGGTTTAAAATATATTTTCTTGTGGCTGTAGAAAAATATTTTTACTTGTTAATGTGAATAATTTTCACTTTCTTACTCAACTTTTAATTTTGACCGGAAATACATATTAGGGCTGTCCAAATTATTGCTTTAAAAATGAATTAACTGACGTTCATCTTAACAGCGCTAATATTTTTCACATGCAATAACGTGCACATGACTTTGTGAGTGGTTGTGACTTGAGATTAGATGAAAGTGAGATGGCCTCTTGATGGTCAAGTTTGGTGTTCAAGGTCATGCCGGTCCAAGCAGTTGGAGTCCAGCAGACCACTGTGAATGAACACAGTATTGAACAAAGTACAGTGGTACCTTGGTTTTCGAACGTCTCGGACTTCGAACAAATCAGAGTTCGAACAAAAATGAACAAAAACGAGGCTGGAGCGCGCACTCCAGGGTTTGATGTCCTGTTGTGGGCTGGAGCTGGGACAGGGATGAGGCGAGTCTGGGACAGAGCGTGACTTGGTTTATGACTTTGTCACAGCCAAACTGCACAGAAGCGCACATTCAGAGCTGGACACGCACCGGGCACCTCTTCACTTCTGGAGAGACGTCACTCACTCGGCAACCCCTCCCACATGCAGCGGCCACACACATAGAGGAACAGCGCACCTGCAGCAGACACTCTACATTCACTCCTACAAAAGACTATTTTAAGGCTTGGAACGCATTAGTTCTTTTTCCATTCATTGTAATGGGAAAAATCGATTCAAATTTCGACAACAATTCGCCTCTCGAACGGCCATCTGGAACGGATTGTGGTCGAGAACCGAGGTATCACAGTACGTGATTACTTTGCGATTAATAACAACTTAACTGTGGCTTTTGGTGCGATCAATCACGATTGAAAATGCCATCAAAAGATGAACCCGTCTCAGCTTCACCATTTCTTTGAGTCGACCTACCCCTGTTTTGAATGCTCACGGCGCGGTTCTGCGAGCGGATCCCAGCTGGGAGATCGAAATGCCATTAGGTTTAGAGAGGCTCAGCAAACACATGTGAGGCCTGCGAGACGTCTCCCTGCTTGTGTGTGTTTAGGAGCACGCTAGCTGGAGGAAACGTCTTTGAGGAGAGATATTCACAAGTCTGTTTTTCTATGAGCTATTCCTTCCCCGTACGTGTGCGTGCACAAGGGCATTAACAAATCAATTATTTAACCTCGGGATATACATGAATATCATTATGACAAAGCTCAGGGGCACATCGATTAGTATTCTACAGACAACAAATACCATTTTAAATAGGTCAATAGGTAATGAAACAACGTCTGATTCATACACCTTGAAAGACGACCTCAGCCAGGGGCCACAGACATGACAATGAAAAGGCTGTTCTACTGTTCTAAAACCCTGGTGTGTGATTTATACAGCTGATCTTATCAGCGCTCCTGTTTCCTCCCTCTCTCGCCACTGCTGACCAGTGGGCCGCCACTCTGGAGCAGGATTTCAGATGCAGCAATTTTTCAAATGTCAATATTACAGGCAATTAAACGCCGTGTTCATTCAATTGTATGGAGTGGAAACCATGAGCATGAAATGTGATTAATGGTGCGGCCACAAGCTCCAAACCAGAGTTCATTGATCGTGAAGGATTACATTCACATAAAGCAGATAAACTATCTTAATGACGACGATAACAATTTCATCTAAACGCGGTGTAGCTAAACACTTTGACTGGGCTTCAGGTTTCAGCGGCCCGAGCAGGAACTCAAGAGGATTGAGTGAACCTGTTGGAGCAGAACGCATTGGAAATCCATGTTAGTTATGTGGCAAGCAAACTGCTCTGCATTATGAATGGTCATCGGCCGTTCATTCCATCGATACGTGAGTCGACTTGTTCTCGAGCCAGCGAGCTGGAGCTCGCAGTGTTACAAACGTAGGCTGAAAAAAAAGATGACTAAAGCCAAACATTTGGGAGTGGAAACCCAGGAGAGGTCAAACTTGAAAAGGCGAAGACTTTTTTTTTTCCTTTTCCACATCGGAATTGCAATGCAAATTATTGTTGAGGAATATTACACTAATGTACGATCTAATGTTACAGACTTGGAAGCAGAGCTGACTCATTTATTCTCTTCCTTTTGTTTGGTCATTCGCAGACAATCCCTTCATGCCTCCTTTCCATCTGCTACATGGAGATTAATCAAACTCATTCAGGACAATACGACGTCTGCTTTTGGTTCCAATGTCGTTGTCAATATATATTTTTTTTTATTTGCAGTTGCGACCGTCAGTGGGTACAATTTGTGAAGGAGCATGGTTTCATTCTGAGGTGACTGGTGTGTGGAACCCAAAGATTTCAGTATCACAAGTGAAGGGGTTTCATCCCAAACAAATCATTTCCAGTTTTATCTTGTAAATATCCCTGTGCTGCTTGCAAGCAAATGTCCCTGTCCTTTTAATGCAGAATAGCTGGGATTTATCTTTGAAAAATAGCCCGTCACCATCATTGGTTCATCTGCCGTGTAATTTAGCTGTGACACGTTGTCCACCCAGAACCATCCAGAACCTGTAATCTGTTGGTCATATGAACTTTTCACACATCACTTTGACCAAGGCTATGATTTGAATTACTGAAACAAAGAACAGATCGACTGAATAAAACGTCATAGAATGCGTCTGCACCAAATCCCTGAGGTGGCTTCACCAAATATCTAGTAATTTTGTCCCACTTTTCTGATGTTTTCCGACGGTCCATTTGTCAGGCCCGTTCTGTTCTGACTTTAACATCAGCAGGGCAACAAAGCACAAAAGACAAACTCAGCTGAAGCTGATCATTTAACATGTCTGGTTTCCCTGTCCTAGTCTGAGACACAATATATTGCATAAACTGAAGAGTGGAGTGCTCCAGGGATCAGTTGTAGGATTTCTGATTCGTTTTTTTAAATCTTGCCTTTGTATTTTTTGTTGAGTTACATCCACTGTCTAGACATATTACAGGACCTTCTGTCCTTTCATCACAGCTGTCATTTCATAATTTCTTGCCGTCCTCGTGCGTTTTGATTCTCCACTCCTGCACCTCAGTCCCTGTCAGTTCGTCATGTAACAGCTCCTCTCCTCATACTTCAGTGAGTTTGGTGTTGTGTAGCCGGATTTACCTCTTTGACCTTTTCCTGACGAATCATATGCCGCGTGACTCTGCACTGTGGTTGTTGAAGAGCGCTGCATATTTTGCAAATCTTTCCTGCCTGTGTTTTGCTGCGTCTTGCAGCATAGCTTTCACTAAAAGACAAATAAATGACAATTGACACTCAAAAACAAAGACGCATCGTGTTCATCTTTTCTGGAATGCACAAACTAATGGCTGTGATTTGTTGTGATCCATAAATCACAAGGCAGAATGATCAAGGTCAATGAAACCCGGACAAAAGGTCAGTCACAACAGGGATGAGGCTGGAGCAAGAGAAACATCTGGCGGAGAGCAGAATAGGAGCCGTTTTAATACACAAGATGAAAGAATGACAACAATGGGACAAAGGTGAAGGGCGTCGTGTCGCGGGAGGTAGTCACGGGAGGTAGAAGGCTGGCTACAACATGACGTGAATTCAGGGAGAAAACAGGTTTTACAGGCTCAGGATGGCAGTTTGACAAATCTCAAAGTATATTTTGGAGATAAAATATGTTTACCTAATGAAGATTTTGAAAATGATTGAACGGGCAACCTCACAACAGGTTCCCGCACAAGCACACAAGCATAAAAGATGACACAGACTGATCGTAGGGTAAAACGTCTGAGCGAAAACGGAATTTCTCTTCCACAAAGTGATCAACCTGTCAAAGGCGACCTGAATAACTCTTGGTGGTCAGCAAGAAACACAACAGCGCCAACTTTTTGGAGGCTTCCAGAATAATCCTAAATGTTTTTCTGGAACAGAGGTGGGTAAAGTGCGGCTCGGGGGCCACATGTGGCTGTCTATCTTCATGCGGCCCTCATGGAGCAAAAATACATTTAAGATTTGAATTGTCAATATCATGCATTATTTATGTCTTGCTTATCATTTTTAGAAATGCGTTTACTTTTATCTCTCTGAATTCGGATTTTTTAAACAAGTCAGACTCATTTTAATATTTTTTTTCTCCCTTAATGATTCAAACATACTGAGAAAAGACTTTGTGATACAGAACAATCATTATTATTTTACGTATGTAGTTCTCTTGCCAAGATATCCACCACTCTAAAAGAAGAAGATTTATTTTTAAACATCTTCGAATAAAATGAAACAATATATATTAAAATAACGTAAGCCTATAATGTGGTGGTGCAAGTGGTCTTTTTCCCTAACTGAAACAAAATTTAAGTCACAAAATTTCAGTTAGTCCCATGAAGAATGTGGCACCTTAAGAAATATAAATGCCCACCTCAATGGGTCACCATGCCTTAAATTCACTTCTGGTAGAGATAACTCCATGCAGGCCAGGTTTGTTGATCAAGCAGGAGAAGGGGCTCAGTGATTTTCACCAATTTCAACTCAGCCACCGCCCAGTGATGCCAGATGAACTGAAGGCTCCCTTGTTCTCAGATGAGACATGTGACATTGGTCGCAATATTACAACAAAGTGTACAGTACAAATACTGGACCAAATACAGTCAATTCAAACTGTAGAGAAATCTGTGATTTTGTCAACAGAATAATTCATTATGACCAGCTCTACGTGAATAATTCACCTGACCCCGTGAAAGAGCTCAGACTTAAGGAGTCATGCAAAAATAATGACGACCAAAAAGACCGGGAATATGAAACTGTTTGGATGAGTCGTGTTATATTTATAGCAAACAGGAAATCTCACTCAACTGTACTGAATTCACACGAGGGACATGTTGAGCAGCGCATACAGAATATTACTATTGCAGAGGAAAATTTGTTTATTTGAATTAGAAAAAATTTCTGCCATGTAAGTTAAGTCAAACCTGAGACAGACTCTGAATTTTAAAATAACCAACAACGTGGACACCAGGGGACAGTGCATCTTCTACTACAAAGACCTAAAAGGAACTCTACAACGAAATTCAGTGCTTCTTTATTCCCTTTTAAATTCTAACTTAATCTAAGTACAGTTTTTTTCCCAATACAAGACTGTAAAAGCAGTTGCTATGACGCAGCTGTTCTCCACATGAATGTTACGGTGACAGATTTCTCCACACCCAGCTAAATTATGTACAAGTCTGCTCGCATGCTGAGGAGGGTTTTGATGGTGATCTCTCAATCGGGGTCTTTTATTCATTAGGGTCTCCGAGGGTCCCCAATGGTGTGGCGTAAATCTTGCAGACAGATCTGACAGACATGAAATGTTTTCACGTCAAAAGTGATATATGTTAAACTCTGGTGGGGAGAAAATTTTTCATAAATGTGAAGCTCCGACATCCAGGCCCCATCCTGCAGATTTCGGGGGGGCTTTTAAAGCGATATTGGACCCCGGTGGAGCTGCGTTTAAATAAAATATGACATTTCAAATTGTGTGGGAGAGAAAATATCGGTCTGGGCTCCAGATCTGAATGTTTCGCTGTGGCGCAATTTTATTCAACGCTTACATGTCACTGCATTTAAATTCACAGCAAGTCACAGAATGTGGAAGTAAAGCTGAGTGGGGATCTAAAAGTGGGGGGTGAACTTGACGCAGCAGATACTACTGCTTTATAAATGTTTTCTTGTGTCTTACCTATCAAAATAATGCAGTATATGTGATGAATATTAACTCCCATAATGCAATGGGAGTCAAGTCAAGAATCTCCTTTTTGTACCGTAAAGTGTTAATCCATGACAGCTGTATCATGCCACCTTCAGTTGACCTGAACTTTGGATTTTATCTGATCATTTGGTTTTTTTTTAAGATATTTTAATGGTGATATTATGAGTCGGGCGTTGACTAATTATTTTTTATTTTTTCGATTAGTTGCGATTACCTTTGTTTGGACCTATTCTGAATTTTTGTTTAACCTAAAGTTGCTTAAATCATCTCACTGTGATACTCCGACACCATACATTATGAAACAAGTATATGAAAATAATGACACATAATGCAAGAACATGTATTAACCCTGTTAGCATAAAAGAGTTGACAGAGAGCTCCAGTTCTTTAAAACGGAGGTCTTTATTGGTCCTTGAGAAGAACTTAAAATCACCAATATTCATATATGTATCTCATATGAAATATCTGATCAACATCCACATCAAAGGTCTTATTTGAATAATAATCTAAAACCATGTGTTCAGTGTAGCTCCCTAGTTCAGTTCTGGTTATTATAAGGAGGAGGAGAGACAGTGAGGACACATCACTACATCTACAACTTACAACAAGTTAGCTCCGTGCTAACCGACACGCTAGCTGTTAGCTGGAGGGTGTGTGGCCTCACAGACCAAACACGGAACACTCTTTCATCATTCTACGATGGTGTTGAAGGGGTTTGGTCATCCTTAAGACGCGTTATCTTCGCAAACAAAACGAAGCCACACTTTTGAACACTACGACCCGTCGCCGCTCGAACACCTCCGTGACTGATTGAGGCGGTCAGTCGGAGGGGGTGAGGTCGAGGTGGCCAGTTGGAGTCGGACCTTAGTCAGGAACCAGTTAAAGGAGCAGGAATTAACATATCTGGATGTGATATTTTCTCACTGCTTCTCAATAACAACCAGCTGTCGATGCCCATCCTGTGGCCCGTGTGTGCAATGCACACGTCATTTTGACGTCTATACAATTTTGTTGTCGACGTCATCGATGACATCAACTCATCGTTGTGGCCCCAATTATGAGCGCCACCTGGTTCAGTGATGGAGAAAGGAACGCTTATCAATGTTGACCCCTCTTTTCTAACTGAAGGCAGGAGCATCGACCATTTCACAAGAGTTTCATTATTTGAAAAGTATTTGCACATAATTATTTTTGGAAAATATTCATGGCGATAATGATATTTTTGATGCAGCCGCTGGTGTGAAAAGGAGGAGAGCGTGGATCTCCTCCTCCCTCCCTCCCTCTCTGTATCCTTCAGCAGATGAAAAACAAACCTGTGCTCCATTCCCAATACCCAGCAGATATATCTTCACGGCAACCCAGGGGAAAAGACTCCTCTTCCGAAAAGAAACAAACCTCTTTTCGATGTGAACGCTTCGCCGCAGTTTCTTGGCAGTGGGTTTGTTTTGTCGGCGAGTTCCTCCAAAACTGCGCCGCCCCCCTCTCTCAGGAACACCTTCCTGTAGTGCAGGAACTTAGACTGGCGCTGTGTGATTTGTTGGTGTGTTTTTCCAGCCATCAGAGCAGAAAACGAGTCGTAATTCCCAGTGAGTGGAAGATTAGGTTCTGTTTCCTTTTGGTTCAGGCCAGCGCTACTCTCGGTTCCAGAACCGAGGTTCCGCCTTCAGTCTGTATCACACCTTTTATCTCTCACAATTATTTTTTTTGAAGTCGCTGCACAACAGAGAAGCTGGGTCTGATCTGATAATGGGCAGAATGTTGTGGGGTGTTGATCAATGCCACCGAAAATTATATCACCTTTAAAATGACAAACACTTGGTCCACAACTAAACTCTTCCTTATATGGTGCTTTCTGTGCTTATCGCACACAGATGGCAGTTGGCTGCCACAGTGTGCCATCAGGAGTGTCTTGCTCCGGGGCACTACGATACAGCGTTGAACTGGCAACCTCTCAGTCACAAGCCAACAACTCTACTGACTGATTCAAGTATGTATAGATATTGTATAGTATAGATATTGAGCAACCATCCGAACACATGGGATAATTCACTCCAAAAAGTGAGCACAGTCTTGGGGAGATGAACCACTATTTATATACGATTCAAAGCAAGTTTTGGAGACACGCCCATTGAAGACAGCATGAGGTCAACCCTAAATTTAGGACTGCTGTCAGCACTTCCAAAAAAAAACGTGAATTGTGCTTCAGAAATGTACAATAATGTCCACTGAAACTATATTAGCATGTAATAACAAGTCAGGTAAACATGCCTCATTGAAAATCCATTAAAAACCGGATTCTATTTTATTATATTTCTCATCCTTGAACACCCTAAGAGCCTCAAATTCCATGTTTAATGACTAAATTACAGCTGCAGCAGACATACTGACTCGGTCACGCACCACGTTGAGACGCAAACCATTTTTCACGCCACCAATTTTACAATACCATTGTGTTCTCCCGGGCGTCATAACCCGGCCCTTTGGCGTGTTGAATTTTTCCATGCAGCGGCTTATGTGTTTACTTTGAACGGCAGATGCTGAAGCGCTTCCTGGTAAATCAGTTCCTGTTTAGACAACAACAAAGTGCTGAGTGAAAGCAGGTCAAACTAATTTTGTAAATGCCACCACATCCGCCGACACGCTCTCCACAGACCTGCACCGACCATAACCTTATCAAAGAGGTCTATTTGAATTCTGCAAAAATGATTCAGACTCTGGAGCTGTCCGTATTTTACAGGAAGCCGTGAAAATATAATTTGTTGTGTTACTCTACATGTTGTTTGTAATGCTAAAAAAATAGATGTTTCATGGCATAGTTGTCATGGCAACAGTGAAAAATGGCAGGTGACTTTTAAGGTCAGGACGTGACGGAGCTCAAAGGTCAGTTAATCATTTTAACCCACGATCTTTTGTTTCCCCGTCCGCTGAGTCAGACGCTCTCTACATGATGAGGTCGCCAGTGTGCAAATGTGAACTCCAAAATTTGAGGATGCTGGTTAAAGCTACAGATGGAATCTTGAAAAAATAAAGAGTGAAAAGATTGTAACCCAATATGGATCTTCGAAAATTCGAAATCTCACTGCCTGAGTCCAAGGATATTGGTAGACTGAGGACGCTCACAACAAACACGACTTGGAGACACTTGTTGCGCGACTCTCATGCCATCTCTTAACTCATGTTAAGAAATAGATGCTAACAATAGCGCGTGATTGACTGTGGAAGTATTCAAAAACCAACTA
This sequence comes from Synchiropus splendidus, assembly GCF_027744825.2. Taxonomy (NCBI): domain Eukaryota; kingdom Metazoa; phylum Chordata; class Actinopteri; order Syngnathiformes; family Callionymidae; genus Synchiropus; species Synchiropus splendidus. Next base: position 8,846,275 of record NC_071349.1, on the reverse strand, counting down.
AAGACTTGGACGTGATTTCCAGCTACCACTGCGATCAGCTTCTCTTCCATTTCACTTTTTTTTTTGTTGATGAATTTCTCCTCTCTGCATCCGACACAGTAATACCAGTGATCACACCGCGGCTTGTTGCCAAAGTTTGCCCCAAACACGTCACATCACCCCACATTTTGTCGCACATACTGCACCTCTGTTTTGCGCGTAAATGAGCCGCTATAGTCGGACAGATCATGCGTTCCATCTATTCTTTTCCACAGTAGTTCCTTTTGATGGGATTTATTGAGATCCCTCTTCGTGACAACAAAATAACTGTGCAGTATTCCAAACAGAAACAGCAATAGCACGGTCAAAAACTAGTATGCTTGTCTGGCTTCCAACACTTCTAACGTCAACACGCACAGGTCGCATACGCCTTTTTCAGCCAATGAGAAGAGCAGTCACACCAATGCTACCAGGTGACACTATTTACGCCAAGCTAAGAGATCAGAAAATTCAGATCACAACCACTCACAACCAGACACACGTTTGGGTACCGCTTGTTTTGCTAAAAAGTAAACTAAAAGTCCTTAACTATGTCTTGGGGGGGACAAAAAAAACCCTGCGCTTCCAGGGTGGAGGCACCATCGCAAGCCATTGCCACCCAAACCGAATATTAGTAGAGTAGAATGTGTTTTCCTTCTTATCCTGCTGCAGATTAGCAACATAGAAAAGCAGACCGACTCAGCGGAAAAAGAGTGATGGTTGTTTTCCCGTGCTCGACGATTGCGTGGCCCACTTCTGCAGAAGTAAAACAGCCTCAAACAGTCATGTAAATCCTCCCCTCTGCTCTCCCGTCATCATCTGTCCCTCTCCCGCTCTCTCTCTCCGAGTCTGAACGACTTCTTCATTGAATTATTTTGAAGCTTCGAAATCCATTCTTTCAATAAATTCTGGAAAAGCCTGTTCTTATGGCAGCCCTCTGTCAGAGTCCATCTGTTTCAGGAGTCTCGGCAGCCAAGAGAGTCCAGATCAAGTCCTGAGCGGTGTCTGTTTCATGTGCCACACACTCAACCCCGCTGTCTGTTGAAAAGGACATCGGTGGATTTAAGTGAGTGACAGGGAGCCACGGTGCTGCAGGGAAGACACACGCACGAACATCCTGTTGACAAATCTACACACACGAAGCAACACAAGCCAATATCGGTGTGTGTGTCGGCCCGGCAATGCACCTCTGCACAGCATCAATCTCTCAGTAGTTCAAGTGTTTGAATGATTCATTCAGATAGGCGCCAAAACACAGCTGCCTTCAATCACACACGTGCGTGCACACACACACACACAAGCACTAAACCTTCCCAGCTTGAAAGCTCCGTCAGCAGATAGGATATTAAACATGTATGTTGGGAGAGCTGAGGGTTAAACCAGCTGTGGTAGTTGGCTTGGCGTGAAATCAGGAAAACAGATTGACGGGATTCACTTTCAAAGCTTTGTTTCATTTGGTTCTGCCACCACAGTCGCATTTTCATTTTGGTCTGACACCCCCTCAACATGAAAGATATAATGCTCTCTTACAAAAGAAGGGTGCAGCAGAGAAGCCACTGGCTTCCAGGGCAGAGAGCCTTTTGGATTTTGCTGCGTTTATGCTGAGACGATGTTGTCAACTTAGGGTTTGGAAACATCATACATGAACTCGAAGTGACTGAGACTGACGTCTAGAACTGTGTCGCTGAAATGCATGAAGGGGATTTGTCATACAGAAAATGGTCTTCTGGTTGATGTGCGAGATTTAAAGGCAAAGTCTAGACAAGGCTTTACTTAGGTTTTAGACACGTAATGGAGACGACCAGAGCAAGGGCAGTAAGAGTTGACCAGATCAAGTAAATTCCATCGGACAACTTGAGGCCAATGGTTCACAACAATCACAATACAATTTTTCAATACACGCTATAGCCAGCTGGGGGCAGTATACCCAACACGGTGTTGTTTAAAAATAGCTAATTCTACAGCAAAAAGCGCCTCCATTGTATCCATGTCAAATGCTGCAGCTCAACACTCAGACGCAATGGTTTCAGGATGTTGGTGATCCAAGCTTTTAGCTAGGATTCTTTCATGCCACACCAACTAATGCCACGGACAGCCACCAGATTTTGCCTGAAAACAAATATGGCGCCCGCAATGAAAAGCAACGTGTACACAAAGGAATAAGAATCTGCTCATTTTGATCCAATTCAGGGACATTACCAGGGAGACACTGCCCTTTCACGGAAGCCACAAAGATGCCACGAGGACACTTTACAGGCAGCAATGACTGGAAATTTAGGGAATCTAACATCTTACATTTCTCAGATTAGGGCACCCCATGATGCCCAGACGCCACTCTAGCTAAAGGCTTAATCGTGTGTTTCTAGTGCTCACATCATTTCCGGCATCGTGAGCCAGTTGCCTCAGGCCAAATTTAACACGAAATGTATGTTCATAGAACATTAAATGTGAGTACAAACAAACCATGATGTTTAGTTTCTGAATATCTGTCACATCTTTGTCTTGTTAACAGTAGAACAACAACACTGGCGGCCCAGATTTTGCCCCTGTGCCTGACGTTTGACGTGCCTGACAGATAAGATGAGCCAGGTCTTACCAGCAGCTGTGGTGACAAGCAAACAAACATCACAAATGTGGGCGTCTAAGGCTGAAATACGAGGTGCGTCCGAGGTGCTTCTTTTGAAAATTACTATGGGCTGGCTGGTGAGAGGAGTTAAGAGGAAAAACTTTTTCATCTTTTTATTGGCACTATATATTTTGTGGGTGTGATAAAATCAAAAGTGCCCTTAAATCCTGCAGAAACTTTTGAGTTTCGACACCCAGGAGGTCACCAGTTTGTCTGAACCCTTCAGAAGCTCCACCACTGGTCCCTCCTATATTATAGCACTTAATCTAAATCAAAGTAGCATCAAAATTGAAGAGTTTCTGTGCTACACACGGTGGTAAAATTTTGTCGTGTCAGGGATCGTTTCTCAGGCTTTTGAGCAGTCGATGTCAAGCTCAATAACCTGGTGATCTCAAGGAGGGTCGGAGCAAGTGAAATGCTGATGAGGTGCAAGGTTGATGATGAAGTCATCGGATCAATGCCGACCTATTAATCCACTCAATATACTGACATTTACAACAACAACAGATTTGAAGGAGGAGTTTACAACTATTGTTTGGACGGCTAAAATATACCTCTGGCGCACACAAAAATACCACCTGGAATGTTGGAGCAAACCCACATAAAGCACTTGGAAAGCAGGACGTGTGGCACAGCAGACGAAGCGTGCGCCGAATTTTAAAGTTCCATTTGGATCCAAATTGAGTTCACCTGGATACAATCTGATGTTGGCGGATGATGGATGGTCTTCTTCGTTTGTGAGCACAACACAATGATGCTCAGGTGAAATGGCAATTAATGGTGTGTGTGTGCGTTTGCAAAGTCCACTACTGCTTCCATGTGATGTCAAGCAAAGCCTTCACACTGTTTAGGACCAATGATGTTGGTGTAATTTCTTTAAACCTCTATCACACATTGCCACTGTATAGAAGGACACAAACGTAAATGCCTTAAGATATGATGACAATTCTGAAATGATCAACGCTGCAGATGAGTCAGAACAAAAAACTGTGCTGCTTCCACAGTCCTGGAGTAAAATTTTAATCTGCAGTTCTGCCTCTTCCGACATAGATGAGAACATAACCGTCCACCGCAAGAATTCTAAATAAATCACTTGAAAATGTGTTTTCTGTAGATGAAATATTGGTCTTCTTTTGTTAGTATTTAAAATCTGATGCGTTTAAACAGGAGGGTTGTGAATAAGAAAACATAAATCAACCTTCTATATAGATGCACAGCGAGATAAGTGGACAGTCTGCAGAGGTCATTTCAGGCTTCGGCTGAGATAGTGAAAACAGTCTTCATGAATGCAATCGACTGTCGGCTGTGTAACAAGTGTGCGGACGTGCAGAAGCTGCAAAATTATAAAGGTTTTTCCTTGAACAATTTCATGATGGTTGAGAAGGTGATGCTCAACCTTAAACACTAGCAGGACCTTTATCAACGGGGCTGAATAAATATACTCAGATCAAATATGGGGATGAAGAATAAGCAGAAAATATTTTGTTTGCACAGACATTGACGGGGGTCATGCCTTTTCTGGCAGCACGTTTGAAATGGAGCGTGACATGTGGAGCAGACTTTTGGAACAAGAGTTGCTCACCTTGGTGACGAGCGGCTCGGTGTCCTCCAGGATGGAAACGAAGGGGATCTCCAAGAATGAAGACAGGAATTCCACCTGGATCAGTTCCTCCCTGGTCCGAGGGAAGGCAAGCATCGCCGAAACCCCTCTGACAACCAGGTCCTGGCAGGCGCTACGGGACAAAGAGACCGGGTCCCATCCCACCGGCGACCGAGCCACCATCTCCAGGCTGAGGTTGTAGGGCAGCAGGGGGGGCGTCTGGGACGGGGTCGTGGAGCTGTCCGCCCCCCCGGTCTGGTGCCGGAGGCTCGCCAGGGCGCGGTTGAGCGCGTTCTGTATCCGCGCCGGCTGGCGGGTCGGCAGGAGCGCACCGAGGCGCACCGTGTGTCCGATCCGGGTGAGGATGTGGCAGGGCTGGGTGTGCGGGAAGCAGGGCTGCGAGGCGGTGATGGAGGCGAGCAGCAGCAGCAGCGGGAGAGTTGTGGCTGACAGGATGAGGAGATGAGGTCTCCCGGGGGTGAAGCTGTAGGTCCAGAGTCCAAGGAGAGACACCATGCTGCAGCTCCGACACACAGCAGAGGAGGACTGGCATAGCTCCCTCCTTTGACCGGCTCTTGCGCTTCTCTCGGACTTCTTACCGCCTCCTGGTTGGGTTCAGAGCGAGGGTGACGACCATCAGCGGAGCCTCCTGCATCTGCAAACTTTGCCTTCGGACGTCGGGAGTGACAGACGCGTCGCGGACGGAGGAGCGGAGCGCGTCTGTCACTCGGCACGAGGAGCGCTCGCTGGCTGCGAGGTGCGCGCGCACGCGGCACCGGGTGTCAGTGTTGGTCCGCGCGCGCTCACGCCTCGAATCGATGCTTTCATTCCCCTCCCGTTTTTAAGTTGAATTTCAATTTCCTTCCTTTTCTCCCCGAGGAACACAGACTTCACCATGAAATGACAAATGCATGCAGATAATTAGAAGTGGAAAAACTGTGACTATAGACAGTTTCCAGCGGTCTATTTTTTTTTTTAGAGATTTGAATCATCACTTACAATAACATTTTGTTACAGAAGCGTAATCTTTGTAAAGCGTTGCGTCCTGACGCAATGACCAATCTTACCTTCTTACTTTCACAATAAAACAAATATATTTCATTTTGCAGCTCCTTTCACACTTACAATGCAAGTAGAGTGTGTTTATTTGTAGCCAGTTGTACCAATAAATATTTTAATGTAGAGTAAATATATTTTATCTGAAGAATAGAATACTGTTGAGACTCTCGAACCTTGGACCGGAACAACATGCTGCAGTGTGCCACCTACCTCATCCTCACAGCACCACAGAAGTCCACAGTTGCTCACTCAGCCTCCTCTGAACATGAAAGCAATGACAGGAGAGGTGGTGTAAAACTCAAAAACAGGAGTCAATAATTCTATTTTTAATGGAAAACTCATTATTTTTCAACCAGCTGAAGTTAGCCTGTATGTGCTAACAACATTAGAGTCTACACAGCAGGTGTGCTAGGTGAGGCACTGAATAACTGCTCAACATCAACAGGTCTGTGCAGAAGATATTTCCAGGACAAAGTTATACACAACTCACGTTTCCTTTCTTTCCTTTTTCCAATCAAACACTGCACTCAGAACTCAAATGGTGTCTCATCATTTAGACCGGGAGCTGTTCGTGGCACGAGTGGGGAGGGGTTCAGCGACACACACACTCAGAGGCGCTTTCAAAATAAAAGCGAGTTAAACATGTGCAAGAAAACTTACCAGTATTTAACTATTTATTTATTTTGAGGCGGGTGAATCGGCCCACCATTTTCTATACACTTGGCCAACAGGTGTACAGTATAAAAAATAGCCTCTCTATCGCTCTGAATCCACTGAAAATAAGCAAAATCTTAGCTCACAAATGGTTCAAGGAATGATTCCCCGAATCAGTGTTACAACTTCAACAACAAAAAAGTCAGCACTATTGTTTCTATACAACACCAGCCTGCCAACTTTTGGACCATGAATTCACAGCTGTCGGCCTGAAACTACAGAGCTCGGGTGGCCCGAGGAACACTAACTTTTGCAGCCCTTGAACTGAAAATGTATCGGTCCTTAAAAATTTGCTGCAGTCTTTTTCAGTTATATTGATGCACTTAAAAATACTTCATCAAAAAGCATGTTATTGCAAATGTGTGTTTTCTCAGATTGACATCCTCACGTTGGAAGTCTTGTTTGACCGCATTATAAAGCCTTGATCATTAATAAAATGATTATAAATTGGTTATTAATGCAATTATTGGAAAGAATATCCTCTGAAAACAGATTGTTTTTCATTTATTTGGGGCCAGGATTGAAGTAAAATGTGCTCATACAGCTGACAGCCTGAAGATATTTTGCATTCACAAGAGAGAGTCCAACCTCAGGCTGTATCAGCTTTATAAACATAAAGCGGGTATCAATATTTGATCACAACAGTGGCTTTGGTTGTTTATGTTATTACCATAAAGTCACTTCAGGTTTATGTATTTAGCACCGACTCAAGTCATCTCAGGACATGAGATTCAAAGGACTGAGATTTGCTCGCGACACAACTTTCTTTAAAATGTTTTTCAGAACTTGACGTTTTCTTTTATGGAACGTGGTTGCGAGGATGACTCAAGACTTGGATTGGATTGTTTTCAGGCAGCCTTTATGAGAGCCACAGTTTGTTTTGCTTAAGTTTAAGGGCGTTTGTTCTGCTCTTGAGCTCAATGATGCCTGGTTTATCTAAATAAAAACATGTGCTTCCTTGCGTCCCACTGCCATGCTAACCCCCTGATATATTCCTTTGTGCGATTTGATGTATTTCATTTTAAAAGCCAGCTCCTGCACTTAAAGTTATTTTGCAGCTGAAAAGGCGACTTTACACAAATGAGCGATTAATAAACTGGAGCTGTGCTGTGATTTTCAAATTCACTGTGAGCGCTGATAATGGTAGAGCAAGGCTGGTCTCACTGGGTGGCCCAATAGGAAATAAAAAAAGTCACCCGTTTTTCATGAATCCTCATCTATATTTGACACAAATTCACATTCATAACAAGCAAATATTTCGCCCTTGTTAAATGCTTTAACCCCCCTGTTATTTTGGCCTATTTTAACATAGAATCCCATAGTTCTCTCTCATGACCTGCTCATCCCTGGATTCCATATTCTTTCCATCCGCTGACTCACCGCTAACTATAATATCCCATTTTCCGAGAGTGACTCTGACGTCCTTCCAGGTGTCCAAGTAAAACATCATCCACATCTTTTTGGTGCCAATGCTGCACAAAGGGTTCCGTTGTGAATGTCAATTAGGTTTCGCTCATTCAGCCCCTCTTTAATTCATTCGCGACTCACTTCGCTCCTCTCGCATATAATTTCCGATCATTTGAGGGAAGCATTCAGCGGATCTTTTTGTCTGCTGCTAATTGTGATCAGCGGTGTTGAGCTGGGGAGGCGCACACCTCTCTTTTCTCTCACACTTCGCTTTTGCCAGAAGCCACCGAGGCACGGCCAGCCTTTGTTTCTTGTCAGCTCCCTTTCTTCAGAACAAGTATAGTGTTTATTTAAATACACTTACAAAAGTTTGTCACCAGTACGGATCACTATCAATCCCCAGTGCTCATATGAAACTGTAGAGTGAACTGAGAACATCCCAATGTTGTTTACATCCACATTTTGCCTCACATCAAAACCACAACTGAACCCAATTTGGCAACACCTGTCACGCTATTTGCACTTGTTTCTGTCGCTTGAAATAGACCACACCACTCAGACACTTCCACCGCCTGTAAAGTAGCATTAAAAATATAGGTGGATCTACAGTCATCATGGCGGTTCGGAGAGTCAGATCTGTAGCCCACTATCGTCGCATGTCTTCGGATGGTTACTGTGTTTGGGTTCGGTTGTAACACATCCTCACTCCGATGGCGTCATATATTGACATTGGGAAAGTTACTTTTTGCATCTGATATTGAAGAAAAAGGCAGTCTTGCATGTTTACGCATTGGCAGCGCAACGTGAAAAAAAGACAGAGGGTAAGTTATCGGATGCCGCTTCATTTATTCTATATGTATTAATGTGCCAATTGCTATTTAAAGCCCATCAAACAGACGTACGTTTTAGTCATAGTGACTTTCTGTCCCGTCACTGAGGAGAAGAGCCATGTCAGGGGTTAAAAACAGCAACTGACATCCAGTGTGATTCACTGAAGAGAGCTTCAGCATGTCTCTCCATCTCTCTCCCTCACACATTCCTACCTCTGTTGCTCCCCACACTCTGCGACACGCGATCCCTACCTGGATTATACTGAAAAAAAAAGTGTTTGTTTTTTCCTCCCCCAGCACATGATGCTCCATGTGGCCCAGCGCACCCGCCTGGAATGCTACATGGGAAGGAAACCATTCTTTTTGTACAACACCTCAACATGCAACACTGTAGTGAAGGCTGCCTCTGTCGTCAGCATAGGACGCAGAAGCCCACTTTCCCATCATCAATATATGACTCCATGGGAGTGAGGACAGGTTGACTGGGAATGCACCTACTGTTTCTGACCAAAAATGGCTGAAAAAGGCTGAAACATTTTTGGCCGAAAGGCTTGTAATACCACCCCCCTCTCTCAGATAGGCAGATAGACAAACACTGCTGATGAAATACCCTCCTCTGTGTCACAAATATTTATTGCATCTGTGACCCAGCATCATATTTGTTTAAGAGAACTGTCTGCCTTCTCCGCCATGTTTCCGCTTGACATGAAAATCTGGTGGCGATCACATCACCGCCTCAGTTTTCCGCCGCCACACTGTGGGATCAACAAGTTATTTCACAGCCCACTGGCTAGCTTGCTGTGATGCAGGTGACAGCTACTGACAGGTGAGCGCAGACCTTCCATCCCTGTCCTCCACACTTACCCTGCAACCCTTCCAAAAATACATTGCAAACACAGAGGCTGCCAGTGTTCTGCTGCAAAACCAGCATCATCAAACTTTCATGGCTGTTCACACAAGCCTTTATGCACCTGTTGTAGCTCGGGATCTTTCTCCTGGATATTTTCCTAGAAAGAGATTTACTGCAGCCTTATGGTAGCTTCGTGTGCGCCATCAAACCCAGCGTGGGACCACGGCCGCGCCTCCCTTAATCAGACATACGGAGACCAGAGGAATACTCAGTATGCACGCGGCACCGCTGCTAGAGCTCCAACAGGGTGGGATTTGAATCTGAATTACTGGTAGAAGATCATCAGGCCAAACGCAAACTGTATCTATATCCTGTATATCCTGGAACACCGACATGGAGCTCACTCCTGTATGTGACTGTCAACACTGACTCGGCCCTGAGCTGGACTCCAGCGATACAAACACAAAACATTTCATAGACATTTTTCTCTATTTCAATCCTGTTGAACTCCTGTTGAAGGTCGGAGGCTGATCAAGCTTGACCTTTTATTGTCGTCATGCGGAATGTTGTTCATAAAAGTAATGCATGCAACATTTATTCCATTATAATTCCATCAACAGAACGTAGCAAATACCATTAAGCGATGAGGAATGAGTCAATACTTAATCCACACTGAGGCTGATTAGAATGAGTCATGAAAATAATTGTTTGAAATGTTAATGGCCAAACTTTAGAGGCTTGTACGTGGTACTGTTGCTGCGTGTGCGCTCAGTACTGCTGTGACCATGATGATATGGATGATGATGAGAAAATACCCGCGGGAACATTCCTAGCGGTCCCAGGCCAGAGGAGGGTCATCGTCTCGCCATCATGTCCTGGGTTCGCCCCTGGGCCTCCTCCCAACTGGACGTGCCTGAACACCTCCCCAGAGAAGGAGTAAGAACCGAGCACCTGGTGTGTGACTTGTGCTACTCCGGTAAAGTTTTGTTTCTAACAGTTTAAACATCAACCGGTCTTTTTACCTAAAGATCCATCTTTAAATATTGTGTCCCTAAATCCTGCCATTGCTTAAGATTTTGGGACACAGTCAGGCGCTGAAGGCATTTCACCACAGAAGTTGTTTACTTGCCTTTCTCCTCAGAGGACATCGGTCTTGGATCTACCCTGAAGAGTTGGACGAGGGTGGATCAGTACAGACCTTTTTATTAGATCAATTTTTCTGTTCCATATCTTAAACACCCAGCTGACGATCAGCTTTGCAGAGAGAAACTCTTTTTTTGTTAGGATTCGCTTAGATGTTGACGCAAAACTTAGTTTATCAAGGAAACTTTGCATGAGATGTACTTGTTTACCAATTGCTGCTTTTGTTTTCTTACTTTCTTGCAGGTCAAAGTGACAACCAAAAACACTAACAACGTTTTAATGCTCAAAATATGTTTTAACGTTTCAGAAATGTAACAAAAAAAAAGACAATAAAGTGGAAGCTCTTTTTTCTACGGCCTATATAGGGACACCTGTGATGTGGATCGGGATAACCATCAGCCATCGACGCACCTGGAAATGAAAAATGTTACTGATAAAATGACGGAGCTTCTGTCGCGGGGAATGTTTGGGGAAAATTAAAAATCGTTCCTGATAAAAAAAAGCCGACAGAACCCGCACAGCGAGAGTGTCCGAGCAGATGATGTAAGGGAAATCCTCTGACCTACTTTCGGCTTCATAACTTCCACAGTGTGTGTGGGGGAAAAGTGAAACTTCAGGAGTCACCAACACGAACAGGAAAGGTATTCACACATGGGACACAAGTCCTTTCAGCCAACATGAGCAACAGTGGTTTGAGTTTTGAATTGTTATTAATCCTAGTAATTCTATCACTGCGCCTGTAGTTTATAGTGCTTCTAAATATTGGACTGACAGTGTGTACACTACCCTTAGTTCCCCAGTTCATCACTTCATGAGGAGAATGAAGGAGCAGGTTGGTTGACAATTTCCTTCAATAATGTTTGGTTGTGATGCATGTGTTAATGTAGAGCAGAGTTTTGTCAGACACACACACCATCACTTTCATGACTCATGCTGTAGTTTTGCATCACACAAGAGCTGCTTTAATTTCACATGACATTAGACAGATGCTACGATGCGCTTCTGTCAGACAGACAGCTGCTGCTGCTTGTTTACACAGAATGTCAAGTCTGTTTCTTTGTCAGCCATTTTGATTCGCTGTACTGGCTGTTTAAACATAATCACCAGCCGTATTGTGTCGCCTTAGCATTAGCATATTCTTTATTATTGGGTGCCATTTACACATCACCAAACAGAAGACTGTTGTGTATATAGGAAAGACCTTTCTCATGTTTAACAGTAGAATTTTCTTTGCATATGTTGTGAACATGAGCAAATAATCATTGAAAACGTATTCAATGTAATTTTTAGGTTTTGTTTTTGTTTGTTTCTGTCTCTATGTGGGGAAAATTTCTAAATAGTTATTTTCAAAAAGCATTAAAAACATTTAACTTATTTCCTGCAAAGGATACTGATAAAATATATATATTATCTGTATTTTTCCACAAATATTTCAAGGTAACATTTGAGATTGTGTGAAATTTAAAGGGGGTCTGAATCCTTTTTTTTCCACCACTGTATATACTGTAGTACTACATGCTCAGACGTTAATAACCAGGCCATTTTTTTAAACACAGTTGATCAGTCTTTTTTTTTTTTACCTGAAAGATTTAAGAATGTAGAAACAATAGATGGCTTTTCTCATCCATCTGTGCACCTCCCTGCTGTGGTGCATCTACGACACATGGGGACCAAGGCCAACATGTGGCTCCTTAGCTCTGCTTTGCAGACACTGGTTTTAGCCGTTGTTGCTTCACTGCCTCAGTGCACATGGTACTTGTTGCTTTCATTTGGCACGGAGACAATCCCCCCTCTAAAGAGTGACCTAACACTGAGTTATTAGGAGTCTCACGTACGACTGAAAAGCTCTTTGGCCCATCGACACAACGCTCTGGGACGCCACTGCCCGGGACATGTCCTTAGTTTGTCCCTAAAGGTTGAACAACGGGCCCCACGCATGCACTATCTGCCGGCATTACTGCTTCCCATTTCCAGTGTCTCCCTCATGGCTGTGTTTGTTTTGATTAAGTACATTGTAAAGGATTAATGCGGTGAATGGGATTAAGCCGCCATCAGAAACCCAATTAAAATAGCCCTTCATCTCCGCTGGTGAGGCAGAGTCTCTCTTTCACTGTGCTGGATCCCGCGTCACCCCCTGCCCTCTGCTTGCTTGAGCCCCCGTCTTTATCCAGAGTCGGGCTGCATGTACCAGCCCTGCTACTCCCTTCATTTCCCTTCCCTCTGATCTGTTTGGCCTCCTGTTTCATATTCTCTTTGAGGTTGTAAATTTGCCCACCCCAAACACACCGAGCCCTCACCATTAGACCAGATTCATTCCTGAACCAAAACTGCAATTACGCCACTGAGGGACTGCTGGAGACGCTTCCGCTGAGAGGTGAGCCAAGAACAACTGCCAGTTCTTCTAGAGGTAAGTAGTCTTCTGTGAGTAGGAAGGTCTTCGCTGGTGTATGCCTGGCACTCGCTCCGTCCGTGTGCCCGCGCGCGTGTGTGTGTGTAATCCTGTGTAATCGGGTGGTGCAGACCGCCGTGGTGGTGGTGGTGGTGGTGATGCTTCTCGAATGCCAGGGAGCTGCGTGTTAGTATTCCTGGCACAAGCCGAAAAGGGGCTAATATCACCTTTTAGCACAACGCTCGCTTACAAGGAGAAAGACAGGGAGAGGTACAAATGCAGAGGACAGGATGAGCGAAAGAAAGACAAAGCTGGAAAGGGTTAGAAGGAGCCGCAGATGAAGTGTGCGGGAATGTTAAAGGAAGATTTGGCGTTGGCAGTGTCTTTTGGTGTTGAAACAAATTAACAACACGAGTTCATTCCTCTCAATTCCTTTCACCCTCTGCTTCCACTGATGTGCAAATACACTGTGGAGAGAGACTTATCTACAAGCAACAGCTGCACCACTGTTCGAGCGTGTGTGTGTGTGTGTGTGTGTCTCAGACTTTCTGTGTGTGTGGGTGTGTGTGTGTGTTTCAAGTGGCAGTGTGAGCAGAGGTTGGTGAGCACCGTAAGGCTTCGTCCTAACCAACGTTCATCTGGAAACACGTGCCATTTTTGGCTTCCGGGCTGAAACACTCTGAAATTTCGACCTTGAACCTTAAACACACCTGCTCACCGGGCATATATACACAATGTTTTTTCTTTTTTTTTTTTATTCCAAAACTTAGCTGCCAAAAGGTGACTCTTATTACTGTAAGCCAGTTTGAAAAACAATACAACTCTCTAAAACACCTGTTAAAAACAACATATTTTCAGTTGTATTTTAGTTGACTTCAGGGTTCTTTTGATATTAAATTAACCAGGAGGAGTTATCTGGTTAACCCAGAATGATGGGTTGAGAAAAAAAATAGGTAAAGTTACTAGTTTTGGGTCCATTCTACCTCAAAAATGAGCTACAATAAATTTTATATTCATTGTATATATTCATATATATTAAATGGCTCTTCAGTTCAGGTGGCGAACATGCTGTAGTCAGATTCGAACCAGCAACCTCTCGGTCCTATGTAGCTCTGATCCATGTAAGAAATATATTTTGAACCTGCCACATGACAATCATAGAACTATGACGTTACACACATGAAATTTGTCAGCAAATGGTATTTTCAGAAAAATATTAGCACTCACATTGTCAAATTAGGACAACCCAGAAAACAACCCAATAATTTGGGGTAAATATGAGCTCTATAAACAAAAAAAAATGAAACATTGATGATTTTCAACCAGAAATTGGGTTGAAGAAATAAAATAATTTTTAGAGTGAAGGGACATGAGCAGCTGTGTGGACTGTGTTTACATGTGAAGTTTTGTATTGGCAGTGTCCTTCGTGCCTTGTCATTCCCAGGTGCAGAGAGGGGCTGAGCAGCAATCCTTCTAACATCCCAGTGTATCAAACAACTCTGTCAGAAAATACACCACAATCTTGACTACAGAAGTCTCGCAGCTTGAAGAAATACATGGTGTTGGAAAATAAATCACAAAGGAGGAGGAGGAGAATGTGAAAGCAGGGTTTATTCTCCTGACAGTTGAATCGAAGCCTTCGCTGGAAAGCACTGGATCCTAGAACTCGGATCAAAAATCCCTCCTTCAAGTACGTCATGAACACGGTTGATGACTTTGAGAGTTAATATTTGTCTTCTGTGCTCTTCTACATTTGTGTCTCACCATAACCCAGTTCAAGAGGATCGCTCATTTCCCACACAGTGGAGGAAAAAGATCAAAGCCGCGAGGTGTTTTGGATCGACACCATCATTATCTGAAATCAAAGCTTTTAAATCTTCAAATGTGTAAACCGTGTGACTCTGTTACTGCCCTCTTTGTGCTGGCTGAGAAGGTGTCATCATACCCCCCCCTTACATTCCCACCCATTATGAAAGCCGTGGAATATCAAGATCACTTACAGCAGCATGGAGGTTGGTAACAGCAGGCGGCTCCACGAGACGGATGACACCATCAGTAACTGGTAGAGGAACATTAGTCGGTTGATGATAACCCAGAAAAACGGCCCTCCAAATGCACATCCTTTTTTTTAAACAATAATGTGCAGATCCCATCACGACTTTTCAGATCGATATCTAAGACCAACAGCAGCCAATGGCTGTTGACTGTTGCCTAATGCTACAAGAGAAATCAGTGTGCCAGCTTGTGTCCATGATAAATGGATGGCCATTACTGGGCTCACAGTAGAAGTAGGATGAATGAATGTGCGGTTCATTTGAATAGCAAACCTCGACTAGTCCATCCTCGGCAATGTCTCATTGACGGCAATACACTATGATTTGGCTCCAGCTTTTAGGGTTGAAGACGCAGGGAGGGACCCAAGTGCAGTGATGAAAGAGTCACAGGAGGCTGGAGCGAGTCAAATAAATAATACCAAAAATATACAACAAAAGGCTTCACCAAACCAGGAGAAGAAAACAGAAAATAAATCCGAAGTGTCACCAAAACTGGGAAGAGTCCACAACGGAATGAGTCCAAACAAAGAGCGTCACTGAACCGGGAGAAAGAATACAAGGAGACAATGAGCAGTAAAACACGAAGGAAAATATCAAGGTCATCAAAACGCACGAGTAGGAACGAACAGAAACAGAGAGAAAACCCAAGAAGCCACACGGAGCAGGGAGTCAAAATACAAAAATACAAAAACCTCAGAGCACCAGGGTTTATAAATAGGTGAACAGAAGATGATCTGGCACAGGAGTCGATCTGGCACACGTTCCAGGTGTTCTTAAACTTTGATCATGAGGGGTTGACTGGCTCCAGCCTTGTGCCACACAAACAGGAAGGAAGGTGGGAGAAAACAAAACGGGAGTCAAGCAACAAAATAAAAGCGGAATCATGACACCAGCATTGTTAATGTGTCCCAAACAATAGAAAACTCACCAGAGTTTGTGAGTCAACACAACCAGGACTTGCTAAACCTGCCATGGAGATGCGTGTCTGTCTGCCTGCAACATACCATGAAAACCTAGGATGGTTTTTAAGAGCAGCGGTTCCCTACGCAAGGTCGCTTGCTTACCAGCATCCACCAAAGACCACCACCATGACGGAGCATCTTAAGCATGTACTGTATGCCCGTGATGGTACAAGGAAGAGAGTGTAGGAGACAACGTATGTTGTATACCCAGAGGTTTACCCTCTCAATCACCTTCCCTAAGAGACAGTCAAGGTTTGTGCTGGTGACCCGAGTGAAGCGTTAATCACAGCCTCCAGCTCTCTCTCAAAGATGGCCATGGGAATATATGGGAATTACCCCGGAGGATATAGATTTGCATGTATGCCAGCCTCGGCATGAGTAATTACCATACTACTATAACGAACACTTAGTTACTCCACATATCTTCAACAAACAAAGCCACATGAAGAAAAATGCAGCGGTGTTCTCCCCGTCCTGTGGTCCACTGGGTGGACTGTTACGGGTTGGGGTCAGGTATAACTGCACCAACAGGGAGGCAGAGTATGAGCCTACTACATTGGCAGCAATAGTGGAACTCAACCACCTCAGCAAGAACTTCGGATGAAAAGAGAGAGCACTCAAAAAGTAAAAAAGCAAGGGAGAATGTTGTCTTCAGAACTGGTTAAGAGTACTAGAGCACTAGTTTAACAATTGCAGTGGTGCTGGAAACTGCTGCTGTTCTGATGCTAATGTGCTTCGTGTTGGTTACCCAGTGAAACAGACTTTCAATGTTGATTTTGTGTCGTGTGGTATTGTATTAGGAATCACCCATGACACACAGGACTAGTGGAGACTTTCATTGAAGCTGCAGGTCACGGGTTCAACAAGGCCAGACAGAGGACATAGGCAACAACGTAGAGGTCAGAGGTGGAGGATTAAACTGAGGACAGCTCAGGTAGGACACAGGTTCTCCAGAACTACAACACATTTCCAACCAACAGTTCAACTTGTAAGAAAAAAAAGTCTTTGGTTGTAATATTAAAACTAAGCAGACTAGCATGATGAACACTGCACTTATTTCAGAGGCAGCAGAAGTTTCGCAGTCGTGATGGTAAACATCATGGTCCCGTAATCTTCTGCACTTCAAATTGAGCTGATCCTGTTTCATAAAAAAAAACTAAAGGCTCCTTTCAGAGGATTAGAGTCGCCTAATTTGCCAGCACTTTTTTTCCCTCCCCATCCTCAAAGGGTCCCCATTGTTATTCAGTGAGGGGGGACTCTGGCCTCATTAGATCGACTGGCACAATTCTCGAATCAACCAATCAATAGCCTGCTAATGGTCTGTCAGTCAAACGCCAGGCACGGAACGGGTCAGGGTCGCGGGAGGAATGCCTTCATTTCTCAACACAAAGGGACAAAAATAAGGCCGGAGCGAAGTCTTGCCAGTGGGGGCAATTATCGAAAATGATGAGGCGCAAACGGTAAGACACATTGAGCAAAGCGTCGGACAGTCAAGGGTTTTCACTCCCAGCTTTTTAATCATTTAAACTTTTCCAAGGTGCTTGTTTGATCTTGCTCCCAGCCTCTGTCTGCAGTGCTCAGTCATTCTTATTCTTCCCCTTCTTCCTCAACATTGAGTCGCCTGATTGCCACAGACGGATTGGAAACGTTTCCCAAACACAGTCTTTGCTGAGGTAAGCAAACCTTCATTAATTCTGCTCCAGAGTGGCAGATCAGGATAACCAGCACCATGTTAGGATTCAAGACGCAGGGCGGGACCCAAGTGCAGTGATGAATAACTTACAGGAGGCTAGGTGCGGAGCAAGGCTTAGCAACATTTAATAATTCTCAACAATAAAAACTGAACAGAAAGCGTCAACAAAACAAAGCAAAGTCAGAATGTCCAAAATAAAAGAGACACCAAACCGGCAGAAGTCCAGAAACAAGAATAAAAGTCCAACAGAAAGCGCCACCGAGCCGGGAGAATCAAACAAACTTAAACCTGTAAATAGAGAAACAAAAACTCAATGAATAGAGACAAAACAAACCAGGAAACACAAGGAAACAGAGGAAGGAACAAAACACTAACTCAGGCGCCAGAGAACGAACGAGGAGAGCCAATTTACCATAGGAACAAAAAGAAACAAAACAGGGATCTAGGGACAAAATAAAAATGGATCAAGACAAGAACGGTTCGGGAAACAGGTCCCTTTTACCCCAGCAGATCTTGTGTCCCCACTGTCCATAGTTAGGGAAGCAGGGCCATGGACTGTGATGTTGCATTTTCAGTGTTTCAATAACAGTGTCCGCACTGCCGCCATTAGCATTTGACCCATGGTTGATTTTTGGCTGGCGTTGAAAGTGGACTCACTCCCATCCAATGAGCAGTGTCTGAGGGCTTGTCACAGGTGCCCTATTCATCAATGCACAGTCCAGGTCTCACCAGTTACTGGAGGTGGAAACACTGAAGACCCAGACTACAAAAGGATGGATTAAAAGGTGAATGCATGAAAGAGCTCTGTGGATCCTCACCACACATGGCACTCATAAAATAGAACCATATTAGAATCCAGCACATCCTCACTCCCACAGTGTCGTATACTGATGATGGGAGTGTTGACTTCTGTGCAAAAGCTGCTGAACCCTGTGTCCTGTCCTCATGGATGCCCACACCTCTCTGTGGTACCAGCCCTTGAGAACCAGCCCAGACTTTAAAGAGCTACATATATTACTGTTGACTTGTTTCTTGCTGAAGTTAATTACAGATAAAAAGGCTGTGAGGAATATTCTGCTGCGGAGATTGGAATCAACACAGAGCCGTCTGTTTCACTTGTAATGAGGGAAGACTGAAAGGTGGACAGAGAGAGAGGGCTTCCATTCAAATGCAACGGCTTGCTTGAGTGTCGGGCCTCATGCTCGACGGGAGTGTGGCGGATCATGTGAGACAGATTACCGGATAAGAGTTTCCCACACGAGGGCTCGCACTCCCACCTCCTCCCAGGATAGAGATCCCAACGTGCAATGCTAGGCGAATGCATTTTGGCCTTTATTAATGTAATCTCTTGGGTATAGCAATGCAAGCTCAGCAGAGTCCATCCTTGGCTATGACAATGGGAGTAATGGGCACGGCTTCCACCTATTATGACCGCCTAGCGTGAGCCTGAAGCACATTAACCTGTGGATCCCGCCACGTACATCTCACTCCACCGCTCGAGTCTGCTGCAGGCTGATAGCCCACCCAGAGCAGGAGGACTGGCTCCTGCCACATAAGATTTTCCTTCTCGGAAAAATGTGATCACGCATTTATTCCCATAAAACGCAAACAGTTCGGCTAATCTTTTTACGATGCAAATGAGCTTAAATGTGTTCCGCTGCTCATCCTGCAGGCTGGATGCAACGCACACGCGCCAACAATTGAACATATGTTAACACATATTACGCCGCTCGCACTGATCAAGAACAATTCTCTCTTGATTCGCTCAGATCTTAATGATACAAGACCTCGTTTTCATCCTGAGCAATCTACAAAGATTGTATGGAAATGAGCCAAAATGGAAGATAATGTGGATCAAAGCTTAAATAAGATGATGAAATGTCGAGACGTCTGGTGAAATCAAACAAAAAAAAAAAGGGCAAGTGGACTTTTTAGATGATGGAAGTCTGGAAATTTAACACCGATTTGGAGGGAGGAATGTTTTTTCTATCTCTTAAATCAATTTAACTTTTATCTTATGATGCGCAGATTAGCCAACAGTCAGTGTCGCTTCTGCTGTTAGTTGTTTCTCTGAGGCGGAATACGATTGAATGGAGATTAGTTCCATCATTCTGTGGCCATTTTTTTTAGCTACGCCTCTGAGGGACAGATTTACAGTCTCTGTTTACATTGGCTAACTTGCACGCACAGTGTTGAATTTGTGTGGGGCGGAGCCACAGTCTGCAGGTGATGTCCAAAGATGGAGTCAGCAAGAACAGCAACAGGTGCAAAGTGTTGGAAGCATGCCCATGTAAAGTGGTAAGAAGTTTTCCACCAAATGAGGAAGTGGCAAGTACTCATAGTACTTTTATTTTATTTTATATTTCCTAAATTTAGAATCAACAGTTGTTAATCAGTCGGTTTGTAACCAGAAGTACCACTTAAAGTGGGGAGGATCACCAAATGATTCTTTGGCAGGTGAAGGCTACTGTCCTCTCTAAATCAGGGTTGGGCAATAAAACTTCCCCAGGGGCCACTTTGCTGACTAATGTTAGGGGCCGTCAAGCCAAGACACAGAAACAATCTCAGCTTTTGCTACTTAAATATTGTGAAATCTGGAAAAGTTCAACACGACATGAGATTATGTGGTTAACATATGCTTTATTTCATTTTATATTATTTCATTTTATATCCATTTTATTTAATGGTTGTCAGCATTAATCATAAATGTTGGAAGATATTTAAAGTGTTGACATAAAATTCTAAATATGTAATTATCCCAAGGAATTTTGTATTTATTTTGAGGGGCAGAAATACTGTTAAAATGAGCATTATTCATAAAAAGAATGTCATTTAGAAGGAAAAAATAAACCCATCAAGATTGACATTTCGCTACGACCTTGCGAGGGCCGCATGAATATTTGCAAAGGGCCGAATGTGGTTCCAGTGCCACACTTTGCCCATTTCTGCTCTCTATGCATCAAGCCCCTGCTCTGCTCCTGATCTGGCTGCGGTTGTCCTTCATGGCACTTCTGTTTGACCCCACCTCCAGGGTTTAGAAAGACACAAGCACAAACTGAAAACAATCTGATGGAGTGATCTACATGATTCCAATAAGGTAAATGGGAATTTGTCTCTCAGTTTGGTGATCTATCATCATTCCTGTCCTCACCTCAGGTCATGGCTGTCCAACATACTCTTCCCACCTCTCACTATCACTAATACAAGCAACAAGTCTTCCCAGCACTTCTCTTTTGACTGACCACCCAGTGCTGACTATATTTGTTTTGGCTCTGTTCCTGCCTCTCTCGCACTAACTACAAGGTACCATCATCATCACCATTCCCTGATGTTGCACCTCTGACTGCAGTACAATTCTGCTGCCTCAGACTCTGCCTCATTGACCTCATTGACTCTGAACCCCACGGAGGACTTCCACAACTGAGTGCTGAATACAACTGTTCATTTTCCTTTCAGACTGACAGATCTTGTCCTTCTTTGCCTGCTGATCTGAGACAGGGTCATGGATGCATGTCGTGGGTCGACCTGTAAATACAGCCTAGGGTAGTAAACATGGAAAGGTGAAGGGTAGATTCAGTGCAGTGCATGTGTTGCGCTCAATCTTAAAGGATGTGTGTGGTGTCAAGCATCAAGAGTGGTCTTCCACCTGATGGGTTGCTAACTAAATATGTTTCAATAATACTGCTGGACATTGACAAGATCCTCTCGCTTTTCATCAACAGACCTCTTTCCCGTACGGTTGGCGTCACACTTCATGTGCGACGCTTCAACACACGGGACGCTTGGAGGGAACTCACTGACTAGAGTGAAAGCGATCAGCTGCGGTGGCGAGGCTTTCGGTGGAAGTGAAGCACAAGGAACTGCCTGTGAACCACGGAGATGCTGCAAGCTAGACGCTCAAATTCCTTACGCCAAGGATTGGTCCTCATCACTCTCTAGTCCTCACAGTTTTCAAGACACCTTTGCCAATGTTTTATATATTTATCACAGCCATTTTCTTTCTCAAATTTTTTATTGACAATTTGTCAGCAAAATACCAGAAATGCATTGCGTTTCCATCAACACCCTCCCAAACTAGAGAACAGTTTTATACACAGTCGTTTTCCACTCTCTCTCTGATCTTAACCTACACAAGTAACATCCGACTTACGACCGGGATCGGTTCCGACCAACCGGTCGTAAGTCGGATTGGACGCAAGTCGAATGGCATTCAAAATTGCCTACGCGAGGGTTATAGGTGCTACTGTAGTGGTAGATCGGCAACTATCGTACGTGAAGCCGGGCTGCTACGTGCTGCGGTGCCAGACATTGAATTGAAAAAAAAAAAAATAATAATAAAAAAAGCATCTGCTGGTCGTGGTCGTAAGTACAGGTGGACGTAAGTTGAGCAGGTCGTAAATCGGATATTACTTGTATTGAGTCCCAGGAATTCACATTTTTTATGCTTACACCATGCACTCGCGCAACCCATCTCTCCATTTGCACAATATCCAGTCTGGTGTTCGTCCATTGCGATATTGGCAGAGAGTGGGGTGGTTTCCATCTCAAAGCAAGCTTCTTCTTTGCGGCATAAAAGCCGTTTTTGTTGGAGGGACAAAGTCAAGCCGGAATCACCATTAAGAAGCAATAGATTTGGGGAGATAGAATGAGAGGGGAGGAGCTTATGTTGCAGTTGTGCTGCTCAACATCAGCCAGCAACATGTCTCTCCATCACCTATGGAATGCCCGCCAGACTGGAGACCACGGGGCAACACATGGCCACCCTGGAGAGAAGATAAAATTTGGGACATAAAGGTCTGGGTCCTTAAAGAAAGCATTAGCCCAGAAACAATGACAAGCAACAGCCATGATCATGACCAATGTATTTCAGCCACTGCAGAATCAGCGCATTTCACAACTCCTTAAACTGCATCGTGTTTAAAAAAGAAAAAAAAAAGAGATGAATGCGCGGTAGCCGCTGGACCCTTGAGGCTCGATGTAATTAAATCCCTCTTTTCCAACAGCAAATCAATTTTGCTTCACGCACATTAAAACAATTAAATGTATCTGTCACTAAATCATTAGCCGCGGTTTTAATGTTTTAATTCATTGTTTGAAACGTGTCAGGAGACCTGGCGAGGGCAATTACAGCACAATTTGATTATCTGACATCATAAGTGTCACGCATGTGAAGTGTGACATGAAGCTGCCCACGCTGGACCGCGGGGTCACTCCGCCTCCATTCATCACGGCTCTCTCTCCCCCGCCGTGCTTGCCTCCTGTCGCCGCTTTAATTCCCCCCGTTCTTGCTGTTTATCCCGCCTTCCTTTTTGATCAACCTCCTAATATGTTTCTTTCTTTTCTACTTAATCCCTCACACAATTTATTCACTCATCCATTCTCTGCCTCTGTGTTTTCCCTCCATCTGTTCCTCTTTAACCGGCTCCCCTCATCCATCCTTGTCACTTTGTCTCTGGCTTCAGTTTTTGGCCGGCCTCTCCTCTGTTCTCACTCCTTCCATGATACTGTACCTTAGTCACTGCTTTTTTCCTCCTCTTCTTTTTCCTGTGTCTTTGCTGCGCTGGCTCTTCCTGTCACCTTCTTCACCTCACATCTATTATTCTCTCCTTCTTTCTGTGCTCCCCTCCTCTTTTCTGTCCTCGTACATTTCTCAACGTCTCTCCCCTTCTCTGTGTTGGGACTGAGCGATGGCTCTATTGATTCTCTCTGTGATGATATTGCCCAAGGACAAGCACAGGCCAGAAAAACCTCTTTAACTTCCCAGACTATCTGTGTGTACAGTGTGTGCGTGTGTGTGTGCAACCAGGGGCAAGTTTAGGACTGTCCGCTAATCAGCTACCTATTGGTCCGTGTATCATGTGTGTCCAGACTCGATGTCTAGAGGGGGTCAATCAACTGCACTTGGTTGTTTTCTCACCACGTTTGGAGAATATAAAAACCCTGTGTTTGAAAAAGAAAGTCTTTTATCGTTACGGACTATTTGCTGCTGCTGTCCTACTCCTCATTCATCATCCGTCTTTCCTTTGGAAACCTCAAATGTGAACTTGATATGGAGCTGAATGAATTACTCTGTATCAATACTCCCAGTACTTAAGGACTCAGACGTGATACCTAGAAAAGCACTGGGAGAGTACAACTATTGCGCCATTAGATATTTTGGTCACCGCATTCCCAACACTTTCACAGGTGTTCCTACCAGAGCAACACATAAATGCTACCTTTACGTACGAAATTTTACCTGTTTCAAATGATGTTACCGTCACCATCACATACTTCCATGCGCTTTTTAAGTTTGTATTGCTGCTCACCAATATATCCACCGGGGGCGCAGCCCACAGTCAAAAGCTCCAAAACAAACATGGTAACTGTGGAAGAAGTATTGACAATGTTACTCTTGCACAAAAGCGGAAAAAGTTGCGTTGTTGGAGGCGCTAGTCTGTGAGGCTGTAAAATATATTGTGACTGGAGGACGGAGAATTTCTGCCATTGTTATATCTTCTTCGTGTGTCATTAGAGCTACATATTAGGTAGTAACAGCAACACTGCCCCCCATGGTTTCTGGTGGTACTGCTTTGTAATCTTTGTGGAATGCGCTGAATAATGGACAAAATGAATGCAGGGCACGGAATGAAGCCATACAAATGAATGATGAACTTGTCAAAGACTATGATAATCTAAACTTTTTTATCAATTAAAAGCATTTTATTAAAATCCATTCATGACTTTTTAAGGTATGAGGTTGACAAATGAACCAACATTGCAAAAACAGGTCACTTCCTCTGACTACAATTACACCCCATTGTAAGTATTACATACAGCAGACAGTAATGTTATTTTCAACATAACTACAGGTAACAAACGACTTACGACCTGCTCGACTTACGTCCACAGCACTTACGACCACAGCACTTACGACCACGGCCTGCAGACGCTTTTTTTTTTTTCCGATGTCTGGCACAACTGCACGTAGCAGCCTGGCAACACATGCGACAGTTACAACAGCACAGTATCCCAACATCTCCCTCGCACACAGCGATCTACCACTACAGTGGTACCTATAACCCTTGTGTCGGCTATTTGGAATGGCATGACTTACGACCAGTTGGTCGAACCGATCCCGATCGTAAGTCAGATGTTACTTGTATAGAAGTAGTTCCTCGTGTGACCTATTGTTCATGTTGACAGAGTTAGGGCATTGAGGGAGTAAACATTGCAGTGTTACATTCAAGATCATATTTTCAAGATCTAGACTGGACCACACAGACACGTCTCAAACTCAATCACTGCTTTGTTAATATCTTGCCACCTTCTCAACTCTTCAATTCTCGCCCATGAAGGAATCTTAGTTGAGTGTGAAGAGAATAACTCTAAAACATATTTTGATTTCGAGAGTTTGGTTTTGTTACAGTATTTGTTTACTCGCATGAACGATATAAAGTAGACCTTTGTGTCCTGATCTTGTCAAGTTTGGGTCTTGTCTCGGTCTTGGTATGCTCTGAGCTGGAACAACACCTAGTGTGAACCACTTTTGAGGAACTCACTCAGACATGTGGGATTCAGTCCTCACTCCGTACAACTCCTTTCTGTGTGGTGTACGTTCTCCACTTGCTTGCATGGGTTTTGTCCAGGTACTCTGATTTCCTCCCTCAGTCCAAAAACATTCAGATCACTGTCCGTTGGTTTGTTTATCTATACGTGCCTTCAGATGAGCTGTCAACCTGATGTCCCTCGCCCCAGCAGCTGGGACAGGCTCCACCTCCTCTGTGACCCCAGTGGGAATAGGTGGAAGAGGAAGAGCTGAATCTGCATTCGACATGCTGAACACCGATCAGGCCTCGAGACATGATTTGCGCTGAC
Source organism: Synchiropus splendidus (assembly GCF_027744825.2). Taxonomy (NCBI): domain Eukaryota; kingdom Metazoa; phylum Chordata; class Actinopteri; order Syngnathiformes; family Callionymidae; genus Synchiropus; species Synchiropus splendidus. The sequence goes on along the minus strand of NC_071349.1, from coordinate 8,821,073 downwards.
AGAAAGTGATACCTTCTGAGACAGAAGCCACCGCGTCTGATATTTATATATATGTATTTAATTCTGCTCCACATGACCTGGAGTTATGACAGTCAGACCATTTCCATTGTATCTGCTGTTGCACATCACCATTGCAGCGTAGCTGCGGGGAGGTAATTTGTTTTGGTTATGGAATCCTCCCATAAGTGCAGCAGTGGTGTGGAAAGCATTTAAAACAGGTCTTTCCTGGTTCATTTGTATTCATCCCTGTGGGTTGCATTCATTTCAGTCATGTAATGCCAGTGTGACGGCAGCAAACATCAAACTTAGGGAAAATATTCAGCCATCAATCTGACTGCTCACGTTGCCATATAGGCTGGAATATTGGAGTTTTAATTGAAGGGCAAATAACTGAACTCATTTGGCGACATCCTCAAATCAGGCTCCACGCTCGGAACTGTTTTAATAGAAAACGGTGAAATTAGAACACGCGGCTCGGCTCTTATTATCGCGCTGCGTTTCCAAGTTTGTTAATGTGATTCTGTTTTCACAACTTAAAAAGACAAAATTCTACAGGAGTCAAATCACCATGCGAGTCACGCAACAGACTGCAGAAGGTGACACGACTCTTTGTCAGTAATGTTGGGTGAATATTGAAATAAACTTCATAGTATTGACGGCAAGAATGCTGTCATTAAATCCAAATAGGAAATTGAAACAAGCCAGAGACAAGAGCAAGTTTTCTTCAGGCGACTGTATGTCTGTTGCTGCAGCCTTCTACAGGGTTATTTCCTGGTTTATTTCCTGTTTTATTTTGGTGGGAGTAGTCTGGTCTTCCTGTGTGCACCTCACTTGTCTTGTCTCTAATCCCTTCATCTAGTCACCATGTCAAGTCAAGATGATGTTTGTTCGAGTCCCATCACGTCAAGTCATTATCTCATCTTGCCCATCAAGTCAACTCTCCACACCAAGTCAAGTAACAGTCTGGTCGAGTCCTGTCTCATCTAATCAAGTCATTATCTCATCTTGCCCAGTCAAGTCTCCTCGTCCAGTCAAGTCTCAGTCTGATCGAATCCCATCTTGTCAAGTCATTGTCTTGTCTTGCCCTGGCAAGTCAAGTCACCATCAAGTCAAATCATTGCCTCCCCAAGTTAAGCCAAGTCCTGTTTTGTCACATCTGGTCTACTCATCATCAAGTCTTGTCAAGTCAGCAAAGTAAAGGTCAAGTCTTTTCTACGTCCAGTCCTGTTTTCGTCTGCCCTCTTCTTGTGTTGCCCTTTAAGGTTTGTGTTTGGTTTCAACACCATGGTGAAACTCCAGTACTGCTCTGTCTCGTGCGTCCGACTCCTCAACCTCGACAGATGTCATGACACCACAGACATTTAGAAAAGGACTCTGAGTTATCAGTAACTCTAAATGAAAAGTGACTTTTGACCTGGTTTTAGTATGACAGCATACAAACATGATGGATGGACGGATAGATGCAGTAACCCTAACTCCTCCTCCTCTACATTTATTTATAAAGTTGCTTATGATGAAGATTTTTTCCTCTCTGAGTAAGGCGGCGCTGCATGGTGACCTTTTCTTGTATTCTCTGCCTGGGGTTGTTGTCAGATAAATGTATTCATCCACTGCTTTGGAATATCTCACGCTGTAATACAGAGAGAGAGTGAACCAGTAAATGTGCTTAAAGCAGAAGGTGCATGACCCAAGCCATGTTTAATTTGATACACCTCCTGAGATATGGTGTTCAATAATTGCTCTCCACCGCCGGCACTTTGGCTATTTCTCCTGGATAAGATAACACGGTGCAAGTTCTGATGGAGTTCACGGGGAGAGCCGAGGGGGCTGGACTGCAGTGAGGACAGAGCTCATGTGTGATGAAGAGAAAAAGCTCCATTGTTAAGTCCGTCTCCGGCACATACATGCATGCGCTGGTGCACGTCGGCCGGAGCACGCGACACACTGCTGGAGTACTAAGCCAATAACATAGAGTGAGTCTGTGCATAAATTGCTGCCAGTGGTAGCAGCTTGTCCCATGAAGGTCAGAGCAGCGTTTCTCAGCGTGCCGTGTCGTTTGACGGATCCCCGCCGCCACCATCTACATCTGTGCGCCGACTTCAGCTGTCTCCTCTTTCCTATGCTTCTCCACCGCCAGGACAACACTCAATAATGCTTGGAAATATCTGCAGAGCAAATCTAAAGTGAGTGTTGAATGGGACGGGATTGTTTTTTCTTCCACGTGGTATGTTTGTGTCAAGCAGCTTCCATCACAAGCAAAGCAAGCATCACAAATTTCTGTCAAACTGATGTTTTGGACCCTATATGGCGGATGATCACATAAACAAAATAAATGCTGCAGAAATATTGTTTTTGTTTTTTTTCATATTTCTGAGAACTCCATGGGCAGGAGTGTGAACGAGCCTCAGCAGGTGCCATCTTCAAATTCACGCCATACAGAGGTCAGATGTTCCACCACATCCTCAGCCAGGTTTCTCAGCAAGAACCACTGACTTCCTGTCTACTGTTATTTTGCTCATCTACTTCCTGTTTTATCTTTTTTATTAGTTACTAGCAGGAATTTAACCCAGACTTTAAACGCCGCCAATAGTCCCTGAAAGTATTTCAGAGTCTCAGACCAGAACCTCCCGTCACAGGAACAGCTTCTTCCCCTCAGCCGTCAGATTTTTTAATTTTATATTCTTCATTACATCAATTTATTCCAAGCACTTTCCTAGTTGGTGGGATCCCCACTGACTATGGCAATAAAGTTCATATCAAGGACAGACCTTTCCGAGTCTCAGCTTCTCAGATCTAAAGGTACTTCTACCTTGTTTCTCTCGCTGCCGAAGTAGTCATTGCCTCTTGCGCTCACGGTTGCGGTTCATGATGTCACAGCTCAGCTCAGCCTGTGACAGTCGGTACAGTATATGGTGGTCCACGAGTAGATGCCCTTATGAACCTCACCTCACTTTAAGACACATAAGTCATGCATAACGCATTGTTTATCCAAACACACCTGGTCTGCCACGTGGGTTCAAATCCTGTTGCGGTTTTAAATTAATCCAACAATATATAGTGGACCTCAGCTATCTGCTAACTATCAAAATAGAGAAGAATATGACCACTAAACATCCACACCAAAACCCATACAAAAAACATTCGACTTCGACCGGTTGGTCAGAACCGATCCTGGTCCAGTCTAGATCTAGAAAATATGGTCTTGAATGTAACACTGCAAAGTTTTCTCCCTCAATGCCCTCACTCTGTCAATACAAACAATAGGTCACATGAGGAAGTACTTCTATACACAACATCCGACTTACGACCGGGATCGGTTCGACCAACTGGTCGTAAGTCAGAATGGACGCAAGTCGAATGCCATTCAAAATAACCGACACAAGGGTTATAGGTGCTACTGTAGTGGTAGGTAGCTGTGTGAGAGTGAGATGCTGGGATACTGTGCTGCCGTAACTGACGTGTTGCCGGGCTGCGGTCCACCTGTACTTACGTGGTCGGAAGTACAGGTGGACGTAAGTTGAGCAGGTCGTAAGTCAGATGTTACTTGTATATTCGCGTGCAAACCATAGCGTGCATCTCACCAGAATACATAGCAAATTTATCATCAGTCAACACCACAGCAAGGATGAGCAGTAAAGTAAATTCTTTAATGATAAGTGTCCACACTATAGGGAGTGTTTTACACGTCAAAACAAACAGTTATAAGCATGTTAAGGGGGGTTACAAGAGTTCGCTGTCATCTTTGGTCCACTGTGGTCATACAATTCTGCACTCATTCTGACAAAATAACTTTCTGAAGATCGGAATATCAACTAGTTGAGAAGTGTTGCAGATGACCCAGGCCCCATGACTATAACCCTTGGATAACATGATTCATCTACTACGCGTCCTCGTAGGATCTCTGCGTGTCCATCAGTGGCTCAGATAATTCGAGGCGCCGGGGTTCTATGTAATGAGGCGAAAAATATTTATTGCATCGCTTTGAACCCTTTAGCCGCTCAACACACAGCCAAAAGTGTCCTCACTTTCCGCCTCACCATATTCTAATAACACACGCGCACAGAAAAGCACACACATTTAATTTGTGACCAAACGGAAGCTTTTAATCCTTGGATTTCACTGTGGCTTGGCATATATATATGTGTGTGTGTGTGTGTGTCTTCCTTTGTAAATGAATCCAAGTGTTGCTGCCATATCCCTATGAGGTACGGTCCAGGAATGAAAATAAATCAAAGAATTCTTATCCTCTCGCAGTGGTTCTTGCCTCCTGGTGTCAATCACCAGCCGCACATGAACACACACACAGGCAGAACCAATAAAAGGGTCTCGGTCCCCTCGGTGCCGGAGGGCCAGCTGATGGTGAGTGATGCAGGGGAATAAACCGCATTGTCATTTTGTAAAATCAGCATCTCTCCAAAGAATTTCTTCAATAAGAGAGGCTCATGTCTGACAGCAGATAGCCACAGCTGAGTCAAGGGTTTTTTCTTTTTTTCCCCACTCTCGGCTTTGTCAAACATTTGGAAGAGTGGCTGTTTCTGAATGGTGAGGATGTTTGATTTGCAGGGTGTATTCTGTATTTGAACATGTAAATATAGCAAATGCTAGCCTCTTTCTACCAGCAAAAATAAGTCTTTTGCTCCATGTCCATTATATAAAGGCCCATTTTTGCTCAACGTTCCATACAGCTCTGGAGCCTTCTGTCTTGTAGCTCTAGTGAGACACAAATAAGACATTAGCCGCCTCACGACCACCGCCTCCTACAAGGCTGCCTCCGTTTTCCTCTTTTGCCAATACTTCGTCCACAGTGTTTGTTTTGGAGTTTGTTGCCGTCATAAACTTTTGACGCTGGGCTGCTCCCCCTGGAGGACATATTGGTGAACAGTGATACCAACATACAGAACGCATGGAAGCATGTGTCCAGCGGTTTGAAATGAACAGGTCCCATTTCATGTCTAAAGGGAGCATAAATTGGTAATCTCTGTTGTGAAAAATGTGCTTCATGAAAAATAAAGACAGATTTTTAAAAAATGATGGATTGGAGTGGATAGATGTGAAGACTAACCTCAACGCACTGAGAGGCAATCTGGAGTCTACTCACTAGAATACAAATTTTCTGGTTATCTTGCTTCCAAGGTTGAGGATGGAGATCCCAGCAACGCCTCTTTAGCTGCTGCCCAGAGGCCCTCACTATCACCAGCGCCATGACCAGGTGCTCAGGGCGTTTGATGACAGTTGCCGCTGCTGTCAATATTATCAAGGGTTATCACTCGCCAAAAGTAACTATACTCCACGGAGCTGTAGAGAAACCCTGCTCACAAGGACTCCTCACTTCTGCCACTGACAAAGAGGATTTTGGCAGGAAGCAAGGCCAAGAACAAACAGAAGATTTCAATGTATTCACTATAATGTGTTCTCACCTAATCCGGCATGAGGCTTTTCAATTATGTTCACTTGCAGATCATGATAAGAAGGGATGCACCTGCAGGTACCTAGCGCGGGAAATTGGCTCCGATGGTTCTCTCAAGGTTGCTGGAGATCACTGCATCGCTGCATTGGTTTTTGAAGATAAGAAAAATGAACGATGAAATGGTACAAGAAACATTTTATTTAACGTTGGAATACTTTCCTTCAGCTCCAGCTGGAGGCAACGCATGGTGAACCGCTACTCATGTGGGTTGTCTCGGGCCACTCCGGTTTACTCCCAGAGTGAAAAAATATGGTGACATCAGTGGGGGTGTCATGCTTTTCAACAGCAGGCAGGTCGCATGGGCTCACCATGTCTTGGGAGGAGTGAAGGGGCACAGCGAATGAGGGGAAGTTGCTGGTGGAAGAGTGCAGCTGGCAAGACTCCCTACAAGGGAGACTCATTGGGAGACTGGAAAAGGAGCAATAACTACGCAACCTTGAGCCAAATAGACTTGTACTAAAAAGAATCCAACAAATTCCTTCATAGAAAAACATTTTGCATTCAAAGGAAGGCCCCCCCAAAACCAAAGTGATACTTCTCCTTTGGAACGCCTCGGGATCCCCCGGGAAGAGCTGGAGGAGGTTTGTGCGGATCAGGAAGTTTGGGCTTCCTTGCTCCGAATGCTGCCTCCACAACTCAACCCCGGATAAGCAGCAGAAGAAGGTGAAGGTGAAGGGAGGCCCCTCCAAAACCAAAGTGATAGTTCTCTTTTGGCCATGATCAACAACACATCAGTGAAAGGACATTTATTTCCCTTCACACTAACCACTGAAATCCTTTCTCTTTAAGTCAAATGAAACATGAATTCCATTCAAAGCAGCTGCGGTTCGATCTCTTTATGCCAAAAGGAACAAGATCCTGCAGATAAATCCACCGGCAGACTTTCATCTGAAGCTATCTGAAATGAGACAGTTTGGTCTGACAGCCCTGCACTCATTATGACTCACCTTCAGGTGCTGTCACGTCATTTTTTATGTATAAGACCATTTAAATCATTGATTAGCAGTCAGAGAGCGGGCACACTAAACGCTGGGAGAGCGCGGGGTCACGGGGTGGAATCGGCAAAACGCTCCGAGGACAAAAAGATAATGCAGACCGCTGTCGCTGCCGGCGCCGAAGAAACCGCACACAATGATGACCATTCATCACAGGAGTGTGGTCTTAGTTACAGCCATTCATAATCGCCCCACCAAAAACCTGACAAGTCATTAATATTGATCCGCGTGGAGAATATAGGATTCACTTTTCCATGAGATCAATACCGTTCACTATACCACCTGCAGGGGTCCTGTCCCAAAGCCTCCCAAATTCCAACTTATTCCAAGTTCATTCCGTCAACAGTGGTGTCAGGTGTAGTTCAACTCCAGTAAATTCCATTAGCAACCAAGTTAGCTAATTCCCTGTTAAAGCACCTAAACAACCTTATTTCTCAATTAGAGAAAACAACACAACCGATCCTCCCTGCTCACAATGTCTTAATGGAATTTGGAATGTGTTCTTCGCCTCCTTTTAACACGCAAACAGTATCACACTAGAGCACGTTTCTCACCACAGCATCTTCTGCACGCCTCACTTCATGTTAATGTCACTAGTAGTTCGTGACACCGCTGCACCGAGTCCAAATGCCGGATGTGCGACAGACAACCTGCAGAGAGTTCAGCAGCTTTAACACTATGAAAGACAAATAACGGTTTTTCATTTCAGTAGACACCAATAATGGAAAAGGGAGGAGGTAAATAATTCCCTCCTGAGGCTGTGAACCTTGACTTGAACTTGAAAAGGTGTGACTGTTTTTTTCAGAGCTTTACGAATCAATAAAATGCTTACAGGGCATTCACTGACTGAGAGATGAGGTGTCATCATGTTATACAGTTGCATCATGGGTTAAATTGTAGGGACAGTGGCTAAAAATGTTGAGCCTCTTCAATGCCTCTGTGTTTCTCCTAAAGAATGTTCTTGACAGTATCTGTTATCTTCGATCGTTGGAGTAAACAAATGTTATTGGAAGGCGTTATTGGTCAGTCAGTCAGTACCACTGTTTACCTCATGCCGTGCTCCGTTTTGTCCTGTCGACCCTTCTGAAGAGAGGTTTTTTTTTATACATTTACATTAGTGTTCAGTGTTGCCATCCGTCTCTGATCCATTCAGACACTTCATCCTCTCACAATAGTGCGAGTCGTCGCTCCCACAAAGTCGTGTTTGGAATCAAAGCAAGTCCTCGATTTACATGAACCTGATCTTATTCCTCAAAAACGTTGACAAATTCTTTATTATTGGCTGATATTGCCGCTACATCCACTGTTTCAGTGCACCGCACACTGGTCTTTGGTACCTCCAGGGACATCGCTATGTATTTTATGGAAGTATTTTATAAATGAACCCACGGAATGAAAACCCAATACTTCTTGACGAGTAAAAGATATGATTCAATAATTTCACGAGTCATGATTCCCAGAATCATGAGTCAGTCTTTAAACATTCATGGCAGCAGCCCAGGTACGTTCATCCAGTGCCCAGAGATTTAAGATAATCCAGGGTGTGGAATTTAAATCACTGCCGTTATTGACTGTTGCAGTTCCCTTGATGGAGGGGAACAGAAGCAAAGCCAGATGGTGGCAGTGAAATAAAGTTATTTACTGGGTTCCAGTACCACGAAGCTTCTAAAGCAGTGAGTAACAAACAAATTATCAAAAGTGTCTCTTGAAGCAGACATGAGTGAAGAGCTGCTGAGTCAGCGACTAGCTACTAGCAAAGGGCGTCGCACTCCTCCCCAACGGGTGTAAGAGTCGTGACTCCGTCCTGATCTCAGTCACGATCGACATCCATGTTCCATTTTGATGGAGCGTGTGGGAGAGTTGCAACCAAACTTTTTTCGACATTCAACTGAACTTTTCTCCGACGCCAGATCCAATTCACAGCGGGCATTAAAGGGAATCAATAATCCAGCAATGAAATGTAACTTCAAAGAGCCAAATATGTCTTGATAACTGTAAAAAAATTCAAAGTCTGCCCTTTAACTTGTGGCGGCGCTCTAATTAATTTCTCCGACCCTGGCACTTTTAAGACATGCTTAATTAATCGCTGACATAAATGTCCATAAATATCATAAAATTTGGTTCACCTCGCTTGAACTGCAGTTTTCCTCTCATCATGGGATTTATGTCTGTGGCGCTACACGCGTCTCTGAAACCATTTAATTGCTGTGTGCAAATAGAACTTCCCTGCTTGGATGATTATTGCGGCACGAAAGGCGGATTTGCGTCTTCCATTAATACACACAGTATATAATGCAGGACCACAATCGCACACAGCTGTCCGGTGAAACTCTTTTACACATGAACGCAGTTATTTTTGAGTCCCATCAAAGAGCCATTGTGAATCATCAAAAAGCAGTTTCATATCATAACGCTGACCCCCTTCTTTTCTGCCTATTAAACACTAATCCAGCCGTTTGAAGTGGGTTTTGTTTCAGTTGACAGACTTTACCAGAGATGCTCAACTGTTTTTTTTTGTTTTTTTTATGTGCCCACAGGTCGTTCAGAGTCATTAACGGCAGCTCTTGTACCTGCCATTATGAGGTCTAGATTTGTTCTGTCCTTCCGTGGAAAGACAGTGCAGATCATCTCTGTCCAATGCTACGAGTTAGCGCCGCGCCGACTCAAGATGTGGTGGAGTTGGACAACTTTTACACGGAAGTTGACATTAAATCAGCTTCATAATTCTTCTTTGACTTTTGGCTTTTCCCGTCTGAGGGTGCCATCATACTCCCCTCCCTGCTCACTGTCTTGTCCTCCTTCATCATGTCCATGTACCTCACAGGTTCCTCCATCCCCAGCAGGTCCACTGTCTCTCCACTTGCCCAACCTCTCTCTCCAAACTTAGTCCCCAAACTTTTCGTTTCCAACCTTAGTTGGAGTCACTCCCAGTGCACCTTCAACGCTGCATGTCAAAGCTGCTGTTTTACATCATACATCATAGCGTGTCCCACTTCTGTGCCATCAAGACTCCCTTCACCAGAGGATATGGACAATCTGTCTGAAAATATCTTCCCTATAGGATTAACAAAAAACAATCATTCTCTGGCCACCTGAGCACGTCTGGTTCTTATGATGGGAAAATGTAAAGTCATAAAAAGCAGAAATAAATGCAGTTATATACAGTTCCAGGGTCTCATATTGGCTTTTGCTGATGACTGACAGCCCCTATGTGGAGCGGCTAATGTTCATGACTGATGCCTACTTTTTAGATGCCATGCCTTTGACTCACCCCCACCCCTAAAATGGACAACCAGGACCAGTCCAGGACCATGGTTGATGAAGGGGGTCTCTTTCACTGGGATGGAATACAGAGGTGACCATCCTGAAGTGTAGAACCCCTCCACCTCCACAGAAAGACACCTTGGCTGGGGTTGTTGGGTATTGTCCTGCAGCAGGTTTTCATTCTGTCGCCTCAACAGGCTACATGCCCCACCCCATGACTTAACCCTTACCCCCAACCATTCATCTGTCTGATGAATACATAGATAAATAAGACCCTTCACAGCATCAGAACTCAAGAACGACCAAATAAGGCACAAAACTTTACAATGAAAAGAGGTTATTCTCGTCATTTGTCAAGGGCACAGAGAGTCGTTCGGAAGGATGAATGAGGATCCTTCTGTTGTGACATCTTAATCTCTAGATCCATTTGTTCATTGAAAGACAATTGCTGAATAAATCAAGTGGAAAACAAGCGAAACAAACCGGATTTGAAGCGTCCCGTTAACAACGGCTGACGGTGGAGATGAGAATGGAACAATAACGTGTTTTGTCCTGGTTTTGTTGCTCATTTGTCATGTTTTCTAAAATGAAAAAACAAACCTGAGAGGGCTATACTGTATCGTCAATCACTGAGGAGTGATGACACGGCGGGGCAGCAGTTAGTCCCGCTGAGTAATGGAGCTAGTTATTTACTCATGAATATTGGTGAAGGGATTGTTTTTGACAAGCTGACAACCAAATGAATCACACAGATAAGTGTGGTATCCACCTGCACACACTGGCGCGCATTTCTGGGAGAAGAGGTGCACACTGAGTGTACACATGCCATCATGGAGGCACACATCGACATGAACACGTCTGGGGCTGGGATCGAATCGGTGACCTTCCAGTCTCAGGGTGACTATGTTCATCAACGCCAAGGATTTCTTATGTTCTTCTATTGCCCGTAGAGCACAGAAGGAAAGCTACACCCTGGTCCAGAGTACAGATGCACTAGTTGGTGAACAAGACACAGAGGATGCCAGACCAGTAAAGGGATACATGAGCACCAGCTCAAGTCCAACCACAACCATGAATAACAGTCTAGACTTGCAGAAAGGAAACATCTCTCTGCAGTTCTAGCGGCTGCTACCTGTTAGACTGGAATCCTGAAGACTAGTGATTGCATTCCAGAAACCACTACAATGACTATGTGATGGAGAAAGGACACATGCAGGAAGAGTGTCACAGAAGCAGAAGGAAGCCACGACTGACGTGTGACAATCTGTGGGACACAGACGGTAGTCGTTGAAAGAGGAGTCCTGCTGAAGCCCTATGTGGTCTGGATATGCCAAGGTTGGGAGGACATTTGGATTGGTTTGCCCACTGTGGTCCTCCATACTTAGAACTGGTGGCACAGCAATGACCGGAACTGGTTTCTCCCTCTGTAGCTGACACTCTTTAGTTGTGCATACTTCACAGTATATGAGGCAGGTGTTCATAATCAATCATCCGTCTGTTTGGCATTCGTCTTGTCTTGTATCCCACTTGAGGGAGATCAGTAGCTCTGTCTGATATCATCCTGGAATAATGGGACACATTAAATGTGACGTCTTGATTCCGGACAAATCCTCCAGGATCTCAATGTAAAACTACTAAACCTGTTTTTTACAGCTGAGTTTTGGGGAAAGATTTATTTAATTTCTCCATTCCACCAAGGCCATCAGCGCCGCTCGGCATCAGCAGGAACCTTTACACCAGAGCTAATCTGCTCCTGGATCACCTCTGAGTTGACTTTCATTATTTATTTTTCAGATTAAATTAACCATAATGTACGGCGGCCAATGACCCAAGAAGATCATTACTTATCCACTGGCTCGCTGACACCGGCCCATACCTCGCTATTCTTCAATTACCCGCTGACAGACAGGCATGTGGAAACAGGGTCACGGCAAAGCTTCGGCCTGTAACCAGGCATATGAGTCTCTATCTCCGTCCTCTCTGCGCGCCGTTCCTCCCCGGGACTCTCTGGGGAATGCGAAGGAGATTGAGCGGTCCATTGTTTCTGCTAATGCGGTTTAGGCTGCCTGTCAAGCTTCCGTCTTAACCCGCCGGCTCGCCTCTCGCTGACACTGCTCACGTGTGAGGGCCAATTCTCCGGAGGTCTGACTGCATATATGCACTAGATGTATGTTAAATAAATTCATTTACTCACACTTTTAATCAGATTCTCTGTTAGCCAGCTTGTCTTTCAGTTTCTTACATATATTTTCATGTTTACCATCTGCCTCTGCTCCTTGGGTGCCAACCTCATGGTCTTGAATGAGCCAATTTAATCAGTGAGGCGTCTTCGCCCTTGTGTATATGTTTGTATGCTTGACTAAGTGAGGAAGGTCCCCGCAGGAGCGCGCCCGCCCTTTCTTCCCTCCAGCGTTGGGATCAGAGACATAGAAATCTGTGCAACCTTCCCAGGCAGCCCTGCCGGGGTGTTTCATGTTTGTGTTGTTCCGTGCCTCCGATGTGCACGGTTGGCTTCAGTCTCTGTCTTGGAGTCGGAGTTGGACCACTGGGTCCCCGGTGATCACATGACCAGTATCTAATTGGGGCTTTAATCCTAATGACTTTTTCCCACCGCCGCTTTAAGATCAGACTGGCTTTGTCACCCAGTTCCAGCCCGTAAATCGTGCTCCCCTCAGGCCTGACCCGGGGTGACTGCAGAGGCTCTGATGTTTTCCGACTCCCTTTTCATTTTCAAAGTTTGTCACTCAATATTGTGGGCATGAAATCGCCGGCGGAGTCCTGAAGCGTTTGTTGAACTCCTTCCGTGCCTCAGTAAAACATGAAGTCTGCTGAAAGTTCATGTAATTACATCGCCATCTGTTATCCTGTCATATACTTATCTCAGAAATCTGAAGGGTGCAGAGGTTTATACAAAGTTATGGTTGCTATGTTTTGACTTGTTTCATTGTAAACACGTGTTGCATTGCACCGGTACAAGATAAATTTTGGTTGTAGAGTCCACTCCCCTTCAGGCAGAGTGGACACCAGACTACAGCAGTGTCTCAAGTCCAACCGCAGCGATGAAGTTCCAGACAGACAGAGGACAGAAATGGAGATGACCTCTGAAAGAACTGGTGTTGTGGGTTTGCTGTAGTCACTGATGTTGTTACCGTGTCGAGGAATGATGAGAGACCTGGCTCCACCGCATCTCTTGGTTCACAAGCTCTAGTTTGTGACGCAGAATTGTGGGCATGAAATCGACCCCACGCGTTTGTTGCCCTCCATCCGTGCCTCAGTAAAACAGCAAATCCAATTAACTGTTCAAAGCTCATGTAACCAGATCTGCTTCTCTGAAATCCTGAGGGTGAGAGGGGGTCTGACGGTTTATGAAAAGTTATGGTCATTTTATGAAGAAAACCCTTTTTACTTTTTGGATTCCGGACAAGTTAAGTTTTAACTCAATGGCTTTAAATGGCATTCACAGGGCTGCAGCTAATGCTGTGGCTTTATTAGAAATTCAAGACCATTGAGTATGAAATAAAACAATAATTTTAAATGCAGCCAATGCGGCTATTTGGTACTGAGATACTGATACATGCCAAAATATCAGATCGGACCCCAACTACAAAAGTGAGTGATGATGAGTAGGGATGCTGCGATCGATCGGTCACCGATCGTGATCGGCCGATTTCCCGCTGGTTGTGATGCGTCTGCTCCACCCGACCTGCTGCTCACTCAGCAGCAGTGGTGAAGGAGCAGCCTGCCGTGAAGATTCTTTCAATGTGTCATGTAAAGTTTGCATCCTGCAGCATATGCACGGGAAAATGTCAAAATTAAATATGCCATTTAAAGCAGAGTTTTCGGGCTCATGAAAGTGAGACCGCTGGTTCCTCAGCAGCAGGCTGTTAGCGCAGCTGACGCTTAGCAATACTCGCTGGTCCAAACGTGACATTAGGAACACTGAGCCATCCCCATTTTGGAGTCAGGTGCAGCTGAAACTTTTGAAATGTCCGCAGTGGGACCTTTCACAAATGCAGCGATCTCTGTCTCGAAGTCCCGCTACAAGCAGCCAGTATGTAAATATTTCACGGACATAGCAAAGTCTCAAGAGACTCACCAAACTGCGACGTCTCACAACGAATTAAATGTTTTTCAGTCGTCCTTTTGACAGAATAGTTGCTGCATGCTGCAAGGTGTTTCTATTTTTTGCCTTCTTGAAGAGGCTTATTAAAACCTGTCTGAATTAAAATGATTTAATGGGTCATGTTTTCACATCATGTACACAGAATCATTTTTATTACAATTTCATTGGTATCGATGATCGGCCGCGAAAACCCTGATCGGAGGATCCCGAATGATGAGCAGTCGAGTTCCCCAGAGTATTGACCGCTGCCGCTCAGACTCAGGTCTCCTGCCTCTTAAGATGACTCAGTCATAAATGTTTCACCTAAAATACCAAAATTACATTATTAAGTATCACTCTGCAGTTCATTCATTCATTTATTTCCTGCCACTTATTCCCACTCCGCAGTCACCGGGGGCTGGAGCTCAGCCAGACACTCTGAGAGGAGACAGCCCAGACAGGCCTCCCATCCACTGCGGTCACTTACAAACAAACGGAGACAAATGTCCGCCTGTTCTTTATAGAAGAGGGGGAACAATGGCATGAAAATGTGTACGGTTCCCGACGGAACTCCTCGCTGTGGAAATGATGCCAGAAACATCATTGCAATCATATTTTCGCGGGACAGATAGAAACCAGTCTGGGAAATGGATGTAAGTGAGGAGCAGAGACGGCAGAGTGATTTGGTTTAGAGCATTCAACTTCTGAAGAACATGACAGGTGGATTCCAAGGTCAGCGGTTGGGAGCGGCATTGTAGCCCTGATGGACTTGACTTTATTGGCGGGGAATTCATTACATTAATACTGGCTGATGTCAAAGCGCACACCAGAAGAGGGAAGGGAAATAACAACGTTTATTGTCAGAGTGAATTTTTTATGTCAGACATGAGTCGGAGAAGGACGAGCGGCACAGCGTCAAGGTTGCATCGTTGAAAATGAAGTGTGGCTTATTTAGAAGGTTAATTTGATCATAGATATTTACAGTAAAGCTAGAAAACAGGTGACAAATATCTGATCCACATTTGTCTTCTGAAACGACAGGGCTGAGGCAGATTATGGGCAATGTTGTTGACATGCGGTGCATCTGAGATGAGGCATTTGACTTCCTCATGTAAGAAATGGACGACTTTACAAGTGACTCGAATTTCGTAAAGAAGGTGCTCTGACTGGACAGCAGGGAATCTGTCCGTCAGCAGTGAGTCACTTGCAGGTGCCAGGTCACTGACTATATTGTCAACAGCCAGACTGAAGTATGCATAAGCAACAAAGCAGAAAACAAGGGGTCAAAATCAAGGGTCACAGATTTCAGTATTCTGGATGGACTCATAGCGGAAGAATGAGAGCAGTCAGTGTGGGAAGCAGGTGAGGGGGAGAAATGAGTACATCTCTTATGCCCAACTTAAACAGTACCCAATAATACCACACATTTTCACTCCTAAAGTGTCACGAAACTACAGCCATCAAGTCCAATGTTGCTGTGTAGGTGGAGTTGGGGCTACCACGCAGGTTGTGACGGTTGTGAGCACTTAATACTACTACTACTTCAAGGAGTGCCGCCTCACGCCTTATCCCAACATCGTATTGACATGTATCGGGAAACACGAAGGATGATAATTGATCCCGTACAGAGTTCGTAAACAGTGTAAACGAATGACGTGCCAGCATTTTGACTGTGTATGTATAAAGTATGGCGAAGTACAAATGGGAGAGGGCTAGAAAAACGACTGTACTCCAAAGATCACAAATTTGATCTGCAAAAACTAGACTTGTACTACATTGGTGAGTCTTCTACACGACTTCAGTCCATGGTCGGTCCATGGACGGAGTTCTTTGAACACCCGTCCACATGGTTATTGAGGATGTTGACGGAAAATACTGTACGTCTATCCATCAAGGTGGAGCGCAAACTTTGGCATCACCCAAAAAGTCAAATGAAAACAGTCGCTACTTGATGCTTTAGGCGAATGGATGTTGAGGTTTATTAGTTGTGGTGCTTTTCCACCACCCTTCTTTATCCCCTCCCTCTTCGGTCCATCACTGAGCTCCTGAGGGTTCTGTTATTAATACAAAGTTTTCCACTGAATACCTGAAGTCCCAGACAACGCCTCCTCTGTGCCACTCTTCCACTGTTCCTCACTGCGACAGTGTCGCCGACTGTAATCACCCGTGACAACAGCAGCTGTGTCAAACTTGCAGTGTGTTGTGTAGGACTCGCCGGGAGCTACAGCGCAACCGTCCCTTAAAGATTAGAAAGACATCCTTGGTTGTCAGAAACAGACCGAGGCGCAGGGAGAAACACAGCGAGGGGATATTCTAATTTCAGTGGAAAACGTGTCTTCACATCTCATCAATCATTTGAGTCTAAGCCACAGCACCTGTGATTCTGTTCAGTTCTGCAACTTCCTGTCTCCTGCAGGGGGACATTGGGCTTAATTCATTCCTTTAAAGACTCGGGTTTGGCTTAGGGCCCTTCAGTGGAGAACTGCGTGTCCATCATCCTAATATTAAAATGGCCCGCGTCCCTCTCTCGGCTTGGCGAGCCTTGGGCTGTTTGTCACGCAAACAGCATCCCATAAGAGAGTGGCCGTGACACAGCCCGGCTCGGAGAGACAGGCGGGACTTTTCACTGCTCTTTTACGCCACTTTAGAGGGAATAACGGCCGAAGCATTGGTGAAATGAGAAAAAAAAAACAGAAAGGTGGGTTAAATTGAAACAGTTCCTGAGTCACTGTTCCCTCGTTCTCCACCGAGTCGTTCTCTTCGCTTCATTTTTGAGACAAATTTTCATGTCGAAAATCGTAATGGCACATTCTGCGTAATGGGCAGGCTTTATAAGTAGCTTTTAGGAAAATTATGAGCATTCGTCTGACCATAAAATGACCTCCTTGGGTTTGTTTGGGATGTGGAATCTAATCATATTAGAGGTAATGATGCATTTTCATTCTATCGCCTGAGCACAGCAACAGATACACAACTCTATATCCAACCTCACTCTGTCATTCCTTCTATTTCTCATTCTTGGCAGCGGCATATTGATCGAGGAAAGAGCTTGTGGCTGGAGCTAATCACCGTATCGGGTCACAGGTGGTGTGCAGCTACTCGTTGCTGGGTTTGACACATGCAGACGAAGTTGGCAACGCTTTACTTAAAGGTCTCATCCATAATACTTTATTAGAACATTCATTAGACGTCTTAATGCATTGATAAAGCTTCAGAGAAGCTGTTATAAATGTTCATTATCATGCATGGTAACTTTTCTTTCTTTCGAAAATATAAGTTGTGGATTTATGTTTATCTAGTTATAAAGACTCAAGAGCCTTAACCCTGAACATAGAAATAAGGTAATTGTCATGTTTGTGTTTCCTCATGTCTGTATTGTTATTGTCTTGTCTGAGTTTTTTCATGCTTTTATTTTTGTGATTCCCGGTTGTTCCTTTGTTTCCTGTTCTCTCTCCAGCTTTCCAAGCGACACAGCCGGCATGCATTTGGTAATCGGACTTTCCATGGATATCAACTCCTCGACGCCGGCTTGAGTCGCCAGATGGTTCCTTCACGTTTCAATGGTAAACTCTCCCAAGACTTCTCTCTCTTGTTTAAGCTCCCTCGAATATTCTAAAGTTTATGAGCGCTTAACATAAAAACATAAAAGACAGGCAAAGCAATGCCACCATCAAGACTGTACAATCAAAAGCACCAGAAAAATCATTTTAAAAATTAAATATGCACAAAAAAAACTTCATATTAATTGCCATACATGATTATGAACATTCATAACACCTTATCAATTGATGTGACCTTTCAATAAAGTGTAAGCATGAAGTCGTTCTTCAAGGAGAGGACAATAATCCAAAGATACAAAGAACTTGCGAGGTAGAACGTCAATCCTGTCGACCCAGCAACTATGTCACGATTCAGTTTTGCTGAGAAATGAATCTGATAACCTTGCGCGAAGACCCCATATGAGGACAAGAACTTACACCTTTTCATTCCAAGATAGATGAATGAATGGATCATCTGCAGACTAGAAAATTTGATTTTAACTTAAAAAAAAAAAAAGTCACATGCTGAGATAAAGGGGTGGTGGGTGCTTCAAGACTGAATAATATTACACAAATTGTATAGTTTAACTTTATTTTGTCATTATAGTTTGTGAAAAACAACACCACACAAGCACTTTCCATGACAAGGTATCCGGTCCTAAACCTCAGATTTTGCCTCAAATTATCTTGAACAGTTTGAGGTTCATTTGCATTCTTTCTTTCTCGTGCCATCACGTCAGGTGAACCCCTGCACCAGTGGTGTTAGGAGATACTCTGACATAAAAATGTCAGGTACTTTAGCACTCAAATAGAAAAACTAATAAAAAATATAAATAAAAAATAAAATAAAAACTATATATATATATATATATATATATATATATATATATATATATATATATATATATATATATATATGTTTTCTTTAAATAAAATAATGGTTGATGTTTTGGAAATATTATTTTTTGCTTTAAACCCTCCAGTCTTCCAGCTAACTCATGGATGGATGTTTGGTGCGCCTCAGTGAAGTGTTGAGGGAGTTAATGCAGATGTTTTTATCCCTCATTCTCTCTTCTTGACCTCACTCTTGCAGCAAAAGACAACCGTTCAAAGTGATTTAGTATATGAGAGGACCTGGTGTGCGGGAGGAAAGGTTGTCTTTAGGGGAGTAATGGATGGACGGGTGAGGCTCATAGGGAGACCCGGACCGACACCACGTGCTCTGATTCAGGTTGTCTCAAGGACTTTTTTTTTCCAATCCAGAGTTTGATCATGGCTTGAGGGATGGGAGCGGAGCTGGGGAGAAATTTTCACAGTCACGGAGAACAATCTGTTTTTTTAGGGAGAGGAGATGGATTAGAATCTGATGCAGCCGGATGACAAATGGGCAGGGCTCTTGTTTGGAGCCACTCTGTGCTCCTCTGTCGTAAAAAAAAAAATAAAAATCTGTGTAGGGAGGTGGTCAGTGTTGACAATTAATGAGACAGCGGGGGCCGTCCAGTGCCAGAGATGAATGTCGGACGCTCACGCTGGCCGGCGATCCATCAAGCTTCCTCTGTCATCTGCACGTATTAACAAGCGGCTTGGAAATGTTCATGACAACACGTCACAATAACGCACGAGAGCAGGTTAACACTCATGATACTAATTCACTGTTGGGAGTTGGGATTTATTAATGGGTAAACAGCAGAGCTCTAATTGTCTCTTCAATTTACCGTTAGTTTTTTTTTTAAGCCGCTAGAGGATCGCCTCCTTATCGCCACCGCACCAGGCGCAGAGAAGTGCTTCAGGAACTTGTCGCTGTGTTTCAGGGCTCCAGCGCCACAAGTAGTGTTAAGGATATTACAATTATCCAGCCAAAACAAATGTTGATCTTTAATTCCTCTTTAGAAGTATCTAACAATCCCCTGTTTTTTTTTTTGTCCAGGATGGGTTTTTGTATCTGTTTTTCTTTAAGTAGTACTTTAGGTTTCAGAGTCTGAGAACTTTCCAATGCTTTTCTTTGTGTCTGTTTGGCTTCATGTGCACTACGGTGTTTGACTAGGTTCAGGAAACATACGATACTTTTTATCAGAGACCCCATTAATGAAAATAAAAAGTAAAAGTAAATAAAAAGAAGAAGTTCTTCAGGCAATGAGTAAATAAAGTATTTAAAATTTGCGATTCATTGTGATAACTGCATTCATTCGTGTTATCAATTTTGGAAGAAAAAAAAAGGGCAAGCCTCAGCCTTCTCCTGAAACCACTCGTCCTTCTTCTCACCCTTTTCTTTGGCCATTGCTTCCTTTATGACCAGGACAGATGTAGTGAGTGGCCCTGAAACGGCTGCAGCTGTGTTGGGCTGCTGCGATTTATAGTTCACACTGCGGTGGCCATCTTGAGGAGCTGCTGTCTGTGAAGTGTCGCTCCTGACTTTGGTCTGTGAAATCTCATCCCAAAATAAAGGTTGCTTCCACAGCAACTGGTATCTTATGTCTCTCTAACCTGCAGATCCAGTCACCTGCCTGTAATATTTTAATATCTACGGACACACTAAAGCCAATATTTGGGTTTTAACTTAGTAATTCTGCATCATCCCTGAGTAGTTGCTGAGGAAACAGCCGGTTCTGTCATTCAAACATGACTACATTTGCCAGGTAGTACAGGATTTGACTCAATAAATGACTGCAAGACGCTTGACTAAAGCAGCACAAGAGATAGCTGAACTTGGCAGGTCAGAAACCTGAGACACAAGTGAAGCAAAATGTCACACTTGAATAAAGGAAAATGGCTGAAGCGAAATGACCAGAGATGGGAGGAGAGTTCTGAGGTAAAATTGACCAGTTCAGACGGAGAGGTCGCGGTGACCGGAAGGAATAAGGACGGGCTCATTTTAAATCCTCAGATGAGAATCACCTGACAGAGAAAATTCTTCGTCTGGAAACTAGTGAAAGTATTATTTTAAAAATCATCTTCATTCATAATGTTTATTGTTTCGCCACTCGTAATATTTATCTAAATTAGAAAGACTTTAAAGAGCAACTGACAATTTGCTATGTGTAGAACGGAAGGAGCGCGACCCCATGGCTCACCTAACCCCAACTGCTGTCTTAGTTTTCCATCACACACTGCCCACGGCGCCAGGATATGCCGCGGAAGGGGGAACTTGTTTCAGCTGAAAGCCTGATGTGTCAACATGCAACGCTGAAGGCTGCCTTGGGCGTCAGTATAGGACGCAAAAGTCCACTTTCTAAACATCAATATATCACACAATGGTAGTGAGGATGAGTTACAACCAACCCAGCAGAATAAACCGACCATCCAAGATGGCCGCTTTCCATGGTCTGAGCGCAAGGGTGCGATCCAGCTTGTGTGGTGAAAGTAGTCAAGTCAAAATGTCCATTGAAGAGACTAACGGTACAGAGACGGCTGCTGTAACCTGACGGTATTCGGGCTACACATGTGCAGGGAAGTGATGAAATAGTCAGAGGTAGGACACGTGTGTTCCGTTATCGCAGTTCTCCATGCTCTAGTCACATTTGGCTATGTTTCATGCGACTCCTATGGAAAACATAGGAGTCAGTGGAATGTGCCAGGGTGTCGGCACGTCAAATACATATTAAGACGCACCTGATAATGAAATGCAGCATTTGCCAGGCGGCGTTATCTGTCCTGTCATGTATGTGTGCTTGAATACCTCAAAGACTTGTGCTGTAGGCCGCCACTCCGCTCGCTCCACAGCCCTAAGCCATGAGATGCAGAAGAAAGGGGATTTGCGAGTTCACCGCCGGCAGCTGAAATGACTGAGATGCTTTGGTGGGTTCTGCTCATGTGGGATTTCGGTGGCTGACAAATTCCGAGGACAGTTTCTGTGCTCCCCTGATTCAATCCACCAACTGATCTGTCTTTGGCAAATTTTATACATGAATGTTTTTGGCTCTCAGGGGGGCAGAGGAGATTTTCACCAATTCCTCTTCCATTTCACCAAAGGGGGAACTGCAGTTTTAACAAACCAACGAGTAAAAAGTGCCTTATTTACGCGGCTATTCGGTGGCTTGCCACTTAACCGGCTTAGACTGATAAGCAACAGCCAAGGGTCAACATCTGCTTAGCCAGTATGGGAGATGATCTATATGTACGTATACCAGCCTGCGTATCGCTGCATTTTTAAGTAACCCAGCATGTGCAGGTCTGACTGAGCATGAGCTAGTATGCGCCCTGCTCATTATACGCTCATGGACGGAGAACCATTGTGTGAGTTGCCAGCAGTGCTGATGTGGGCTGGATACATCCGGGGGCATTAGCAAGCTGGAGAGTTGCTCCATCCCAATTCACCGTCTGAGGCAGCGGAGCTGCACGGATGCGCCCAGGAAAATAACAATATTGCTGCTTGTGAATGCAGAAATGGAAGACAGGTGAAAAATGTCTGGAAACTATTTACTTCAGAGCCAAAGACAGGTAGCCGTGGTAATTATTTATGTGGCCCATGATAGTGCTAGGTGGTACATATTGAGGGCGTTTCATCTTTGAACCAAAATCTATTTTGTTGTTCTTTGTTTGCTTCAAGAAAGCTTCACTTGAGTCTCACAAAGAATTGCCTTTGTTTTACAGTTCATATTAATGCCGAGAGACAACCTAGAATATCTATAGCATGTGTCAAACTCGAGGTCTGGGGGCCAAATCTGGTCCTCCAAGTCATTTAACCAGTGCTTTCTTAGAGGCAGAAGCAGCAGAGCAAGTGGTGGCAGCTCCCACTCTGGTGGGAGGGAGTCAGTAGGAGAGAACGATCACAAATTCCAGGATTTGCAGGGTGGACGAACTCCATTCAGAAGACATCCAAACAGCATTGTCTTGATTGAATGCGGTCATGTTTATCTCTGACTTGTCTAGCAGTTTTGTTCGATTCCTGATGAGGTTCCATCATGGTGAGTGTTTGAGTGTCTCTGAATATGAATGTAGACCAGGCTTTTAGCTGGGATTTTGAAACAGAGCATCCAAAACCCCGCCCCCAACACATAACCCCGCCCCTGACCGCACCCCCCCCCCCACACACCATGTCAGCTAACAACTTGCTTAGTAAAAATCTATTTGTACCACAATACTTGATACTTGACAAACAACAAATAAACAAGCATCTAAGTCAAACGCTAACAGACATGAACTCAGTAACTGTTGCCACAGTACCTTTGAGATGCAGGGGTCCCCTCCCCAACCACAACATTCATTCATTCAAACAATATACATATAAAGGCTTGTCGCTTGGTTAAATAAATAGAACTACTCGAATTTTGATGTGCCAGATGTGCAACGAATATGCCGACTACAATGGCCAAAATACGGTTGCGAAGGGTTCAAGAATCTCAGCATTTGGATCATATTCGGCGAAATTACCGGGGGGAAATACAATTTAATGTAAACCAATGAGGTGACCCTTCAAGTCGGGCATTATACAGGCAATAATAATACATTGAGGGCGTCCTGCCGAGGAAATATGGCGTCCAGTTTTGAGTGCAGTTTTGTAGCTGAGGGCATCCGCCGAAGACGCTAAAAGCCTGATGTGTTTTAATTTTTAGTTTGTCTGTTTGTTACTTGTCCGATTAAATGTATTGTTTGAACCCAAAAATGCGTGTGAATGTTTGGCCCGAGAGACACGACAGTGAGACTAGGCTGCATCCACATGAAGCTGAGCTTCATTCCTCTAAAGATGCCGTATTGGCATCATAAATGAGTCAAATATATGATGTTTAGACAACATAAAAAGCAGGTGCCCACTGGAGCTCACATTCACAACATCGTCGCAACATGGCGGGTTGTCTTCCAGCCTCTGCTACAAAGAGCTCTTGTTGCAGAGCTCAAGACAAGCTTGACTTATCTCTGCACTGACACAGTTATTAAATAACATTGCATCATTACGTTGCAAAATTACAAGATGTCTTTGCTGTAGTAGTAGTAGACATGTGTAGTAGACATGGGGGTCATCCCTTCTTTCCACTCACACTATACTGTTAGTGGATTGACACCACAATGGGTCCAGTTCTCCCGTCACCATGAAGAAAGAAGAACCACAAGTAGTTAGTTTCGGCACTGCTGAGTTCAGTATGGACACCATGTGAGTTTGGACTGACTACCGTAGGTGGAGAATCGACCAGGATGAAGGTGAGCAGTCTTGAAAACGTGAACTGAAGCCTAAGTCCTCAAATGTGAATCAATTATACTGTGTTCATGTATCTATATTTCTTTGATATCATCCATGCAAAGCTAAAAATAAAACAAAAATCTCGACGTATGTGGTTGGCAACTGCGAAGATAAATATTTCTAACGTTGACACATGGAGGGAGGGGCAGCTCTGTTTGCTGCATTTGATTCTGTCTGCTCTTCCTGTTGCTCCGAGAGTTGGGATATTTATCGACGCTGCCTGTTAAACCAACTGTTGTGGAAGCAGCTTGAAGGCATCTCTACGGGCAGGAAATGGGAGCCAGATTGGTTTCGAATGGTTCCTGAAGTCCTGTCTCGGCGTTCGACACCCACCCAGGACTCCCGCTTCTTTCTTTCCCACACAATACCGTAATTGATCTACAGAAAAACAACAACACTGATCTACTTCTTTTTTTAACACTCGACAATCCACACGAGGCCGGTAACGGCACGCTCGTAAAAAACCCTCCCTCTCTCTTTCCATCTCCTATATTAAACAAATGCACAGTCCGTTACGAACAAAAAGGCAATACGCGATTCTATTCCTGGCGAGTAGAAAGAATGAAGGGGGAGGGGCAGGGGATTACACAGTCAGACCGATGAGGAGGCTAATTTGAGCAGCTCTAAAATGCCGCTGAGAGAGCCAGAGACGTATGGACGAGCGTTTCCCCTCTTAATGGAAATAAGTTTGTGTCGGGGAGTTTCAAACCATCTTTATATACGAGAGTTTCAGGGCGAGCTAATCCACTCTCCACCTGAGTAAATCTCCCGTGAGCTCTGATGAGCTGTTATGACAAATACCCGGAGTATTTATTGTGTTGACGGAGGCGGCGCACTTCGGTCCCGGCCTGCAGGGCCAGATGACTTATACATTGCCTTGGGGATCCTCTTCCCTCTCAGCCCCCGACTCTCTCCATCTGTACGCCGACATTTGTCTCTCCCGCTGCGTAAAGGCGGCATTCCGTTCGCTGCGGCGTATAGTTAGCGCTGCCTGTGGTGATGTATTGAGTGTAATAGCCAACTGCGATTGTCTGAGATTAATTGATACTAATGGCTAACGTGGTTATCGGTGAGTGATGGCTGCTACGCCGCAGACGCTCTGGCGGATTGGACACAAATCAAGTCGCTACGAGGCTCCCACTGCAGCGCTGCAGTCCTTCTGTTCTGTCATCCACAGTCTGGAGCAGGAGAGGATCTGTGCGGGACCATAAAGTTGCACTCGGGACGCACATTAGATGGGTTTCACTTGAACTGTCTCGCAGAATCCATAACTGTCAGCAAAGAGCGTGGCAGGATACAGTTGTTTCTTCGATTTGACAGACGTCTTTGGGGGCTTTAGTCGCTCTTTTTCAAATGCATGGTGTCAAATGTCAAACTGAAGACTCTCTTTGGGTTTGTACAGCATCCGAGCCCTAACCCAGACCCGGGACACGCACAGATAGCCATCTTGTTGTGCTGGTGCACCAGCCCTGCATGACAAAAGTGCCCTTCAGTAGCCCTTTGTACTTTGATCGATTGTTTAAAAACACACAAAATGGCCTTATTTAGTTTGGCTCAGGGTCATACAGCAAGGTCCAGAGTGGGACCATCAACAGTACGACCCCGACAAAAAAAGCATCACTTCCACTTTCCGTATAATTTCAGGTGACAAAAAAATCGAGAGCGAATGCAACATTTCGTATGCATATGGGAATATTCATCAGACTGTTATCGGCATAACTGAAATGAAATTCCATGTTTCCCAAAAATAGGACCTAAAACAAGTCAATAGAGGGCAAACAATAGGATGCAAGCAATGTCACCACTAACATGCGCACAGTTGATATGATCTCAGCACACTGAAACATCTACGCAGAGCAATAAAACTACTCCAGAATTGAATATAATGTATTGAATATACCACAATTTCCGGACTACGGGGCTGTCAAGACATGAATCCTTGTGATATTAGACCAATAAAATGAAGCGCTCTCTGCGCTGCTCGACCGTGTGTGTCCTTAACCGGCAGCTTACTTTCCACAGGACCTCCGGTGCAGCGGTGCTGAAGACCGTCCGCCGAGTGACACCGCTACATACACACAATGAAACAAACAGCAACTAGAAGAGCTGCTATTTCAAGTGAGCTATTGGAGCTGATGTTGTCGCGCAGGTTTCAGACTACAACACACGGAGACTATACACTAGTCAGGTGAGGAAGTTAACTGTGTAGTCAGTGAAAGAAACCTGTTCCTTCTTCATTGTAGCCTGATCCGCACAGACTCACTCTTCCATGACGAGAAGTCACAGTATACGGTGGCCTCAAGCGGACAAAATTAAGACTCACAACAGACGGATTCGTGAGCCTTATCAAGTTTGAGAAAGGATAAAGGTTTGTAAAAGTTGCTTGAAGTTCTTTGATACCCAGTGCCCTTAATGGTGTCATGTGACTTCAATGACTAGAGTTAGTTTACTTATTGTCTTGGAGGATATATATATATATATATATATATATATATATATATATATATATATATATATATATATATTACATAATGGTTCACTTGAACAAATATGTAAAGAATCTATACAATTAAAAGACACCTGAAAGGTTTTATTTCTACCTTTTTATTTAAAAATTTCAAACATGTTCCATTCCTCAATGTGTGCAAATGTATGTATTTTTTTAAACACTGTTATAAACTATGACAGCCGACGACGGGTCGCTCACAGTGGTCCAGGTGCCTGGAGACACATGAAAAATTAGAGGGAACATTGGCTGCAAGTCTGGATCCTTGCGGCACTCCAAAAAAGGGGTTCAGTTTCAGTTCGATGTGACAGCTCAAATCAAGGGCTGCACACAACCCAACATCCTGAAAAAAGGTGACGGAATCACAGATAGAAGACCTCAAGGCCATTACAAGTTGAAACCTTGCAGACAGGTTACTGTAATTCCCTGTGTGTTTCTTTGGTTGGTCGAACATTTTCCTGACTTATCAGGGGTTCCCCTAAATAAACTCCACACTAGCTCAAAGCTCAACGTCCTTCTCTGCTCCTTCTGCCTGTTAATGGCAGAATGTGAAAAAGTGCCCGTCATGTCCCTCAGGCCTGGATGACTCATCTGATGTGGCCGCCACTCCATCACCGCACCACGGTCTCAAAAGGTTCTCTTCTTCTTCCAATCACTCCATCATTGCGTCACTTCAACCTCCTGCCCATAACTCATCCCCCGGGTACTGTACCGCGGCGCTCCAACGCACCACAAATCTGAGTCTGGAGGAAAGAAAAAAAAGAGGGGCTCTCTCTCAATTGCTAGACTGACAGCTCTGACAGCATGAAAGGCAGAAGAGGTTCTCCAGCGCACCTCCTCCATTTCACCTTGAGTCCAGAGACGGCTACATGTAGACCTCACTCTCTCTCCCCGGGAGGGCTGAAATCCCATCATCCCTCCATGTCAGCGACGTCCACGCAATCCTTAAACCATTAGCATAATATTCCCATTCCCCTGCTACATCACTCCTTCTGCATCAGACAAACTGCTCCCCGAATCGCGGCAGGACATGTCCCGCTGACGCCGACATTAATTACTCTCTGTCTCACTCTTGATTCGTTTTGATCTTCCGATGTGCTGCACATGCACTCTTTCTACGTCTGTCCGAAGAGATCTATGTTAGAGATACAGAGTAATGGCGCAGGAGATGAAGTGGAGCGCTGTCTGTTTACATGGTTCACTGCCTCGCACCACTTACTCCAATGAGGATTTATCCTTCTTTGGCCGGACTGTCTGTCTGGACCCTGCTCTGTTTCAGCCAATAACTCAGTGGCATACGCTCATAATATCCCAGTTAGCCGCCTCTTGAGTTATGATTCATCTCACAATAGCGTGTCTATTGATAGCTCTTTTGCATCAGTTAAAATGACATTAATACCATGCACATAATATAGTTCTTTTAAATGGACAGAAATGTTGTGTTCTGTAAGTAATGCAACCTTTTTTTTCTGCATCTGCTGCTGGTGAGACATCATCTGTTGAAGAGCCTGGAGTCTACTGCAGCAAACAAGAGCTGATTCCTGCCCTCTTGGCCGGTGTTCCAGCCTTCATCGACGCCGTCTCCTTTGCTATTGTGTAGCAGTACTGCAGTTAAAACCGTTCTTTCTCATTAGTCATTGATTTTATACTTTATTAAACAGGCATTAGCTGCATTTTCTCCTCAGCTATCGCTTACATACACAACATGCGAGCACAAAACTCGACAGAGATGCTTGTTTCCACTGTTCCGCCTGCTGCTGTTTTGGCTCCGTTTTCAAACAATATATTGAACTAATATGACTCCTCAATACTGACATTTCACATCCAACTTTTAGAAGAAAACTGGACAATGTCTTGAATTTTTGAGGATTCAAATCACATTTTAACCACACATTCATGCGACACTGGCGTCACCAACTTTCTTGAGCTTCTTTTGAGACTATATAGTTATGAATGAAAAAAAATATTCTCATGATTCTTCACGATAACTGGCAGTGATTTAACCAGATAGGGACGATAAAATGAAGCATTAGAAGCTTGTTGATCTGTATTAGAGAAGGTCTCATTGGCACCATCTTGATGACCTCCTGTCTGATGTCATGTGACCAGAGGAATCCCCACCAGGGGCCAGCAACAGCTGATGAACGACATCAGACGTACAACAAAGACACAAAAAAGTTGCCATGACTTAGTCCAGTCTGAGGTGCTTCACATCCTGAACTTTGAACCAGCGAAGATGCACTGAAACTTTGAAGACTTTTTGACAATGCAGAAGTTATTTTGGAGGCCATCAAGCAACTGTACACCTTTTATAAATAAAGCCTTTTACTTCAGCACAGATTTCTCTTTCTTCTGTTACTACTATACTAATCTTGCTCTGAAGATGGTTCTCCACTTGTGTTTCCTCAGATGAAGCGCATTCGATCTGAATGACTTTTTGCTTCATCTTTCACAAGTTGTCCAACATTTGTTACTGTAATCCCACAAACAATAAACATGGCGTCGTGAAATAAACGTTCACCATGTGAGCAGCGTTTCTGCTTGAAGGAAAGTCATTTCAGCATTGCGATAGAGAAACGCAGGCAAACATCTTCTCAGATTATTTACCAGCCATCTGCTCGACTGTTTTAAGAGGCAGGCTTGCTACCCTCGCTGAAACTATATTTCAGAACGATATTACACTGCGGTGTGAGAAGGCTTGCATCAGAAAGTCTACCTATAAGAGTGCATATTAGATTGTTGAGACGTTTGTGAAGCTGTTTAATCTTCTGAGCCTACAGGAGATGATTCTCTTTTATTCATTTTATTCCTCATCCAGTCGTAATTGCTTCCTGGACTGCTGAACTTTTAGCATCACAAGACATTCACTCAGGTCACCTTGTACTATAGACAGAGATGACTTTGTCAGGTGAAGATGCTTTTGTCGAACTGTCCTCTCAGAGGACACGTGCTCACCGTCCACTTCATTAGAAACACCACTTCAGTTGCTCAGTCACACAAACTGCTAATGGAGGAGTAGCTATTGTGTGGACGGAAATCCCTGGGTGTAGGGATGGGCGATATGGACAAAAAGCGTTATCACGATAAATACATTTTCATTCTATTCCATGCATTGAACACACTACAGTCTCTCTTGAAACTGTTAAGTTGTGTCGAAATATAACAGTTAACTAAGTGTAGAGATGAGAAATTCAACATTTCACGTCTGGTAGAAGCGGCTGGTGTCTGACAGACTGCTCTGCCAGTTTTATTTAGGGGTTAAATTGAGCTGTCTGTCTGCTGTATCTCATGTCTCTTAACACATTTCCTCGATGTTATTGAAGAAAATATTAGAAACAATGTGAATAAATGATCATCTAGTCATATTCTATTCTTGAAACCATTATGCAAACTGTCAGTCCTTTGTCTTGTGTGACGAAAAACCTTTTCACAATTCTCTCTCCTAAAATGGTTGTTTTTCAGTGTTTTTTTTTTTTTTTTACTGAAGATTTCACGAATACTTTGACCGCTTTAGAATTTGTTGATGGTCCCTAACTGATGCCAGGTCGTAGCATTAGTGCTGCCTGTGAGAGTGTGTCCGCGATCAGCAAACCCTAATGGGGACGCAGAAGAGGACGCCGCCGCCAATACCAGAGACCTGCATGTGTTCATATGAACAAAGGCAGACAACCGCGCCAGGAAACAGAGGCTGCAGTTCACAAAGGCTCAGGAAAATTGTTCAATAAATTTTGGAAAAGATCAGTGGCCTGTTGAGCCTAGTATGGTCATAACTGGGCAGGACAGCAGGGATCCAGCCTGCCAAGTCTCAGGCTGGGTGTCATAGAGTGGAGGATCATTTTCTTGGCACAGAATGGGCCCCTTAGTGTGCATTGTTAAAATGCCAAGGTATTGATGCTGACCATGTCCGTCCCTTCATGACTACAGTGTAACAACACTGGTTGTTGGATGAAGATGACAACTTAAAACCCAATTATGCGCTCCATTCAGATCTGTTTCTCCCACATTTGTGCATGTTTCCACAAAGCTTACGGCTACGAACCAACGGAGCAGTAACACCGGAAACCAGTGTTGGCGTTACAACCAGAAATGCAGCTCTAATGATGCACGAATAAGACATAACAATGGCGGAAATTCTCCGTCCTCCAGTGTCGATATATTTAAAGGCCTCACTGACCACCGCCTCCTACAACGCTGCCTCCGTTTTCTGTTTTGTGCAAGAGCGACATTATCAATACTTTGTCCACAGTCTCCATGTTTTGTTTTGGAGTTTTTTGTTGTAAACTCCTCTTGGTATCTATTGGTGAGCAGCAATGCCAACATAAAGAACGCATGGAAGTATGTGATCTGTTCGCAGCGTCTCAATAACTGGCTACAAAACGTCGCGCGTCGAACTTGATTTGTGATGTGGAGCAGAATGCTGCCAATTCAGAAGTCAGCTGACTTAAGGAAACAAAGGTGTCATTTTGATGTCAATACAAAATTCTAAATCTCACTCCCATCATGCACAACTTTTACCTTTGTCCGGCGAGCGGTGGTGGTGTTGTGAGCGTTCCTTCATCACTGAGAAAACGCTGATCTCCAGCAGAAGACTAACAACAGGAATCTGCCAGCAATGAAGCACCTGAACTCTGCTGCAGCGTTCATGAGCCTGCGAGACCATAGGACATCGCCAAGTTAGTGCTTGGTCGTGGGAAACTGAGCTGCAAATAAAGGGCAAAATCAGGAGGGTTTTTTTGCTGAGAGAGAAAAGGCGGTTTATCACACTAGTCCTGCTGACAATGCCGCACTAGAGACAGGTAAGGGCACATACTAGAGACATGTATGGTAATACTGGAAGTTCCAATAAGGTCCAGAGAAGTAGCACTGGTGTGTTTGACAAATGTGTGCAGAAGTTCTGTGGTAACTCAATTGAATTGTGTTTTTAAATGGCGTCTATTTGGATATATGGCCACTTTGAGACGACACCATCTTTTTAGAAAGTTAGTCAAAGTTGTCTTGAATTCTAATGTCAGCCTCTCAGTAAGAGTGCGAGCTTGATCAGAGAGGTCTGAATGGCCTCTCAACATTCTCCTCCATGGTCACCGCCCTTTCCACTATTAGGATGCGATTCGTCTTTAACCTGACAGTACATCCATTTCCCACCGAGAAGCCCTCATTATTTACTGAATATTATTTACCTCAGCAAAAATATAAATAAAAAATTGTGTGTGTGTGTGTGAGTCCGGGCTGCAGTGGCTGACTGGAACTGCACTTTTAAATTACATAAAGTCCATTAAGCGGCTGCAGCACTTCATCGGAGCAAATTGACTGGGTAGCAAATCCAAGCTTTTGCCAAAAAAGTATTGAACAACAAGAGTGTTAAAAGTGAAGCTGCTATATTTCACTGTCACCTGCTAGGACCACGCAGCGCTCTAATGAATTTATGGGGAGAATTCACTGTTATAAATATGAATTTGGGAAGACCGTCTTTTGGACGGTGAGTTACATTTGGATCGTTTTTAACTCCGATTTTGACCCACAGGAAAAGTTTTTCTGGTAGTGTACAGGGTATTTTGCTGAATAAATGTCTTATTTAAAAGCCCATACTACATACAGCAGGTGCAATGCATACTGTAACACATAAGAGTAGGTTGTGTTGTAAATCTCATTCATCCTGAGCAGCTAATAAAAAAATTTTAAAAATCCATTAGACAACACGCTAAACTAAACTTTTGATATCACTCTATTGATTGCTCCAATAACTGTGACTCTGTCCACCATTTGGGAGCCAAGAAAGCCTTGAGCAAGATGATCCTGAATTGATGTAACTGCGAGCCAACAGCATGTTTTTATAGAGCGTTGGCCGTGTAAATGAGTTGGGGGCCGGATCTGGCCCCCAGGTCTCGAGTTTGGCCACGATGGCGTAGCTTACTAACCACTCTCCTGGTCACATTTGTAGACTTGAATATCCACTGTTTACTATTCTTACACGCACGTGTCGCTGAAAAAAGTTTTCCAACCCAACAACCATCGACTGAAACGTCATGACAAACTGCCCAAAGAGTCTGAGCCAACTTGGAGCGCTGTGATTTCACTAAAAGCATCATTAGATCTTACAAATAAGCCAGTGAAATCCTCCATTTAAACTCCTTATTAGAGAACATCGGAAAAAGCGACTGAAGATACAGGGAGACGTTCGGAAATGAGAAGCGCGATTGATGACCACGCGAGGACCACAGAACTTCTGATGACACTTTCATCTCGCTTTTTTCTCTCTTGCTTTTTGTGACTTGAAAATCTCCTCTGTGGTACTTTGATTTTTATTTCACCTTGTCATGTGTGACAAGAAACTTTGTTGTCGCACACCATTGTACACGTCGTTCACAGACGTGATGTTTCTAGATTTGTTTTTTCCGAGGTTCCCAAACATAATCCCTACGCATTTTCAGGTCTGATCAGGCTTCCCATTATTGAGGAAAAACATTCTTTCGGATGACCAGAGTCTCTTCAGTGAGACTAGAGGAACCACTGCAGCAGCAGGTAATTCTCCCATATTCATGCAGCTGTTGTGCAGATACTTGATGTGCTCCTCATTACGTGCAACTTGGAACTGTGTTCAACCTTTTCCTGTTGAATGCTCCCTAAAAGAAGAGCAGGATTCAGATCTAACTCACGAGATGGAACCTTCTACTCAATCACTGAACACCTTTTTTTTTAATGAAACCTTTAACACAGCATTTTTAAGCCAAGAGCGCCCCCTACTGAACTGCAAAAATGAGGCTTCATGAAGCCTCTTCAGCCTTTTTTATAATCACTGACTCTACAAGTACTGGTGAGGCTTAGTTCTCACTGTTTTCCACTTGTTTCACTATTATTGATTATATCAGGGGTTCTTAACATTTTTGATCTCGGGGCCCACCTTTCTCAGAACCAGTGGGTCCTGGGGCCCATTCAATAGAAATGATTCATGACTCTTGATTTCATTTCTGATCAACAATAGTTAACCTACTGACACAGAAACAAACAAAACCTTGTGAAATGTCATGAAACCAACCATGCATCAAATTTACTACAGAAAAAAAGAAAAAATATATATATACACTTGATGCAAACGGTTGACACAAAAAAAATGAATGAGTATAATAAAACAATTTCTATATATCCTAAAATAAAAATTATACATTTCATTTCAACTAAATGAAAGTATTGGCATAAAACGTACTAACTTTGTCATAGGACGAAGGGACGAGGGAGCTAAAGCCACGTATAGGGGACGTGGTGTAGGACCCAAGGGCGAGTGGTAATAGGCACAGGAGGCAATTATAAATAATTAATAATTAAACAAACAAGAAAAAACACAACTAAAAGCGTCACCGAACCAGGAAGTAACAGAGCAAACGCAGAATGTAAAAACAGTAACGAAAATAACAGAAGTGCACAAACATGAGTAAAAAGTCAAAACAGAAAGCGTCACCGAACCGGGAGAAAACGAACTTAAATCACAAAAGAAACCGAGAATAAACTACAAAAGAAACCAAGAAACACACGGCAAACAGCAAGAAACCAAAAAACACTAACTCAGGAACCACAGTTAAACACAGACAAATCCAAAATAAGCTAGCTCACAGAACGAGAGACCGAGAACAGAGAGAACCAGGAGTTAAATGAGATAGCTGGCAGAACAGAACAAAAAGCCGAACACAGGGAGAGACACGAGGACCAGGAGTTACCACAGGGGAACGAGAGGAGTCCAAAATCACAGGAACCAGAGGAAACATCACAGGGAACGTGGAAACACACAGGGACTAGGCGAACCAGCAGGAAACAAAGACAACGATCTGGCACACGTTGCTGGAGCCCAGGTGTTTTTGAAGACAGTTCGTCAGGGGTTAATCGGCTCCAGCCGTGTGCCAAAGGAACAGAGGGAGAAACGCAAAACCAGGACTCGGAGCCTGGAAGCGGAGCCATGACAAACTTTTTACTATTGAGGGGGCGCCATCACTTTCTTTATCATTGTTTCTTTTCAAGAACTTCGCCATAGTTGGCAACTATCACAGATTTGCAGCTGTCAAGTCGATTCAGTGACACACTACTGCCTCCATACGTGGCTAATGTATTAAAACTGAGCGTCTCACGGCCCAGAGGTGTAAAACAAAAAAGCCTCTAGCGGCCCTCTAGGAAGCACGGCGGCCCAACCATGGCCCCCTCCTTTACAGTTAAGAATCACTGTCCTATATAACAATTTTGCTGGGTATTTGGCTGGCTCCACATTGAGTCTAGTAACACCTGTCTTGCCACCGTCAAGTCAAGTTGTCTTGAAGTTAAGGCAAGTCTCATTTCATCAACATCAAGTCAAGTAACGGTCAGATCGAGTCCTGTTATGACTAGTCACCGTCAAGTCAAGTCGTCTTGAAGTTAAGTCTCATCATTGTCAAGTCAAGTAACAGTAAGATCGAGTCCTGTCCTCTCTTGTCATGGTCAAGTCATGTCGTCGTCTCGTGAAGTTAAGTTAGTCTCGTCATTATCAAGTCATCGTCTCATCTCGCCAAGTTAAGTCAAGTAAGCTTGACTTGAGTCCTGTCAAGTTTCCATGTCCAGTAACTCAAGTCAAGTCCAGTCCCGTCTCATCTAGTTACTGTCAAGTCAATTCATTGTTTCGTCTTGTCTCCTCTAGTCATCGCCAAGTCAAGGCCAGTCAAGTCCTCCTCTCTTCAAGTCATCATCAAGTTTAGGTTCCTCCTCGCCTCTTGTGTCGCCCTGTACGGTCATGTTTTGGATTAAACCATGGCTGAACTCTGCTCCTGCTCTTTAGGGTCAAAAACCTGGAGCTCACGACATAGTCCTGTTCACCACAGCTCCCTGAGGGACAGTTCCAGTAACCTATCCCAGGTTAGTGAGAAGCTCCGCCTCACCGCGACCTGGAGGCTGGAGATGCCATGCCGGCTTTTGGAAGGACCATCCAGAGCACAAGTGATCATCTTTGTTAGAAGTCGGCTCTCGCCCCTAAAATATATCCAGCTAGTTTCAGAAGAAAAGTAAATAATGGGCCCTTTTCAGTCAGGACAGGTTCAACAGGGATTTTATTTACTGATCAATAACACATTCTCCGCGAACCACTCGCCCGAAGCGTCATTATAGAGGCGCGAGAATGATGGTTGCTGTTTCTCAAACCCTTGTGTCTGAGAGCTTTTTAGTCTGGAGCAGATGCTTGACACGCCATCAACAACAAGCTGGGGGTTTCTCCTGCCTCCTTCCACAGTCCAGCGCAATTCACTGGGGCAAACACCGGCTTCTTCAAGTAAATTAAAGTTAGGGGGGAAATGTCCTGAAGCGCAAGTGTTGGTGTGTGGAGAGTTCACCCTGAAGATGTTTGGAATATGGCGGATCATTGCGTCTGTCCCCTGCTGTCAAGTCACTATTGAAGGTGACGGACAGCAGGCGCTTTCTTTCTCTATGTTACATCTCCCTCTAGTGGCCCTTCATGAACTTAGCACTAGACAAACAAGCTATACCCTCATTGGCTGAATCGTTGTTCGCTCTTTATTCCTTCAAGCGAATTTGCATCTTTGTTTTCTTTTATAAACAATACCTTTCTACCCACAAAAACGTTTTTTAAATTGAAATAGCCTGAGCAATTTTTGACACATGTCGCCCCCTATTGGTGGCTTGATGTATTCGTGTGATATCAAAAGCGTCTTGTAAAATGTGGATTCCATTAATAATGAGTTCTTCTCATCA
Organism: Synchiropus splendidus; assembly: GCF_027744825.2. Taxonomy (NCBI): domain Eukaryota; kingdom Metazoa; phylum Chordata; class Actinopteri; order Syngnathiformes; family Callionymidae; genus Synchiropus; species Synchiropus splendidus. The sequence goes on along the minus strand of NC_071349.1, from coordinate 8,785,308 downwards.
TGAGGCCGATTCATAATTTTATTCATTCCACATTACACTGAAGAAGAGCTGATGAAACTGTGATCAAGCTCTGATTTAACATCCAGCAGGAGGCAGAGAAAAAGCTACTGAGGAGTTTCATATATTTCTAATTTCACTGACACAGAGAGTCGCTTTATCATAACTCTGTGTTTATTAAAGGCTTATTGAAAAGATGTTCCAATTTCCACCCTTAAATGCACAACATTTTACCTTATTTTCTCATGTTTTATTTATAGGTTTCTGTGTTAATATGTAATATTTCACCTCTTTATGCGCCGTCTGCATTACTCTTCCCCCCTTCAATTACATTTTTCCCCAGACAAATGGGTTGAACAAAACTTTTTTTTTATTCAATTCCCATTGTCACAGTCCTCAAGTATATGTAGTTATTTCAGAATCTGCTTTATTGCCAAAGTCAGTGAGGACCCCACCAACTAGGAAAGTGCTTCAGTACGTCATGCAATACTGAAGAACAATAATGAAGTAAATTACATTTCAACTGCTTTACACCTGCAAAATGTGTTCCGAATAGGGTATTTGTTGTATTTGTTGTGGATTTAAGTCCTCATGAGATGAGCGAAATTCAACCGCTCATCTGCATGTTACCTGTTTGCTTTACCAACTGATCAATCCAGGCAACAGAAAAAAAACACAACACACAAATAAAAATGACATTACCATCGGTCCGACAGATTTTCCTCCAGCAGTTCAATCTCCTTTCACCATCCCAATCCTGAAGCTGCAGCAGAAACGCTCGGTGCGAAGTGGCGCCGTAATGCGCTATAAACCAACGGTACGCTGATCCCTGACCAGCTGTCACAGCCTCGGTATGACATTCACAGTGATCAACTGGTTGGGAATCAGCTGTCATCGTTAATTGACCGCGTTTCTAGTGTTTAGGCCACTCCCAAAAATCACCCCTATTGTTTCCCCGTGCGAGTTTATTTGCCCCCTTAAATATAAATATAAATATGGATCAGAAAAAATACTCCTTATTTTAAGTCATTATTAGACTTGGCTCGCTCTGACAATAGTAACGCGACATCATTTGTATCTTTCTTTGAAAAACCTTTCTTTTAAAAGAACAAACCACTTCATATTGGCGCCGGTTATTATTCGTGTCTGTATGGAATAAAACACGTGCTGATAACGCTTGACTTCAGAAGCAACTTTTTTTTTTTTTTTTTTTTTTACCAGACAGAATTTGTAAATCTGAAAAACGTAGACAGCATCCATGAAAGAAAGAACTATTGACGACAACAATACAGGCTAAAAATGTTGAAAACAGAGTCGAATTCTTGTTGCCGCTTTTTTATATTTCTGACCACAAGGTGGCGCCAGATACCCCTAATGTGCTCGGGTGAACCGTCTGAGGGCAGCGCGGACCATGTGGGGGGTTCCCGCTGCTTCACCGACGTCTCTCATTGGTTCAGAGTTTTGAACCGCAACCCCTCTCCTTCTCTTCGATCGCCCTCTTAAAAACCAAAAGTGAGAGACTCGTCCTCACAACTTCCACACTCTCCAGTCATGGCCATCATCCACTCTGTGGGCGTCATTTTCTGCTGTGGCGGCTGGCTGGGCATCGTGATCGCCGCGTCCACCAACGACTGGGTGACGCTGTGCAAGCACAACTGGAACGCCTGCCAGTGGATGGACTCGATGGGGAGACAGGGGCCGTGGGCAGACTGCCCCTACGCCAGCAGGCTCTACCAGTGCATCACCCACCAGATCCTGGACCTGCCCGGTGAGACACTTGCGAGACACACTGTCTTTAGTCACACTTTTTTCATGTACTTTCAACCACAATAACAAGCAGCTTATTGAAAGAAAAATGAGTTCAGTTACAAAGAAAACAGCTCCACAATTATATTTTTTAATTGTATAAAGATATTGTTTACACTTGTTTTTATTATTCAAGTGTGGCACGAGTAAAAAGTAAACTGTTCTAGTTTTGACTAGCAAAGTTTTTTTTTACTGAGCATTAAATTTAACTAAATTGTTTTTTTTAGATTATTTCCGAGTTTTAATTTGTAAAGTTTTTCATATATTTCCTTTGTTACACCACTCATAAAAAAGGCATTTAATAATTGTGATTTGTTTTTATATCTAAAATACCAACATAAAATTCAGAGAAATGTGAAGAAAAATTCGCACCAAGATTTTATGAATCATCTGGTTCTCATGGTAAAGTTAAAGAAACAGTCTGACCATCTGGGAAATACATCCAACATGCAGCACCTGACCTTCAACCCCTTGTGTGGTCAATGTCAAATGTGATCGTCTGGTTTTAGTTCATCTTTAAGTCATGTTTCCTCAATTTCAGTCATTGTTAGAGCTTCATTTTCTATTTACAAATCTTTGTCGTTCATCAATTGAACAGGGGGCTGTTTTCTGAGATGCGAACTATATCTTTTGTGTCCGAAACAGCAACAGGTCCTCAAGTCTGGCTTGAAATTTGGACCCATTTGAGTGTGTTTCACTGAGATCAGAGAGAGAAAATGGTCACGTGATGAGAGGGAGTTGTGTGATCCAAGTTCTGCAGAGCTTCCTCAGACTGTCGCCCTCAAATCCGCCAGAGAAAGGCAGGATGCCCTGGGGCCCCATCCTTTCTGTAGGTCACTAGTCAGGAGCCCTTCTGGATGGCTCTCATGGCAGCTCAGCTCCCTGCTCACTGGGCTTTTAGGGAGTGAAACTCGTTTCAATTCACACATTTTTTGTCACTTGTTTGGAGAATGATGTGCTGTTTTTTGGGACCAGAGAAGGAAGCTTGAAAATGGGACGTGGCCCTTTAAGATTTCAGACGACCTTCTTTAAACTCCATTTAACCTTCACTTTGGTGGCAAAGTGATTTAAGGTGAACAGCTTCTGCTGGCTTTGTGAACAGGATCTCATTCAGTTTCATGTTCATTGTTATTGACCTGATCAGAACCATGAGTCAATGTCTCCTCCTCCTCCTCTTCCTCTTCCTCCTCCCCACTACCCTTCCTTTACCTCTCCTTCTCCTCCCTTTTCTCCCTCTACTCCTCCTCCTCCTCCTTCTCCACCTCCTCCTCCTTCTCCCCTCCTCCCCTCCTCCTCCCACACCACCCCTCCCATACCTCTCCTCCTCCTCCCTTTTCTCCCTCACCTCCTCCTCCTCCTGTTCCTCCTCTTCTACCTCCACCCCCTCCTACTCCACCTCCAGCCTACATCCAGGCCACACGAGCCCTGATGGTGATCGGCTCCATCCTGGGCCTGCCAGCGTTGCTCTTGCTTGTCATGTCCATGCCTTGCATCAAGCAGAGCGAGGACCAGAAGAGGAGCAAAAACGGCCGCATCTTCGTGGGCGGAGTCCTGATGCTCGTGGTCGGTAAGGTTTTCTGAATGATCGTCCGAATGAGAATCAAAAGTTGGACATCCTCAGTTTCCGTTTGACTCGACCCTGCCGGACATCACATTCTTCTCTCCCACCTCCTCCCTCCCGTCCACGCCCTGTTCTGTTCAGAACCATGTCTGGAGCACCCACATGACACGTGCTTGAGAAGTTCCCGCAGCTTGAAATTCACCCTTCTTTAACTGCATCAGAATATACTCAAACAGGTGACAAAAATAAATATAGATTTGGGTAAAAGTCTGCTCACAAAATTCCCACATTTGAGGAGTCTTTGAAGTGCTCATCTACTGACTCAGCCTTAGTCAACCAACCGGAGAAACCACCCAGCAGCTCACCGTAAAACCACAGAGAAACATTGACTTATTCAAATGATCTTTCCACCTTTCGACTTGATTCTGAGGATTTGGCTTCTTATCTTCTGTGTCTTTAATATTTTGGCTTCATATTTTACAATCATAAGCACAACAACCCGACCACAGGAGGGAAAAAGGACTGAGTCAGTGATTCAAGGCCAAACTTTAGTAACAAAACTCAGCCTTTGTTTGTCCTGCACATTCTTTCATCGGAGTGATAAGAGAAGCCAGAGAGGCACAGCAGAAGAAAAACAAGCGAGTGCTTCTCTGTCAAACCCGAGCTGGTGTTGACAGCACTTCACCGGAGACAGGACAGCACGGTCATGGATGTTTGGTGGTCCTCGCTTGGAGAAGACCATCTCATCACTGTCCCCAAGAACATTTTTATCTAGGAGCTCTAATGTTCTGAGAGGGAAGCAAGGAATGGTCTGATGCATCTGAATTCATCTTCAAAAAGGAGTAAGAGTTGTAGATGGTGAGGTTGTCCTTGGGAGTGACTTGGGAGGGACATGTGGAGAGGCTTGGAGACAACGTGAGGGAGGACAGATGTTTGGACACTTGGAAAGAAGAGACAGAGATGGACCAAAAATGCAAGCGATGAAGAGGAGGGAGACCAATGAGGTTCATGGATGGGATAAAGACGGATGAAGAGGAGAGGTGTGACCAGGGAGGACGTTAGGTTGAGGTGGAGGAGACTAGTGATTTTCTTAGATACATTATACCAATGAAATGAAGAGCACTGGATGATAAACACTTGACAGACTGGTAAGTGAGTTCTGAGTTCAGGTTTGACCTGTAGCTGTGCAGCTCGTGATGGTGAGAGAGGCAGCAGGGAAGCAGGACCTGGAGGAGTGAAGCTGTGGCTGTCCTTGCATGTCAACTGCAACAGTTAGTGTGGAATGTGGAGTTTTTAATGGATTTAACAGAAGGACCACCAGTTTAGGTCAAGGTGAACTCTTCAAGGAGTCATGTGATCTGAGGTCACAGGCCAGTCATTGACCACCTTTGTCCCCACAGCCGCCTGTGGTCTGGTGTCCACCGTGTGGTTCCCCATCGGGGCCAACCAGGAGCAACCCCTGGTGTCCTTTAACGTCTCCCTCTACATTGGCTGGACCGGAACCCTTCTCTGCCTGTTCGGGGGCCTCATTCTGGTCTGCAGCGCCGCGAGGTCGGCCCCGCGCTCCTACCAGGACAGCAGGGTCTACTACTCCAAACAGGGAGGGGGAGCTGCGCCCAGCGTACCCGCTGCCAATCATGCCACCAGCACCCACGTCTGAGACGCGACCCAAACACCCGCTCACGCGCAGAAACTTTCACTTCGAGTGTGAGGGATCATTGTCGCCGAAACTAGAGATCCACTGATGAAATTCAAGAGAGATTGGACTCTTGGAATTTTGTGCTTTGTTTTTTCTTATCAACCCCAAAACGGCAACTTGTGGGGAAAAACATTTAAAAACTGAAGAAAACAGCATAGAGTTGAGAAAGAGGAGTAATATATGAATGAATGTTTCTTCTTTTTGGATTGATTTTCGAGAGATTTGCTCCAACATTCAATCTGGAACTTGTTGTTTTGATAAAGCAGAAGTCAGGCTCAATATTCCCAACCAAGTTAATGTCTATAAGTAAGATGACATACTTCAGAGCCTTTATTTATATCAAAAACAGGATGAAAACACACAAAAAGGCTCCATTTTCTCTGCACACCCCAGCTCTTATGGTGCTGCCTCTGGTAAAGTTTATTTCCTCTTGAACATTAAATTTTTCTGAAACGTATTTCAAAATGGCCAGGAAAAAGGGAACATTGCAGTTTTAACACATGAATATTAGGTTAAAAATCATACACAAATACTTCATGATCAAATTTGTTTTGCTCAAGTTGAAAATGAACCGACTCTTTGCACATTTAAAAACCACTGTTTGTGTTTATAGCTTCTGTTTCTGTTGCGTCTGTACATATCTTTAGACTTTAATGTTACCAGAGTAGTGTTATGATGCCTCCTCACGATGACCTTAAACACACTAACAGAACTTCAGGTTTTAGATCCAGTAGTGTTATCTTGGTGTATATATTGATTCTTTTGAGCTGTTTTTCTACTTTTTTTCAATAAATACATGCTATGCTAGCACATTGGTTTTCCCGCCTTTTTTTGGACTCTAGTTCTGTGTTCCAGTTGTCAGCTCCGCCCCACAGATGATGTCACCCAACGTAGGATTTCCTAAGTCGGAATATTCTCAGCAATCGAAGATGTCAACAGCAAAAAGACCTGCTGTAATATTGCATGAATTCAACTTCTAACTATGTTTTCTTATGCTAAATCCGTTGGAATAGAGTATTGTTGGACGTATATACAGTATATAGAAATGTCACGACAGTGATACGAAACAATTTCCAAATAGAAGCTTTGAAAAACGACCAAGACACTTTTTAGTATTTGCAATAAATAACTTTCATTGTTGCTTAAAACAATATCACCACCTCAGCATAGAAACAGTGGAGCCAAGGAGGCGAAAAAGAACGTCACACGTGAAAAAAAGAAACCAGAAACGACAACATTTTACAACCTTGTGCCCAAAAGTATACACTGAAGAGAAGGAAATATCAAGTTAGCCAGAACAAAACAGCAAGTGGACACTCCAAGCACGAAGAGAACACAGAAGCACGCCGTCTGTGATGCATGAACTTTCAAAAGCAAGTTAAAATAGTTGCTCCGTAACCCTGTAAGATTTCAGCTAAATGTAAAGAAATTAAACTACCTCCATTCTTCCAGAGTCTAGAGTTGTTAAAATATATTCAGTTTACTGCTGGCCTCGTCCACCCAGGGGAGACCCGCGGTGGAAAACAGCTGTAGAAAAATACTTTCTTTCCTGCTGGATAGATTCATCTGCTGTGGTCCATGATCTTCAGGCTACTAGTTATGTGATTTTATTTCATGAATAAATCGTCAAAATCAATCTGATAACACATTAGAATTCAAGATGTGTCCACTGTCAGCGCAAAAGGTCGTCCTGCATCAACAGAAGTAAACACACTTGGTGGGCTTTGGCATACAGAGGTCGTGAGGAGGGAGGAACAGGAAGCTGCTAGAGGAGCGGCCAACCCACGTTTGCTACATGTGAGACTGTTTTTCAAGCCAGGCCTGGGGTTCGCTCGATGCTTTGGGACCCAGTCCACGTGCACGCAGAAGGGAAGAAGAAGCTTGGTTTGTAAACCCCTGTCGATGATCCTGGATGCCTTCATGAGCGTGCTCAAGCTAAAGATACCAGAGATGAGCTCTAGCTGGATGCGTGACTGACAGCCAAGACTCGCGCTGGGCAAATCACGGGTCGCTTCTGAAGGAAGTCGCTTACTAACCAGTGAGTAGCTTTTGTCCATCTGCCTGAGTCCACAGGTGAACGTGTTTTCAAAACCTGGACCGGGTCCAAAGTGAGGTGACACCGCTTGACATCAAAGTGTCGTGTTCCGGAACATGACTTCGGAGCGGGTTTGAAAGTCCGTCTGGGTAAGTACCACGTATGCACTGTGATAAGCCATCACATGCTGAAACACTGACTAGACCCTGGGCCTCATGCAGAACGGCATGCGTCACATTTACCTGCCAAACACACACAAACGTGGTCCATGCAGTCCCACAACAACAAATAAGAAGAGGTTCTTTACAATCTGGGGTCGGAGGCTTGGCAGTGGTGACGTTACTTGGACTGCAATATTTGGATTGATTGTCAGAATAACGTGTTGAGCTGATGGTTGGCAACAGTCATTATAGTATATTCACAGCTCTCATTCTGGATTCTAGGAAACCTGAATCTTCAATTCTTCATTCTGAACTTCTGAATTTTCTGAGCTCTTGTTGTCTGGTCTGGTAAAGCGCCTTTACGCTCCGAGTTCAGTGCCCATTCTGGAACACACACTGTGAACAATAAGCAAGAGCTCCCCCTAGGAGTCACACCTTTGCCAACCATGATGGTAGCAAGTCAAACTGAACATGACTAGCAGACTAGCAAGGTCCAAGACTCACTCATTGAAGTTTGAAGACGGTTATCACTGGATCAAATTTGTGAGGATTTTGTTTTGTAGTCCCATAGTGCAGAAATGAAAGACAAAAAAAAAACAACCAAAAGGTCCGCCTTAAATGGCAACCAATGAGGTGGTTGAAGAGCTGTCGGATCTGTCGGCTTCAATTCGACTGAATGCCAAAGTTTTTCTGGATGAGATTCGTGTTCACGTGGCACAGCTATAGTGTTCCACCTGTGGCGGATACAGTGTGCAGGTACGTGTGCTCCGATATCACTCAGTTCTGGAGCCTCAGATTCAAGATGAGGTGAGAGAACGGATGCTGCGGGAGCACAGGTGAGGTGCGGGGTTGGCGTTAGCGTGGCATCTGTAGAGTTAGTGCATTATAAATAAGGCCTCCCTGGAAGGGACTGATGCAGCAACAGGTACAGGAGACAAGGATACCACAGAAATTGACATTCCACTTGACAAATCACCCTTGAACTGTGGCGACGCCAGCTTTGATCTCCGTTACGATGGGTGCTAGACTGTGACTTTCACGACACCTAAGCAGGAATGGAAGCAAAAGCGACATGAATGGAAGCTAGTTTGGTAGACGACAGGGATCATGAGTTTCCCCAAATCATACCGCAAAATGTACCGACAAAAGGGGTCGAGTCACGGCAGGGAACTAAAGAGAACACGTAACACTTGAGTCCAGCACTCCCAAGCTCTACGTCTTAACTAAGGAGTCCTCGCTTGAGTTTCGCCTGAGAAAGCCTTCATAGAAAGATCATGCTTTTAAGACACCCTCACCAATGACCACCAAAGAGTTCATCATACGATTAACCACTACAACACTAGATGAAAGTACTGAGACCTCTTCTTTAAGGAACTCCATTCGGCCAAATTGTCCTGTGAAGTGCCTAGAAGAGTTCCTGCAAACCTAGCCATACGGGCTTATCTCGAACCCCTCCAAAGGTCCAAACTTATCAGTATAATTCACAATAACCTTTCCGCGGATGGTTTTCCCATTTACCCCAGAGAATGCCAGATTATCTTTGGCAGCATGATCCACCCCTGGGGTGAGCAGCGCTCACTTTTTTAGGGTGTCTTGTTGACCAAATCTGTTGCTAGGGCCAAGGCAAAGTGAAACTACCCCTAAAGAGATGTTGTTTCTTCAGTGACAAATGCTGCTAAATGCTGGAAGAGCACTCTGAAAACATGGACAAACAAAACAGGCTCCGCTCATGCATCGACGTGTCAAGGTGTGTCAACCCTTCCACATACACGGAAGTAACCCGAACTCACAGGATGAAGGCACTATTGCAAGCAAGGTGGTAGTCGTGACAGAAAACAGCAACACCTTTTAACCAGGACTTTGGGCTCGACGTTTTAGGTTTTATTTTTAACAAGTGCAAACGTCTTCTTAAAGACAAGAAGCATCTTACAAGCGACGTAGAACCTGGAAATGTCTCGGCTTGTGACTCATCCCAGGGACAAATCGATGAGTAGCAGTCAGTTTCACAATGTCTGCACTTTGGCACCTGGCCTTGCCGCGGTGTGGGGAGTGGAATCCAGTAAAGTGACTGTGACGACACACACACATCTTGACGTCCACATTAGATGCACGGAATCAGACGAGGCAGAGAAAAGTGAGGATGGGGACGTTACTCCCCCGCCAGGAGACGGTCGAGCCCATGGATATGACGCATGACGCAAACAAACAGCAACCCACACACATGCAATCATGCACACGCACATACACACCGGACCATTCATGCTCTCACACGGGTGCCCCCTCGCTCCCCTCAGGCAACAGACAAGGCAGTACATTCATGATAACACAAAAGTCAGTGCCTTTTAGAAATCCATCGGGTCTTCTTCTGCCAGTCCGTGATTGCCAATGGTCCTCCTCACTTCCTTTGGCGACATTTCGTCATTCTCCGGTTTGGCTTTGGTCGGCACGGCTTCTGATCTCACCTCAGGTGTGTCCCACGGCTCAGTGGTGGGCGGGTAGAAGTCGTCCTCGAAGCCGCAGAAGCCTTCGTCCACGCCCTGGTCGTAGCGTTGGTACGTGGAGGCGTGCACCTCGTTCTCTCTGGCCGTGATCTCCAGCGTGCTGTTCCACATGCCGTAGCCAAAGTAGATCAGCACCCCTAGAGGGACACACACCGAATCAAATATACTCATGTGACTTCACCCCTGTGCTTCAAAAGTAAATCTCACCTATGAGACACCAGATGGAGAACCGTATCCACGTGATGGCCGACAGTTTGAGCATGAGGTAGATGTTGACCAGCATGGCGGAGGCGGGCACAAAAGGCACGCAAGGTGCCATGTAGGGCAGTCGCTTGGGGTTCTCTGGCTGCTGCAGGATGATGATGACCAGCAGCGCGATGAAGACAATGAAGAAGACCAGCAGCAGCAAAGCCCACCAGTGACCCTCGCCGATAAAGTTTGCTCCTAAACAAACACAGAGGAAGTTAGCCAAGGAATACTGGACCGGCACTGTGTTCGCTCCTCTTTACCAAATATGATGAAGGAGCAGAAAGCGAAGAGGATGATGAAGAGCAGCAGCACACAGACGGTGACAGTTTTTCCTGTGGCGGCTGTCGGCCTGTCCATCTTCCCAGGTAGCCCCAGTCGTATCCGTAAGGTGTAGTACCGCGGGCCTATGATCTTCTTCAGGCGGCGAGACATCCCTTCCTCCGACTCCTCCGCTTCGATTCCAGTTGTCATGTCGACGGTGCCGTAGTTGGGGTGATTGGCCGAGTAGGCGTTCTTGTCCGGTTTGCCGATTAGCATTTCGTTGTCACCGAGCGAAGGCAGGTTTTTCGCTCCGCAAGTGTTGGTGGGTTGACCTCCGTACTCCTCCACTTCACTGGTGGGGGAGCAGGCGTCTTTCTCACACTCCGCCAGGACACCCTCTTTCTTCTTGTTCTTCTGCTCCTCAGACAGGAAGTTGACAAAGCCGTGGATCTCGCCCTCAGGTTGGTACCGCAACAGCAGCACACACAGACTCACCTGAGAGAGACCACAGTCGGAGGCACAAAGGGGGTGTTAAGGAAACCTTATTCATATCAGAGATTCTGTGGATGAACTTCACATCTTTTATTACTGTTCCAACTCACCAGGGTGTAGGCCAGCAGAGTCCCGATGGACATCATTTCTATCAAGTCTCTGAGGCTGACCAGAAGTGACAGGAGGGCAGCCAAAAAACCAGACACCACACAGGCCACCGCCGGGGTTTCCGTGTAGGACGACACGTGTGCCAGAAACCTACAGAGGCGATAAAAGATTTTTTTAAAAGAGCATGGGGTGAAAATAAGAAGTCTGGTGGGACTGACTTGAATAGCAGGCCATCCCCTGCCATGGCATAGATGACTCGGGGCATGGGAAAGAGAGACCCCAGCAGGGACACCGTCAATCCAGCGATGGATCCGACTGCCACGATGTATTTGGCGAACATGCACCCGTGCACAGCAAACATCTCCATCAGCGGCGCGTCGGCGTCGATCTCGCTGTACGGTACCATCAACGTCAGGATCACAGAGACCTGCAGTCGCCAGGAGGTTAGTGACAAACCTGGAACTTTCAGAATGCTTGACCTAAATGCATGGGAGTGGCATTTAAGCCGCTTAAATACCATGTTTTGATGGTTATTGCAGCGGAAGACACTAGTTATAACCAAGTAACTACAGCAGTAGGTGTTGGCTACTATTTGTTGCTACCAGTTTATCAGCTCCAGGGGGCGCAAAATCGGCTTTTAATTGAGTTCAGCATGTGTGAGGTTGCTAAGCAACAGTTGTGGTGGAGGGAGACGGGTGTGGCATTTTAAATGAAGAAGGATGTGGTCGTCTGATTCATAATTCATTGTTATCATCTTCACCATGCCACTGTGCCGCGCCTATTAAAGTCGGAGAGGAGAAGGCGAGCAAGAAGAAGCCATGACCCCCAAGAACCTGACGGGAGACTGAATCACTGGAAAATAGTTATTAGCCTTTTATTTTTGGACGTTCAGTTTGCAGAGGCTTGGAAGTGTCTGGCTTTTTACTCGATATAAAGATGGAACGCAGTTCAGAATATAACACAATTTTGGTTCACCCTTTCTCATGCTTCTGATCTTTGTTGCCACATGTGGATGGGAAACAATTGTCTAATTTTATCAAGAAGAAAATGAACAACAAGAACATTTGGGACTGAGCAGATAATCCATGTGGCAGAGATGAGATATAGAGCAGGTTATTTCAGGTCTCTGCAGTCTTTGCTCCCGGCAAATGCATGAATACCTGATTGGCAGCTGTTACCCATAGCAACTCCCACAGCCACAGGTGTCAAAGATCTTAGGCGCTGTGTCAGCAGAATACATAAATGTGAGATGAGAGACTCCCACACTGTTGCATTTTTAACAACCAAATCTGTAGTCAAGTTGGCGTGGAGAGACACGCCGTGATGCCTCGAAGATGCCATGGTGAACCATGATATTTTCCTTTACTCAGTCGATTTGCTCTCTTCATGATGTATTAGACACAAAAAGGAGCGACTTACCGAGACGTAGGCGGTGAGGCAGGTGATGAGTGAGGCTGTGATGGCGTACGGGATGGATGTGTTGGGGCTCTTGGCCTCCTCTCCAGTGGTGGCGATGATGTCAAAACCGATGAACGCGTAGAAGCAGGTGGCAGCTCCTTGCATCACCTGCAGAAAACGGCAGAACATAAAGCCACAGCACAAGAATGTGAAGTATCTCTGTGTTCTTATACGCATACGTACCCCGGACCAGCCGAAGGGGAGGAACCTCCCCTCGTCCCAGTTCTCTCCGTTGACGAAAAACAGCCCGGCGATCATCATGAAGACCCACACCACCAGGTTGATGACGTTCAAGACGTTGTTGAAGCCAACAGAGTTCTTCACGCCCAGCGCCACAATCACAGTCACCAGCAGCGCGATCAACAACGCCAGCAAGTCGGGGTACGACTGTTCGCCTTTACCTGGGAGGAGCACCAGCAACTGTCTGTCAAAGCTGGACTTTTTGTTTTTTGTTTTTTTTTTCACATCAACTCACCCAGGCCATTCAACGCGCCAATATGTGTGATCATGAAGTTGCTGATGGTGTGATTGGCCAGCGAGTCGGCCATGCTGCTGAGAGCCGAGGCCCCGGCCGCTGTGCCGATCAGGTACTCCAGGATCAGATTCCAGCCGATGAAGAAAGCCACGCATTCTCCAACGGTCACGTAGCTGTACGTGTAGGCGGAGCCGGTCGTCTTCGGAACGCGCACCCCAAACTCCGCGTAACACACTCCTGACGCACAGCAGAGGAGGAAGACCGTCAAAGATAAACAGAGGGTCCGATATTTACCGATATTTGCTAGCTAAACAAAGGGGCATACAACAGAATTCAGTGGGTATGGCTACAGGTGGAGTGATGCAGAGAGGCTAAAAAGAAGTTCTGGAGTTTTCAATGTGTTGAATCCCATCTGAGGGCAAACACACTGAAAGACACAGGGTTACCAGCAGGGGGATTTTTTTATAGACTCACCCGATAATATCGAAGCAACAGCTGCGATGATGAACGAAACAATGACTCCCGGTCCAGCCATCTCCTTCGCGACCAGCCCAGAGACCACATACATCCCGGTCCCCACGCAGCTGCCCACACCCAGCGACACCAGGTCCACAGTGGAGAGCACCCTGGCTAGCCTCGTGCCGTGCGCCCCGGTGCCTGACATGGCCGAGTCCAGCATGGACTCCACCGGTTTGGTCCTCAGAACTCGAGACGTGAAGGTGTTCCACGTGGCGCCCCACTGGATCCTCCGGGGGTCCAGCTTTCCTGCGAGTCCACTCATCTTGGGAGCTTCAGGTCGAGCAGTTTATTTGAGAAGAGCTGTGCTGGAGGAGGAAGAGCTGTTTTATGAACCCCGATTCAGTCCGTTTCAGGGCTTCCCCACATGGCGCCGATGGAAGTTCTCTGAAAGACAAGAGGAAACATTTTTAGTATTTTAAACACGGCTCAATCGATGCATGTTGGACTGTGTAGAAGCTAATGGTCTCACACTGCTGTCTTGTTAAGTGTTGGGTTAAAGAGACACTGCTTCCAGACCTTTTCCTTTCTTTCTAAAAATAAATCCATTGGAAACGGACGACTCAAATAGCAGGCTGATGCTACACAATGAAGAAGCTTCGGCTCAATGGCGTCTCTGATATTTAATAATGGGCCATCAGGGTGCTCCGCTGAAGCACACCTCGTGCAGCCACACAAAATCACAGCCCCACTCTGGAGCTGGAGCGGCGGAGCGAGCGCACACTCGACACTCCCACTCTCACCCTCACCTGCAATGAAAAGCACTCCAGCAATCAACTAAAGCGGCGGCTATTACAGCATTAAGTGTCTGTGTGTTTGCCATGGAAAGCGACTGGAAGGTTTTTACTATTGTTGGACACACACACATCTGTAGCTGGAGAACATCGAGCCGCCTTCACCTGTTCCTCTCCTACAGTATGACCACCTGCCTGTGTTTAGCTTCCACTGTTTGAACAGTTGTGGATCAACAGACACAAAGCTCCGCAGCAGCAGGTGCTCCATCTGTCTGTCCAGATCTGCACCTTCACAGGATAAAATACACTTCTCTCCAATGTATTTGTGGATGCAGAATGAGTCTGTTTCAACTGAGAAGAGTTTGTTTTATATAACAAATATTGATCTCAGAATTTACAATTATTTTTTCTTTCCAAAACAATTCAACTAAATCTACAGCTCCTCAGACTTTGATCTAAATCTAAGCACTTCCTCGATGTTAGTTTGTGGTGGAACATCTCACCTTTTCCGGTCCAGTTCACATAAATGTTATTTTTGTGAGATATTTTGAAATACGTGAAGGTACGGACGTCACATTTGAAATTCTACTTTGTTTTCCTTAAACAATTTGGCAAGGAAAGGTTTTCCAGTGTGTGTTTGGAGACATGAATCTGGTCGGAGATTTGAGCTGTTCGACTTTTTTCCCGAAATATAAGTCCATAAAAATTTGTTTTGAAGAGTGTTTTCAAATGTGGGGTTACAGAGATGAGGCACCCTGACGGAGAAGATTTGAGTCTCAACTATGGGGCAACAAGCCAGGATCTAACGCTCTCAGGAGGCTTGTGGGGGCCAGTCCAAGATGGCTTTTAAAAATGAACAGTAACATCTTAAAGTGGATTGTGAAGTGGACAGGAGCCAGGGAAGCTAAGAAGAAGCTGGAGGCGTGACAGAGGTTTATTGATGCTGCAGTGAGGAGAGTCCTCCAGATGGAGCATATGAAAGCATGAATATGGTTCTCTCACGTGGGCGCATGGGTTTGATTTCAGATATCAGTTGAACAGAAGAAAACAAGCGTCTTCATTCTCTTCAATATTAGCTGACGGCAGGACATTGTTGCTTGTGGAGCGGCACCACCGTGCCTCCTCCCCAGTTCCATCATCATTATCCAGCCATGACTAAACCCGGGGGTGAGTCCAGCGCTGCGGAATGACGGGGCAAATGACATGAATGAGCTGTTATTGGCTCCTTCAGCAACAAAGCATCGTCTGAACTGCAGCACCAGTCGGACCAGAGGAAGCTCATTTAGCAACGACACGTAAAACTCCTGAGTCAGCCCAGATATTCCCCCAAATGTTTGGAGGGCAAATGGAAAATATGGAGCTGATAACAGTTGACCTCAGACTGACCAACAAGAGCACGTTGGGAATCCAAGAGTCATGTCAGTAACTTCTTCCCTCGACTTTTGAGATCATTTTTGAGGATGAATTATTTCATATTTTACATTAAAAATACATTATAAAGCGGTGAAAGTAGCAGAGAATCAGCACCAGCCTGCTGAATCACTGTCATTATGATGAAGTCTGTGTCTTCTGTTTTCCTTTCCCTGCCTGTCATCACGCTCTCATTGTCTCTGAGACTCAGATATTGATGTCTCAGCTCAACTTTCTGTGTGAGGACACTTCCAGTATTAACAGAATGAATCATCATATTGGTGTTTTGCTGGCACACTCCATCACTGTTGGTGGGGAAGGATGAAAAGCTCTTTCTGTTTATGTGGCCGTAACATTCTCAATAAACGGATCATATAGGACATAGAAAAGATAAAAAATCACAGTCCGTCTTGCCACTCCTGGAAACAAAATGTGTACACCTGTATATCAGATCCCTCGTGTTTGTGTTACTGCTTGATGTAATGTAATAATGTATGGAATAATTGTATTTAACTGCATGGCCAACCGGCTGAAACTGTGAACTCATAGTATAAAGGTCAGAACTTCAACCAAAATATTTGAGTCATCTCTACCAGTAACAGTGGTATTTTAAAAATAAATATTTTAAATAATACATAAATAAATAAATCATAATCTGTGGATGGGGGTATGAAATTATTATATGTCGATATGACAATTTCAGTAGATGCCAAAGGACATTGTGCTTTTTTCCTCAGATGTTTTGAGAGAAGAGTTCTAGCATCACATGACATTACTCATCCATCCTCACTACAATGTTTATCAATAGGACAAAACTTCCATGTTAAATACACAAAGGGAGAGTTACAGTGCTTTCACACACACACACACACACACACACACACACACACACACACACACACACACACACACACACACATTTGTATTCTATCTTTGTGGGGACCTCATTACCATAACCCTTTCCCCAGCCTCTCACCCTAAACCTAACCACCCAAAACACATGGCTAACCTCAACCAGGACTGAAACTTACACCCAGTTATAACCCATTTATTTTGAAGTCTTCATCCCCAAATTGAGGCTTAACCTCCTGGCTTCCAGCCAAATGTCTTCACAAAGTTGTACGGTTCTCACAAGGATAGACAAGAATCCGTTCCCACAATGTTGGATAGACAAGCCTCCACACACACCAGAGGCAGACAGATCAGGACCCCGTCTCTGCCGGCCCTTAAGTGGTGTGCGCAATCAGTACCATCAGTAGTAACTGGGCCACACTAACTAGTTTCCCTTTTGAAAGACAAAAACCACTGTCTGCACTCTTGATGGTTTGCTTCGAAGAATTTCTAGTTTTTCACGTTTCAGTCCTCCTCAAAGCCTTCCTCAAATATCGGGGTCACTCGAGTCGGTGTCCCCAAGCCAGCGTCAACATCCATTTGTGTGGAACTCTGAAGTGCAGCAACCTCTTCACAACGCCACACAACAGCTCCTGGAGACAGACCTGACTAAGCCCATCTCCCACGGCTTGACTCCTCCATCCTCCTCCAACCTGACACTGAAAGAGCCCGAGGCTTAGCTCTGACTCAGTGACCACAGCAGCAACATGTCTGCCTGTGTTTCCTTCATCTACTAAACAGACTCCAAAATAAACAGCTCTGTTTTAACACATTCGCAGACGGAGAAAGGCAACAAGTGATCCATCCATCCTCCCAGTCCTGACCAGTAAATACACCGTACCATCGCCTCTGGCTGCCCGACTGCTGCTGCCTCTTCATCAATAAAAGAGATCGGCTCGTCCATTCTGCACTCACCCGAGGGCATATTTGATGTCGGCGTTTAGTGCAGCTGATTTATGTTTCGCAACAGCGAGGGAAGCAGTGCTGTCTATTCTCTGGCTCAGATGCTACAAGACTCTGAACCTTAACCATAACTTTATGGCGCTAAAGCTGGAACTACTCGCCTTTCAGACAAAGCACAGTACGACCAGTGGACAGGACAATGTTCAGGAGTAAACAGCAAGTATGTTCGTGGTCAGAAAGCCAACCTGAGGAGCAGACAGGTGCTGATCCACTGAACCAGCATGGGTGTTGGCTCAGGTCGGCCCTGCTGAGGAAACTTGCAGTGAATCCTGTACATTTTTGTTTGCAGGCTGCAGGCGGGGCTGAAGCAAAACGTGCAAACCAGATCAGATTACATCCTACTGGTGGTCACCCACAGACACACACACACACCAGTGACGTCTCCTCGCTTCCTCTCTCTCCTTAATGCCTGTTGAATAAGGCGTGTGCATGTGTGTCTGTCTGCGTGTCTCATTGTATTAGTCTCCAGGAGCAGCCAGGAGAAAAAGATCATGATCATGATAGTGTGTGTGTAAGCTCAATTAGATCAGTGTTTTTATTAACTTTTCGCAGTCGCCACTGTGGCAATACCAAACACAGAAGGCCAAATGGTAGTGAAGAGACTTTTTTTTCACTCAGCTTCCCCTGAAGAACCATGGGGTGAGACCAGTCAAGCAATGATGCTAATAAAGTCTAGAAAAACTGGGTCTAGTTGAGGGAGTTTCAGCACCAGCGCTGGTGAGGCAGAGCCTTATCACAGGAGTGGAATATTCCTGAAAACAAGCTGAGTAAAGGTGGAGATGCCCGTGACTCACAGGGCAATTCGGTGCTCTGAAATCTGCAGTGGGGCATCTGGAAGTCTTCAGTCAGCTCTGACATTGACACTGGATTAAACTCTACTCCTGACTCTGCAGCATCGAACACTGGTCCAGTATAAACAACATGTAGGTGACATGTATGTGAGTCAGTTCAACCTCTTCAAAAAACAGTCTCAAATGTATTAGTTAATTTCATCTGCAAAGAGGTGAGTATCTTCAGATTTGTCATCTATTTGAGGGAAGATTCTCTCAATAAAATACACACACACACACACACATATATATATATATATATTATATTTCCACATGTTGGCACAGATGAGGTCATAAAGGGACCAGGTTATATACTGCTGTGAGAAGAAAAGAAAAATAGTATTCATATTTGATATTAAAATTAAAATAAAAAAACAAAAATATATCATTTAAAATGGATAGTTGTGCCATTTAGTTATGAACAATAGTATAATTATTTGTTATTTGATTGTACATTATAAAATTATAATGTATTTTATTTAAATCAAAATCACAAAAAAACTACGTACAAAACTTTTTTCCCTAATTTAATTGAGAAAAAAACACAGTATACATTAAAAATAATGTTCTAGAAATCAATAGTGAGTGCAAAATAAATCCACATAAGCAGAGCCAGGTGAGGGGCCCCAGGCCCCGCTCTGTCTATGACATCTCAATATGGAATGAGAGCAGCTCAAAACTGAAAAAAAACTTCCTTGTTGCCATGGTGCGCAAGACTTGTGATGCTGATGAATATTTTAGAACCTTTCTTGGGCCTTCATGCTGTATCTTCAGAATCGTGACGTCATGGATGTGTTCGATTCATTTAAGACGGGAATCTTACATAACCGTCTCCAGAAACTCAAGTTTGCTCTCGTCTCCCAGCCGCGCTGAGTCAGCAGAACCCAAACTTTAGGGTTGATTGAAGTAGCAAAACTGGTCTCAGCTGGGCTCCTTTGACTCCTGGAGCTAGACCTGCCTTTGTCTCAGCCTCAACTATATATTTCTTTGCCTGCTCTCCTTCTGACAGCGTGGGAGCCGCCCAGCAGGCACCTGTGGAGCGCAGGTCCCTGGAGCTCTCCGACCAGCGACCTCCTTCAGCACCATGGAGAGCACGGAAGAAACATGGAGGAGCGGAGGGGTGACAGTGCGCCAGCGCTGGACATGTGGTGGGGGATTAGCCCGCGTCCCTGTCTCAGGCTCTCACCAACACACACACACACAAATACGCAGCCAGACCCATAAAGCGGCTGCCGCTTCCCTAAACGTCCCACCTTCCGTCATTCGGGTCGCAGCCTTGCACCCCCCCTCCGCCCCGCAGTCCGGTGGGAGACCGTCACCTCTGTCACCTCTGCATTCCCAGCGTTATTGTTCGATTTAAAGCCAGATCTTCGCGGTTTCCCGACACAAAAAACATCGCCCTTATATTCGGCGGGACGCGCGAGTCCCGCCGCACTCTGCGCCAACAAAACAAAGGAGAGGAAGACAACGGATGCGGCGAGGAGGGGAAGGAGAAGAAGGAGGAAAAGCACTCACTGTGGCTGGATTAGAGCATGTCCATGTCGGATGCTGCAGTCGGTCAGCAGCATCAGCAGCAGCAGCAGCGGGAGGAGGGGGATGAGAGGAGGGAGGGAGGGAGGGGGGCGGCGATGATGTCAAGAGCGTTAAATCATTCAGCACGACATGTGACCCGGCGACGCACAGGAGCGGCGCGCGTGGCCTGCGCACCTGATCACGGCTCGAGGGCTTCAGCGCCTCACCTTCTTCTCTCGCCTTCTATTGAGAACCTCGCAGCTGCCGTCATCATGAGTGGTGGGCGTGGCCAGAGCCGGACCTCCCATGAGTGGAACTAAGCAGGTGCTAGTTTTATTTTTGGCTCACATTTCAACTGTTTACTCGCACAATCTCAAGGATTCATTATCACTCCTGTTTTCGTTTTTATTTTATTTTATTTTTCTCTTATTACTCCAATATTTTTTTTGTTTGAAATGTTTTACCTTCATGTTTCTTGCGATCTGGAGAGGGTATTTTTCACAAGGAAACATCGCTCATCTCAGGCCTTTACTGTGATACATTCCCTCTAATGCTTTTGGGACTTTCTCCACCATAAATAAAACCATCCTAACAGCTTTGTTTAATCCAAACATATATTTGTTAATTTTTAAATAGATATTTTCCTGTTTTTAATCCTTAAGAAACCATTGGATTTTCAAAATCTATTCCTCCATTGGACACATGGTTTACAGTCTATATTTGTCTATACGAGTTACACACCTGCATCAAGCACAACTACTCACTACTAAATAACGTAACAAAATGGTGACAGTAAATCGCCAAGAAATCACATGGATGAAGTCATGTGAGTGTGGAAGCCATGTTTAACTGGGGACCTAGAGATTCTATAGCAGGAAGTTGCCCTACTGCCTTCATGTGAGCAGGTAACTGCTCCCTGGTGGTGAAGGATCTGGAGGGGATCAATAGTGTTTTGGCCTAGAGCTCCTTCAGTGTTGAGGTTTTAGGTGGACGTGGCTGGTGACATTTCCCTCAGCTGATAAGAGCAGGAGCAGCTGCTGTGCGAGCTGTTCACAAGGGAGATTGGTTATTGATGCAGCTGCTCTCACCAACGCCTGTTTCATTCGGCTCAGTGTCCAGTGCTGGACAAGATTGGGTCTTTTAGTTGGTCATGGTAAGGGTTTTTTAAGGTTAAAACAGGATCTTTTTAATGTTTGCGTCACTGGCCTGGAAGGGTGTCGGTAGGAACTCTGGCGTCTTCTGGCCAAAGAACAGCAGGGCCTGGAGGAAGAGTTGGGAGACAGAGAGAGGAAAACAAGAGCAGAGCAGATGATGTCACGGCGAAGACCTTGAATAAATAAGAGAAAAGTCTGTCAGTTTCTTTTAGAATCCAAAAGTTTACGCAATCGTTTCTTGTTTGTTCGTCTGTGATCCAAGGCAGGATCCATGGAGGCGTCTGGAGCTGCAGCTACACAGGTGCTGGTGGATGGTGGAAGGTTCCAGGGAGGAGGAGAGGGGGAGGAGACGATGCAGTTCACATGTCAGGAATCGCATTTACGTGGGCTTGAACTCAGGCTGGAGTTGGAGGAGAGGAGAATGTTGACGACAAAACACGTCCTGAATGTGACAAGAAAACATCGAAACTGAGAGCAGGAAGTAGAGCACAACCAGTACAAGAGTAAGATTTGAATCTGGGTGTGCTGCATCTTAAGAATTAATGAACGATATTAACATTTCAGTGGCAAATATACTCACCAGGAGGAAGTAGTCTAGAACAGAGGTGGGCGGAGTGGAGCTCGGGGCCCTTTCTCCACCCTCATGTGAGAAAACAACAGCTACAATTTGAATTCTAAACATAATATTGTTCTGTTTTTTTTTTTTTTAATATATTTCTTTAGGGCGTTAGCTTATTTCCTGTCTTTTTGTTGACTAATTTAAATTATTTTGGTGAGTATGAACAGTGTTTTTGGCCCCTTGAAATAAATATAAATAAATAAGATATTGAATAAATGATCTTGTAATAAAGTGTGTTTTTAAAAGCCACATTTACATGTTTCACCCTCTGTTCTGTTACCAAAATATTCACCAGGGACAAAGATTTTCTCTTGGTGTTTCTCTTAAGGATCAGGTCAAAGAGCAACATTTATTTCATGTATAATTTACAGATTGGTGCTGACAGCCAGGCAACACTGCAGGTAGCTAGTGGGGCGGCAGTTTCTCCGCAGTCTCCATCAGTTGCTGTTGCTTGTCTTCGCCCCTGATATTTTGCCTTCATCCTTACACTGTTGCCCATGTTTGTACTCTTTAGATGATGAGCTGGAACTTTGTGTACTGCATTATCTTATTATTTCACAGAAATGTAGGGGCTGAGCTCCTGTTCTGTTCACACGTTTCCTGCACTGCTAAATGTCAGAGGCCCTTCCAGCTGTGTGTGTGATGATTCACCCCAGCCTTCAGCACAGGCTCTGACCAGAGAGCCACGTCCCATTATTCATCAGCGTCTGATGAGGTCACGCAGCAGGAGCGACCCTCCACACGCTCCAATGTGAACGTGGCGCTCGCCCTCCTACGCTCACGCCGCTTTGTGTCCAATTAAAGTGGGATCAATATTGCATCATGAAAAAGACAAAAAACCCCGGCTGCATAAATCTGCCATCAGGAGCAGCCGCCGAAGATTCCAAACTCTGTTCAGACTGCTAGCATGTCGCAGTTTGTGTTGTTCATTCTCGTGTACTCAAGTACACAGGCACGCATGCTATCCTTGTGGGGACCACACATTGCCATAACACTTTCCCAGCCGCTCACCCTAAACCTATCCATCCAAAACACATGGCAAACCGTGACCAGGTCTCAAACTGAACCAATTGTAATGACCCAGCTATTTTGAAGTTTTAACCTTGTAGGGACCAGCAAAAATGTCCCCACGAATATAGCTAAACCAGACACACACACCCACAGGCAGATCTCCATGGAGATGCACATCAGGGCAGGTGGCTGGTGAAACTCTGGATCTGTGGCACCCAGCTTTTCATAAGGCTCTTTATCTCTTTGTGAATGTGTTGACAAAACAACACGAGCTCTCTTTTCACCAGGGGTTGGACCAACCGTGGCCCTCGCCTCGTCCTGCTCTCCGATAGTGGAGATAAATATAGACACTGCGTGGCTGTTAATGAAATCCAAGCAATGCCAGTCATGACTCATTGTGTTTACCCTGGGCGAAAACACAATATCCTCGCCATCGCTCGCACAAGATCGGCCGCACTAACCTGTTGTGCTCACATGAGCAGAGCAGGAGATCAGGGCCTCACAGGAGGTGTGAAGTCACATGATGTTTGCTGTTTAATATATAGTGTAATGACAATGTAATAACGTGACATACGATAACAGACAATAGTGGAGACTAATACAACAGGTGAAATTATGAAATAGATTAGTATTTGTAATACGCTAATATACACTCTCTATAAAGAGTATCTATTAGGTATTTCCCTTTTGAAAATTTGAAAATGTATATATACTTTTCCCCTTTTTGTTTTTGGACGACGAGTTGATGTGGTCCAGCTTTGACCATGTGACCTTGTGTGGTAAGATAGAAAAACAACAGTGGGTTTTCAATAAAGTTTTCACTTCACTTTATCTCAAAACTAGACATTTTTCCAGAATATGTTGGTTCCAGTTTGTTAAGATAGCGGATCTGAGAGTTTGAATTTGAAGTGAAATTATTTATTTGACTTGAAATAAGACAAAAATACTGGATTACATATGTAGTTTTTGCCGTGTATAAGTAGTGGATGGTAGTGTGGCAGTTGAGACCAGCTAACCGAGAGCGAGACCAGCACATATGGAGTCCATAAGTCTGGTCTTAGCAACAACACAGGTGGATTTGCTCTATCAAACGGTTGTTTAGTAGTTTATGTGCTCTCTCTGCCGTGGAGTCAACCATTTCTGAAAGTCACAGAGCGATGAATCTGATGATCATTCCAGGCGTCACACCACATCTTGGGCCAACATCCACCCCCAGCCAGGTGCTCGCGACAAAGAACAATGGACAGCACAATGCGAGCGTTCAACAATGAGGTTTCCTCCTGCGAGCAGTTCCAATGTTTTCCTCAGCAGTGTGTCCGAAGGACCAGAATCCCATTCAGTATCACCTTGGATTAAATCTACAGCAGACCACTAGATCAAAAAAAAACACTGGCCTGTGGACCATCACAGTCCTCACTGGATCCTGCTATCAGATCATGAGTCTCTTCCCATGACACGAGTCAGAGTGCCACCTCTCATTCAGACACCATTCTAATCTAATAGGCTCCTGAATTGAATGCTTTCATTGAATTATGCAGCAGGAAGTTAGGAGCATCTCCTGACCCGGGGTCGAGTGACAGGAGTGCACAGGAAATGTCCTCTCTAACTACCTACATCGGTGTGTTGTCCTGTGCGTAACATGCAGCTACGTAAACAGCGCTGGGGTGAGTCACAGCAGCAGAGAAACGCCCGAGGCTCATCTTTGATCAGATCAACTCAGAGGTGGGTTCCTTCCAAACCAGAGCCAGATGGTCGGGATCCGTTTACACTGATAGAGATGTTCATTCAGCGTACGACCGCGTCGATCATAGCGACGACAACTGGGTTATTGAAACGGCTCAAGCTCGGCCCCTGAGTGATGGTCACATGGAACCAGCGAGGTTTTCCAGCGACTGAAACACGGTCTTGAAGAACGCAGTCGGCTCCTCTGGTGTCTAACTCAATCCTGAACAGTTGTGTGTGGACACAAGGACACAAGGAGACCACCAGGTGGTCCGGCCAGGCCGAGAGAAGGGTCACAGTCACCTCACAGTTGTAACACATCCATGGGATGTGACTCTACCAGCTCAACCCTGGTCACATCTAAACACAGTTCAAGGAGGAGCTGAGATGCACCAAACATGCTGGTCATGTGACAGTAACTCTTACTAAATATATAATGCAACATCATGGATGAAGACGAAACATGGTTTCAATAAAAACTATGAGGAAAATCTCCCCTTATTTTCACTGACTGAAGTGACGCTGCTACTGATTCTGAACTCCTGCCTTGGATCTATCAAGGTAAATATTGGCGATAATCTACATAATGTTGTACGAAATCTGACAAATAATGAAAATTTGCTTGGAATAACTAACTCCTGACAAAACACTTAAATCCCAAATGTGTCTTGTCAAACATGTCTGTGACAGTCTGCAATTTCTGAATTTATTGTGTCAGAACATCTACCTTCCAAGTCCCATATTTCTGTCCCGGTGCCTCTATATTGTCGGACATTTATTCTGAAAACACCACTTGGCACTCGTGCAATATGTACGGGGTTAAATAGAATTACATTGCCAAAAACAAAGTAGTAAAACCGATCATTTTTGAGTAAAATCTCATCATTTTTCATTGACGCATGAATTGGATGATTCAAATCAATTCCAGCCAGCAGCATTTCGGGGAAGTCCAGCCCACAGGTGTAATCTGAGCTCCACGTTGGCCAGTGTGAACCGCCGATGTTATCACAGAGACTCTTGTTTCTGGAAGCACACGCGTGAGCGGAGGCCAGTTCTGTCGAGGAATTACCATCAGGTCTGTGGAAGCAGACAGACTTCTGCCGCAGCTTCCCTGATATCATCCTGGAGCAACACTCCCGGCAAAGTTCACCCGCTCCCTGACACATCGCACCGTGCCGTGAGCCCAGACAGACTCACAGATAACATCACTGAACACACAATAAAAACATGACGGACACATTGCTATGCTAACCAAGTCAGCCGAGTCAGCAATTTGGGGTCATCCAAAGCCAAGCTCAAAACACATAATAGAGTTCTGAGACTTTAGAAGTTAGAAGCATTTGGATTCCTATCTTTATGGGGACCTCTCATTGCCATAATGCTGTCCCCACCCTCTCGACCTAAACCTAACCATCCAAAGCAAACAGCTAAACTTAGCTATGAGTCTAAACCAAACTTAAAATCCACTATAAAGACCCAGTTATTTTGAAGTTTTAATCCTCAAATTGTGGCTTAAACTTGCAGCAAAAGGTCCCCATGAGGAGTTGTTTCCCGGTTCCCACAAGTATAGCCATACAAGGTACTCACACACACCTAGCGGAAGATAAAGGAAGTGCACATTTACGCTCAATATATACAGAATTTACGCCAGTATGAAAGCATTCCCAGCAGTTGAATTCGAGTCAGAGATGAAGAGGTGGATTGTTGCAGCAGGTGAGTAGGAGATATGGAAGTAGATGTGAGGATCGAATTGGGACTCAGTTTCCCACATGATGTCAGAGGTTGTTTTAGCAACAGGAAGTTAAGCAAGAAAGAAAAGGACCAATTCCAGGGGGAAGATGGAGCGGCGTGGCGAGGGCTGTTGTTGTACGGCGTGATGAAAAGAGTCTCAGCCTTTGATCGTGCGTGTGAGGCGGTGAGCTGAGGGGTGATGGATCGCAGCGTCGGTGTAGCAGAGCGGAGGGATAACAAGGGAAGAGACGGAGGGCCCAAAACAAGCAAAGACCACTGGTGGAGTCGGAGGTGTGTCGTTGTTCAGAGAGAAACCTGCGGGGAAAACATGTGTTCATGCCACCGCTTCTGATCACTGTATGATTCCTGTATGTCTTACCGTGGAAATAAGGACATGCTCTTCCTAACGAAAAACACAAGCGAGTCACTCATACACAACTGTGCTTATCAAACTGACTCACCCTGATGTTTTTCACAGCAGTAAAAATAACCTGAGTTAAAGAAGCTCATGATTCACTGATGCAGAAGAGGAGGGGGGGGGTTTATTGGGAGGAATCAGAGCCACGCCTTGTCCACTACATGGACGATGAATGTATGTATTGAGAGTGTGTACCGCTTTGATCTATGGGATGTCAGCAGCACATCTTTTCTCACACTTCTGCTCTCAATGTTTCTTGAATGAATGTTTTGTTTCCCTCGGCTCTGCCACTTTTGAGGGTCTCAGCGACCTTCTGTACTGAGCTGAAGCTCATAAGAAGGTCAAAGCTGCAGCACACGCACGTCCTCGGCTTCCAGCAGGGGTGTAGCCCATCCCACCACTCATCGACCCGCCCCCCCCCACCGGGGTCTTGAACCTGTGATCCAGGAAGACTGGACTCTGTTTTCCGAGCCGCTCCCATTCCTCTGTCAACAAACACACAGAGCATGTCAGCCGTCCACCTCCATGGTGTGTGTCAGCTCAGCCTCAGGATCTGATACTGTCATGCTTCCCAATACTCTGACTCCACTTCCGCCACCTGCTGGCCAAGCCCATTCCTCGCATGTCATTTCACTCAGTCATTATTTACCCGCCCTATTCCCATATTCCCCGGCAGATAGCGGGGGAGAATCTTGACCCTGTCTGCGACCTCTTGACCTCATCTTCAGCCTCGCCCTCGTGTGGACACCACGGTCATGTACCAGGTACTGCTGCCCCTAGTGTCTAGACCTGGAATCTGCATCTGACTCCCCCTGAATCTGGATAATGCACATTTCAAGAGTGACATGTTTTCAAGGTCGCTGCCCTCAACACAAAAACCCACATGACGTCACAACAAGCTGCTTTGAAACTACTATTGACTGGATATCCTTAAGAGTACACAGACCTATCTTGACTCTTTATAAAAACACACAGTTCATGACAAAGAAAAGTCAAGTTACAAGCAGGAAGGAGCGTTGCTGTTGTTCAAGTGCGAGCCATCTGGTTTAAATAAGTCCTCCGCTCCCACCACACCTTCCCATGGTCGTCTCACCACCTCCTGTTCGAGTCCATCTCCAGATGTCAACACAACATTCCAGCCAGTCGTGGACTGCCTCCCCTTCAAATGTAAACACATATTGTGCGGGTCATACGAGGATGTCCGAGGTGTGTCAGAGGGCAGATGCTGGCGAAGAGATTTCCCTCCAACTATCGAGCAACTGTATCCGAAGTTTACAATGTGGCAGCTCCTCCTTTTAGGGGAGAAAAAGAACCCTACAAAAATACGCGAACCGCGTTTTACTTCTCATGTGAACGTCCACATGATGCAGAAATAGAGGGCGCCATCTGGTGGATTCTACGGAGCATGACGCCGCTCATAAAACTATTATTGGTCTGGTTTGAAAAGTCGGAGGAAGTCGTTTCTCTCTGCCGTTTACCACCAGAATGTAACTATGAACTCATAGTTCTGTTTAAATTGAAATTAAAAATCAGTGTTTAGTTTCTGTGGTTCAGGGGAAATAATGTTTTCGTTTCAATTTTGGTCGGTAAATGTGAAAATTTACAGCCGTCCTTCATAATCCACACTGATTTATTAACCTAATATTTTTTGTTTATTTCTGTGTTATTCGTGTTTATTCCGCGTGAAGCGAGTTCAAATGGACAGGCGGCAGTAGAGTTCGTGAACACCAGTGAGACCTTAAAAACGTTGGTGAAGCCATATTTTGAAATCATAGTCATATGAAAGTTTACTTATAAAAGTGATGCATTTATTTGTTGTGTTTATTGGGACATAATGTCCGGTTTCTGTCTGTTTTAAGAGTTTGTCACATGACCGGATATACCGAACATCAAATGAAAAATCGATGTATGGCGCCATCTGGTGGCAAAAGCTTTTAACCGCCAGTTTATCACACACTTTTTTTTATTGTTTATTTTTTCCTACTTGTCATAATGTCTTATTTACCTTGGGAAGTCCGGTGAATAGTGAGGATTTTTTTGACATTCTGAAAACAGAGTTATAAGTTATATGTAGCTTAATATATAATATAACTCGCAGAGCATGTCATGTTGCTTTAATACAGACATTCCCCTTCCATATTTCTGTAGATGTTCAGGACCATTCAAGACTCACCATTCGAGCTGGATGAGGTCCTGAATATCCCACCGCTCTACCTGTCACTCAGGAAGGACCACTCGCGGGGTTTGAACCGAAACCCATCTGGCAATAAATAAGCGAAACGTCATCGTTGTGCGACACTGTATTGTGTCGCATCATTTACAGTGACCTGTCAAGAGGCAGAGTTCCGCGTGTGTGGTTGAGTGCGTGAAACTGTTGGCACGACGCGGGCTTGTGGCTGGTGACGCAGGGCTCGCGGTGGGCGGGGCCACCGCCGCCTCTCCTCCCCCGTACAAAAGCTCCGCCGCGCCAGGTGACGTCCTCCACTCTTTGACGCGACTGGAAGGTAAGACTTCATTCATCCCCATCTATTTCGAACATGTCTCCGGCTGACATTTCCTGCCTGTGACGAACCTTACTGAGCATGCGCGGCTGCGCAGGGTGTGGGCCACCTTCAGGTACCATCGGAGAGGAAGCTAAAAAACTAACTTTCTCATCCAGATATTCGTCAGCAAAAATCATTTAGTCCGGTCATTCGCTTGTGTTTACGAACAGTTTGAATATCACAGGTGTAGGATGTTGTGTTGTTTATATACTGCCAGGGATTCACATCATGTTTACGTTGTAAAGTATTTCAAGGAAACGTTACCACTAGAAGTGTTAGTAACAGTAGCATGACACAAATCGTTCCTGAACATTTTGGTGTATACCCTTAAACTGTGCTTGTATTTTGTTGATCCTTTTTTTAAGGACGACACAGTCCTTTAAATGATCACTCACTCTTCCTTCATTGTTTGGGCAAGTGAAGCTCAAGTGCTCCGGCTAACAAGACGGGCAGGTTTAGTCAGTTCCAGCCCATGTGCACGGCATCTTTGTTGAGCAATGACTTGATGTTTTTGTCGGCAGGCCATGGATGATCACTTCGAGTGCGGTTCGTCCGGGGCCTCCAGCACCTACCCTCAGCAGTGCTCTGCCCTGCGGAAAAATGGCCACGTCGTCTTGAAGGGACGTCCGTGTAAGATTGTGGAAATGAGCACCTCCAAGACCGGCAAGCACGGGCACGCCAAGGTAGGCGCCGCACAGGAAGGAGCGCAGCTATGCAGCCGCCTGGTATTTAGCTTGTGACCATGCGCTTTTCTAGGTGCACCTGGTCGGTATAGACATTTTCACTTCAAAGAAAATTGAAGATATCTGCCCCTCCACTCACAACATGGACGTCCCGAACGTGAGCAGGAAGGATTACCAGGTGAGCGGCGGGATAGGGCGTCTGCCTGGCTTTCGGGTGTGAAACGGCAGATTTTTTTTGTCTCTTAAAAATGGGTGTGTCTGGAGACTCCAGGCTGAGCTGGCGCTTGGCTGGTGAAGAACTGGAAGAACGGGTTCTAGTGAACAAGCAAGCTCCTGTTCTGAGGCCTGAGGCCCCTGAACGACACGTTTTCCAGCGGTATAACAGAGAGCAGTCGTTACAGCTACGGGGCAGCGAACCTGCCTCACACAAACACACACACACACACACACACACGAGTTCATCCTGTCCGTCCGATGTGGAGAAATGAGTCAGAAAAGACACTAGATGTCGCAATAAAAAGGTGAATAGAAACACCTGAATTTAATAAAAATACTAAATATGTATGTATGTAGTCATAAATAATTCCTACATTCATAAGACAGAGTGCTTTTGTAAGGCTTCATGGACGGTGTTATGAATGAATAACATGGTTTATTATAATCCGGAGCATAACATGGATGAAGTTAATAATATTTTACAAGTTATTCTGTGAGGCCTTAATGCCTTAATGCGAGATCTTTAAGGACCGACCAACGTTTTCATGAAGAGGCCTGTCAGTGTTTCAAACTTGTACTTGTACTAAAATACGCCTCATCAGCGCCTCCTGACGGCACGTCAGGTCTACTGCAGCCGAAACAAAACACTCTTCCTCTGTAACGTCACTGAACGTGCCACCAATTCACCCCGGTTTCCACCAAAGTGGCTCTACAACGGTCGAAACTCCGGGGATTTGAAGGCAACAATGGTCACTTATCGCGTGCCCACATAAGAGAGAGTCACTTGATGCGGTGCGAGGAAAACGCTCCGACCACGTCGCCTATTGCTCTGTATTTGCAGGTGGAGAAAGCAGCGAGTATCATGGCAATATTGTATCTTTCAGCTTGTGGATATTGACACGGACAAGTTTGTCACTCTGCTGGACGACGACGGGAGCAACAGGGAAGACCTCAGGTTGCCGTTGGATCCTCTGGGCAAAGAAATCCAGGACAGCTTTAATAATGGTTCCACTTTAATGGTGAGTGTTCCTGAAGTCCTCCCTGGGTCGTGTTCAGTGCTGAAGGGTGAAGGTAACCGGGCGACTTGACTCTCTCTCCAGTGCACCGTGTGTTCAGCCATGGGGGAGGAGATGATCGTTGGCATCAAACCGTGCAACTGATCTGGAGGACCTGGTCCTGCCGGAGAGCTCGGTGGCTCAGTGGAGCAGCCTCAAACTTCAGTTTCAACACCCAACATTATGACCACCTCTCAGACCGCAAGTGAACGCAACCAGCAGCCGTAACATTATGACCACCTGCTGAATCGTGTGTGTGTTTATCCCCAGCCTGCCATCTCCTGTGAGCTACTTTAACTCAGTGAACGAGTCTTTAGTAACAGGCAAGAAGTGATGCGCTTTTCAGTCATTTTCATTTGATGTTTCATTTACTGCGTTGCGCCGAACAAGCCACGTTTAACAATGACTCCTCGGTGAGGAGAGTTTTTGGAGTGTAGTTTTCAGCTGGAGCGTCATGTGTGCTTGAAGAGCTGCTGCCTCTTCAAGCTCGGCTGGATGCGTTCGTGTTGCTTCTCAGCGTCGCCACAGTTGCACAACAATTGTAATGGCGCCGCTGTAGCCAGGCATGAGTCAACAGGAGCTCGTCTGGCGGCCATTTTGATGAGGTCGGTGTTGGATTTTTGACCTCTGTGAACTAGTGTTCAGTCTGAGCAGCTGTGTTACAACAGAGGTGCATCTTCGACAAGACAAACGCAGCCAGGGGACTTCATTGGCCCCCAGCACAGCTTTACCAAGAAATAAATAGTGTCATTGACCCCTGGATGGGGTCAAACATTTATTTATTCATTTTTTTCCCCCTTTCTCCACAATATTGATCAGCTGGTCATAATGTTATGGCGGACTGGCGACTAACCGCCAAGAAGTATGTACTTGAGTCAGATCAAAAGTATTTTCAGAGATGAATGCGAGGGCAGAGGTCATCGGGGGTCAGCGATTCGGGCTTTTTTTGTGGGCTGTTTTGGAATAATTCAAGCCATGAAACGTTTTTCAGCGGTTGCTATTCCTGACGACAAAACGATGTTTAGCTGTTTTTGTGTGTGACTGCTCTCGTGAGCAGAGTCGAACTGAAGGACAGACCAATCGTGCGGAGCTTCTTCACAGCTCTTGGTGGACTCTTCTACTCTTATTGTAACGCTGACTCAGTGAAATGTACCGAGCCAGTGGACTCGGTGACGTGCCAGCTGGATAGCACCATCACCTCCGTATTAGTATTCCTTTGTTTCTGCCGACATTTGGGAAGAGGGGACACAACACAGCGAGGCATTTCCAACATTGCCGTGAACTGCTTCTGGGAAATAGTGGGGTACACTGTAGCTCCACTCACTTTCTCCGCTTGCAGCAAAAGAAGGGTCATGTGCAGCAATGGGGCGGATCCTCCGGGCTTCGGCGACAACTTTCCTGGTCATCATTCCAAATCTAGAATCAACTATGATCTTGGGTCACTTCCCAACCGCTTTTCTTTGCTGAGGTGATTTAATTTGAAGAGGGGAAATGGTGTTTCTTTGCTTTCATCTACATTTGGAAAAAAATACCTCAAGTTTTCACTGCTGTCTGGTTGAATGCTTCAGTTTATGATGTTGAATAAAGGTTACTTCACACAGTCCGCTGTTTTTGTTTCTTTCACGAGACAGGGTGCGCTTCAAGGTGCTGATCTCAGCAGTAAAACTCAAGTTTCAAGGGTCGCTTTTATCATAATAGTCTGAGAATATCCGGTCAGATGGACTGGCCATTCAGTCTGGTGCTCATGTGGACACCGTGTGTTTGTTAGCTAGACCCTGCCTTGGAAGCTGGGGAGTCTAAAGAAACACCCTCCCTCATAGAGTACTCCAAAAAACGTCTCGTACAACCTCAGATGAAAGGACATGGCATTGTGGCAACTTTATATTAATTGTGTCTGACAGAATCAAGTTCTCAGAGAGGCTTTACGGAGTTGTATATTTTTTTAAACTATGATAAAAATGGATGTTGCTTAAGAAACTTCTGAAGAATTTATTCGGTTTAAAACAGAGAAACTTCTATCGCAACAGTCTTGTACTTGCTGCGGTAGTAAATTGTTTGCCTGTCTGTCCTTCTTTTACTTTATCAGTGTAACAGCTTTTTTTCGCGATACCAAACGTTGTAATGCGCTAAAATGGACGGTAGCTGGCAGCAGCGTACCGGAACATGCTTGCACACCACACTCGAAGAAGAAGGCGCGGCATCAAACAGCAAGCGAGAGAAACAAACTCTTCAATTTGTATTTGTTTCAATTGATTATTTCAGCTATTTTGTTTGGGGGGGAAACAAACTTTATTCAGTGAATACATTTTTACACCGCTGGTTGTTGCTTTGCATGTGATGACGTTTTATTCTCCTCCACTTTTTAATAAAAGGTTTAAGTTGAGTTCAATTGAGTTCCCAGTCTGTGCAGTGAGTGGTGTAAAGAGCAGATATGAAAATGTATGTCAACACATCTATAGATATATTGTGCATGATGACCCCTGTTTATAAGGTTCTGTAGATGATTCACTTGTCTATGTAACACTGATAGAGAAACAGAGGTAAACACAGATACACAACCTGCAGAGAAGCCTGCTCCGGAGTCAAGCGTCTGTCGATGCTTTGAGATGTTCCAGTTCGGCGCCGTTCACTAAGCTCTTCTTCCGCCTCTTCTTCCGCCTATTCTGGAAGATGGCAGCGATCTCCTCAAAGGACTTTCCTTTGGTCTCAGGCACTCGTAAGTAAGTGAAGACGGTGAAGCCGAGGAGGA
This sequence comes from Synchiropus splendidus, assembly GCF_027744825.2. Taxonomy (NCBI): domain Eukaryota; kingdom Metazoa; phylum Chordata; class Actinopteri; order Syngnathiformes; family Callionymidae; genus Synchiropus; species Synchiropus splendidus. The sequence goes on along the minus strand of NC_071349.1, from coordinate 8,751,748 downwards.
GCACGGCGAAGAGGACAAAGACGTAGGTGCCCAGCCATTGCTGCGAAGGAGAGCGCGACATGCCAGGCGGGGTTTTCGATCTCACGTGATGGCGGCTTTCACTCACCTGGATGTAGGGAAAGGTCATGCCGATGATGAAGTTGCTGGTCCAGTTGCAGCAGCCGGCCAGAGCGATGGCCGCCGGTCGAGGTCCCTGACCGAAGAGCTCGGCCACGATGAACCACGGGATGGGCCCGGGGCCGATCTCGAAGAAGCTCACGAAGAGGAAGATGGACGACATGCTGACGTAGCTCATCCACGAGTAATCATGCTAGAAGGGATGGCAGCGTGAAGACACCGCCGCACCAAACCGAAGCAGCCAACGCACCAGGAACTTCAGCCCCACGGTCATGGCGACGGCGCAGCAGCACATGCCTCCCAGGCCCACCAGGATCAGAGTCCGTCGCCCCGCCTTGTCCACCAAGGTCACCTGCCAGGAGGACTGGGCTGAACAGACTGGAGGAGGAACCGGAGCTGGTGTGGGCTACTCACAGACACCAGGGTGAAGAAGGCGTTGATGACTCCGACACCGATGGTGGCGTACACTGGCTGACCCACTCCAGCACCTTGGAAGATGGCCGTGGAATAGTAGAAGATCTGGACGAGAAGATTAGCCTCCCGTTACAACGCTGACTCAACTGGAGAACAAACATGAATCCAATGAATGAGAAGTTTTATAATGAATTAACCACATCATAATATTTGATGCATCTGTGAACAGTGGTTTCAACATGAGTAAGCAACACTTCTTAGATTTTAAACTTAAAATTTGTGTTTCATTTGGTCTCCGTTATCAGGAATGTTTGGGTTATGACATCACAGTGTAGAATGAGCTGCAGAGATCAGATGCCATTCATCTCTTATTTGTGTCGAGCCCTAATGTCTACCTCTTGTTCCCAGCAAGCCAGGGGTGCAGGCACAGCCCTCACTGTTAAACACCTAAATATCATTGTTATGGTCTCATGTATTCAGGAACTAGTCACAAATAAGTGTAAACCTTATGGGCTATAAAGTTGACTAGCTTGGGCTGTAGACTCATTCAGGAAGCAGGTCATGTGACTTCTCATGGGTCGAGGAGCTCAGTCATCCAGGAGAGACTCAAAGTTGCTCCCCTACATCAAGAGAAGCCAGTTGAGGTGGCATCTTTTTCGGACACCTGCTGCCATAGCAAAGCACTTTGAGCGCGTCCAACTGGGAGGAAGCCCCACCATAGACACATACTTGTGGAGGAGTGGTAATTACAGTGTTATTACTACTTAGCCCTTCAGAGCAGAGCGCAGGCTCAGTACTCACTGCGTTGATGCCTGACAGCTGCTGAGAGAGGTGCATCATCAGAGCCACGACCAACTGTTGTCTGTACACAGAGGAGCGGATCTGAGGGCAGGCGCACAGTGATGATGTCACTAGGTGTGTTCAGAGACGTCTGCAGTTCAGTGACAGATGAGGTTCCACTCCAGAAACATTGAACTTGAGTCAGTAGGGGAAGCCAGAGAGATTTTCAACTCCCTGAAGTCGCTCAAGTGTCTGAGAGGTTTCCTCACTCAGTAGACCAGTGAAAGAACCTACCAAGGAGAAGATAGAAACTCTGGGCTCCCTGTCTGCTTCCTCTTTCTCCCGCTTCATCTCCTCCAGATCAGCACTCGGGTCACGCGGCCCCTTCAGTCGGGACAAACCTGCAAACACAGCCCCGATAAAGACAGTCCATCAGGTCGAAAGGTTCCAGTGACCCACGGTCACAGCAGCCAAAACTGAGCTCAGAAACGCTGACGCTGCACTAACTCCGCCTCAACTTTGAACACAGTGAAGCTCCAGCTGAGGAGGGGGAGAGCCGATCACTCATTAGCCACCGCAGGACGAGTCACATGACCAGCAGTCACATGACCACGAGAAGGCCAGATGGGCCGGCGCGCCTCAACAGAATCCCTGCTGAACCAAGTGACTTACTCCTCCGAGCGTCATCCACGTGGCCGCGGGTGATGTAGAGGTACCGTGGACTCTCGGGGCACAGCGGCAGCAACAGGCTCTGCAGCACGGCGGGGGCCCCGGAGAGACCCAGCAAGAGGGGCCACCAGTCGTCGTTGCCGAGGATGAACTCCAGTCCGATGACCTTGACGGAGAGAGCTGTTTAAGCGAGGCGTTGGATGATGGAGAGAGCGGAGCTCACCTGACTCAGCAAGATGCCGGTGACGACGGCCACCTGGTGGAGCGTTCCCAGCGCACCTCGGTAGGACTTCGGGGCGATCTCCCCGATGTACATCGGCACAAGTCCGGTCGTCAGACCTGCGGAGACGGGAGAGTGTCCAAAACATCACAGGCAAGGACTTGAGGACGGAATCTGAGTTGAGAGTTGAAACTCGAAACTCTCTCCACACAAACCTGGTCACAGTACTCGTGTTTTTAGCAGATCAACTCAACACCTTCATACACTTTTATCCTTGCTTTTTAAAAGTTTTACCAGTAAGAAAATAAACAGTGACCATGGTACAGTTTGAAATGGATTCCATGTAACGGCAAATTTTTTCTTGAGATAGTCAGAAATATGTGGTACGTTAAAGAGTATTCATTTCATCTCAGTAATATTTTTGAATGTTCCAGATGAGCATTGTTATTTCTAATCACTGTTTTCTAAGTGAGAAACAGCATCGAGACAGTCAAAATACAAATAAACTGGATTTTTCTATTTAAGGCTCTGTGGGCCACAAAAGTGGCCTGGTGGGCCAGATGTGGCCCCCGGGCCCTGAGTTTGACACGTGACCCGCAGGCTAGTCAACATCCGACAGCCTCAGGAACGACTGCTCTGCACTGTACCGCAGTAGAAGCCCATGATGGCGCGGCCTGAGATGACCATGATGTGAGGTCTCCAGAGTTTGCAGAAGGCCATCAGAAGTCCGGCGGTGACAGCTAGCACGTTGATCATCAGCATTCCCTTCACCCTGAGACACAGAGACGGTCAGTGAGCGGCCCCTGCCACCCTCATTCAACTCAAGAGTCTGTTCCTCACCTGCCTTTCAGGTCGCTCACAAACCCCACCAGGAAGGAGGACAGCATCCCCCCAATGGAGAAGATGGCCACCGAGAGCGACCAGTACATGAGTACGGAGGGGTGGACCCCCTCCTCCTGGTGCCCCTCGTCCGTGCTGTTGTCGGACAGCACCGCCGCCCGCTCCGTCCACACCCCGAGTGACCGCCCATAGTGAGCCTGGATGATCTGAGACACACAGGAAGCCATGTAAAGACTGACTCTCCCACTTCAGGTTAGGGATATCTGGGGTCTAGTCAGGACGCAGCATCTCGTGAAATACTTCCAACATTGAACGCTCAAACATCAAGGTGCAGTTGACTTGTTCACTGACTGGTGAGAGAGTTGGATTTAAATGTTAAAGGGGATGAAAGGAGGTCAGTTGAAGGTATAATCCCCTTCAGAAAGACTCCTCACTGGACCCCAAAACTCTGGCTTCTAAACCAAATTTGATTTGACAGTGAATGAAAATTGCTGACTCAGCATCAGATATTGAGGCAGTTAAAGTCAAGCGGATATCGCAGGGCTGTGACTCAACTCTGAAGAATCAATACACCAGTCATATCACTGAAATTCACCTCACGTTCCATCAGTCCAGTATACAGCACTTAAAGTAGAGTTTGAGTCGTGGGGGCAGCAGACGAAATAAAGAGGTCCAAACTTCACTCTCCTCAGAGACCTCTTCATTCTTTGAGGAACATCCTACCCTTTTGGCCGCATCTATCCACCCGTCGAGCTCATCCTTCCATCACTCTTGAACAAGACCCCGAGACACTTCACTCCCCTGGGAGAGAGGTTTCTCTCCGAGGCCTAGAACCCTGGTCTCAGATCTTCTCTTCCCACACCAAGCAGCTAAACGTTCTAGAGACTTCAGATCTCCAAGATATCAGGAGTACCAGGCGCCACACTCGGATCTAAACTTTCACGTGACCTTTCATGACCGGGATGCAGATTAATAGCAGTCACAATGCACAGAATGATCAAGAGCATGTGTTCACATCTCATCGATTGGCTGGATATCAGTCTTATCTGCTACTAGCAAAGTCCAGGTTATAACACTTTACAGCAGTTTGATAAACATGTTGTTCTAATAACTGCTATGACTCACGCTCGCACACACCCCAGCTGAGGAGCAACACCACTCAGACAGATGTTATTTACCTGCACCATAATGTCCTCATCACTCCAGTCACTCCAGGCATCTCCAACATAGGTCCTCTCCAATGCAAACCTTCACTCCAAATCCGTTGCTTCTCAACTATAGGTTTAACAGAAATGTTCAGGATCCTCCCACTGGTGCACCCCAGGGCTCCACCCTCAAGCCCTTCATCTTCGTCCTCCCATCCAAAACCACAACCTGGTTCACCTTAGTCTACAGAGCAATCCTCCATCACACACCAACACCCACCTACTTCCACCCCAAAAACACACTGCATCCTGGTTCACACTCGACCCCTCCTCCATCGACCGCCACAACTCCCTCCTTATGGGGACCAGCTTAAAAGACCCTCCACAAAAAAAAACTCCTTCACAAGCGCAGAGCCCGAACACTGAACTGTTCTTCTAAAGTCACGTGCAAAAAAAGTAGGTCACTCTTGTGGGGGCGGGGCTTAAGTCAGAGGAGGGTCAACATGGTGGATCAGGGAGGAAAAATTGTCGCCCTGTGGATGTCGATTTGGACGGCGACGTCCATCAGGACCTTCAGAGTTTGGTGAGTCATTATTTCTTCAGCTTCTCTTGTGTTTCACTTGGTCTTGTTGAATTTTCCCTCTCTGTATACGTCACAATCTGGGCTCTGATTCGTAAATCCGGAGTTGTCAGTTGTTGAACTGTTACTTGAAATGTGATGCAAGAAAATCTGCACCATAATATCAATTGTCAGTTGAATTGAAGCTAGCGTCATGTGTGAAGCCGCAGCGGGCCTTACAAATGACTTGACGGGCAGGATTTGGCCCCCGGGCCGTGGGTTTGATCCTCTTCATCAGACATTCAACCCCCAAACACACCCAGTACCCCCACAAGCTCTTGTTCAACATGACCCATCTTCTTCAGGGTTTTCTTTGAAGCAGTTATGGAAGTGAATCTACCTGCTGGGGGGCGTTGATGACTCCCAGGCTGTAGCCGAACTGCAGGGACCCTAAAGCAGCGGTGAACACGGCCACGATCAGAGTGCCCGTTATCTAGTGCGGAGGAAAGACACAGGTGAGCGATACGTTTAACCTGCACGCAACTAAGAGGGTTTTAAAAACACAGTTTTATCAGGTATTTGAACAGAAAAAGTTGTCGAGCGAGTGGAAGGTTTCTCACCCTGTCAGGCTCCATGGTGGGTCCAGAGTGTCAGGCGGAGGGCAATGATTACAGCAGCATGCACACACACACACTCACTAACACACACACACACACACACAGAAGGTCTTTTTTTTTTTTCTTTAACCCGACTGATCAGCAATAAAAAGATCATTAATGACTCGTCACCACTATCAGACCGGATTAATCGCGGGGCTCGTCCGTGTGACGGTTATTTCACTCCATAAAACCAAACAATTTCCTGCCCTGGAATTGAAAGCTATTAGCAAATTTCCAGACGTTCTATTAACAAAATCAACAGTAACATCTGGATGACACGCACGCACACACACATTAGCTCAGTTAATGAACAACAAAGGTGGTCAAAGTCTGAGGGTCGAGGCCGACACACACACACACACACACACACAAACACACACACAAACGTCACCAGAGGAAACACAAAAAGCCTTTTTCGCTAGTTTCATTTATTTCTCTTGTACAGCATCTTTTTTACAAAACAATCCCAAAACAGGACATTTAGTAACGCTTCTCCCAAACTAAAGACGCGGAAAGAAAAAAAACAAAAAACAGAATCATGAATACAGTGTTTCTTCATCTTCAGTGTGAATGACCACGAGGGGGGCGGGTGCGGGAGGAGGGGTGAGTATCATGTCGGGGGGACGTGAGTTCGATCTACACTGGCTTGTTTGACACACACACACACACACACACACACACACACAGGAAGACAGTGGTGGTACAGCTTGGCTCTTTATTGCTACCATGTTGGCCTGCGTTTCCATGACGACTAAATGCTCAGGCTGCATGTGCGTTTTTTTTTTTACCTTCTGAAGATTTTTTTTTTTTTTGCAGAGAGGACGCCGCCGACTGACAGAAAGAATCGGTTGATATTGCTCTTCGTGGGTTCGACCATCACTTTGGTGGCGAGTGACAGGTGGCTTTACAGCTCAAATGTACTGTGTGGTTGAGGCCGGCGAGGAGGAAAGGAGACGCAGTCCGGGGAAGATCTTGTCGCTTGACTGTGACCCACAGTCTTTCGCTTTTAATTCATCATTGACCTTGAGCACATCCTTTCATAATCGACATATAAAACTTGAAGAAATGAAATCAGCGGCGAATAATCTGCACCTTCAGATCGGAGGATTTAAAGGAGCTGAAGGCTCCAGGATCACACCTCTGGCTCTGACTCCAGTCAGACTCTACACTTGCCATGAGTTGGTCGAGACAGACACACACACACAGTGCGCACAGACACACACTTTGTACAGTCAAAGACAGAAGAAAAGAAGCCGACACACAGACACTTCTACTGACACACACCCCCAGAACAGTTAAGTTGTTGCAGCACCATCAGTGATGACTGAGTGAGAGAAAGAGAGAGAGAGTGGGAGGTCCGAGTGCGCGGACGAGTCCAGAACACACAGATGATTCTATGATACCCGGATCTTTGTCTGGGTCAGAGAAGGAATCCCATCTGTTTCAGGGTCATTTTCCTTAACAAAAAATGTTTTATTTCTGAACTTGCTAGGTCTATAATGATTTTTTTCTGAATATTAACAAAGACCATACAAAAAATTAACTGAGAAATTTGCTGTAAACCAAATGATTGAATGAAAAATATAAGACAAAAAACGTTTTTTACTTGAAAATTTGCCACAGAAATGGTCAAATAAATATTTAAATTGATGATATTGATCATATGTTGGCTGAGAAAATGTCTCCTGGATATCAAGATGCGTGAACTATCATTATGTATAAATAAATAATTGAATCGATTTTATTTTGGCCTCTGAACAAAAATCCTAATCCAACAAATGAACTTTTGATTCAACTCATTGTCGTCCCTCCTTGTTGTGGACCATCTTTGAACTCAGAAACGGGGCATTTCATGTGGTAAAGTTGGGAAAAGATCAGTTAAATGCTGGGCACCTCTGTTTTAAGGAATTCAGTAGACGGATTATCTCACAAGGAAAACATTAGTTTTTCAGTCAGAACCCCGTCCTAAGTAAGTGAAAAGGTTCTACTGTTGCTTCATATCAGCAGGTGTGTTAAAGGTGTGTTGGAAAGGCAGAGAAAGAGGAGGCGAGAGGGAAAACCACGAGGAAAGTCAGAGGTCGTGTTACGACTATCACAGCTGACGTCTGAAGGAAGCTGGCTTGGCGCCGATGGCTGATTTCCCCTCCCTCGTCGTCTCTCTTCGGTCTGGATGTGGCGATGGTTGTCACGGCCCGGGACCTGGTGCCGGGTGCCGGGTGGGGCAGTCCGGACATCACCAGTTCATCATAGAGTTTCTGTTGAGGGTCATGAAGAAGACTTGACTGCTACCCCCCGAACGCACCGAGGCAAAGAAGACCTGCAGAGAGAGAACGATTTGAGTAGTTAGTGCCCATCATTGATAGATTCAAGAAGTGAACCACACAGAGATGTCAGGACTGAAAGACTAAGGAGTCTGTGACTCGCCTGCCTGTGAGGCCAAACTGAGATGATGAATTTGACCTGGTCTTCATATTCACAGCTACAGACATTCACAGCTAGACTTTGATTTTTCAGCTTGTCTGTGAGTTGAAAGGAGCAATATCCAGGGGGTTTTAGCTGGTGTGGTAGGACTGAGCCACCGAGTGGTCTCTCTCTCTCTCACTGACTGGTTTGTGTAGAAAATGTGAAACTACAGTCGGTAATCATCTTTCAAACGAAAATAACATTACTTTTTGACTCATTTTGAAAGTGAATAAACACTGTACAGCGCCCTCTCTCTTCGTCTGGCTCCCTTAATTTACCATCTCGATATACCTGTTCATACTTCACAGGAAACTGTCTGCTTTCCTAGATCGTTCTGGAATTACTGTACTGAGAATCCAACCTCACTGAAGACGTGGTCGTGCTGATTCTGGCCCGTGTTTGGGAGCTGTGACTGCAGGAAGAGACTTTTGCGGGGTGATTTAAAACATCAAATCCAGTCAGCAGCTACAGGACGTCAGTGAAGGCTAAATAAAGTCCCTGAACTAGTCTCAGCCCCCCGTGTGTCTGTGCTCTCCTTGAGAGTGCGTCTGGCGTTCTCGTGACCCTCAGCTGTGATGGTGGATTTAATAATGCTGGACCTTCAGTGCATCCATCACATCAACCCCACTAACTCTGGCTCCTAATCACAGGACGACAGTGAGGACACCAGCACAGCGACAGCTTTCCATCCTCGCGCTGTCGCAGCAGCGGCTCCTTCTGGTTATGACAGATAGACTCCGGTTACCTTGTCGTTTCGCTCGCAGAGGAACTTTAGTCGCTGGGCTCTCTTGTGCATGAACACTCCATCCAGGTGACCCGTCTCCACCGAGCGGATTTCTATGGCTTTCTCCCCCCAGCCCATGATTTGATTGGAATGGATGTAGGCTGCAGAGCAGAAAGGTCAGGGGTCGCGGGGTGCAAAGATTAGAACAAGTCTGTCTGTACAGTCAACATTTCGTCGCATTAAAATGATCCAGCAGGGGGCGCTGCAGTATCATATAGCTCAGTGAGAGGCCAGCTTTGGGGCTTTTCTCTGGCATATATAGCAAACACACTATTTAAATCCTGAGAGATCATGTTGGAAAGATGGAACACATGACCAGATGCTCGGGTCATGACCCTCCGTCACATTACTCGTGAAGCATTCTTCAAGGTCAGACTGTAAGATTCAGGAAACCAGCGAGACATACCGACAGAGGTGGGCATCTCCCCCCACTGCAGCACCACGTCCTTGGTAATTCGCCCGTAGGTGTTGACGTAGACGCCCTCGTCCTCGTAGCACAGCAGCATCTCCATCCCGTCCGTCTTGGGGAGCACCACGATGGCATGGGGCGTGACCTGGCTCTGGATCTGGGACACAACGGTTCAGGAATGTTTGGTAATCTGACCAGTAATTTTTAAGACTCGCATCCTTCTTTGAAATCAAATTCAAAAACTAATTTTAAGTTAGACCACCTATAGAGAATAGGTAGAAAGACTTTGTCGGCCACGGTGCTGTGCCCTTCAACAGGCTAGCAAGTCAGTTATTAAAGTCAATAATTTATCTGGAAAATTCCCCCAAAAATGATGCAAAGAAAAGAGAATTTGATGAAAGAAGACAAATGTTACCGCTTCAACAACAAAACCAGACTGTCACCGATGTCAAGAGTGTGTTATGGTTATGGACTGTTAGTTCCTCTTCCCTCTGGCAGGAGGCTACGGTCCATCCAGACTAGAACCTCCTGTCACAGGAACAGCTTCTTCCCCTCGAATGAATTCATGAATTATTATTATTATTTAGTGTTTTTGTTTGTTTGTTTGTTTGTTTTGTTTGGGTTCTTTATTGCATGTTATTCCAAAGCACTTTCCAAGTTGGTGGGGTCCTCCTCACTGACCATGGCAATAAAGCTGATTCTGTGTTCAGTAGACCAGAAGAAACTCACTACTAAATCCACTAAACTGCTGCCCAGAGTGGAGCTGGGTCGAGTCTCTTACGTACATGTGAAGGGATGTAGATGTCGTAGGGGTTGCCGGAGTCCACATCGATGACATGGAAGCCAACGCTGGAGCCGTAGATGACCTTTAACCTCTGGCCCTCCTCCACTGTGAGGTCCACCAGCTGTGGGCGGTGCTGAAGCTCCGTGAAGGACTGCAAGTTTGAAAGACAGATCAAGACAGAATAAATGCTCCGTTCACCCTCACATTCAAGACGTTGGTGAGCAAATATCTCCATCAAAATGGATGTGATTTAGGTCAGTTTTAAAGCAGGCTTCTAAGTCACGGCGTATCACAGAACATGAAGGCCAGTGGAAGGGTTACCTTGAAAGCCATGAACTTGTGATAAGGTTTGGGGGCCCATGCATAGATTTCCACAGAGTTCTTGAGAGCGATGACCAAGAACTTGATCCTTTCATATTTGACTGGAAACAACAAAAATAAACTTCTATTTCAGTCCAGAAATGTGTCTGCAATGATCACTCCGTTTATAAATGTGTGTATCACTGTGCACACAGCAAGCTCAGGACACTGAAGAGCTTGCAAACAAGTGTTCCACCGGTAGATGGAGCTTCTCTCGTCCGACATCCACTCACCAACTTTGTAATGGACGCATCCCTCCAGGTCCCCGACTGTGATCCAGCCCTGCTTCTTCTCTACTTCTGGGTCGTTGTGCAGGATTCTGTTCCGCAGCCATGACAAGTAATAGACCCGCAGTTTGTTCTTCTTTCCTGAAATTTAACAGTGGATTTTCAATTTTCTGACACTGAACACACATCTCCAGCGCCACCTACTGGCCACAGCTAGCACACATCTTTGGAATCTTTCTGTCGTTTAGATGTTGGACTTATTTTTCTCATGTTGTCTTAGTCATAAACTGTGTCAGTGATGCTCGAGTTAAAATCAAAAGTTCACTTTAGCAGCAAATGCTAAGGCAAGTTGTTCTGTAACTAGTCCTTTCCAGCTCATTCAGGCTACAACTTAACTTCAACTGCTTGTGTCTGACCTACCAGAGATAGTGACCAGGACATTCAGTCCCTCCAGGACGTCCATTTGTAGAAATCGCCGGCGAGTGATCAGGTTATAGACTTTGCCCTGTCCGCTGCGGTCGAGGAGCATCAGACCGTTCTCCGTCCCCACCAGCAGGTTCACCCCTGAACATGTGCCCGAGTGTTAGGGGTACAGCAAGAATCGACCGTGTCCAGGTCTGAGAATCATGTGCAGTTACCCCAGAGAGCAGCACACAGGATCTCAGAGTTGAAGCGCTTTTTGTACTTCCGGATCTCGGGCGTGTCGGTGTGAGGTCTGATGTTGGTGGGGTTCACGTTGACCACAGAGATCTTCCTGGCTTCGCTCAGTCGCGCCTGCTCCTGCCTCAGAAGCTCGTTGGCAAACATGGCTGCATGAGGAAGAAATTCAGTGAGGAAGAGTGCGAAGCAACTCGACGATGGCTGAATTATTGAAGCCTCACCTGCAGCAGAGTCCTCGTCCTCATTACCGCTGGGTGACGTTTGATAGACCCGCGGGTCCACGAAGGGCGTGAAGGAAGCTTTGGTTCCCCCCAGACCAAACTGTTGTGCCGAGGCAGAAATATAAAAATGAAATATCGCTGCTGGTTTGTTGAAAAAGTCAATGCTGGGTCATAACAAATTCAACAGGATCAATGAACTTATGGGAAAAATAGAAAACAAGGACACATTCTTTGACTTAATCGAATGAGTTATGCACTAAAAATACAAAATAAAATGTTTTTATAGGTCAAAGAAGGTCATGTCTGTGTCCTGACCTCGGACATGTCGCCCAGTTTCTGCAGCGCTGTCGGGGTGGCTGACGGAGAGTTGCTCTGCTGCACCAAGTCTGGAAGGTTGCCATGGTTACCGAAGCCATTGCTCTCGATGTGGTCGCCTCTACGCCTCTCCTCCGCCTGCAAACACAGACGTGAGACAAGTTGGCAAAAGGTAGGTGGGAGAAGTAAGGTGTGTATGTTCACCTCTCTCATGACCAGGGTGCCATCTTTGGAGTTGTTGTAGGCATCATCCAGGGATTCTTCAGTCAGCCCTCCATACGACTCCGAGCTGCCCTGCACTGCCGGCCTGCAAACACACACACATACACACACAGACACATGAGTTAAAGGCCACCACACCAGTGAGTCTTCTTAAATAAATTTTAAATGAATTAAGTTCAATTTTCTTCAATGATTTGGGTCACAGCCTGTCATTCAGTTGGGGGTTCCAAACAACATCAGCAAGTATCATGTAAACAAACTGTTACACTGGTAAAAATAAAGAACAAAACAAGCTGAAAACACATTGTCTGGGAGAGGATGTCACATGGTGGTCAAATTTTAGACCCTTTATGACCATCACTTTGTCTGAGACACTTCATACACATAAAATTAAATATATAGAATATGTTGCTTCTTTTTTAGCATTTTAGCATTTAACATATCAGTGCCATTGTTTACAGAGTAACAAAAAACACTGCTGTAATTTCACTTGCGTCTTGACTCATGCAACAGATTTGTAGTCAGACACAAGAGTAGATCTGAACTTCACACAAAATAAAAAGAGATGACAACAAGCTTCTGCTTTTGTGGTGGAACAATATTGATAATGTGAAGGAAAGGAGGTGGTCTCACATGATGCGGGGGATGTCGCTGACAGCCACAGTGCCATCATGACCCACAGTCTCTCCATCTTCATCGCTGCTCTCTGATTCTTCACTGGAGGACGAGTAGTCCGTCACCTTCAGGAGCAGACAGGGAAGCTAGGTATCAGTGACCGGGTCACATGCTAAACATTAGCCCTGTGACACTACATCAATGTTTCGGTAAACAGCTGCACTGAACGGTGAAATTCCCGTGAGTTCCACACAAACATTCTAAAGGACCGGACTGACCCAAACATGTAGCAGCAGCTAAGTTAGGATGTCAACCTGGAAGGGCGACCTTGAAGACCCTCCTGTACCAGTTTCCGGATACAGACGTTGAAGAGTCGATAAAACAAAAAGGTGTGCAACCTTTGACTCGGGAAAATATGGGGCGCACCTCAAATAAGCGGACTAAGAAGCCGCTTTGCTTTCCAATGTGTAATGACCAATCTCAATTTTAAAGAGAATTTTCCTACAAAGTTTCCGTACATGAAATATCAAAACTTGATAATATTAAGATTGACATAATAAACTGAACTGTGCCGCGTTCAGGAAACCTACAAGGAAAATTCCAGGCCAGGTAAACCTGCATAGGCCGATGTATTTTATACACGAGTATTTATTCCACCAATATTGTCCTTTAAAGGAATCTATCTGGACACACCTTGACGGGAGGCCTGCTGCCTTCCTCCACTCTTAACTCGCGCAGCTCCTTGGCCAGTGCACTGAGGTCCTGAAGACGACAAGAGAGGAGACACACAGCATGTTTAAACACCAATTTCCATTGTGCACTTCCAAACACATCAACCATAACATTATGACCAAGTGCCTTTTTATTAGCTTTCTAAAAAACGGTGGCTCGGTTATGCGACTTGCTGAGGGCAGCAGGTGTGATCCAACAGAGCGACTCATTAGAACATGGTGGATCAGGGCTGGACTGAAAAGGAGGCTCTTCCACATTGAGCTTCCTACCAAGAACTGGACGAACTACCACTGCCGCTTCACCGGGTTCCCCTCGCTGAACCCTTGACCTTGATGCTTCACACCACACCTTCTTTTAAGGAGGCAAAAATGGTCCTAATCTTATGGCTGATGTCACACATATAAGGGAACACAGAGAAGGATAAACCATCAGCATCAGTGTCCCAGAACAAGAGTGCTCATCGTGCATTTAGCTGTGACAGGAATGGGGATTTCAAACTCTTTGTATCTTACAGATGAGCACTTTTATTCCCAAAATCATCAGGTATAAAACCACGGGTTCATTGAGAAAAGGACAGAAATAAAAAGGATTGGACGGTCCACTCGACCAGTCACCCCCATGCCACTGGCCCCCAGTCCCGGACCCTCCCAGCCCCACCTCTACCAGGCTAAATCGACATCATGCAGACAGGTTAAAGGGCCGTCGAACACGGTGGGCTTACCAGCTCCTCCTGACCAGTCATAATGACAACAGAGAAACAGGAGAAGATATTCAGAGATGAGCCAAAAGTCCCACACACCTGCATCACATGCATGTCTACACACAAACTTGCAACCACAGACACACGCTCAGTTGTGTGTGTAGAAGCATACATGCAACCTTCATTGGTAGAATCATTCGAATGGAAAAGTGAGTCCTTGCTTGCCAAAGCCTTCACCCCCGCCATGCCAAGGCGAGGAGGCGGAGCTAAAGTAAGAGCAGGGGGAGGGAAGGAAGTGTGCGAGTGTCACTAACCTCATCTATGGCTTTCTTATAGCTCTGAAGAACAGAAGGAGGAGGACAAGGAGGCAGAGAGAGAGAGATCTAGATGAGTGGCAGAGAAAAGAGGGAGAGCCCACGAGGAGCACCTCCAGAGATGAGGCTTTTTTTGAGTCCATGGTTTCTTCTGCAGACTATGTGCATTTTTTTGGAGGTATGGTCCTCCGTTTGCGCAGTTTTTCGGCCCGAAGTGTGCGTCACAGTTGTGCTGTTCACTGACTACATGAGCGTCTATCAGTCTGTGTAATCTGACTATGGACATGTTTTAGTCTCCCCTGCCTTTCTGTGTTTATGTCACTCCATAAACATATTAACAGAGATTGTGTTTCACTCATGATCTCAGAGATTAAAATACATTTAAACACCATTACGTTTGACTCACAAGAAGAACGTCCCTCACACTGACATGAAATTGAAGATAAATTCAGCCCTTAAAAAGAAAAAAAAACACCCAGAATTCCTCTGATCCAAAACATACATTTGTTGGACAACAGATGTCAATGTTGGTGGTGCGTGTGTACGTACTGCAGGTCTGCTGGGTCTAGTCGACTCTCGTCCCTCCTCCTGCTTGGACTTCACCTCCTGATTGGCTCCGAGAGGAGATCCCTGCTTTGTCTGACCTGTGTGAGGAGAAAAAAAAAATGTCTACAATCTTCATGTTACTATCCCCAATCTTAGTCATGAACCCTCCTGGTAGAGAAAATGTGACTCATGATGGAGCAACTTTAGAAGAGATATCCTACCTCTCCTTTCAGACGACCCTCCCTGAGATGATGGTGAGGAGGAAGAGGAAGAGTTGGAGGAGGTTCTCTGCAGCATGGCATCCAGGGACAGCTCAGAGCGACGCAGGTCTGGGTTGCTGAGGGAAACAGTAGAATGAACTTTGAAATCTTCCACCTAGTTATCACCCTCAAACAACAATGAGCGGCCAGCGGCTCAGCTGCAGCCGAAGTCCATCTCAACCTTCAGAGCAGAGCCCTCAAAGCAGCACTACACAACATGAAGAAGGATTCACCTTGAACGAATGAGTTGAGACCCAGTGCGTGGGCCCACTCCTCCATTGGGGGAGTTTTTCCTGCCCATGGCCGGGGAGATTGAGGTGGTTCTCTGCGGGACCTGGATGGACAAACGCACACATTTTACACTTGAAAGTAATATAACAAGGTATATCACACAACAAATTATATACACGCAGTTCTTCAAATATTCTTAAAACCCTAAAATGAACCTTATAGGACATGACCTTGAACTTTTGAGAAGCACGTTCTCCTCCTCTTAATGTCAGTGATGAGTCACAGTTTTGGAGAACAGGCTGAACTATAACTATGGCCCTAGTAACATAAGCATTGCCTTTGCCCTATTATCTTGGAAAACAGCTCCATCTACCGGTATAATCTGAGAATGACAACGGAGTTATATTTCAACCAGGAAGCCTTGAATCTGTCCCACCTTCGGCGGGAGGTCTTCCTCTCTTAGCCAGGCAGTCCGGTCCCGGTCCTTGTCCTTGTCTCGTTCCCGATCACGCTCCTCCCTGCCAGCTAAGCCCTGTTGGAGGCCCTGGTTGTCAGATGTGGGATCAGAGTTTTGCCGGGGTATATCAGGACGCGGGGAGCCCACTGAGACCCCCTCGATCATCGATGAGCCTGCCTGGTCCTGCAGGGACTGAGACCCAGACATTGAGCTGGAGTGAGTCTTCACTGGTACCAGGTGGGCCATCTGTTGATGCAGAGAGGAGATAGTCTGTCACAAAGCTGCCATCTGGAGTCCCACAAGACTCTTCAAAAACATAGGTTATTTTCTCCAGCACATATTGGACTGACAACAATATTTTTATTTTATTTTTTCAATTTAAGTTTCTGCTATTGACATATGGAATTATTACATATGGGCTGTGGTGTTTTTTGTTAGCCAGTTGTGTACACTAAATAATATGTAATATTGCTTTGATACATTATTTATCCTTCATTTATACAGAATGTTTTGTTATTTTATATTGAAATTATACACTGAAGAAAAGAAGAACGTTTCTACTACATTTTCAATGAGTCCCTGTTCATATATTGAAAATGACTGCAGATCTCAGACCTGAGTAGAGGGCAGAAAACCGTATTAAGGCACCACAGGTGTGAAGGAAAAGAGAAGAGGAAATTATTATTACTGCAGAGGTTTTCAGCATCAGCCTTGGAAAAAGAAGTTATCGTTCGACAAACCACACACCTCTGTTGCGCGCACACACACACACACACACCTGTGATTCAATCGGATGGGTGGGTGGGGTTCGGGCGGGCTGCATGCCTCCACTGCTGAAGGACTCTGAGCGGGGAGGGAGGGAGGGGTCGGAGATGCGGTTGGAAACTTTTTGCTGGAGTGCCGGAGAGCTCTGTCTGTTCAACTTAGAGCGCTCCTCCACCTGGGAACGGTCACATACAACTGTCACTCACAGACATGACGCAACACTCGGCAACCACACAAACCCCAGCAGCCACCAGACAATGTTTACCCTGCTACAAAAATCAGCGCATGTGCTGGGCAGTTCCAATAAACTGAACCGATCTTTCTGCTTTCTGACATTGTTTTTGACTAAATATAATAAATAAATGGTAAGGTCATGCCATGTCATTTGCCATGTGTGACGGCCCACTGCTGAATATGATAATGTCCCAAACAATTTTGTCTCGAATAAACCCAACTTAAACTCCTCATCTAATAAAAAAAATAAAAATAAATAATTTACCACAACTTTCTCCCATGAGAATTTCAGTCGTACTGCCCAGCAAACATGGTGAAAATAGAGCAGGGTAAATGTCTGACAGCTGGGCATCAGCTCAAATCAAGATGCTCTTTCAGATCACAGTAAAACAAATCGACCTTGAGCGCTGACTTCTTCAGTCGAGCCTTCTCACGCTTGAAGTCACCATGCAGTGAGTAATAAATGTGATTCTGGCCAATAGACGTTGAGAATAAAAGTCAGATTTGGAATGTGCATTTTGCACTAAATAACGCTGAGAGTTCCTCTCGCCAGTGTAATCTGATAATCAGATCATCTGCTCAGCAGCGAAAGAAAGCTGCCAGCGGCTCCACATTTATTTCCAACCCAGACACCGGCCAAACAACTCTCCAGAGGACCTTGTCACAAGCACCAGGTAACCCAGGAGGGCCCGGCGATGATCAGCCACTGCAGCGTGTGAACTCCACATGGATTACTGACCTTCAGAAGCTTATGACCAGAAAAAAAAACTCTTTCAACTGTGTGAGTTCACTAGGAGTAAAAAAGGGGAACCCAACAGTTAGCAAGTTAGGGAGACAAGGGACATCTGAAGAGAAAAACCCAAAAACTTCAAAGCTTGTAATGGGGTTAAGCTTCTATGCGGGTAGTTAAGGGGTCAGTACTTAAGTCCTACCAACTTTAGGGTTCACATCACTTTTAACTAGCCAGGTTTGCAGGTTAGGGTTCGCAAATCTACATGGCAACACCAGA
This sequence comes from Synchiropus splendidus, assembly GCF_027744825.2. Taxonomy (NCBI): domain Eukaryota; kingdom Metazoa; phylum Chordata; class Actinopteri; order Syngnathiformes; family Callionymidae; genus Synchiropus; species Synchiropus splendidus. Next base: position 8,734,037 of record NC_071349.1, on the reverse strand, counting down.
GCCTGTAGGGGACTTTACTTCATCCAAAGCAGGATAGCTTGTTTCTATTCTTTTAATCTCCACTTCAATTGGAGGTTGGAGCTAAACTCTACTTTTGCCACCAAACACACTGACCTCCGACAGTGGTCCAGCACCAGAAGACAAACCCACATGCTATCATGACCATAGTAACAGACCCGGTCAGTCCATGAGAAACACACATACCACACAAGGACTGGTTAACTTATCAGAGATCACAGTACAGGACTGCATCGAGTGTCTATAGTGTCAGGTGTACAGAGATATTTTGGAAGGTTTAGGTGGTCCAACCTGCAGAATAACAATACACAGGCACACAACCAAACACGACAGCTTCATGTGTAAATGAAGGAAGAGATTTACATCATTAGTATAACAAGTGTGGAAAGTCCTACCTAGGAATCTACAGAGGAAGGCAGTTGGATTATGGAAAGGAGGTGGTTTGTTTTGATTTAGTGGATCTTTCTGACTGTACGTTCACAACAAACACAATTGGATGACACTTGATGACGCGCAACTTTCTCTTGTGTCTGTGTCTGTGTCCTGACCTCGGACATATATATATATATATTTATTAAAGCAAAAAAAGTGGTGGGCGTCGACGTCTCTGTCGGTCCATCAGAACCTTCAGAGGCTTGTTGAGTCACAAACATTAACAACAATCACCATCCACTTATCTTCTATTTCACTAACCAAATGCACCAAAGCTGCAACTTTGTCGCGTCATAGACAGTGCATCAAGTTTCCATTGCCTTTGATTGTGTTTGGTGTGAACGTACCTTGAGAAGGTGTAAGCCAACCTAGGGTTGACAGAGCTAGGATGTATCTAAAAGAGTATCTAACTCTAGGTCTATTCTACAGCAGCCTGAGCCCAGCCTGCCATGGAGACAGTCACTAACCACTTTGGCAGGAAGGTTGACAGCAATCTTAGGTTCCTGATCCTGCCCCGCAGGAGTTTGGAGAGCTTTTATCTGGCTGGCCCCTGGTACGGGCGCAGAGAGAGGTCTGCTCTTTGAGATCTCTTTCTGACTGTGGGGCACCACTGGATTCGGCTTGGCCCCCGGATTAGACTGGACAACTGCTGCCTGGCTGGAGGATTCTTTCTGTGGTTTACTGGGGCCCTGGCTCGGAGCCTGATCCACGACAGCCACTGGAATGCGCCCTTTCTGACTCAGTTTCTTGGCCCTGAACTCTCTAACCTGCTGACTTATTTCCTGCTTCAAGCCTGGATCTAAGGCTTCTCCAAGGTCCACAGCCCTACAGATCTGTGGGATGTGAGAGGAGAGGAGCTTGGTAGCGTGGGATGGGGTGCGCCTAGGAGCATGAGCTCTGGGTTGGCCATGGGAGGCTGAGGATGAGGGTGGTTGGTTGAATGACTGGTGATGGCGGAGGTGGGGGCGGGGCAGGTTACCATGCTGCTGCTTCTGGACCTAGGAGTCGGGGGAGGGTGAACAAGCCATCATGATAGGAGTCAATATACATTATACTCCAGATAATCACCCCAATCCTGTGAAGAAATCATCATTCAAACACAACAAGACAACAAAACAAGACAACTCCCATGAAACTTTGACCCAGAGACCTGATAAGACCCGGTTTAGGCTGCCATCCAACACCAGAGGCTCCGTGCGCTCCATTCCCATCCTGACAGCCAGCCAGATAGGTTTTTATAATTCAGTGACTGGATAATTCATTGAGCTGCTTAGGTCTTAGGTTTTCAGTAAAATGTAGGTTAATGCCCTGCCTTTTTGTACCCCTTATCATGCAGAGTAATTTTATTTCAGACTTCTACGATATAAAAAGACTGAGCAGTTCTGAAGAGTGGTGCGTCATGGGTTTGTGAAGCTTCCAGTTTCCTGCAAAGAAGAGCTTAAAGAGCTTTTTTTCCCCATTTATAAATGACAGCAGTACAATTTGAATTTGGATTATAGCTTCCTGGGTGCCTCGACGGTTCACAAGAGAGCTTCTCAAACACCTGCCATGACGACTGTTTCACAAAGAATGGGACAATGAGGCACCAAATATACTCAAGCCTGAGAATTAGTGGCGGGCGCCCCAAAAAAACGTCATTGTTTATCTGTATTTCTCTTCATAGAGATTAAATGGCAGTTTCACCTCACAAAAATAATTTGAATGATGCTTATTTAAATAGTTCAGGTGTGATTGACTCAGCAAGGGTTTGTACTCAGTACTTAGTTGTACTCTGTTTTTCAAAGTTATAATTGTTGTGGAGTCATGCAGCCTCATGTATTGAAAGTACTACTCTGTGTGTAATGGCAAAGTATGAGAGTACCGACTAGCTGTTGGGCTGCCTTTTATAGTTTTACCACAGGTTTCAGATAAATCTGTCGACATCAGTCAAGTCAAACCCAATACACTTCCTTTGCTATTCTCCAAAAGACGCCTATGTTACCGACACATTGGCATCACTTTTTGTCACGAAGATTCTGGCAAGTCCATATTCCCTCTAAGCCACTTACTGTCTACTCACAATTGGTGGACGAATATATAAATGCATTTTGTTGAGCACAACTACGATTCAAATAAATGGCACTTTGATGACTCTACTGAATAAGACTGTTCGGTCTGCACCATAAACTGATCAACCTGTAGATGAATCAGGTGCGGCGTGGTGTTGCTGTATTCATGACTTGCTAGACATGGCTGTATCCTTGGTGTTTCCCTCAAAGATCCACTCAAAATAGCACAGAAATTCAAGAGTGTAGTGCGTCTCAAAAAGCCTGAACCTCTTGCCAGGTGGAGAGGTGAAATTGATGTCAAGAGTAGACAATATATTTTCCCAGGAAACAGTGTTGAGAAAACACCTCCATTACAGTTCATAAAAAGACCATGAACTTGTGCAGACAATCTTGTGTTTTGTTCATCTAAAAGAGTCTGGTGACGATGGGAAGAGATGCAATTTGACCTCATGAAGTGAAGAGCACGCCGCGTCTGGCCTGCAACGGCTCGTGTCACTGACAGTGAATCACTGCTTGTGACAAAATAACTGTTTTAATGATACATTTCCAGTGGTGGATACACAGACAGGCCGTCGTCTGGAGGATGAGCAACACGACAGGCATAGCTAGATGGAGACTAAGGTCACACTAGAGCCTGATTCTAGCTCAAGTTTCTCCAGCAGGAGGACAGTCTCGTGCATTCAGTGATTATACTCAAGCTCGGAAAGGTCATGAAGTGGAAGGATACAGCGGCGCACTTCATGATGCACGTGCATGTATAGGAGAAGTGCAGGCTGAAATACGATTAGACCCGACAGTGGCATTGCAGCATGCCTGAAAGGAAACTATTGGAGGCCAAAAAAAAAAAAAAAAGGCGCTGTTGTTGCTGATACAAGCCAAATAGTTGGTGACCTCATGAATCTTAAATCGAGACTCAAGCTCCACTCCCGCTCTCCTGTGATGCCCGTACCTCTTTAGCCCAAGCAGGTTTGTCATTAGGATTGATGACATCTTTGTAGTGGTACAGTGGTTTCTTCTCCGCCTGTCTTCCCTCCTGCTGCTGCTGCTGCTGCTGTTGTTGTAGAGACACCAGGTAGGCTCGCTCCTGCTGCAGCTGCCTCTGGAGCCGCTCCGCCTGCCGCTGCTCCTCAATCTGTTTACGTTTGTATTCCTGGAGGGAAGAGAGGAGAGAGTTCGGCAAATGAACGAAAATGGACACGAGTATGGAGGTAAGAGAGGGACAAATATTTTAGAGGCAGATTTATAAGGCCGCAGCTGCAGCAACATCCGAGACATGTTTTTGAATGCTCTGTGGCTTGTGCAAATCTTAACAAAATCTGCCCCTAAACGTGGTCACACATTGTGAAACATGCTACAACAGAACACGACACCATGGATAACTTTTTGTTTTTGATCAAACAGGCTGTAATTTGTTGGTCCATTATTCATGTCATGTAGTATAACATAGTTATACGCTATACAACGCTTCATACAGACGGGGAAAATGAAGAATGCTCCAGTTTACTAATCCCAATCCAAAACAAGGATTTCATTTTAAAGCATTCTTCAGATTCCAAATAAACTCATGCAGTGATGTGGGGGGGGGGGCACAGCACAGCGGGGCTGGACACTCAAACAGGCTTCAGTTACCAGCAGTAACGCCTGCTCCTGCAGTAGCTGCTGCTGGAGAATCTCTAACTGCCGCTGTTCCTCCTCCAGCTGTCTACGGATATACTCCTGAGCGGCATGACAGCACAAAGAGAGAGCAGCAGATAGAGAGAAATGACAGGAAACGTGAACATCAGATTACAGGCGAGGGCAGGAAGAAAGAAATAGAGAAAGATAATCCTCTGAGATTACTGCGATGGAGGTGAGATATAGACGTGAGAAAGGAAGGATGGTCTTTCTGAACAGTCTGAGGGAAAATAGGAGCTCTTTTAAAATATGCAGTCAGGGAGCAATAAAGTGAGACTCTATAAGGGAAAAGATGTTGCATCAAAGTTTCTTTTTGTAATGGTGTATTATAGGAGATTCATTTGAAGTTTTAAACTTCAAAAATGCACAGGAAAGACGATCAAAGCTCAATATACCATTACAGCGGTCCGCCACTTAATACTTTTGTCTCATAATACTTAAGTTCCCAACTCTATATGCATTTTCTGGGAAGGTGACAGTGAAACGCAGATTTCTTACTGGTCATTTTATTCACTGAGTAGTTACATTTATTGCAAATTTCGGCAATATTCCTGAATATATTTTTTTGTTGTAAACTTGATGGTAACTGTCAGTGAAACATCTGTGGAGAGAACACCTTCTCCATAACATAATAATATGATAAATAAATGTGAAACCGTTTTATCAAAAACATGTTGAAAATAAAAAAAACAGATCTTGGTGTCTCACAAGCTGCGGAATTGAGTAAAAGGGTATCAGGAGTCACATCACGGCAATAACATTGGTGACATTTTCCAGGACTTTTCTATATCCACTGACTTCTATATTTTCAAGGTAAATCCTGGCAGAATTAACTCACAACATCAGTCCACCACTGTGCCTTAAAAACTGAAGGCACAAACCTGCTCTCTCTCCGCATGCCGTCTCTCCTCCTCTCTACGGAGCTGTTCCATTTCCTCGTAGCGCCGCCTCTGTTCCCGCTCATGCTGCTTCCTGAGTTCGCGCTCTCGTAATTGCTGCTGTGGTGACAACAGAGGAAGTACAGAGAAGTTCAACGGTTTGTTATGGTGCTCTTTTATTGAATACTTCACGTCCTCCAGTGGATTTCACTTCACGATGCAAGATTGAATTGTGGTACTACAGTTGGCTGAGAGAGCCACTTGGCCCAAAACTGGCAGGTCAGTGAGGCTCAGTTATGGTGCTCGGCTCAGCGCTGGAGAGAAAGCTCTGTTGGGAGTCCATTACAGATTACAGACTAAAGACTGTGAGCCTGCTCACGGGAATTATGAGATGGACACAGTTGTCAGCGCCCGGACCGTCCACAGCAGAACGCAATCATCCACCAGAGCACTGAAGAAGAAATTATTCTGATGCACAGCACGTCCAATCATTGGGAAAGGATAGCAATATTTCACGGAACTCAAGAACTGAAATGCTATCATTGAAATAAACATCTTCAGTTGAGTCTCTGTCGCCCTTATTTGTCTTGGTCTGGACTCTGCCTCAGGTTAGGAGGTGTCCATCACAACACTATCAAAATCCCAGTCCAAATATTTGATATCAAGTCTGTTTAGTCAAGTTTTGAATTATTTGAGGACAAGGAACTGTTATCAGTTATCAGTGAGAATTTCCTCTAATAAGTAGTGTTTTTGATGTCAGTCCAGTTTAAATGTGAACTAGCAAAGGCTGGATAAGTAAGAGGACCTAAAGCAGTTTGGGCAAGGAGTGAAGTTAGACGTGTCACTCCTGAGGCTCAAATCATTTTCGTGGGATACTGTGGGATTGAAAGCCAGGAGCGATGGAAGTGTTCTCCATGTAGTTGCACAGTAGAAAACCATTACTTTTCACAGTACCATGTACAGATTTAAGGTGCAGAAACTGTGTCTTACGGTACTTGAGCGATGGGTTCATGGAACCCTGTAATTCTCATGTCCGCATCCTAAATCTCTTCATTAAGGAATGTCACTTGTTTTAAAACTTCTGACTCTTTCAAGTCAATAAACAGGATTTATGCTCATTAAAATGAGTTTAATTGAGTTGATTTTAAACACCAGAGCGCAACCAGCCAAAGAAAAACAAGGGCAAAGGTCACGTCTGAAGCCCCCATCATCAGATCTCCAAACACTAACCTCCTCCAGGCGCCGTCTTTGCTCCTTCTGCTCCTCGATGCGTTTCTGTCTCTCGGCCAACAACAGGCGCTTGTGCTCCTCGTTCTGCTGTTGCTCCAGTTGCTGCCGGCGTTGCGCCTCTGAACGCTCCTTATTGGCCAGCTGGAGGCGCAGGAAGTCCCGCCTCAGGGTGGACTCCCCAGGGATGTTGATGATAGAGCTGAAAAACAATAAATCTATATTTTATTTTCATAAAGCAGAAGGTTTTCACATGAAGATCATAGAATTGTAGATCATTTGTAGTTTAGTTATTTGAGATTTTTGTGAAACATTTTCATTGTACATTTCCTTGAATATTTTAAGGGCAGTGAGTGACAAACATGTCTTGGTAGACAACATTAAAAATAATAAAAAGAAACAGCTATTAAAGCGTCAGACTGACCTTGGTTCTCCCATGTCTCTTTCTTCATCCTCCTCCTCACTTCCACTGTACTCGTACTCAGTTTCATCTGACGGACAATCGGGAAGACAAAAAGGATTACAAGGAGCCTGAACGAGTTCACATTTAATATTGTCCCTGCTATTTATAGCGAGAGCTCACCCGGCTCTCCAGATCCCCAGGGCCTTTGAATGTGACAGAAATGTTAACAGCAGAAAGTTGCTGTCTCAACAATGACAGTCTGTAAATCACTGCATCTGCCCAGCTGCATTTCCTCCCGCGGCAGTCGTGCTATTCCAGCTCAGTTTTGAATACAGCAGTATTTTGGAAAACAGATGACTGCCACTGTTTTCACTTTTGACTCAGCTTAAGATGAAGGAAAAAGGACTGCTATTAAACTAAGTCAGACTCAATAAATTCATATAGATTTCAAAGGGCAGAAGCAGCACCAGTCCATACAAGGGGTTAATGAAGAAGTACAATTAATATTTACTCACTTAAGTCAATAAAACAAAAAACAGTTGCACTGTCAAAAGAAACAAATCTAACAACCGTCTGGGTGTGTGGGCAATATATTCATGTTCAAAATTAAGCATCACTCTACAAAAATGAGTGAGTGAAATATTGCAGCTCATAACATAACATTGATATGGTAGAACATAGACAGACATTTTTGTATTCTGCATGTAAAAAAACTACCCAAAAACCCCAGCCAAAACAAACAAAATTAAGAACTAAATGTTTAAAAATTTAAAAAATATAGCAATATACATGGATTGTCTGACATATCTTAAGGGGAGATATAATATTTCGGACTATTTTCTCTCATTCCCATTCCTCTGCTCCCCCCACTCACAGGAATTTCAGCTCCTCATTGGCTGGTTTATTGGGAAGGCAGGAGGCGCAGATGAAACGACACTCACTCAGGCCAACTTGGAGTCTACTCATAGTGTCAATAATAATAACAAATAACAAACATATGCAACTGTTTCTCAATACCCAAATCAAATCATGACACCATCACGTCTCTCTGACGTTAGGCGGTTTCCATTTACACGATGTGACTCAGATGTGCTTATTTCAGTAAACTTATGTTCAATTATGCTCAATTTTTGACACTCACTTTCAGTTTTTGCCACAGCTCAGCATTTAAATGACTTGCCGGGCCTCAAATGATGCTCCAAACTTGTGTTAAATTTTAAAAAGACAGCAGCTGCTCAGCACCCAAAACCTCTGATATAAGAAGCGCCCCTGACACTTAAATGAATTTTAAATTAAATGAATTTGGTAATTTAGTGAACCCCACGTTATCAGATCAGGAATAAAAAACTCATTAAAATGCAGGCCTCGATAGGCACTTATCAGATCGAACCTTCTTTTTTTCAGAGCAAACATTGGTCTTATCTTAAAAATCCTCGAGCAGCTCTTGAGCACCACTTCAACAAAACTTATTTTCAAACACGACTTCTCAATGATGTTCAGACATGTATAGGTTAGTAGAAAACGAATAGACCCCATTATATTAAAACTTTATTTAAACTGTTACTCTGGCAAAAATGTGAGGACCACCTCAGATCTCAGCGTATAAATACACTCTAAATATTAAGTACAATAGCCGGTACATGTTCCCTCACCTCTCTCTCCTCGCTTCTTCTTTGTGCGATCGATATGGTCCTTCAACTGGATTCGGACCTGCCTCTCATTGGGCAGGTCCCTGATGAAGGGGTGTTTGAGGAGCTGCTCAGTGCTGGGTCTCTGACTGTGGCTCTTTATCAGACAGCTGTCTATGAACGACTGGAACTTCTTTGACCTGAACACACAGAACACACTCTCATGACAGACAGCTCTTCAAATATATTAGTCAAAGATATCGGTGACACACATGACAGAAGTGTGTCTTATCCATGAATATTCATTAAACTGTATTCTCTTTGGTTGGTTCTAAACTGATGTACAGTGATCAAAAAGCATAGATGAAAAAGCATTGTTTTATCATCAGTAACTGCACGCTGGAGTCACAGGAACACTTACCATTTCTTTGACTTGAGTCTGGGGGCCGGGTTGCGTGGGATGAGGAAGAGAGCTCTCATTGGATGCATGTCGCAGAGAGCTGCAGAGAGGCCAGTTTGAGCCAGTCAGCAGAGGTATACAAGTATTTCCAGAAAAATATCACAACATTTAGTCAAAGCTCAGCAATCAACAAAGCTAGTTGTACCTATAAATATGTTTCTGATTTAACCCAGGAGTCATAATAGAGGTGTGGATAACCACAACAGATTTATTTTATTTTTTATTTGCTTTATTTTATTTTTAGTTTATTTGGATTTTATGCCTGTAATTGTTGTTTAAAAAATGTGCCGCGAATGAATTAAACACACAAAAAAAGACAAAAAAATGTGGACTTTTTTACTTTAAGACAGGCAATAACTCTACAATGAGAAAAACATGCAAACTAGTGTACTAAATTTGAACTATTTCACTTATTTGAAAACAACAGGACTTTTGATATTAGGTTTTTCTGCCAGTTAATAGAAAGAAGAATGTAGCTGGTCTGTGTAGGACTGAGCAGCTGGGTGGACTCTTCACTGACAGTCTCAACATAGCACTCCCAAACTAGCTATCTAAGTAACAAATCACTTAACAATTAATTATACTAAAGTAATAAACATATCGAAGTCATACGATTTCCTGGCTGTCACTTACGTGGAGCTCCTTCTGCCATTTCTATTGCAGTGATCCCCAACGACCACAAGTCACTCTGCAGAAAAACAACACGGACAGGTCAGACAAAGTCACAGGAAAATAAGCATAAATTCTTTCGCACCTTAAAGTCATAAGTGGCATCAGGATTCTCATCGCAGGCAATGACTTCAGGCGCCATCCAATAGGGCGTGCCGATGAATGTGTTTCTCCTTCCGACAGTCCGGTCCAACTGGGCCGACACCCCAAAGTCCACTGCAGGGTTAATAAAAAATACAAATCAATGAACAAATAGAAAATAAACAAAAAAAGAAACAGGCTGCTCCCACTTCAACACAAACACAGTAAATCACATGAAGACAGGAGCGATAGCAAAGCCCTATTAACTGTCGCAAAATGACTACTACTGGACAGAAAACAAATTCTACAACAACAAGCAGCTCTGGTGTTTGAACACTGAGGTGACAAAGCGGTTAATAAAATATCCACAACTCAATGCAGCAGGACAGAAAGTAGACAAAGCTTAATGGAATTGAGTCTAGTCAGGCAGTAGAGTCCAAGTCCGCACCCGGCAGTCTGTCGAACGATGACTAGACGTCACACAAAATACCGGTATGACGGCACAATTACATCACATGTGCAAGATACTGTCAGTTTAAAATGTGTTTGTTAGGAACTTAACTACTGGGTCTTTAGGACATGCAATATTAACATAAGCCCCGCGAGCCAAATCCAGCCTTACAGTTCATTTGATGCAGAATGGTTGAATTTAAAATTAAAGTAGACTAATGTAGATATGTTGACTATGACAATTACCATGAAAGACAAGCTATGGAAATGTCACAAAATGCTAAGATAATTTCTGAAAAAAAAAGATAAATTGATCTGTATGTGTGTGTGTGTGTGTGTCTCAAGGAGAGTCTCTTGCTGTTCAACCACAACTACATTTGTTTCAGGTGAATACTACGATGACATAAGACTCAGTGTTTGAATTTAAAGAGGAGTCGGTCTATTTATGACACCATCATGTGCATGTTCTGTCATAAAATCAATAGATATGGATCGAGAAAATGCATCTCTGGCAAACACCCGGGTGTTAAAGGTCTAGTAATGCATCGACTTGAAGATCTTAATAAAACACTGAGTTCCATCAGAAGCTCAAAGTTGTTAAGCTACAAAATAAATACACTAGAATAAAACATAGTGCTGTAACATCAGTGCAGGATGAACGTCATCCATTCATCCTCTAACTCAAGTTATCCCAGTGAAAACACAAATGGCATTTGCATCACATTTGAGACACCAATTAATCTCAATATTTAATCTGATATTGGACTATAAAGGCACAATAAAGCAGTTGCTTTGTGACATGTTTATTCATATCTGTCTCCAGAGGATACACAGCTCTGAGTCGACAGAAACAAGGCAGCATCAGAAGCTCACACACTCAACACACATGACTTGACTAGGCGTTGATCTGGGCGAGTGTCCTTTCTTGAGCATCATAGACATCAACAGAGCATCAGAGAGACGGATATGCTTTATTCAGCACAAAAGTCTGCACACACACGCACACTTATATTTCTATCCTTGTGGGGACATTGTGAGGTTTCTCATGACATAATGCTTTTCCCAGCCTCTCACCCTAAACCTAACCATCAAAAACACACGGCTAACTTTAACCAGAACCAAACTTACACCCAATCATAATGACCCAGTTATTTTGATGTCTTCATCTTCAAATTGAGGCTTAACCCGTGGGAGCCAGACAAATGTCCCCACAAAGATAAACAAGCCCACGCGCATTGACACACAGAAACATCATACTGTCCACACAATCCTCAAGTTTGGATGGGAGACTGACCCAGTTTGACCTCAGCGTTCTCAGTCAGCAGGACGTTCTGTCCCTTGATATCTCGGTGGATGACCTTGTGCTGATGGAGATGAGTCAGACCCTGCAGACAGTGAGACACACCATCAAGGACGACAACAGCATGAGCTGGACAAGTTTGTCCACAACAATAACAGCGGGGCTCGCTAGCCAAAAATAGCTCACTGTTGTAGCAGAATTTAATATGTAGATTAGACCTTGTGTTGCCATCCACTCCAATGGCCTAACTGCAGGACACATCTGGGGAGAACCAGACTCACCCAAGGAAATGTAGCTAGTGGAAAGGTGAGTCCCTCTTCACTGGAACACTTGTTATGTAGGTCAGATTCTCGTAAATATCTAGGCAAGCGTTATTTGGGCTTCTGCCTCTCAGTCTACATGGGTTTTGGGTGCGTTTAATACTTGTGGGTTTCTTATTTTGGACAAAGGTCCAGGGCTGAGTTCTCTTCCTCTTCTCCTGTGTATTTTACTTTGAAATATTCAGGGCAACTACTGTGCTGTTTGGTGTTTTCTTTACTTCAAAAACGATTGTCCAAGTGACATTACAAAGATACGAGAATTTTAATAATCTACTTTTATTTTTAAGTAGTAATACTAAATTAAACAGTCACATATGCTTCCCAGGAAAACAATAGTCCCCAATGTGAAGCAGTGATACATTTCTGAATTTCATTCTGATTTGGTGGAAGAAGCAGAAGCAGCCACAATGTCAGGCGTCTGGGACGACTGGGAAGCAACAGAAGAAGTGCAACTTGCATAACTACCTGTGGGATTAAAATGATTCTAACTCCGAGAACACAATGATGCAGACGATCAAGTTGAAAAGCTTCAGCCTTGCGTATCCCACTCTCGCGCTCACTCTTACCCTGAGAATCTCTCGGCAGATGTAAGCAGTCCACTCCTCCTTCAGCGAGTTGCCCTTGGTGTTCTTGATCAAGTCTGTCACTGACCCCGCGCCACAGAACTCCATGACCAGCTAGACACAAACAGGGCTGGTTATTAACTGTTGCAGAGAAAGAAACTGTCACAATAAGACCCAGACAAGAAAGCGTATCTAAAAAAAAAAAAAAAAAAAAAAAAAACAGCTTTTTTTATGTATAGGCGACATGCTAACATGGAACCTACAGACCCACCATTTTTGGTGCACATCTCAACTCCCCAGTGTGGAATGTTACACAGGAAAGTAAAACTTTCACTCCATTGATACACCGATGCATCAACATGCAACTCAGAACGCTGTCATCACCACCATCATAGGACGCAAAAGTCACTTTTGAAGACTGGGACTGGAAAACTTGGGGGTGAGCGTTAACCTAACACTGAAGTTGATAAGACATAACAGCACATAATAACACATGAATACTTTCGCACCCAAAGCTGATCATCAATGCCCGGAGGATTTTTCTTGATGAACGCTCCATAGTAGGTAGCAATGTTGCGATGATGGCTGTACTTCTTCAGCATGTTGATTTCAGCTTTGATCTCCTCTTCCTCGTCCTGGAGGGAACATAAAACACATGGCGCAACTCAGTTTCATTCATGCCATAAATATAGGATTCAGTTAACAACAGTATTATCGCCGTACCAAGTCACAATCCTGGTCATAATAGTGTGCTAAGCATCCAAATCTTCACATTTAATGTACAATATTATGAAGTCAAAAGCAATAATATTTTACAAAGCACTTAATTCATGAAGACAACATTGCTTTTCACACTATGATTATGATTAAACAATATATATATATATATATATATATATATATATATATATATATATATATATATATATATATATATTGTGCTGCACGACAGCGTGTGCAGGAGGTGAAGTCCTGCTCACCTCACTAAAGACACAGCGCACAGCCACTGTGCACACGACTTCATATCAATCATAGTTAGGAATATTTATTCTGCTCTTCTCTCTTGACCATTCATGCCCATTTTCATTCATTTATTCTTTTATGCATTCATTCATGAGTCTCTTTGTTACAGTTCTGCTGGCAGCCGAGCGCCGACAGGCTGAAGAACATCTCTAAATATAGCTGAGGTTCCCTCTAAAGACACGCCAGAGACATCACGGGCGTCCTCACACCTCCAGCTAACATTACCATGGCGATGGGCTTGTCCTCGTTTCCTCTCCGCGACATCAAACACTCACCAGCTCATCACTCCTAATTAGATAACTTGGAGGACAGTGTTGTAACCGCAGGAGGTGGTTTGTTTTCATAAATAAATGTACTGTTTTGATGTGTGAGTGTGTCTTACCCCGGTGACATCCATGACTTTGATGGCTGCCAGCTGCCCCGTCTTGACATGGCGACCCTGAGAAGGAAGAACAGGGGAACATCACTTGTGTGCTCAGGTCAGAACAGCAGGACATATGACAATAGTACATGGCTACAGAACTGGGCAGAAGCCTTCAAAACCAAAGGAACGTTCAGGTCAGCACCAACAGCATTAAAATATAACAAAAAAAGGAGCCACAAAAATCAATCCACGTGATAACACATAATCCAGGTAATGTCTACAGATCAACGGAAAAGTTGGCCTTAAGCAAGTCTGGGAAAACGTTATCTGTTCTCTGGGGCACCAGCAGTATCAGTCACGGTTTTGACCAACACATGATTGACAGCCGGAGGATGAAGAAAGAAAGAATCCATCGGCGGATCGATGAGAGAAATGTGAAGATTCTACACAGTGCTTCAGAAAGCAACGCAATCACTATGTTGGCACCCTGCAGAGTTCAATTGTAAAAGCAGACTCACACAATATGACGCAAGTCTGGGTCCAGCTATTGGCATCAGGCTTTCAGCTCGCAGGAACTGTACATTTGACAACCCTACTTTAAGGCAGGATGCCCCATTTTTTCCTACTCTTCAGGCACACCAGCACACCTAAATGATCCTGTGCATTCCAAAATGGTACATTGCATTGTTTCACAAAACAATGTGTTGGATCCAATCATAGTCACCAATGTTCTCCACCTTTACTTCCCTGACTCCACACCACTGGTCCATTAACCCCCTCCCGTATGAGGCGCTCCCAGACAACACGACAAGCACGCACAACAAGCTGTCACCCGAATAGCAACGACTAGAACCATGGAAACAACTCCCAGACCATCCGCTACAGAAAAATGTTCCTGTCTCTATTCCTCATTAGAGGGCAGTGCATTGGCAGCGGCCTGGTGACACATATCCCACTGTGTTGATATGACATGATATAGAGCCATATAATGTGATACTGTAAGTACAGAAATGGATTGCAATGCAAGAGCCGTTATTTCAAGCAAACGCATTCCACTGAAAACTCAAAACACAATTCAGCTCAGGTCTATTGTGTTTAATATTTGATTCTAGTGTAGCACATCCATCAAACATCATGGCTCATGTACTTTAAAAGCCACAAATGCACAATGTCTTCAGATTCTGCTGTATTAGTTAGATAATGTTGACGTTCCATGCTGGGCTTGAACCCACGCGATGTGAACGCACGCAATGTTTCATTGTTCACTAAGCAGAAGAAGGAACACCTTCATTAATACAAAAGACAAAAACAAAAACATTTCCACGTACTACAAAAACAGGGATTCTCACTAAATCACCCGATCTTAAAGCAGGGTTTTAAATAAGACAAACCAGAGCAGGTGAACAGTCATTTAAATCTAACAGCAGTAGAAATCCTAAGACCCAAACCAGCCACTGAATTACCTTCATCTGTGCAGAATGCGCGGAACAATTAGTTTGTTGTCGTCTGGGAATTAGGTCTTAGCAGTTGAGGCATGAACAGTTTTAACAAAAAAAGTGAACATAATGTTCTCTTGTGCAATGGCTACAGACCACAAGGAAGTGACTGATGTCAAAACAAGAGGCTGAGGATGTAAACTACTGTGTGAAGTCTCTTTGAAATTCCTATCAATAAACAGAATCAGATATGGCTGCATACGCTTCACTTAATCTGTCCAGAAAAGCCCTTGCAGGTGCCCAACACACCTTGGAGTATATGATGGATGTTAGGCAGGAGGCACAGACATAAGCCCTTCAATATCCGTCAGATCATTTGGGTGCATCAGTCGATCCATCCTATGGATTTGTGGGCCAGATACCAGCGTGTTCATCAGTTGAGTAGAAGGAAAACCAACAACTTATAAAGGAGGGTGAAGTGTACTCAGTGCTGCCAAGCCACCTCAAATGTGCCAAGCGTGATCCTTCCACCCCGTCCTTGGACACTTGAGCCAACTGAGACTGAAGCACCGAATTAAACTCTTACATCTTTTATGTTAATGTGATGATACGGAGCTAAACTCAGTGATTAAAGTCCAGTAGCAAGGATTGATCATGATTAGCCATTTTGTAACCTTCTTTGGGGACAGAGGTCCCTCAGACTGTTTAATACCGCAATCACTTTTCCTTTTTGTTCCTTGCACACACAACCCGCAAAACATTCTCATTCAGTATGTGGCTGGAAAGATTGAGAAGGAATTTCTCATTAGGATCAGACTGGCCCCATTCCTGAAGCACAAGGACGGGCTTTGTTGGGTCCAACAAAAGAATTACAGCGACTAGATCTTAGACACACCAAGCGACATCCAGTCTTTCACACTCACCAAAAGCTCGACCAAACACCCACGCAGGAAGAAATTGTGCGTGAAAGAGAGAGGACATGACGGATGGCTATTGGACGTCCTCGATGAAGAGGGAAGATTCTTGCCACTCACAACAGTCACTCACCACAGGTCATATCATCATTATCATCACTCATTTTCATATTATAAATCTGACAGGATCGGACTGCGGTTATTAGATTAAGGAAAAATAAACCTTGTTGGAGGTTATCCCAACAGACAAATATTCACACATGTATAATATTAATGGTGGCAAAATTAAATGCATTTCCTTTTTTAAAGATACTCTTATGTAATATTATAACAGGAGAAATTACAAATACTGAAGCAGTGCTTATTTGATTTGTTTGTTTATTTAAAATGTGTTGCCAGGGGAAAAACGTCAATATCTTCCTGGTGCTGTCACAAAATAAATAAATATAAAAAAATTTTAATAAATTGTCAGTCAGTATCAGGCAGGAAAACGCCATCGCAAATTATTAATCATGATTATTCATGATATTTGTTCTACTTCAAAATAAAATGTGTTTTATTAATTAACAGTCTACAGAGCAAAATTTAATTATAAATATGTAAAAATGCAAATTTTTAAACATTAAGATCAACCAATAATTTAAGATTTGTCATGGACACAAACACACAGAGCAATCGCGACAAAACACAGGAAGGAACACTGTTGTGATGCACCTCTCTGTTTCACGCATTTCAATCAGATCAAATTTGAGCAAAAAAGTCTCACCTTTGAGAGGCTGACGAAAGCAATGCAACAAGCCCATGTATCTGAAGGAGACACTCGTGAGTCATAGGGAGGAATTCTCTCAGGAAGACATGAAACAAAAGGCTTCTTTACACATCGGAGTACAAAAAAGGAAGCACTGAGTGTAGCTTCTAAAATGTCGCAACAGTGCAGGTTAAATAAACAATGAGAAATTAACATATATGAGCTATTTTTGCCGTGTGTTTAATATGAAATGCTCCCCATGCCACAACAGACACCTCATTCCTTTCCTTTATGAGTACAGCACTGATAACTCAAGACAAATAAAAAGGAATATTGCTTTTTTATTATAAAACCTGAATATTAAACAGAAAATGAACACAGGGGGAGCTACAACCGTTAAACCACAGTGCTTCCAAAGCACAATGATGGACCGCAAACTAGTTCAAGTTGGAAGTTGAATCCTGAATTCATGTTTTTCACAGCGTTTTTTATGGTAAAACCATGAGGAAAAAAAGGCCATCCCACTCTCTCCCCAAGCTAAACTATTCATAACAAAGAGCTTTTAGCTTCACAAGCATTTCCATCCCTTCCTCCACTCATTACTGCTCTGGCAATGACCTAAATCTGTTTCTCTCACTGTTATGCTGTACATTCCCTCTGACCCTCTAAACTCGCACCAATTTCCTTTTTTCTGCCATGGAGTGCCTCTCCACGACTCGCTGACTCCTGCTCCCGCTGCCTCTTTGTGTTTTCTGCCTCTCTCATGCCTCACAAGTTCGACTAGCAGTCTGTAAAATGCGGATTCTCCGTGATGATGACTGAGCTGAACACTAATGCCTGCAAAACAACATTCAGCTCCGAGCTCCACTAGCAAATAGGACATGAGCCGAGGACTCGCTGTCTGCTGATGTGTCTTCAGAGGGCTCCAGAAGTGACATGGTCCTGAATGTTGCTTCAAATCAAAAGAGCATTTCACCCGCTGTGGCACAACAAAGGCACACAACCACAAAGCACTACATTTCTATGTGCCGATGAATTCCATGCCGCCGTAAGAGGGCGCGGCAGGTTAAATCCATCGTTCTTTAACCCCGTCTAATAAGCTCATTCCTCCAAAGTATCCACATAATTATCCATTCATTCAGCTTTACATTAACACATTATGTATTTTTGATGATCTATTTTCTGTCGATTATAGAGTATTTAAGCGGATAACGCAAAATTAATTAAGATCCAGTATTAATCCTGGTATTCAATAGTTCGATAATTAATAGATTCATCATCCTCTTACTCATGCGGTGTATTTATCTACTTATCATTATTCATATTTATATTTGGTTTTGTATACCTTCATATATGAACTCATATCATCAATAATATGGAGCGGTTCCTATCTTATCTGTAGATGCATTTCACCACTTTAACATAAATATTCATCCCCCGTGTTTATACATTCACCGATACAGTCATGCAAGCATTAAAAAAAAATTACTTAATATACTGATCCAATGATTTTCTCATGTAATTATCCACGTCTTTATAAAGGCATTCATCTATTCAATACTTTGTGTACCTGTCAACATTTGGTCAATTCAAACACGTTTATTTCCACTTCATTAAGATTAAAATTCAAGAAGAAGAACTCACTCTTTTACATGCAGCAAGTGTCAAAGCGGTTCGTTCTTATTTCCATCTTACTAAAATTCTTGTCTGCTTTTGTCTATAACAGCCACCACACTGTACAGTGTTTTGACTGTTTCTTTATGTTAAAAACAAATCAAAAAATCCTCCCCCTTGACTTTAAACATCAACAGCCACAAGCAATGACTAGAATCCAGCCTTGGAAATTATCTCCTAATGTGTTCATTTTACCCTCCTTTAATCCTGTAAAGGTACTTTGAACATGACAGCAAAATGTCACACACACATCATCTTCACACTGACTTCCAAGAATCAGGATTCTGCCAGGCCAGGTGTGTTGGAGTGATAACACCCTAAAATAGACTGTTTTCCACACTTGGATGGTCACACTGTGATGAAGACTGCACACTGATAACAAGCTGATCTGCAACAAGTCCAGGAGCGATGCAGACAAGCAGAAACTCCCTTCACCACAGTCATTCACACTATAATACTGTAATTACAACAATATATATTTTTAAATATCAGACATGTTCCATACTTTAAACAAGTCTTACCAAACCAAGTAAATTACAGATGTTTCAAGAAAATGCAATTTGTATAAAATCCATTTCTTTCATTTATATTTAGGAATACCAAACCAGATTTTTGGCCATTACCTACGTTATATCTACCTACGTTATATGTCCACAATCACTAATGAGCCAGCCACACCTCATGGACACCTGCACCTCGTTCAGACAGACAACTGTCATGGTTCATGCTTTTACTTTGTCACTTCTTGTGTTTCGGGTTCCTTGTTTTCTTGTTTGCTTTCTCACTCCTCCAGTTTCATGGCAGCGCAGCTGGTCCTCATTCCACTGATTGCCTCTGCAGAGATTTATACCCTGGAGAACCAGCATGTGCCGCCAGATGATCGTCTTATGTTCTCGTGGTACATTCTCTCTCGATTGCTCCGTTCGCTTGTGACCCTGTTTATCTCTCTGTTTTGCTCCGTGTTCATCTCCTCGTTCTGTCACCTTTGTCTCTCTCTCGCTCTTCCCTCTACTCTACCTTGTTTTAGTTCTACCATTGTGGTATTTATTTCCTCGGTTTTGTGTGTGTGTGTGTTAAACCACTACCGAGCGTCCTTAGTTTTGTATTAGCCTCATGAGAGTTATATCTGCGTGTTTCTTAGTTGTCCCCGTTTTCAGGCTTGTATTTCTTACACCTGCTTTCTGTTTCAGGTTTATCCCCTCCGTTCGTGTTTGTTCTCCGCGCTCTGCTTGTGGTGTCGTCGCCTTCAGTTTAGATTTCTGTCTGTGTATTATTTTGTGTTTATTGTAATAAATCTCGTGATTAACAGAACTCTCGCTTTGTCCCAGTCCTGTGTGAGTTTGGAGTCATCTGCTCTTGGGTCACTTAGATTAGCAGACATGACAACAGGTATCAAGGTTGTGCAGAAGCTCATCACTGACTCAGACTTTTTAGACCCTAACTTGAGCAATATTTGTATTGAAGAACTCCACATTAATCCTTAACAAATAAACTAAACCAAACAATGAATATGAGCATGTGGTTAATGGTTCCTTGGTTGAAGCTCAAAAGCAGCTCCAATGATATTTGTGTGGGCTTCCGTGAGTGTGCGGATTCTTGCCCTTGCCAAGTGAATTACACACACCCCAACCCCCTGCATACCTTGGTCACATTTACTATGCAGGACACTTCCTGTAGTAGCCTAGCAACAGTCTTGGACAGACCAAGTACATCGGCCATGACACTCGCACACAAGGATGAGGAGATGCTGCCATTGCAATAATGTCTCTTGCTAGAAGGAAAAAAATAATGATGCAAACCTGGAGCAAAAATGTCTTTTAAAACTTAATCCCACCCCAGACCAATCTTGCTTTAGCATTTTTAGAATATGACAATAGGAAACAAAGAAAACGGCAGCACAGTGTTACATGGAGCCGATCGAGGCGTTCACATGAATCAAAGGATCGGAAACAATGCAGTACACATTCCAAGCCTGTGGGAGGCGTAGCATAGCTCTCACAACAAACAAGACTTTGCACACTAAGCTATATTAGGATAGCAAGAAATTAAATTGTGAATCAGCGGTTGGATCAGCCGTACTAAAATTTATTTACTCTTGTATCACTGAAACACCTAGTACATGTGGACAAAAGCGCTATCTGACATGTGCATGTGGACGTGGTCTTCATTTTTCAGACTATGGATTATCAATTAAAGCGACACTGGTTCACGCTGGTGACTAACCAGGAAGGAAGTAACAGCTGTGCCGCTGACTCTTTGTCAAAGAAAAAGTGGGTCACAACTTAATCCTAATCTTTGCCATTATGGTAATCCAAGCACACACATTGTGCCAGAATTTGCTGAATGGCAACTGAGGATGCTTCTCTGGCAGAGGGCCTGCTGGCAACTTCACTGGTGAGAAGGGTTTTGGGATGCTCCCCATGGCTTTTTGTCCTTTCCTGTGACAAGCGGGTATTGAATGGGGGTGGGATTTAAAAGGGCCTCAGCTCATGAACCAGAAAATACATCCGTTGGTTCTCCTCAAATATGAACAGTGTAGTACAAGAAGTGCGAGTGTACTATGTTTTCATCTAATTCAAAGGACTGCATTCTTCCACAGTGTGTGCATCACTCCACACTATGACCCCTGGCTTAAAAACTGACCGCTCTGTGGCTCGCATTGCTGCCATGAGTGGAGGTATCAACAGCGACTAGATTCCTGCTACAAAAGTGACGTAGCATAACACAAGAAATCATTGCAAGCCTGGCTCAGAAGCCTCGTCTGCCCGAGTCCGCAGCAGCTGCCGCACAGAATTAAAGCTACTTTCATCAAACAAGCATCACAAATAAAGTTTTGCTTGGGAAGATATAATGGGCCGAAAGTCTGAGAAGCACCTCATTTCAGTTCAAACACCGGCAATCAATCTACTCGGCACATGCTCTCCCACTCTGCAACACAGACACAAGCCATCCCAAACACAAGCAACACACACACACACTGTTGTGGAAGCATTGAGGCGGTAAATAAAAGTGACAAAAGGCCTCCATTCCAATCTACACGTGCACAGCCTCGGAAATATAGAGGTGCCCGCAGGCTACTCACACATCCAATCGAAGAGAGAGATTTAAAAAGGATATAACTGAACCTGGGTGAGATGAAGGAAGAGTGCAGGGGAGCAGGAGGTAGTAAAAGAAGGAGAGATGGAGGCGCTGAAGGGAAAGAGAGGAAAGGGAGAAAGAAGCAATGATCTGTGGAATAGTCCAGAGGGCTTTTATTGATGGGGAAGAGGACGGGTGGAGAATTCGGTCAGCAAGTCTTGAACAAATGAACTGGCATAAGCTTCAGACGATCATCTATCAACAAGCTGGAATTAACAAGACGATGCAGCCACCGATTCCCTTCACACGGTTTGCATTTGTGTGATGATTTTATGAAATCGATTAATGTCCCCCAAGCCATCACAAGCAAGCTCATCAAAAGTTTTGCAGGCAGAGCCAAATCCAACTCCTCTAATCCTTCATGCTGATCCTACGCATGAGAGTCTGATGGCGAGCCACTGCCATAAGCATCTCTTCAAAACTCTGTTTACTTATCAATTTCATGAGGCCATTGAACGACTTCTGTCATATTGTAACGTCGCTGGTTTCAGCTCTAATAAACAAGGCAGGTTCCCTTAAGATATTCAAACTTATCTTAAGATCTGTGACCATTTTGTTCCCTTTTGTACAGTCCCTTCCTGGTTTGCATGTCACTTCCTGCGCTTGAGTACGGTGAACGCTGAAGGTACTTCCTTGCACCTTCATGCCGCTGATTTTTAAGTCAGTGTTTCGAGATGCAGGGACTGATATTGTTATTCCTGCCAAACTCCTTTTTGACATGGGGTTCCTCTCCTCCTGCTTTGACCTGCATCTCAGTGCCCTTGAATTCCTTCACCCTGGACTCACACCAAAAGTGGTTGTGGTTTGTGGCAGCTCTGCATGGCATCACACTGAAAGCGGTTTTATGTGCGGAAATGGGAGGCGGCGCGCGTCATCAGTTCACTCCAACGTGTGAGATTTGCAAAGCCGGGATATTGATGACGCATTTAAAGAGACCACAACAAGTGAAGCAACACTCACCGGGGAGGGGTCGGCGCATGTGCACCATGGTGTACTGTT
The DNA here is from genome assembly GCF_027744825.2 of Synchiropus splendidus. Classification (NCBI taxonomy): domain Eukaryota; kingdom Metazoa; phylum Chordata; class Actinopteri; order Syngnathiformes; family Callionymidae; genus Synchiropus; species Synchiropus splendidus. Next base: position 8,711,590 of record NC_071349.1, on the reverse strand, counting down.
TATCTTTAAAGGTTAAACCCTATTCAAATTCTCTGAAAATGGCTTCATTTAGAAATTTTGCTGGAAGAACTTTTGTTGATGGACTATATCAACTGCAACTTAACCAAAAAATATAACCTGAGCAAAGTTTTGTACGCTTTTTCGGCATGTTTTTTCTTGTCTTTTTGTTTCGTGCCAGCATCAAATTTTCGTTTCTGTCTGTGCCCACCCACCCCAAGTTTGGGCTCTAATTCCCAGCCACTGTTGTGCTCTAAGAACAAGTTTGGTTCTGGGAACCACTACTCAAATTGTCTGAAAATGGCTTAATTTCGAAATTTTGCTGGAAGTACTTTTGTTGATGGATCTCCTGTACGACTATATCAAGTGCAATTTAACCAAAAAATATACCTTATAACATCCTATTTCAAGTAGGTTTGGTGGCTTCCCGGCTTGGCTCTTTTGGTGAGTCATCTGTGTATTTTTGATTTGTTTTTTTACACTTTTTCGTCAGGTTTTTCCTTGTCTTTTTGTTCCGTGCCAGCATCAATTTTTTGTTTGGGCTCTAATTCCCAGCCACTGTTGCGCTCTAAGAACAAGTTTGGTTCTGGGGACCATTTTGCAACCTTGAACATATTTGAACTGAAGGCACCAAGAACCACTTTAGTTCTGGAGAAAGGACTTTCCAGTGCCACGATCTGTTATGTTTACTTATAGAATCCGTGAATGAAAAGCCTACCTACTTGCACATCTCCACTACTTAGCTGCTTTCGCTTTTTTTGGAGCGTTTTTCTGGAACGATCCTCAGGTAAGTTGTTCCTCTCGATCCAAATACCTCAATTCTCCTCACACTAGAGACTGTTTTAGAAAACTTGCCAGGTTTTGCTGACTCATTCATTGTTTTTGAGTAGATTATTTCATTGTAGTGTAAAAAAAAAAAAACATTACCTTCACACAAGTCAAGAAGGTCTGATATAGGGCGAATTCTAATTTACTTTTACTCCTCAGATGTGGGAATTCAATTTGCAAAATGACATCCAAGCAGAAATGAATGACACCGGCAGAGCACTCAATATAATGCTCATACCAGTCTGGCTTTTCTCACCCTTGTCTCCGCTAATCAGACAATTTCTAAAATGGTGTGAAGGAAAGGCATAATAAAGAGAGGGCGGACACATAAAGCTGAGTGGGTCAGTCAGAATGTTATAATCTTCCAGTTTTGTTTGACTCGGCACAAGGAATTCCCGGCTATGTCTGTGTGCGTTTTCGTATAGCGGCCAGGTCCAGAGCCGTAAACAATAAGATGTGTTCCGATGTGATGGATGTAAATCAACCCTAACAGGAGAAGCCCTCAGCATGAACATAAAGCTTGTTTATGGTCCACATTCAAGGCAAAATATACACAAACAACAACAACCAAAGGGTGAATAAAACACTTAATGCGAAAAAACAAATCTAATAAGTTCATTTCTTCCAAGCCTGCATGGGCTGATGTACCAATACGGCCTCTGATAGACCAGCCTTCCACGCATTTTCCATCACATCCCCAGAACTAGGTCATGATGTGGGGGCTTGTGTCTGCTTCAGTATCCAACTCAGACAAAACACTGCTGGCACAAGAATATTTAAGTGCGTGTGTCTGCTAGTGTCTGGAGGAAAGGTCAGAGATGAGGATGCAGGTACGTGATCGAAAAGGTACCACTAAAAATACAGAAAATCCAGGCGTTTAAGCTGAATATAGACATGTATTATAACAGCTATTGTTCCTGATGGATATGAAAGCACTTGTTATTTCTCACCATTTCGGTCACAACAAATGTTTATTCATTAAACTTCAAAAAGCTTTCACTCTCTTAATGCATCATTTTGACTATTAATCACAGAGGTGGGCACTTAAATATCCTGAGGGGCCACAGACAAAGTACAAACAAAAAAGTAAGCTGCAATATATTAGGAAAACTCAAATACTCAAGTAAATAAGGAGTGGAGGGAAAGAGGGGAATTTATTCAGAATTTTTTTAACACTAATAAGATTTGTAACTGCAAGAACACAGCCTTCAAGTCAATGTGTGACCTTTAGTTTTATTAAGACAATGAATCTCCCATTGGTATCATCGAAATAAATGGGTGGATTTCTCAAAAACTACTAGGAAATGTTAACAACCCTTTTTACGACTTGTTTTTCCAGTAAAGCCCACAAGCATAGCTTTTCCTTCAGGTGCTACTAGTACAGTACTATGTAGGCGATACCATACCTCCGACATGTGGTCATGTTCTGTTGAATAAATGTCAGGAATGACCTCAGAAATATTCAAAACACATAATTTAATTTATTTTTTTGCATGCACAATAATCTCATAGCCTTAGGAAATGCATGAATAAAAATAAGAAGAAAAATGTAACCAATGTAACCATATTTTGCCACCACATTTTGCATTGCATTTTGAAATGTACTCAGCTTTTGGGTAAATGCTGGGCTTTATATTGAATAAAGTGAACCAAAACTTTGTGTACGGTTATTAAGAACTGAGCTGTGTCTTTCAAATAAATGTACGGCAAAGACATTAAGAAGATCTGCGCAAGTACGGCTCAATAGCTGCCATCCACAGCACAACTTAAAAACAAGTTTTTAAGCACAGGGTAAAGAAACCCGACCCTCACCTATGGTCTTTAGATTTGGGTCATGACCAAGAGAGCAAGGTCCCGGATACAAGCGGCTGAAATGGGTTTTCTCCGAGGGGTGGCAGGCGTCTCCCTTAGAGATAGGGTGAGAAGTTCTGTCACTCGGGAGAGGCTTGGAGTAGAGCTGCTGCTTGTCCACATTGAGAGGAGTCAGCTGAGGTGGTTCGGGTATCTCATCTGGATACCCTCTGGACGCCTCCCTTTGGAGGTGTTCCAGAGACGTCCAGCTGGGAGGAGACCGAGCGGTCGACCCAGGACAAGGTGGAGAGATTATATCTCTACGCTGGCCTGGGAGATTCTCAGGATCCCCGAGTCGGAGCTGGTGGATGTCGCTCAGGAAAAGGCGTTTGGTGTGACCTCCTGAAGCTGCTGCCCCCGCGACCCTTTAACGGATATGCGGGCGACGATGGATGGATGGGTGGATGGATGGATGGAAAAGAAACCAATAGGATGCCCTTTCAGTATTCAGTACAGAGACTGTTAGATGCAGGCTCAATCGCAATTGACTGGATAATCCTGGTTGCGTGGTCCACAGTTGGACGACGATGTTTACATGCATTTTAAAAGTCTGATCTCTTAATCCAGAAAACCCATACCCAAAGATTGTGGGAACTTAAAGACACAGGAAATAGCTCCAAGCCACCTGTACAAACTTTAAATTAACAATGTGTTTGTCAAACCTTCGTGATTCCACAAAGCAATTAGCAGCAAACAGCCCCGACACTTCTCGATCGAAGGATGCTACGTCGAAGCAGGAGAGCGGCGAGGAAGCAAAGTGCCAGGTTCAGCACATTCGTATCACACTCCAGCAGCTCTGGAGGTCAAAGGAGCAGTCGAGTTGATTTACTGTACAGACTGGAGGTAACAGAGGTGCAGGAGGAAAAAAGCAGAGGGAGAGTTCATGAAAGGAGAGGAGAGGAAAGGTGAATCGCAAACGTCTACAGGGAAAATGAAGCGACGCGGCTGTGAAAACATCATTGAGAATAAAGGAGAGGACAGAGGAGAGAATCATGACAAACAAAAGGGATGGATTGTAGGGTATTGATCTGTTGGTGGGTGAGCAATAAGTCACACCGTAGAATGAACAGCTCTTTCAGCGTGAATAAAAGGAAGAAGGGATGAAATATATCGAGGAGAAGGAGAAGGGAGGAAGACAAAGAGAGGATGAGTGATTGTTATTGACAGCCAGCATGGCTAATTGACCCTGGTCAGGGTGGCAGGAGTGCATTATGGGTAAGTGGGGCGGTTGGCCTTGGGGAAGAAAGAAAGAGGATCTAGGCTAATGAACACGCTGCCAGGTGTGTGTCACTGCAGAGGGGCAGAATGAGCACATCTGCTGTTCCCACGGTAACAAGCAACATCCACCTTAGTCACGGTTCACGGCGCATTCATAAGGACTCTAGAGAGAGTGTCCTGCATGTCAAAGACAAACAAAACAGGCACCTTTCAGATGAGGCGGGAGTCAAACAGCCGATATTATATGGAGCTATAAAAAATGCTTCAAATGCTAGCTGTCCTGTAAAATCAATGGTAGGTTTTACCTTATTCATATGTGATGATGAGAAATATAAATTAAAATTATTATTCAATTATTCAATAGGATATGAGTAATTTGATTTTAAAAAATGAATGAGTAAGCATGACTGAAAACATTTGAAATAATACTGTCGGTTGAACTAAATAAGGATAAATAATAATACAAAATGTACTGTACTAAGATGTAAGTATGTACAGATCAGTGCATTTGTTCACCCCTGTGTCAGTGCTCTTATTATGGGGTGAAGACGTTTCCATTTGAAACTTGAAGATCAAGATGAAATCATCTCAAAAAGTTCCTTCTTGTTTACAGTAGTCTCTTAAAGTCATTCTCCTACTTTTACTTTCGACGATTGCAAAGTTCTGTTGTTCATTTAATGAAGTATGATGACAAGTACTAGTACTTGATAGATGAAATGGTGAGAATGACTTGTACTATGCACCACAGAAGGGAGTAAAAACAATAAAAAACAACAGTGGTTTCAGGGTAATTATTATTTCCATGGTCCTCTTCTACTTGCTCTGGGTAAAACGATCCCAAGCACTCCACCCAGCTAATCCGCAAACACTCAAAGTGGACGTTTCCCCTGGCTGACAGCACAAAACTCTTTTTTTCTGCATTAAATCCCTTGAGTTTCAGCTAAATTGAGGACGGACACAAACAGCGATCTCCATAGCATGTCTGAGGTGGGGGAATATAGAACAAACACGTCGGTCACCATAGTTCTTCACAGTCGACCCTAGAGAATGTGCTCCCAGGGAAGGGAATCAAATCTCACTTGCAGTGAAGAATTTTCTGAAATGTACCCGTGAAGCTTTCTATGATAATGAGGAGTGGGAAATATTTGTTCTCTAGAGATACTTGTGCAATCTTTCACCCAATTCCCACCTTCCCAAGGCTGAGAGCATCAGAGTGACAAGTACAGGGTAAGAGAAGCCCATTCCTTCACAGCACTATTACACGATGACTGAGAGGAGAAAGTAAGAATGGACGAGTAATTCATTCTGAAAAAGATTACAGAGAGACTATACATGTGCTCATGCTAATCTCTGTTGGTATCCCACTAGACAAAGGTCAATATTTTGGTGACATGAGGCTCATTCAGACAAAGAGGAAAAAGTAGAGGCTTAATGTCCGGAATATACTGTATTCAACCACACAGGTGGAGGAAGACTCCAGAAGCATGATGAAGATGAGAATTCTAGAGAGTGTCTGGGCAATCCCTCCTGACCCAGTGATCAGTAACAAGATGATCCCCCACTGTAGAGAAGGGTGATAACAGTTGTGATAGCCTTCCTGGTGAAACTGACTGTAACATGACTGCACATATCACAATGTACATGCTTGTTACTCTGCCTCATGCATGGTCTTTTACAGCTGGATGGTAAAAGGATTCTCCCTCACAGAGGGAGCGCTTATAAAAGCCAGCCCTGGTCCCCATAGTCAAATACGCTCCTCTGCGTATCAGGCGGCTGGTGAATATTTAAAGATTGAGCTGAGCACTTTGCCGGAGGAGAGGCGGAGAGAAAGTGTCCCGCTTTCTCTTCCTCTCTGCCTCCTGCTGCATAGAGACAGCAGCAGTGTCAGAGCCATGTGAAGAGTAAACACAGTCCCAAACGCCAAATATCTGCTCAACGTGAGGAGACGGAGAAAGACCTGTGTGAATTCTTATCATTAGCAAGCTGAAAAATATTAGACACAATAGGAAATATTTCAATAAATTTAAGGTCAGGCCATGAGAAAAACAATCTTTTCTACCATGCATATAAACTGTATCTGTACAGTGAGATTTAGATGAATCCAGTGACACACATCCTGATGACTGGCTCTGATAACCAGATAGATGGAGGAGTCGTTGGAAGAGGCTGCGCGCTTCATCTTTCACACGCTGCCGTGTCACTACCCCATTTGTGATGTCACGACTTGTACATGAGAAGTCGCCTCCTCACTTTGTCCTTGCATCTATCACGCAGAAAATATGAACCCCGCCATGGAAACGACCAGGAGCTGCGATCAATCAATTCACTGATCAATCACCCTGGAAGTCAATACGTCGTCGTGTCAGCTTGCTGGACAGAGACTATCACCATTACTGGCCCACCATTATACATAACTTAAAGGGTGGGTTAACCAAGGCTTCTCAATTAAACCATTAGGCGTTACAAAAAGCTCTTATCTATGAATGGAAAGATGTGTTTGAGAATAGATTTTTTTAAATTTGACTTGAAAACTAGACAGTTTTTAAATAACCCTACGATACATGGTGATTCTACAGTTGTTTTGCTTGTAGTAAGATCGCTTTAGAAGCCGTTTTTTCTTCATATACCAACCAAAACAAATATAAACAAGGAGGATATTCACAGTTTGTAGTAACAAATGATAGCAAATGTGTGGGTAAATAATTGAGCATGACAATTTGTTCAAATGAAAGTCCAGATGACTACTCTGAGCATCATCACGTGACAAACTTCCACAACTTCTTCATTTTTGTCTTGGATCCAAAGCTAGCAAGTTTAGATTTGTGACAGTTTTTTTAACTACATTATATCGGACAGACAATATCATTTTTTTATGTTTCAATATTTATGGAGTTAAAAATATCCAGTTAACAAAATCTGTAAATGAAATTTAGTAGGTAGAAGCAAGCGGTCTCAGAGATGAAGGGCAATCTCAGCACCTGAAGAAAAGCCATTCGCACTTGCACAATTGTTCTTGAGAGAAGCATATCGGTGTACTACTGACAGTAAAGTAGCCAACCAAGTCACAACTAATCTTCCAGCAGTAACGCCAAGATATACTGGTGGAGGTTCAATGCACCACAACACATTCTATTTTTTTTTTATTACAGATTAATACTCAATCTGCTGAAACACTCATGGTGTTTTATAATTCCAGATACAATATTAGGATTCTTCTACCTCAGCTCCTCAGAACTGCGAGTTGCCAACTGGATTTTTTTTTTTTCCCCGTCGCTAAATGTGGTGTTGGATTTCAGTATCAACTGGTATATCTTTTGCACCACTAACAACCCTGAACTGGAAACACAATTACCAAGAAGTGACAGCAAGAAAAAGAGTGATACAAACGGAGGTGAAGACACGAGATAAGAGAGCAGAATAAAGAAGAGGCGATTAGAGAGGAAGATGAAGAGGGAGGAAAGTGGTGAGAGACCGTGTTTAATTATTCAACACTACCCATGTTCTCTATTTATGGGCCTTTTAAAGCAAGCAGTCAACTTTCTCGCCCCGTCTTTTTCTCGTTACGCACACGGAGGACACTCATGAGTGAGGTATCAACTGCCAGAAAAAAGGGGGAAATAAGAAGAAAAACCTGATTATATATTGATAAGGAGGATGCAAAGCAGCGAGAGTGAGCGATGTTCAGCGGATGAATAGACTGAACAAGAAAAACAAGGAAGCCGCTCTGCCACAGATATGTCAGCTGAGAAGGGAGGGGAGAAAATATAAGGGCTAAAATTATCTTTTCTCCGCGGCTGCTCGTCGATCACAAGGCCGCGGCCAAGCCGGTTTTGCTGACAGAAGAACTGCAACAAAAGACAACAACCTGGAACAAACTTAGGTTTAATTGAGATGGGATTTTTAGAAAGAGCAGGGGAGAGGAGGAGGAGAGGAGGAAAGAGCATCACAGTGCAGATTGGTATCATTTAACTAGACTGGAGGTAAATAGAATTGAGGATAAAGCGGTTATCTCCCGCTCACAGGCATTCAAGAGCGCAACGGTACAGAACATTAATGGCTCTCCATTACCAATACAGTAAGGCAATTACTTCCACTCACATACATAAAAAGCAGGCATGCATGTATGATGACACATGAACCGCGGATCTCTGACTTTATTATTCACTCCACGGACAGAAACTACAGCAGAGGCACTCATCTGAAATCCAAACATCTCCACTTCACACGGCAGCCAGCTAGATTGATATATATTTCATTTCCATTTCACCATCATGTAGAGATTTCACAGCCTCTCTGCTATCAGACTCTGAAGTTTATTTCGCACTGATAGCACAAAAGAAAAGTTTGATCCAAAGTGAGAGCAGAGATAATTAGAAAAGCACTCTGAAAGAGCAGATCTCCACCAAGCCTCTCATTTCCAGCCTGATTTTTTTTACCTAATACTGCTGTCCTTCATTTCGTCCATAAAATCAGACACCTTTTTTAGCATTGTAGCCTCATCCATAGTAATAACAGTCAAATTTAAATGTTGACTGCAAAGTCAGGAGGGGTTTCATCGACAAAGCAGAAATATCAAACAGACACTGGTCTGTCAGTCACTTCCTGACTCATGGAAACTCGATACAAAGGTTGCAGACAGTTGACTCATTTGAGAAACTTCAACATTCCTGAATCATGAAACTTGAAAATTGTACAAAGAATAATGAAATAATGAAATTTCTTGAGTCATGAAAGTCGTTGTACTGATTTGGTTGCATGCAGTGTTTTGAGAAAGTCACGTGAAAGAAACTACTTGGTGTTGGGTTGCAGTGTCTCAAAGCTTTTGTGGTTTCTTTTTTTCTCCATTAACTGCAATAGAAATGAGTCCAGAGACTGACATTTCACTTGGCCACTACATCTAAACCCAGTGTGTAGATATATTTGAGCTCACAGAAGAGCAATATGAAGTGTGAAGTTTCTGAGACTGTTGCTTAAAATATATATTATATATAGCTGTGAATGAGGCAGCAAAGATGACTGAGATGATCGGGTTCACTGTAAGGACCTGCTACAGCGCAGGACACCGTGAGACAAACCAACTGACTCAAAAAGTATAACAGAGCTAGGGGTCCTTTGCTGACTCCAGATTGTTGCATCTCATCCCACATTGCCCTGTGAGAGACAGAAAATCGGTGTCCCCCATTCGAGTCTTGCACATGAAAAGCATAGGTTGTGGCCCAGATAATTGAAAAGTTTGTCGAGCAGAAAAAACACTTACGTTACTTCACCTCAAGTGAACCCACTTGAAAAAGAGGGGGTTGTGTAGAGAAACTGTGTTGCTACAATTCACCTTCACAGTGAGGGGAAAATACAAAACTAGCTATAATAAATGAGCTTAAGAAATAAGGGCGAGCATTTGTCCAAACAAAAAAAGCATCTCTAGTGAGGCTGAAGAGCACGTACTGGTGTCTGTGGCTGCATCTTAACCTAATAGAAATAGAAGCTTAATTATTCAGCAGCCAGCACCTTCAGACATTGGTTTCACAGACAGAGCTGGAGGAGGCAGTAAAATGGAGGTGGATGTGAAGACAAGTCTGGTTCCAGCAGACAGCACAAACCTCAAACCGCAGTGATGTCACGAGAACAGAACTGAGCACATACTTCCTGTGTTCAGGAGGAACACAAGCCTTGATGATTTGAATTGCTGATCACAGAAGCACAGCAACAGAATCATGACCTTTTCAGGGCGATTCAACTGCTATAAACTCCCTGCTCCCTCTTCACCACAGCCTTCACTCTGGGTGTGATGGACCCATACATGACACCAGACAGTCAGATCTTACCTTGTACACCTGCCCGTACGTGCCATTTCCGACAAGCTCCACCAACTCGAAGATGCCTGCAGGATCCTGGAGGAACAAATGGAATATGTTAGGGGAAATCAACTACCCGATGGTAACATAAAAAAACAATACCAATAGTAGCAGATCAACTGAAATATAGTGTCATGCGGGTTTCAAAAGGAATTTATGGGTCGTGATACAGGACACCAGGTTCATGCAGTTCATTTTAATATTTTTTATATAATGTATTCCACCAAATTTGAATACAATTTACATCCCTTAAGTAGTTGCACATTTCCCAGTGCAACTTAACATGATGTTTGTGTACTGTATACAGTGACTATGAACTAGTACAGTAGGAAAATGAAAGCACATATTAAGTTATTACAGCTCTCAGATTTCTACTGCCATTTAAACCAGGGGCCAACATGACTCTTGACGTGTAAACTCAACTCGAAAGTGACCTGTCTGGTTTCCTTTCAACAGGAAGCAGTTCTTTGTACAGAACATTCACCGACCTCAGAGATTTCCACGTGCTTGCCACAGGCGTTCGACGTGTCAACGGTGGTCGCACATGTGCAACACGTTTAGTGTGCAAAAATAAGACAGTGTGAGTGGTTTTCACTTCAGACTAGGAGAGGTTTGGTGCTGTCATGACATACTGTACTAGATTTTTCATCACCAAGTTTAGCAAAAAACATGTAGCGAAGTGAAGAGAAATATCGCACCCTCTCCTGCAGTAAAAGACGCTGAGCGCTGTAGCGCAGGTCTGTTTCAAGCCTTCACGCAGGCCAGCTAATAAATTAAACCTTCAGTTAGAGGGTTGCCAGGAGAGCAGCAACACATCTCCGACAGAGGCAGCTCCAACACAGCATTAAATCTTGACTACACACACGCACCCCACTTCGCCAGTGTTGCTACGCCTTTCCAACAATAGCTGGTATTCACCCTCCTCTTCTGCGGCAGGTCCATCCAGTCCCTCACTTTTTTGTCCTCACATTCCTCCCTTCACTCTTCATCATTAAGCCACTTGTCCAGGACTTAGTATTTCCTTAATGCACCTCCATTCCGATCGAGTCCCAAAGCGGCTGCGACACTTTAATCAGCTTCTGTTATGACTCTCATCCTTCCTGCGTGTCCTTCTCATTTAAAGGTTGAGTAAACTTCACAGGGTGACTCATGGCCACTGTCCTCGGCTTTAGACTTTTGGCATACATCAAAATAATTGAATCCAATGCAACAATAATGCAAGGAATTGAATCTCCATACTTTCTACTAATATCGGCGGTAGATGAATCACAGCCATCCAAAGAAACTTGCTAACATGAAACCTTGTCAAGTCTTAGCTAGCTTTCCACCTTTTTTGTGCACAACTTTTCACAGTTCACAACTTTTTTAAAGGTATTGATATGATAGTTCAACGTAAAAATCTGGACTATGTCTAAAGATTGTGATATATCACAATACTATCATATGGTGACCCAAGTATCGTGGTGTGTATCGTGTGGTTCTTGCCAATACTACTCCATGAAGGATGATGTCAAACGTCAGCTAGTTTTCTTCACGTATACATCAATACAACTCATGAAAGCATTTAAATGGCCAACAACAAAAACCTAAAAACATGCTGCCAAGATAATAATGTATCAGCTGTTCTGCATTCTGGGCAGATAAATGAATGATTCAATGAAATGGAAGCAAGAAAAATGATGAAATATTTTGTTACAATTGAGTGCGATCCAACAAACGTGGTGATGAGCAAGGAACAGCAGATCAAACACGACGCCTGCTGTGAGCAGTATCGACTCTAAAAAAGTCACGCATTTATTATGTTTTCTTCCGGCCCGACTGTTCTCACTTCTCTCCCCTGCGTCCGCTCTCGTCTATTCTTTTGCTCTTCACATTGCTGGGTGTTATCAGTCCTTGTCACTTCCTCTCCTTTCAGTGAGAATTCTTGTTGAATATGACAGAACGGAAGGACAGTATTTCTGAGTGCCACAACGTAACGTTATCTTACTTCCCCTTTAACGTAGACATTAAATCACTTGGCAGATCTGTCAATGGTTATGTCAGTTGTCATCCACCGAGGAGGCCAAAGACAATACCAAGCCAGCGTTGCAACCTCCTATTGGGTCAGGATTTAGCTGGACCACACACATCCCTGGCACATGGTGGATACACAACCTTTAATTCAAGCAGTTAATCTATACAGTTACGAAGACCATGAAGGGGATGCCTGACTTCTAGAAACATCTTCACAGCACTTCAGGTGGTGCACGTGATTCCCACACACACATACACTGAATGTGAGCACACCTCTGCCCAGGAGAGAGGGATTAAAACTAATAAAAGGCCGAAGCACACCTAGCCACTGACAAGCCTGATGACAATATCTCTGAGCGAGGACAGCGCCCAGACGTTTGACCGTCTACCCTCAATAAGCCTGTGGTTGCTGAGGTCAGAAATGAGCCTGTTGTGTCCAGACAACAAGCTTGGAAGATGAAGTCAGTTTTTATGACATGATCTATATTACGCCCAAAAAAGTAGGCACCAAAATGCCTACTTTTTCTCCTGGGTTCAAGAGTACAAATAATTTCCAAAAATATAATACACCCGCAAAATGCCAAACTGTTTGTGTATTCCATTTCCCCTTCCTGCTTCTGTCTTTCCCTTTTCTGCCTCACTTTGTCTCCCTGTCTGTCTCCTCATGTTAGATTCTGCGGGTCTCAGCATAGCTGTCGAGCTGTCAGCTGCTCACCAAGACAGGCCTGTACGCTTTACTTATCTCACTTCCTCTTTTCTCGTGTTTATTTTATTTTTTTTTTTCACCTGATTGGGGTCAGGCAACCTTGAGCATACACTAACAAGTCAAAACAAAGCCAAAAAACATTCATAGGTTCCCATTCTCTGAAGCACACCCTAGTGCTGTCTCACACTCCAGTGCCTAAAAACAACACACACCAGGGCCAAAAACCAAACTCCCACACAGTGGCTGGTTTGCTGGTGTTTGAATGAGGACGTGGGCGTACGTGTCTCGTCTGACTGACTGGCATGCACACGTCTCAGAGGCAGTCTGTGCAGACAGCAGGAGCTAACACCTGCAATTCAAAAACAAGTATGTTGATCAGGGTCAAGATTTTTCCTTTACACTAGCGTAGCTAGGGAGGACCGACAACAAGGTTGCAAGGTTCACTTCACATATCTGTGTGGGTGATGGAACTGGCTGCAACGCTACCAGCAACCCTGTTGATGTGTTGCGTCGCTAATGTCGCTTTACCGCTACCTACTATCAAGGTCATCAGCTACATCAGAATTATTGGAACAAGACAAGCAGCTTCATTCTAATAGCAATTACTTTTTGTTATTGTATGGTGCTAACATAGCTATTTACCTGCAGGAAAGCTATCTGTCACTACGTTAGCATGGAGGCTTCCAGCGTGTATGAGAAGTGCTCCGGCTGAAGAGAAAGCCTTTTTGATGCTCCAGTTCATATATATCCTGAGGCCAAATGATAAAAAATATAGCACGATATCATTCATATTTTACAGGCCACTTGCAGAATGAGTGTGTGCGTACATATTCACAGGCGAGCCTTTGTATGTGGTGCAGACTTCCTCATCTAGGGTCCTCATTTGGTTTCCTGCTGTGTGTTTGCCAGTGTCACTCGCCTGCCACATGACCTCACGGGCAGGAGATGAATCATGGCGCGGGGTTGAACGCCACATCACCGTGATTATTTAAATTACATTTAAAGCTACAGAGAAATTCTAAAAATAGTGCGCTAATGTTAACGCAGGTAGCCACAACACAGGTTTAAATCATAATAAAATCTTTATGTAATTGCATACAGTAGGTTATGTTTTAATAATACACTTGCATGCGAATCACGTGTTGACCCAGATTCGCGCATCAAACGCAGATCTCATACGTCCCGATGTAAACGTGTCATTATTAATGTATGAACGTGGAATTTAAATTATTACTAACAATGGGAGTCTTTCTGACTCTTAAGAATCGTTGAATCCAGTACACAAAACAATTCAACGCTGGTCAGGTTTCCACAAAGAGGCGGAGCTAGGTGAACACCATGAGGCACTATACAAAATACTTCGTAGTCAACTGCAGTCTCTTCAGCACGTGCAGAATAACCATATAAGCACTCGCTTTTCCACTGACAGCCTCATTGAAACGTTGTGCTCCGGAGGAGGCCTTAGGACAAGTGCTGTGCTGAACAGATGATGGTGGTGGAAGGAAGCACGGGCCATTAGAAAGAATAGCTTTTAGAGTGCTTCACTGCAATTCCTGCAAAAGCTACTTTAATATTTGAGGACATTTCCCGCGTGCTTTTGAGCACGGACTCTCAGCCGAAATCCTCAGCTAAATTCCGTGCCTCAACTCTCTCCTGACAACTTAATCGCTGAGAAAACCCAAATTAAATTTGGGTTTTCTCGTCCTGAGACCTTTTTTGATCTTCAATGTGGCTCACTCATTCGCAGTTAATACAATGTCGCGATACAGATTTTTAGCTTCACTGAGGATGTTAGGTGCCATGTCAAACTGTTGGTTGGAAGAACAACAAAGTTCTCACTGTACTTAAATGAAGATTTCAGTCGAGTTGGTTGATGATGGAAATAACATAAAAAGTATTGATTATGTGATGTTGATTTCACATCAATATCACCCACAAAGATTCATTTGTCTGATGAAGTTTGTAGGTTTGAGAGAAGAGGAAGCAGAGGACAGGGTGAGATGGAGGAAGATGATCCGCTGTGGCAACCACTGAAGGGAGAAGCTGAAAGAAGAAGAAGATCTCACACACAAACCCAGAAACATAGATATAACAAATGTATCGGTGGAGATGTTTTTCTTTCGAGCACAAATAAAACTGGGAGACGAAACCCTGACACAAGGAACATTGTTTTCAGCACTTCTCACCAATCTGATCCAAATACAGGGACCAGTAAACATGGTACCGATTTATTTCATGTGAATGTGTGTTCTGTAGAACAGAGGGATAGGACAGATTAAGAGCCCAAACTTCCATGTAAATCACTAAGCCCAGCTTCACAGGGTTGAAATAGTTTCCCCCTTTCACACAACAAGCTTTTTACCTCAAGTTGGATGTTGATTTTAGAGCCTCTAGTTTATAAACTACGACTATTTGATGGTTGGGATTCCATGACATTTTTTCCCCAGTGTTCATTAACAATCCAGAGAGGGGACCCCACACATATTCCCTGCAGAAAGCCCTGCTGCAGCAGGTGCCTGTGTAGATGGTACTCTCCAGTCAAGTGAGCTGGATTGAATTAGAGACTTTAAGAGGATGATGGGAGTCATGCCAGGATGAGGGTTTCTTTCTCCACTTAACAGCACAGAGAGATGCAGTGGGTGGCTCACTCACACCGCCCCTCTTTTACATCTCCCGTGTCTTAACACCAGTCACCTGTTAATCACCTGTTTCCGAGTCTCCGGAAACAATACTGCAGACTGAACCTACAGCGACTCCCCTCACCTGCCAACAAGTAATTCCACACCTTCCTTCTCTGTCCACCTCAACACGCGCTTTATATACTTTACAGCGAAGTAAATTCCATCCCTCGTTCTTCCCAGCCAGCACTCCAACACAAGAGCAACCACAGGGTTGCTCTCAGCTCCTATTATGGGATTGTTTACATGCTGATAATTCCCTCTAGCAGTGTGTGTCTGAGTGGGAGAATGTTCCTGCTGATGTTTTAACCTAGTTTTAATAAATCCTTTTTTTTTTTTTATAACCACACAGCAAAGTCATGACACTACAGTCCTACAGTTTTCATTTACATATCATTTGTGTAACACAGAGTACTGGCCTGAAACATTCCGGACCTCGAAACGTTTAGTCAGGCCTTGTTTACCGTTGGGAATATGCACCTGAACAAATGCCCAAATCCACAACATAGACCACCCCTACAACCAGGTTCTTACCTGAGACTGGCATCCCATCATTTGTTGTTGAGGAACAGGGCTACGCCAATCAAATGCTAGTGTCATGAATACCAGTATGATAGCACTACGATTGGGGCACTATACAGAAACTAATGATCGGTGCTCAGTTTAGGATGCCCTGATGCCACATTAACTATAAGCCTGTCTATAACCCCGTGGGTGTGAGGACGGTCTCCCTTGTTTTAACTGAACACAATCCCATACCGAGGTGCACGTGAGACAAGGGGCCTGAGCACTTCACAAAGAGTTTGTTACTCATTGTGTTGTTTTAGTGTCTTGCATTCCGTTTTCGCCATCTTTTTGACAGCGGCTGCTCACCCCAGATTTCTGCCAAAGTCGCACGTGCTACGAAACTGAAGCCTCGCGGCCTAGCGGCTGAGAATATGCCTCACCTCTATTGTTTCTCCACTTGCGTTCCATGTCAAACTATAGTCGAGCAGCAGGAAGTAGGTCGATGGAAGTACAACATGATATGCCTGTCATGGGGCGTCTGCCATTTTTGTAGTCCTTGTCACTTGTTCGAAATTTCAAATAAATATAATGTGGCATATCCAAAAATAGGCATGTGAGGTCCAATTACCGATGACAAAAATACACAAAAGGATCCTTCAAATCCCTGAAGAAGCTTTTAAATGTTTCTTATAACAATCTGTACACTGCAAACATGTAGCACATGGGACGTAGCAGATCGACAACCACAAGATTCTATTAGACATATGTGTGATTCGCAAGGCTTGGCGAAGTAACCATAATATTTTTTGATCAGATGCAGTCCGCTCAAATAAATACAGTCTAAACTTTTGACTTTGAAGTGAATTGCAAAACAGCCTTCCATCAGAAAAACGATGAATTACACAACACTTCCATCCAAAAGGGAAGAGACTTGAAAGAGCGATGCAAACAACATGCAAAACCTCATCCTCATTTCTTCATTCCAGTGAATGCTTTCAAAGAATGTTGTAAACGGATTGCATCCGGCTACTAGTCAGACAGTACCAATCAAGTTCAGAACACAAAAGCTTCCAAAGAAATTCACTGAATTGCAAAACAATTCACCCATAAGCCTCCAAAGTCCACTAATAAGATAAATTTGGGTTTACAACAGCCAAGCTGCTTGTGGATTTTCTTTGAAATAAGTTTGCTACACCTTCCATTTGGAGCTAACTGGAGCATGTTTAATATTAATAACATAATCTAGGAGATCAGAGCTAGTTTTTTTTTTTTTTTTTGGCCACGCACGCTGCACTAATGCACAGTCGTGTTCGCCGGTGCACTTCAAAAGCAGCCATTTGAAAATCAAAGTGAGAAACTGTAACGCTGATGTCTCGCCCTCAAAGTCTGCACGCCAGTTTCGCTGTATACACAAACAACTGAAAACCACTGATGTGCTTTTGACTGAGGCAGAAGCTCCTGCAGAGGGGTGAAGTCAAGTTGAACACATTGAGTGGAGTTCAGGGAATTTTCTGGAAACCTGGCTGGTAAACTTACATTCAGCCATCCAGCAAACAGCTGGTCAAAAAATCTGTGTATTTATACATAGTATTCCGTATTGATCTGAGTATTTATGCAGAAAATACTGAAAAGCCTGTTTGCGTTTCGTTTGAATAAGAATAGAAAAATAAAAAAGCAGGTTGAAAAGTCCTCTCTGCGGTGGATTTGACTTGGATCACAATCGCGACGCCTGACAGCGCGATCATGTGACCCTCAAAGCTGTGGTTATTCACTGTGCAGTACGGATGAATGTAAACTAAAAAGACAAAAAATGGCGACGTGACTCAATGCACCGCAAGATCATGTTCCCTTTTGAACTCTGTGGGTGATGTCGACCGCTACGCTAGGCTACGCCACTTCATTCAAGGATTGGTTGCACAAAAACGGTCATATACATCCATGTTTCTAATAAATACAATTGGAATCAACTCTTGAGTTTTTGATATTTGCCAGAGAGTAGTGACATTTCATATTTTAATGCATGAAAAAATCATGACTAAAATCGCAGGAGGTCCCAGAAAACTGCTCCAGAGTTCTTCTGAGCATATACAGGAAGTGTTTTATATACCTTTCTCCTCTTAATATCACAACTCTGTCTGTGCCTCTTTACTTTATTTCCACTTCTTCTGGCCTGTGCTCCAAGGCTATTAAACATTTTTGTCCACTTAATTTGACAGTTCTCCATGTGGCCCCTGAGGAATGGGGCTGTGGGTCATGTGGAAGCAGGGTGCACATGAGGTGGGAGGGAGGCAGGACATTTCTCAGACCACCATACAGTATAGAGACGACTCATGAATAAGCTCTGTGTGAGCCTGGGGCAGCGCTGTGGCCTGGTTACTACGGCGTCAATGGTGGACAGCCCAGGAATGTGGCCTTATACTGTGCAGCACGGATGGCGAGGAAGGGGGGGGTCGGGCGAGGGGTGGTTTCCTCCCACTACTTAAATCCCAAGTCACATCGCCACCTTCACCCAGAGCGCCCAGAAAAAAAAGCCTCGCCCTTTCATCCTCATCTCACACCTGCACACTTATCGACCAACAAGGCTGCAGCTCCACTTCCTGCTGCCTCACCATCTGTTGCTGTGGTCAAGATGAGAGCACGGCCCCGACTGGACATCACATCCAATCACCACGGTTTCAAAAGCTGGCATCCTGTTTGGTCGCAATGAGTCGGCAAACCTCAGCCGGCGGTAGAACTCGCTGCTTCTGCACAGGTGCTGACGTGTGACTGACATGACTGAAAAACCAAGGAGAAGCACCGGTCTCTGAGCTTTCTGTTTCCCACAGTCACTTGGAGCTTAACAGTACAAGATGAAGAGAAAACAATCATAGCTCAGTCCATATCCCTCAAGTTTTGAACGCCTAAAACTCATCTTTCCATGTCCAGCAATGGACATGGGTGCCTTAAATACAGGTAGATACAAGTAACATCCGACTTACGACCAGGATCGGTTCCGACCAACCGGTCGTAAGTCGGATTGGACGTAAGTCGAATGCCACTCAAAATAGACGTGAGGGTTATAGGTGCTACTGTAGTGGTAGATGGCGTGAGAGTGTGAGAGTGAGAGTGAGATGCTGGGATGCATTCACACCAGTTACCACAGCTGTGGTAGGCGACCTCTCACCAATACACTTTCCTCAGCTTGGTTCACCAGGAAGAGATAACCGGGGGCGTTTGCAAAATGTGGATCAGCATCTCAACTCCGATTCACCTCAGATGTCCACCTGCACATCTGGGTCATCCAACAAAAACCGGTGCCTTATGTCCAGTTCATTTCATGTTTCAATCTCACCGTAAGCAAAAATCAGACCATTTTCTGGGTGCTAAGAATTTCAGCCAAATTCAGTCCCAAAGTATCCTTGAAAAAAATCCAAAAGCCAATTTGACACAATGCTGTTAATGGTCTCCTAATGCCTTTGAGAATTGAGAATTTGGGATTTTGGGATCACTCTCAAAATGTTCTCATTTATTCCTTGTCCTACTTCACTTATTTCCTGAAAATTTCATCAAAATTCCTCCATAAATTTTCAAGTTATTTTGAACACAGACAAACCAATGGCAATGAAAACATAACCACCTCGGAGGAGGTAAAACAACAATCTGGGAGAGCAAAAAGGATAACATTAACAGGAATTTATGCCTGTTTTGGACGTCATATTTGTGTGTTGCATAAATTGATTATTAAAATATGGATTTTTTTTTTCAAAACCTGGACATGGATCTGGTTTCATACGACCCCCTGCTTTGTCACGCAGCACAGATCATTATTGTGGGTCAGGGTGGGGAAAATAGGCTGAATGGTAAATCCCTCCTCGCACCATTCACCCTACATCCTTCCATCTCTGGAGAAGAAGACCTAGAAACTCCTGGGCTCCAGGCTGGGTGCCAGTGTGGCGCAGCCACGGCTGCCTTCCTGGCTCAGAGCTAAGCAGAATTCCTAATGAGTCCGCTGATGTAAGAATTTGGTCATTCCTTCTGCCACCACCTCCACCACCAAAGCACCCATCACAAATATGGAGCTGGGAAACACACCCCAACCCCCCTTCAACCTCCTCACCCTGGTCAGACCCAGCTGACCTACTTCCCATCCAGCCAGCTCACTGGTGAACTGTACACTCATCTAGCGTGTATCATGTGTGTAATACACTGACTATTTCCTTTGCATTCTTCACACACACTCCTCGCATGGCGGGTGGAGAACATCAACACCAGTGTAGAAGCATATTTTATCGGAATAAAAAATGAAAATAACTGGAGCGTTCTCGATTCTCAAAAATATCGGGTCATTTCTCCCAGACACCCACACATCCAGTAGTGTGTATCCAACCGTGAACACCAGGGTGAACAATAAAGCAGATGCAGTATTTATATGGGCAACATACTTCACTACAGGCACAAATATCGCTATTTTTTATCTAGACACCGAAGATAGATCTGATGATGAGAGAGATCATGGAGAAAAACAACACTGAGGGGAGAGTTTGGATGCAGGCAAGTGTGTTTGTTCAAGACGTTTCAAGACGTTCTGCTGGTGTCGTCCTCTTACCCTCAAAGCGGACAGGTCGATCTCATCCAGACTCCTGGCCGGAGAGTCACTCGCCATGATGGAGGGTGGAACAAGAGGCGCCCGGTGCTGCGGCTCGTTATCCTGAAGCGGCCTCTGGTGTCACGACTGAGGGGGGTCTCTGCTGCTGCCGCCCGCCCGCCTGCCTCCCCGGCTGCTACTACAAACGGATGTTCGGACACCCGCCGAAAACACGAGAGCGGTGTGGCGTCCGGCTAAAGCTGGCAGAGCTCCGGGACTGCCGCGTGTTTCAGTTCCTCCGGCTCCATGTCTGCGAGGTGTGGACGGTCCGGAAGGTGTGGGCGCGAGCTGTCTCGGGTCGAGGAGCTGCTGCTGCTGCTGCTTCTGCTGCTGCTGTGACAGCCGGGAACTACGCCGAGCGGGGGGAGGAGTCACTCACGGGAGTGGGCGGAGCCCGGGGATGCGGGAGCACTGCCGCTTTTCACTGTCATTCACACAATCATTTGATAAAAGTAATGGTTTTATCGATGAGCGCAACTATACTTTTACCTTTCATTACATTTTAGATTAACACAATCTATTTAAAAAAATAAAATAAAATAATATTATATATATATATATATATATATATATATATATATATATATATATATATATATATATATATATATATATATATATATATATACACTACATCCGATTTGTAAGTACATGTATTTTTTGTGGTCTTTAATTTGAAGTTCAACACAGTAAAAAATAACATAAAACAGAGAACACTGCAAAATGTTTTCATGCTTAGCTTTTTTCTTAATGTAATGTTAATAATCATGCAACAGTGAATGCCAACTAGTTATCGCTACACAACAATGAGCAATGAAAGCTCAAACAAAGGTGTTATGAAGAGAACCACGTACCTCCACACAAGTCCACTGCCAGTCAAAATCCTGGAAGGTCGCAAAGGTACATTTATTATTTCTTAAATTTCAGCTCCCGTCATGCATCTGTGATAGCAGGCCTGTCTTGCTAGTCCGCCAATTTTTAGGTTCAATTTAAATTTCAGAAAGAGTGTACTCCAAAAAACTTACATGAACATTTCCTAGACTTTGTGGAATCCGTTCAAGCAGCTTTTGTGTATTCATATTTGATGACAATATTTTTCTTTGTCATAAAACAAAACAAAAAAATCCAGATGTATTCCTTCTTTTCATTTTTATTTTTGAACAAGACGTGCAGTTCAAGGACTCCATGGAAAATCCCACGTTTAAAAAAAGGGACGCTTCATATTTGTGATTCCCACAACTTCTCTGTGATCAATACATGACTGGATATTTTAAAGTGTACAAAAGATATTGTGTATGAAGAGCTAAACAATGGAAAACAAGAAATGTTGATATAGTTTTCAGCAACGTTATGAAACACAATACCTTCACTTGCATTACTTGAATATTCTGGTCCCATGCTGACGAAAATAAAGTCCAGCAGTTTTTCACAATCTTCATCTGCAACCACAAATTGAACTTTTACGCCTGAATTCATATAGAGTGGTTTTTAACGATCACATTGCAGGGAATAAGTGAAGCCATGATGGATTACAAAACGTTCATATTAAGTTAGAATTTAAAGTCTAAAGGTCACACTCATAGAAAAAAAAAAAAAGAAAAAAAAAAAAAAACAGGGACACTGACCACCTGAAAGACCAAAACATGTTAGTTATCACCGCCGAGCAGTTTATTTAAAACAAAGAGGAAATATAAACACATTTAAAACTTAAAAATTCATAAAAGTAATTTGAAATATTCCGTTTATGTATTGCACTGAAATGGATATCCAATTATTTTTAACCAAAACACAGAAACCCACGAGAGGAAAACATTATAACCGTTTTCTTTATATTATATTATTTTTAACTGGAGATTTACTAAAGAATAAGCCTCGCAAAACGAGTCACATGGTCCTAATATTATCCAAATGCATTCTTGAATTTCTCCTCGCAAGCAGTGGTTCGTTACAAAAATAAAGGTGTAACTAAACTGAAATGGCGCCATCTGGGGGGGAGAAGGAGGCAATACATTTTATTGACGCCAATAATATTAAATTTCTTGCTCTGCACTTCAGAGGATTTTTTTAAATATAAAATATAGGGACTCCAGTTAAAAATGCTGCACTGGCATGATGACATTACCTGACTAACTCATGCAGAAGTAAAACCCTAAATCAACAGCATCTGAAAGGACCAGTTCATTGTGTTAGTGTTGAAACCTGGTCCCCTGATGGCAGCGTGACGTCCGTACGTGGAGTTGAAAAGCAGCTCTGGTTGTATCCCCGAGCAGCCACGACATATTCCACAGATTTCCCGACGACGGGTTTCTCATCTCTTCGACGTATGATTCCCAAAGAAGAATCTAAGAATCTCTACGTCCACAGCTCGGTCGGAGCCATGGCTTCCTTTGTCCCGACGGACGGCATGAGGTTTTGCTCGGCCAGAAATTCCAGCGGAAACTGAACCAAGAATCCTCGGATTTTTCGCAGCTCCTCTTGAGCGCGGGCTTTGTCCGTTTGGGCCAAACCGAGGATGGACTGGTACTGCTCCAGCTCCGCCATGTTCCTCACCAGGGACGAAGGGAGGCAGCGGAACACCTGCAGCAACACGCAGTGGGGTTTTCTAAAACCGTACACACCAACAAGAGGCCTCACCCTACCTTCTCATATATGGTGGCGTTGCGTCCAGCAGTGGCCATCCACACTTCCTTGTAGAAGTGATCGCTGATGGGGTCCGACAGCTCAATGGTGGAGTCCGTGTGGCCCCCAAGGATCGTCCTGTGTATACAGGTGGCGGTAGAGTCAGCAGGGAGAGTGTATTTAAATCATATCTAGAACCAGGCGTCTCAGACCTGAAGCATTCCAGACGGAGCTGCAGGCCGTAGCGACCGGCCTGGTACTCCTGACCGTCCATCAATGACGGAACAGTTTCAGAGTCTTCCACTATCACTGCCACCTCGCTGTCCCGTTTCCCCAGCATGCTCCTGTCATTGATGTTCGCCGAGCCTGAGAAGACACACTTCCTCTGTCACAAACAAAAGCTGCTTCTCCTCAGAAGATCGGCTTGTGTCGTACGACTGCAGCAGTACAATTTAAGGCTGCAATGTTGCTCTCAAAAGTATGATTTTAAGCACTGTTATTTGTGCTGAAACTGACATGGATTTGTGGAAATGTGCACTGAAACAAGCAACGATAGTTAACCTTGTTTTTACATTCAGATGAACTGAGACTTTTAAGTACTTATTTTATGATAAAATACTTTCAGACAGATCATAACTGCAATCCCAAATAACTAATAAGAGTGTGTAATGTACTCCAATATTAATACGGCTTTATCTCCACGGCACCTTTCAGAGTCACCGACATGCTTCACGTAAAAACTGAACTATTTAAACTTGACTGTACAGATAGTAGTACAGAGAAAAATAGAGAAGGCATGCAGCGTTTTCAGTGATTCAACTAAAATAATAATAACGGTACTATTCCCCTGAAAGAATCCAGTAAGTAAACATCATCTTCTGAAAACCAGTTTATAAAAGTACGTTTTTAAGACAGCCAATCACAGGCCAAATAATACATAATTTTTGAAAAAAGCTTTCATGCAACCAGAAATAAATATATTCTATTAAAATGATTCAACAATTTTCTATTCACCTGATGGCTATAAAATTGAACTTTAATACGTTAATTTCATTTCATATATATTTGAAATTAAAATGCATATCTTTTTCATGAGACAAATTCAACTTATTTCGTAACTTCAACCATTTTTCATAGCCTAATAGCGTTGTAAAAAGAAACACCCAAGTGAATAAAACTGCTTTACACATGTTCATCCGGCAGGTGGCACCATTGTAAAGTTAAGCGAGATGAAGGCGCAGCAGGGGCAGACTGACCGATGATGACTGTGTTGTCGTCAGCGATGAGCATCTTGCTGTGGACGTAGATGAGCTCGGTCACCAGACGTCCCTCCAGCTCAGCGTGAGTCCGCAGGCCAGCGAAGGAGATGTAGTTTATCCACTGGTCATCCACTGGGACGCGGAGGACGGGAGAGTCAAGAGGTGGGGGGGCGACAATATCAGAGTGGAGGATGGGACTGGTACTTACTCTCCTTCTTCAGCTGTGAGATGATGGAGTAGTCTCCTCTGTTGATGGTTCTACAGAGACGGGCGGGCGACAAGTTTATCACGTGAATTTTTCCCCACTCAGACAGACGGACACAACAGGCACATGGTTCACCTGTAGTTGTAGTGCATGACGGCCTGGATCGCGCTCCCTCCTCCTGTGGTGATGTCGCCCTCGAAACCAGGAAGCAGAGGCGTGATCACATACACCCGGTACTTCTTGCCCTCCCTGTGAGCAAACACACAGCCGTCAAGGAGGAGGAGCAGCCCGTGTCTCAAGGCGGGAGGCGCTGCTGTACTTGTGGGCTCGAATGATCCGCTCGATGATGGCGTCTCCGATCCTGTTGTAGACCGTCTTGTTGTCAGTGCAGCTGATGAAGAACTGGTTCTGGAAAGTGTCATCAAACCTCCATTACAAGTCGACTGTTTTTCAAGTTATTCAAGAGCAAAAACACCTCAGGATTCATTCTTATAAATACATATGTGAAAGCAGCACAGTGTTCTTTAGCATAACCTCATCTTCGGTCCAGTCCTAAACCTCCATTGCACTAAATCATGAAACACGTTGCTGACTTACCTCAATGTAAATGTAGTGTTTGCTCTTGGCGATGACCTGGACGTAAGCATTGTGGATGGACTCTTCATGGTGCTTGATCCCAGCGGACCAGTCGGCTGCTGACCGCAACACCTGTCGAGACACGTGCATGAGAAAACATGGAAAAACAGAAGCGTTTCATAGCGTTGCTCGATGTAGTTCCCCGCCAGCAGGTGGCAGCCACGCATATATGAACACAATGCGGCTAAACATCATGTTTTAAACATCAGAAAAGAAAGAAAATATGTTGCTTTTTGTGTCAGAGGGCCGAATGGCCGAATGGCAGAAAGAAAATTGGGGTCTTAATGGGTTCAGAAAGCAAAAGAACTCATGATTTACGAACAGAAATTTCCATTTTTTACAGTCACATGACCAAAAGTGCTGTCTTCAGATAACATCACGCCACCTCTCTGGAACCAGCCACAGCCACAGGCCAGCTTTAAAACAGCTTTTATGATGAAGGACTTTTTAAGATCCAGCTCACTGGAAGGAGCCAAAATTCCAATCTGATCAGAAAGTGCACCACGATAAGATTAAAGTGTACTAACTGCAGTGCGAGATTGGTGGCCCCCATGTGACCAATAGCAAGGAACCAGAAGTTTTCTCGGCTCTTCACACACAGCAATATATTTTTATTTGTATTTTTATTCCCAGCACAATATGATCAGAAAACAGGCCGAACTGATGTTCATAATTTCACCAGTCTGACTGTGAAGATCGAAATCATATAAAAGTGTAGTACTGTAGTACTGCAGTACCAGCTGCCATTATGTAGTAACTGGTTTCTATTCTCAGCTGGCACTTGAACACATTGTTCTGGAAGAGAGTTTGTTTATTGTTTGAGTGATATAACCGCTCCAGGATTCTTAAAGCCAGAAAGTAAGAAAAACCAGGCTGCTGCTCTCGGGTTCAAATCCTGGTGTCACTCGCTTTGTAGTTATGTAATGATATTTTTTCTTCTCCGTCCATGGACGTTCCTGCAGTAGTGCAGGGAAGTGGGAGTTGACATGGCACGTGCTTCGGTGCTGCAAAAGCTCTCCTCCACTTGCGGCCCCTTTCCGCTCCTTTCATGTCAGGAGGTGAGATGGTGGTTTTTCACTCACCTGCACCTTGGCGGTGACGCTGCCAGGGATTTGGTATCCATGGTCGTCGGCAGTGCACTGAGATTTGGGCAACAAGAACGGGTACGACAGGGAGCGGTACTTTGGCTTCATGATCTGGAAGGAAAACAGCGCATGTGTTGTTATTAAATAAAAATAATAAACTACTGCCACCTGCTGTCCAATTGGGCTCATTGCAATAAATTATTAGATAATTTTGAACCAATAAAAAAGGTATCAAATCTTTCAGGCCAAATAAATGCATGGTAATAATGCTGACTCAGGTGGAAGTGAGCATCTTGGCGGAGGTCTGTCCTCTCTGAGTGCTTTAATAGCTTGTACTGAAAGAAAAATCTCTCACACTGTAATCTGACTGCTGTTATAATAAATTTCTGCATTACAACAGAAATGCAAAGACTTTCTATGAAACATATTGAAAAACAAAAAATGCATGACCAGTTATAAATTGGTATTTTTTATATATTAGCCCAGAAGCTAAAGCTAACAGTGCTAATTTAGATCTGCAGGGTTTTTTCCCCTTAACTGGTGGGTGGGTTCGCATATTCTCTTCATTTTTTGCTTTTACATTATTTCAAATTTGCTGTGATTGGAAAAATACTCTCTAACGTGATGAAAAAATCAAATCACTAGACATAAAGACAAAAAATGAATAAGCCAAGAATGTTGTCATTCAATAAAAAAAAGACTATCACCAAACTAAACAAACCAGAAAAATGAACATATATACAATTTTTTTCTGAAAAAATGTAATTCGATAACGTCTGGATTTACACCCTGCAAACTTCAGTTCTCAACACACAAATGTTGAATTGAACATTTAAAAATAGGGTTGACTTCTATCAGTCATCATCATCATCATCAGAAGTGATGCAGAAAGAAAGAGTTCATTGCCTCATAAAGGGTCATAAAAACAACTTTGTTTGATCAGATCAAATGAATGAAACCTGGTGGAGGGGTTTTACAACGCTGCCAACGATAATCTATTTGAAAGCAGGACAATAAAATCTGTTAAAGGCAGCTCATTTCTCACTAAGTTGAGTCACTTGCCAGAGGCCCAGTGGGAGTGTCACCTTGCCTTGGTAAAGTTCCAGCGCTGAATGAAATGTCTGGCGACGTCCCGTGCGGCTCTGCCATGGACCGCTGAGGCGATGTCGTGCCAGGGCATCCTGGGCGTGGTGTACCTGTCGATGAAGTCTGCACAGACGGTGACACACCATTAGACCTGGTGACCAGTCTGGTGCACAGCGTTTGGGTTGCCTGACCATCGAAAGGTTTTTCCAGCTGGATCCAGTCCTTGTAGACAAAGTTGCAGTAGTCTTTTCCGTGCCAGAAGCGCGTGTTTCCCTGCAGCTCCCCCACACCAGTCTTCAGGCTCCGCACCGAACCACTCCCTGAAATTAAACAGGAAAATTTGACGCGTTCCCAAAACTGTTTCTGGAAGCAGACCCTGTCGAACCTGAGCTGTCGACACTGCTGACGCTGTCGGCGTGCTGCAGAGCGTGTTTCTGGAGGTGTCGGTACAGGCTGAAGCGGGCTCGCCTGTTGCGCCCGATTCCCTTCAGCCGGGGTAGATCTGCGGGGTCACCAGCGGGGGTTCCCTGCCCGTTCCTCTCGATGACCCCATCAAAAGACAGGCGTAAACTGGGGGGATTGTTGTTGGAAGCTGCCTGCTGGCCAGAAAACACACAATTCTGAGTCATCATTTTCGCCAGCGCATGGCGGGAGCCATGTCACGCAAGAATGAGTGCTCAAGCATGATTTCACCTACTACACTCCTATACACTTCTTCACACTAAAAATCATTTTAAAAAACTTTTTTAAAAATGGCACCAAAAGGTTAACTTCAGAGCAGCATCCACTGGCCTGGAACCAAGTATCCCGGCTGACAGACCGGAATGAGAGGACATTTTTTTTTCTCTGCTGGTCTTTTGCAGCTTCTTTAAGTGTTCATCAGTATTTCTACAAATATTTGCTCCGGAGAGTGAAAAAAATAATTCAAATTTCACATATAGCTCTAACTGTTGACACAATGACAAACCGTTACTAGCAATAACATGAAGCCAAAAATGTAAATGGAGAATAAATACGGGCAAATATTAGGTAATAATTCAAATCCAGGGCTCAAAAACAATTTTAAAAAGAGTCAGCCAGGACCCCGTCATAATAATGATAAGAACTAGAAAGGCACAGGAACAGTGCATACCTCCGCCAAACTGCTCACTACTGTTTTTATTTACACAATGTTACTGTAATATACAGAGAGTAAATAACTTCTAAGTTAGCCAGTTGTCAACAATGCCTGAAAGTTTCATTCAAGCATGTTGGTTTGTTTTTGAGTTGTTCCATTAACAAACGAACAGAGCGCCGATAACAACGTCCCTCAGTCACTGACACTGAGATGATGTGAAGGTTTCAACATCATTATTAGATGATGAAGGAAGAGATTTTTAAAGTCAGATGTGTGTTTGGACTGTGGGAGGAAGCCCACATGAGCAGGGGAGGAACTTGTGCCTGTGCTACGGCACTCATGTCTTGGAGGTGTGTGTGAGTGTGTTCGACCTGCTCAAGGGCCACGGAGCGCGTCACGCTGCCAACATCCGTCAGGCGGTGCTCGCTGTCGTCCCAGCGGCCATACGCTAAATCGATCCCTCCAACGAAGGCCACGGACTGATCGATGACAATGATCTTCTCGTGATGAGCCCACAGATACACCGAGGAGGAGACGTGATCAGGATGGCGCATCACCTGTGAAATAGGAAGGAAACACAGTCAGATCTGCTGTCATGTGACTTGTTCGCCTGAGCTACGCAGAGGTGTTCAGCACCTTGATGTTGGGATGAAGATGCATTAAGGTCCGCTTGCTGTAGCCCGAGTTGATGCCCAGGGCCAGCTCCACCTCCTTGTAGAGCATCACAAAGATACGCACTCCTTGTTGCTGTTGATACAAGAGAGCAATGTTACAGAGTGAAGAACCAGGGACAGTTGGAACCAAGGATGGGAGGATGCAGCTTCTATCTCAATAGATTTACAAGGAAAAATTCAGATACATTTGCACCATAAGGCTGAAAGAAACTACACACACATTAGAGAAAACACTTTAAAAATACTCCTACATAACACTGAAGGAAAGCATTAGAAGGAAACAGAGTTCAAATGACCTCAATACAAAGTGTCCCTAAAATGAATGTTTAAATTTCATTCAATGCATTTACAAAAACACAAATAATTTGGTGAATTCAAAATACACACTGAATAAATACTGAAAATAAATGCGAACAAAAAATAAAAACTATGGTTGTGAGTGAATTATCTGCAGTCTGACTCTTGTTTGTCAGTGAGTGTAATTTGCCTCAAAGTGACACCCACAGAACCCACTAGTCCCTCCTCCAGATGTAATGCCAGCTGAGCTCGTGTCTCCTTACACAGACTGGAGCGAAGCCGTCGTCAGCTGAAAAGCAGCAGGCATGATACTTCAAGTTAATATTTGCCTTTACGTAACCCAGAACTTACCTGAACCAACAAGAGAAATTCACTGACAGTAAACACTTCCTTCACTGTAAGACTGTGGCTCAAAGGTTCCACAGGCTGATCCAGTATTGACTTTTCATTCATCGTGAATGTCACATGTTCAGCTGAGTTCAGGAAACGGCCCGGCCTCCGACTCCACAACTTATCTTTATGAGCATAATATTCTTCGAAAATTTAGTGAAAATTGAGTTCGCAAACTGGAGTTAGTATGTGGAATATACAAGGAAAATGATTTAAAAAACATTCACCAGCAAGTAGGCCTTTAAAATACATGACTTAAAAAGGCACAAATACGGAGTTTCAGGTGGAAATCTATGAGAGGAGGAGTCCAACAGTCCAGTACCATATATCAAACTAAAAGCCTCGGGGCCCATTTCTCATTTACAAAGTCATTTCACAGGGCCCACAAGAACTTGACCTGCAAATTGTTTGCTCAAATTAAAAGTCACAAACACAGCACACATGATCTTTAGCTCGTGACTTATCAAAAGCTGCAGCGCTCCCTGGGTGACAAATGGACTCACAGCTTTCCGTCTGAGGATGCAGTCCAGTCTCCAGCGGTTCCCCTCAACCACTGGTCTCTTCAGGAAGATCTCTGGACTGAGCCTGTTCAGCAGACACGAAACACGAACAGGAAAAAAACACAACAGAGTGAGCTGTTGCTGTAGCCAGCCTGTTGTCATCATCACTCTCGCTCACGTGTGAGACTCACGACTTGACTCACCAGCTTTGGCGCGCTGATCATTGCATGTCTACGATTCCACCAGCTTATATTGCACTGAGTGACAGCTCATTTGTTCAGATCATATTCTGGTGATAACTGTGCTGGCACATTGGGACCTGGACTGTTCCAATATGATTTTGAAACCAGAGCTGGAGCTCCAGATTTTCACTGGAGTAGCTGCCTCGTGGCAAAAGTGGACCCTGTGGTTCAGCCTCATCGACACACACGTGGTGAGGGAGCCTCTTACATGAAAAGTGCCTTCTCAAAAATACAAACTTTTTCCTGTATAACATGCTCTGAACCACTGATCAGACTCTTGGATGCACTTCGACAACACGTTTTCATCACTTTGCTTTCCTCTAGACCATTTTTCTGTTGCCCCCCCAAGGAAGAAGTAAACGTTTCACGCCACACAACTCTCTGCCACTTATGTAAATAGTATCATTTGTCTATACAATTATTATAAGCACACTTCTGTTTGTTTTTGCTGAAGCTATTGTCTGAAGTTTGCATGAGAAGCAGTGGGGTGGGTGTTCAATATTGTTGTTATTTGTCACTTTGCGTCCATAGAAATTATTTTATTTTTTTAAATAGTAATTTTGATAAAACTGTCGTTTAATTAACATTGATATATAAGTATTGTACAACCTTTATTTTTTTAGTTATTGTTTGTATTCAACTTTGCTATTGTCTTTTTTTATGTTTTATTGTATTTTTTTGTCCCCCAGTTTGTGTCTGGTAATATTTTGAAATGATAAATAAATATATTTTGGCAAAAAAAAAAAAAAAAAAGCACAGTAACAATAAAGTAGTTCATTAACATTGTTTTTGTCTGTAACAGAAAACACTTAACGTGTATCAATTTGCATGAAAATTTTCCGCTTTATTCTAGTACAGCAAAAAAGCAAGTTCCCCATTGCTCCACCCCCCACTATTTGAGACGGACGGCTCTAGACTTAGTGTAGCTTGAGCACATGTCAAATCACTACCATCATCATGATCATTTTGAAGTGTTTATACACAACAACTGAATGAAATGAGCTCTGACAGTAGTGAGCGCAAACACCGCTGCACCGGTGTTGACTCAGACAACACACTGGAACTCACCACCAGTCTGTGATGAAGATCTCCTCCTTGGCGCTCTCCAATGCCTCGGCCACGTCCTCCATGTACGTCTTTCCGTTCACGTACCTGAAGAGACGTGAAGGACATCAAATTAATTTTAGGGACGCCATTTCAAGATGGGGGAGGAAGACAATGATAGTTTCAGAGCCACTGACTGGTCCAGAGCTCTGAGCTGCCACCTAGCTGCACATGCTCAGTCATCTTTGCCAGGAAAACAACAGTGAAGCTGCATGGAAAGCAGACGGGAACAGCCACCATGGCAATGACAAAGAAGCAGGCACAAAATTCACTCGGAATTTTGGAATCAAAGAAAAAAGAACAAGGGATAAACTGAGAAGAAACCAAAGCAAAACTCTCAGGTGACCTTGCTCTCTCTGACCAGCAGAGTGAAATATCGAAACGCCACCGTCAGGTCATTTCATGACTTCCTTCTCTAGATATTTGACATCTTTCAAAGCTTTTTCAGTGGAATAAAACTCTAAGCTTCGCCCACTGCTGCCTCACCTCTCGCCTATCAAAGCTTGACAGCCATCTTGCCCCAGTCCTAAATCACTTTTTAGGCTTCACTGTGGCAGACGACTGATGTAAGTTCTCCTCAGCAAAACAATTTCATCAAGTGAATGTCTTCAATAATCCTCAGCTAAGGAGAAGAAGCAGAGGACCAGTGAGGTTCATGGCACGCTAAGACTAAGAAGGGTTACGCCAGGAGAAAAAGAAAAAAAGAAGTAGTGCTCTGTCTGTTTTGGGGAAAATAAATCTTTTTTTCCAATGGTAACACCAAAAGGTGATATTCCTCAGCACACACCTGCCTCCACACACAAGCGGCATCCGGTTTAAAACGGACTGAACTGTTACCATTTGGATTTAATATCCTCCTGCTGCTGCGCGAAGGATCCGAAGCGGTGTTCTCTGAGGAAGGCCCTTCCGTTACTCCTGACAAAGTTCTCGATGCTCTGACCCCACCAGCGAGCGTGTCTGTAGCTGGAGCACTTAAACACCAGAGACCTGCAAGAACAACAATAATAAACTACAGGACAGAGTGTTGCACTTATCAATATCATCCTGCATTATCTATGGAATTAGATTAGAATAGAATAGACGACCATATCTCTTCCCACAAGTTTGTTATGTTGCCAACAGACAGATATATAAAGGCACAAAATGTTTTCAGTCAGATCCATTTGTTGAATCCACATTTTAGCCTCCTTTATTTGACATATTATGGATTGATTTATATTAGTAGCCGCTTTATGCCAGTGTATGTGTGAAATCTTGTGGTTGCCTGGGTGACCACACGTAGAATAATGAAGTGTCAAGCATCAGCAGCAGACGGGGACCATAACCTGG
Source organism: Synchiropus splendidus (assembly GCF_027744825.2). Taxonomy (NCBI): domain Eukaryota; kingdom Metazoa; phylum Chordata; class Actinopteri; order Syngnathiformes; family Callionymidae; genus Synchiropus; species Synchiropus splendidus. Next base: position 8,678,773 of record NC_071349.1, on the reverse strand, counting down.
ACAAGCTGTCGATGCGGACGCCGTGTTTGGTCTCGGTTTCCTTCGAGTCCATCTTGATGCTGAACTCTTTATCCACCAGCATGACGAAGGAGATGGCGCCAGAGTCGGGCTTCATGTAGAGCAGGAACGAGTCCTTCACCACCAGCCAGCTGCGCGAGACACACCAGCAGTTGTTAAGGGACTGTCAACATGGAGGGACGTGTCTGTTCATCCGAGCCTCGGTGTTTACTTCGGCGGCTTTCTGAGAAAATGATGTAGGAAGAGGAGCGATCACGGAGAAGTAGGTGGCAAGGCCGAGCGGTTTCAGCGTGTGGGTTTAGATTTTGGCCGCCTTTGTGCCATAATAATAAATACAATCTGCTCACAAGTAGGAGACTTGGACAGTTGGGACAAGCCTGTATCATTTGACTGAACACTTAAAAGACACCAATCAGTGGGAGGGGAGGAGTTACGGCAACCGAATTTCTATGCTTGGAGTTTTAACACTTCTCCTGTGTTCCTCTACACCCACTCTCACAAGCTAAAGCCAAGGAATGGAGTCAGATGAAACACTTTTCCAGATCACTCCTACATTTTGGACGCAGCCGAAATGCATTCAGTAGAATAGAAGTGAAGATACGAAGTGTTCTATCATAAATATCCTGGTCATTTATTTGAAAAATAAAGTGTATTTTAGAAAAACAGGAAGAGGATGAGGCATGAAAAACAGTTTGGTAGAAGGGGAACTGACCACTGGACAGAAATCATTGGAACTATTCTTCATCATCACTCCACAGAAGTAAAATTACTCATGTTAAAGCACACGCATACTTCTCAACCAAAACACTGCCTTAGCCAGTTAAAGTTATTTACTTCTCAGTATTTGTATTACATAATATGAATAGGTTCCAAAACTGTAGTCATGCAGCTCAGAGTCATATGAATATATGAAATATATAGACCAGTACATATGTGGCAGTCAAGATTGGTGTTGATGTTCAGCACCCACCGTTTGGACCAGCGGTAACAGGCCTTGGTGTGGCCGCAACAGTTGCTCCCCGGGATCCGGTGTCCTCCCGAGCGCTTATGAATCATGCCTTCCCTGACACAGCATCACAATGGAAGGAGTAAGTCATCACGAGTTGCTCATGTTAAGCCCAGTACTCACAGTCCTTTGGGCCCCAAGTCATGAATGAAGGACATCTGACTGACATCTATGAACTCCATCTGAAGAGGGGAGGAGACAAGGACTTTTAAAAACACATCCATGCACACATGTTGCGGGAGATAAACCGGGTGACAAGGGACAAAACTATCAAGCTAGATTTGATTTCAAAATCTCAAGGGTGTCACTGAAACTCTCACTGAAAGTTTTTATCTTGACTACCGGAGTCATGTGTTCATATTTATTATTCCTGCTGGATTTTCAGCCCATTGACACTTCCATTATCTCCCTAAAATCTGAGGTTTTATAGTTTTATAGTCATTAGTACACAGACGATACTCACAGTGTGGTGGTATTTGCGGTACAAGGCCATCCTCAGCAGCTTGTTCAAATAGTCTTCTAATTGTCTCTGCAGAGACAAACACTCGTGTGAGGACTTAGCAACCACACACACACAGGGAGAGGGATTTCAGAAAGAGGGCAGTGAGCCAGCAGTGCACTCTCAGCCCATCTCCCCCAAAACATTAGAGGCAAACCGCTCGCACCCTGCGGCTGGAGACTTGCTCGTCCCGCACCAGGTCGTCTCCTCCTCCTCTCGGGAGGATGGGCATCTCCCTGACTTCACTCTTCCTCACCGATTTCCTCCTCACTGTGTGGCTGGGGAGACACAACAGAAGTGGATTGCACTATCTGAGACTCCAAAGGAAATAAAGACTAGCAATAAATGGAAGCATACAAGACAAATATTCACCTACTCTGAGCATCAACTTATACATCCCATCTTTTCTGACAACCAAGAGCCAACTTGACTTGTATATTCATTTTTTCAACTATTAAAATGGTGTGAAAATGTCATAGCAATATTTAAATTTGCCTCACAGTGAGTCTGAAGCCTAATAATAGCGGCCGCTAATTCAGGCAACGCATGGAGCTCAGTTGCCAAGACAAGCGTTCAGTGGTTATAACTGTGTTATAACAACTGTTGACTGAGCTGCAGCGCTCGATACGCTCACGAGGTTCTGTTCGCTACTGACTTTTTAATAACTCTTAAATAAAGGAAATGGATTAGCAGAGGATAACAGAACATTACAGAAACAACTGAATCGAGAGAGACTTCACTGTTCAACATGTTTTAAATTAAATATAGTATATTAAATATTAATTTAGAATGTATTCTTTTTTTTGTAAAACATGCCGCACTTTGTAATAAGATGCAAACCACCGGAAATAAATCTGCATCTGACAGTGGAACAGCAAATGAATACACGACTGAAACAACATCCAAACAGAACACTAGCTCTGTGTTTTGGAGAGACAAAAGGGCGAGGAATGAGGAAGGGAACAGCTCCGGTCAGCTTCTGCGAAATTCCAATATTGAGAATCAGACGCCCCGAGCAACACAGCAAAAGACGTGGGGAGGATTGAGGAGTGCCTCAACGACAGACGCGGAGCAAAATATTGAATCACATCGATCATCTTCACATGAAAGCTCTTCTCAAGAGTGGAAAATAGACAAATCTCAAAACAATGTTGATCAAATGTGTAGATAGTAAAGACTAGTGAAAGCTCAAACTCAGTGAAACCCCAGTATCCCCACAAAAGCTCTCTTTGGGCTACATCTATAAATATATAAATATCTATATATATATATATTAGAAATATCTTGGGGTCCTCATAGACAATAAACTGGACTGGGCTCGGAACACTGAGGCCCTTTACAAAAAAGGACAGTGTCGTCTCTATTTCTTGAGGAGGCTCAGGTCCTTCAATGTCTGTGGGACAATGCTGAGGATGTTTTATGAGTCGGTGATGTCCAGTGCTTCGTTGTGGTTTGCTGGGGCAGCAGATTAACGGTGGCAGACTCATCCGCAAAGCTGGTGATGTGGTCAGGGTGAAACTGGACTCCATAGAGACGGTTATGGAGAGATCCTGGACCACATCAGCCACCCCCTACATGAGCTCCTGGTCCAATACAGAAGCTCATGGACCAACAGACTGAGACTACCCATCTCAAAAACTGAGCGCCACAGGACGTCTTTTCTTCCTGTAGCAATAAAAACGTACAATTCATCTTTGAAAAATCACGACGAAAGATTCTTCTTGAACTGCATTTTCTTGCACATTGTTCACATGGTTTCTAAGCTCTTTAGTAGAGCTTTTTTTGCACTTTATAATATAATTTCTTTTCATTTATTGTGCTATGTCGAGTACAGATCACGTTACGAACATAATATCCCTTGGGATTAATAAAGTTTTTCTGATTCTGATTCTGATCTGTTGCGAGCGTGAGGCTGACCTGCGTGACGGCAGTGGGATCCTCATTAAGGTCTTGTACGTCCGCAGCTCTTTGTGCAGCTCCAGGAAATGCTTCTCCTTCCGCTTCACCACCCAGGTGAAGTCGCCATGCGTCAGCTCGATCTTGAACACCGCAGGCATCGACTGCAGACACACCGTGAGTCTCAGAAACACCACAAGGTGGGTTCCCAGCACCTTCTCTGACCTTGTTGACGCTGCGCTGCTGGGACTGGTTGAAGCGATCTTGCGCCGTGTTGAATCTCTCCACCTCCAGGATGCGCGCGGTAATCGGAACAGTGGGCAGGTAGACCTTGGCAGAGGCCTCCTTGAAGCCCACCGTGTGGTACACAGCTGAGAATGGGATGCGGGTGCCCCCTAGGACAAAGACAGAGGCGGGCGTGAGTGGATGTAGGAGTACAACAGGCTGGTTTCAGAGAGAACAGAGGCAGCTGTGATCCGCTTCAGCTGCCCTCGATACCTTCAGTCCAATGACTAGAACTGAACTCGAGTTGCAGCAGGCCAAACTGAAAGTTTCAGGACACGCAGAAGGGATGCTCAGGTTTTATAGAATGTAAGACTGAAATTTTTTATTTGAACAAAAGAATTCTTCCACCAAGTTTTAAGCTTTTAAGCCTTCAGAATAGATGATAAGTCAGCAAAACTTGCGAGTTGCGAATGAAAAAGCCTCAGAAGTTGCAGTGAATTTTTGAGTTACGGTGTGGAAATGAAGTGTGTTAAGTAGGGTTATTTAAGATTTACAGTTAGAGAGGCAAGACACATTTAAATCTGAGGTTTACACTGAACTAACCAAAAATAATCTGATATTTTTTTACTCCAGGGCACGAGAGAATAGTGGAGAAAACTGCAGGTGGTATTTTATATCACCCAATATGGCTTCATATAATTGCTGGGATAAAATTGCTTTAATGGCGACAGAAAGGAAAATCTATTATTATGATTATTATTCATTATTCATCTAATCGATGTAAAGACAACAACAACAAAAAATAACAATAATGACAGAAATAAAACTGAAAAGGTCAAAGCATTTGTGTTGAGCTGAGAAGCTACAGAATCTGTTGACAGTTATATATACTGTATATATATATATATATATATATATATATATATATATATATATATATATATATATATATATATATATATATAGCCAAACTAGATAGACCCATCTCAGCAGCCTGAGTGTTCACACGCACCTAAATTCAGCTCACTGTCGATCTCATCTCCTTCCTCGATGTCCAGATCTCGAGCGTCGAGGCTCTCCACGAGGTCAGCCATGTCGTCCTGCGTCTCGAGTGCAGCGCCGTCAGAAACTTCTGAGTTCACCAGGTTGAGGTTGCTGGCCGTGGGCTTAGCCTTACCCAGCATTTTAGCAGACCACGCCCTGAGCAGGGCTCACCTGGAGGAGACCAAGGGTGACACGTCATCATCCATTCTTCTTCACCAACATTTAGACTGGATCCACAGAGAGTGGCCTTCAGATGAGTCTGTTCAAGTTCACACACATGCAGGAGAGCTCATTCATGGAGAGAGCAGCCGGTTAGCTTGCTAGTCAGTTAATACTTAACTGAGCAGCTGACTGGAATTCTGTCAACACAGTGACGGAAAGCGACTTCAAGCTTTGTTTCAAACATCATGAGTCAGAAATATGAGAGCAGAAATGTGACGACAGTCACAGGCGAAAGGACACTAAATCAACCAAAAACAGCAGCTTCTAACAGAGAACAATAGAGAACTTTTTTGTTTCTTCAGTGACCTGGGAGCGACAGGCGTCACATTGTTGGAGTCCCAGTGAGCGGAGCCAGGTCTGACCTCACAGGAGTGGGCGTTGGTGCGCCACCTCTCTCATTATTAACTCGCCTCTTGAGCAACGCCGGCTTGGATGTCACCAAAAATTGATCAGAGACATTAACAATTAACACATTATAACAACAAAGACAAAGACCAAATCAATGTGCTGGTGAATGTGTAACCGAATACGCACAACACGCCTCACATATGGACTCCGTACAGTCACCAAAGGATTTTTATAACACAGCGAAGCACGTCACAAGTGGTTTGAAATGTAGATTTAAACAGCTCTTGCTCAGCTCTTAGTCATGATCCAAAGTCACACCGACAAACAAATGAACAACACGCCAGATAAATGGTGTTTTGTATCTTCTGTGATATATTTTTTTAAATAAACTGAGATGCGGTGGACACCTTTCAGCCAACCACAACAAACAAAAGTCATTTATTCACACACCCTTAATCTGCTTTCTTATGAGAGGCTCCTCCAGGCACTCCGGTTTCCTCCCACAGTCCAAGTATAAGTATGTCATTGGAGCACCCCACAGTGCTGCTAATAATACCACCTTAGCGAGAGGGAAATGTTTAAATCCACTTGTGGAGCGCAGTCTTCAGTTAAAGACATTCATAAGAGACATATACAGGGGTTGGACAAAATAATGGAAACACCTTAAAGCTTTTTTAGCTTTGAGGTGTTTCCATTATTTTGTCCAACCCCTGTATATAATCCCACATCTGATGAGGCGTGTAATCTGGGCTAGGTGCAACAAAAACACAGTTTCAATCGCAGGATGAAGGATTAGAAGGATTTGCTCTGGCATCACTGCACCGCTTCCTGTCAGTGTCCAGTATAAACACGTGTATTGGACATGTAAAAATGAAATGATGTCAAAACCTTCGCTCTTGAAATGTTTTTACCCCTGAAAGAGGCACCGTAATGAAGAGACACATTCACATGGAAAAGGTTCTTCACATTAAAAACTAAATTTATCAGTCGTGTTTTGCTTGTGGTCAACTTGCCGAGGCAGACAGTCTCCTTCAGCTTCATCTAGTCAGTCCGTCACGGTGCCGGCAGCAGCGTGACGCCTATCTGCCAACACACCTCCGTCGCCAAGTCCACCGCACGTACGCCAAACTCCTGACTTTCTCTTCAAGCTTTCATCCACCGTCTTGGGGACCAAGCACAAAACTCTGTGAGGTGAAGTGGTGCGTGCTGCTACCCAGAGTTTCGAACACTTGGGCACCACACAGTCTTGCCTATTGTTGAAGTGTATGCTTGCTTGTGTCCACTTGCTTGAGTCTTTTATCTTTTTGATAAACAAGGGAGGAAAAAATGCTGGGTCATCAGGGACGACTTCACCAACTGAAAAGAGAGAATCTGACTCAGCCAAAATTAGGTCGAAAGATGGCTGACTCTACTGTTTGCTAAATGTATCACCACGTTGATGAACGTGATCCAAACTAAATGCAACATGTTTTCACAAGGTCCCGAATGAGAATGAGCCTGTTGCAGGCTGTAACAACTCAGTTACAGCCTGCAACATGTGTTATCTTTATATTGATTCTTCCCTTGGAATCAGTCGCTCACTTCTGACCCCTCTTTCACTGATGATGTCACCTTCCTCGGGTGCTTCATTATTTCCAGAGGACTCTGACCCTTGCCTTCCTTCCAAATGGATTCCAACAGTATCGAAAAGAAACACCAGCAAGGAGCTACCCGAGCTACATCCATCTCATCGATTTCGACCTCCCTCACTGTCACACAAGCTCCAGACCTCTAACAAAGTAGTGCGACTGAACTCCACAACTGATGAAAGACTTGAACACTTCCAGGACCAGATTGAAATCAGTGACAACAGGTAAATACAGGTGCAGAACCAGTATATGTTTACACATCAGTCGTGTGTTTAGAGGTGCTGGAATATGAAGTTTCACAGCGTTGTGTTGTCAGCAGCAACAGGGTCAAATTCAACCCTGGTTTTGTCCACAGAGGGAGGAGACACCAGTGTAATCTTCCATGTTTTGAAAACCCACCCACACACACACACACACACACATACCGCTGTGCAACAAATGAGAAGTCACGACAAGGACCTTCAACCCGCCGTAAGTCCCAGAAGAATTTTGAGCAACAGTTTCGCTGCTTTGCTTTGTTTAGGCCGCCAACAGTTGTGACTCAACTCAAAGCAGAGGCTCAGCAGTAAACATGGACATGATACGACACGTTCAGTCACCAGTCGTCACAGCTCCCCCCGAGCTGCTCGTCGAGTCACTCCATTGCTCTGATCGTCGAAAGATTATTTCAGTCTCATCCCCACTGATAGATTTTGTGGACTCCATCATGGTGAAAACGTGGATTAAGCTGTTATGTAACATGACTAGCCGACACTTCCAACTGTGATGGGCTCAGTATATCGAGCCTCTGTTGGCCCCTGAGGGACATTATTTGAAGGGCCGATCTAGCTTCATCGTCGTCGTCTAGGTCCAGCTGTGTGACTGGGTGAGTTGCCATGTTTACATAAGCTAAGACATGTTAGCATAGCAGTCCAAAGCGCAACATGAAAACAGCTGTTATTTTGGGCCACTGTCTGAATGAAAACAGCTTGTCAATAAGCTACGCTGTATGTTTACACCACTATAACCCCCTCCATTTATATATTCATCTAGTCCATTCAATAACTTTGCTAGCATTTGAAATATCGTTGATAGCAAGTAGCCTGGTAGCAGTGGTAGCCTTTAATCCTCGTGGATGGATTTGATTTTGGCACAGTGCAGCAGTAACACAAATAGTAATGTTAGGAAACTGAACCAAAGGATCTCAGGAGGACAATAAAGTTCACTGGCAACATAAACAGCTTCAGAGGACACAGATGAGAAGATCCTTCTGAGGAACATAAAATGAAATCGTGTGCACCCTATTCCTGACGGAGTTTTACAGATACATGTGATCAGAATCTGGCAAGGCAAAGTGTGGGAAAGTCCAGAATCTTTGGTGAATCAGGGAAAAGCATTCTCAAGCCAGAGGTCAGCCGCCAGTGTTGACTGACAGGAAGCCTCAAATGTCTTCAATGTGCGTACAGGCATTCACAAAAATGTGCGAAACACAGGAAGAACCCAAACATTGTTATCACTTTTCTCCAGGATCTAGTCTACTTCCTGTCCCGTTGTCATGACGACGGCGTCACACACCAGCGCTACAACATTACAAATGTCATGAAGGACATTTTGAAGGGCTCAGTTGTCGCCCTTTACAGTCACGTGGAAAAGTGTTTTTGCTCAGGACACTTTCACAACACTAAGTGCTCTGTGATCAACAATGACATCACCAGCAGACTGCTGAAGGATGATCAGTGAGACACCTGGTCCTCCCTGAGTTGCTTCATGCCTCACTCCCGCGGCTCTTGTCTGGAGAAAACATTCAGAATCTTCCAGCTTCAGCGCTGCATCTGTGTTTCCTCTCCCTACCTTTCATACCTGTTAGCATAAATCCCCCAGTCAGGAGTGCAACAGTCATGACCATGCTCATGCTTTTATTTTGAAATCTCTGACCCTTGTTTCCGTCTCAGACGTCTGTCCCAGCCACTCCCCCTCCTCTCGCTGCGTCACCTCAACAGGTCATTGACCCTCAGGTGTCACACCCGCACTCTTGGATCTGGATCCTTCAGACCTCAATCTCAAACCTCGGGGGTCAAAGGCCATCACTAGGCATCCGACTGGAGCTTAGTGAGGATGGAAGTGGACAGAATCAGCTGTAAGTCATGAGCTGCTCAGGGTACGAGGTAGCATCAGCTGAGTGAAAGCTCCACAGTGATGTGCTGGCATCTGCAGACAGCACGGTGCCATCCTCCTCGTGGCACAGATGGTACTAATAGAGAGAAGATGGAAGCAGGAAGAGAGAGAGGGAGGTCTGTGGCACCTCTCGTCTCTGCCCACACTAAAGCTGCCTATTATCTAATCCTTCACACCAACGACTGAGGGGACGCTCTTCGTCATTGTCGTCGCCAGGGAACACAAGCTGTCATTGTGCCGGGCGGAGAGACGGAGCCGCTCGCCGTCTTTCAGCCGAGTCAGCGCTGCCACGCCAGGCGCGCCGGAGTGACTAAAAGCGAGGCTCACAGTGGGAGCAGACAGAACTGCATGAGCCACAACAGATTCAGTTCTCATGAACTTCCCAAACTCAGGAACAGAAAAGCTGCCTCTTGAATCGGCTCTACCGCGGATCATGCCGCTCACAAACACTGAAACGCCGACTGTTGTTGATTTGTCTAATGTCAACAGACTACTGGCAGTGACTCATTAAAAGTCAGCACACAATTCAAGCTCATGTTACAGGCGAGTCTAATGACTCACAAGGAGCACATCTCAACATGGAGAGGCAGAAACTGCAGCACGATCCAGGCTCCTTCACATCTTCAGAGCCGCAACCTTATATTGAGAGGAGCAGATTCAAGTCACACCGGAGCCTCTGAGGCCGAAAAGTAGTAGAAGAATGTCATCAAAACTCTGTCAAATATGGCAGAGATTCCAGCTGAAACAGGGCAAAAAACTAAAGTTCAGCCATTTGAATCAATGATTACACAACCGAACCTAAATGTGAAAACATCTTATCTCCACACAGGCACAGCAGTGTGCAGGCTGTTTGTGGAGCAGAGAAGCTCTGAGGTCATGTTTCCTCTGAAGGTTTGGAGCGGCGCTCGGGGCCAAACCCAGTGTCTCCAGCCAGTGTTCTTTAAGTCTCTTCACCAGGAATGGTGACACATGACTGCAGTCAGGTCAATACAGAGCACTTCTCAGTGTTTTAAACAAGACTTTCAAGGGAATTTAGCTTTTAAAAATCTTTTGAAAATACTAAAAGTTGAGTCTCCTTCTTTTGTGATCAGTTCAATTCAGATTTTGGCATTGACATAATGGTAGGGAAAGTCATAAACAATAACTGAAAACAAAGCACTGGAAGAGTCAGGGAAGCAGTTAAGTTGGGAATGGCTTTCCTGATATTTAAAGATCTGAGCAGCAACACCGCTGGAGAGGGTGTGGTGACTAGCAGAGCATTTTCATCTGCCCAACTGTGCTCCTCAAGACGACAAGAGATTCTTGGATTCCACTTGGACTTTGAATTGAAGGTCCTCTTTTCTCAGGAATGGACCAAATCTCGTAAATATGATGATGTCACATGATGAGCAATGCTGGGAAGAAGAAGGGCTGAGACGCACCAACTTTGGACGGACTTAATGTCTGAGGTTTACAGTATTAAATGGAAAAACACAACGCCTTCTGTTAATTTCAAATCTGAACGGTTCAAATTGAGATGGATAATTTATAATAAGCCTGTTTAATGTTTCTGGTTTCGTTTTCTTGCTTTTTTTCCTCCTTCTTACAGTCACTTTTTTTTATTCTATCTAAAATAATAATGCTAAATAACAATGTCAATTTCAAAATTGAAACGTTTTATGGAAAAGACGATTGAAAGTAACGCAGTAAAACTAAAAATACTAAGATATTTGGCTACAAAATGTAAACAAATGTTCTTTTTATATTCAGGACACTTGTCGTAGCATTTTTGTTCTATTTTACACGTCACAACTGACTTGGAAGATGTGATATAATCGCTCACAATACATCATGGAAAACATTTCCAGAGATGTTTTCAAGCCACAAAGATCTCGATCGCTGCCCGCAGCGCTCCACTGAAGGCTCCAGTGCAGCTGGAAAAACTTTGACAGGAGTGTGAGAACTCGCGGCGCGTTACACAATGGTCGCTGCAGCGGATCTTGCAGAAGTTCCCTCACAACTGTGACCCTCGCAGTTGCCATCAGGAGCAGTAAGAAGAGCCAGAGATCCCGGTCACAGATCCACGGACACAAATAGACCGCGGTGGAGGAGGGGGGCGGCACCAACCTGCTTTCTCCGCGGACTCCTCATGTTGCCCACCGAGGAGGCGCCACAGAAGCCCGCGTGCGTCTCGCCAGCTGCTCCCACAGACGAGAGTGAGCCGAAAGAGTTTCGCTGGTGCTGGACACAGACGCGGCGAGAGGAGAAAGTCGTCCAAGTCCAAGTGAAGGAGGGATCTGTGCAACTGTACACCAATCCCAGCAGGAGGCTCCACCTCCCCGCGCAGGACGGGGAGAGGGCGCGCGAGCTGTGGGAGGAGACCCACGCGCACGCCTCCTCTCACCCAAGATATGTAGTATAGTGACGGAGCTTGACTTCAGGTGAGACCAAATCCAGAGCAGCTTGTGAAATAAACTGGTGTGAAAATGTAAAAAGGTGTGGTCGATGGAGGGCGCTACTGAGCAGTGAAGCCCAAAACCAGCAGAGAAAAGTCCATGACTCTACTGCCACCTGCCGTCCAAATAAGCTCATTGCTATCAATGATATTTCAAAGGTGTAAAATGCTCACAGAACTAGGAGCATTTTAAGTGCCTTTTAGTGATGCTAAGTGTTAGCAGTTGGCTACTCTGTAAGTATTGAGAAATAAAATCAAAGTTTTCTCCCCGAGAAAGTGAGGACATTTAAATGGAAGCAGGGAACGTGCAGGACTGAGAAAGCTGGAGATGGGAGGAGAGGATGGAAACTGTTGAGGTACATGCATGTCATAAAGGAGGACATGAGGATGGGTGGAACCAGGGAGGATGATCACATTCATTCACTCCATATCTGGCTCTGTATCTCTGCTGCTGATCAAAGGAAATCATTTTATGACATGTTCAAGCCTCTATCAGCTTTGAGAGCAGTTTAAGGTTTACCCAGCACACTGTCAATAAATGTTGCAGGAGTGGCGATATTTAATCCTATTTAAGAGTATTTCCCATTTCCATCAACTCTCTTTATTACTTTATTGAATTTATTTTTTGCTTTTCTTCATTTATATTATGTTTTTGTTTTGTTTTGTTTTCCATTGTCTACATATAGATTTTAGCACCGGGGTATTTCATAAACCTTCGTACCTGTACATCATTGAATAAAAAACAGTTCTTTGTCTTTTGTTTATGTTTGTTGACTCTGCTTGTTCTTCACTTTCTTTCTTTAATATTCCTAATATATTCTTCTACAACATGTGATTCATGAGAGTGATCATAGGCTTGAATTCAACATTTATTTTTAAGAATGTATTTTTTTGTTTTCAATCTTCAACACCGTTCAGTATGTGATTTGAAAATATCCCATAAAACCATTCGATAAATGTGACTATATATATATATATATATTAATATCAAAATATATATATATATTAATATCAAAATAAACAGAAGGTGAGATCTATAACTCACCTGATATATATATATATATATATATATATATATATATATATATATATATATATATATATATATATATATATATGCGTAAAAATACCAGGTGAGTTATAGATCTCACCTTCTGTTTATTTTCGTTTTATTGGTATTTTTACGCAGTAAAAAATGTCTCGGAATGTGGCGATGGAGCCATATAAACGTTCATTTGCTACCCTCAAGTGGTAAAGAACGAGTATAACACGCCTCATGAACCCACAGACGGAGCCTTCCACCTGCACCACACCCTTAAAATACACAGCACGGAAACCTGAAACTTCGCGAAAAGCTAAAGTTTGAGGCTCAGAAGGAGGTTTCTAAGTCTAGTAAACTATATAAGGAGGTATTTTAAGTTAAAAGAACACAAACATATATATCACCCTCCAGGTGAGTTCACGTGTACATGTTTTCTCACCATAAGATGACTGGAAATATGATTTCAAAGAATGGTCTTACCTTCCAAGAGCAATGAAAAAGTGTCTCCTCTCCTCACGGATGTGAGTCTCCGTCCCGGCTCACGCTTCTCTGCTGTTCTTCCTGGTGTTTGTCGTCCACTCTCTCTCTCCCTCTCAGTGAATCGACACCCATAAATGCCATGAAATCTCCAAGTAAACAGTGCAAAGTACAGAGCGATAGCAACAAGCTCTCACTCAGCTTTGATAGCAGGATATATGGCCGTCCTAATTGATGGGTTGTGCCCAGGAAACTGGTGATGGTTTTTAGTGAGCACCTGTACACACCTGTAGACGCCCATAAAAGCACAGTTTACTAACTCATATCAGCACAAACAGGCCGTGTTGACTCATTGCTGGTGTGTTGTGGATCATGGACAGATTTCCAGTTGCTTGTGGCTTCCTTCCACAGCTTCACCGCACGCACTGCTTGAGTTTGGGGTCAGATCAAAATGGGAATTCATGGGTCGAGTGAGTGTGGCGAAGCATAATGTTAGGGCACGGTCCGGTCTCACTTGACACTGTGTCAGATGAGTCTTGGTTTGACATCTGACCTTTGTTCAGAGGGGAATACAGAGCTTCATTGGAAATTACGATTTTCTCCAAAGGACCAGTCTGCGAGCATTTTCTGTTTCGGCCCATTTCCCACTCACTTGGACCTCTGAGAATCTCAGGGCACAGCCTTTTCCTCATGGATGGGAGTGTGTGTCATACGTTGACATTGTTATTGACAATAACAATAAAATTGCACTTTTAATCCATCAAAATATAACCATTTCCTTCAGGAATTAACCAATTTCCGTGGCGTTCTGGAGGTTTGTTTGGACTCACCATAGTTTCCCCATTGATTTCAAAGTGACAGGGTGGTACTTCCGGTCACGTGACCAGCTAAACCCGTCGGAAAACGGACATTTTGATCTCATACAACTCCAGATACTATCGAATCACTGAAATAAATCATCTTTAGTGTGACAGTGGTGCTAAAATACGGATATAACAAGCGTTCTAATTTTGTTTTCTATCATCCTTTCATCTTCTTCACGTCTCTCATATGTGACTCTGTGGTGTCACTGCCATCTGCTGTTTGTTGGCGGTCATTGCACTGAGAATATTTAATAGAAGCATCAATATAAATACGTGTCAGACTATTATTTTTGGGAGATAAAAATCACAGCTGAGAGGCTTGTCTGTTGTATGTGTTTTTTTAAAGTCATTTATAATGTAATGTTGGTCCGATTTCATTTAAAACGCTTTTTTTCTTTTAAATTTCTCTTTTACATTATTTAATATATTTTAATTTAAAACAGCTCCTAACTCCTAACTTCACGTGTGACTACTTCAGAACCTGTTGATTTTTTTTTTTTTTTTTCTGATTTGAGTGCATTGTCGCTCTCAGAATGACCGCTGGGGGCGTTTCAAGCCTCGCAGCTTCCCCGCGCCAGATCCTGCGCTTTTACGCACAGACAGTCGGAGACAGCGGACGGTCAGGACCCTTCCCGCCACATCCTCCACGGTCTGACCCGAGTGTTTTCACGCGACGATGCTGAGGAAACGTCGGTCCTACTTTGTTTTCGTGACTTTAATCAAAGTGTCGCGGCTCCGTCATGTGGTTCTGGTGGTGACGTTGGCGGTTGTTTACCCGCTGCTCTTCTGATTCGGGACCCCAGCCAGACTTCTTTCTGGAGATAGATCACTGAGAGCAACGGATTTCTGTTGTAATCTGGAGCGCACCTGCCCTCACAAAGGTGCGTTTAATGTTAATACCGGCTGGGGCAGCTTTAACACCGACCCAGTGGTTTCCTAGATGACTCGGATAATCCGGACCAGACACTGAGATTATTACCGAACTATATACGTGTTGATTTCTAAACCAAACTCAAGAGGAGCCGCTGCGTCACCGTGCGTAAAAGTCACCGATTTCCCTCCAGTGGACGCTCTCAGACTATGCAGAACTGGACTGGATCCAGCAGCGAGGGCCCAGTTCGGCCACAGGAATAGACCCAGCAGCGACAGCATGACCTCCTGGCACAACCTCTCCTTGTGTCTCCCGCAGTTCTGCAGTTGGGAAGAGACGGTAAACGCATCGCGGTTCGGAGACCTCCCGCCCCTGGGCTACTACCCCGTCCCCCTCCTCACCACCATCACGGTGGCGTGTTCGGTTCTGTTTGTGGTGGGCGTCACGGGGAACGTCATGACCATCCTGGTGGTCAGCAAGTACCGGGACATGCGCACCACCACCAACCTGTACCTGTGCAGCATGGCTGTGTCCGACCTCTTCATCTTCGTCTGCATGCCTCTGGACCTGTACCGCATGTGGCGGTACCGGCCCTGGCCCTTCGGGGACGCTCTGTGCAAGCTGTTCCAGTTCGTGTCCGAGTCGTGTACCTACTCCACCATCCTGAGCATCACAGCGCTGTCCGTGGAGCGCTACGTGGCCATATGTTTCCCGCTGCGCGCAAAGGCGCTGGTGACCAAAAGACGCGTGCGTGGACTCATCCTCCTGCTGTGGACGGTGTCCCTGCTGAGCGCGGGCCCCGTGTTCGTCATGGTGGGAGTGGAGCGGGACAGCATGTCCAACTTCAGCCTGCAGTGGAACGAGAGCGCCTTCTCTCTGGAGGAAGGCGACACCCGCGAGTGTAAGATGACGCACTACGCGGTGGAGTCGGGGCTGATGGAGGCCATGGTCTGGCTCAGCTCGGTCTTCTTCTTCATGCCCGTGTTCTGTCTCACGGTGCTCTACAGCCTCATCGGCCGACGCCTCTGGCAGAGACACGTGGAGACTCACATCAGCTCGTGCGCGGCGCATCGGGACAAGAGCAACCGGCAAACCGTGAAGATGCTGGGTGAGTCCTTCATTTGCTACACAAGAGAGGAGTGTTTCACCGAGCTATGGAACATGTTGCAATGCTTCCTAAGAGTCTGCACGTCCATCTTATCATGGCTCACAAGGAAAGTGATAGATCAAACTTTTTAATCTCATTTAATCGCACTATAACAGCGTTACCTCGCGATTAATCGCATGTGAAACTCTTGCTTTGATAAACGCTTCCTGTACGTTACTATTAGAACAGAGAAAGAGTGTGATTAATTTGCTATTTATTGCCACTTAACTGAGCTATAGTGCGATTAAATTAGATTTAAAAAATTAATCTATTGATAAAATCGAAATTGGACATGCATCATATTGCACATGGAGACGTGTTCTCCTTTTTGGCTGCTGTCAAGGATGAAGATAGACGGACAGACTGATAGATAGATGGATGGATGGATGGATGGATGGATGGATTGCATGCTCTGACCTAACCTCCCCCCTGATCTCCTGCAGTGGTGGTGGTCCTGGCCTTCGTCCTGTGCTGGCTGCCGTTCCACATGGGTCGCTACCTCCAGTTCCGCTCTCTGGACGCCCCCTCCCCTCTGCTGTCCGTCCTGTCCGAGTACTGCAGCTTCGTGTCCGTGGTCCTCTTCTACCTAAGCGCCGCCATCAACCCCATCCTGTACAACACCATGTCGTGGAAGTACCGCAGCGCCGCGGCTCGCCTCTTCGGCCTGAGTGACGGTCAGCCGGCCAGAGTCCGCACAGCCAGCACCAACGGCTGGACCGAGTCGAACATCAGCTTCTGAACCAGTCTCACCCAGGAAGTGACCCAACATAGACACACGTGATTGTTGCCTTACACTCATCTGGATGACAAATTAAGCACTGTAGATCGTCCGGCAGCCTCCGCTCCTCCTGAGTTGAGGCGCAGCTGCTGTGTGTGTGTGTGTGTGTGTTAGAGAACTCACTGGTGTTTGCCTTTGATGAGGAGGGATTACACCTGCCAGTCAACTCAGGTGTGATTCATGAAGGCTCCTGAACACTCGGTGTTTGAGTCATTACAAACGTTTCCTATCATAATGTCAAAGATTTTGGAAGTTCAGAGAAACTGTGAAATAAATGTTTTCATGTCAAACAGACGTCTGCAGAAGATGCACACAGGACCTGAAGGTTTGCTGTTTGTGAAGTGTGCGGTTTTTTTTTTTTTTTATTGAAAAGAAGACAAGACAAAGTTGAGTCAAGTTTTTAAATGAACTCATTTGGTGTCAAAAGTCGATTGTGTGGAACATGTATTTATATACACTACTTTAGGTTACAAAACAAACCTGAAAACAACGACAATTAAGACATGAACGTTGCTTTATTAGAGCCATAAATACTCAAGAGGTGAAGTGAATTGGAGGAGGCAAGATCACCGGCGCCACCTAAAGGCTGTTCAGCAGATTCGGATCGGCCCTCGACTCCAATGTAAAATGTGGCCCCTTTGTGAGAAAAAAACTGAAGGTTTATATTCACAAGGTTTTGTATTAAAAAACAGATTTCCTATTGTCAATGGAGGTGTTTTGGGATGTTTGTGAGGGAGCCAGCTGCTTCTGAAAGACGATGCTGAGTGAGGCTTTTTTGATCCATGAAGTCCTGGTGATACCTGTTGTTGTTCTGCCGCCCGTCTCCACACTTCACTGTTCCCGAATAGATTTTGTAATTGTCCGTAAATGTGGTGACGTTTTTGCGAAATTATTTCAAACAAATGAAGAAGTGAGGCAGGGCTTTGTTTCCATGGTGACACTCTCAGGTGCATCATAGGATGAAGGTTGCTGTGAAGCCAGTGCTGGGTTTGATGGCGCATCGGGCGCCTCTAGTGTTCGATAGTGGTATTGCACCCGAGCAAGCTCGTGTTGAGAACAGCTAAGCAACGCACCGGCTGGAGGTCGCACTGTTGTCTCTGTGGAAGATAAGCGCAAAACACAAAAGTCAACTTTCAAAATGGCCTTATCTGAGCGGCCTCCACTGCTCACGAGCCTGGACTCACTTTTGTACTTCAGTTTCCATCAGTTACACAGACGAGTGTCTTTGAACCATCAACCCTCCGTACTTTGCTGATGACTCCCTGTTTTCCTGGAGTCGCCCCGCAAACTCCAGCTTCCTGTTCCGGGCCACGTCACAAATTAGAAAATGTCATTTCTATCGAATTCGTTTGCACCTAAGTGTCCACTCGTTTTTTGTTTTTTTAAATGTGCTCATCGAAATAAATGTGATTTTCAATGGTCTTCCTTGTGTTTGTTCCATGATTTCACAGGCTTTTATTTTGAAAGGACACGTCAGTGTGAGAGCAACTCCCACAGGTGCTCAGCCTCACCTGGTGGCTGCGATTGATATGTTTATTGTTAGGATTCATCAAAATTATCACTTCAGTGATGATTTATTTTCACAATTTAGATAAATGGCATCCAAAATAAAACAGTCTCCGTCATCACTGAATGTGTCATGTTGAATGACTGGATCAAATACAACGGTATTTTCATGTATAAACTGAGGCTCCACTCTGAAAATCTAGGATGAAAATGAATCTACCGAATTTAATTTTTTTTTTCTAATTGTTGTAATGTCTTTTTTCACTCAGCCAAATATCTTTTAATATACAGACGGTGCGCACCAACAGTACAATTTTCAACATGAAGAAAAACATTTCACATTTTGCTCTTTATGATGTAAATCATTTCATAATTCTAATAACTGAAACACATTAGAAGATACATATATGATGTCGTTTCAGCAGCAAATTAATATTTTTAAATATATATTTTTAAAAATATTCTCTTAATTTTGGAAAATCTGTGACTCTGGTTTGAATGTTCTTCAGTACTTAAAATTTCAGTGAAAATCCTGAAAATTGAGTTATGGATGGAAAACATGAAAAAATATCAGACCATTCTCTGCAAAAGCTGGAGAGGGTTGAGAGTCAAAAATCCCAGCACATCAATAGATTTATGCATGAGCAAAACAACAAAATATATTGTTTACCCTTTATCATAATTCATCACTCCTAAAATTAATGTTTCTGGTATTTATTACCATAAAATAGTATAATATATATAACATCATCGTCATAGAGATTTGAAAAGTTTTTCCAAAATAAAATCAGTTTGAAAAATAGGCAGGAAAAATATTCTTTCACATCATCTTCGTTTTACCAAATATATTCAACATCCTTTTGTTTTGCCAATCCTTAAATTAAAAAATAAAAAATAAAAAATCAACGCGAACACAGCCGATAAACCACACGACGACCTTGTCAGAAAAAATTAAAACATTTATTGGGCATAAATATATTATATATACGCTACCGATACAGTTACGTCTTACATACATAGGGTAGTATTTGCAAAAATCTATACATTAAAATTGATATGGCAGTTTCTTTTTATATAATGCATATGAAATCGTCTAACATTTACAATACAAGAAGAAATGCATGAATTTCTTTTCCTTTTTTAAATCGTCGTAGACCATGACAACATTGGAATGTTTGCGTCTTTTTTTTTTTCTTTTTCTGAAACCGTGAGGTAAAAATACATGTCTTTATTTTTTGCTCTTTAAAAAATAGTTTAAATATCTGAATCTCTTTGTGGAGTCGCCAATCTCTCAGTCAAAACATGAACTACTTTACTGCAGAAACATACACCATCAACTCAGGAAGTAAAGGTGAGACATCTGATAAGAAGGCACAGACTGGGCACAAAAGGAAAAACTGAAATACCCAACAAATGTTAAGGACCTGGAGAGGGGTGACAGGGAGGCGTCTACACTGAGGAGTACCCTGCGCTCAAACACACCTCTGTGTTTTTCCTTGGATGATCCGACATGACCTGCTCAGGAGCTTTAAGGCCTGAAAGAGAAGTGTCTGAGAAAAAAAAGGCACCGCACTCTCTCAAAGTAAACCGCGTTCCGTGCGCACGCCACGCCGCCGACCTCCGGAACAAACTTCCAATGCTCAGCGTGAAAAAGTGCTTCAACTCTGTTTTAGTCAGAACCATCTCCCTCCAGCTCTGCAGACAGATCCACAATACTGCCAACCAAACGCTCACCAGCACAGCCGAACACGGGTCTGATTGTTTTGCATTTTTTCCAGCGAGAATTTAGTATAAAAAAACAAAACAAAACTTTAACCTAAAAGGGGCTACACATGTAATAAAACGGCACATTCTGCTTTACAAAACAATAAAAGATAATATGAAAGTATAATCACAGATCAAGTTAATGTTGCGCTGACAAAACAATAGTAACAATTATAATAATGTCGTGACGTTACAGATATCACAGAAGTCTGTAGAATGCGAGAAGCTTGGCGATCACTTTGGCGATTAAAAAAAAAAAAAAAAAAAAAAAAAAGAAGCAATTAAAAAAAACATCCCAAAAATCATGACGTGAACTGACCTAAGGCCGCTGTTTGCTACATGTGACAGGAAACCCGGCAGGTGAGGAGGAGACGACATCAGAAGCGTATTGCATTCACTCCAGAGGCAGATTCAGGCGGAGCCACTCTTGAGCTCCACTTTTCTGATTCCACTTTTTTTTTTTTTTTTTATTTAAAAATTGCCATATTTTAAAACATACTATTTGTCCTGAAGACGGCTCACTGGTCAGATGGGAACTGGACAAGCCAGTCGAAATCAGAGAAGAAGACAGAGAATGTCAGGGGGGAATTTTTCTTTTTCTTTAAAAAAAAATAAATGTAACTTAAAAAATTTGGTCTAAAACACATGTAAAAGTCCAATTTCACATTTTTCATCAATTAAAAAAGCCGATTTTTCCCCCATAAATAAAAAAAGAATTTGGAAAAGACCTAATTTTCTGTTCATGATTACCTTTTTTTTATTAAAAAAAATACAGATAATTTCTGAATTAAAGTTAGCTGGAATTAAAAAAAAAAGTTTCTCATAAAAAAATAATAAAATCATTCAAAATAAAATCAAGGGGTAAAAACAAACATCTTGACTGGATAAAAAGATGTTTTTCAGTCAGTTTAGAGTCAAAATCGTCGGCAACATGGTTTCCGGTGAGTGCAGCACGGTACGATACATACTTGCATTTGGTTACATGTTTTTAAACAGCGATAACTGCGACTGAGGAGCTACACTTCTGTAAGAGAAATACTTAAAGGGTTAAAAGGAATGCTGGCCTTAATCATACAATCTAACGTACATCCATTAAAAACATGCTACAGGAAAAAAAAAAAAAAAAATTAGTATATAACTACACTTGTCTCTTTAAACAATAAATAAATGAAGATTGCACTGTAATTGGCATGTAAAGTACTGTATGCAAATATATAGTATAAATAAAGACCTACAAAAAGAACTTTCCCATCCACTTTGGCAAAGGTTTTTGTGAGCTAGTAAACCACGGATAACTGACACGCACGGGAGCAAGGCACAGCGTCGGCCGAGGACGAGACACAGCGCGGCGAGAGGAGCGGTCGCGGGCGGGGGCGGGGTCACGCCTGCCCCGCAGAAGGCCTTTTCCCTGAGGTACGTTACAGGCTGCCAATCAGAGCTGAGAGGCGGAACTGGAACCCACATCCCCTCCCTCCTCGCACCCAAGTGAAAAGTGGTGTGGGGGAACTTCTTTGGATCATCGGGGGGGTGGGCTGTACCTTGGCGTCGTGTTTGTAGGTGCAAGTTGGGACGAGTCGGCGGGGAGCTCTAGTTAAAGCTTGACCTCGAGGGAAAAAAGACCCCCCCACTACTGGTTACGCTAGAGCACCCATTTAAAAAAAAAACAAAACAAAGGAAGAAGGTGGATGGATCCAAAGCGAGAGGGAATGCTAAAGAGAGAAGGCTCCTGGCAACACAGATCTGGGATCAGCTGGCACCTCAGGGTCTGCTGTGTCAGGCACATGCCCCTAAACCCTGTGTTCAGAACTGAGCCGCATCACACTGCCAACACCTCTTCTACAGCCTCATAGATATTTGCTATCATAAACATTTATATGAATATATATATTGTGTGTGTGTGTGTGTGCGAGTGTGTGTGTGTGTGTATATATTAGAGTACTGGATTCTCATTCTTTCGCGAGTTAGAACAACAACAAAAAGTAAAATCACAGGATAGCAGCATCTTACACCACACATGGATTGCATCACTTTGGTTGCTGATTCGGTGAATGCTGATTGGCCGATATGTGACGACGACTTCCGAGGAAAAGTGTTTGTCGCGAGGCGCTTGGGAGTCGCGAGGCTGCTGGGCCAGGTGTGGGGAGGGGCGTGGCTAAAGCTGGGAATATGGCTGAGGGAAGGGAGAGAGGGAAGGAAAGGCAGGTGGGATCTGAAGAGGGCGCACAGTACACACAACATGCAGGCGGGTCCGAGGGGAGCGGCTCGCTTTAAGGCTTGATTCTTCTCGTTCCCGACTGAGGCCGAGCGGCTTCCCTCGGCAGAAAGGACACGGAGATATGGAGACAGAGGAGCGCAGAGATCGACGCAGAGGAAGAGACTTTTCCTCAGAAGCACATCAAGTGTTTTGATTGGTTCCAGAGACAATGATTGGGTTTCTCTTTCTATCCTATAGGTTCCCTCACTTCATGAAGAAGTACTGCAGCAGGCAGGCCATGAGGATGGAGACGCCGGCGAACACGCACACGATCAGCGCGGCGAAGCGCTCGTCGCTGGAGATCAGGCCCGAGCTTTTGCTGGCTTCCACGGGGCAGGGCTCGCCCGACGCCGAGCTCTCCTGGCGCCGCAGCGTGAACAAGGAGGAGGGGCTCAAGGGTCCGCACAGTTCCTGGCTGGAGTCCAGGCAGCGGCGGCAGGTGCCCACGCGAAACCTGTAGTCTGTGTTGCTCTGGAGACCGGCGATCTGGAAGGAGCCCTCCTCTCCCTTAAAAACCTGCGGGGGGGGAAGAAGAACGTCAGAGTCAAATACTGAATATATCAAATGTTCGCCGGAGAACAGTCGGCTCGATGAGGCAGCGAGGGGTGGCGCTGTGACCTCTCAAGTTCAACAGCTACCCAGGAGTTCTGAGAACGCCACATTGCCCCCTGCTGAATGACCCTTCAACCACAGAGGCCCAGAATCATCGGAGTGACGATTTAACACCGATCAAGAGCTGCACCCTCAACAGGCTTCAGGGTGCAAGAAAAACCAGGTTCGGCATAAAATTCGTCAAACAGCAGCTCCGAAAAACAGTTGGGAACGTTTGTATTCGTGGTTCTACCAACCTGCTTGTATTCAGACTCCCGACCCACCAGCACCTGGAGGACATAGCTGATCGGATCTCCTCTCATTGGTGGGATCGTCTCCCAGGTAACCTCGCACACGTTCCCCTCCAGCTGGTGAACTCTGGGAGCTGTGAGAAATTAGAACCGGGCTCAACATGTGTGCAACGATCCACACTTCACTTCAGAGACTTGACGAGAATAACTCCAAGGCAAATGAAGACAGGTGCAACAGGAAGAGTGGGGGTTCACCTTTCAGAGCTGGGGGGACAGACTTGGGGGTGCTGAAGGTGTGCGTGTCCGAGAAGGGCCCCTCGCCAGCATCACTGATCGCCTGGATTCGGAACGTGAAGCTGCTGGACTCGACCAGCCGCTGGACCTTGTAGGTGTGACTGGGTCCCCGATAGATGGTGACAAACCTGGGGAGAGAGAGAGAAGGGAGCGGAGGGGGGGTTAGAGGTGCTGACTCCTGATGATATAATGGAGGGCAGCACAGTGGCACAGTGAATCCAGCCTGAACTCTTTGAACAGATTTCCTCCCACAAATGAGAATGAGAGACTCTAAAACTGTCCAGATGTTAGCCACCAAATAATGGAGTCACATCAACACAGCTCTGACAGGACTGAGCACCACAAACCCCAGGAGCAAGCTGCTCTGTCGGCCATGATGGACGCACATCTGTACCAGCACCGACGGGAGTCAGGGCTGCTGTGTTCTCTCCCTGATAAAACTGACTGAAGCGGTGATGTCGGGAGGAAAATCAAAGCTCTCACACCGAGGCGGTCTTCTTCCGAACGACCAACGATGAAACTAAATTATGAAAAGGGCTTGAAAGGAAAGGCAGAGGTGCGGAGAGAGGGTTTTTATGAGGGAGACGCGGTAATGACAGGGGAAAGGAGAGGACGGGTAATTACAGGAGAGAGGACAATGACGGAAGATGTGCTCTTGGAGAGCGAGGAGGTCAAGGTTCCTCATGCAGTGGAGGAGACACCCGAATATACAACATGATTTTATAAGCTCAAACGGCAACATGAAGGTCGATAATCTTCATCAGCACAAGCCGTTTTTGGAGCTGGATCTGGATCTGGACCTGGATCATCCAGATCCATGGAGCTGGAGCTGGAGCTGGAGCTGGAGCGGCCAGGGAAACGATCAGCATCGATTATTGGAGGAGGGTCAGTAGATTAAAGACTGACACCTTCGCCCTCTCAAAAGCAGCAGCTATTCTTCTAGATCAGCGAAATATTCTTCTTCAGGAACCAGTCCTTTACTTTATGTAATCTGTTTTGTTTCCCTCCAAAGATGGGGTGGCAGCACTTTCCTCCCCCAGCTCTTCAGTGAAGCTCATCAGGAAGGAGCAAGTCAATATTCTGCAGAACCAAACTGAAACCAGAGGAAGACCGGAGTTCTGCGAAACAGACATCTGTCTCAGTCCTAGTGTGTGTGTGTGTGGGTGTGTGTGGTAACCAGATGTACCAGGCAGAAGTCACGTTGAGGGCGTGTGGAGTCAGTATAGGCGCCGCCTTTGACAATCAATCCTTCATTTTAGACGCCTGGTCGGAGCAAAGCGACAGCCAAATAATTAGCAGACTTAAGGAGGCGCTAACGTAGACGGGCTGAGAGGAGAGAGTCAGGCGAGGGCTTTTTCATTACGATCACCTTCCACACACTGAAGGATTAAATCACAGAAATTAGAGAAGGGGTTGAATGGGTGGGAAAAAAAGCTGAAAAATACCCAAACAAAAGCTATTTTGCCCGGCAGATGGGCTCCTCCATCTAAAAGCGACGCGAAAACATTTCTTTTTTTTGTGTTCCCAGTAATGACAGAGTCGACTCTTGGTGCAGTTCCCCTCTTCATTTCAGAACTCATGACTATTCAACCAGTTCAGTCGGGAAAACACACTTCACAATACTATTTTTACTGGGGTAAAAGTGCTGAAAAGTATCAAATTTCAACCTCAGAAAATTAGAGGGGGACCTGTCAACTATAAAGAAGGATGGAAAGCAATTGCTTATCTTCTGCAATAACATCTGTTAACCTCTATTTTCGGCACATTTTTCTCACTGCTTGCATGCTTTTTGGTAAAGGTGAGGTCGTCTTTTTCTCCGATCTGATCTTAAAGCCTCATAAAAAGGTGAGTTTCTCTCACTTCTCGCTGATAAGATTTGAGTCACACGTAGCTCTTTTTTTCCTGTTGATTTGAATACATTACAAAGCCATGGCAACCTGAGCATTTATTGCTAATCAAGATGTATCAGGAGCAACGCGTCGGTCTCTCCCAAACATCCAACACTGGAATTATTCGTCCTGATAAACAAACGTATCTAATAGCCAAAGCACAATCTTGCAAATGTGATTTTGGGGATAAACTCAATTAGTTTGATTGTTTTTCTAGAAAATACCCTTCACATCTTGTTTGCTGTTCGTCTCCGGTCGAACTGATGCTTTTAAATCAAACCGGATTTATTGGCTGGCAGGAAACATTACCTTCATGAGACCCGTGGAGAAATAAAGCCTTTCTTTCCTCCAGAACCTTCTGCTTGCAGGTTGTCTATTATTAAAAAAAGAAACATGTTTTTCTTCCATATGGAAGACCTTTTATGGGTCGCTTTGTTTCTAGATGATGAGTGCATCACTTGGTAGCACATAGCCATTAGTGTAAACCTGCTGGCCCTGCTCTGTCCTCACCTGGTCAACGCTCATTTTTCCCTTCTCACTGCCCATGAAATCCGCCCATGGTGTCATCTGATTGCCTCGGTGTGCATTTCACACACAATACATTCTGATAGGACCGCATCAAGTGACCAGGGTTCTCGGAAACTCGTCTGGCTTTGAAAGGCTTTCGCTGGTGACGCACGAAGCCAGAGGAAAAGCTCCAGCTCATTTCTGCTGCACACGTATTCCATATACCATAATCCTCTGTTCACTCGGTGGTCAGTGGAATTAGAAGATGTTTCTAGGGCTTTATGCTCCAATAGCTGTAGCACGAGTCTGAAAGTGACTGTTACTTTGGTTAGAAGATTGGAAGCTAATTCAAAACCATGCACTCAGTGAGAGAGACCACTGTGGTGCTCGGTCCCACCACACCAGCTATAAACACCAGGACATCGCATTTATTATCTGACAAAATAACTGTCGAGGGGTTGGGCGAGACAGAGCTTTAGAATTGTCGGACACATGCCAGCCCTGTATGTGGTACTGTTTCACTCTTTTTCACAAACAATTCATCAAACATAAATTGTCAAATCTCCGGGTTCTGTCAGTTTTATTTTTGGGGTTAAATTGTGGGTGTGAGAGACGGTGAGTGAGAATGAGACGTTTGTTTTTTGGCGGACAGAGTGAAGGTGTGCACTCGCTGTTAGCCGGCCGTCCATAACTTTCGTAGTACTACCCTGCTCATAAAGCTGAAAAATCCAGCTGAAATGTTCACTTATGACACAAATAAATCGAAGCCACGTGTATAATTGTAGGCGTGAAAAGATTTAGTTGGGTCTGGCAAAAGGCTGAGGTAGTCACCAGTTATGGCACCATAAAGTGGAGTCAATATAAGCACCTCTGTAAACATTTTATTAGAATTGGTCTCCTCCTGCAATGAGCTGCGATGACCTTCACTCCATGGGTAGAGGGTGTTTCACTGTACCACAATACCACGGTGACTCTTAGGTGCGTGTGTGTGAGAATGATGCAGATAGTCCCACAGTACCAACTGTTGTTTGGACGGAGAGACGTGAAGAAGAACCTTTGCTTCTCTGGCGACCAAACATGAAGCAAAGTCGACATGTGTGTTGACCTCACCTGCGGTTCTTATCCTCCATCTGCAGCATGTAGATGATGTCATCAGCGAGCAGGGTCCGCGTGCTGTTGGCATTCTCGCCCCACTTTAACTTGAGGCTCTGAGGGCCAGCAGAGGAGCATTCCAGCTGGGGCGGCGATGGAGGAAGGGGGCGTGTCCGCGCCACCAGAGGTGGACTCGAGGGGCTGCAGCCAATGGCGTTCACCGCCTGGATCTGTATGCTACAAGACAGAGGAAAAGAACATTTGACTTTTTAAAAAGAGCTGATCATCCTTAGTTAGAAAACTGCTGAATTGTTGCCAAATATACAACTCTAAATAATTGTCTTTGAAATAGGCTTCATCTGAAAAACACAAACAGTGGGCTGCATTAGACAAATAAATAATATATTCTGTATAACAGACGTGTCAAACTCAATTTTACAGACTCATCTCCTCGCCTGTCTTTCTTTTTCTTTAAACTGCATCAGTTTTTGGAATTTTCCAGCTTAACATTTACCAAGCCACATAAATTAGTTTTGAATTTGATTTAACTATATGCATCTACATCTTTTTCAGGCCACAAAGACGACTCGGCTGGCCAGAGTTGGCCCTGTGGCCTTGAGTTTGCCACACGCGCCCGTAGAGTAGTTCGCTCCTTTGATGACAAGTTTCTAAGGATCCACAACAGAGTCCGAAACACCACTTTAACATCGCCTACACATGTTTTAGGGTAAGAGAAAAAACATACAGTAGAATTTCTCGATATAGCATCACATTTGAGGTAGAAATGAGGGTTGAACAAACATGAAATGAGTTAAAATCAAAAAAGTTAAATCAATTTTTTAAAGTCACATGATTGTACTTCAAAAACCAGATATGTCTACTAAGAGAAACAAATGATAAATAGCTTTTGCACAGTTTATGATTTAGATTTCATAATTTAATGTGGGATGAGACGGTTATACAGCTTTCATCCTCTGTCTAATTTTAGAACTGCAGGTAAAACAGTCAACTTGTTTTAACTGCATTATGTCACTATAATAGTGACTGGCATTAACACCATGATGAGCAGATGACCTGGCGTCTACAGAAGACAGGTAAGTGACCGACTCTGGAGTCGAGAAAAAGATGCAGCAAAACACTCCTGGAACAGAACAAGAGATTTACCACTGCAATAATAAAAGAAAATGTAAATAACAGGCCCATGGTTCATGATAATAACACTGCAATATGCTCTCAGGAAACACAAGCACGGTGTTCTGCCTCGGCGTCAGCCATTATGCAAGAGAGCAGAGTGACATTGGGACAAAAACAACTGGCGAGGGAAAACAGTGATGTGTAATCACTCGACCTCCTCTTCCACAAACCCCCCTCACCTGAACACAAACATGCGCTCCTGACATCGCAGACACACAACAAGCATCACATCCTCTGGAAACTGTTGACTTTTCTTTTGTTTACTGTTGCACCCTTTTTTTAATGGAGAATGAATGAATGAATCAGGGACGATGAATGTAAAGACAAATAGATTGAAATAAAGAAACCTGATTTTAAAAATACAATGGATTATATTTGACATCATTGATATAACAAAATAATTTGGTTTCTTTAGTCCACACAAGCTTGAGGAATTCTTGTCATGAGAGTGTGCCGTGTGTGTGATGTTCTCATGTGTTGCTCAGGTCTTTGTGAGTCATTCTCATGCTCGTGTGCTAACAGGCGTTTGCATTTGTCTCTTTATAAAAAAGAACATGAGACTGATTTTCTTTATTCGATCACATAAAAAGATGAGCATCCGCATGGTCTTTCTTCCAGAATCGTTCACTGAAATGACTAACACTGATGAGTGCAGCGCTGCGAGTGTTTGCGCATGCATTTCAAGTCAAATAAATCCAGAACAAAAAACAGAGTAACCTACCTGTATTCGGTGTCCGGCTGCAGGTCTGTGATCAGGTGACTTGTCCCCGACTCCACCGTGACGGTTCGGCCGTCCACGCTGATGACGTACGACGAGATCTCGGCCCCGTTGCAATTGGGCTCTTCCCATCTCAGGTGGAGACAAGTGGACCGAGAATGACCCGACTCTGAGGAGGCTGGAAGGTCCAACACGCTGACCGTGTTGACCTGGTCTGGATTCGTGGCGGGGGTCCTGAAACTGACCTGCTCGCTGTAAGCACCTGCACCTGCCTGATTGACAGCCTGTGGGACGGGTGAGGAGAAAGAAGGTGAAATTAGGATGAGGAACATGACCAAGGAGACGACGGGAAGATGA
This sequence comes from Synchiropus splendidus, assembly GCF_027744825.2. Lineage (NCBI taxonomy): Eukaryota > Metazoa > Chordata > Actinopteri > Syngnathiformes > Callionymidae > Synchiropus > Synchiropus splendidus. The sequence goes on along the minus strand of NC_071349.1, from coordinate 8,649,704 downwards.
ATGGAAATGTCAACTGTCTGAAGGAGAACGTATAATGGAAGTAAAATCCAGATCAAAATGAAGAATTCTAATGGAACAAGTCCATTAAGCCAAAGCTGTCTATGAAAGCCCTTGAAACACGATGACTCAGCGAGAGCAGAGCAAAACATTTTGTTACAGATTTTAACTCAAAACGTGCACTGTGAAGCACGTGTGCAGGGAAGGCTTTTCAGAAAAAAGATTTGTTCCCCTACTGATTCCAAAGGATTTCATTCAACCTAATGAACCGATGTCATCTTTAATGACTCCAAATAAGAAGGACATAAAAGCTTAAAATTCATTTTGTGTGACTTCGCTGGTGCTGACCCAAGGGTGCATACATTAGAGAGGAAACACAGTTTGTACTTCAGCTGCTGTTGCTGCCAATACTGACCTGTAGTCTGCAGCAGTAACTCGTGGCAGGCGTCAGGTCAGAGAGTTCACACTGTGTGGCTGAGCCGCAGTAGATGAGCTCCATGGGTTCGTCTTCCCGGGCCCACTCCAGGCGATATTCAGAGATGTCTGTACCCGACCCCTCAGGACTCTGACGTTCACACAAGACACACAGGAAATTGAAGCAAAATTAAGTATCACGGTTGCAGCAGAAAATGGCTTACAAACCAGGAACACCATCATCTTTGACTGACTGCAATGTCCGGAGAGATTTGCCAGGGCAGGTGAAATAACATGACGAGCAATTTGACTTTCATCTTTTACCCTTAAACACAGAGAAGGTACTGTACTTCCCTGCACCTTGGCAAAGATAGACGGTGGAAGTAAGGCCAAGAAGACGATATGGTTGAATATGCCTTATATTTTATATACTGTATAAAAATAATATACAGTCACTTGAATTACACCGAGTCCCCATGTTCATTATTGACAGTGTATTTCTGTTCTTTACAAAGTACACATTTAGCATGTGTCTCACCTCCCAGTTGAGTGTCAGACAGGTGTTACTAGTGAGAGTGATGACTGGCGCCGCACACTGGCCCGGAGGACCCGCTGCAGTTGTGACTTCCGTTGGTTCAGAGTATGCACCGAACTGAAATGAAGCATCAAAGGCAAAAACACAACGTGACTCCACTTTTGTGGGCTTTTGTCAAGTGAAAGTTGCATTCAAGTTGTTAAAGTAAAGGGGAAAATGAAGTTAGAATTGCGAACAAATTTGCACAGCAACTCTAGCCCAGCGGAGATCTCCACACCAAAAGGGAGAATTGACGCCTCAGCACCTTTTTTTTTCATTTTACTCTTGAGCTCTGTTGAAAAGCAAAGGTGTGTGTCAGGTCTTTAAGAGGCTGACCTGACTGCACTGCGTGGCAGCTGCAACACCGATGATCAGGGTAGGCGGCTGACTCATTGACATTTTTCACTCACTGTTCATTAACAATTAGAATGTTGAACAAAGTGGGTGAGAAAAGGAAGTACAGGTCTGAAGAAGAGGAAAACAACCAGGACGTGAAGAGCACAGGTGAGAGAAGAAGGCAATGAAGATCAGTGAAGGAGGATGAGACAAAGTTGCTGTGTGTCTGCTCACCCCTGCCTCATTAGCAGCTCGCAGTCTGAAGCTATAGGTGGCACCAGGCAGTAAACTACCCACGGTGCACTGCAGCTCCGACCCATGATAAACTTCAGCTGGCTTGGCATCTCCCTCGCTCATCTCCAGGCTGAACACACACTCCTCACACACTCCCTCTCTGACAGGGGAGTCTTCGGACACAAGAAGGAAGAGAAAAAAAATCAGACATCGGTTCAATCTCCATAATAATAGTAACAACAGATTTAAATGTGATCCGGACTCGAGGTTACCAAGAGCACAGAAGCAAGTGGAAAAGTGGGTCTGCATGTCGATGAACTTGTGGTTACTCACCCCACTCCAACTGCACTTCCTTGTGCTTGGCTTTCCCGACAACCCTTGCCGGACAGCAGGGTCCTGGTGGGACACTCAGCGTGCGCACTGGAACGCTAACGGTGCACTGCAGGGGAGACGGACAACACGTGTTGTGAACTTCATCCAAGCAAACCTGGAGTGTGGGCTGCTCACCTGACTGTGTCCTCCTGTGGTGATGCTACAGACGCGAAGGCGGTACGATGTCCCAGGTGTCAGACGGTCACACACACATTCTGTTGCTGGACCGCTGTAGGCTACATCCCACTGGCTCGCTGCACACACACATAACAAACACATACAATCTGAGTTTTTATTCTAATGCAGTCACATGTCAGAGAGGAACTTGTAAGAATCTGTAGGCTCCTTACCTTCAGAGCATCCATCGGAGACTTCCAGCAAATATGTGAGCGCCTCTGAGCCCCCATTGTCCTGGGGAGGATCTGCAGCGGGAGAGTTTGGATTTAGAAAAACATAACATACATGGACTGATGAAACTGAACTCTGACGATAGCGTGGAAATATTGTGAATGGAAACAAGTGGACATGTAGCAAGGGCAAACGGGAGCAGCAGGTTTCTGCACTTCAGCTGGCTGGAATTCAGATCATTAAAAGCTGTCAACTCTGATGTATGTGACACTTCATTCACCAATCACTTATCAATATTTGTGACGTTACCCGCCAAAAAGTAAACACCAGATGGCATTTTCACTCTGCGGAGAAGTCAGACACTCTTCCTGGTGCCAGACATGAAATCACAAGCGAGCGCCGTGGTTGACTGAAAATTGACTCCACTGAGGCGCAAGCCACTCTGTTGATGTGAGAAACTGTCTGCATTTCATATTCATCTATGAGATTTATATTTTTTTGCGTTCGTGAAGAGACTTTAGAAGGCATGCTAGTGAACAGGGTCAGAACCAGGTGGGGTCCATGAGCCGGGTGAGGCAGAGGAACTGCAGAACATGGTGGACTCACCCCATGTGACGGTAAAACTGTGAGGCGTCGACGCTGTGACACGTGGGGTAGACGGAGGGCCGGGTTTATCTGGATTGGTGGTGCACACCAGTACTTCACTAGGACTGCTCTTTCCCTCCATGTTAGAGGCAATCAGCTGCAGACAGACAATGGATTATTGAGCAGAGAAATAAAAGCACTGCACGGAGACTTGGCTAAGAATTAGACGTAAAAAGACGTAGCGGAAGAAAAGAGGAGTCAGGAATTGGGGCAGAATGTGCACCTTCGTCTGCTTCACCATGATGACCGCACTTCCAATAATACGGATCAGTGTTGTTCCAACACGCTGACAATGGAACACATCCCCAGCGTCTTTGTCAACAGCTAGCGTGCTTGTGCGCCAAAGCGCTCGGCACTGCTCTCAAAAGAGCGAGCGCACACACGCGAGTTTTCAATGATTGCTCTATAATGTCACGCCCGCATTACACACAACACAATTACGCAGTTCTGCTGTTCGTACATTTGATTTCTCAATGTCCCCGTGCGAGCGGCTCGCCGCTAACACAGCGGAATAGAGAGCACCGCTGCAGGCCTTGCCTACGTGTCCATCAACTGAATTACTGGACATTTTGTAAAAGACTGCGCAGAGAGACGCTTGGTTAACAGATAACATACTTCAGAGAGCAGGATACCGGGTGAAGTCACCACGCAACCTTCAGATACTCGGTAGGAACATGATGACTTTCATCTTTTGCAGCTCACACTTCCTCTCTTCCTGCATCCCTTTATAAAAACCGTGAACCTCTGTGGTTGTCCTCTGTGTCTTTTCTGGCGTGGCCATCTCCAAAAATTCTCTCCTCGCCAAACATCTGTTCTCCCAAACCTCCTGCCCAGACCTCTCCACAAGTCCCTCTGATGGTTTCTAATCTTGTCCTTCCGAGTCATTCCCAATGAAAGCCTGAGCATCTTCAACTCTGACTCTTCAAACTCTGCTTGCTGTCTTTGTGTTACAGCCCGTGCTTCGGGTCCTGCAGAGCTTCCTTTTCACTCGAGTTGCTACTCTCCAATGACACCTGAGAGTCATCTCCACCCTGTCTTCACTCTCCTCTGCACCTCTTGCATCCACTGAGCTTCAGCTTTCCTCTCTGCAGATTCTCTTCCACCCATTTCTTCAGTATCAAACACTGGCCTCCCTAAACTCATCATTTAAGGTCTATTCGTCAAATGAAATCAACTCAAGTACCAAAAAACACTTTTATTCTATTCCACATATGCATGACCGAATCAGTCATCTAATGAGCAACACCGCTGAGCGAAACTGACGCCACAGATTAGCTTTGATTACCGGTGTGAGCCCCCTGCTGGAAACAATTTCCTGTCCACGACTGAAATGAAGCCGCATTCAAGCCCAGAGTTTAAAAAAAAAAAACGCTCACAAGCCTTTCAAAAACGGCAAACTGGGTCTCGGTGCCATGTCAGGAGTGGCACAGACCTTGGACTGAGAGAGTGAGGTGACCTTATGATGGAGGCAACAATGCTGGTGTAGCACTACCTCAGAGATGAACTATCAATTCAAAGAGCTGCACTGGAAAACAAGGCTGACAAATGAACTCTGTGTGATCTCCGCACCACATAAGAATCTCCTTCAAAATTAAATCTTAAATTAAATGGGGGAAAAAAGAGACTCAACTAGAGAGACCTGGTTAATTCATTTAGTTTACATTTGTTATGTCACATTCACTTAGCATGTGTTTTGTAAATGCCAATCAGAAACCAGCATCTAAAAAAAAAAAAAAAAGCAAATTGAATACACAAACTACAAAACTACACAATACACTACTATTAATAAAGTGACATCTCAGGGTAAAAAAAGTTTGTTTTTTCATGTTATGTGTACAGGGAAGTACTCTTGTTTTTAAAACTGGAGAATGCATCTGAGGAACAACAATGGTGAGTTAAACTGGAAGTGGACCTGGTTCTCCAGTCTGTTGGCTCATGAATTTAAACACATTATTTTAATGTTTTTCATCGATGGTGACACTAAATAAATGGTTTACTGAGAACAACGATGTCAGGATTTCTGATTCTTGGACATTGTTCATTTACAAGCTTTGCAAACAGAAATACCTGTCCCGAAAACCAGTTTAATTGAAAGGGAAACTTTCATATTCTTCATTCTCAGAATGTGGCTCATTAAAATCACAACAAATCTCCAGGGAAATTAATGCAGACACGTCTGGTAGGATCCTGAAAAACGTGAGCGCTCACTCACCCTGAATTTATACTGCGTGCTCCTCTTCAGGCCTTGTACAGTACAGGTCAAGTTTTCTCCAGTGTACTTTGGATGAAAATCATTTCCCTGTGGAGCAGAGTACGATCATTCTTGTACCTTTATTCTTCCACATCTCACATATCAATACCTCCACATGGGACATTCACACAGTGTTCCATTTCAGGCTGCTTCCTCTTAATTTTAAGTGAAACCATAACGGAGCATCACAGATGACACACCAATGAATGAATACGTAATAGTCGGCTAAAACCATAAATAAACTTGACTGTTATAAATTTATAATCTCAAAGGAATCGAGGAAATAACTTTTGTGTTGAGTGCGTCAACCTCAAGTGTCGTCGTTCACAGGTGTGCGTGTGTGTGTGCGGTGCTTACGCTGTTGTCTTCTTGGATCTCGAGTGTGTATTTCAGCTGCTCCTCACTGGAACTGCCTTCAGGACGACCCCACTCCAGGGTCACCCAGGAAACCCCGGCCCTGACCAGCCGTGGTGCCAGTGGGAGGGCGGGCAGAGTACCCATGGTGTAGAACACCACCTCTGTACTAAAGCCGCTGCAACACAGATGACATTGCACAACTTTACTGAGAAAAGCAGACAGAAATCTGCTGGAAGAATTAATTAAATTGGGTGACCTTTCATAACACATCAAAAACACAATCATCACTTAGAGAGGATTTGGATTTTAAGTGTGTATTCAGCAACTTCCCTTGAGAAAGAAGCATTTCCTGCATAACAGCATGTGACCTAATACATGACCTGTAGAATTTAGATGACTCACTTGTAAATGAAAAGAGTTTTATTTCAACATACATGCTCACTGAAACAAGTTCGACGTGAAACAAAGCTTCCAGGTGAACATTTGCTCCTGTAATGTCTGAATAATGCAGCCTGGAGGTCAGGCTTCCTCACTGCCTGCATCAACACCTCCACTCATCCTGTCACTCTGGCGACTGCAGATGAGGTGTGTTGTAATGGAATGAATGGGAGGAAAGCAGAGCAACAAGGTGTAAACGAGACAGAGGAAGAGCATTTCTGCAAATGTGTGCTGATGTATGTCTGCAAGCCAAGGTCCCCTCGCTGAAATGACGCAGGCGTATTGATGCCGTTACACCCAGACATGAGAGGAATAGGAAATGAAGCCATTTTGATGGGAAGTACACTCCTGGTGTCATTTTTAGAATCCTCACCTTGTGCCTATGTCGTTGTGCGCAGCCACTCTGAAGGTGTAACCGCAGGCGGGAAACATTCGGGTCAGCTTACAGTGTCGCTGGCTACCAAAGTAACATTCTCTGAAGACGCTGTTCTTCTTTCCCTGCGGACAAGAGGAACAGTTTAAGACACCACACATCAGAAGAGCCTGCTGGTCTTGGGTCGTGCAGAAGGTTTGACCAGATGTTCTGAGAATGGAAGCGGCACAAACTCACTCATTTGTTGAGATTTAAATGCTTCTGGAAGAACAGTAAACACATGACAGACTTCTTATCCTGATACAAAACATTATTATTCTCTTATTCTTATAAGCGTCTGGTCAAAGAGGCTAGCAGAATACAGTCACTGGAAAGAAAAGATGGAGGTGAAGTCAGAGCACAACTGTTCATCTGTAGAGGAGGATGTGAGGTGTTGCATAGGGTTGAGGCTTCCAGGAAAGCAGGTCTGAACAAAGGGTCACACTCAGAAGGCATGAAACATCTCCAGGCAGGTGGAAGGGCGACGTGCAGCCCAGTCATGTCTTCAGACAAGTGGAGCTGGTAAAAGATACTTTCTTCTCTGCACATTCATTCTGAGCAAAGGGTTGAGTGCACTAATGGGGCACTGAGGTGGGAAATTTGGCTTCAGTGCATTATTAAAGTGGGGATCAGACAAAAGCTTGGAGAAGAAAATGACCAGTGATGGACACGTCGAGGCGGACTCACCTCATCCCACTCCAGCAGGTAATTTGTGATTTTGGATCCGTTGTCGACTGGAGGCTGCGAACGAGAAACACACTTCATTTCTCCGGGATGAAAGAGGATTTGACAAAGACTGAAAATATTATGAGACACATGGAAGATAATCCAGCCTGAGGAGCCATGAGGAGGAGGAGGAGGAGCAGGATCATCAGAATCAAAGCATGGAGGTGTGCTGTCACACAGGCTGGTTTGATAGCCAGACTGGGCTTGGGCTTTACCTTCCACTGAAGGGCGAGCGTGCTTTTGGTGCGGTGGGACAGCTTGGGCGGTAACGGCACGTCCGGGACGCTGCAGTGTGTGGTGAAGGAGCCTGCTTCCGAACATGAGCCTCGCACTGAGTTGTAGATGGCAGAGACCCTGGACAACAACACAAGTTACCAACTATTTGACTTTTATAGTGCTACAGAATTTTGAAATAAATTCACAAAAATCAAATAATTTAAAGGAAAAAATAAATATATATATGTATACACTGCTAAAATGAAAAAGGAGAACATATAATAATATATGGTTGCTTTTACAGCAATAAATATTTATTGGTACTAGATAAAGATCTCTGTTAGTGCCTGTTAACTATACTTTGTTTAATAACCTACGGAACAACAATTATTAATCATTTGTCCTAAACACACACAAGCAAATGTTTTCCAGTCGCGGAGCCTTACCGTACGTGGTAGTCCGTTGCAGGCCGCAAATCTTTCAGATGACATTCTAGTTCTTCACCACTACAACACAAGAAAGGGTCATTCACTCAGGTTCTTTTCTCCAGAGTACAGTTAATATAAAGGTGTTTTTCCCACCTGTATACAGGTCTGTACTTCCCATCACGCCCCTTGTCTGACAGCGACACTTCGTAGGAGCAGGACAGGGGCATGCCGTTGGTGTGTCTGTTCAGCAGCCCTGCGGGGGGCGCCCACGATAGCCGGGCTGCCCGTGCTTGCACGTTTGAAACCTGAACACAATTATACAGAATTGATTGAACACTCTCCTTTCTATAGTCACACAGTTGTTTCTGTATTTTTGTTGGGTCAACTGCTGCACTGCAACAAAGCTCAGCTAGTTTGCTATTAAACAGAATACAAATGAATCAATGCATGTAAATGCAAAATTCAAGGTTAGTTGAGAAGAGGCGAACTTAGAGGCCATTCGATTTTGGCAGCTCTTTCATTCGTCCTCCGTTGAGCCCACACGCACATCTGGTCATGTGATCATGTAAACAAGACATTTATACTTGATAAAACTCTTATAACTGTCAATAGACTATAAGAAAACAAAATGTGACTTTCGAATTAATGTTGTGGATGTGCTCTTCTTCACCCTGCCTGTGTCTAGAAGCAAATCAAACACTTACTCATGAGGTCTTATTACCTCTTTTCAGGTCTCCAGTATTACAATATTTAAGACACAGCTCAGACCTAGTTCACTGTCAGCATAACAAATAATCAGAGCAAGTGAAAGCAAGTGAAGTACTCAATTTAAAAAACCTGCTCCTCTGTGTTCAGGTTTACTACACACACACTGTTATGACCATATCGGAAATAAAAGCAGTTTATTGAACCGTCTCATAATGTTTCCGGCTTTCTGTCTCAGAAATATAGAGAATAAAAACATCAATGTCTGAGATGATCAATAAATCAAAGTTCGATTGGCAGTAAAAACATGCCGGCTCTTTATTCCCTCTCCTAAAAATGTTTGTAATATGGTCCATCTACAGGGCCATAAAAAACTCATTCTCAACCCCCTGGAGGAAAACGTGCTCGTTTCAGGTCTGAAAAGAGGAATATGTGTGAGAGAATGCTGCCCTCATGTGGCAGAGGTGAGTCATCAGCAGTTCTACACAAGACACAAGCTAAAGACGGTCCAGAACAGTTAGGACAGCTGGGTTGAGTGTGTGCACTGCAGTGGGGAACCCACCTGTGGTTTGTCGATAGTAGACAGCATGTCCTGGACACGTTTGGCCTCTGAATCATGATCTGGGGACACACAGGGATGTAGACACACTTTAAAAAAAAGGTAAAGGTTTCACGCGGCTACATTTTTGACTATAAATGAATTAAAATGGGCAGCTCATGATATATATATGAGAGGTGCCAAGTATCTTCAGCATAGAGACAAAAGAGAGATGGCTCTAATAACACATCACAGAAGAAATAGGAGAGGAAAGTTTCACGCCTAGTTCTGTACTGAAGTGAAAGGTAGACCCAGAAAAAAAGGTCAATAACTGACACAAAAACATTTCCAAGACAGATGAGCAACAGTTGAATTATGGTAGCGATAACTATCTGAATGGCACAGAAGCTTGATCTGCACCGAACTAGTATTTCACCACACAACTGTTTAAACAACTCTCAAAATGATCTGATCAGAAACAGGACTCAAACGTGTCACCAGGTAGTCAGCGAGCATACAGACCTTCCTCACTGATAAGTTCTCACAGCTGGGTGTGGAAGCACGATGAGACAGAACACAGCAAGTTCTAACAAGTTCTACCGTCTATTTAAAGCCTTCATATGAGGCCACCGAGATCAGTGCAGGTCTGCGACGTGAAAACAAGCAAGCAAAAGGTGTGTGGGTTGTTTTTTTTTTTTTTATTCCAAGGTGCAGCTAAAGGCAACAGGATTCTGGAATTTCCAGTTGCAATATTGTGAATTGACGCCAGCCTAGGGCGGATATATGTACATGGGGGACCTGCGGTCTAAAACCCACCCGGCCACTGCTTACGGTAAACTAATGACCCCGAGTGGGACGACCCGGACAGCTGAGTGTTGATGTGAGCTTCAAAAAATAAACATGAAAACATGCCTATCAACAGGGCTACAGGTGATTTAGTGAGGACCACGGGTCAGCTGGAGGGCAACTACAAGTGTATGTGTGTTTGTGAGCACACGAGCGACAGTAATGGGAATCGTTCCTCCAACTGCGATCCCTGAGGTTCCGTTTTTTTTCTGACCGGAGGAGGGCTGTTTTCTCCATTTGAGGGACTGTAAATCTGACGGAACAGATACCAGTGTGTTCCTTCGCTCCGGCCTGTTGGCTGTGTGTTAGAAATCCCCGACAGGTTGCATGGAGGCGGCGACCATACTTTGCCTTGGGGTACACTATTTAGTCATGGCAACAGTGATGTCATGGAAGCACAACCTCAACTTGACCCTGCGTGTGTGTGTGCGTGTGTGTCCACGTGTGTGTACAGAGTACCAGCATCTGGTTACAGGAAATTGGTAATGCTTGATTGAAATGGGTTTAGCTACTGTAGAGAGAGGGAAAGTGTCACACTCTAATTACTGCTGCACTTCTCTCATACAACTTCTGCAGCTGGAGGAGTGAAATCAAACTACACTTGCATCATCTGTCTGTGTCTCCTGTAACAAGAGGAGAGGAGAAGAAGAACAAGTGTTGGGACGTGAGAGGAGGGACGCTCAGAACCACTAACACACACAGAGTGACACTGATAAAAAATATGCTATAATAAAAGGACATATTTGTGAAACTGAAAAGTTGGTAGCTAATGCCTTTTATACATTTAACATTTTAATTCCCTAGTGGCACTTAGGAAGAAATGGACTGGTGATGTGATGCAATGGAAAAAGTAAAATCCACAAATGGACCCAAGAGGAAACTGGAGGATGAATGGACGGATCTGGGGAAGAGATGTGGCGAAGAGGAACACAAAATGGTTCTGGTGAAATGGCGAGAAATGGGGAAATGGAGGGATGACTGTCATGGATGGATGCATGATGAGGGAATGAAAAGATGATGTTGTACATGAATGAGTATGTAGATACTGAACAGATACTGAAAAGAATTTCAGATACTGAACAACCGGTTGGTTGCATGATGTGTGAAAATCAGGAAGGGACGAATGGATGGATGGATGGATGGATGGATGGATGGGGACATTCATTGTTTCCCACAGCAACAGTATACAAACAGACAGAACCCAGGCCAGGTAAGAAGTAAATGTATGTATGAGTTAATTCAGAACATCAGATGGACCTGACCTCTGCTTGCTCACACATTAATGCGGACACAGACTCACACGTTTGTTTTTTTTTATCATATGCCGCCGACACAGCCCGACTTCCTCTCCCCGTTTGACCTCACATCCTGTCTGTGTTTGATTATTAGGGATGCTCAGACAGTGAGGAGGAGAGGAAGAATAGCAAAGGAGTCCGGGAAGCTTGAGGGACTCGACGTAAGACTGGACTAGAATCAGACAGGAGGAACAAACAGACACAGCAGGAGCGACTGCAGGAGGACGGGAGTCTGAAGAAAAGATTAGGTGCAAAACATCAGGAAACTGAGTCAGGGAGCAGCAGAGAGGAGGGGGTGAGAAGAGTTGGAACAGGAGGAGGCGGACGTTGTGCAATGAATACTTAGGAAGTAAAGTTTTGATTATCTCATCTTCACATGATAATTGCAGTTTCTGACATAATGGCTTCATATATTATTATTATTGCGGAATGTTGAAAACATAAAATTGCTTTGTTATTTTCATATTTTGTGATTTTCTGTAGACCGAAATATATATTGATGAAATGACACTGGGTGTTTTCATCTTTGGAATCCTGGATGCTTCATGTCCAGGTCCTTGAAAACCGTCCAACAGCCAGACAGCTATTATTGTCTTCACAGAATATAAATGTGACTCTGACTTCCTGCTCTCCTGACACCCGAAATAACTGCAAGCAAAACACTGATGTGAGGAGCCGGACTTCATTTGCGTAAGGAGGCCAAACGCTTCAGTCTCGCTCGCCAGGAAACAAAAAAAAAAAAAGCTCATGTAGTTTGGGGTCTTGTTTGCAAGCGTGAGGACTAATAAATGAGAGAGTGGGAAGTGGAGCGGCAGCGGTCAGGACTGTGGTGAGGACTGGCTGGAAGTGTCTCCACCATAACGACTTGAATGGACAAGCAGAGGAATTCACCGTGAGCAGACGAAGATGAAGTTGACTCCAGTTACTGAGATTGTTTATTAGATATTTGAGGGATTGCTTTGATTTTCTTCTCAGCTTTAGAATGATCTTGGATCACTGCAAACATGCAGTGAATGAAGACATTTTTGCGTCGATATTAAAACTCGGTGAAGGCTGCATTCCATTTGTCTGACACCTGACACTCCAAGTCAGCCGGCTGGAGGACAGGAAAAAATGCAGACATATTTCGGACCAGTGTGAGAGACAGCGTGTGCCGTTTTAGTGAATCAGCTCGAGATATGAAACCCAACATCAGTAAGTCTCTAATCAGAAGGAACAAAGCTAAGCAGCACTCTGCTCGGAGCAAAGATGGAGCCGGGTTAAACAAGGGGGGAGGACAGACTGGAGGAAGTTAGGGAAGAAGAAAAGTGAGGTAGAGTGGGTTCAGGCTCTGGATTCCACACCATTATTATCTGCAGCATACTTGGGATTCCATCTGTTCAACAGCTGGGCAACACACACACACACTCACACACTGAGCGCAGGCGTTGTTGGGACATGCCTGAAATTGTGGTTGACATGGTGAAGGTTTGGTTCTCATGGCCAGAACCCTGAGTGTTTAGAAAGCAGGATTAGAGCTGGACAGACAAACTGGCACTTGTGAACCATGAACTGTGAGGCAGAGTCAGGAGGAGATCAAACAGTGAGCTGAAACATACTTGGAAGGGAGTGTAATGAACAGAATAGTGCTTAATATATTCAGTCCAAAACTATTCCTTTGGGAAAGTGAGTGAATATATGACCAAAAAAGAAAATCCATGATAATATGAATTGAAAAATAGTTGTGGGTTTTTAATGTTCTCAGGTTCAAAGAGTACATATCAAGCAAAATGACAGAGTTGGAGCAGCAGCCTCTGATCCTCAACAGCAGAACGAACGTGCGGTATGCATGTGTGTTTATGCAAGCGTGTCGTCCAGTGAGCAGCGACGCTGGCCAGCCAGTCAAGGATTATTGAAGTGGCGCTTTTCTCGGATTCCTGACCCCATCCAACCCTGCTCAGCCCAACCAGTCCAAAGAACGACTGCAGAAAGACTGATGCAGACGAGGAGAAGTGACAAGCGGGTGGAGAGGCATGGTCACAACACACAAAAAAGATTCAATGGTCGAACCATTTCAGCCCAGAGAGATCTACGAGACATTCATTACATCTTCAGTGTCACATTGAGGGAAAGCATTTCACTTTGTCAATAATGATATTTAATACAATGTTAAATCCAGAGCAAACTATAAGCCACCACCTATAAAGCCACATTTCACCAACCAACTGTTGATGCTTCACTCTTCACTAGCAAATAAGGACCTCTGGTATCATAAAGACATAAAAAAGTGATGCCTATGGCCAATGGACAACTTCCCAAGACGGGACCAAGATTGGGAATATTCGGTGACAAAGCCGGCACAGTGTAACTACTCCACTGGAAGTGGTGCTGTTGCCCCGTTGAAGAGCTGAGTTTGGACGAGGGCATCACCCATTCTGCTGTGGCAACAAAGGGCACCATTGCCGAGTAGACGAGGATTCACAAGGTGAGAAATAATTGTCTACCACAAACTTAATTGAAGGAGGCTGAAGTTTTGGTTTTCTATTTACTCACTTATCGGCCGTGTGCCGCTCCACAACTCGATGGATTACGGCAATGGTGAGTGGGAAAAGAGGTTAAAAGGTGCTGCTATGAAAAGTCTCCTCACTATGTGTGTAATTACAAAGTTACAGCAAGATGCCGATAGTGGCATGCTACTCCTGGTGCCACACAAAACACACACATACTTTAAAAAAGAAAGACTATCCATTTTGATTTGATGGCCAATTGAGGGGAAATTGGAATACATAGTAATAATACGTGTTCTCAAATGGGAAGTGTTGCAGGTAACTAGGAATAACAGGTTTCTGTGGACCTTCATTTTCAACTTCCATAAATCCACGTCACTCCTTTATCTTATCTGTCGTTTCCTTCACCACCTCAAATCCCCTCGCTCCCTCTTCCACCTCGCTGACCACCGGGTTGCCCTACAAACATGGCCGTATTTGGGTTTGTGGGAAGGAGTCCGAGGTTGGAAAAAAGGAGGGGGGCTGAGATTATTACCATGGCGATTTACATCAAAACAGGGAAGGAGTGTCGTCATACATCCCTGAGCTGCAGGATGAGCTTCCTTGCAATTCCCTGGTTTGTTTTCATTGGTTAATAAATCACATGGTTTCCACTTAAATCACATGGCACAGGAGGGGAAAGACGAGGTGGAGGAGTGAGAAGCCAGGATCTGTGATGATGTGAAAGCAGGGGTGAGGAGCACCAGAGGCGAGGCCCACATCTGTTTCTTTTCATATAATGTAGTGGCACAGTTCAAAGCAGAGAGAGCCAGTGGACTTGGCTTCACTGGAGTACAGACACCAGGCTTGCCAAGTCAGCCTGCTGGATTGCTGGCATACTGAGAAAGGCCATCAAGGGCAAAGTGTAGGCCACTGTCTGTCTGTCTGTCTGTGTGTATGGTATGCTAGGTCCAACCACATTTGGGCCCAACAGTATTTTTTGTTGGAATGTTTGTGCTCTAACATCATGTTCCATCTCTCTGTCCCATGCAGTGTTGAAGTTTCTCAAACAACATATGTCTACATCCACCCCACCCTCCCCCCGCCTCCTTCCTACCCAGAATACTACAGAGGTTTCCTCTCCTTTTATCCCCGACGCTGCCTGCTGATCTCCTTCACCCTTACGCTCTGTTAACTGTACTGGAAGACCAGTCACAAGATGCTGGGTTACGAGTGCCTTTTCAGATGCATCTTGCTGAGTCAGCCTGATCTCCAGCAGAGTCCTGAGACCCAGGTAGACCAGCACAGACAGATGTTGACATGCGTCAGCCATCTTTGGAATATGCAACAAGGCAACAAAAGTTCCAACGCAACTTCTTCCTTCAGCCTTTTTTCCCCAGTGAATGCTGCATTAAAAAAGCCATGTACTTTCCCCTGCACTGCAGACAAGCTTCTTCTGTACATGCGGTGTGCAGGAAAAGCTGTTCAGACTTGCAGACATGCTGCTTTCATACAGGCCTTTGTTCTCCAAGCTTAAACCAAATAAGATGATTCACGGCACGGAAATACATTTATTCCAGCATGATAATGAAAAATTGAAATAAAACGCTGCAAGATCATCCAAACATTTGGAATATTAATGGCTACATTCTTTTTCACCAAGCCCTGGACCCTTGGCTCATGAGGTGCCAGCGTTGGGACATTTCAAAACACTTGGTTGATCAATTTATCGGGCTCCATCCCTAGAAACCATGCACTCGGAGAAACCCGCATGAAACTGGACTTCAACCAAGGGAGCTCTCATCCTCAAGGTGCAAGCACGAGCAAGAAAAGTGAAAAGAACTTCAGAAAGTGGATGAAAGAATTTGGATTTGGCAGCAACAACTGACACATTTTCATTTTTCAAGGCTGTTTACAAGTGTAAACAAAAGTGTTTTATAATTAAATGTCAAGTTTCCCTGGCTGACTGCTGACTCAGCGCCCAGGTGTGTGTCTCCCTTGCATGTGCACCAACAAGTTAGCCGCATATTCTAAACAACAATGAGCGATTCAAAACAACATCTGCTCCAACTTAATCCCTCTAATGCAGAGTGAACTCGCATCTAAAGCTCAACACAAACATCGTTACTCATCCAACTGTTTTCAAGCGTGTGCAATTAGGAAGGTTTTCAACCATCAAAGAGCAAAATAAAAAAAAAGATCTCTCTCTTCACTAGACTCCAACTTATTTGGTCCAGTTTGGGACGTCAGTGTGTATTTTTAGGATTTAACTTTTTTTTCTGGCTTTGGAAGGAGGACTAGACCAAATATTTAATGAGAAGGTAAACTGTGTGTGAAGAGTGAATAGCACGAAGGTTCAGTAAGGACACGACGTCCACAATCACCTACAGTGTCCCCTTGTATCAGCCGCCTGCTGGACAAAGTCAAACGATCAGACTGGTGCGTGGAGAGACTTCATAATAACTGGAACATCACGACAAGCGGGTCTGTGTGTGTGCATGTGTGTGTGATAATGCTGAGCTGCGGTGTCTTGGTCTGAAAGGTTTCCTTCATCTCCATCAAGACCCTACAGGTATGCGGCTTCACCTCCTCTCTCACCCCCCCCCCCCCCCCGACATCCCCTTGTGGCTCAGCCTTCACCAACAAGGCTTGTATTGTAGCCCAGGTAAAATGATAGCGCTCAGGGAACGGGTCAGCTATGTGGTTACGCGGACTACCCCTCACTCCCCCCATTGGCTACCTACCTACCTAAATCCCTGTCCCCTCCTGTATCGCTTCAGCTCACCAAAGATGCATTCATCCATTCATCCATTTTTTTTTAAGTTTGTGAGAAAGGGAGATGAATGACAGTTTATCTTGGCCTCTTGAATATTGAGGAGGGACACAGAGGTTCTACAGGGACAGAGAGTGACAAAACAGTGAGGAAAAAGGGTTATTTTCTCCTCTCCATTGGAAAATGAAGCAGACAAGATGCCATATTATGTCTCCTCATAAGTTCTTCATCAAGTTCTTCTAGCATTTTCTTCCTCAAACTGACATGTCAAACTCAAGGCCCGAGGGCCAAATGCAACCAGCCATGTCATTTTATGTGGGCAGCTAGAACGTCAAACATACATGGTTTCATTCAGTTCACCAGTTCTCCAATCGATGTCGACTGATCCACAGCAATAACAGAACCAATTTTCTAGCCAGTAGAGAGGAGAAACAGCAAAAGAATAGAGTAAAAATACCAACACAGACAGGACAGTAAATTACTTCCTCCAAACGTGTTTTATTTCTACCTGCAACTTGGATCAGTTTAAAATATTGCACCTGTGTGACACAGTTCCACATCCCTCTCTTATGTGTTCTGAGCGAAGGTCCGTGTGGGGATGGGTGGAGTTTGAAAAGTACAAAGAGATCATATTTAGTTAAGCTAGCGTTAATCAACATCTCATTTATTGGGAGATTATTACTTTGTATTGTGCAAAGACAAGCCTCCATTCAGCCACACATCAAACGTGCGGCAGATCTCCAGAGATCCTACCTGCTGTGTGTGTCTCTGATTCACCGTTGCGCGGGCTGCTACGGAGTCGCTTCTCTGGTTTCTTCCCACCTGGACTGCCGACTCCTCCTCCCAAACCCACTGACCCGAGCGAGGGGGTATGTGATTTGTTGCTGCAAGATCACAATAGTTGTCGACGTCAGACTCTGCAACAAGTCAAGTCAGGAGAATCAACGCATGAACTTGGTGTGTCTACCTGTATCCGTTGTGTGCGGGTCCCAGGCTGCTCTTGTAGATTGTGTTGGGAGGAGAATTGAGGCGGTTCTGTCGCTCCAGTCTCTGATCCTTTATCTTTTTGGGCTGCGGCTTTCCATACGACTCTTCACTGCCTAAGAAGTTTGACATCCCATAAACTGGAATGATTTCTGGAACGAAAGAAGATATTTCGGTGATGATCGCAGGCATTTTGTGTTCCAACTGACTCACAATAATAAAGTTTATTCACCCAACACCTTCACAGTCAGCATGGATCAGTAGGGATATCAAAACATTTTGAAGGGGCCTTCAAACACAGCTTTTTTTTATACCCGTTTCTAACCCGATGGTGAAAGACACAATGACGAGAAGTTGCACGGTACAATCATTTGGATGGAGTCTTTATGAGGCCACCTTTAAACACCTACTTACGACGTGTCCTAATATCTTAAATTATAAATTGTCAAATTTCAGTGGGCAAACTTTTCCATGAAATGTATTGCTTAATACGATAGGGTCAAGCTACACTTTCCCTCCATTTAATATATATTTTGACTAAACAAAATTCAAATTTCTTTCAGGATGTGGGTCATAGCTTGTGGTGCCCAAAGCCAGACAAGCTGAGAACCACTGTCCTATATTATCTTCGCTAGCCATGCTAACATCTATCCGTGTGTCCTATTGGTATATTTATTCTGAGAGACTCAAAAAGTGCATCCTTTGGGGTAATATAGAAACAGGAGAAATGGGGTCACCCATCCAAACCCATAGTAACAGAAACAGGACTTGACCTAAAGGTCAACGATGGGGACTCTCCCTTACAAATAGGACTGAAACTATGTACTGTGTCACTATGAGCTCCACCTCCTGATCAAATCATTAAACCATTTTTAATTTTCATGTCAAACACTTGCATGGATACAGACCTGGGTCGCCATACATAGGAGGCAGATGGTGCTGGTAGTACTGGTGATGGGGCAGCTCACCGGGGCTGACGGGTGGGTAAAAAGAGTGAGAGTTTGGGATGAAATGGGGGTGAGCTAGGTACGGTGGGAGGTGGTGCGTGGGCGAGAGAGCCGGAGAGTAGGAGGGAGGATAGCACTCTGGAGACTGAGGGGTCACCACCACTCGACGGACCCCCGTGGTGTCCTCCAGGACCTGTGGGACAGAAAAGACCAAGACATGAGTCGACCTGCACACATGCATGTGTGGCAACTGAAGCAACATCATGCATCAAGTTCATCAAGTACCCGGTGGCCACATGTAGTTAGACCTGATATTTACATGCATTTCCAGGACGGAATGATACACTCATCGACCTTCAGTGTTGTCATGTTTTGTATTGGCAGAAAAAAAATGTAGTCAGATATTTTCCACATCCAATCTGAAACACACTGATAACCACAACTGGAAACTGCAGTTATGGAATAGCCAAAAGTCAAAAGTTTTAGCATTTGTCTATCAGGACCACAATCATTCCAGAACTTGGAGAGATGTTTTGAGGCGTGGATAAGAACCACTGTAGACAACACAACTTTATATGCATCTCTGTGGCAGACGTTGATAACAACGCTTGAAGAACTGTCCCGAATCCACATGAATTCCTTCCTCCCTTAAGTATTCATATTCATGAAGCAGGGCCCCACACACACCCGGAGTATTCACACACTTCCATGGGGCTGCATTCCAATCATAGAGCAAACACACACTCTCAGCACCCCTGCTGAGAGGAAGTCATCGGCTGGTCATCAACAGAAATAACAATAACAACACAGCCTTGGTCAAAAACATGAAATAACACTCAACAGTGGAAGAGCAACACACAAGATGAAGATGTAACTTAACACCAGAGCCAAACAGACAGAGCAAGAGTGGTGAAAATCGGGGTGCGATTGAGCAAGAGGGTTACAGCATCAGTCTGAGACGAGGGGGAGAAGGAGTAAAAAAATAAAAGCCCCAGCTGGCCCCCCTCTCGCTACAATGCAAAGCAGAAAAACAGTGTTTACAATGAAAGAAAGTCCCCGCATGAACGCAAATGGGTGCATCCTACAGACCCACACAAAAGAGTTTACCGCCTCGGCCTGACTCTGTTCAGACTGACTGTCTGGCTATGTTGGAGAATTTCTCAGTTGAACTAACATACTGAGGTAATCCACTTAATAGCTTGATTAAGATCGGGCGACCCGCGACGGTGTCAACATCAGACGTAAACATCCAAACCATGCACATGGGAACTTTCACCACACACGCCACCTAGGCTTCTATGGTGATGTGCATACATTCATGACAACAATGCCAGACGTAGCATCAGTACACAAGTTCACAGTTCACCACAATTACAAACGCCACCCGTTTACGGTAAACCTTCGCAGCCAATGCAAAATCTAAAAATACACTCAATGACCAGGCACGGTTAGGACAAAGACATCACCCACTTCTGCCTGAGGCAATGAACGGCGCCGTGTGGTTTCACAAGGCGAGAATTTTCTCACATCCTGCCGTTCTCAAAGGATTTGCAAACTAGGACTATGGTCCTTCTTCGAGCTATTGTCTTACCAGACTGTTGTGTGCATGTAAACTTGGCCACAGTGAAGACGCAGAGACTGAAGTTTCACGTTTGTGATCACACAGCAACAGAAGTAATGATGAACTACATGGTAATATTTTTGTCAAGGTAGATTTGTGAAGCACAAAAACAGATTGTTAAGCGCTTTCCTAGAAACACAAAAAGCTAGCGTGGTGAATAAAAAGTTGGACAAATTTTGACACACATTGTAGTCGGGGATGCCATCAAAGAAACACACGGAAAAGTTGCGCACAAACACAGCAGCTCTTGACTGACTGTTGGTCCAAGCCTGTCACCTAAATCTGGCCTGTTTACGTAAGAATGACAGTGTTTCCCGATCACACTTGGACAGAGCCCTGCTAACACATACACCCACACTTACACAAACACACACCCACAGTGAGGCAATGACCCGGCATCCATTGGCTTGACAACACAAGCGCACAGATGTGTTTGAGGAGTTTTTCAGTTGCACTCCTGCCGATTATTCTGCTGAACATGTCAAACAAGATTTATTCTTTTTGGTGCCATTTTGGACACGGTGACCTCAACAGCTCCAGGATGTCAGGATGATGTGGAAAAGGTTAAAAAAAAGAACTCTGAGTGCTGAATCATCATGTTTTACATAATCTTAAAAAAATATTGACAGGTTTTTACTGAGAATTCCTTCACAGGGGTCCCTTCTTGGTTCAGAATTTTGTGCTTCTGTATGGCGAGCGACGATAGAACAGGTATTGGTGGCCAAGTTCCACTTAAATGCCCACAGTGCACCATCTATCATGCAATGGTTGCAAGCACCCCAACAATGCGGGCTCACAGCACAGTTGCTTACACTGGAAATCAGGGGTGAATCAGCAAAATATATTTAAAAATGGAGTGTCTTCAGAGCATTCTACCTAAAGTTAGGGTGTCAAGACGCCCTGGCACCCTGCTTGCCAACATCTCATCTATAGGGGCACAGTTTTTATCTCCCATTCGGTACCGTTCATTTGTTTCACTAAACTGTACGATCCTTTGAAGCTAAACAACACTAGCAAACTGTTGACCGAGTGTTTGAGCAGATCAATCCCCATGTTCTGAAGATCAAAAACCATTCTTGGATTTTATTAAAACAAGTGCTTCTGTGGCACGTTTACAATGTAGTGGATGTTTCACGTCTCACTCTTCATTGAGATCATGTCAAATCACAGCCTGTATAGTAGAACTATCTAACTCCTTTAACAAAGCAGGCCAGCTCTTGTGTTTCACATCTTAATATTTGGAAATCCTCCATGGGAGGCATTTAAACTTTCCTTTAAATGTGCAGGCGGCATCAAAACAAAAGCTATGCATCAACCAGTGTGTGGTCGTACGCTACAAATTTATCTCATGTAGATGGGATACAACACCATAGTGTTTTTGTCACTCCGCATATGACTCTTAACAACATCTGCACTCATATAAACAGTACTTCACAAGATACGTTGATCACTGCTCCTAGAAAAAACTCATTGTGCCAAGCAAAGTGCTGTGTTTGGAGACAAACCTGTGAGATGTATCCTGGGGGTACGTGGATGGGGGGTATCGAGCCATTTGGGGACATCATGGGAACCTCAGCAGGACCTGGAACGGAGGAGAGTATTTATTTATCTAAGCAGGGCAGCTTCATTTCATGCCATTTCTCATTAACACTCATCAATCAACACATGCAGAGATACAAACACGGCCACACACACACTGATAAAGAGTGTGACATGAATGTGGAACCTTTTATTTACAAATTATCAACCGCCTGTGTAGACTTTCTTAACCACGAGAGAGGACTAAAAATCCCTTTCATTGTTTCAACAATTTTAATGAAGAATTGCATTAGACCCAACACAAACAAAATATCTGAGCTTATATGTGGCCATTTGTTTTGAAGACAAAAAATGCTCAGTTTAAAGATACATTCATCTCAATTTATTTATTTATTTATTATTATTATATTATACATTATTGTTTCCCCAATTATTAGCCCATTTTGAAGTCTGCTGGGAGGAAGATCAGTTGTTGGTTCAAACGCATGTTCACCAGGAACACCATCAATTCTTAGATCATGAATCCATCATTTTCAGATTAAAGAGAGTGAGTGATCTTCCCATCCCTGCAGACAACCAACACAATTTAATAGAATTAGCAGATTGAAAATGATGTTGACTTTTCCAGAATCCATATCTTCCCCCAAAATCTCCCTCTTCCTTGAGGGGAGGAGGTCTGCGGCTGGTAAAGTCATTGGGTAACCACTGGGACAGAAGCAGGCCCCCTAGAATAAATCACACACACGCACACACACAGATGGGCTTCCTCGCCGAAAATGCTTCAGTGGTGTGTGTCCATCTTGGCACAAGTCAAATGTCAAGAATTCAGGAAGCTGCGAAGCATTAAAGGGGAATTTACCACCGACACAGCATACATGAATGCTGTTTTTTTTCCAAGTCAGTGACCTCCCTTTTTCTAGAATATTCTTGCCCTTCCCAAGATTCTGTGTACAAAACGGAAATCTACTTTTCCGTGTTTTATCAACCCTACTTCCTCGTCTTCACCTGGAGTACATCCCACCGTCACAGGTCCCTTTTCGACCCCCCATTCTCCAGGACCTTCTAAATATTGCCGTCTTTCCATTGATCATCCCCTCCCTGAACAACAACTGAGGCATGCAGCCACATAAACCCAGAGTGTGCCAGTGCGGTGAGTTTCCTGACTCTGCTGACTCCGAGGGATGTGCAAGTCCTTGAGCAGAAATGTAATAGCACAAGAATAAACACACAAAGGAACACAGTAAACTTGCTTCTTTTTTTCTGTGGATGCTCATCGCACACTCTTGCTCATGCACTATTCCAAATATGCACATTCTACCTCAAGTCTACACACGCACATACACACACCAATACAGACACACACTTGTGTTTGGCCAGTATCACCTTCTTCTGGGTTCTTCACTCACCCAACAGAAGCATTCCTTTGCACACACACACTCCTACCACGTACCCAACCCTGGCCCCCAGGACTGGACCCAAAAGGCCAAATACCCACAGCTCCTCCCTTAAATACAAGACACTCTTTGTCCTGTGCACGCGCACACACGCACACTCTCTCTCGCTCTCTCTCTCTCTCTGAGACTGCCATTGAGAAAAGCAGATGTGTATAGCAGTGCTGTGACTTCTTGTATGTGGTTTACAGTACACATTAGGGCAACTTCCTTCTCGGCACTAAGCAGCACAAGCGGAGTCAGGACTTCCTCTGCATAATCCTGCAGGAATTCCAGACAGCCAGGCTAACAAACCCGCTGCTCCGCCCCCTTCTCCTGTTCCATCTGTTGCTCCTTCTACTTCCGACTGCCGCCGAGGTCAGGTCAGAGGTCAGTTATGAGGCCATATCCTGCATGAGGCATGACATCACTGCAATACGCTGCTTAGTCCCGACTACAATCTCACTAAAGTACGGCTAAAACTAAAGACAGAGGGCATGAATCAAGGTCAAGAAACAACTTTTTTTGTATCAGAAATTTGTTTTCGCATGAGAAGATGTGAAAATATACATGTGTGCATAAACGAAAGACAAAAGGTCCTCATAAAATCTGCTAAACTAAATTAGGAGACTTAATTAAAGTAATAATGTAAGATAGTATTTTAATATCACAGAACCAAGGTCAAGTGAGAAAGCACTGACTTCAACATTACTTGACGCTGATCTTACACAAACAAGATGTAACAGCAGGAAAAGGAAAGTACTGTCACATTGACTGAGTGGACCTGTTCAGTCGGACTCATTCAAAGCTCCATCTTGGAAGTGTCTTACAAGCAGTTTACACAGAATAAAACAATAGAATCCTACAATGTTTAGCGTCAGATGAACTGTCCGTTTATACAGTGAAAAGTTGGAACTTTCAGAGACAAAGTATTACACACATTTTCCCCAGACAAAGACTGTTAGTGCAGATGGTGATGGGGATCGTGTTCTAAACATCACAGATCATGTCCCCTAAATTTTATTTTGGAGTTTAATTCTTGGTGCGTGAGAACAGAAGAAAATACCTCTGTCAACCTGATTATCTTCAGTAGAACATAGTCAGGGTGGAGAGCAGTTCATGTCAAGGTGGCTGACTTTGTAGCACTGCAGGAAACCCCCATGGTAAACTGCTCAACATCCCAAGTTGCCGGCATATCTGTGCCATATTTCCACTTCGCCATGTAAACAAAGCCTCAGGATCCCTGAATTTGAACTGAGATGATTAAATCTTTTCGAGTTCTTTATTTAAAAAACGAAATTTAAACCAAATGGCTGAAATCAGGGATCCAGTACAGACTCAAAGTAGAGCCTGTCTCTCTCTGACCGAGGAAGGGTGCCACCTGGAACCTCTCCTTTGAGGACTACCCACTCAAGGTAAAGAACCAATGATTGCCTTTAGAATTTATCGAAGCCGGACAGGAACAGCCCGAAGTTCAGCTTGGTTTAGGTTTTCTCCAGGCGGAGAACAGATAAGCACTGATGGAAAATGACTCATGTTATACGAGAGAACCACAAGTTGAACCTCATTCAAGTAAAACAGTGAAAGATGTGGCTCTTTGAAGGAAAAAACAACTAGATGCTTACTTTTAATCGAACACACATGCACCTCTCTTTTGGTCTCGCCTAAAATTAACTTTATCACCAAACATTGACACGCACACTCCAAGTCAACCAAAACACACCGCCGCGTCTCCAAGAACAGCCCGTCACTGAGATGGTGATTCTGTCCAGCTGCTTGAACATACATTCAAATACACAAATGGAGGAGGTGATGCAACCTTTAGTCAGATGTTTCCCATGATGCAGCTGTCAGAGACAGCTGTGACTGGGCCCCTGAATAACAACACACACTGCAGAGAGCCCTGAGCTCATACATTCATTTGTCCTGGAAGCCAACGGCGGGTCCACTGACATTGGCTAATATTGATCACTCTCTGCCATGTGATTGGCCAACGGTCAGCCCAGGCTCCAAACAAAACAGCTCTCTCCATTTCATTCAGTTTGGCACATGTGGTTACCAGATTGAAAGGAAACACAGACCCTCTTGGGAACACGTGAATGTGTGTGCTGTTGGTATCAGACCAAAGCAGTCTGTTTGTGTGCTGACCTACATACGAAACACCCCCTCCATGACAAAAAAAAAATCCAAACAATTCAACAGAAAAGTTCCAAGGAAACACATAAAGATTACAGAAACAAATGAACACCAAATACTCCCTCTATCAGGAGATGACATACACAGACGTCTGATTAAAATAGCTTTCGCTGTCCTGCGAGTGTGTCTGTGTGCGTCTGTGTGTCTGGGTCAGTTGTGACGTGGCGTTGCTTGGAAGTTATGCAAGCTTCACCAGGGTAATGTTATCGGGCCTCACGGCTCCAGGAGTAACACACACTCCCACGGTTGTTTGCGCCACGGCCACAATGATTTACGCACAAGGACGCACCAACACATTAAACGTCATATTAAAAAAGTCATATTAAACACCTGAATAAGCATTTATTACTGAAGAATCATTCTGTATTTACAAGCGTCACATCTTAATATTTGATCTGTATGGATCCATCAATTACACTGTAAATGTGCGTTTGTGGATACAACGATTTAGCAGGTGAACAAAGTGCATTTTACAACAGGGGCGGGCAACGACTTTTCTGAAGGGGCCACATCATGTACTTGTGAGAAATGAGGAGACCAATGAAGTAAAAGTGTAACAGTAAAAGTTGCCACTGTTACAGTAAAAGTGTAATTTTGAACATTTTATGTTAACAGATATAATTTGATGAAATATTATTTAGACTTATTGTTATTATTTTCTAAAGGAATTATGTATTTTTCCTGTATATATATTTTGAAGAACAAGAATTAATAATAAAATAATTCATTCATAGATTTGAATTTAAAAGAAGGGAAGCTTAACCAAAAATTAAGGCCTAAAAATCGTAACATTTTATTGACATTTAGCTATGAGTAATTCTTCTAATTTCTTTCGAGCTTTTGACCTCAGGATGGTCACATGAATAGAGGCAAAGGGTCACTGAGCTGCACTTTGCCAACCGATGTTCTAGTAAGTGAAAAAAAAAAAAAAAAATCATGTATTTATCAGGACAGAGTCATTAAAGTTCAGAAATCTAAAAGGAGAATTTAAATGACAACTAAGGGAGTTGCCACGCCTGCAGGCTATGTCGTGATTAGACAGGGAGCTTGTGAATGCAGACACGCCATCAGCACCGCTACAATAATCTCCATGTTTAGAAATGCGCATCAGTGACGCCAAGTGTGCCACCGAGCAACAATGTCAAGAGAAAATCCAACAAACTAAATCAGTCAGTCAAAACGTGTTCCAAGCAAACCATCAAAAAAGCAAACGGTAGTAGTCCTCTGTACTTCCACAGAAGAAAATGTTTCATAAAATCTCTCGCCATCTTTTGCATGGTGCCAAAAACTCAGCATGAAAACAAGTCTGTGGACCAAAACCAGCCTGTGCACCAGTCCCAGTTCAAAGTTGGTGTGTCTGGAGGCTCAATGCCAGTCATCACTGCTGCCAGAGAAGCCTCCGGCCCGAGAGGTGAACAACATCATGGTTGCCCTGTTTGTTCAGATGAGAAACCTTCAACCTGAGGTCAGGTTGAATAATGCCGAGGTGCCCCAGGGCACTGCTCTCTCTCCACTTCTTTTTACTATGTTTACTATTGATCCCTGGCTAAATTCTCCATAGAATTGCTTGTTGACCTCAATATTGACAACAAGGTGGCACACAAAGGAGCAGCGGACTACATCTTATGAAGGCCATGAAGCTAACGGTGGACTTTAGGCAGAAATGGCCAAGAGATCAATGCTCCTTTTACAACCAATAATACCATTTTCATGACTTAAACAACTATTTTCTAATTTCCAAACACCATGTACTTCTTATATTTCGGTCAGTCACAGAACTGCAAATTCAAGGCTCGACACAGAGAAAGGTACCAAGTGACGACCTCCACCGAGTCAAGCCATTTGCCCTGCTCTTCACCACCCAGAGGGAGGGGTTCCGTCGGCCGACCTACTTTTTGGAGCGCTGTGTCTGCTCCAAAGGAGACCAACGTAATGTCTGGAGGGACACTGAGCTCAGTCGTGCTTTGTTCTTTTAATCACCAACAAGCACCAACACACCTTTGCAGCTGCCCGCAGATGTTGTAGAAGACACTTCAACAGACAAACGCTTGGCTTGTGTGTGTCAGCCTGACATCCACAATCATACCGCACACAAAGACACCTGTGTCTGGAACGGACTGACATTTGTGTAGTTCACCCTGACAGATATCAGGGTCACACTGGCAGAAACACTGTCCAAGAAAACACAGCCTTTTAGTTCAATAAATCCAAGACACACACAATGCAGGGAGTATTTTACCAGCTAATTCAGCTACATTTATCCCACTTGTTAATCCTTCACACACACACACTGAGAACACTTACATGCACACTCATGCAAATGTACACAATCCAGACAGCTATGACTCATTGTATCCATTCTCTAATCAAGTATTCATGTCCACAGGCTGACAGAGAGAGTGAGAAGCACAACAGCTGTCGGTGTGTAAACAGACCCACAGTTTAATAATCATTTCCTTCTCCCTTCTTTGCCCTCTACTTTAAATCCTTATAGGCAACACCCTAATGGGCAAACTTGAACCGCAACATAAGACAATAGCAACAGACATCAACGCTTAAAACTGGCACACTAAGTTCAGCTCCACAATGACCTTTGTCCCAGATGAAAAACCATGGAATTCCCAAACTAAAAAAATATGCTCAGAAAATAGAAAACAGGAATGAGTTTATAAGCCAACAGGATGTTGTGAGTGGTGCTTCTTGGAAGCCCATTCTCAGTAAATGTACATATTGTACAGAGTTTTAAGGGAATTATGTCAGACAATGCAACATCATTGCCAAGTCTTCAAGTTTCGCCCCAGCAAGCGGAGATCATAAATCTAGAATTGAGAAAAATCTTAAATCTAAAGCAGGTGGAAGATGGGGAAACCCAGCCTGTCTCCTGTGTTGCAAGTCTCGGGTGAAGGAGAACAACTCATTGTGTGTTTTGAAGCCAACACCGAGATGCTAACATTGGCCTTAAAAACATTACAGGAGTTGTTGAATCCTGATCAAAAAAGCTTAGTGATTTCATGCCCGTGCAATGACTGAGATTGACAGCTCTTAAGTTTTAAGTTTCAAACCTTTAAGGAAAATATTCATCATCGCATTAGATTGGATTAGATACACATTTTTAGGAGAGTGAGTGGTATTTTTTTGTCAACAAAAACACCTCGCAACCAAGGGCTTCAAGCTCTCTGATACTTCAATCTGCTCTCAGGGGTCAGATTATTGCATTTATTTGCTTCACCATTGTAAAGTCAAAGAGAACTGGCAGCATTATCACAACGGTTACAAGCTGTGCTCTTCTTTTTTATCTCTGCATTCATACAGCATGAGTCACAGTTGGAACGACTGACTGAAAAAAAATCACATGATCCGAAA
This sequence comes from Synchiropus splendidus, assembly GCF_027744825.2. Lineage (NCBI taxonomy): Eukaryota > Metazoa > Chordata > Actinopteri > Syngnathiformes > Callionymidae > Synchiropus > Synchiropus splendidus. The sequence goes on along the minus strand of NC_071349.1, from coordinate 8,621,254 downwards.
AATTTTAAAACAGGGTCTTCTCTGTGAGAAATAAACACACATGATGTAAACACAAGCATCTGAAACCAATTCAGTTGTGCTGGACAGGATTTACTATTTCAGTCGTGATGCAGTCAAACGCCTCTTGCGATCAGCGATTGACTGGTCCTGATTAGAATTCTGGGATTTAAAGCATTCAGGGCTCCATCTTTGAAAGGTCCGAGACTGTTCTGATGACAGGTAATCTGGCCTGCTGGCGAGCCAATAAGTGAACGACGACGGCAACAGGTTAAAAAGTGGTGAGACGGAGAGGCATGGGAGGAAGTGAAGGAGGTCGGAAAGAAGGGAACGAGGGTGGAGGAGGGTGAAGTGCTCCAGCTGTACCCTGAGCTTCAAGGGAGCCAAGAATTTTCCCTGCAAAAGCAGTCTCCCTCTGGAAAATTCTGTGAGGGCTACTCTTCACAGCTGCTGTTCACAAACACTTTCTCACATGGGAAGACAAGGCAGTTGTTCTGAGTCTTCTTGTCCGCAGCTAAAATCTTAACACCCTAATGTTGCATGAAGTGGGACTGTGGATCCTGCCTTTTCCAGAGCTGGCAGGCTCCACAGCACAGGGGTGGCTGGGGTCATTTCAGAGAGGAAGTGGCCTCGCCCGGGAAAGCACGCGACGGCATCAGACACGACCAGACAAGCAGCGTCTGATTCTCTCATTTTGTCCCACTTTTTTCATCCCCTCGGTAATTCTGTCTACCTTTTCCTCATTTCGTCATTTTATTTCCACTCCACTTCGTGCTCCCCCTTCCTTCCTCTGTCTGCCTCTTCATGCCCTACTAGTGAGGGCACTGAGTTTAGATCGGAGCACAGGGCAGGGCTTGAAGCAACAACCAATGCACTCCACCTCAAACAAACACACTGAAGTCAAGGCGTCTTTGTGACAAATCAACTCCACCTCTATCTTTCTTTGCCCGAGCTGAGACAAAAATCCTGAAAACTGCAGGTAAGGCGCGCGCACACAACACACACACACAAACACACACAAAAAGTGTGCCCGGAGGCACCACATTCCATTACACACCACCTGGAGTGAGAGTCCGTTCCCATGGTGACCGGAGTCCAAATCCAATTCGCAGAAAAGCCAGAGGTTAATAGTCCGGTAATATTTGAGGTAAGCATCTAAATATTCTAAAACTTTCATGACTGACGGAGTGAAAATGATGAGAGGCATTAACAGTGCAAACATGACGACGTCTGCAGAAACCACAGACAAGAAAACTGAGGATAATTACACTGCACGCCATATGCAGCACACATTAAACAACTTGTAGGACTCATTGTGCCTCCTGGCTGCATTTTTCATCACAATAAGAACATGGAATTGTCTGGTCTTCTCCGCTTATATCATAGTGAGAGTGGGTAGACAGAAGCACACTTGCCTTGATCCTGAAACACAAGGTAACGTAATGCTGGTCTTCCAAGCCATCATTCAGCACAGTGCTTTCAGTACTCGCCGAGAGAATATTACACACAGATGAAGGCAGAAATATGTCCATAAAATCTACTTTATAATCCTTCGTATGGCTCTGCAGAAGCTTTTGTCTCATCCAAAAACCAGTTAGTTGTGTGGTTGGGTGTGTAGTTTGAAAAACAATGGACTGTCCCTTTGTCAGTAGTAACTACATTTTTAAATTGACAGTGCACATATACCAAAAAATAGGTCAAAACTGTTGCTTCATATTAGCACTGGAGAACTTGGGTCCCAATTTTTACTCACCGTTCAGTATTGCAGGTCTTCAAATCAATTATGTTCCTCAACCGCATGACAGCACTTGAATATTGCAGATCTGATACAAAGCTTTACATCAAACAGAGTTTCCAGAGACTACGTATGTGATGCCCTTGCACCACTTATAAATGTGTGGCTTTGAAACGCAGACCTTTTCCTTTTGAGAAAACCAAGTGATTTTAATGTTCCTGTTCATAGCAAAACTTAACTTTATACTTTTCAGCAATATCTGGTATCTAAATTTACTGTACATTCTTTTAATTTAGATTTTTATTCTTTACATCTGTATTTATTTGCTCATTCACTATATTGTTTTAATCCAGAGTCAGAGTCTTATCCATTTTTTTTACACGTCATAATATAGATATAATCTTGGCTTGCAGGGGATGCACTAGAGCACAGGTGGCAAACTCAAGGTCTGGGGTCCAAAATAGGGCTGCAGACTCATATGTGGCCTGCAGTGACTTAGCAAATGACACTGCGCAACAAATTAGATCCAACCCATGGCAATGTTGTAACCCAAAGAGAGAACGGTGTTCAAGGTTGTTCCTCACAAGCAGAGATTATAGATTTAGATTGGAAAAGTTGGTGGTTCAAACTCAATTCTACATCACCCTGCTTTCCTTAATAGTAATAAATAAAGGAATATAATAAAGGCATATCTATTCTTTATCCACCATCACCATACTTGTACCCAAAAACACAAGCACAAAGAAAGCCCAGTTGCCACCGACCAGCATCACTCATGACATCACATCCACTCCGTCTGGGCACCACTTCCTGATCTCCAAGCGCCCCTTCCACCTCATCATTGCTCATAAAGTGCAACAAAGACCAAACAAGACCGTAAAACACACACACACGCACACATTCCAGAGCAGGGTGCTCTAACACACCCTCTAGAGTCTTGTCCTTTGATGTGAGTGTGGGAAAGCTCAGGGGAATGGTCTTAGTTGGGGGAGGGAGTGCAAAGACTGGGGGCAGGGAAGCGGGGGTGAGGGGTGTCCACATGAGAGCGGTGAGATGGTGAAAGATGTTTTGGAAGTGGGAGTATGGTTAGGCTGACCCTTGCCACTCGGTCAATATGTTTTAAAAGTACACGGAAGGTTTGTTGCACACACAACTGGGAATGATTGACAAAATAAATGAAAGCAGAAATAACTCTAATCCCCCAATGTGTGCAAGGAGAGTGTCTGAAATAAGCACAAGGGCCCTGGGGTTATGGAATTTTCGCAGGCGTCATATAATTCCAGTTCCCTCACACATAAAAGAGCAAATTCCAGCTAATAGCATTCAGAGTCTGCGCGGCTAACAAGCCGCCCTTCACATCAATCTAACAGTGCTCAAGAAACAAGGGCTGAGACCTGAGCAAATTCATGAAACCAATTCTTCTGGTTGCCAGGTTGTGTTTCACTGTGCGTACGTGTATGCATGCATGAACCGCAGTGCAGCAGCTAAACAGAGGTTACTTTATATAAAAGCTGCTTCTTGGCTGTGCCCTGCGGTCCCTGTAATCTCTGCGTCTCGCGCACACACTTGTGAGCGACACAATCTTGCACAAACATGGATCTGTGAGGTCTGTTAAATCACACTGCGTCACTGTCAAGAGCAGCGAGTTCACCTTTAAAACACACTTTACCTCTTACTAAACTCTGTGACCTTCCTCGAGAAGACGCCCCACACAAACACAGATTGCATGTGTGTATCTGTGTCTGTGTGGTCCTCCGCATTAATAATATATGCATTTAAACCCACACGTCCCAGTCTAAAAGCCAAGTGAAATATGGCCGTCGGAGACACCAAAAACACACATGAGTAGACTTTTCCATGCAAACAGAATCATAATTTCAAAATATATTAATACTGAAAGTGCCATTTGTGAAGCCAATAGTGGAGGCTCTTTGAAATCTTATTTTACCTCTGCACGCTGCGCTCTCTATCAAGGGCTGCATCAGCTGGCTTCATGCCTCTGAGGCCAGATCTGACCCATCCCTCCGATTTAGGGAGGAAAAATGCAATTACCCAGCGTGTGGAAAGAAGAGCAAATCTGCAATTAGTTACAATATCTAATCTGTGGCAAGCAAATCCAAAAGTGCACTCTCACCAAGAAAACTTGGAGGACACACTCAGGGACGCAAGGAAGAGAGGGAGAAGAAACAGGGGGAGAGAAACAAAGGCACCCTTTCAAAGGTTCTGAGTAATGACGCTGACATCATCAAAGTGAAATGCAATTCCACGAGAGTTGTGGGAATTCCCTATTCCTTCCACCGCCGACCCTCTTCATGCGTCTGTAAGTGTCCAAGTCTTTTTATATCTTCTAATATCTGACTTAGAGGATGGATGAGGGCCAACACACCTACTACATGCAGATCCAACTCTGAACACTGTGGCGCTATCATTCAGCATGACAACTTTGCGTCCATTGATAAATCCAAAAAGCAATAAGAGAAGTCGTCTGTTGAGCGCCACAGAGCATAGATGCATTTGGTGAATGTCAAAAACCAGCTCTGCACTGGGTGCACTGAGTGATGTCGCCAGTTCAATAATAACATTGCAGCTATATTGTCAATAACAAGGACAGAAAACTCATCAGCACAGCCTTTAATGTGGAATAACAGTAGGCATTTTTAAATGTGAGTTATAATGCAAGCTACAGGTTTCTGTGTAGCACATTTCCTTAACATTTCCCAAACAACAATGACCACATTTGTCAACAGATCCACACAAGTAACTCATATTAACTATCAACTTTCTGCTGCCTGACCTGCAGACCAAACACAGCCACTTAACCCTTTTACTGCGACAATAGTAGTAAATATAACAAAAGGTTGATAATTGCACTGTACAGGCGTTTTCAGCTGGTGTGGTATGACTGAGCAGCCTGGTGGTCTCTCTCTTACAGACGGTCGTGAGACATAAGTTAAAAATGTAACACCACTCGGGATGTATTGCCAGGAACCTGGAGATACAATACACATCCCCATACAGGCAAGGCGATAACATATATTGCGATACTGCAAGTACATTTCAGAGTCAAACAAAGGAATGAACATCTGCCTGAATCAACCATATAACTCCAGAGCACAGTTGTATAATGTTAGTAAGGGTCCTGCAATAGCAGCTAATTTAACATTGCTTTTTTAAAATATTGATACAGTGGACTTAAAATATCAATACAATATTGCGGTATCGCGATGTTTGAGTGTATCAACATTTTCTTACACCTCTACATACAACTGTCCCCAACTTTCCTTCTACCTGAAATACAATCACTTTCCAACTCATTGTCGATCTTCACACTCCCAGGCAACACTATTCTCTCATGCAGTATAAAACGGATGGTCAGCGAATTTGTCACACCATTTTTGCTCATGTTTCACTGCTGAATTTGATTGTTGTTTGGTGGCCGTATTACAGAATTAAGAAATTATTATTATTATTATTATTATATTAACGTCATACCAAGTAATGACCAGGGGCTGCTTGGATTTCCTAGAGAGCATTAACCTTCAAGGTATATAGTATATTGAAAGACTGTTGCATTTTAGAATCACAATTCGAAACTTTCCAGTTCGAAAGCTGTCCACATTTATTTACATGCCTCTGTCTATAGTTACACCATTGTTCTAGCTCAAGTGATGAAATGCATCGATTCAGATTAGAATGATGACATAAATTCAATAAAACCAGTTCGCAGTCCAAGTAGACAATCGTAACATTAGCAGACGGATCAGAATATCATTTATAACAACCGAGGTCTGTCAGTAAATTAAATTCATAGTGAAGTTTCAGCCCATTTTCATATTGATCCAAGGCTCGGACTGGGTCACTAATGGGTCATCAGCCCATTTAGATTTGGCCAGGATGCAACCATGAAAGTGGGAGGACCTACCCTGGATGCATTGCAATGAGCCGTCCTCTGCCCTGATGGTAAAAGTCTCCCCAGGGTTGACCTGTACCAGGATCACCTGTGACCAAAGAAGGAAAAAAAAAATCAATGCATGTAGAGTATATCATCAAGGAGATTCTCAACCAATTAGAAAACAGAACCAGCCACAGCCCACTGCCAAACGGCCAACACAGCAAACCACAATCTGAGGATCCCTGACTGCACTGCATCAAGTTGACACTCATTGGGTGGAAACCAGTTGCCTGTTCCAGTGGAACACACCCCAGCAGCTCAATAAAGCATGAATCCAGCACACGAAGTGATGTGCAGCAAGAGGTGAGCGCAGGAAGCCGGGAGACACGTTTGTTCATTTCACCGCAGATCTGCTGACTGAGCCCGAGGGGAGCGCTTGTCCACCTTACCGTCATGTTCTCCGCATACAGATGGTTCAGAGTGTACACGTGGCTGCAGACATGAAACAGGTGACCCTCCATGGTGCACGCGTGCCCAGACTCATGCACACACTAGCCAGCCCCAGTCTAAAATCCACAGGTGTGCTGTAGTAAAAGCTTCATATCCTGTATTCCTCCTTCAGCGTCTGCATGCTCGCCCATCTCCACTCCCTCAGACACACACACATATCCACACACTTCCTGGCTTGGTCTGCTGCAGCGGCGGCTGCTGTTGTTGTTGCTATGGGAACCTCAGCATAGTACAGTGCAAGCCACGCTTCCCACGGACTGAGAAAACCCCTATACAAGAGCACGGCAGCGCGAGCGGCTAATGCTCATGTCTCACTGTACCACATGGCCGTACGATTGCTTTCCAGAAGATGTTACCAAGGAGGAGTAAGGCAAACAAAAGCCAATGTCAAGCGGTCCTTTTTTTAAAGCCTTTTGAGTTTCATAACATCGAGGAACGTGTCTGTAGCTTCTGACGCAATTGTCTGTCAGATAAATGCATAATACACGCATATGAGGTTTCTTTTTTTTAATTTAATATGGAAAATCAGCACAAGTAAAACCTCACACAGTAAACAATGGAGGAAAGCCTAACTTTTGAACATCTGTTAACAATAACACAAGGGCGTGAGAAAAATCCCTCTTGATGGAAATACCCCAGAATTGATGCTGTATTTGCACTACAATAAAATACAGAACAATAAAAAAAAGGAACGCAGAATAGCAGTTAAGACAGAGCGATGTTCAATATCCTTGTTAATACCATAATATCTCAATTCACACCAGGATGTATTTTAATAACAACATGAGTTTGAGTCAATACTTGACTGCTGTAGAAAACTGCTGAAAACTACCACTTGGTTCTGCAGTAAACACCAGCTTTCTGAACTTAGGTGTGAAAACATGTCCTGGCCGATGTCGGTAAGGGAAGAGCAGAGATTGTTTAAAGGTACAGGTTAGAATCAGAAATATAAAAAGGGGTTTAAGGAAAAAAAAGTGCACTCGATAAAAGTAAAGCAGCGAGGTGCGCTTACCTGCTGAGCTGCATCCCCGTTAACCATGTGCGGCATGAGCGGGACCTCCCTGTTCAGGAGGTTGGACTGAGCCAAGTCCAGTGGAATGTGGTCTGTCATCATCATTGTGACGTACATTCATGGAGAAATTCACTGAACTGCCCTACCTGGGGAAGCACAGAGAGGGAGACAGGGGATGAGCAACAGTTACGTTCAGACACGTAAACAAGACAAGACATTCACACAGGCTCAACTGTTGCTAGAGTGAAGCTGTTCTGCTGCGACGATCCATTTCTCTGTCAGGATTGTCTTATCTAAGTGTTATGGAAGACTCGAGCAGCATGTAGCACACGGATCTCAACCAACATGCTGATTTCTTTTTACCCATTATTATTACCCTACATTAACTTCAACCACATAATTTCACCAACAGCAGAGTTATGGAACATGATAGTGCAACACACTCCTGAAGTGCTTGTGCTTCCACAGATCATCATCCAACATCTATATTTTATCCTTTGGATACTTCATGATGTACAGCATAACGCAATAAAGGGTTGTAACATTTTTTAAACCATTGTTACTACAGGGTTTCCGCTACATGGAAACAATTGAGGCGCACCACCATAGCTGCCTTCAGAATGCTGACCTCTTTTTTTAAAGATGAAGAGATAAAATGTATTAAAAACATGAATTGGAAACATCGAAACAAGGTGGAAATGATAATGGGGATTAACGCAGTGATTTTCACAGAAAAAAATCGGAAACAAACACCATCCCTCTGCTTCCTTGTTTCTCTGTTAGAACAATTCTTGACTGGCTGCGTTGCCTTTATGGTCAGTTTTAAAGACGGCTGTCAACTATTGCACATATCACCATTGAAAACATCATGCACATATGAAACTCTCAGACGCCACAGTCATATTTGGTTGGAAAACATTCCTTAACGAGACTTTCTAGGACAAAAAATAGACGTAAATGGTAGCCATCGAGTTTTTACCAGCCGCCTATGTCCATCTTGTTACAACTTCATACACTGTTGTGCAAGGAGCAGTACCGCGGTGCATGAATGCAGTCATTTAACTAAAGCATTTAAGAGACAGATAAACTGAGGCAAGAGTTAATGGTCTCCAGCATGAAGAATGTGGAGAGTGAAGATCCAAAAGAATCTAAATTGAGGAAATCTGGGACAAACTTGGTTGCTTCTATACATGTTCTCAGATTTCTTCCAGAGGTCCTTTCCTATAAACACGAGAAGATGATGGGTTTGCTGCTGTTCTGGGAGAAACTGAATCTGGAGATGGTTAGGAGCCTTGATCCGATCGGAAATCAGTGGATCTTGGCTTTTCACACTGTCTCAGCTCAAAGTCCATGCAGCTAAAAAAAAGATGATGTGGACACCAGCGAACCAGATTCGAGTTCGTGAAGAGAGGTGGACTTAGTCCTGGACTTCTCCAGTAGACCCACAGCGGGGGTAGGATGACCTTTCACCCAAGATAACTCAAGATGCAGGAAATGGCGTTTCTGGTGGAAACTGCAGGTAAATTTGTCGTCTGTACAGAAGAAGCCAACTTTTGTTTGATATTTTCAGCTAGACACTAGAGTGAAAATATTTCTGCTTAAAATTGCACTATTCTTAGTAGAGAAGGGCAACAGAGCATCCCACTTCCTCTTGGAAATGAGCACTCGAGCACTAATTTGAGGATGTTATACTTTCTGGTTGAAGACCACAAATACATGTCCCTGCAGTCATCAAATCTAAAGAAGCGTTTGGCATTTCCTGAAACTGAGATTAGAGGACTTTCTTTACAATTCTTAGAAGAAACGTACCGCTTTAAAGACATCTATGATATTTGTAAAAAAGCAGCTATAATGACACAATAATTGTGGGGCACTAACGCAAGTTTAACTCGAACTTCATCCCAAAAACTTTTTTTCTCTCTTTCTTCCAGGGCAGAAAGGCATCGTTCTTAGCTTCCATGTGTTGAAGGACCAGGCACGTCTTAATGAGTAAATACATTAATGAAGTCATGAAAAAGACCCAACCATCTGCCAAACATGTTGGCTCAGAATCATAGCAACCAACAGGTCTCTAGCAGTCAAACAACAGACACAAACAGTGTTGGTTACAGTGATAAATATCTCGACAGCTGAAGCTCTCACACTCTCATCTTAGTGTTAAACTCAGTGCAGAATGGGATCACACGCACACGCACGCGCACACACAGTAGAAGAGTTAAGTCACAGTTGAAGAGCGACTGGCAACAATAAGTAGCTCCTAGCGCCAACACATGCAAGCAGAAAGTTCCTGCAGTAGAGATCGAAAAGAGTGCATTTTTTCCCCATTTAAAACCACTAACTTTGCAAGTCACTGAGTCAACTGGTCTTGCAGACATAAGGCAAAATTGCACCGTCTCCACACAACACTTCACTGATGCTCACACTCTCTATTAACTACTCTTTGCTCCGCGTCCCTTCACGGAACCAGCTCTGCTTCTGAACCCCATTCCCAGCTCAGCCCGGCCATCCCGACTTGAAAATACACACAGGCAGACACACGGCTTCCAGGACACATCACAGACAGATGGTAACACCACTTTCAACTCTGCCAGGAAAACGAGAGGAGTGAGGCAGAGGAGAGAGGAGAGATTAAAAAAAGGAGCAACATGAAGGATGGGCTCAGATGATGAATAGAGAGTGAACCAAGGGCAAGACAGACTTCTCTTCAAATAACCCTAATGTTCCCAGATAACCTCTAATTTTCCTCAGCCTGCGCCTAAAAAAAAAAATGAAGGTAATCATGGAACTACACTGAAGAACCAGAGGACAACATTTTTAAACAATTACTAGGAGTCAGTGTGTGTATTTATACATTGAGGATGAGAGCTTTAGTAATCTTTAGTTTCTCTAAGAAAATGAGGTTCATTGACAGTCTTAAGACGATCTAAATGACGAGACAACTGGGCTGAGCCCACAACCACCAAGAGGTTGATACAAAGACACCATAGACGAGGGAACACTGAACAAGTGCCACATGTGGGTCTAAGTCATACACTCTTTGTGTGCGATATGATCGCGGGATGTTAAGTATATCGCTGCCTTTTGAAGCCAAGTGTGCAAAGGCATTAATATTTCTAACCAACTGCAATGTGTATGCGTCTTCAGTGTGAACTTTAAACGTCCCGAAAGTGTTCACGAAGACGTCACACACAGTGAGCATGCTCAGTGTTTGCAAACATGGATGTTCGTGGTGGAGTGAATCTGGCGATTTTGAAGTTGCTTCCCTACAGGAGCCAGCACATGCGCAACATATTTTAAGCCAAAGGTTAAAATGGAAAAGAGCCAGGTTTTGGTCACAGCATTTTATAACGTCCGTTTTCAAAACTCGCTGCCAAGACAGTTGGGATTCTGTCATGAGCTGGCTGCGACCTGAACATCACATCCATCGATTTATATCCACATACGAAAGAGGATCGGGTCGGAGTTAAAATAATAATAATAATTATAATATTCAGAACTGTAATGTTCACATTGACACATACGGGCAAAAAAAAAACTTCGACTTCGACTGATTTATTATCAAACCTCACATGTCCATCCTTGCTTTTAACTAAAACGCTAAAGCTCACCTTGGTCAATATTTTCCAGGGACCGGGTGTATGACAAAAAGCATTCATTTATTACTTCTGTATATGTATGGCACATCAGCATCTCAGATCATTTGGAAACTGAATGAAGCTTCTGATGATCACCAGCTTTAAAGTGAAGTGACCTCCTGACAGATGGCGCCGTTAGGAACTTCAAGCATCAGGAAACCCTCACAGATACACAGGCAACAGCTTCCACCGTACGGTGAAAGTGGTAGGAAAAAGTTGTTGATTCCCCGCAGGGATAAAATATTAATTTGGAAAAAAAATCCATGTTACAGCCCAAGACAATCATCCACTTGTCCAAGCATGAGACTGTTTGTGTACTCGCGAGGTTGAGGAGACAGACTGCCCAATGTCAGGATGGAAAGTGCCAGGCGGACAGAAAACGTGCTTTGACACGAGAAGTCACACGAGTGTGCGCACACTCAGACGCGCTCACCTAGATTCTCAGACACCAACCTGGCCTCATGACAGTTACCCATATCCTCATTCGTCACTCCTGTACACACAAACACACCCAATGACGGCCGTTTGTCCATCCTGTTGAAGCATAATGGACATTCACAACCAGCTCAGACTGTCTGACTTGCTTCCAGCCCACAGCTTCACACCTCTCACTTCCTTTCGTCAACCGACGTGCCATGAGCAAACACACTTCTGGAATAACGGGACAGCCTTTTATCACGCCTTCCAGTTCAGATCCACCACTTGGCGGAATGACAGTATTCATTAGTGCAGACGATTCTGTTGCACAGGTTTTATTTTCCCACATCGCACACCTGATAGAACCCCAGACTTGGTTAATATTGAAATAAAATAGATAGTGAAGATGGTTTTGTTAGGAAAACCATTGTTAGGAAAAAAGACTTTTTGAGGATCGATCACTTCAGAGGAATGAACCTGAACAGTTGATCTAGCAGTAAACATGAGATGGAAAATCAAGGCTGAAACTAGAAAAATAATTCTGGACAATAAGAAGATGAACAAGAAAAAAGCTGCGCTAAAACAAAGCATTATAAAGCATGATACTATGATACTAAAAGCTTCGTACACCAGGCATCTGGAGCCCCACAAAGTAACCTGCCTATCCGCACATCATCTCACCCCCATATTTATTGCAAATACATAAAACACAACACACCTCTACCAAGAGATGGACCTTTCAAATTTGATACCATATCAAAATGAACATGCGTTTTTGGACATGTTTTTGGACTGCTAATGTAAGTTGAGCCCTATGCCATGAATTTGATCTTCTAAAAGTTCATATTCATAATAATAGTGCATCCTCATTGTTGGTCCACACTCTGTTTTCATATTATTTAATTCATGTAGCACAGTGCTAAGATCCTAGCTCGCGTGAGAAACTGACTTCATTTTTCATAGCCCTCTTTAGCAAATTCAAAAATAGGTCTTGGCTGGAATGAAGATTTTTAACATGTTTCTTATGGAGATTAAATTATGGTGAGTCTAAGTCAAAAAGGGCAAATGTTTAATTACAGTAGAGAGGAACAAAAGCTAACCATTTTGATGGTGGTAAAAGTCTAGCCCAGTTTAACAGGACATCAAAAGTGTTGGATTACTTGTAGCTCCAATTGGAGACACCTGAAGGCTGCTCTCGAAACAGACTCACACTTTCATGAAAGAAGATTTACTTTTCTCTAGTGCTAGACAAATGTTCAAATGTTCCCAGACCTAAGGAAAGTTGTGTGAACTATAAAAAGTGAGCAACAACAGAAGTCGGAAAGGTATCCAGAGTTGAGCAGTTAGGAATGCTCTCCGGTGTCACAGCCTAAAGACACAAGATGAGAAAAATCCCAGCGATGATCTTTGACGAATCAAATCCGCAGACAACTTTAATCTCGCAGGCACTTAACAAAACACTGCGTGACTGTGGGCGCATGTATGTGCGTGCTAATGCGTGGAAAAGGGGGTAGCTTCTAAATATGGTGGGAAACTGCCATGAACACCACTCCCATTCAAGCCAAGCTCCGTTTACAAAAGTTATTCAGTGTAGGGACCTGCTCTCTCCCCCTCGCCCTCTCTCTGACACACACACACACTTTTCAATTGAGTACCTTCTTACCAGAGGAAAGAGAGAGAGGTAGTGTGGATGGAGAGACGAAAAAAGGGGAGGGCATGGATAGAAAAGCGAGGAGAGGAATGCTGCACTTGTGCTTACTCTGAGGAGAGCATGAACACACACACAGTCATTTGGCAAGACAGAGCGAGGATTTATAAAAGATGGAACCACTTGAGGTTCCCACGTCGGTCTGCAGCTTTCGGCACATATGGTGGCAGTGTGTGTGTGTGTGTGTGTGTGCGTGCGTGTGTGTTTGTGGGGTGGGGGTCTTGTTTATCCTACTTTGTGGGGACCTATGCTTGACAAAACACTATCTTTGTGACGACTGCATTAAATTGTGTGGACATTAGGCTAGACTCTACATGGTGAAGCCTCAATTTGAGGATGAATACCTCAAAATAATTGGTAGAGTTTAGAGTCCTGGTTAGGTTTAGGGTGAGAGGCTGGAGAAAGCATTATGTCAATGGGAAACCTCACAATGTCCCCACAAGGATAGAAAACTAATGTGTGAGTGTGAGGGAGACATTCACTGGTGACACAATGAAGATATTGACAAAAGATAACTGAAATCTGTGCCTGAGTCTTCCTTGCATTGGTGCATCCATTCACCAGTGTGTCTCAGAGTGCATGAAGTCGTTTTGCCTTGTAATCGTGAGTAATGATACAGTATGTCAAGCACCCAAGAAAAATGAACGGGTGGAGCGGAATGCAACAGACACTGGTCGACACGCAGACACACTTTCCAGTGTCGGGCCGTGTATGGACAAGCTTTGGATCAGGCGAAGGGCCTTCAGGGCCCTTTTTTACCCTCGAACAGATAATATCAAGCACTTCAGGAAACCACAGATGACGGAGGAAAAATGCTCAGCTAACCAGCTGTTTCGGCCTTCCATTTATCTGACAAAAGCATTAACCAGCGACAATGCAAAAAGACTTTGAGACACTGACTAGTCTTATTTCTGACTCAGCCAAGGCAACTTTTACATCAAAACACATGCCAGCCATGTAAAAGCTGGAAGGTCAGAAGAATTCTTTGGCCTGAAAACTCCACTCTCAGCATGTTGACTGCCGTTGTGCGGAACACTAAGTACTTGAATATGTCCACCATACATATCGTCGATGTCCGTTTGACAAGCAGGTTGTCACCAGGGGGCGCTTGCTTGGACAGTGGTCAGTCAGTTCACATTCCATTACCTACAATCAATGAAGACACCAGTCTGTAGGGCAGGGTGTGCACCTGTGCTGACGGCACTGAACTCAGGTGACCCCGTCATCACCTGGAGACATTTCAGATCTTCAAATCCCTGATTTGTTTTAAACACACAGAATCAAAAAGGTCTTGGAGACATTAAGTAATGAAGATCAAAGGAATTAAATCTAGTCTGAGAAAAAAAAATCCTTGAACGTTTTCAGCATTCAATGTCCAACCTTGACTCCACATCGCTGGCATTTGGAGGTTTTCCAGCGAACGTGGGCACACCACGGATCGTCAAGGTTGGACTCCAGCTTGCATCCTTGCACATAACTCAGAGCAGATGAGGCTCTATTAACAGTGAGAACAAGCAAACCATAACCTTGGTGTCTGTGTCTGGAGGTAGTCTTCCGCTGTCACGTTGAATCCATCATCACCAAAGATGAGGTAACACAAAAATCCAGGTTGCATTTCCGAGCTTGCTTTCAATTCCCTGGTCGCATTTTTCTTTGAATGCCACGCATTCTGGATATCTGTGTGCGCAGCCAGAGCACCAACAAGTCCAGACTGAGCCCAACAGAAGTTCAGCCTCAGAATGTCTCTCCTGGAGTCTCCAGATACACACCATGGAGGTCATTATATTTTTGATACATTAGTTTGACAGTCAACAAGAGAAGGTCAAATGGAACCTGATCGCATATATAAAGCAGACAGAATCCACTACAGCCGCTTGGTGCAGCACTTTAAGCCAGAGGAGATAAAGAACACCACCATAGAGGAGACACCACTGATATAAATGATCATGCATCTCAGTTAACCGCTGATTCAAAGTGAAAAAAAGTCAAATGGTTGGAGGCTGAATTAGTGTCTGGATGAGGGTTGTTTTGACTTTGAAATCTAGATGTCATAGAGTGGGATTATGGAAGTGAAACTCCATATATATATATTCCACAGCCATTTCTGATCCTGGAGTCCAGGACTGGAGTCAAACCCCTGTTTAACAGGGCTTCAACGAGTGGTGGGACTTTAACAAGTTAATTATGATTAATTACAAAAAAAACATTTTGTAAAAAAACATTATTATGATTGATTAATTACAACAACAAAAAAAATATTTAACAGTTTGCTCTCCAGACAACAGGGAACCTTTGTAAGTGCAGGAGTTCCTGGTCCACTGATCACACTGATGCACAAGACACGTGGCAGCTAGGATGATAACAACAACAACAAACATGGAGGAATCCCTGAACAAAAGCAAACAAAAGTGTCTGTTTGCTTTTGTTCAGGGATGTTTTTCACTACACAATGGCGACGGTTTCCACTACTCTGAATGGACTTGAAATTCTTATAAAATTGAAATTCTTATACAAATATTTTCAAGATATTAAAAGACTTGAATATAGCCACCATTGAGATTTATGCTCAAACTGATGCAAAATAAACAATGTTGTTTCAATGTATGTACGGGTCCATCATTTAATTCAGTAATATGCCAAATTCATTCAAATTGAAACTGTGGCTTCTTGTGGCAAATATTCTTATACCATTAAACTGCGATTAATTAATCTCAAATTCTAAAAACTAGATTTTTTTTTTTTTTTTTTTAATCGAATCCCAACCCTGGTTTAAACACATGCATAACGTTGAGACCAATGTCTCAACACAAAAAACAAGCTCCTCAACACTAATGTCAGAGATGCTTCAGTTATTTAAAGGGATACCGATTCTGCAAAATCTACCTTTTCCCTGTCACTGTCCAGTGCAGAACCTGGTTTGTGTTTGAAATCATGGTCCCCCGTATAATCGAGTTCGACACCCCTATCTAGAGCCTTAACTAACCCGCTCTTCCTCTGATCCACCAAAACACAACACCGTTCAACACGTCTGTTGCATGTATTCATCTGCCAACACAAAAGTTGTTTCAATGCACAGTGTATCCAAAAGGAGTCCAAGATCCCAGTGTATTGCCATCCACTTCCTGGAAAGTCCCCGCCTCGCACACATTCCACCATTCTGTTAAAGCAAACTGCTCTCCAACAGGCTGACGGGAAGCACTCCGCTGCCTCATAGGCCACTGTTGCACCAGTGGGCGGGAGGAGGCTGAGGCGGCGCTGAAAGAAGCAGCCGGCCATTCTCAGGCTAGAGACTACAGTTACATAACAGACACAGAACCAGGACAACGCCCACAAGTCACAGCCCAGCACAAAAAAAAAGGGTCGAGGTGAAAGAAAAGGTGAGGAGATGGTGGCGGGAGACAGAATAGGGCAGGAGGGGCCAACAAGGCATCAGCTTTCTTTGAGAACAAAATGAAGAGGAAATGTTTTCTCACAATCAGGTCATGAGCTGTGGGAGAAACTGTGGCGAGTTGCTGGGTGGGGTTAGCGTTGAGACGTAAAGGTTAATAAGCTCACGCTGGACGCTCACCGACGGCAAACTGGAAACGGCAGAGGTGTCAAATATGACGACCGGAAGGATTAATCCAGAAATCATTAAAAGTGCTGTGGGATGATGGAAGTGACAGAAATCCATGCACCGAGGAAAAGGGCAAAGTGGAGGAGAGGGCAACAGAGAAGAGGGGAGGGGGGCTGTGTTAGCTGTCTGTATGCGTGGACTGAGAAATGTGTGGAATCCTAATTGTGTTATTGCTCCAGAACAAACATTAGTGCGGCCTGTCATTCCACAGACAGCAGGCTGGGTGATGTGTGTCTGTGCAAGGTAGGGTTGTGTTCTTGCAAACATGCGAGTTTCCACTAAAGAACTGCGTGAATTCAACTTTGTCCAGGGAGTTTTGTGTTTACTGTTGGACTCCTCCAGCAGATGTGAGCGTCTGCCAGTGAGCACTCCCCTCCCGAGCCGTACAGCTGTGAGTTGGCTGCATGTGTGTGGTTGGGCCGGGGGCCAGCGCACAGTAAACTCACTGTGGAGGCCTTGTGGAGGCTTGCCACATAGCCACGTAGCAGCGGAGACCCAGAAGAGTGAGGGGGAGAGGAGACTCTGTGAACGTCCTCTGTGCACCGCTGAACTCGTGAAGGTCAAGCCGAGGGAAAAGTGGGATTCGTGTTCTCCACTTTGCGACTAATTCCCAGTTGGATCATTTTTTTTTGCTTAATAACATCACAAGAACACCATTCAATATGAACATCTTTCAGTATTATTGGCCATGAAATAATCATTTTCTGACAAACAAAAAATGAAATATGTTTAGAAACTCAACAGGGAGATGAATGTGTCTGAGCATCCTGAAATATAATGTACAAATAATGTACATTTATATCTTAGAAGCTTTGTAAATTGGCTCATTACATTTAAGTCTGCATTTTCAATTTTTATTATAAGGAGGGTGGCTTGCAAGACACAATAGCCCAGATGAAGTTTAAATGGCAGTTTCTTTAAGGGTTCAATTCATAAAAGAAAGAGGCAGATTGTCATGTTTCACTGAGGCGCCAGGAACGTTGGCCCTGCCATTATTGAGTAATTACTGTAAAGGTTTACTGCTAATTGCTAAGAGCGGGATTAGCGTTGAAGTGGTCGCATGTTTATGCAACATTTGCTTCATACAAAGTGGCTCTACTGTTGATTTAAAACAGATGCAGCTGATCAAATGCCCACCAACTGTGCTTCAGTCCTTCTTTACAATACATGTAACATCCGACTTACGACCGGGATCGATTCCGACCAACCGATCGTAAGTCAGATTGGACGCAAGTCGAATGCCATTCAAAATGCCTGACGCGAGGGTTATAAGGTCTTTTAAGCAATTTCTTTCTGTTGAATACTATTACATACCAAGCTGTTTACTGCCGTAACTGTTGTACGTGATGGTGTGCTGCTACGTGCTGCGGTGCCAGACATTGAATTTAAAAAAATAAGCCGTTGGTGGCCGTGGTCGTGAGTATGGGTGGACGTAAGTCGAGCAGGTCGTAAGTCGGGATGTTACTTGTAAATATAAAAAGTACTTTAACAATGAAGACAATTTGCTGCAAATTTCAATTCGAACCCCAAGGTAAGTCTACCAGACTCAGAATGCTGTGTGAAGAGATTTCAAAAGTCATGTGTTCAACATGTTTGTGCGTGAGAAAAGAAATCCCCAAAAAAGCTAGTGACGTGTGAATAACAAAAACTGCAATGAGAAATCCTCTGACTTATGGCAACCCCTGCGACAGATACCCTGGTTCCAATGGGATGGTTGCACCACATTTCACCTGCTATTGGCCCCAGTGACAGTCAGGTAGCCCTGCATTCCCCATATAAGTTAGTTACATGACAAGATTTACACAGGTGATTTGATTACTTTACAAGGAAGTGTCTGTCATCCCACCATCGCATGAGGAGAAGATCTAACTACTTAATGCCAGCAACCTTACCTTCTCTCTCTCAATGCAGATCAAACTTGGCTCCATTAGACTCAGCGCCGAACACACAGCAGCCTTAAGAGGAGCACAGAGACAACCCCTCCCTAACACCTTCGGATCTCCTCCGTCTGGCCACACACTGGGAGTCTGTTCTCACAGACCGAGCACTCACTTGCGCAGGCTTCTTACTGGACTGTATCACAGACTACATGCACACTCTGTATCTTGTGCGACAAATTTGGCTCAGCAGGACAAAGTCAAGGGAAGTGAAACCTGGTCACATGTGACAGATCCATCGGTGACGTGACTTCAAACCGCCAAGCCAGATGAGCTCCGACTAAACATGAATGAGCTGCAGCCAGTCGATTTTCGCAGCACAGATTCATGTTCATGTATACTCAAGCCACATCACTATAGTATTTCATACTGACAAAAGGCATCTCCCAAGACAAGGTAAACCTTCACATATAGGTCGGGTGAGCAGGTGAGGCGATGCACTCAGGTAGTCAATTCCAGCAGTGAACACTTCAGGTCGGGTTTAGAAAGGTACAACTGACTGACAAGGCTAAACCAGTCAGTTGCATAATAATAGACCAGATTTGAGAATAGCAATTTTCTTTCAGTCACCATGGAGATGAATAAGACTGAAGGAATTCAAGTTTCATTTCATCCAGCTCACACACATTTCGGCCGTTCAGTCGCTGCTTAATTGCTATGTAATACAGTTTGTTCCATGTAACTGGTGTTTTCCCAGCAGGACTGGGTGCCGCACAGATAAAACAAAGTGCTCTGTTGTGCTGTGGTTACAGAAGCGACACAGGGCACAGCATCTTCCAGCGTTAACCTGTTGCAGCCCCAGTCCATTGACAGCACTTCCCAAACAACCGATCAAAAGTGGCCGCCTTTTGGGGGAGAGACTGGGGGAGGAGTGCGGGCCTGGAAGGGGGAGGTAGTTCAGGGTTCTCATTCCCGCTAAATTGTCCCACATGGCTGAGCGTGCTTAGTTTAAACAAACACAGCCACTTCCTCCTCACTGCACACATCGGCACACAGACGCACACCCACATAAACATACAGAAATTGGTCACAATGGCATGCTTGAACTCCAGCACACAAAAACAACCATGTGCATGCAAATCCGCATGTAGTGCAGACAATACTTCACAGCGCAGCCCGTAAACACTCAGCTGAGCACGACAGGAGATCCATCAATGCTTTCACTCGCGATAAAGCTCACACTCTGATTCAGCCGTGGACGATGAAGTTACTGGGTACGGAGCGTGGAGCCGGAAAGTAAAATGTTTGCAGTCAGCACAGATAGTAAATGATGGAGTCCAACGCTGGAACCAAACCAACAACACAGAAATGGACTGTTTCAATGTGCAGAGATGCCGTTTAATGACTCATGATGTCAGTCCTTACTCATCAATTCCTGGGTAAGTTACTCAGGAATTTTATTTAAACTGGCACAACATCTATGCACACTGACCACTGAAGAACTGAAACAAGGATGAAACATGTACTCTCAGCATCTTCTCCTGCACTTTTAGTGACACCTACATTCAAAACAGGACAAATAGAATTCCTTCCCACCAGCACTATGACTCCACAGCTCAGAATGAGTGTGGTTAATATATTCATTTGCACCCTCTCATCCAGAAACCTGGGCCAAACTTTTCACCACGCTCTCCTAATGAAACGCTTTTGTGCGGTCAGAAACGTGAGCATCTGTTCGGCATGCACTTCAGTTGGTTCAGAGTACTTTGTAAATTACTCCCTAATTGCCGCCAGGATTAAGAGGAAATAACTCAATATGAATAAGGCTTGGAAATGAAGTCGAGCTGGGTAGTACTGTCTTTGGCCCTTAATGGACTTATCTTGCAACCAAGAGGAAACCAACCTAGAGTTATGAGTTAATGTAATGTTTACAGTCAATACTGCAATCCAGCCATCTATGCATAAATTGGGTTGAAAGGAGTGCAGGAAGTGTGTTAAGGGGTTCAGTGTTTCTATGTCCATAAATAAAGGTAAATAAATAAATGATAATGGATAACTTGATCTGTCAATACTGTGGTAATACACATAAAACACCTTTCACTTTCCTAGTACCTAAAAACCTGCTGGTGCTGAGATACCACCTGGCTGCCCTCCCACTTGTCACTCCATCACATGCTCAATAACGTACCAGCAATAATGAGTAAGTGAACATCCGCTACACAATGGCCATACCTCAAATGCGTGTGATTTAGTATCGACTTGTACCGACTACAAAAAGGTGTTTAGTTGGGCGGGATTCGGCCACGAGATTGACATACCCGATTTCAGTGTTACTGACCACGAGAGGAGCTTCCCAGTGTTGTGTTGTCTACTTGGTCACACCAACATGAGTCTTCTCTCTCACAAGAGCTGGGCACCCACACGCAGAAACACTTGAACGAACATTATTATGTTAACGGTGCAGGTGTGTGCGAGTGAACGGCGGCATCCCACTAAAGACAAGCCCATGAAGATAATGTGATGGAAGACATCTAAATTAGGATAAAAAATGAGAGCAGGCCCTGCTGGGAAGAGTCGGCTAATACAGACAGCTACATGATCACACACCTCCCTACAGCCTGGGGTCACAATGTCACATTCCTCCTCCTCAATCAGCCTGAGGATTTCACACTCGGGTCCAGGGATGTGTGTGTGGCTGTGCGTATCTGACCGCCTGAATGTGTCTGCGGATTTGAGTGTAAGAATGTTCGGGATGCTGCCCTGTTGTGTGGGGGGCCCCCTGTTCTGAGGGCAGATGCCCATTATGAAAATTGAACTCAATGTTTTCTTCAAGTTCTTTTCATTTATAAAAATATTTCAATTTAAGGAAAGGATTTGTTGAAGAAAGGCATTAGGAAGAGGAGAAATGCCAAGTATGCAGGGATGCAGGGGGGAAGACGAGCGACGGGAGGGGTTAAAGTGTGTCAGAACGCCCTGGAGGAGGGAGGGGGTTCGGAGGAGGAGGGTTTAACAAGGGAAGGCAATAAAACATGTGGCTTTGCATTAAAAAGCAGCTACTTCCTCTGGATGCACAAGCCCACCAGCATGTGTCCACGAGCCGGGACACTTGGTGCCAACTTTTTTCAACCGTGTGTGAAAATGTGACAGAATCACCCGCGTGGCGAACAAGCAGCACAAAAATCAGCCATCAATGACAAGCAGAACTTTCCATGGACAACACACCTGGCATGCTAACGCCAGCACATAAAGACACCTCTGCGTGGGTGTGTGTGTGTGTTTCATGCATGTGTGCCAAGTCGGCGCTCTGTGTGTTCAGGTGCAGGGTAGATCCAGCTGAGCGTGCACATATGTACAGTCCTACTATGCAGGGGCACGACCGGGGCAGCACAGAGGCCTTCTGCTAAAGCTGTCTCCGTATCTGTCTGAGAACATCTGAAACTGTTCCTCTCATCAAGGTCAACCATCCCAGCACTTGTGGAGATGAGCTCATTTTTTGGTTTGACCTTGCATTGAATCCATGCATGAACTTCTTTGACTACAGTTATCAGGAGGTTTAAGAAAAACAAGGTAGAAGTAGCTCAAAATATGTGCACTCTCACTGCACTCGGTCCCTCCTTTCCTGCTCCTTCTTCTTGTCCAGTTTTTGGCAGCACAAATGCACATTACATTATTTAGATAACTCAGCCTGATAGGTTTTTATTTAATCGAGAAATAAGGTCTCAATTTTTCCTACTTCTATTCTCGTCACCTCTATCCTGAGTATCTTTACAAGGATTCTCCTCTTTCACCGCCTCAACTGTCTTCGCTCGTCCTTCAATCTTGGTCCAACAGAGAACATCCCCTCATGTCCCTCTGATACACTCATTTGTGGGGAGTCTAGGGGACTTCAGTTCATGATTGTAGTTTGAATTTTATGGACAAAGAAACTCTCCATAACAAGATTAGTAGATGCTGAGACTCTGGATCAGAGTTGGTGCTTTTAAAATGAGCGGTCAGTGTGAGTTTTGTGTAGCGGTTGCCATATCAGGGGGCAACACATGCTGCGCTGCTGCCAAGCCAAAAACGGCTACCCGCCTCAACTACATTCCCCTAAAAAAAATTTTTTTTTAAATCATATCAACTGATGTTGATCTCACTGGAAATATTAAAAACTGACAGGACCCAGTCTGTGATGCTATACACAGATTTAAATGAGAGATTTTAACAAATGATTTCAGCACAGGTTGAACTGACAGGTCAAAGGAAAATCAGGAAACTTGAATTCAGTAGGGGAACAGCTGCTGTTTATCACTGACACTCCGCATGCTACTTATTCCAGTTGTTAAATGTACCACAGAAACATCTGCATAGAACAGAGATGGGCAGTTACATTTCCTAAAGGGCCACATTATAAAGTGTGACCATTGCACGGGGCCATCATGGCAAAAGAAAGGCAGGGATGACTGCGATATGTCACAGAAATAAATCGTGATGAGGAGGAAATGAACCATAAAAGGTTCAATGGAAGCAAGAATATTCAGACATGTAAATATGGCAATAAAATACTATTGTAGATGCATTTTAGTAGAATAGAAACTATAATAAAACTATGGACCAAACATCGAAGATGAAAAGGCAATTTATTTCAAAATATGAGAATTTTCTTTCATCGAACTTTGAGGAAAATACTAAAATGACAAACGAAAAGAAGAAAGTCAGGAATGTGTTGTATTTATTGTTACTGGCTAAAACAGGATAAAAAAATCAGTTGTATAGTTTTAGTCTGACCTAATGAGGGCTGCAAAAACACAGGCAAATTTTGCCCAGGTCTGGCATAAAATAAAAAACAGCAACATTTAAACAACAAGATCCAGCAAGAGAAGAGAATATAATCCACTCTAACTAATCTGAGATTAAGATGTAGGTGTTTACCATCAAGTCTGTGGTGCATTCATCACACTGAGAACATGGCGAGGGCAGTCATCTCATCTGTTGACAGTTTGCTGGCTTATAATGTTAATTAATGATAATTGCGCCTCGCTTCTGAGGGGAGTTCAGTCGAATGAAAGTCTGGTGACACTTTCGAAGGCGGAGTATGAGACCCATGCGCAGACACAAAGAGAAAGAAGGACTCAATGCTTCCTTTATCCCCTCTAAGATGGACCGTCAACATCAGAGGAAATGATCGAGTGAGACAAAATAAGGGGAGTCATGGCGGTGTGGAATGAGAGTGAGGGAGGGATGTCGGTGAAAAGAAAGAGAGGAGGAGAGTAAACATAACAGCTCTGTGCCAAGCAAACAGGAGATGCTGGGATACTTCAACAAAAAGAGGCGGCCAGCGTTCATATGGGCCGGAGAGGAGCCAAGAATGTGAGGGTGGAACAGGCAGCGCCACCAGCCGAGGGACAACAGGGAAATGGAAAGTGAAAGCACAGAGAGGACAAACAACCCGCTGAGAGAAAAAACACTTGGGTTTCTTCACGGCAACTTTTTCACTGGGGAGGAACTGAAACTTTAAATTAACCGTTTAAAATCTGCTTAGCTGGGAAAAGTCAACACCTCACCGCTTTGTAATTCAGAAGATATTTTCTATGGTCGAAAAGTTTGTCAATTTGTGGAAGTATAGACAGAGCTACAGATAAAACATGCAATTATTAGTCCCCTTATGATGACATCACTGTTCAGTTTTCACTATTGAATGACATTTCAAATGTACAACATAAAAACAACTTTAGCTACGTATGAAACATTTCCATGCACAAAGAATCAGACCTATAAAAAAATGTCGCTTGCTGATGACATCACGCAATTCAATACAGTAGAGTGGACAAAGATTTTGGTTTGTAGTGAGGGGGCTCACCAAGTGTAGATGTAAATACAACATATTCCCAAAACTCTCTGCGTGGGAAATCTGCAATACCCCATGGCTTGTCCAGTTGTCCTGCACTCAGACCAAGAGTCGTCTTTTGTGCGCACCTGAAGCTCATCTTCAATTCTCACGTTCATACACCTTCCAATGGAGAATCGTGTGTCTGTAACTCTATAGGTGCAACACCGTCTGTCCCTGATACACCGTGTTCAGTAACCCAACACGCTGGATAACAGGTTCTAGGTTACCCCTGGAACACGCACACACAAAGAGCCCGGCCTCCTTCTTGACCCTATTTTGGTCGCTGGGTTGAGCCAGAAGCTCATCCGGATCACGGTGAGACACATGCTGGTGGCATCATCAGCCTTCGCAAAGCAAAAAAAACAACTTCCTTTTTCAGCTGAAAATAGGGTGTGATACACAGCATCCGTCGCCAGGTCACCACACGAAGCATTCGTCACCTAAATTCAAAATCTAGTCTCTAACCTGTAATCCCAAACTGAGTGAAGGAGGCTGAGAAAGCTATAGCGGCGACAGAACAGAGCTTGTTAACTTATACAAAGTGTTATTCAACCCCGCTGGCCTCTTCAGGAGAAAGGCCAGGGCAACAATGACAAACCTTCAAGTCCACTCACACACAGAAGTCTCTGTTGTGCCTTCAAAACAAGAGGGCTTTACCTTGACTTTACTGCCTACCTAGTTTTAGTACACATCCTGAAACTCAGTGAAAAAAAAAACAACACAGTGTACATTGTGTATGTTTTTTTCTACTGACAAGAACACAAACACAATACAAAAATGTTACTTAAATCATCTTTATCTATGGAAAACAGCTCCTCTAATTGTAAAAACACACGTCTTCAGTGGTTAAGTACTTATTTAAGTTCACAAGAGAAAGAAAAGGAAAACTTACTTATGGAAGCAACTGGTTGCCAAGCATCCAGCTAATCAAATATTTTGAGACGTTTTGCAGATTAGATTCAATTTAAAACTCCCTGCATTTCTCTGGAGTCCACATAAAGTGGCTCCTTTATCGTCCAGCAGTGGATTCTTCATTTGCTGAGATGTTCTCAACATGCTTCTACGTTGAGGGTTTCTTTTCCCGATTAATTCACTGAAATGCTCAGCAGTGCTGTAACAAAGTCATGACTGAGTGTGAGGAACAGTCTGGCTGCAGTGCCATGCTAGCGCCTAACAGACCGTTACACAATAATTCACGAGATATGTCAATGAATGAGTAGTCAGTCTAGTTCCGACGGACACATCGACGTGAGTGATAACTTCATTGATGACACGACAATGCATCAGAGGTCATTAAAAGTGAGACTTTATAGACTCTTGCTGGAGCAAATCCTCAGTGCAGTTAAAACCTAGCGGAAAATAAAAAGTCAGGTTGGAGACACTGTTTGCAGTTGGTGGTCAGAGGCTATAGCAGGCTGTTATCTTGCCAAAAAAGCAATCACGTGAGAAAAAGAAAGGCTATCAGCTCAGGAAACATGCTGGGTGATAAAACAGGGAGCGACTGGCAGTGATTACATCTCAACTACTCCCTAAACTTGTATCCGTTGCCGTTGGGTAAGCTTTTTTTTTGGTCAGGATTTCCGAACTTCCCCTCTGCTAGCAGGCCTCGCTAGCTCCATGCTATGGACGCCTCTCAGCCAGCGCCAATGTTTGCCTAATAATAGCGCGACTGTCTTGGAGCAAAAAAACTTTTTTTTTCCTTTGTTGAAACGACAAATCAAGGATATTGAAAACAATGGCACATCTCAGCTGGAAAGAAGTGTGGGTTCACTGAAGGAAGGAATTGCTTGGCAACTGGACTTTCCACTGGCAAGCTTTTGGAGCAAACCATGTTTTCATTGCAAAATAATCGACTGAATGAGTGGTGCAAACACATAGGAGGAGCCTAACTGGACGCAGGCTTTTAGCTCGGGGGGCGTCTGGGTGTCTGCAAAACATGAAAAAAATGGACGGCCGATTCTCGACCATAGCTTCGTCGCCAGATGCTAATATACACTACAGAATCGGGCGTTCATTTTATCATGTTTTGCAGACGCCCTCCTAGCTAAAAGCCTGACTGGACGTGTTACTGTGAAGCTCCACACAGAGGCTCTCACAAACAACTAATCACCAGTGAACTAGTCTGGCTTTGGCTACTAAATAATGAGTTTTAAGAATTTAAATTATCTTTGAAGTGGAAACATCGAAACATGTGGAAAACACATCATGGAGGTGCACCTGAGTACGGCGGTTTTCGACACAAAAGAAACTGGATAATTTAAAAATCCCAGGGATGTGTCGGCAGCTAGCGGAGCTCAAGCCACGAATGGGGACGGAAATATGAAGAGACGGACTGGGTGACTGGAAAGGGATTTACCTCTCATGATTTAAAAACTAGCATTTTCCTTTCTTTCATTTTATTTAATTTTACTTTTTGAGGTGGGTTAAAAATCTTGCTGGTAACCTTGTTTATTTATTTTTGCTCACTTTTGAACACATTCTCTGTTAAGCAAAAATATATAATGCAGCCACACAAGACCTTTCCAAGATATTTCAGGATATAATTTGAGATTGTGTCAAATTTTGAGGGCGTCCCAAAACTTAGTTTAATAGCAATAAGCTGAGTTTTTTCCCCTCACCCACCAGTACAGAATCTCTGCTCTGTACAACTCAGGTTAGTCAGTAAAGAAACATGAATATTAAAGTCTAATATCTGGACCTTACCACTAGTTTGGTTAAAGAACAAAGTTTGGGGCTAGAAAAAAATAAGGTTTGAACACCATTTCATTAGAAAGTGTGAGACATCTGCACACACTGCTGAAGCATTAAAAACTGTCATATCCGTTAACAAAAAAAAAAAAGTGGCCACATCAGCCTTCCACTGAAGGAATGTTATCTGACGTCATGTATTTGGGCTCGGATTTCTCCTTCTCTGCTCTGAAAAGGTCTGTGTGTGTGTGTGTGTGTGTGTGTGTGTGTGTGTGGTGTTTCTCAAATTCCTGCTTTATCCACAGAAAAATGGCTCATCATTCCCAAATCAACTTTCAGCTGGACTGTTGGTCAACTCAAGATGCAACACACACACACACAAGCTTGTCTTTCTGACGGTGGCATCTTCGACCTTATCATCCATCTGATGCAACACAGGGCAATTTTACCCCGTCAGTCACCGTGGAAGTAGTGGCCCCAGTTGAAATACAGACGGCCAATGTTTGATTTCCACGTCTGCATCTGTAAGTCTGTGTGTGAGAGGGAGAGAGAGAGAGTTGTCTTCCCTGCACAAACAGACACGTAGTCGTTTCTGAGGGAGAGAAGAGGGAGAGAAGGGGAGAGAGGGAGGCTGGCTGGAAGGAATGCTAGGATATGCTGGAGTTCCTCCGCTCCACACCACTCTCCTGACTGCAAGCTCCCACATCAACTTTATGGAAACCCCCCTCTCCAAAATGCACTCACTCTTTACACAATCCCAGCAGTGATCCAATGCATCGAAACACTCCTAGCACGGAGTCGATGCTTTCGCAACTCCCCCAGAGTCAAATGTGACTGCCTCAGCATCTTCCACTCCAAGTTATTTTCCACTTATAAAAAAAAAAAGTCGCTCCACGCGAAAAACAAGGCAATTTAAGCGAGTCAATCTGAACGCGGAAAGCATCACTCCGTCAAAGTAAACACTCGGACTCGGCTCCATCCGAAGAAAGCGCGTTCTTTGAGGGAAGAAAGGACGAGAAAGAACCATGCTAACGAGTCGGGAAGCTAACATGGAGGAGAGACCTGTTTCCTTTCTACAGAAGTGGGACCTGGTGAAGGTCCTACTTCCCAGCGGTTCGGTTTTTCCTTTTTCCTTCGCGCCAGCCAAGTGGCCCAGACTGCCGGCGTCAGCACCGAACTCTTTCTCACACCAACATACGCACTTATGAAACTTTGCAAAGTGCCGCCACGGACGCGTCCCGGCCGCGGAGGAAGGTGAGAAGGTCGCTTACCTCGCTGTAATAAAAGTGTCTTCAAACAGACGGAGCTGCTGCTGCTGCGTGTTTTTGTATTCCCAGGCTCGAGTCCTGCCTGTCTGCTGGCGCGGCGCGACGCGAACTGAGAGACTCCGCCATGTCAATCAAAACGACGCACATGGACGCCAAAGCCCCGCCTACTTTACCGTAATAGACGCAGCGCGTGAAGAAAAACGGCAGCGGTGAAGGGATCGTTCTTCATCGGCTCGAGTCTGAGTCCACATCACCTGAGAGAATAGAACGTATTTATTTCATCACCATTCTTCATTTCTGTCAAGTGTCGTTGTCTTAACTGCGACTTAGGAAGCAAACAGTATGGTTATTTAATGGAAAACTGTATGAAACAAGACATTATTCAACACACGACTATGGTTAAATTGTAACGTTTAAATGGACGTGTGTTTATGGCAGCAGGCCTGCCGTATGTGGGTTACGTTAGTCGTAAACTTGTCAGTGACGTAATGTACGCGACAACAGAATATTTTCAGACAAACAAAATATTACATAAAGACTCAGAATCAACTTTATTGCCATGGTCAGTGCGACATGAAACAAGAACACAATCGATCGATTTAATGATCAGCCAACCTCACATTAAGGTTAACATAAAATTACTAAACTCATATGCAAAACTGAAGAAAATTGCAAGAAAAATTACAATCAAAACATTATTAACTGAAACCATTTAAACGCTTTTTCATTTTTGATTGATTCTAAACTCGTTGATTTTGAAGCTCAGCATTTAAATCTGTCCAGAGATAGATTTGATATTATATTATATTTGTTATTGTTATTATAAGATTATGAATTAGGAATTGCAACTTCATATATTGAAGGCACATACAAACTTAAATGTCTGAGAATGACCCTAACTCCAAGTCTGTGGCGTGAGTGAAAATGAATGTCAAATCGTTTTGTCACCTGTTTTAGGTGTTAAAGAGGTCTCCGGAACCTTCCTTCGAGCCTAGAGTGTTATAGGAGTTCCTTACTGCCACTGCCTCCTGTTGTCCGGTTGAGCTCACTGCAATCTGTGAACATGGAATATTCAAGTAAAATACATGTAAGTCAATAATATGTGGTAAAAATGTGTCATTCTTGTTATGTAATTATTCGAGTTAGTGGCGTTATACAACTTTGGAAGAAAAGTTTAATGTGTTCATGACCTTTATCCCCCCCACAAGCTGCTGTCCTCACAACTGTGTCAAGTTTTTCTAAAAAAAAAAAAAAAAAAAGGTGCTTGAACTCTGCAGCAAATAAAAGTGAGCCGGACTCTGGTTTGTTATCTGTCCTAGTGACACAAGAGATCTTTACAGCAGAAGTGGTTACACAAGGCAAACAAGCCGTGTCGCCTCACTCCCGCGGGTCAGTAAACATGTTTTTAAAATGGACTCGCATAAACCTAAATCACATCCTTCCCACATTATCTGACGCTTGTGTTTCACTTACTGAATATAGAACCTGTTCTGTCCATCATGATTAGAAAAAACGAATGGCACTTTATGCAACAAGGCGGGTAGAA
The DNA here is from genome assembly GCF_027744825.2 of Synchiropus splendidus. Taxonomy (NCBI): domain Eukaryota; kingdom Metazoa; phylum Chordata; class Actinopteri; order Syngnathiformes; family Callionymidae; genus Synchiropus; species Synchiropus splendidus. Next base: position 8,591,484 of record NC_071349.1, on the reverse strand, counting down.
AAACAACCCCCCTTTCCTAACAGTCATTTATCTGTTTGTCTCCTTGAGTGATTGTTTCCCTGACTTTGTTTTTTGTCTGCTGGTGCCACTGAGCTCTCTCGCTCCCTCAGAAATAAGTGTCATGTGGATGTCACCTGTCCTTGTTCACACTTGCACCTGTGTGTAGCAACAATGATTTAGGATGCACCACTGGGAAGGTCAAGGCCCTCTGACCTTGAAGACCCTAGGACCAACCTCACAAATATTTCCTACCGTCTTAATGCAGGATACTTGCATCGGTTTTTAAGTGACTGGGTTCCACGCACCATTTCATCACGATGGAATTGGATGAAGTTGAAAAAAAATCTAAACATTTCTTGCCAAATAAGTGCAGGGAACAACAATGCTGTTGTTGTCCTGCTGCTCAAAGAGTTTTTTAAGGTGTTAAAAAGGTCTGAATCAGCGTTTTTTCACCGCAAGGAAATCTGCTGTGTGGAGACTAATATTTGGTTTTGTTTTCAGCCACCAGCAAGGATGAAAACAGTCAGTCACATAGTGAGAATTATAGTTCATATATTCTGCCTATTGAAACCCCCCCCCCCTTCAATGCAACACCATTACTGCACCTGCATGGGTCACACTGTGCTGAAGGATATTTAGTGTCTGCAGTTGCAGGCACGTCTACTATCTACAGAAAATGAAACATCATGTCCCTTCAAAAAGGAAAACCACAACAAACTGAGACTTGTGGGTTTGGAAGCCTGTCACTATTGTGCAGCCAAACACAGAAACAGAAATGAACCTTTGAGGCAGAGGTGTCAAACTCAGACCAGGTCATGAACCGAAGTGAATTTATTGAACAGGAAAACAGCATAAACAGAATCAGTGTCCAGTTGAATTACTGAAGGCAGCATGAGCTTCACACCAACTGTCCTCCTTCACTACGACTCTAGAGACACTCGGCTTTTCTTCTCCGGCCACAAACATCAAATCCCCTTTCCCCCCTGCATCAGTTTTCAGAGGTAAATCTTCACATTTAAGATCTAAACTTGCTTGCATGCTAAAGCTTTGTGCCTCATGATGCAGACTTGCTTTTTTTATGATCGAATTTTGAATTTGAGTTCTGCAGAATTTTAATAATAATAACCGCTCCACCAGGTCCTTGGAGGTTGACGTCCTCTTGAGAGAAGCAGCATCAGAAATAGGAAATCTAGACTCAAAATAAAGGAACCTGAGTTAATAAAACTGTTTTTTCCTTTGAGTTATTGAGCGTCTAAACTTTGGATCTGTCGCACCTGCGTTTCCTCATCCTCTTCTCTAGTACTTTAAACTAGTATTTTCACAACATGGTGTCTGTGACTAGTGATTCCAGCCCACGACTGAACAGTTCAGTGATATATTGACGCGCGAACTCAACAAGTGATGACGGGAAATGTCATTTTCAAACCAGTGAAGTTCAGCCGCGCCTCGTGCTGGGCCACTCAATCGGACCTCCTCCGTCAGTCGGTCACATGTTTCCGGGGGCGAGTGGAGGAAGTTTGGGGAGCAGCTCTTGGCCGTGCGCGCAGAGACCGGGCCTCCAGATGTTTGCCACTAATCCAGCTGCTGCTCTCCCCGTCTCCCCCGCTTGTATTTAGTGTGGAAAAGCCTCCCTGTAATCATGCGCTGTCAGCTCAGCCGCGCTCTTTGAAGAGCGAGGCATGACTCCAGCCAGATGATCGTATGGATTCTAGGAAGCTGGAGAGGGAAAGTTCGCTGCGCCTCGCTGCGGTTTTCACGATGTTAATTTGGAGCTATGTGTTTACGCTTGCGCGGACGTGTGTTGTGTCTAGGCGTGTGCGTGTGCGCGCCCGGTGACAGATGATAATGGCCGTCTGGCAGCAGATGAGAGCTGGATGGGACATGAAGGTGCCCGTGTTTGTGTGCGCCGGAGCTTCCTTCCATGGAAGTGAGGATGGAATTTGGCTTATCGCGAGTTCAAAGGAGTGAAGCACAGGCTGCGTGGAGTGCAGCAAGAGCGGACATGCCCCCTGTCTTTGTCTCTGTGAGACCTCGGTCTGAACGCTGCAGGAGGGGGCGAGAGCGCCCTCACCTCTGGAGCCAAAGGAGTTATTCATCAAACCTTTCAAACTGATATTATTACATATAACATCACTCATTGTCGCCGTATCATAAAGTTCATTGTCAGATCATAGCTTTAGTTCAGCCACACTAGCACTTTTAGGTTGTATTTCCTGTAAGTCAGGTCCACTTACTGACGTCATTCTTGTGCTTTTTAATATATTTGAGGTGAATACTTCACATTTCTGCGACCAAGTTACATTTAAAAGTCTTCTTTTAACCATCGATGAGGAGGAAATGTTCATTTGAAACTCGCTTTGGCACCACCTAGTGGTAGTGTTGAAGACCTAGGTCTGAACGACACGCGTCCAGATGAGTCACGTGATACACCACTTGCTTTTTTTAGGGACCTTGACAGGGTCGGAAGAGAACCTTCGAATAACAAGAGCAAAGAGATAAAGTGTTGAAAGTAAAGTGATCGTCTCGTGTAACTCTCCAAACATTCTAAAAACAAGTGTGATATTTTATTGTACATACATTTCGTTTAAATCTTAATAATAAAAAGGTTCACTTAAAAACATTAAAATATATATTTTAATTTTATTTTTTATTATATATACTTATATACTCCATTTTTTATTATTACTACTGCAACTGCTAGTACTACTACTAATAATAACAACAACAACAACAAGAACAACAATAATAATAATGGCCACTCTCTGGCAGGAAAACTTGTCTGCTAGCTGGTGTGACTCGGAGAGGGATTCCAAATTCTAGAAATATTAAACATTAGGTGCAATAATCTGAGACACTTTTTATCGCGTCATTAGCAAGTGATAATAACATGCTGAATGTTTTCGCTATATAACTACAGTGGCTCAAAGCGTTTGTCGTGTCAGTGAAGGTTTGGACCACTGATCTCATGCTGCGCCAGCTGGGAGTCACAGTTACATGAACAGGTGCTGTGAGGTCGGCCATCGGAGGATTGATCACCTCCATCTGGACCCCCTGGTTGAGTCACGGAACCTCATCTGCTGAGGGGAGAACTGAGAAGGAGTCAGAGTCTCTGAGTCAAGTTCAAGGAAAGTCTTTTCCTCCAGCTGAACTGCCTTATTTGGTCACGGGTCACACACTTTCGTGACATCTTCGCGCACATTTCTCCGTAAGTCTGAGGATGAGTCAGAGCCTGGAATATGATGTCATGTGACCTACAGGGCAGCAGCATTGGAAGGTTTTCATGCTCGTCTCTGTCTGCAGCAGCATTCTTTCCAAACACGACAAGCTTTTCGGGGAGTGGAGGATGAGAGATTCATGCGCCAGAGCAGGGAATGATCCGCAGGAACAAGCACCTGATTGTGGACCTGCACCGAGCACGTCCCTCTTTGATGGGATAAATTGTTTCCAGTGGTTTCCTCTGAGTCTGGTATGTCTGGAGTCACCCAGGGCCCCGAGTCAAATCCTGGGTTACCTTTTCTGAGGAGATGAATTGCTTCCAGGTGCTTTGGTCTCCTTCAGCTTCTCCAGACTTGACATCTCAGTGTTTCATGTTGGGAAGGTCTGACATCACCACTGTCCAATAGGGGACCTTCAAAAGCTTGGTCCTTCAGATGGAGCTCAGTGTGAAGCTGAGGTCAGGACGGGTGTGGAGGACACCTCATGGTGACCTGGCGATATGTCAGCAGGATTTTTATTCTTGGACGTTCTGGATTTGATCCTTGTAAGATCTCCGCCAGTTCATCCTATGATCAAACAGGCCACAGGTGGACCTCACCACAACAAGAATCCAAATAGTTGTAAAGAACATTCTGAGTGTCATGAGTGCGTGAGTGTTTTGAAAAAGTCCCGCAGCCAGTTTTTTGCCTGGAATCTGTGGGTGTGGGCGAGTTGGGAAACAAGGGACAATCAACAATGTGCCAGCCTCACCAGAGACTTCCTGCCCGAGTCTGTGTTTGTCATGACGACGGCAGCGGACGGTGAGTCAGTTCAGGCCCAGCTGACATCACTCTCCACGTCAGGCCCGTCTGAGGAGAGGAGGGACCCCGGCACTGGCTGTCCTGTCCACTTCAGTCAAAATACACCGAGGCAGGAAGAGGAAGATGAGCCTCTCTTCATCAGAAACAAGAGACCAAGTCATAATAGAAACATCTTTATTGAAAATTCAGACGAAAGCAGCACTTGTCCGATGAGAAAACGTAAGAAAGAAAGAGGAAAGAAAAGAAGAAGTGAGAGATAAAAAAGTAGAAGCAATAAATAAAGAAAGAACCGTTGAAGGGAGGAAAGAATGTTGGAAGATAAAACAAAGAAGAGAAGTAAAATCATGCTCAAACAGAACACATCTACACCACCCCCTCGCACAAAGGAAGCGCAACACAATAAGAGTATTTTCCACTTTACAAATCAACAGAGAAATGACAGTCCTGCATGGCTTGGCTCCTCCGCTGACGCTGCATGTGTGAGACACATTGCATAGTTCAGTGTGCGAGGACAACACCCCAGATCCTCTTGATTGTCTTCTTCTTTCCTCAACAGAAGCGATGAGTTTCAAACACACAAGCAAACATTAAGTTACCCCCCGGACCCGGAGCCACACAGTGGCGCAGTGAAAACAAAAAGTTTACAATGACGCAGCACCACAACACAGTCAGGGACAGTTACAGGACACAAACCTTCAGAACACTCATGGTTCCGGCGCTGCGACTTTGACTTGATCAAACACGAGTCCACATCACACGCCCCAAAAACTCACTCACCCGTCTGACAGTCATCAGGAAGGAGGACGCAAAACACACACACAGGCACATGAAGTCATACAAACTGGGGCATTGTATCAGTCTATCAATGACATAAACACCCAATAAAAAGCAGCTTTTAAATAAATAACTTTTTCAATGGCCTCATATAACAGTTGCTTTTTTATGAAGCCCCATGAGGGACATGGAGGAAGACAAAGAATGTTGCTCCATAAGGGACATAGAAGAAAACAATTCAAGGGAGAGTAAAACATTTTTTTTCCCCCTTACATTTTCCCCTTTAAAAAGTAGATTTTTCTTACCGTTAAAAAAAAACAAAAAACACTGCCTTAACTTTGTCTTCTTCCTCCATGTCCCTTAAGGCGCTCCATACTTTTTCTTGCAGAAATAGAATAAGTCATGTATGAGCCAGTGACTTTTTTTCTTTTTAAAATCCACCTTTTTTTCATGACATTTCTTTGGAAATCCTGTCTTTCTGTCGACATGAAAGTCTGTTTCAGGGTGGTTAAAGAAAGCCGTTTCCAAGACTCATAAGGCTTGTGAGGCAGACCTTCAGTTTGTCACATTTAGGATTAACTTATCATTTTTTTGCATCACAAAGTACAGCGCCAATGTTTTAAACATCAGGACTGGAATACACTCGACTGCAGTTCTCAAAACACTAAAGTGGTGGGCGCATGGACGACCGCGAAATGAGACTTTCAAACCCACAATAAAATATTTATGAATAATGAAAGCAGTAAATGGAGATCTATTGCATCTTCCTTCTCAAACACGTGAGCAACTCTGCCAGAGAGTTGGATTTGTTTGCATGAGAGCGACCTCCTGGTCTCTCTAAATGGCTGAAATATGACGGTCCACGTAGAGCTTTTCCGGGCTTCGCAGTGACTCCAGCGGTGCTGCTCTAAGAATAGAGCCGGCCGAGCGCTGGGCTGAACTCATTAAAAGTTCAACCAACCCATAGCAACCCTGCGTGGGTGACCGCACGCAGCAGCACAGAGTGGCCACCGTGTGGAGCTCTTTTGACCTCCAGAGCTGTTACATGATCCTTCCTTGATGGGCCGAGAGTTTTAACAACTTCCTCTACAAGGAACACAAGCTGTGTGAGCAGCTTTCCAACACGGTTCAGTAGTCGCTGTAAGAAACACTGACAGTGTCTCCTGCTGATTGTCTTCTCGCACTTCTCCAAGTTTTCAGACGCATTATTGCATTCGACACAGACACTTCTGCTTCAGTCTCACACACACACACTGATAAATAAGAGCCGTGATCCCTCCCCGTCGTCGTCAGCTGTCCCTTCTCCACATCAAATCCTCAGTAGATTAAGCTGTCAGGTCCGAAATGACGAGTTTATCCATCTTATTCCCGACGTCCCCCGACACTGGGAGCTCCTCAGACTCGTAGTCGTCATCAAAGGAGCTACAAATCAGGCACAATTCGGCAAGAAAGTGTTAGACGTGCCAACAGACTGTTTTTTGGAGGCTTCTCCAGCGATCGTAAATCTCTACAAAGAGCACACGTACCCTTCGTGCAGCTGTTCGTTGGCAGTCTCCTCTGCCACCAGAATCTCATATTCCTCTGCGGCATATTTATCCCAGTCGGACGGCTCTGGACCCTCGCTGTCTACGTCCTGGACCCACAAACACACAGCAGTGAGCGAAGACAGGAATTCACTTGGCATAAGACACCCACTGGTCATAAGAATCCCCTCAATATGATTTCAGAAATACATAATGAACGTCTCACCTTCTGCACTGCAAACGGATCTCTCTGCTCGTGGTCCAGGTATTTCTCCAGATTGAAGAAGGTGTCAAAGAAGATGTGGGCCATCCGACAGCGCTTCAAATCGCTCAGAGTGATCTTCCCTGCAGGACACACAGACCTTACAGCTTCCCCTCACACGACACACCCAGTCGCCGGCGTCACCGACCTGAACACTCGGGTTTGACCAGGTCCAGCATTTGACAGAGCAAGTCCTGGAAGGGCAGCGGTTCGATGCCCATTCGCTCCATTCTCTCGCACTGTTCCTCGTAGAAGTACTCCAGCTCGTACATGGACAGAACGCCGTCGCCGTCCACGTCCATGCAGCGGAACCAGTATTCGATGCTGGAAGGAGATCAAAGGTCACACTTAACATTGTGTTTGGAATAGAGATGACTGCTCTTTTTGGCTTAGTTTTCCTGAACGTGTTTGGGGTTTGGATAGGGGCCTGTTACTTTACTTGTGATGTGATCATGAGCTTGACTCATGGTGCCACATTTTCAGTGCCGTGAGTTCAGTTCAAACAAAAATAATAAAATAATTTAAAAAAAAAAGGCTTCTTTTTGAGTCCATACAGGACAACATGCAGCATATTATTACGACTTCATAATTTTATTTAGATTTTCCACGCCCAGATGACAAATACGGCTACTTTGAAGCTCAAAAAGCACAACTCTATATTCTGAAAAACGCCTCTGAAAATGAGTTAAATGTTATGATGAATGATTTTCTTTTTGCCGCATTGTGGTAGGATAACAAATGCCCGGTTTGGCAAAACAAAACAAAACAAGGGGAGGGCGCTAGGGAATGTGTCACCCAGGGAGTCATTCAACCTTGGGCCTCCAGGGATTGTTGGCCTCCTCATGTAGACTTCAGCACTCACCTGGTGAGATTCTTCTTGTCCTCCTCGGAGATCAGGAACCAAACAAACTCGGCGTAGCTCATCCTGCCTTCCCGCTGGACAGCGTTCCCACTGTGCCCAGATCAAGGAGCCATTTTCATATTCAGCATGTCAAGTCCGATTATGCCTCTCATACTCACCGGGTAACCGCACCAGAAAACAATCTTTCAATGATCCGGTTCGAGGATGCTGGAGAGCAGAGGGAGACACAGAGGTATTGTTGTGAAACCCTCATAAAGATCGTGACAACAGCTGCTCAGTCGAGGAGGTTGAGCAATCAGAAATAAATAAATAAACAATTCCGGGAACAACTGGCAGGAACAGACCCTGAGTGGCGCTCCCGGTGTTGTCGCTTAAATTTACAGACACAGCTTTCGTGCGACGCTCTCACCATGATCGTTGTATCGGGCCAGGTCCTTGTGGTCGATGTAGAGATCGTGGTCGGTGTCCAGCTCCCAAAACTTGCAGTATATGACGTAGAAGTGTTCATAAGAGAAGTAATCGGTGATCTGGTTGATGTCGTCCTCCTCCTCCAGCAGAGCCAGCGTCTGGAGGAAGTTGCTGCGGCGCAGCTCCATCATGGTCATGCGTCCGGTCCACGAGCGGTTCACGATGTAGTAAATCCGCTGGATCACCTTACAGAGTCAACAAGAGTGCATCTGAATACATCGCTCACATGTCGAGAGGCGCGACTCATCCTCCACAGCGGGAAGACAATCATCCGGTGAGTCTAAAAAAAGCCAACACTTCCTGGTACATGACTCAGGTAATCCTGTTGAGGGTCAGCAGGACAGCACACCAGCGCGTGTCTTAATACGGACATGGAGCCCGCGGGGTGCCGGAGTTTCCATGGAGTCACTCATCAACCTGTGTAAGCATGTGACGCAGCTGCTCATGATGGAAGTGGTTTTAATGCCATCGAACAATGAAAGACATGGGGGAGGGTTTACAGTCGCTAAAATGTTATGTATGTGAGAAAACATAACCTAAATATCGTAGTTCTCCTGTCATGCTCCAGCTTTTAAAACCGTCTGAACCCTGTGGTGCTGAAACTGACTTTATGTGCTTCTTCTGTCTCCATGGCAACAGGAGAATGGACCCAGCGACCCCATTGTTCTACTATGGCATCAACCCGTTCAGCTCAGTCCAGGAAGGTCCAGACTGTGACTGTATTGAACTGTACTGAACCAATAAGTGATGTCATCCACAAGCCACAATCACTCACAGCCCTCATCTTTCTGTGGACAGAAATGTAAAAGTAAAAGCTGCTTCTAAAACCTTCATTTGACAGCACAGACTACCCTGGCTAGCAAAGGTCAAAGGTCAACTATAGTTCTGTCCACTCACTAGACTGCAATGTGACAATGTGGTGTATTAATTATCAACCATAAAACACCTTCCTCTTCCTCTGTAATGATGAAACTCAATCTACTTTTGTCTGTAATTGTGTACTATTACAGAGAACTTCAAACTGGCCGGTAGCCAGAGGGAGTCACTGGGGTTAGGGATACGGTGTTGAAGCAGGGATGACCTTTGAACTTAGTGTCATCGCTGCCGCACCACCGCTCCATTCTTCAGTTGCTTTTTTGTACTTGTAAAAAAAGTAGGTCAGGACAAGAAAATACCTTCAGAATTGTCATTTAGTGTCATCAGAATGTTGTAGTAAATATCTTCAACATTCTATACCATAAAAATATTTATTTTAAGATTACAATTATTCATAGAATGAGTGAGAAGAATTCATAAAAACGTTCAGTGTTGACAGGGAGGTGAAACTAGTATACTAGTTACTAGTCGTAGTGATGAGTTAGAGAAAGTAACTTACCGTTGTGATGTAACGGGAATGAAATTCAGGAGCGTCCTTGAGAAAGGTGAGCCCCGGGTGTGTATCCACAATGTCCTAAAACACAGACAAACATTCGTGAACTGCTCGCACAGAGGCCCCGCAAACTGGTCCCCATCACTGACCTGCATTAGAGGGATGAAGTCTTCTTGTTCCAGGTAGTTGCAGCCAGGTTTGGCGAGCATGTAGATAAATTTAGAGGCGTCGTCGTGGCAACTGTGCAGCAACCTTGAGGGGAAGAGGGATAATTTTGAGTTCCTCATAAACATCTGTGTGAAACTGCTTTGGCTCTCACTTTCTCCAGGTCGCGATGAAGGAGTGAACTGAGACAAAGCCCGTCCTGTCGCCCCCTGCAGCGTAAAACATGGGGGCCTTCCAGTAAAGTGGGCATCCACACGCCTGAAATACATGAAGTACGAGTTACCCTAACATGATCTCCGTAGAAGCACATAAAGAGAACGCTGTGTGTGACCTTCGCGATCTTTCCCATCTCGTAGATATCAGCCTTCTCCTCCTCAAACTCAGTGAAAACGGCTTCGATGCTGGAGATGGCCGCATCATTGGAGGCTGTCGGGCCCAGGGCCGGCAGCCCGCGCGGGTAGTAGAACCTGGGAATGTTGATGGCAGGAGGTGGAGGTGTGACCACCACTGGGGCGGGTGGAGGGCTGGGGGAGTGAGGTGGAGGAGTGGGGGAGACTGCTGTCAGCGTAGGGGGCGCTGGAGGAGGCGTGGCTGGTTTCTTCTCTGGTTTTGACTGGACCTGAAATCAGGACTTCATTAAAATTTCCAAAGATTTTACACGTATAAAGACTTTCCCGCACCCTCTTTTGTTCCCTTGGATTCTTCTCCATGAATGAATCACCATTTATTTAACAATTTCTAGCGTGGTTGTCAGTAAAAGGAGACAGACTTCCACCAGTTTTGATTGTATTGCTAACATGAATGAATGAGCTAACGCTAGTTAGCAAAACAGCTAGCGCTCGGACAACATTTACGTCAACCAAAGATCACTTCATCGGAAATTGGGGTTCTCTCCTATTGTTGGACTCAAGCATTTAGTATTTTTATACTGCTATGTTTACCAGAACACAAGAGAAATTTCCTCCGCAGTCATGTGACAATTTATCTAGGGCAGCAGTATATTTTCTGGCACCTCTTGCGACGGAGTTCATATCGTATATCCCTCCAGCATCCGGGAGACAGAAAAGACCGCTATCCCTCGACCCTGTTTCCTGTCAAATCAGTGTTGGAAACGTTCGCAGGCCAGGGCAGCTTGCCTTTAGTTGCAGTACTACAGGAGTGTACACCGTCTGACTTTTGTCTCTCAGATCGACTACGTAACGGCCAACTAAAAAACAGAGGGAGAAACAGGGTTTTTGTTGTCAAAATGCCTGTGCATCATGTTTAGCACTTATATCTTGGAAGAACTTTTTGAAAACATTGCTGTGTCATCACAAAATGGAGTAGAAATATCTGTTTTTCTGCTCTCAGTCTGTGTAAATGTGGCTTTGTATATAACAAAAAATGAACCTCCTGGTTTCCTGTGTCTGAGAGCAAGCCAGGTTTGGATTAACATGTGAAGGGTTAAAAGCATCTCCAAGGATTACTGGTTACTTGTTGGGAAACCCGTGAGTGTACATCTCCTCCTCCTTTTATATGGTATATCAATCTAGTACATGAAACTAAAGAACAACGAGGGCTAGCCAAGTTTGAAAAGAATCGTAGGCCAACCCTCTTTTCCTGGTAAGTACACTTGGCAATTGTGTTGAACTCCTTCGAAGAACAAGCTGCAACGGTTGCTCCCAAAGAAAAGTGAGGGAATGATTAAGGTTTCCTGAACTTTTCAACAGTGGTAAAGCGCTCATTGCTTTCCAGTATGAACACAGTCGATCCAGGCCTCCATTGAAAATGACAGCTGGAGAACCCTGCCCCCAAGTTCTCCCTTACAGCATTCATTTTATCACTCTATTCCTGCACCTCCTGTGCTATAAATACCCCAGTGGTATCTCCCCAGAATAGTCCTCCTCTGCATGTGTCATGTTTGTTCAGAATCGCCTTTCACTGTTAGCCTCATTAATGGGGCAAAAAAAACGGGTTTCGCAGCGACGCTCATGGACACCGGCGTTGCACCGACTGACCTGCTGCTGCTGGAATGACTTAAGTCTTTTCTTGAATCGTGATGGAAGCACAAAGTCACAACCCCTGGCGAGAAAAGCCAGCTCGCCCCTCAAGTCGGGGTCCCTTCGTAACGACGTCTCCTTGATCATCATGTTGGGGGTCGAGACTCGCAACCCCCGAGACGGCAGAGCCACAAGTGCGGCTACAGTGGACGGAATGTGAAGAGATCTGGACTCAACTTAAATAGTCCAAAAAAAAAATCCACCTAGGAAAGAGGAAGTACAGACATGCTGGTGACTCCCGGCAGAAATTCTTTTGGTGGTCCCTCACATTCGAAAAATGCTTGCTGCCGATGGGATTTACAACCTCCCAACGCAGAGCGCCGTACCGGAGTAATCCAAGAATGTGAAAGCTCCTTAAGAATCCAACGCTACTGTACGACACAGAAGTCAGATCCAAGTGTGTCTGATGGTCGAAGGTTGCACAGGGGCGCACCTGGACCATTGGTGTTTTCAGAACCGGGACGTACGTATACGGTGTCGTCTCACTGGTGCCGACCGCTTCAAGCAGGGCTCTGACAGACTGAGAAACATGAGCCACACTTGACTGGCAGCGTGCACACAAACAGCGCCCCGGCTGTCCTGGCGGGGCGGGGCGGGGGACACGGCCGGCTTCTGCATATCCAAGCGCAGTGTTTTGCTGGATCAGGATGTCTACCTAAAGTTAGCCGGCCTGGAGGCTCGCTACACAACTGAGAAGGGGGTTCAGTCAAGCCTCCCTTGGCTGGAATGTTTTCATGGATATAATAGGAAGCACTAATCAATCAGCGAGACAGAACCTGCTACTGGATCCGGTGACGTCCAATCATACCAGAGGACTTGCTCACTGACTCCAGCAGCTTGGCCAGGCGACCTGTACATCTATTACCCTCTGAAATTTGGTGAACAGGGTGGTACAACAACATTGAGCTCTGATCCAAACGTGATGAGAAACATCGAGGATCTAACATGCTCCCAAGACAGTGACATAATGCCGTTGCACCGTCCAGTCTACACTCTATAGGCCACCCCCATCGGGTGAAGGGACCCAGACAGCCTCTCAGGGATGTTGGGATAGCTGAGGTCTCACCTCCCTCAGGAACAATGCAACCTCTGATGAATGAAATACTGGTGACACTTGCATCCATGATCATTTGCTTTGGATCACAGTACAAAAGTTTGGTTCAGAGGAAGTGACATGCCCCAGCCTCACTCAACAACAGGATCAGTGCCAAGGCACATCCCTGGCGGAAACCAGACCTCAAACCTTAGTTTTACGAATCATCATCTCAACCAAACCCACAACTTTTCCCAAGGGTGTGTACCTCCTTCTGACCCACAAAAACTGACGCTACAAGAGTGCGCTGATGCAACAAACCAGCCTCAAGTATCTGTATGTGTCCTGCAGCAACTGTTTACTCCCAGGCTTTTAGCTAAGAGGGCGTCTGCAAAACATGAAAAAATACGCCCAGACGCCCTTCTAGCTAAAAGCCTGCCTTGAACTAACCTTCACCAGAGTATTTCGATACAACCTGTGGGCTAGCTCAGGGGACCAGGGCCCAGGTTCAGCGCACCTTTGGCACAGGAGCTGACTTGCACTAGACAATTGTAGCAGCACTGTTTCCACCACAGTGGCAACAAGCCACAACCAGTTGAATTACCTAGTGTAAACAGCATTAACTCCTGTCACTTTATGCATTTATTACATTGCAATGTATTAGGAAAATAAGCAGACAGTGATTCATATCTTGGTGGGGTATTTTTAAATCATCCACCAATTCATATTCGATATCCAACACATGAATGCAAAGTCTAAACCAGCATCAGAAGCAGACAAAAATCTGAATAAAAGAGGTTTTGTTTGACAGAGTAGTGAGCTCAGTAACTAGACAGAACCAGCACTACACACAGAGAGGGAAACGGTAATGGAAATGTTGTCACACAGAAGTGGTCCAGAACCTTTGAGTGATGGGTACTGGTCCATGAGTAATGCATTTCCCCGAAGAAAAATAATCACCATGATTTGGAATGATCGGTGAGTCATCGTGACATTCGAGCTTCCGAGTTCCCCCTCACTGTGTGCGGCTGAATTCTTCGGAATAACTGATACGAAGGTCAAATACCAGATCCGGCACAACAGCCCTCGCTCACATACTTTTACTTGCATGTCCTGTTTTTTTTCCGTTGCTTGCCCGACTACACAAGTAGGAAACACCCAATCACCATCCTGTGTGCATCCACAGAAGGGTACATTCATTCCTATGTCTGCTCAGTAGCACCCCCTACTGTGACCTCTGTGCTGCCTTTTCAAGCCTTAGCTTGTTCAAGTTTTCATCTAGTCCGAGTCTTGACTATCAGTTGACTATAAGAAAATGTAGGTAATAATTTGTTTAAAACTTTGCATCACACTTTTATGCTGTTAAAAGTAATGTAAAGTAAAGTAAAGAGGAAACAGGACAGAAAAATGTGTTTTTATCAAACACTTCCTAACATTCCCCCCCCCCATATTAATATATGCATTATTTGTTTTTCTGTAAAATTATCTACTTTTGTTCCTTGATTTTATCTCTATTCAGTTTTGTTGAACTGAATCCAGATTTTCTTCAAGAGTTAATGTTAGAATTTTCCTGAGGAGCCATGCTCCTGGAACATGAGTCAGCATGTTTTTACTGTTGTGAAAAGACTGATAAGGATCTCCACAACATGTTCATCCACAGACATGCGAACACACTTGAATCATCCTGAAATATCTCAAAGTAAAGGAGCCTTGTTACCTAACCGCAGCACACGTGAAGGTGCGTGAGCTTCTCTCCAGAGAGCCTGGAGGACTTCTTCTAGACTTTCAGAGCAGCTGAATAGTGATAACATAACAACTTCCTAAACACAGCTGCTCGAAGAAATTGGCCGTGTACTGAGTGTAAAATTATCTGCGTATATATAGCAGACGATTTCATGTTTATTTCGGCTGCAGGTGCCGGGCAGACTTCGCGCACAATCACTGCACATGAGACAACAAACGTCATTGCTCATCATAGATGTAATACGGCTTGTTATCGCACACTGATCCTGAGCGAAGATAGCAACTGGATTAACAAACTAAAGACGGCTAGAAACTTCATGCAGGAACAAAGAAGAGTTCACCCTCACACAAGGTCAAATAGATGGCAGAGAGAGGCCTTTGCCCTCTGGCTCAGCTCGCTTTTATGATGCAGTGACGACTGCACATACTGCTAACTCCAGAAGTTTTGTGGAGGTTGTTCTGCTGCCAAGAGGATATTTGAGGTAAACAAGCTGCTCCGAAATCACGACAAGATCGACGAGAATGTTGGCTGGAGGGCAAAGTCAGACTGAAGAGTCAAAGATGGAGGGATGGTTACAAAAGTGCAAAAAGTAATTTAGTCATATGAGCAACAACCTGCAGCTAAAGTATGTTTTAAACCTAATGATGGCTGTGCATGTTTTGTAGTCCACTTTTTTTCACTCAGATATGAGGCTTCATTGTAACTCTAGACTTTTGTGTTTTCAATAGCAGATGTGGAGGATCACACAAGCTGTTTTTAAGAAAATACAGAGTCACAATATATTTAAAATAATGTTTTAATTGTAGAGTATTGCTGACTTTGACTTGTGTACTTGCAGCTTGTGTGAGTCCCCACATCAGCCTCTAGATGGAGCTACAGCCTTCTTCACTTTTGAAGCAGCTGTTGGTGAGAACAGAGTGAGTAGAGGGAAGCAGCTGTCTATGCTGCCAGCTCTCAGGAGAAGCAGGGTACTGTGATTGACATCCCAGTCAGTGGCGCCTGCAGCAGATCTAACTCAATCCAGCAATAAACCAAGCTTCAGATCAGCGAGCACTTCTTGACAAATTCTTGGGAGTAAAAAAACTTGACCCGCGGTGGAGTCGTGATCGGCCCACGCATCTGTTCTGGTGGGCTTTGGGGGGAACCCCTCCACCTACTTACACATGAACAGGGTTTTGTGGTTGCCATGGCGACAAGGGAGGGAGACACGGTGTTGCACAACACAGCTCCCCCACTCCTCTTTGGCAGACAAAGAGACTTTTAAAAGTTCAACGTGATAACAGAAACGGAGCTGGAGGAGAGCCAGGTTTGCACTGGGAGTGGCAAGTTATGATGTCAGCTGCTTGGAAGCCTTGCCAAACAGTATTGTTAATAATCTCCTCAGTGTGTGTGCGCGTGTGTCGAGAGCCAGGTGGGGAATAGTACATTGTTATAAAAGACCTTGGATGATACACAGCGCCGCTGACTCTGAAATATGTGTGTGTACTCTCAAACCAGAGCGTTCATCTGTGTGCCTGAGCAGCTCAGGTTGGAACGGGCGTCGCTCCCGCTTGGCTGAACTTCCCACTGTGACCTTATTTCCTGTGGAGGCAACCCAGTAATGATGTCATCGCTCCAACGACCCAGAGTCAACAACTTAAGACCCCCTCCACCACACCACTTAATCACAACTCTTTTTTTTTTTTCTCTGTGACAAACCGTCTCCCTTCCCAGCCGTGACACCTCATCCTTTCCTGTTATTTCATTCTGTTTGCACAGTTTTCAAAGAGTAGGTTTCCGTGGTAAAAATCTAAAAATAGACTGAAGGGCAAAAAAAAAGAAACATTCAGTGAATCGGAGGACAGTTAGTTGCAACGTTTGGATGGGTCTTTATACCTTCTTTCTGTGGGATAAATGATGTCTAAGGACATCATGAAACACTATTTCTGCTCAATGTTCCCTACTAATACAGACGGAGCTTATTCCTGCACATTTCCACAAAGCTAATGGTTAGGCGCCAAACGAAACAGTACCACCACAAACCATCAGGGGCAGTGTTGCAGTTACTACCCGATACGTAGCTCTAAAGAGACACTACGAAGACGTAACAACGGCGGAAATTCTCCGTCCTCCAGACGCAATATGTTTAACAGCCTCACCGACCACCGCCTCCTACTACACTGCCTCCATTTCCTCTTTTGTGCAAGAGCGACATTATCAATACTTTATACTGCATGTATTCCCCATTACACACACATCCACATTCAGAAGCTAAAAAGACCCATTTATACCCACAAAACTGCTCTCATGCTTGATAAATCACAAACCTAGAAATGTTTTTCTCTTCCCCCTGACTTTCTTTTAAGACGTTTCAGCTAAAATTTTCTTTATATAAAACACAATTGCGCCAGATGATCCCCATTAACAAGTTAACCAATCTAGTTTTAACGGCGTGATGAAAAGAAGCCAGCGCCATCTTCAAAGACAAGTACAACTCTGACAAATAATCCCGTTCTTTGTCTCGAAATTTGAAAAGAGATTCTTGGCCATCACGGGATGCTGATGAAATCAGACTTCAACCCAAGAGAAATAACGATTCATACTTGCTGCAGCCAAATACTTTCAACAGATTCACACTTTTCTATCATTTTTTTGACATGGTTTTACTCAAGATTTGACAAACAACAAGCTGATGTTGCAGCAAACATAGCACTATTAACTGAACAGCTTGCTTCTAAACCTACGGTTATGGAGGAGCTTGGATGGGCAACTAGGCGCACAGAGACAAACAACAATTCGCACACTCTCACACTAGTTAGAGTCCTGGTTCATCTATAAAGGGTTAAATAACCATGGAGGGCAGGGCCTGGATCATAACCCTGTAATAATCCAAGGTACCGAGTATTGCCAAAAGCAATAAGCAGGGAGTCCCTATTTTCTCTGGGGAACCCCTCATGCACCCTCTGAAGTGGCCGCTGCTATTCTGGCGACAGACTGCCAGCAGTTGGCAGAAAGACTCAGATCAGCACTCGGTGATGGCTTCATTACGACAAGTCAAGTCTCCTGAGCAAACATTGACTTAGGAAAAAAAGACTCCCAGATGTACCTGGACGGGACACTTGTGATTGGCTGGGGAGTCCAGAGGGAGATTCGTGGACCTAACAGGTGGCGGAAGCTCTGGATTACTCTGTCAACACCAGTATCAACAATCAATGCAGACAATGATGCAACAACATCCCAGAGGGCTTAGCACCACTTCCTGTCAAAGCGAAGATGCCGCCCAGCTAAAACCCACCATGTGCATCCTGGAAGAGGTTCACAGGCGTCTTCGCCGGAGCGTGAGGGGCTTGTCATGTTTACCAGCTGAGTGGCAGTTTAATGTGCGAGTGAGGCAGGGGACCGGGGTTTGGCGCACAGGAATATTAACATAATTCCCAGCGTGCCACAGTCGGTGTTGGGTGTCGGCTTGCTATTCCCAAACCTCACTGTGACCCGGTGTCTCTTCTTCCCAGCCAGCCAAAACTTGGAACAAACGCCCAAACTGGATAAACCATTTGCATGAGAACACCTGTACGTGGCGCGTGCGTGCTTGCTATGGAAGCAAAGGGAAACAGGTGCTGGTGTGAAGGAACTGAGCACACAAATAACGCAGGACGCGCACACACACACAGATCCATTTATACTGTGGCGACAGTGAGTCTGTTAGCAGAATTCCATAGTACAGAACGGGAGACAGATTTAGGTCTCCCTTACACCTCGATCTGCCAAGGGTCGGGGGTAATGATACAGTTAACACCCAGTGTGCCAACCAATGCCCCGCACACCCCCAACCAGCCCTCCACCAGGATCCTACTGTGCTCCAATCAGCACCTCAGAGTGCGCCACTTTGCCCCCCACACAGCAACAACAGTTACTCAACCCTCCCAAAAATAAACCAGCAGCCAATCATCAGAAAGGAATTACAGGTCAACGTAATTCCTTGACCAGGGCCTCTTATATTCCGAATCACATTTCCACTCAAAGGTCTGGAACGAAGACTGATAAACAAACACTTGTGCTCAGGATGGTTTAGGACAGTGAGTCTGAACCATGGGGCCGAGCGCCCTCTACAGGGCTGCTTCATAGACTATGTTTCA
Organism: Synchiropus splendidus; assembly: GCF_027744825.2. Taxonomy (NCBI): domain Eukaryota; kingdom Metazoa; phylum Chordata; class Actinopteri; order Syngnathiformes; family Callionymidae; genus Synchiropus; species Synchiropus splendidus. The sequence goes on along the minus strand of NC_071349.1, from coordinate 8,573,114 downwards.
CACCTTAATACACCTCTACGTTTTTTTTTTCCTTTGGTGGAAGGATGGAACTGGTCTGAAATGTCAAACAATGTTTACGACCATATGTGTTTGTGTGTGGTGTATGCTGCCAGTCAAGAAGCAAACTGCGTAAGTGCAGCAGAGTAGTCTCTCCATGAAGGGCGTCATCTATCTCTTGATCCTTTGTGTTACTTGAACGTATTTCATTTAGTCAACGTCAACGGGACTGTAGTCCGAGCAGAGTTTTCAAACCAAGCAACGGACAGGCTTATTTTTAAAACTGAAATACTTACTATTAAACAAAAATCATCAACATCATTCTTTCACATTTCAACACACACTGCTTCAGCACCATAACATTTAACCTCCTGAGACCTTATGTATTGTCTGCGGTGTACTTTTATTTCTGAAATATATATATAGCACATAAAGCAGCCCCTATGTCAGCAGTTGGGTTATTACTATGACTATTACTATAGTCATGACTATTACTATAGTCATAGTAATAGACTGCAGATGTGATGCATTTTGAAACTTCATACTTTATTCTACATAGATACATTTTTCCTCGAACAATTTGAACCAAATTTTACATTCACGTTTGTAGTGGAAGAAGAATGCTTTCTGTTATTCTCGCTTTCTTGCCAGAGGGTGCCATGTTGTTATATCAAAAGAAGAGGCTCCCTAAATGGGGCTCAGGGTTAGAGTTAGGATGAAACTCATGGTCTTGAGAGGCAAAAATGTCCTCAAATAAATGATGATGCAGGGTCTGAGGATCTGTGGGCATCAATCATTTCAGTGTATTTATTTACTAGTTTTTACCTTTTTGCCAGTTGAAAAGTAAGATTTTAACCGACCAGATACCCAGAACATGCTATCATCTTCCCATAGGATTTTCTGCGAGTGGGTGGCTTATTTAGAGGCTGAAGTTCCATATTAATGGACAGGAGTGAAACATGAGAAGGCAAAGGAGCCAAGAAGTAGAAAAGAAGCAGGAAAGAGGTGGTTTAATGATGCATTCACACGCTGGTTATTCTGTGAGCTGCCATGGAAACCTCACACATAGGTGCCCCACATAAGAGCAGTGCTTTAAGGTTACTCATAACCGTCAATATGTACAAACACCAGCCGGCAGAAAGTTCAATTCGACTCGATCTGATCTCGATTCAGGTTAGTATTAAAACCATTTTCTGAGCTGTTGCCATAATCACATGACAAGTTGCGCAACATATTAATACCATTATCATATTGACATTCAACAGGAAATTAATGAAGGATTGGTAAATGATGGCTGTAAGACTGCTGAAAATAGGAAGGTTCAATCCCCTCCAGGTTGTAGCATTGCTTCCACAAACATGCTGGTAGGATCACCTGAAAGATCCAGACAGAGAACGCCAGATGTGTTTATACCTGTGGCGATGGACTGCTCATGGGACTGGTGCATTATTAGAAATATGACATTAAAAATTGACCCAAAAGATGCTGCTGCTTAATACGAATGGATTTTTATTTTATTATCAAAATGAAAAAAAGATATTCTCAGCCACTGAAAATGTGGTTCGTGAGGTGGGTCGTATTTCCGCAATACTGCAATACTTCCAGTATCTCCATTAGGCATAACATGCTCATTGCTTTGTTTTTGTCCAGCGCATTTTGGGTTTGGTCGAGTCTGAACCCAAAATGGTGCCAGACCGTTGCTTTGAGCGTTTCAGGCGTTTTCAAACCCGGCACGTTGCTAGTGTTGCCACTGTGAGAACGCATGTTGTTTTGACTTTGGTGTCATGGGTGCGCGCTGGCGTCACCCAGAGAATATGTGTTAAAATGTAATTAATCCGAATCGATTTTATGGAATTAATGTACGAATCGATTCAGAATCAGAAAATAGATTTTTTAAACACAGCACTATCTAAATCCATAGCAACATGACTCGAGACGTTCATCTACACACTGTAAAACACTGAGGCACTCAACTTTGTGGGTTATTTTATTTTATATATTTTATAGATTTTATTTTCGTAGTACTTTCCGAGTTGGTGGGGTCCCCACTGACCATGGTGATACATCAGATTCTCCTGATTCTGAAGCAACGGTAATGTGTCTGTCACGCACCCGACAAGGAAGCGGCACCATCTTCTCGCCTCAGTTAATTAGCGCTACTCATTACAGCCCATTAATTACATGGACCTGGCGTCGTCGCAGTAAAAGGATCCGTGGCTACGTGTCAATAATTCGTCACAAGCGATCCTCGTCAAAATAGCTATTTTGAGCCAAACGCCTTCCGTCGGTCGGTTTGCTGCTCCAGATATCTGGGCCATTAAGTCACCAGGCCGGAGTATCTGCCTACGAGGCAATGATGGCAATAGTAACACATTAGCCCACATCATCAGAGGGGCACGATTATTTACCAAGCGGTAAATCTAGAGCAGTGTGTAATGTGCTGTGAAGATCACTTTCTGCCTGTCCAGTAGCATAATCTTTCACCGAGCGAAGACCACAGCGTTTTAGTTTTATTTTAAAGCATTGTAGTCGAGCGTGGCAGGTGTCTGCCTTGGAGACAGGGTGAGGAGGTCAGTCATCCAGCAGGGACGTGCTCGGCTGAGAGGAGACCAGATGGAGACTTTCGGCCTGAATTTAACGTGACACAATATTTCAATCATATGAAAAATTGGTCGGTGGAAAGCATCTCTAACATGAAGGGATTTCAGTCAGATTGTACTTTAAACTTAAATAGCTGAAATTCCCCAAAAGCCGTGAACACTATGTCGACCAATGCGAAGTCAGATGAACCAAAGAAGTCAAGTTTTGCTCCCTTTTCAATACACTATAGTTTAGAATCCTTTACTCAGCATTCAGGCCTTTTGGGATTATGATCCAGTGTTTTCTTTGGCGCCACTGCTTTTCTTGCATCCAAAAATGTGACAGATTCATCTAGAAAAACTTTCTCCGAGCAGCATTCCAACAAAAAAAAAAAGCAATTTCGGTGTCGTAATGTAACCCTTGTCCATTGATGATTAAAATAGCAACGCTACACACAGTAGATATAGTTTGTTCTGTGTATAATGTAATGACAAAAGATTGGGGAAGTCAGCTAAGAAGTTCTAACTTCGTAACTTTCCTGAGCTCATCGTCGTCGACTAGTTTCGTAAACTGAAAACCCAAACCTCAAACTGAAGTCTTTACACAAGTGCTCATGCTACACAACATCGCTGAAAGAAGGCTGAGTCACAAAACTCATGGGTCACTTACTCGGATCACCTCTGGAGTCTGCTGGATGAGGAGAGTGGAAGATGAATCGGTCGCTGGTGCAGGGTCGTCGTCTGCCACAGCAGCATCCCTGCCACCATCAGTCAGAGCTTGGCGCTCCGGCTCTGGCAGCTCATTTAATTTTGGACTGAAATTTGAATGCTCATTTGAAGAGGGTGATTTCACAGAAGGAACTTCAGGTTCCGTACTATTTGTAGACACATCCAGAGGATTATCTGCCACATCAGTCAAGGGTTCAGATGAAGACACAGCCAGCAATCTGGTAAAATAACTGGGTGGAAGTTCAGGTTCGTTCTCAACTGGGGTGTGTGTCTGGACCAACGAGGTTTCAGAGATTTGAGCAAAGGAGTTCTTTGGTGGCAGAGCTGGAACTGTGTCTGCACAGGGAGTTTCTGGTATGGCTGACATGTCTACAGGGGTGTCGCCTCTGCCAGTGCCAGCAAGGTTATCTTGGAGAAGCCTCATGACCTCTCGTTCTTTTCCACATTTCCTCTCAGCGCTGCCCGTGCTTCCCGGCCCGGAGTCCACCAGCTCTTGTGCAAAGCTCTCAATGCTTTCCAGGATTCTCATCAGCAGAGCACCATCCTCCTCCTCGCCCACAGGGGTGTCGCCGCAGTCCAACTTCGTTGACATAAGACCTTGAGGAGTCCTGGAGCTTCTGCCATTCATAGAGAGGTGGTTGGGTGTTTGCTGGCCCGGGAAGTGGAGCATTTTGGGTTGAGTGACGGACTCACTCAACATCCGTCCGTCTCCGTCTCGTTTCCGCATCTTCGCTGGAAGGGGAGGCTCAGAGGTTCTGGGGTGGCTCATACTCTGAGACAAATTCTCCAAATCCATCAGTAGCTTGTCGATATCCTCATTCCGATGAGAAACAGATTTCTGCGTGCTCACTTGTGTCACGGAAGAACTCCTGGTGGAGCTGGGGCCTATCACTGGCAAACTACTGGAGGAATTATAGGTTGCCTGAGACTTTTGACTGACAGTTCCATTTTGGCTGTTGGTTGTAATCTCGCCTCTGATTGGCATATGCATAGGCTGAGAGAGCAGGTCTGGCGTCTTGCTGAAGTCGCTGTCATCTTCTTCGATATAGAGCGCCTCCATGGGGGAAGGAGGAGGGGTGTGGGTGTAGGGTGGGGTTGGGGATCTGCGAAGAAGGGATGGAGAGTGTGCGGGAGAGGAGTTGGATGACGAGGTGACAGACGGCGGAGAGAGCGTGTGCTGCGTGAACGAAAGAGACTGTGAATGCTGCAGTCCATTGCTGAGGGTACCTGCTCTGGAAAAGGAGCTCTGGACAGGTGCAGTGTGGATATGGTCAAACTTACTGGGCGATGGGGAGGAGGGGCATACGGAGGATGGAGTGGGGGACGCAGAATGACTCTTTGGGATGGGAGGGGATTGAACAACGTCCTCATAACGAGGAGGTTGCTCATTTCCAAATATGGGCGAGTACGGTCCCTGCTGTATCGAATGGAGGGTATTCACCAGTTCAGCCAGATCACTGTGGCCACTTCCCAGAGCATTCTGAGATCCCAAGTTCCCAATTCCTTCCAACTCCAGAGGGAGCCTCTTCAGATACGAGCTGAGCCGACTCATCATGGCCCGGTACACGCTGTCCGGACTAGCCGTGCCGTCCTCCGGCCCTCCGCCAGCTTTACGTCGGATGCACTGCTTGATGATGTCGGTGCATTTCTTCAGGTCTTCAGAACATTTGAGCAGGATGTCCAAACACGCACGGATGTCCTCCCCGCCGGCTCCCCCGGTACCCGCCTCCCCCCATGTCTTTTCTAGAAGACGGGCTATGACGTTCTCCTCTCCAAGGGTGTTGCGGTACAATGAGGCTACTGTGTTCAAGCTTTGCTCAAGGGTCCCACTGCATATGCTGGATAAACTGTTTGAAGACCCCCCACTGAGTTTGGTGATTGTAGAGAGAGTGCCTGAATCTTTGAGCTTCGTCTCGTCCAAGCCTTTCCCGAGAATAAACGGTGGCTGGTTCTCATCATTAGAATTGGCTGTGCCATTCGTCATCCCGTTTGTGCTTCCGTTGGTGGTGACGTTGGAGCTGAAGTGGCCGTAGATGAGCTCCAGGTCAGCGGAGCGGCGGTTAAAGGAGTCAGGACGGACTTTGCGGCCTTTCCGCAAGGTGACATGGCTGGATGAAAGACGGAGCTTATCAAAGGAGAACTCTTTGAGCTTACCACTGGCCAGGTTGATGGCTTCCTCTGTGATGTCCTTCAAACTGCCAGCAGAACTTAGGTTTCCAGTTGATCCACCGCCACCATGAATCTTTTTACCTTTCCAAATAGGGCTGTCATCACCTAAAGCCAAGTTACCGGCGCTGCCTGCCCTCTCTAGAGCCACGCTAGCGCTGTAACTTGAGTCCATGGTAAGTTTACCATGGGTGGGAAGCTGCTGAGTGATCCGTGAGTTCACAGCTGAGCTGAATGAGTCAGAGTAGTTTGGTTCAGGGGCAACGAGAAGCTCAGAGCAGGTCCCATGGTGGGCAACAGCACAGTCCAGTCCCTGGTACTGTGCCCCACATGGCCCTGCGCAGTAGTGCACAGCATGAGAGTGAGAACGCCGGTCCACTACCACACTGTTGTAGCAGCTCACACTGCTCACCACCACGCGATACGCTGCTGCCATTGTGAATGGTATCTTAAACACGTCTGTCAGGTCATAGGACGACCAAAGACATAGACCAACACAGGTGTGTTCTAAAAAGTAGTTTTTCTGCAGAGCAATATGTCCACGAAAAGTAAGGACATCCAACGTAGTAATAAAAAACACGGCGGTGTTTGAAGAGATGTTTCAAGGCTGTTAATCCGCAACACCAGGAGAAAAGGCTTTAAACATCCAATGTGCTTGGGGGGCAAATCATTCCTTCTCTTGGATCTGAGAGCTTGTTAATAGCAGCTGTGAGGGCACCTTCACTATTTCCTCCCTGGCAGCAGCTCATTATCCACTAATGACAGCCATGGAAAATGGCGACAGCGGAAGATCCAGCTGAAGTATCACCATTCCCGCCACAGATGCAGCCCCAGGGGCCTAATCCAAAGTCGGTGAGGCCTCAACATTTCTCCAGTCTGGATTCATCCCCTGAGCAATCAGAAGTCGGAAGAACCCTTGTATCCAACTCTCAGGTTTTTTTTTTAAGTCCCACAGCAGCTGAAAAGTACTTGCTGACTCCGACACAGCTGCAGAGAAGGACAGGACTCAGCACAGATGGCCTCTCTCGCAGTGTCTGCCTCCACTGTCACTCCAGCATATTCTCTCAAGCCCCCTGTCTCCCGCTGGCACCCATGTGACAGAGAGAGTCTTTCTCTCTGACAAGGAGACGCCACCTGCAAGAGAGGGAAAGTAGGGGACAGGATGAGAAAGAAGAAGAAAGAGAAAGCTTTAACACTGAGGGAAGAATATATCACTTAGTATTTGAGATCATTCCTGCATCAGAATAATAAAAAAATAGGGACTAATAATAATAATAAGCAGATTTAGTTTCATTATAACAGTGTGTCTAATGGACGAATGTGTTGCCTGACCACTCATTTCTTTCATCCCAGCATCACATGACAGTCTATTCTCCTCATCTTTTGTCACAGTTCGCACCAATAATGAGTACGATTTGTCACAGATAAAACAAATTCAAGTTCCAGCCTGGCAGCTTCCACACTGACCATAAACCTGTCCATGCGTCTTCAGTCTGGATCACTTACGCTTCTTTAAAACCCGCTGTTCTACTTCAAACTCGCATAAGGAACTTATCTATTGGTGTCAAAACAAACAGGGGCAATCTTTTCTTTCCCGGAGTAAGTGATGTAAAATATCCCACCTCCTCCAATCTTCCGATGGGACTGGACAGAATTACTAATCAAAAATAAAGGCCCTTTGTCATGCGTATTTTGATCACAGCCTTGAGCCTATGTACACTGCTGTGTGAAAATAGCAAAGGAAACACAACAGAAATCACATACTTTAAATCACAAAATAAGAAGGTCATGTGATCTCTCAATGGTCGTAAATGGAGACAGAGATTCCATCTCAGACAGTCAGAAACTTGGGAGGGAGGAATGGGGGTGATGGATGTGTGTGCGCGAGTGTGTGTGTGTGCCACCTGGAATAACAAGTTGTGTGGAAAAAACAGACGGTCACCTCACTGCTCTATCTTTCTTTTTTCCCTGCTTCACACACACAGACACAGATACACACATAACAGCTGGGTGCCGCTGAATCAGTATCTCAGACAGGAAATTACACACACAGAGAAAACATCCTGCAAACGTCTTGAACAGGCCGACGTTCATGTATACAGCACACATGACTGTCTTGTTGCAGGCAATAAAACCTTCCAACATGCAGGATTGTCTGCTTCCAAACTTGTAAATAAATGAATGTTTATAATGTTGAGCGACCCATGCACAAATGAGGCCCTCGCACAGCCACACGTGCGCACAGCCTCTCGTGAATACCTACACATTCCTGCCTGACACATATTCAGGAGATGATCAACGAGTGGACAAACATACACGCTGTCTATTTTAAAGTCCAGTCCTGATTTAGTGCCACTCTGCTTCTCTCTCAGGTCAACGTTGGGGTGTAGGGCTTTGGTCCAATGTCATCAGAAGGAAGGCTCAGAATTGGCTCCTAAAGGAGATGTTTAGTCATAAATAGTGACTGAAATGCCACTGAGAGAATTTTGAATCGATGCAGGTCACAGAATCCACTGGCGCCTTTGAAACCAAATATTGTATAGCATCTTAGCTTGATGTCTGAAAAGTAAAAAACAAAAATGGGGTGAAATTCCTTGTTCTCATTCCCACTCATGGCATACTATTCTTCTAAAACCTTCACATGATGATCACAACATTTGAACTGCATTAGTGGCAGAAAACTGGCCATCACTTACATCATTTAACTCACTGAATAAAGTTGAGCCTGTCTCACACTCTTGGTAGGAATGAAACCTGGGTTCAAAGGGGGGCAGTGCTGAACCCTTACCAACAGAATGAGATCACGCTTTGTCACCACAGTCACATTTATTTCAGTGCTTCAAGTCCATGCTGTGATTTTAACAGTCGCGTCTTCCTTGGTTCTTGCTAGTTCTGAACACAGCAGGGCGCGTGAGCTGCAGCACTAATAACACACGTGAATGAGGACGTCTTCAAAGCCAATCCAAATCTAGATGGAAGGGCAGAACAACAGAAAAATGTAATCATCTGTTGCTTGTCCCATAAGTAACGTTTCATGAATATTAATATTGGAAGATATAGTGAACTAAATAGGTAATTATCCCATTAAAAATGAACATTTAAATTGTTTTTTTTTTTTTTGTTCATCCCGACCGAGGATCTCAGAGTTTCTGTTGAAGTCATACTTTGCTGGACTGAAGCTGTTATTACTTAGAAGCTGGAGCTGAGTGATTACTGGAGGCTCTGGATGTCATTGTGGCCTCTTTTTCATGAGGGATGACTTTTTACCAGATGCGGGAGCTGATGCATAAACGGAAGGTAATTGAAGTGAGACGAGAGCTGGGGAGAGATAGCAGCGTCTGTCTCTTGCACTCGTACAAAATATGCTCACACAGCATGAAGAAGCTACAAGAGAGACGCAGAAATGTCTTGATTTCCTGGGGAGTGTCAGATGAGTTAAAAGCCCAGTGATTCATCTTTTGTGGCGGCTGTTGTCCACCATTGAAGGCTGGACGTTTAGACAGAGACACTATTCAGTGGTAATGTGTGTGTGTGTGTGTACAGCACAACAGTGCTCTGTTGTTGCTGAGTGATCTCAACACGGAAGCAGTGTGGTGGTCTCTCTTCTGTGTGTGTGTTTACAAGGAAAGGGCGAGTATGGACCTGTATTTCTCCTGTGGGGTAAGTTTGGAGTTCCGACTGTGCCTTCTTCTTTTTCTTAACAAAGCGCCACTTCCTCTGGGAAGCCCCGCGGCCTCTTGTTTTGTACCCACCGACTCGCACTGCAAAACAATGTCAGTTCATGTGGGCAGAAGTACACAACTCCTCTGTGTCCCGATTCTATGGAACTATTTAGAGGCTGGATGAGAAGCTGCGACAGTCGGCCTCCGCTGATTTACCGCTTCCTGCTCAAGGTTAAGTTGAAGGGGAAAAAACTTTTAAGGAGGAGTGGAGAAGTGATCACGTGTTGTGGCTAGGAAACCAGTTAGTGACTCTTTTAAGTTTGTCTGATGGCAGGTTTTTTTTCATGTTCGCATTGCAATTTGTTCGCATTGCAACTGAGCATTTTAAATGGTGTTTTACAGACACACTTTGCACTACAGTAAGGAATCACACAACAACCAGGAATACTGTATTTTTGTTGTTTGTCTGATCTGAACTGCAACTGACATAAAATACACTGACTATACGCAGTGGGGTCAAACGTAATGCTGGGAGGGACCAAAATGTTGAATGCAGTCAAGTCACAGGCCCAAGAACATGCCTTTTCTCTCAAGTAATCAGCTCAATTTAATAGCTTCTTTTGCTGGAAAACAGCCAGTTGAGTGACAAAGCTTGAACACCATAATATTTAAAGGTCAAGACAGCAACAAGATGATCCAGTTTTTGGTGGCTCCAAATAGGTAAATGAGCCAACCAGAGGAATTAAACGCCCTTTCATGCCACATAAAATGATGTGGCAGGCCAGATTTGGCCCCCGGGGCTTGAGTTTGACAGATGTGAACTAATGCTTACCGCTAACACATCACTAGTCTCTCTTTAGGTTTGTCTAAAACCTAAAGGACCATCAATGTTTCCTTTGAGTTAATAAAGCTGTGGTGCATTTTCATGACAAAATGTGTGACAATTACGGCTGTAAAGAATGAGTCGACAACTCGTCGCCATATGACATGCGCAGGTGGACGACATGGCTGACTGTACTGTTGTAGATAGAGTTGAATTTAAATAAAAATGTATGTAAAATGCAAAAGGCGAAGACTTTTGTAATCTTAAATGGAGTTGTACATTTTGTACTTCAATTTTAATTGCTAAAAATGTGGTGTGAAAGTTATGTGTCCTTTGATGTGTCCTTTGATGTGTCCTTTGCGAAATGGTCCCATACGTTCTACGTTATCTGCTGCGTTGGACCCTGAGCTTAAGGCATTTCTTCTCAGCAGATTGACAAGAATGATGGCGTCACGACTAGTGCAGTGCTGATGTGTTGACTATCATTCATGAAACGCCACCACCAGGTCAGAAACAGCCCAGCTCCGGGAGACATCTCACATCCCTCACTGGGATCGTTCCAAAATCCTCTCCACATTTTCTGTCCTCATCCTGTTTCACTTGGAAAATCTGAGGTTCCACTACGTCTCCGCTTTCAAACGTTTCCACTTCCTCCTTACATTTTCACCAGAGCTCTTGGTGTGCAGGCTGCCGGGTCAAAAGCTCTGTCAAATCTACACCTCCAGCCTGGCACCACCTGTTCCCCCAGCACTCGTCACATCAGACCAGAAAAGGGCTGTGTGAATGGCTCAGCACCTCATTAGAGCAACAAAAGTAACCCCGAGCGCGACAGGAAGCGCGGACACACACAACATGTTCCCTCAGGGAGCGTTGGATGTTGTTGTGCTTTTTCACCAGCGACCTCTTGTTTCTTTGGTGCGTTGTTTGACCTTAAAAGGCTTACAACTTTCTTGATGACACAAGAAGAAATAAATGTAAAGTATGTTAATGATTCAAGCTAGCACCGACTTCAAAACAAACTTTGCTGATCCAAATTCACAGATGGGGAGCGCTCCTTACCAAAGGGTCACGTACACCTCTACAACAAACTCACAATTAGATATTCATCGAAGCGCAACAGTAGCCTAGAGCTCATGCTGACCCAGTCTCTGCGTCGTTTTGGGAACGCACACGTACACTCATACACAATCTTGCTCTCGGTCTTTCAAATTCAAACAGTCGCTGAGAGAAGAAGGTCACATAAATGTAACCTTTCAAGACAGGTGACCTGAATTCAAACAGACATCAGAGTGTTCCTACAAGCACCTGAGACTCACACCCAGAGGGAGGCACACACACAACAACAACACACACCAAGTAGGATCTGGTCGACAACCCAAACACACCGGCCAAACTATTAGCCCTTTCTTGACAGCTCGGTCAAATTCAACCAGGCATACTGAGAATGAGATGGTCCGAAGCCAGAGAGGAGATAAGAGCTCAGCCCCACAGTCCGCAGCTGAGTGCCACCACATTCTTACAAGATGTCAAGCACTGCAACCTTTGAGACTGTACTCTGAATGTCGGGCAGGTTAGGATTTGCTGTCTGAGTTCGACCCTCTATAGTGCAGCACAGCATGAAAGTACACACACTAAGAGCACCCATACTGACATTTTAAAAATGATAGTAGTGCACTTCATTTCTTTCGTCTATATAAAGGCGGAGGCACACAACACACAGAAGGAGTAGAAAAAAGGGTCTGAGTGATGAATCCTTTGAACATTTGTAGATCCAGACGATCACTCTGAAAACACCAAATCCATTAATCTGTTTTTGAGTTATTTTGCTGGCAGACAGGCGCAGAGACAAGCACTGCCTCTCAAACTAAGGTAACAAAGTGCCAACATACTGTATATCAGGAGATCAAGTTTTTCCTGCTGCCTTTGTCACAGCTATGCTCAGTGCCGAGAGGTCCCAAAAAAGGTGCAAACATTACAGGGCCCTCTTGGCTTGGTCAGTCTGGCTTTATTGAACCACAGGTTAACAGCCGCAAACGCTAAATTTAACTGGACTGAATAAGACAGGATCCCTTTGATAGAAAAAATGGTGTTTCCATGAAGCAAAAATACATTTATAAATACATTTATTTTATACTTTATCTCTCATCTGACATTTTTTCAATCCAAATGTATTTGATGATGATGCTTGACACCAAAGTTCTGATGTCGATCCAGTCAGCAAACCCTCTCCTCTGTACCGGACACTTCACTTCTTTCTTCGCTTCCGGCTCTTTGGAAAAGGTTGTAGTTTTGAAATGAATGATGAAATTCAACATCCATCTCTGCGGCTCTCTCCTGCAGACCTGACTTGACTGCAGGTGCCGTCTGACTATCCTCACCAAGACTCATGTCTCCCAAGTGACGTGAGGAACGTTACTGAGATGACACCTGATAGATGTTCTGAAGCATTCAAAAATGTGCGTGAGCTCATGGTGCAGCTACACGCAGCCGACTGTTTACGAAAGAGTAGGAGCACAGATATGACCAGAGACACTTCTCAGCGCATGTTTAGACTGTCCAGATGGAGCTTGACAAACTCGTCTGTAAGAGTGTGTGTGTGTGTGTGTGAGTGTGTGTGTGTGAGTGTGTGCTCACTCCTGTCCCTGTCCATCAGAAGGTCATATGAGGAGCAGATTAGGGTTTCTAACCGCAAACCGCTGTCGCCATGGCCCGTGGTCATGGAGTCACTGCGTACCGGACCCACCACTGACTCACCCCTCATCCCTCCCCCTGTTCTTGATGCCTTATACTGCCACATGGACTCACACATGCAGAGACACACTCATCTGACCACAGATACAACTTTGCAAATCTTGTTTGTGTCATTTCTACAGCTCATCATTTGAGGTCAACTGATGCTCATTGAGTATGTTATTATTCGGGTCTTCCTTTACTTATGTTCGAGTTACCTTAGATTACATGACCAATTTTGGCTTCTCAGCAGAGAAGCTGTGAAAAACAAACTCCATTCAAATCAAATACAACATTGTTAATAAAGGTTTGCCTGCAACTGCAAACCTTTATTAACTAAACGAGTGGCTTAAATAATAATAAATAAATAATTATTAAATAATAAATTAATAAATAATGTCCTGGGAAGGGGCGGAGTCACAGGGCGGCAGCTTGGTCTCGAAACCCGTCTTTCGGAATCTGAAATTTACTTTTGGGAATTTAGAAATTTAGTTCAACAGAGAGGCAGATGCAACTTTACACGGCTGGTAAAATGGAGGAGACAGTAAGGGACTGTAAGTAAGAAGGGAAAAATTACATTTTTGTAGTATTTATTTTGCTGACATCACTGAAGTCTGGATGATCATGAAAGCGAGAAATTTTCACGCACATGGCATCACTAATCTAATCCTAAACCGTGGTCTTTTCTTCAGTTCTAAATCTGCCCCTGGTCCAGGGCATTGGACCACATCCTCATCTGGTCCCAAGAACGACTCATGAAAGTCTCCTTTTCTGTTCTGTTTCTGTGCTCACATAACAGCAGGGTCCTGCTCACTCTTACAGGGGGGCAAAACTAGACAAAGTATGCATAAACTGAACAGAAAAAAAGGTATAAAGAATGCAAAACCTGCCAACAGGCTAATTTTAGCCCAACACATCTCTGTGTTTATAGATAGTTTGAGAGTTTTCCAGGTTAATGATTGACAGAAAACAAGTGCAAAGCCATAACACTGCGATGTGGTGATGTTTGATCGGGGGCCACCTACTTTACTGCACTTTAAATAAGTATTGAATTAAATTTAAAAAGATAGTGAAAGACCTCGTGGGGCACACAGATGACGTGGAGGACCAGATTTGGCCCCGGGGCCTCAGGTTTCACACGTGAGCTCTAACATAATAACCAGCTGCTGCTCTGCATGTGAATACATAAAAAAGAGTATGGGGCAACACGGCTCATCCGTGCTGTAAAGATCCAACCTTGACAGTGTGAACCAAACCAGAGCCGTCTGCGCCACCAGTTGTCACTTTAAGCCTGTTTCTGGCATTTACAAGCCCACTTACAAACAGGTCTATAAAACCCGAGCCCCCTCCCTGTCACTCGTGTCACTTTCTTCTGTGAAACTTGTGGTCACACACTAACCTCAACTGACTGAAAACCAGGGCACGACGCCGGCGCCACGCACCATAACACGATGATATTTGAAGACTTTATAGACTTGCGATGCACATGATGAAAGTCAGACGTGATTTAACCCACTCGGTTGCTCTTTTATACGGTTCTTTAATAGATGCACAGTTGAGTAAACACTGCTTTCTCTCACTCGCACACACAAACACACACATGTACCCTCTGTTACTGGGTCATTTTCTTCCCAGTGTTTGGGGTCTATTCTTGGATTTGTGTTTGTGCATGTGATCACTCACAGTCAAATGTCCAGCTACTGTGTCCCAGAGTGTGTCTCACAAATGACCCACGACAGCAGACTGGAACACATTCACCCCCGCTGCTCTGGATCCAAATTATTGTTGCCTCAGAGGCAGATCCATCCTTCGATTCCTGTTTCATCACCATCTCTAATGTGACTCAAGGGTTCAAAATAACACATTTATTTTTTGGACATTGTGCCCTGCATTTGTCTGTTTTCTAACATCCACACCAAAGGCTTCGGTAAATTACCCCGACACCCTGTGTTTGCCAAGTGGACGTATGCTGCAGCTGGGGTGTGGGCTCACCCAAGCGTGGGACGGCAGGCGCTGCCACAGCGCCGGAGGTTTCAGTCTAGACAGCGCTGAAAAGGAGTAGCGTTGATTTACGGAGTCTGGAAGGTCCCGCAGTGTATGTGCTAGTTCATCTTAACAAGAACTGTAAAACGGACTTGGTGACCCAGTGGCTGCATATTTATGGAGCAAGTGAAACCGCAGCAGGAAAATCTATCCATTTAAAAAACAATAATGGATTTCTTTATGCTCAAGAAGTAGACATGCTTGGCAGGAGCCCACTGATGGGGCCTCGCATATCGACACGTTCATTTTCAGCCACAGGTAGCAAGGAAGCGAGCAACTATAGCGAGGTGACCAGGTAATTTTTGCAGTGTGAAAGGGTCGCTCAGTTATCTGGAGTTCGGTCAAACAATCGGCAACTGTGCAGTTCACGCCCCTCACATCAGTGCCTGTTGTGTTCTGATTCAGAGTTCATTTCAGTCAAGACTCTTACCAAATTCAAGTGATCTTCTCCCAACTGTATCACAGGGAAGATCTTTCACCTGGATTCTGCAAGATCAGACACAAAAAAGAGCAGTTAGAAATCACCTCATGTAACAGTCGCTGAGCAGAGACAGAAGAAATGGCAGTTGACTAACTGTTTAAACTTTAAAGAAGCAAGTCGACAGATTAAACGGAACGCGAGCGGAAAGTGAGCCAAAAGATCAAAGCCTAAGTAAGTAAAAAGAGAATCGGTCCAACAACTGAGACACTGCAGTCCAGTAAAATATGATGAAAGAGCTTGTTAGAATGAGTCGCTAAATGAGCTGGCTTGTGTCCAAAGTTGCACAGCGCCAACATGTTTTCTCTAACCTCTGAATTCAGCTGCATAATGGAGAGATCTGCGCATCTGTTAGCAATATGGTGGTACAACAGTGGAGATTTACGACCAGAGCTGACTGCACTTTGGCTTATTAGAGCACAATAATGTCAGAGCGCGACTTCACTGAGGGCAGGAGAAGGGGGGGGGCACTTGTCTCCACCATCGCTGCTCACACACAAACAAGGCAAAGGGTTTGAAACCTGCTGATGTTAGTACTTCACATACGTGTACTCTTTTTCTGTGGCCTGGAGGAGGCGAAAGGTGGTCGGGAAATATGTGGAACAGCACGAGAGACTCACAGCTCCACACACATATGCGCCCCAGGGTTAAGCTCAGCAGAGCACATTCCATCCTTACAGTAGCAGTTCAAAGGTACAGTGGAGAAAGAGGCCTGCTACGACTGGCTGAAAGCCTGGACCATCGCACTGTCACCTCTGATCAAACTAACTCACCGACCAATTGCCTGGCAGCTTGCCTCAACATTTCCACAGGTCCATATCGTTTAAATGCTTTTGGTCAACTTATACTTCAATAGTCCACAATAATCTGGGCAGAATGAAGCCTGGGTGCCACATGTGGCCCTCTAGATGCCAGAGAGAAACTATAAAGCTGTTTACACATATACGTTTGATGGCTAAACAAATTTATTATCTGCTTCTTTGCAATTCAATCCAAGCCAGATCCAAATTTAACTTCTCCTCCCTCCTTGTTTTCTTCTGCGCTTCATCTGACCATCTTAACTGTTGTTGAAATAAAGTGCCTTCAAAAGTTAAGTCCAACACTTACTATTACTTCAAAATAAAATTGACTACTTATAAATGGAACTGAAGCTTATACTGCATATTTTAAGTTTCGTAAGGCTCTTCATCCCTTATTTCTTTCTCTGGTCATGACGGCCCTAGTCATGTGGCCCCTGAGGAAAGTAGTTGCTCACATTCATCCATCATTAATGACCTGCAACATCACAATCTCTTCCAAAACTTAGGAAACATCTGCAACGTATTCATGACTACAATGGCTCCAAAACAGGCAAAAACCTTTCATAAATGGAGTATGAACATGTCACCTGACTCCAGTGATGCCAAGTCTCTGCTGGTCAAGTAGGGCAGACATATTACTGCAATGTGTCACAGGCTTCTCAGTGTGAGTGGATTCCAGTAAAAGCTGTATGTCAAGAAGGTGTGTGTCCTCCCTTCCACTGTGAGCTGGCAGTAAACACCATAAATGTTCCTATGTTTCCATAGAACATGAGGCAGCAGTGAGTCTTCAGCGTGATTCCACATTTTCCAGCAGAGGTACTGATCCTCACACAGACAAGGAAGGTCTGCCAAAGCCTTCATGTCCGAGTCGCACATCTGTTTGCTGTTACTGACACACTCACTCACTGATGGAACATATATTGTGTCACAAATAAAATGCACACACCACGACCACTACTCGTGAAAACCGGTGTTGCCGGAGAGGTCAGCAACAAGCACCCACGCACACCGCCCACACCGCTGCTCAACTCAGGCAGCGCCGCTGCAGCAGCCCAACTACTGGAAGACGAAACACACATCCCATTTTAATTCGTGAAAATTGCCACAATTGCAAGTGATATAATTGCTTTTTCGGGAATGGATACAAATCTGGCTTCAGACAGACACAAGCTGAATCTAACCAGGGAATAGCTTTGGTTGGCTGAAACCAAATCATGAAATCAAAATACACTTTTCAGTTCACAGCTATCACACTCAGAACAATGCTCCATCCATTTTGTTACATCCCAAATACCTTCTTTTTTTCCTTTTGGTTTGTGAGAATCCAGTTGTTTCACCCTTTACTCTCATTTTACTACCAAAACAGAGTGATTTTAATGTAAATAACACAACTCGTGCTCAATACTGGACTCTAGGTGCCTTTACGTAAATGTAATATAATATTTAAGCTCGGACCAGGTCTGCACAATAAATCTTAAAAAAAAAAGTGATTTCAATTCACTGAGTGAGATTAGTGGTGGTAAAAGTAGCGAGAATAAGCGTCCACCCGTTCGGAAAAAAGGGGTTAGATTCAGTTGTCTGCATTTTTTGATTCAAACAAGGCGACAAGTGTCAGTCTCAGGCGATTTTCAGGACATCTTTTTCCCTTGTTGCAGTACAAATGCAATACACCAATTCTAAGCTAAAGAATCTGGATTCATATTTTCCCTGCAGGCCTATGTCAGCCTAAAAGGCCTTCCACCTCAGCTGTACCAGGGAGCACAAACTGATAAACAACGTTGCTTCTAAATCCAGGACCAGCCAAATGATTTTTTTCCTCGTTCAAACTGATAAGAACCCCACCGAAGATGTGGTGACCACTTCACTTCACAGCCCATTAATTCGACCCACACTTCAGTGCCAGGACAGGAAACATGCTTCATGTTGTCACCTTCAGACTGACACGTCTGTTCCAAAATCGGTGACGAAAAAAACATCCCAACTTTGGCGCGGTGGGACGAGCTGTCCTGCCCGAGCTCTCGGGACCAGGGCAGCAACACCAGTTTTATAGTAGTGAAACGTCTTGTTGGGTTCAAGGTCATGCATCTCCAGAATCCTCTTTCCACAGTCTCAGCGGAAGTGAAGCCATCCAATCAGCAATGAGCAATATAATGAAACTACAATCCATAACATCACGTGTATGAATGGTGGTGAGTTTGGTCACAGTAAACACGACATCCTTCTGGGCCCTGTGTGTGTGTGTGTGTGTGTGTGTGTGTTGCAGTTGCTATTATAACTGTGGGAGTGCGATTAGTAAGAACAACAAAGGAGGCCCAAAGGACTGAAAGGTCCACTCAAGTTCCCATGAGTCCTCCTCACAAATGGAGTTCTATTGTGGGACTCCACACAATGATGTTACAAATTTAGAGCAGAAAATCGTGTTAAATCACAACGTTACAAAAGAAATTACAGAGACGCACTCGCCACATCAACATGTTGTCTGTCCTGCTGCGAAGAAAACATCAAAGTCTCTCATCAGGACCCAGTCATAAACACGTAAGTATGGGAATGCATCATTCTAATTATACTTCATCTGGGTAAACGCTACGCTTTGAGGTGGAGCCACTTGTTTTTTCATCTCACGTTTGATGCCTTTCATTTTCTATTGAGCTCATTTTTTACAATAACAACGACGGGTGTAAACAATAAACAAAACCATCACAATATTTCTGACAACTGAAGTCGACTGAAGTCAGTTCTATATCAGCGCCACTGTTGTAGTCTTCTTTTGAGGACTTATCATGGAACAGCTGTCATGCAGAAGGTACAACGTGCTGGAGAGTTACAGTTAATCTTGGAACAAGAACCTTTAAAATGAAATAACTTGAATATGATGAATCAAATTTCTTCCATGTGATCGGAGAGGAACTGTGATATCAAATCAAACACAGCTGTGGTGTAATAACATATTTTCAGATTGACAATTTGCGCCTCATACCTTGGGGACAACACGTCCTGAAAAGTATACGCCCTAATTTTAGGTCGCTTCCAGTAACTTCGCTGAATACGATCCAAATTTGCTGACACGTGCATTTCAAGCGGTCACAGACCACACACGTCCATCAATGCCCACCCTTCCGAACAGTTCATTCACAACGCAACAAGCTGTCATTCAAAAAGAAAAAAAGAGTATCAGACCATTAATACCAACCTTCTTAGATTTTATTCGATGATAAACATCTCCTTCAACAATGTCAGTCTCTTGTGCAGTAAACTGCCTCACAAAAAGTGAAAGCTAGAACTCAATGACAGAGGTTAAATACTCAGGGAACACTGGTTTCCTCCATAAATGTCTGTCTAAGTCCTCCATATGAGTATGTGTCTATCCCTATGAGCCCTGAGGACCTGTCCTGGTTGTCAAACGCCTCTCGCCCTATGCAGCTGGGATGGTCTCTGAGGCCCTGCAGCCTTCTACATGGAACAAGGAGAAGGTAATGAATGAAAGCTTGTCAGAGACCTTGACATCGACTGTCTCCCCAGATGTCAGCTTCCAGCGCTGAATTCTTTTTTTCCCCAAAAATAAATTGGAATCCATATTTGTTCAAGCAAAACCATAGTAACGGTAAAAGCAGACCGAAAAAGCCATGACTCATCCTCCAAGGCCGGCTGAGACTTGGCCCCATGCACCATGGGAAACCAAGGGAAGGTTGCCGAGCAGAACAAAGGCAGGATCTCCGTGAAGTAAAGAAGACAAAAGACGGAGGAGCGGAGCGAGCGGACGAGCAGGTGATGTGGCCACAGCTGCAGCCAAACAACAAGCTGTCTCTGATTCAGTTCAAACACATAGCAGGAGAATCAGCTCACCGATGAAAGAGCGCCAACCATATCAGACTACTGCATCGCCCGGACACACACACACACACACTCTTTTCCCTTTGGATCAAAGTCCATACAATGGGAGTAATTCATCCCTCCTGGGTTTCTACCTGGGCAGAAGTCAATAAGAAGAGAGTGGGAGAAGAAGACAAGGTTACTTCAGGGCAGATCTGGAAACATATGAAGGAGGAATCGCATGAGACATGCAGGACATCAAACTGGGTTCATCTATTCATCCACTCACACATTAACCCACTGATGAAACTGCACACATATTTTCAGTAGCTTCCATCCATTAATAGACCAAAACCGTTCCTTACGTAGAAGAACACGCATGTCGTTCACCCTTTCATCGCCCCATCCATTCATCGGGTCAAATATTCCTCACACCTTGAGCCTAAAAGTGAACATTCACATTTCATTCAGAGGCAAGATAAGATAGTTCTTCGTCTCATTATTCCACTTTAATTCATAAAATCATCTATAAATCACCTATCACTCATTCATTACTCAAATATATATCATGAACCGAATCTCCATCCATCCACCAGACAGATATCTCAGTCATCAACCATGCAGCACTTTATCCATCCACACGTTGAAAAATCCTCTCAACCGTTCCATTCAAGATGTGCAACTGAAACATGAATTAATCATCAACCCAGACAGAAATTAATCTACTCATTCAAATCTCATCATCCATCCACGCATCACATCACTCACCATTTATCCTACTTAAATTTGAATGTTAATTAAAATTGTATCATTTATTGCTGTTTGTCATTGAATCGTTTAACACTACATTTTCAAGCAAATAGAAAATAAAATGCATCACAACGATAATAATCATAATAATTAACATTAAAATCAGTCAGCCATTTTCACAGGTCTCTTTTTACTCATTCATAAGGACTTGTTTTTCTAAATTACTGTGCAACTGGAAAAACATTTCAAAGTACTCCAGGTTGAATTAAACACATTACGGCTCAATAAAGGCACTAAATGAACCGTTCACTTGATGTTCAAGCACAGTCCCTGATGAAAAACATGCATTACTCTCTAGTCACATGTTGCTGCACCGAAGTGAACGAGCAATTTTTTTGATAAACAACATGAACTTGATGTTTGTCACTCAACAGTGACCCAACAAAACACTCAAAATATTTGCTACTGCGCTGCTCAATCTTGATTTCAGACTGCATTGGGATATGCTGTCGTCGTTTCACAGAGAAAAGCCAGCGGTGTCTGTAGCCATGGTAACCACAAGGATGAATGTGGAGGAAAATTATGGTATACAGTTGAAACAACACACAGAGTCACTGATCATGGCAGCCAGCAGTGTTGTGATCTGGGAGAAACTAGAGTGAGTGAGCTCACAACTCAGAGACACCTCAGGATGTTTTGGGACACAATCCGTTTTGTTTTCTTTCAGACCAATGTGTTTGTGAATGAATTAAAAGCCTCACAAATCCACCTGTTGTTTATCGGTGACTCAGCAGGATTTTCACCGCTCAGAATGATCCCTGTAGTGAATGGTTGTCATGGTTATGTAGGGAACGTGTGTGTTTTTGTTGTTAGAGCTTGACGCAACGCAGTCCAAAAATAGTTCCTATTCCACGTTGGGCCAGATGTTTTGATCACACCAGACACCCTGTTTTCACTCTAACAGACCTCATGAAGGGTGTGTGGCGGGCTGCACTTCCATTAGCTCCTGGCGCTGGAGCTGTCAGAGAAGCAGCCCCACTTTACTTCCATTTACCGGACAACTTAACTTGATGTGTTGCTATTGACTTTCCTCAGCACAGTTTCCCGTCCCTCCTTAACACGATCATCCTGTTGGAGTGTCCACTAAGTCTGTCTCCCTTCATCCACTTTGGTATCCATTTGTCTCTCTCCACTTTCTTCCAACAAACATCCCCACCATCACAGTGCAAATATACCTTTTAACTATTACTTCCAAGCTTTTAAATCCATGTTTTGCGGACCAAAAAGTGTTCAGTCAAGCTCATCCTGGCCACCAAGTTGATCCTCAGCTCCTCCACATAGAGAGAAACCAGTTGAGGTGCTTCATTTATCTTTGAAGGCCCCCAGACTACACCTCTTAGTCGACCTCTGTTTTCCCTCAAATGAACCAGAAATGGTTGAATGAAGTTGAATGAAGTTTTGTGACTTCCAAGCAATAAAATCGGCTGGCTATCGACAGTATGTTGATACAAAACTATATATTTTTAAGCCTTGTGTCACATTCCTTTGAGATTCATGCAGTGAAAGTAAGTCGTGACAACGTGGCTACATCACGCCGCAAAATTAAAATGAAGCAGGAGGGCAGAAGAACAATGGAAAGGTGCTGCAGGCAGAAGAGACACGGGTCACACAGGGTATCACAGACATGATCAGTCAAGTCGAACAGTGTAACAACTCGCCATGGATGATCTGAAACACTTGGGTGAGCCGGTTAATAATGAAATAAATAAAAAAACTGTGATACACAATACATATGAGGAGAAAATGGACAAAAATGCATAGTAGTAAATGTTCAGAAATTCATGAGACGGTCAAATAGACAAAATGAGACAGAGGAGTGCAATGATACTGACATACTGAGAGCATATCTGCAGACCAGTGGTCAGACTGGCAGGCAGGAGGGAAGCTTGCGTGTGCAGAGATCAGACTGGTCCTTCGTAAACCGCCCGCCAACAACCCACTCCACACATTCACTCTTCAAATTTAGACGGCACTATACACCAATGCTGTGTCCGACCACATCCTCTCTGAGGCTGCGTACTCTGTGAAATCTGTATTTAAGTTGCGTGGCCGTATACACACGGGTCCTGTGACAGAGCACATCGGGGAGGTTTGGGAGACTGCGAGCAACGCTCGTGTTTACTGGCCAAGATAAAGGCCATCATTCCTCTCTCAACACCACCCGACTTCCTCCTCCAGAAGAGAGGAGACACACTCTTGGAAATGTCAGCCTGATCTTATCTGTCCTGGAAAAGTTCATGAATGGATTAAGACTGAACTGGAGGACGGAATAAGGACATGCTGGTGGGTCAGTCCTCCTGGTGGTCAAGCACTGCCTGCTGCTGCCGCCTCACATGTTAATGTACTTACAGCTTTGGAGAGAGTCTGGTTGTTCTGCCTGGAGATGCAGTCTGGCATATCAAACAGGAGTAAAGCCTGAAATAGACTCTGCTAATTTCTCATGCAGAACCAGCTGTAATACCACAGAACTAGAAGCTATTAGGAAACTTTGGAAGGCTTTAGATTTCCACCTCTCTGTGGTGTTTTCAGACTTCCTCCGCTCATGTCTTAATTTTTTTGTTCCTCCTTAAACGCTCTTGTGGCTGGACAGGGTTCACTCTTGGTCAACAGCAACACATGATCTGCAGACAATAGTTATTGCTAAATCAGCAAAAACGACAGCCGAGTTATTATTGTTGTTGTTGTTAGACAGACTTGTGGCTCTATGATTTATTTATTTCTGTATAGATAGTATGTGAAAAACAGTTTTTACTGCTTGTTAACTTCATTTAAGAGACAAAAACTTTAAACCTTACAGTTTGCTATCAGTCTTTTATGTCCCCAAGATGTGGCCCACATGAGGGCATTAGCTACCTTCTGCATCCGCTCAGACTGAAAACAATAATTCACATAATAATTTATAGTAATGTCAGTCATGTTGATTATCAGTGTGAAGGTGTTTTACCTTCAAGAACAACCAGATTTTCTCTGCCGAAACATGAACCTGCCAAGACCATTTCAGTCATGAGACACTTTAAAAAATAAAAAAAAACATTGAAAAAGAAAAGGCTGTAAGCTAGCGAAAAAGAATACAAAACAAATGATAACAACGGCTTAACTTTATACAACACTATTATTATTACTATTAGAAGTAAGAGTAGTATGTTTTTATACTAATAGAACCCAACACGTAATGTCCAAATCTTTAAATAATACTATTAATATTATCCCAGTTTAAAGGCACTCAGAGAGCGCGTTCACCTGCTATTATAGCCTAAGATTGATTTTATCTGACACATATTTCAAGTTGGCTAGATCAATATTTAACACATAGACACTTTGATATGCTGCTGCATTTGTGCCATGTTTCACACTGGCGTTCTCTTTTTGTTCACTGGATTATTTTGGTCATTCAGGGAGCAATTTATTCCTCTATGTGAAATTTAACAGAAAATCTAACTGGACTGACGTCATAAGAATAAACTTGTTTCCATGCATTATCTGGCTTTTCCTCTTAACACAATATTACAATATATTGAATATTGTTGCACAATTGTAGCACAATGCATCATAATGCCTCGTATCACTGTCCTGTACCCTGAAATGTATCATAGCCCTAATGTTTATTTCATCAATGAACGCTGAAAACTAAACTATGATCACAAATACCAATAATAATTCAACTAAAATTAACAAACTGGTACTTGTTAAAGTTCTTGTGGGAGCCTACAGATGTCAGCTTTGCACTCAACACACATAAAACCCAACAATAATCTACAGTCTGCACTTCACCTCTCCACTTGCTTCTCCATTATCCCTGCTTCTTTTTCTTTCATTCATTCGCCCACAGCTCAGTAAATCTTCTGCAATGAGTCGTAACACAACCCGGCCTTGATCACGCAACACAATACTGAAAAGCACAAGCATAAAAAATATTTTTAGCTCCATGTGTCCCATTCATGAGTCGAAGTGAAGCCAGGAGAAACCACAGCAGCCTGACTCAATGGCGCAGCAAGTTCCCTTCACTCCGCGCTAGGAAAGTGGCTTGACACTGACGGAATGCCTCTGAAACTTGTGTGTGTAGTGGCCTGGACAAAGAGGTCCACTGTGGACAACAACACAATCAACCACTCAATGGATTGCCATTAACTCATCGCACACACATGCAGAAATTCCAGGGACAAGCGGCCAATCACGGTGCTTCCCTCCAGAGACAATGGAGGCAGTAAACGTGCTGCAGGGAATGATGGGAGATCCTCTTCATCCCTGTGTGACATACTCTCAGCATGCCAGCCGGCAGCTCTCCTTGATGAAGGTGAAGTTCCAGCCTACCATGAATCACATCGTTCATTGTGCTTTATTTCCCAACAGTGGTGACATCAGTTTTCAGAGCTCCCTATTTAAAGTGTGCCGTCTGACAACAGCGGCTGATTGACGGAGGTTCAAGCTGAGCTCATGCTAAAATAAGAAATGAGTCAGGGGGTGATGGAGAGTTTGGAACGGTCAGCAGCACATTCAACAGTCACATGAAACTTAAAGGAAGTGGTGAAGAACATGATTTACTTTTTCCCTTCAAACACTACTCGGTACTTCACTTCATAAATCCTTAGAAAAGACCATGACTCACTAGCATTTCTTCACTAGGCTCTTTTTTGCTAGGTGACAGTGTGGTCGGGCTACTGCCACCTGCTGTCCGATTGAGCTAACTGCATTCAATGATATTTAAAAAGCCAAAACAAGCTACGTACATAAAATAAATGCAGGGGGAAAAAACAACAACTTGAACCTCTCTCAAAATTCTATTTTGAAGTGAGGTAACAACTAATTTACTGATTTGTTTACAAGCTGATGCTAACTGAACAGAAATGTAACAAGGGATGCTCCGATCGATCAGCGTGATCGGTGAATGCCGATCACTACCTGTCATTGCCGATAGCAACAACCGATCACGTGCGACAGCCAGCACTTCGATGAAGCTCTGCTGGTTGCGTCCGCTCCTCCCTACTTG